>NC_137165.1:37396854-38687479 GCF_951394435.1 Stenella coeruleoalba
CTCTAAACTATAAAAAGCATTGATCTCACCCTGCCTCTCACATTGTTATCTCCAGTGCCCTCCAGACTCTTGGGCACATGCCCTCTTGGTTCCCTGGGCATATTCTACTCAGGTTTTCACCAAAGAAGGGAAAATCCCAGAAGGTGGTGCCCTTCAATCAGAAGTAAAAATGGCTGCATCTCTCAGGGCAACCAGAGCCTGGGGCTGGTATTCCTGAGCCCACAGCAGGGAGGCCAATAGCCCTGGTTCCAAGAATCCCTGCAACCAGCCTCCCTGGCATTTAGCCTTCAATCCCTGGCACTTACCCGCGCCCCCCACCACACCCCGGCCCCTTAAGCAGGAACATTTCAAATAATTTTTCTTAGAGCCATGGAGGGTTCAAAAGAATTCTCGTACATTAAAAAAATAAATCCTCCAAAAACAGCTATTGAGCTGCTCATCCTCACTTATTTCTTCCCTCTCCCAGCAGTGTGTGGCTTAAAGTAAAGGTTGAGGATTTGGTTGTTTGTTCATTTCCCAGCCAGCTCTGCTGGTCTCATCCTACCTGGTACCAGAGCGGTAAGGGCTGTATCATCTCTCAAAGATGGGCCCGAAGGCACAGGCATCAGGAAAATACTTAGACTCTTGTCAATGGTGTGCTGATGCATCATGGAAACTAGTCCCAGGGGCTTCCCCTGTCTGACATTCCCCCCCACCCCCTTCCAGCAGCCTATAAATCACTAAGGATTAAATACTGTCTGGAGGACCCTTCTCTCCCACCCTTATTCTGGGGCTCCCTGCCAGGCAGAAGGCTGCAAACTAAGCAGGGAGAAAAAAAGAGAATGGGCAGCAGGCAGGGGTGTCCATCATTTATCAACCAAATGCAGCGGTCAGTGGCTCTTTCCAGCAGCTCTCTGGCAGGCTGGGCAGGCAGTACAGCCAGTGTTTTGTGTCAAAATGGAGAGCACAGTCCGGCAAGAGTTCCCCTTATTTGGCTGTCCCACCCCGGACATAGGGAGTCAAGGGGTGAGCCCCTTTCTTTTTTTTGGTTTTGGTGGGTTCAGAATTAAACCACACTTTTGGTCCTGGATAGAGTCTGACTTCCTTCCCACCCTTTTCTGCCAAGTCTTCCCTAGGGCCTCCTCTTGTAGCTCCTCTTTTGACCCCAAGAAGAGCTTTCTCACTTTACTTGGCACCTTACAGAAGTTTAAGAGTCCAAGTTCCAGAGCTCTGGCAGTCTTTCTTAAAGGGCAGCACCACTGTTCTACCTCCTTTGATCGTCTCTGGTTTCTCCTAAATGGAAATCCCCCAGCTTCCCCATCTCTCTCCTTCCCCAAGGTAGGAAGCTTGGAGAAAGGAAGTGCAGTTAGTCCATGCTTTTTTCAAGGAGGAGTTCCAAAAAATGTTCAACTCCCTCACCAAGAACAGCTGGAACCTGCCAGACTCACCTCCATAATTTCTGAGCACTGCTTCTCTGCGCTATAGACAAAGTCAGAGTTCTAGAGAGTTTAGGGCTAGGGGAGGGGACAGGGAGGCAGGGAAGTGGGTTATAGGATCTGGTCTGTATTCCTAACTCTGACCTTCAACTTCTGGATAAGGGTGGACCTCTAGGTCTGCATCCCTCTGACCTAGTCCATTGAACCCCCCAGTAGTGGTTATACACAGTCTTTGAAAGCAGATGAACCTGTCTTCTCTAGCTAGATAACCTCCAATACATTTCCTAACCTTTCTGAGCCTCAGTTTTCTCACCTGTGAATTGGGGATAGTTACACCAACTGGATAGGATATAATAACTAGGACTGAGGGTTAAATGATATTATGTGTGCAAATTACTTAGCCTATAGGAAGCTCCCAGAAAGCAGAAGTATTCTTTTATGCTGTGTAGTTGGGGCATATGGTCTATAGCATCCTAATTATATGACCTTCTTTCCGGGGCCCTGATGTTGTGTCTCCACAGGTGGCACAAGCTTCTTGGGAATTCTGAGGAATGCAGACCCACCACAGATTCAGAGATCCCAGGAAGAATTTTTGGGGAAGAATTCAAAATTGGGTGTATATGGCCAAAAAGTTAACAGGGTTGAGATCTAGACCCTGACTTGACATTCTGGGCAAACACCCAGTAGGTCAGAGAATTGGATGGAGCTTCTGGGTGGGACTTCCAAGGAAGGTGCCAACTTGTATGATACTATCAGAGTGGCATGGAAGAAGTAAGACCAAGCTGCTTCCTACCCCAGCAGAATACACGCTACTTTGTAGATTACCAGGCCTTTGCCCAAGTTGAATAGAAGCAGGGGTCACAGAGGCCACTGGTGGAATGTACTGGAACATTCCAGGCCCTTCTGCTGCATAACAATGCAACTCCTCGAGGCTTTGAGCCATCAGGGTCTTCCAGGAAGAATTGGATACAAGGTCCTCACCCTCCACCATGCATAGCAAGAAATCACCTGCTCTGAAAGGAGCATTATTCTAAGTGCCTCCAACTTACTAAGTGGGAGGAGTGTTAATCCAGCCCTTTGGGACTTTTTCACTAAATAGAGAGACTTGGCTGCCAAGGCCATTTTGTTGAGCCAGAACCTTCTTGTGGAATAGATGTGCTGGGTACAGGATATCCACAGGAAAAGCCAGGAATAGGCGCCTGATCAATCAGGGCTGAAGAGTTGGATGGGATGTAACCAGGCTTCATTTTTTTCAGTCAGAAACAGATTTACAATGAAGCTAATGAAACTTAAGAGTCAGATCCCCTCACTTACACAGAACGCTTCCAAGTCCTCCCTAATTCTATAATTATTTTACTATTTAACTTAAAGAGGAACCCCCAAATTATATAAGTATTAGACCTCACAGAACCTGGAGCCTTCCCTACTTTTAGTCTGCAGGGCTTTTATTTATTTATTTTTATAGTGTTGCTTTATTTATTATTTATATATTTGGCTGCTCTGGGTCTTAGTTGTGGCACGTGGGATCTTTTAGTTGTGGCATGCGGGATCTAGTTCCCTGACCAGGCGTCAAACCCGGGCCCCGAGCATTGGGCGCGTGGAGTCTTAACCACTGGACCACCAGGGAAGTTCCTGCAGGGCTTTTAGCCTCAGCCTTCAGGAGTGATCAGAAACATTATTTGGAAAAACAACCAACATTGCCTCAACATCGCCGGACGCAGTGGCTTGCACTAGTAGCGGACAAGAAATAACAGAGCAAATGGGTCCCTTTGCTCAGAACTGGGGAGAAAGGACAAACATATATAAAATGACTGAAGAGGAATTATGAAGCTACCCATAAGGTAGCACAAAATAATGGGCTAAAAACCGAATACTTAAGTCCTGGGGGCATCATTAGTGCCTCACAGGGTCAGCTGAGTAATGCTAGAAGGACCTGAGGTCTGATTGGAAGTTGAAGCTGGTGACGAAGATGGTGGAATTGCAGGGAGGGAGGGGGAATATCATATCCAAGTTTCAGAAGATAAAACTGAGGATGCATCTGTGGTGATATTTTACAGTTGTCTATTACAAAAGCCCTTTAGATAATATTCTTGGCTCTGAAAACAAATTCTGAGCCTATGCCCTAGGACTGAAGGAAATTAAACTAGAGACCAACTTTCACATCACTTGTCCCTTCTGTTATATTTATAATATATTTGGACTGGATTTCATGGTACTTGATTCCTGATTTGGTGCATGGTGTGAGGGGAAGGGAAAAGGATTAGGTGTGGAATTAGATGAAGAATGTTTAGGGTATTGTAGCTTATTTGCTCCAGAGGTCATTGTATTTTTTTTTTTTTTTTTTTTTTTTAAGTACGCGGGCCTCTCACTGTTGTGGCCTCTCCCGTTGAGGAACACAGGCTCTGAATGCGCAGGCTCAGCGGCCATGGCTCACGGGCCCAGCCACTCCGCGGCATGTGGAATCTTCCCGGACCGGGGCACGAACCCGTGTCCCCTGCATCGGCAGGTGGACTCTCAACCACTGCACCACCAGGGAAGCCCGGGTCATTGTATTTTTGAGGCTGACCTGGAGAAGGTAAATGGGGACAATAGCAGAGGAGAGAGGTCTAAAGGGGGTGAAACGAATAGGCCTTTTGGTTTATATACAGTCTCCTGAGAATGTATGCAACCAGCATCTCCTCTCCAGAGACTTTACTCTCTGAGGGGCCTGGGAGTGTGTAGGGGATGCAGACTCTTCCCACCGAGGTACTGCTCTAGAAACCAGATGGTCCCTCAAGGTACCCATAATCACATGACACAGCAGAACTAGTTTATTTTAATTCATTTTTTGTGAAGCACCATCTGCATGCTGGTCACAGTGCTAGGTGTAGTAATTAGCCTGAGGACAAAGACACGCCTGTTCTCCTCAGGAAACTTACATATTTTAGTGAGGAGGACCCTTTTAAAAATGAAGAATGCTAACCTGGGTATTTCATAGGTCAAAGAACCAAATCTTATGTCTTTCACAGTGAACTTTTATGGATATCATGGGGGTAGGTATATCTTTTTCATTAGATGTTCCCTTAAAAGATTAGCAGGGTCTGACATACATCATAAATCTCTCATCCATAAACATATCTAAATCCTTTTTTTTTAAACAGCTTGATTGAGGCATAAATTATATACCATAAAATTCACTTATTATACATGTATAATTCTATGATTTTTATTAAATTTATAGAGTTGTGCAACCATCACCACATTCCAGTTTTAGATCATTTCCATCACCCCAAAAAGTTTCATTGTGCCTGTTTGCAGGTCATCCCTGCTTCTGCTCCTAGCCCTAGGTTCCATTGTGCCCATTTGCAGGTCATCCCTGCTTCTGCTCCTAGCCCTAGGCAGCCACTGATCTGCTTTCTGTCTATAAATTTGCCTTTTCTGGATAGTTCATATAAATGGGATCATACGATATGTAGTCTTTTGCATCTAGCTTCTTTTACTTAGCATAATGTTTTTTAAGGTCCATCCACATTGTAGCATATATCAGTAGTTTATTCCTTTTTATTGCTGAATAGTATGCCATATAAATCTTTTGGAAGTTATTTATTTATGTTTTGAGGCAACACTGACCAGGATGCAGGAGCCCTGGTCTCCTGTCCTGCCTCTGATTTGCCAAGTGGCCTCTGGCAATTCATTCCCTTGTCTCGGCGCCCACTTCTCCATTTGTAAGATGAAGGGACTGGATCATATACAGTCTCTAATGTCTCTTCCAGTTCTTCCAAAAAGATCTACTTTGTATTTTTCATGGAGCGCCACTAGGTCCTGTATTCCAAAATTTTGATGTCTCTGATCCCACATTTACCCTTTACCTATTTTAAAACATCCAACAAATCCTTTATTGTTAAAGATGAGGAAGTTTCAGTTTTAAAAGGCTGCAGCTTAACAGGAAAATTTGATTCCCACCGAGAGGAAAAGAAGAGTTAAGGAGTGAACATCACCCAGTCTGAAAGAAGGAGAATGAACAAGTGAGATAACTAAGCAGAGGATAGAAAGTAGTGGGATGCAACAAGGGACAAAGTGTGTCAGAGTACCGAAGGTCAAAATCCAGGCCACGGTTACCTCCGGAGTAATGGGGCAGGGATGCAGGGAGAGGGAGGCCACCAGAGTGGGAGAGAGGTTGAGGGCTAGGCCCCCCTCCCTACTCTGTTCCCATAACCTCATTCGTTCCCTCAATACTCCTTCCCATTCCCTCTCAGGCTGCTCTGCTCCTTTAGCTCTGACCCCATTTCCTCAGGATCTCATTCCCTGAGGAACTGGGCCTGACATTTCAGACAGAGGCTGAGGGAAGGAGGTAGGTCAGAAAGAGACACTGTGTGTCTGTGTCATTTTATTTTTCATTTTTATCATTTTGGAACCCAGGGGCCAAAGACGTAAGTACTCAGACATTTACCAGGAAGTTCAGAGATAGTCCCCCAGGTACCAAGGAATGTCAAGACTTCTCTAGTCCCTGCTGAACAAGTGCTACTGAGTATCAGATTCTGAAGGGTAGAAATGGTGATTCAGAATTTCCATTCTTGTTGGTTATTATGGCGTAAATGCACAGGGTGAGGGCCAAGGTGCCCTGGAAGTAGGGCCGGACAGCGCCTTTGGAACTGGAAAGCTGCTCTTGGCTGTGACAACCCCAGCCTTCTCTTAATTCAGTAGCCAGCAGGATAAGGCCTCCCTGTGGATCCTCTGATCTTCCAGAATTCTCCACAGCCTTTCATCCTTGGTAGTCCCTCAGACTTCTGCAGCTTTGAAGACCCCAGGCCTTATAGGGACTGTTTGTGGAGGGGCTGTATCTCTGACTCACACTTGTAGGAAAAATAACTCCAATTCCTTGAGTCTTCATTTATTTGTGACACCTGTGGACATCCCAAGATCAGGCTGGAATCAAGGGACTAAGCATTTGCTGTTGGAACCCTCTAAGGCAAGTAATTCTCCCATAGATGAAAAACAATTTATCGATATACTTGGTGTAGGTAATCCTCCACTTTTGATGTTTTTGAGTGCCTGCCTCTGACCTCCCTGAAAGCAGGACCCAGCTCATGTCTCAATCAGAACAGCATCTAGACCACTTCTGCTTACAGGCTTCAAGGCCTGCTGGGCTGTGAACTCCAGAATAGGAAGTATGTATCTGAACATTATTGTCATTCCTTAGTGCCTAGCTCTATGTCTGGCACGTTGTGGTCATTTAAATTTGTGACAAGTGAATTAATTAGTGACAATTATGTTGATAAAGATGATAGGGGGACAGTGACAAAGGTTTTCTTGCAAGCTAGAAGATGCTTTGTAAGGCAAGACATCTCCCCTTAGCAGCATGCAGCCTTCTCAAAGCCATGGCCTTTTTAATTGGAGGAAACAGACAGGGGTTAATCTTCAGATGAGGACTTTATCCTCCCATCATGCCCATGCCAGGAGAAGCTATCAGTGATAGAGAAGGGAATAAGAGACAGCTGGTTGGGCATGATACCTGGGTAAGGAGAGGACAGGGATCTCCTCTACATGCCTGCCTTTGCATTCCTCCGGCTAGGTCAACTTAGTGTCTTTTGCCAGCTTATCAAGAAGGACCACGACTCTCTGGATTCAGAAGATCCAATTCTTCAGCTGTGCCACCTCCACCAACTCTTCTTCCACTGTCCAGGCTCTCTACTCCTGGTACTTCGGCTTTAGAATAAAATTTAAACTCCATATCCTTGAGACTACCCACATTACCCTTCTCTCCAAGGGAAGAATGCCTCTATCCAATAATATGCCATTTTATCTTTTTTAAAAAATTAATTTATATTTGGCTGCATTGGGTCTTCGTTGCTGCACGTGGACTTTTTCTATTTGCGGAGAGCAGGGGCTACTTTTTATTGCAGTGTGCGGGCTTTTCATTGCGGTGGCTTCTCTTGTGGAGCATGGGTTCTAGGCGCGTTGGCATCAATAGTTGCAGCACACAGGCTCAGTAGTCGTGGCTCGTGGGCGCTAGAGCACAGGCTCAGTAGTTGTGGTGCACGGGCTTAGTTGCTCCGTGGCATGTGCGATCTTGCCGGACCGGGGCTTGAACCCATGTCCCGTGAGTTGGCAGGCGGACTGTTTTTTTTTTTAACTTATTATTTATTTATTTATTTATTTATTTTTGGCTGAGTTGGGTCTTTGTTGCTGCCTGCGGGCTTTCTCTAGTTGTGGTGAGTGGGGGCTACTCTTTGTTGCAGTGCGTGGGCTTCTCATTGTAGTGGCTTCTCTTGTTGCGGAGCACGGGCTCTAGGCGTGTGGGCTTCAGTAGTTGTGGCTCAGGGGCTCAGTAGTTGTGGCACACAGGCTTAGTTGCTCCGCGGCATGTGGGATCTTCCTGGACCAGGGCTCGAACCCATGTCCCCTGCATTGGCAGGCGGATTCTTAACCACTGCACCACCAGGGAAGCCCTGCAGGCGGATTCTTAATCACTGTGCCACCAGGGAAGTCCCGCCATTTTATCTTCAGAACAGCTCTGTGAGGTTGATGAAGCACAGTTGATTCTGCCATAGAGAAAGGAAGCCATTTGTCCAAAGTATTTCAAGATTCCTCACTCCAGGGCTTTTACCTCTAACACACACTGTATGGCCCAACCAATAAAAATCACACATCATCTTCTAAGACTGCCTGAGAATTTACATGTTGGGTCCTAAAATGCACAAAGTTGTCAGGTAAGAACAGATTTCAAGAGACTAGCTGGCTCACACTTTGGCTCTCAGGCAGGTTGGTGGTCTAGAAGTTGAGTGTTTGTTGGGAAAACACTTGAATCTGAAGTCAAAAGACCTAGGATGTTAGTCCTGGGTCTGCCTTTTACTAAGTGGAAAATCTTGGGCAAGTCATCTAGCCTCTGTGACTTAGCCTTCTGTAAAATAAGGACAATGATATCTGCATTTTCTACATAATATCTGCATTTTCTACCTATTGTACATGTAATATTCTACCTATTTTTTTGAATTTTATTTATTTTTTTATACAGCAGGTTCTTATTAGTCATCAATTTTATACACATCAGTGTATACATGTCAATCCCAATTGCCCAATTCATCACAGCACCACCCTCACACCCCCGCGGCTTTCCCCCCTTGGTGTCCATACGTTTGTTCTCTACATCTGTGTCTCCATTTCTGCCCTGCAAACCAGTTCATCTGTACCATTTTTCTAGGTTCCACATATATGCGTCAATATATGATATTTGTTTTTCTCTTTCTGACTTACTTCACTTTGTATGACAGTCTCTAGATCCATCCATGTCTCAACAAATGACCCAGTTTCATTCCTTTTTATGGCTGAGTAATATTCCATTGTATATATGTACCACATCTTCTTTATCCATTTGTCTGTCGATGGGCATTTAGGTTGCTTCCATGACCTGGCTATTGTAAATAGTGCTGCAATGAACATTGGGGTGCATGTGTCTTTTTGAATTGTGGTTTTCTTTGGGTATATGCCCAGTAGTGGGATTGGTGGATCATATGGTAATTCTATTTTTAGTTTTTTAAGGAACCTCCATACTGTTCTCCATAGTGGCTGTATCAGTTTATATTCCCACCAACAGTGCAAGAGGGTTCCCTTTCTCCACACGCTCTCCAGCATTTGTTGTTTGTAGATCTTCTGATGAAGCCCATTCTAACTGGTGTGAGGTGATACCTCATTGTAGTTTTGATTTGCATTTCTCTAATAATTAGTGATGTTGAGCAGCTTTTCATGTGCTTCTTGGCCATCTGTATTCTTCTTTGGAGAAATGTCTATTTAGGTCTCCTTCCCATTTTTGGATTGGATTGTTTATTTTCTTAATATTGAGCTGCATGAGCTATTTATATATTTTGGAGATTGATCCTGTGTCTGTTGATTCGTTTGCAAATATTTTCTCCCATTCTGAGGATTGTCTTTTCGTCTTGTTTATGGTTTCCTTTGCTGTGCAAAAGCTTTGAAGTCTCATTAGGTCCCATTTGTTTATTTTTGTTTTTATATCCATTACTCTAGGAGGTGGATCAAAAAAGATCTTGCTGTGACTTATGTCACAGAGTGTTCTTCCTATGTTTTCCTCTAAGAGTTTTATAGTGTCTGGTCTTACATTTAGGTCTCTAATCCATTTTGAGTTTATTTTTGTGTATGGTGTTAGGGAGTGTTCTAATTTCATTCTTTTACATGTAGCTGTCCAGTTTTCCCAGCACCACTTATTGAAGAGACTGTCTTTTCTCCATTGTATCTCATTGCCTCCTTTGTTATAGATTAGTTGACCATGGGTGCGTGGGTTTACCTCTGGTCTTTCTATTCTGTTCCATTGATCTATGTTTCTGTTTTTGTGCCAGTACCACATTGTCTTGATTACTGTAGCTTTGTAGTATAGTCTGAAGTCAGGGAGTCTGATTCCTCCAGCTCCGTTTTTTTCCCTCAAGACAGCTTTGGCTATTCAGGGTCTTTTGTGTCTCCATACAAATTTTAAGATTTTTTGTTCTAGTTTCGTAAAAAATGCCATTGTTAATTTGATAGGGATTGCATTGAATCTGTAGATTGCTTTGGGTAGTATAGTCATTTTCACAATATTGATTCTTCCAATCCAAGAACATGGTATATCTCTCCATCTGTTGGTATCATCTTTAATTTCTTTCATCAGTGTCTTATAGTTTTCTGCATACAGGTCTTTTGTCTCCCTAGGTAGGTTTATTCCTAGGTATTTTATTCTTTTTGTTGCAGTGGTAAATGGGAGTATTTCCTTAATTTCTCTTTCAGATTTTTCATCATTAGTGTATAGGAATGCAAGAGATTTCTGTGCATTAATTTTGTATCCTGCAACTTTACCAAATTCATTGATTAGCTCTAGTAGTTTTCTAGTGGCATCTTTAGGATTCTCTATGTATAGTATCATGTCATCTGCAAACAGTGACAGTTTTACTTCTTCCTTTCCAATTTGTATTCCTTTTATTTCTTTTTCTTCTCTGACTGCCGTGGCTAGGACTTCCAAAAGTATGTTGAATAATAGCAGTGAGAGTGGGCATCCTTGTCTTGTTCCTGATCTTAGAGGAAATGCTTTCAGTTTTTCACCATTGAGAATGATGTTTGCTGTGGGTTTGTCGTATATGGCCTTTATGATATTGAGGTAGTTTCCCTCTATGCCCACTTTCTGGAGCGTTTTTATCATAAATGGGTGTTGAATTTTGTCAAAAGCTTTTTTTGCATCTGTTGAGATGATCATATGGTTTTTCTTCTTCAATTTGTTAATATGGGTTATCACATTGATTGATTTGCGTATTGAAGAATCCTTGAATCCCTGGGATAAATCCCACTTGATCAAGGTGTATGATCCTTTTAATGTGTTGTTGGATTCTGTTTGCTAGTATTTTGTTGAGGATTTTTGCATTTATATTCATCAGTGATATTGGTCTGTAATTTTCTTTTTTTGTAGTATCTTTGTCTGGTAATATTCTACCTATTACATGCCTATTGTGAAAATTAAATGAGATGATGTAGGTGAAAGCTGTGAAGTACTAGACAAGAGTTAATTTTAACATCTCAGCCAAATGCATCTTTGGAGACTCTTTATGTAAAATGTACATAGTAATCCTTCTATGTTCATAAGAAAGTTTTAAAAGAATAGAGATTAGTATTTCATCTCTGGAGTCAGGCTGCCTGAGTAACCTTGGGCAATAAGTAATCTTGCTTCAGTCTGAAGACTCAATGAAGAGGAGATAATACCCATCTCATAGGTATCATGATGAGAATCAAATGAGATAATGTACGCAGGATGCTTAATATATACCTGGCATGGAGAAAGGAACTCACTGAATGTTATCAGCTACTATTACTGATTTTATTAATGAAGATGTGAGGCAGGGTGGTGCAATAAGATCTGATAGAGATCTGTGCTAGGAATCAAAAAGATTTACCTTTTGGGGCCTTAGTTTCTCTACTTGCACCATAATAAGAATCCATGGTTTTCTTTTTCCAGATTGTCATGGGGATTTAAAAAAAAAAAAGTATATGAAGACTTTGAACTAATTGGAATTGAGGAATGTTATAAATTGCAAGATATTTTTTAAAAACTGAGTTAAGTTTATAAAGACTGAATTTTCATCAGTTCATCAACTTTTGTTCATTCCTACCTACCTTTGGTAAAGTTGTCCTCTTCATGGAAAAGGAGTACAGCATCTCCCTGTCAGTAAAAAAGATTTCAAATGTCAGACCTTGAAGTAAATTTTTCAAATCTGCAAGGATATACTCTTTGCAAAGAAAACCTTTCTTTAGGACGTTCCATTGCCTCAATTTGTTCTCTGTACATAGGCTGATTTTAATATTCATCCAGTTCATGAATTTCCACTTTGGGTATTTTCTGCTTTCAATATTTAATCCCAAGAATGACCTCTCCTTGCCTTGCAGCACGCTCCCAGATTACCTCCTTTTCTCTGATTAGTTAGTATGGCTTCAGGGAATACCTTCATTTTAACGTTAAGCCGGGCAAAAACAGAAATAGAAAGATAAATCTGTAGCAAGATCAAAAATAGATATCATGGCTAAATATAAACCTGGAGGGAATTATCTAATTATTTGGATGGTCCCTTATCACAGACAATCCAGGGTTGATTGCCTTTCACTTTTTCCATATAAGAGAACAAAATGGTTAATGAATACCACGAGTAACAATTTTTTCTTTTGAAGAGTAATAATTTTAAATAGTAACTTAAACCCTCTTTTCTTCCCCAAATCTCATCATGTATATTATAGTATATGATTTTCACAACTGCGTGCATTCTTTTTGGGGACCGTCCAGTCTCATTTTGACTTGTAGGTCAGAGAGCATTGAACTGGGAAGACCAGGACTTGCTTATGGAGTCACTGTGCAAATTTGGTCAACTTTCTCAGTCACTTTGTTCCTTCCACTCTGCTGAGCTAGAGTTGGAAGGGACGACTCTGCTCCTTTTCAGTCTCAATTTAATTTACAGGCTAGCAGCTGCTTTTTTTTAGGTTGGACCAACACCAAGTAAGGACTTGGAAATGTGAAGAAAGACAAATGTGGTGTCACTTGAGGCACAGTAGCCATTAAGTTCACGGATATAATGCAAATCGCATGCAAATGTTATGAAAACTTGGCATTAATTTGTAGAAACTTACTTTGGAGCTTGCAAGCAGCGTTGAGATCCTATGAGGATTCAAAACTAATGTTTTTAGGTTAAACCAAAAGTAAGGCTTTTTGAAGTTATTGGTTTCTCCATACTTGCCAGGACTCAACTGCTGAAAGTTTGACACTCCTCCCTGCCCCCCATAATGATTTCACTACGGCTTGATTCCATTTTACACCCGGTCCCGCCCCCGCTTAGCCTGACGTCACGTGATATTGTATTTGCATACTACCTGGGACTGGGTGTAACGCTCCCCTTTTCTGCGTCTTCTCATTGGCGGCGCCGGAAAACCAGCCCTCTTCCGGACGGACCAATCAGCGGACCCTCGGACGTGGGACAGCAGGCAGGGGTGGGGTGGAGGTGGGGTCTTAGGTTGGATCGCTAGGCATATCGACCAATCGTCCTCTGGTGTGGGAAGATCAAGCCGAGGATTGGTTGGGAGGAGGGGTCTGGGGATCCGTAGGCCAATGAGGGCTCTGGGCTGAGGGGGGCCGGTCTCCACCTCCTAGGGCAGATAAGCAGCAGCAGCGGGGGTTGGGGGGCTGTGTGGGGCTCACTGTGGGGCCGAGGCAGGCCGGCAGTCAGGCGGGCGGGCGATGGCGGGGGCCGCAGTGGGCGGCAGAGGCGGAGGTGCCTGGGGGCCGGGGCGCGGAGGGGCAGGGGGGCTCCGGCGGGGCTGCTCTCCCCCAGCCCCCGCCGGCTCCCCCCGGGCTGGGCTGCAGCCGCTCAGGGCCACCGTCCCCTTCCAGCTGCAGCAGCCGCACCAGCGCCGGGACGGGGGTGGCCGCGCAGGTGAGTCGGGCCTGGAGTGGGTGCGGGGGGGGTGAGGGGAGCCGTTGGGGGAGGGGGGGCGCGTGACTGGGGGGAGGGGTATGGGGAGAAGTGTGAGGGGGAAGTGGATGGGGCGAAGGAAGAGCAAGGGGGTCGCGCAAAGTCTGCGAGGACGGAAGGAGCAAAAGCAAGGAGTCGTGAACGCGGAGTGCACCGCCGGGACAGAGTGTGCAAGGAGTCGGGGCCGAGAGGTGAGGGAAGGAACCTGGCAGATGGAGGCTGGCTTTGGGGGCGTAACCGAAAAGTGGGCAGAGGTGTCGTGTGGGGGTGAGTGGAAGATGCAGGGGTGGCAGCGAGGTGTGAGGAAGGAGTGAGTTGCGCGTGATGGGGGCGCCCTGTGTAGGGTTTGAGCTGGAGCGAGGAGCCGGTGGGCGCTGGATGTCTGCACGGGAAGGGGGAGGGGCATGGAGGAGAGCCCCGTGGAGCTATGTGTTAGTTCTCCAACTTGAGTTTGGCACCAGCATCCCGTTCTGCAGCTCTAGAGTTCCTTTTCCCACCACTTCACGTGGGCTTCCCTTTCTGCCACCTCCTGGAGCTGATTTCTTCTGAGCCGTTGGAATAACTTAGTTTAACGGCTTTTACTACCGTACAAACGCTCCGCTCCTATTCCCTACATTCCTTTTGGTTGGCCCAGAAGTTGTATGTTCCCAGATCACTGACCTGCTTAATATGGCTTCCAACCATTGCGTGTGTGTGTGTGTGTGTGTGTGTGTGTGTGTGTAGAACCTGAGTAGTTTGCCCCCTGCCTTTCCCTCCTCCCCCCATCAAGGCTGTTTTGTCTTGGGCATGTCAGTCAACGTGGCAGTGGGGTGAGGGCTACATTCAAGTACATTGTGGCAAATACCCACACTTTCTGAACAGCACCAGAAAGATGTCTTGATAGCAGCTTAATAATGTGGTCGATATGGGGAAACTAGGGGAGAGCAAGCTTAATCTTGCTTTCACACTCAAAGTTGTAATGGATCCCCTGCAAATGCAGGCAGTTAGGAATGGGAAAAGGAACCTACTTGCATGAGGAGGTTGGCAAGAAGTTGAAAGTGAGACTTGCATTTGATTCACACCAAATGTGAAAAGATCACTGCACACTTCCAAAGCCTCAGGGTCTACCAAACGCACAAAAGTCATGGTCCCTGCCATCTGATGGTTAATGACATTCTCTAAAGCAGAGTTTCTTGAGCTTTTTGTGATTACTAAACTTAGTTTCAGCACACCCCCTCCTGAAAGTATAGCTGCTACGGTGCCTTCCTAGGTAGGAATGGGATTAAGAGGGTCTCTGAAGTAGAAAATCCAAGTCTGTCTGGACTTCATTGTAAATGTTAGCATTGCATCTTGGAACGCAGAAACTTGGTCAAATCTGGTAGCAAGATGGTAACCAACTAGTAAAAGTATACCTAGAATCTGTAGAGCAGGGCAATGCCCAGATAAACTCATGCCTTTCATGAACTGCTGTAAAGCAAACCAGAAGACTACAAACCTGTTGGTTTTGTTTGAGCTTCCTTGGAGTCCAGGGAAGTTAGTAGAACAGCAAGCACCTGAACCTTAGTTGCTTTCAGTAGAAATCAACAGAAAGCCTGCCTGTGTATTAGTTGGAAATCTATTAGCGGTCATATTTTAACAGCAGTTATTTTGTGTCTACTATAGAACTAATATTTAAAGGACAAACACTGGTGGACACTGTGGAAAGAAGAGTGTAGCTTTGGATGACTGGGTTCTTCACATGGCCTGTTCCTTTTTTAGGGCCAGGGAACCCAAGATACTGGTAAAAACATAGGAAGCTAGAGCTCTGCACAATTTGTTGGGTGATTTAAGGCAGATTGGGTGATCTCTTGCTTATGGATTGGGCTGATGGATTGTTTCTCCACTTATTAGTATCCCAGAGACCCTAATAAGGCACTTACCTGGTCTGTAGTGGGATTATCTATAGTTCTCAGTGAGGCAGGAGAGAGGAAAGACAGGAGGAGGAAAGAGTGGCCTGAGCCTGTGGAGTTCTTTGTGGCCAGACATTAAGGAGATGTTCCTGGCCTTTGGTTTGGGAGCACATCAGGTCTTCTGAATGTTAACTTTTACCTTTATGTGTGTTCAGATTGTTTCCATTCCTCGGCCTTGAGAAGTGGCAGAAGTGGTTTCCTTTGGGCCCATAGGATATATGTGATAGAAGTAAAAGCCTTGCAGTCATAAACCCTTAAGAGAATGGCTTTGCGTGCCAGTTACCTGGGTGTCGAATCCTTTTCCTAGCTGTGTGGCTTGGAGGAAGTTAAGTAACTTCTGTGCCTCAGTATTCTCATCTGTAAAGTGTGAATAATAATATCTACATCATAAGAATCAAATGAGTCAGTAACTATAAAGTGCTTAGAACAGTGCCTGGCAAGTAGAAGGTACTCTGAAGTGTTTGCTACTGCTTATATTGTTGTTATTCTCTCCACCCAGCCAAGGTGAGAGCACTGTTGGCCAGAGCCCATTGCCTTTTCAGGCTTCAAAGAGCAAACCCATATTGGTCTGAAACCAGTACTGCAGGTTTCAGAATTTCAGGGCCTCCCCTTGCACTTTTATTTGCTCATCTTTTAAAATGAGCTTTCTAAACAGGGCTGTGAAACCCAACTGTTTAAAAAAGCATGTGAGCTGAGACGGAGTTTTAGGAACAATTAAGTGTCGTCACTTTCTGTTTCCCATCTCAAAGTGACGTAGTGCTCAGGGCTGTGCAGTTATCTCTCCACCACACACCCTGTTGTGTTCTTGACTAGATATATTAGATGTTGTTTTAAAAAAAAAGAGTTATGATGTAAAGAGCAGGATTTACCTTCTGTGGCCATTTATCTGTAAGGGATGTCTTCATAAAGTGAGGAATGGCTTCATTTTTACAAGCCTGGGCGAGGGGTGTGGAAGGTAGAAGAGAGTGGAGAGAAAAATGAAGGTCAACTCTAAGATGCTAAGAGCTACTAGTGGGTAACAGAAATCCAGGATAAATTTCTTACTTCAATTTCCCCTTTAATTAAATTCTCGTTTATGTCTTTAGTCACTTGGAGGCTGCTGACTTTTATATTCTTCCAGGACCACTGATGATGGACAAAACGGGGCTAGGAGGTGAATTGTTCTGGGTTCCAGTCTTACCTATTCTGTTCAGTGTCTCCATATCCATGTCCAGAAGCTAATGTTCAATACAGCTTTGCAAGTTCTTCTCTAGTGGACCAGCCCCGCTGGCCAGCTGGGTGCTGGGGGAGTCCAGTGCCTCCTCTGCCCACCAGACTCTTCTTAAACCGGGGTTTGGCACTATGGCCTGCAGACCAAATGCAAGCCTCTGCCTGTTTTCGTAAATAGAGGTTTATTGGAACGCACGGAGCCCTGCTCCTTCATTTAGGTATTGACTGTGGCTGCTTTTGCACACTGACAGAATTTGAGTAGTTGCGCACAATGACAGAGTTGAGCAGTTGTGATAGAGACGGAATAGCCCACAAAACCTAAAATACTTACTACATGACACTTTGCAGAAAAAAATTGGCCTACTCGTTGTCTTCAACGATGTTCCTGACCAATACTCCTATTAAAAAGATGAGTTTCAAATGTGTGTAGTTACACCTCTGCAGAAAATCCTAAGGGGGTAAAGAAAACTAAGAAGCCTGTATCCCCACTCATATTTTAGGGAAAAAGAAAGGGGGATCATCAGCTTCCAGTCAGTTCTCAATCTTTATAGAAGATCAGCACATGTGAATCCATGCTGCCCACCCCCACCCTTGTCAGGTGACATGTGTTCGGTAGATATAAACTAGTTTAGATTTACATAAAAGCTTAACTGTTAGGCAAATTTGCATCTCCTCCCCTCTTACCCTCCTTCCAAATCTAACAACCCACAACTGCAGTGAACATATTTCAAAATCAGTTGGAAATTACTTTAGGCTTATCTCCTGTTTTGGATTTTTCTCCTTACCTTTTATTTTTCTGAACAGATCATTGAGAGCTGGTGGTAGTCATGGCTGCCCTCAAGTACTGACTTCCTCACAGGGACATAGGAAGGGTTTATTTCAAATGTCCATTAGGTTCTCCAGGATGGTTGTCTCAATGAATGTAAGGCAGCATTGTTATTAAATGCTATTCGTAATTATTAAACTCCTTTCCTTGCAGTGCTCTTGTAAACTTAGTCCTTAGGGGATGGGTGTTTAGAGAGGTATGGAACCACATAAAGGAGGTTGCTTATTCGAAGCTCTGAGACGAAGCCCTCATCAAACCATGGTCCTTGGTTTGAAACAGCCTGGAGATTAGAATAGAGTGTAATTTTTCTATGCCACGGAGCCATCTTGCTATAATGAAGCTTGGGCTGCAGTTAAAATCCTTTAAGAGCTACAATTGTGCTTTGAAAACCTGTGATTGAGGCAGCTTCTGTTTGGGAGGCATCAAACACCAGGCACTTCCCAGCCCGACACTGCTAGCTTGCTTTTGACAGCTTTGCTAGCACTAGGCACATGGTCAGCAAAATGCCCTGCTGAAATATCTGACTCTTAAATGTTATCACCAATGATGGCATCTTGAAACTGGGGGCTAAGGTGCCTAACTACTTTATCTTTTTGGTACCCAAAGGAGAGTGCGTCCATGTGTTCTTCAGTATTTTGGACAGTAAGGGATTATACATACGGAAGCTCTCCACAGGTCACATAGAGCGAGGATTTTTTAAACCATTTGAGGTCAAATGGAGAAGGGCTGAGAACAACAGTGGGGTGTGGCTGTAAGAGGGCATTGTTCTCTCTGGTTCTAGATATAGATTGTCCTCTAGAAAATTTGAGGCGGGATTGATTGCAAAATTTTCATAGTTGTGGTGGCAATATGAGCGTTGCCAAAGTGGTTGGTGGGCTTTAATAGCCAGAGAACACTTTACCTTCATTTTCTGCTAGTTTATAATGAATGACGTGATGGGCACCAAGGCCACACTATTCCTTGGCTCTTTTTTTTTTTTAATCTATTTATTTTATTTGTTTTAGTTTTGGCTGTGTTGGGTCTTCGTTGCTGCGCACAGGCTTTTCTCTAGTTGTGGCGAGCTACTCTTGGTTGCAGTGCGTGGGCTTTTCATTGCGGTGGCTTCTCGTTGTGGAGCATGGGCTCTAAGCATACGGGCTTCAGTAGTTGTGGCACACGGGCTCAGTAGTTGTGGCTCATGAGCTCTAGAGCACAGGCTCAGTAGTTGTGGCACACGGGCTTAGTTGCTCCGTGGCATGTGGATCTTCCCGGGCCAGGGCTCGAACCCGTGTCCCCTGCATTGGCAGGTGGATTCTTAACCACTGCGCCACCAGGGAATCTTAATGGAGCATCATCCTCTGGATTCTTACCGCTCTCACATAGAGCCTTGGTGCCAAAGGATTCAGACTTTAGGGTGTGACATATTCTGGGGGCAGGCCTGGTTTTTGAGTTCTTATTGACACTATCATATATATCAAATGCTATATGACAGTAGGTCAAATGCTTTACTAGACTTACCTGGGCTTACTCTTATTCCACAGGCAGCTTGGAGCCCTTTGAAAAGGCTGGAAGGGAAAACCTTGTGTTTCCTTCCCGTTTCAGAGTGAAGGTGGGTGACCACCAGCAAGTTAGTTTAGTGAGACTGGACTGTCTCTTCATGAGTTAGTAAGTTTTATCCCCCTCTGAGATGGATAGAAGAGGGAGCAGGGAAGTGTGGAAGCAAAGCAAAGTTGAGTGGGGAATCTGGTCAACTTTCCACCTCTGCCTGAGTTGAGTCTTCACAGAGGGCTCCATTATTTGGTTTGCTGGTTTATGAATTAACCAAACATTAGCCAAATCTAGTCACATTGTTGGGTCCAAAACAAATCCTGATCTCAGAGAGAAAAGCGTTTTGGATTATATTTGAAGCTGTAAATTATCTGTTTCCAGTTCCTCTCCAGTTGTGTGGAGCTTGTGAAGGGGCTCTTGTTCTTGGGAACAGCTGTCTGGTGGGAAGCTCTGCACAGCTGGCTGCTCTCACCCAGGATTCAAGCTCATGGTCCTCAGTGAACCTCCTGGTTTTGAAAACTCTTCCTGGCACTTTGTTTTCTCCTCCACACTTTTCCTCAGGGTCGCTACAAAGCTGAATGCCCAGCTTGGAGTCATTTAAATGTTTATTCTTAGGCCCTGAGTACGCCTCAATCGAATTTTACTGTGTGGGAGCACCACAGCCAATCAAGGGTGGCTTCAACGAACTTAAAAGAATGCTATCAAAGTATTTCATAATAGAAAAACTTACAACTCCAGCCCCTGGGGAACCTGGAACTGAAGTCTGGACTGTGTGCAGACACTTAACCTGCCCTGCTCTTGAGCCCCAGACAGCTGACACCAGGGGTGGCGAGTGCCTTGGGCTCAGCTCTGCCTGCACATTCTAAAAGGGGGGAGGTTGGGGGAGGCCTGGGAAGACTCCTCCGGGGGCTTTGGTCGACCTGAAGCGGCAGGCTTCAGGGGTGAGGGAGTTTTCTCTCAGAGCCTGCCTGAATGTGGCTTCTTAGAGTTGGGCAGTATTTGGCAGGCAGAGTGATAAGTTTGGGGTGCCTCTTCTCTGACCCTGTACTCCCTATCTTGCAAATGGTGGGTGGCTTTTCCGGGGGGAGCTTTGTTAATGAGCGTAGGTCTAGATTACCACCTGCTCTGCCGCTTGCATCCCTCATCATCTGATCCTAAATGAAAACATGCAGGAGAGCATGGAGGTCTAACCTCCTCAAGAGGCAAAGGTAGGATTAAACATACAACTCTAAAAGCAAATTACTAACATGTGCACCAGTGAATAAAAGATAAATTCAAGCTGGAGGAGGTATAGAGTGAAGGAATATTCAGTGTTAGTTAGGGTTAATTAGACAATTACTGAGATGTCTCTAGTAGGCTTTTTTTTTTAATTGGCCAGTATATTATTCTCCCTACCATTAAATTAAATTTTTACTCTCTCCCTTCCCTTTTGAAAGTGGCACTGGTGTGTCCTTGTTTAGTCAGCTGTGTACTTTAACTTTCTCAGATCTCTTTAGTCCCTTCTGCCCCATGCTGGAAATTGTGTGCCTGCCTTTTTAAAAGGTAGGCACCTCATGTTTCAAGTTCAAGTGCAATGGAACTCACCCTGCAGCTTGAACAGATTTGAGTGTTTTTGCAGAGGGAGGGCCAGGGCAGATGGGGATTGTTGTGCTCAATAAATGCTTGTTGGATGGAGTTGCTGGAAAGGCAGCAGGGGTGGGGAGAGTGAACCACACTTCCCCAGGCTCATTTGAAATGGTTTTTTCCACTTCTGGCCCCCACACTCTGTGCCCCCTTTATAATACCCCTCTTTAGCTACTTACAAGGCCCCCCCACCCTGCCCGAAGTGTTACTGTTCTCTCTTCAAATCACTGGTCTCCCATTCATCCTGGTCATTGGGCTCGAAGCCCAGCTGGTGGCGAAGACGTGGCATTTCCATGGATGTCTTCGCTAGGCCTGTAGGTTCTGTTCGCCGCACACTTAAAGCCAGAGGGTGAGCTTGGGCCGTTAGTTACCAGGTTGATCCATGGAAACAGCCAATGTTTAGGATTTTGTTGTGATTTTGTAAAAGAGCCAGAAGACCTGGCTTTAGGCTTATATGTGGATATGGGTGAGAGGCCAAGGAGACAGATGAATGCGGGATGTTCTTTCACTCCAGGTAGATTTGCACCAAATTCCTAGTAGTGCTATAATGTATAGCAAAGGAAAGCAGGAAAACAAAATCTGAATTAGCAGCTTTTCTAGACCAGGGTGCAGAATTGCCTATTGGCTTTAGGGTGGTTTTAGAGGTATGATCAGGCAGGAAGCCCCCCTTCCCAAGGCAGGCACCATCCTTTATATGAAGCACTGCTGATTCCTCTTCTCTTTTCCCCACCAAATGGGAGAAATGCTGGCAAGAGATGCTCACTGTCATTCCCCAGGCCCTGATACCTACACTGTCATCCATGGAGCCTGTGTTCCCCTGCCAACCACGGGCCTGGTGGCTTAGTCAAAATGGTTTTATAAACCTGCTCAGTTGTGGGTAACTTTGAACAGAATGAAAATGTGATTGCAAGGAAAGAAAGACAGCTTCTCTTCCCTCCTCCCCCCTTCTCTCCCCAACCTGCCACACTGCCTTCCCTTTAAGAGTTTTCTGTGCTCTATGCGTGTTTGATCGCCCACACGGCTTTGAGAGAGCTGCGGCTGATAACACATGCGCTCCCTGCCCTACACCTGCAAGCTGGCTGAGAACCTGACGCCCAGCCCCTATTTGGGGATTGTCTTTGTAACTCATGCCCATCAGATATGACACACAAATTGGAGTTGAGGGTGGAGTGGATAGCATTTGGCATGACAGAGGGGATGCAACCAGAGAGCTTTCACAATATCATGTCGTCTGGATTTCGAAGTTGGGGAGAGGAGGCCCACGTGAGGCCATCCATGTGGTATGTGCACATCTTAATGCTGAAGGCAGCCCCTGGGCTCTTTCTCATTAGAACCGTAATCCTGGGGAGTTTTGTGTTCACAGGAGAAGTCTAAAGCAGCTGCTTCTGTGGAAAGGAAGAGTCTGTGGATCCCAACCCTGGAAGGCCCCAAAATTCATCTGCATTTTTCAGGGAAGCTGAGAGTGTGGATAGTGTTAGTTTTGACAACGCGTTCTGCGTGTTTAGCTCTTTGTTGCTCGCAGTCGGTACCCTGGAACGTTTCTCATTCAACCTTGCCACAGTCCTGCAGGTGCAGGTGGCATTTGCTTGTTTTTGCAGATAAGGAAACTGAGGCCCGAGAGGAAGTGACTTGCCCAAGACCATGTGACTAATAACGCCCTTTTGCTCCTGATCCAGGGCTCTTCCCACATATGTGTGCAGAGTCTGTGGGGAATTTCTCCTCAGGCTGGCATCCTCTGCTGCCTGCCCAGCACACACCCGGCCTATTTCCCTTCTGCTTATATACCTGTATTCCAGGAGCAAAACTTCATTTGTTTAACTGACCAGAAGAGAATTGGAGAGGAAAATGGGCTGCAGAGAAGTCTGTTTGTTCCTTCAGCACCCCATAAGTAACTATCCACTTGGTTCAGCTGATTGGAGGGTGATGGTTATTACATTAGATGTGTGATGTGGTGACAGCTTTTGAGTGTTTCCAACTGGTTGTAGATATGCAATTTCCACGTGGAATGAGAAGCTAACCAGGGACAGCTAGGGCCCAGGAGGCAGGGTTTTCCTGCCTCGGTGGGGTCATGGTCATGGTTACTGAGCTTGGGGCCATGTCAGGGAGATACTCTTAAGATGGAGCTTACAGGAAAGGGTGTTTTTCTTCTGTGTGACTATGTGGAACCCCCCAAAAGCACTCAGGAGTAAATGTGGGTGGTGCATTTCTGTGGTGGGGGGGGCTAGGTGCAGGTGGCATTGTGTCATAGGTGACACTTTAGTCCTCCATGTAGCGGACGGCTGGTCCAGACCTCCCCCACCCCTGCCATACTCTGCCTGGGCGTGTCTCCCTCTCCTAGCTTTAGGTTAACTGGGAGTAGAGTCGTTGTGATACGTGATAGTGCCTTTATGAGACAAGTGTGTGCCCACTAAGGGGACCAGAAGGGACTTGAACTCAGGAGAAAGTTCCAACTAGGGACGTGGTGTCATGGAGAAGTGCCTGACCTGCTTCATAGAGAGGGTCATGGGCAGCTTTTACCTCCTTATTTCTCTTACAAAACCAGATTTCGTGTAGAATTCTTGAATATTCTAATAACCATATGCTTATGTGGAACCTTCCTTTCCCAGTTATTTCCCAACTGCATGAGGTAAAGCCCCATTATAACAAATATTATAAAAATGATTCTACATAATAAAGCTATTTCCATGCTTCATCTAAATGCTTTTATTGTTGTTTTTTGTGGTTTTTCTCGTTCAGAGGAAAAGAGTGACCAACTACCTTATGTAACAAGTACTTTTCCTGGTCCCTGTCCGTGTACTCGTTCATCTCTAAATCAGAACACTCGAGGGCTTGCTGTTTGCATTGGAGGCAGGGAGCAGGGAGCAGGGCTGTGGACCATCACCAAGTAGCGCGGCCCCCTTACTTTCTTTTCGCCTCGAACCTCCCACCCTCCTGTCCCTCCTGATCGTTTACAGACAGACCACCACACAAACCCCAACAAAGGACAGTGTGTGTATGTATCTGGATGTGAGCGTCTGTGTGTGTGTCTTGAGTGTGAATGTGTGGGTGCTGGGTGTGAATGTAGGGGAGAGCATGTGTATGAGTGTGTATGTGAGGAAAAGTGCATGTGAAAGAAAGCAAATGATAAAGCAAACGGGTCAAATGTTTAAGAATAGGCAAATCTGGGTAGAGGGCATATGGGTGTTCTGGGTACTGGTCTTATTCTTACATCTATATGTTTGAAATTATTTCCAAATAAAAAGTTTTAAAAAATGAATATATGCTAGACTAATTTGACTGTACCAGGAGTTCTTTAAAGTTTCTTCTATCATCCTTATAACATCTCTTATTCTCCCCATTTAACAGAAAGAACAACCGAAGCCCAGAGAAGTTAAGTGACTCGTCTTGAGTTCATGTAGCACACTGAGGCGGAGGCAGGATTTGGGCCCAGGTATTGACTGTTATAGTAGGAGACTGCAGCTTGTCCCTGCTGCTCGAGCTGGACAAGGTTGGCATCAGGTTCTGAGAACCATTGGGCACCTGCGGCCGTGTGTCTGAGCCCAGTCCGTGCCCCACATTGACCCAGCAGCGGGGTTAGCAGGGTTGCAGCAGGCTGCTGATCCACACTGAGCATGTTCAGGATGTCCAGGTACCTTCTAGGGAAACCTGCTTCCTCATTCTGAGAAAAACTCTCACTCTGCTCTTCACTCAACTCTCTTCATTTTCTTAAAATACATGAAATCGGAAGACTCTCATGTGCCAGAGCCATAGAGTAATACTACTTCGCATTTTTATGGTAGAGATCCAAGGGGAAAAGGAGTCGAGTTTTGTCTAGAAAGCAATGTCAGGTTATGGGCCAGGCCAGACAGCTTTTTTGCCTATGTACCAGTCGGTCTGTTGTGCCCACCGCCTTGTGAATGTACAGGAGCCTGCGGAGTTACAACTTCATACACAAAGGGAGGGCTTCACTCTTTGTCAATGAAAACTTTCCACTAACCGCAGGGCCCCAGAAGGGGTGGATCTGGTAATCACCGCTAAGCAGAGTTAGAGGTTCAGACACTACTGTTTGTTCCCAGCCCCTATTCTCTCCCTCCAAACCGCATGCTCTGCATCTATCTGTGCTCCTTGAAGGCACTAGAATTATTCGTGACATTTTTGCTTACTGACATTTCCCACCAGCTTCCAGGATTGGGGTAAGTGAATGAGTCTGACTCTACTCCTTAACATAGAAAAAACAGTTTTTGGAGAATCTTTACTCTGTGTCCTTTATCTAAAGTGCCTCCCTGCAGCCGCCCTAGAATGTGAGACTGTGGTTAAGTTAGCATCAAAGGATTTTTTCATGGATTCCAGCCAGTTCTGTGAAATAGACCCATGAGCATTTACTATATTATTACACCAGTTTATACAGTTAGATTGTTTGTCCTTAAGCAGTTATCAAGCTATATAGGCTGTCTCCAGTATGCTCTTGGCTCTGTCCCACTCCAAAATCAGCGCCCGGTGGATGGCATCCGGAATCCGGACAGGTTGCAGGAGGATGAGAAAAGGCTGCCCCCAAGTCTTACTGGGTTGTCTGCAGTGTAGAGGTCTGTGTTAGAGCTGCCGTGCAAATGGCCAGAGCTGTCTGTTTGGAGGGGACTGGGACCACTGCGCTTTCCCTTCCAGTTCTTAGAGGCATGGATGGGGTGTCTTGGTAATTAACACCCCAGACTGTTTCCCTGGATCATATTCTCCTCTTGCTTCAGGAGGATAAGCCTTTTCTTTACCTGACTTATAAAAGAAGGTGTCATTACTATTAAGCAGCTTTTGATTTAAGAGCAGATACAAAGCCCATTGTAAAAGGGGAAGATGGTGTAACTCACCATCCAGTGGTATGTGTTGCCATGTCCTCCTTTGTGCCTGGAAGTACATGTGGAGAGGTGACCTGACAAGCATCCTTCTGTTATGAAGTTATCATTGGTCTCAGGCAGACATTGAGGGTAGGAAAAATCTTCCCAAGGTCATACCTTTCAAGGCTCTTTCTAGAGGGACCATCTAATTTATGTTTCAGACAAGGTTTACCCTGGAGGCACTATATAGCCTTTGAGCCTCCCTTAGGAGATCTGAGCAACCAGCAAGACCAGGGCTTTAGAGCAGGGGCTGCCCTGGAATGTTGCCCAGCACACACTGGGGTTTTTCCACCAGGCCCAGCCTGGGAATTTGCCTGGGATTTGGGGTCAGGGTGGATCAGTTCCAGAATGCCAGGGGCCAGGTAGGGAATCACTAAGTGGGATGTAGTGGTCTCTCAGGTATTTCCTTTTTGAAACTGGGGACGCAGTAGAAGTTAAGAGATGGACATAACCAGAGAAGATTTTGCAAGTGGGACAAAATGATCCACGCAGGTTTTCAAAGCTTTGAGGGTTGTGCAGAGTTAACCCTAATAAGATTTTAGACCCTGAAGGCAAGGCAAGTTCTGTGACTATACATTCATGGCCCTGAGGGACATAACTGTGTAACTGCTCCTTTAAGCCCCCCTCCCCACCCCCCAGCCCAGAGCAAAATGAACCAGAGCAGAGGTCCTGACAGACCTACTGAGGTGTAGCAAGTGAGCAAACCTGCCCTCTGAGCTCTGATGTCTACTCGGCAGTTACCACGTGACCAGCCCTTCTGCCTGTGGCGAGCCACAGGTAAATTGAGCACTATTTATACTCTCCTGCTTGGGTGAGGAAGTTTGAGAGATGGTCTGGGAGCGCACAACACAGCTGTCTGATCAGCCTAGGTAAGGCATATCTCCTTTTGACTTGGTGCCTTTTTTTCCCCCTTAACTAATTTTGCCCCGGGTAACAGCATGGGCTCTGGGGCTTTCAATTTAGCTGAATCGGTCAGTAGCCATCTCTTATTTACCTTTAATAGTTGGAGAATTCTAGAACTAGAGGAGGCTCAAACTCTCTAGGTACAACCTTCTGCCTTCTGGTGGGTGAATATTGAGACCTCTGGGGGCATGTAATGATCTCTCCCTGGAGCTGTTCAGGGGCAGACTCTACAATCTCCCTCATTCATTCTGATGAGCAGGAAGTTCTTCCTTTTATCTAGCTGGAATCTCTCCTATTCTAATTAAGTCTCTTCTGCCCTTCCTTTTTACACTCATGCAGAAGAAGACATAAATTCTAATTCACTTCATCTTCCTCTTGGGATCTAGCTACCTTCGCTTTAGCTATTTTTACCCATCTTCCCTGGGATCTCACTGGTTTCTACGTTCTTGTAATGAATGAGCAAATGGATGCCCAGGGTAACTTGGTGGGGCATATCTGAGGTTATATCCAACTCCAACTGTGTTTCTGGATCATAGGAACTCTTTAATTCTGTGCACAATCTGGGTCTTTCTCCTGGGATGACATACCACTTTTTTTTTTTCTTTTAATATTTTTGGCTGCATTGGGTCTTAGTTGCCGCGTGCAGCCTTTCTCTAGTTGTGCCGAGTGGGGGCTACTCTTCATTGCAGTGCGCGGGCATCTCATTGCAATGACCTATGTTGCTGCAGAGCCTGGGCTCTAGGTACGCAGGCTTCAGTAGTTGTGGCACGTGGGCTCAGTAGTTGTGGCTCACGGGCTCTAGAGCACAGGCTCAGTAGTTGTGGCGCACGGGCTTAGTTGCTCCGCGGCTTGTGGGATCTTTCTGGACCAGGGCTCGAACCCGTGACCCCTGCATTGGCAGGCAGATTCTTAACCACTGTGCCACCAGGGAAGCCCGACATGCCACTTCTTTTTCTTTTTTTTTTTTTTTTTTGGCCACTTCTTAATTTAAAGTCTCTTTCCCTTAGTATCTTTATTCTACCTTGTACTGATTTACATCCTTCAATTCCTTGCCTCCTAGTAAGCCTCATTGACTGTTTCATTTCTTCTTGCCCACCTTCTCTTTCCCCAAATTAGAAGACCAGAACAGTGAACCAATTGAATTTGACTAAAACCTGCCAAGATTGAACTGCTAAACAGCTTAGATCCTTGCTAAGGAGTAAAGTTAATTCTGTCTTCCCAAATTCCAAATTAAGCCAGTTCTTTTTTTTTTCCCTCACAGCTTTATCTTGGAAAGTTTTAAACCTGCAGAAAAGTTGTAAGCCCAGTACACATCCATTTATCTTTCACCTTAGACTCATTGATAACTTTTGGCCACAATTGTCTAATCTCTCTTCCCTTCTTGTGTGTATTATGTATATGTGTGTCTCGACATACACATATGTGCATCCATAGGCACTTTTTCTGGTGAACTGTTTGAAAACAAGTTGTGAATATCTTGACACTTTGCCCGTTACTTCAAGGGCATCTCCTGAGAATAAGACCATTCTTCTACATAATGATAATATCATTATTACACATAAGGAAACTATAATTCCATATTATCTAATATCCAGTTCATTTTCAGATTTCCTCTTTGTGGCTTTTTTGTTTTTATTTTTGATCCAGGGTCCAGTCAACGTTCTCATTTGGTTATGTCTTTAAAAAAATCTGTTTAAAATTCCCCTCCCATCCCTGTCTTTTTGTTTTCAGGTTTTTTGATTACTGACTTATTGAAAGTGTGGACAGCCTTCTAGCTGTCCCACATTCTGGAGTTTTGTGACTGTTCCCTTTCAATGGCACTTGACTTGTTCCTCCATCTCCTGTATTTCCTGCAAGTGGGAAGTTAAGTCTGGGGCCCAATTCGATTCAGGTAAAACATCTTGGGCATGAACATTTCGTGGGTGAAGCTGTGTACTTCATAATACATTGCTTCAGGAGGTACACAGTGTCAGAATGTCCATCACTAGTAATGCTAAGTTTGATCATTTGAGGTGGTGACAACCAGATTTCCCTTTGTAAAAGTACATTATTCTCTTATATGTGGTACATTATGTAAGTGTTCTGTTCCCCACAGTGTTTCTCCCAGTTGTTTTGGCATCCATTGCTGACTCCTCCTGACTGAGCTGTTACTTTGGGAGCTGCATAAAGCCAGTTCTAAACTAACACTGAAGGACATGAGTATTGATGTGAGTTCTAAAGAGGAGTAAAAAAATTTTCTTTGGGCTTTTAGAATCATTGGCGGGAAGGCAACAAAATGAGGCCATCAAATTCTGTCAAACTCTAGGTATTCACACATATGTTGCTGTCTGGCAGTTTACGTGAGGTCAGGGAGAAGGCAGGCTGGATGAAGCTAAAAATAAGTCATGGTTTGTTCACAAAGCAGAAATTATTTTGACTATTTGAACATGATCTATAATTCTATTCTTATTTCCTTTTTTTCTTTCACTCGATTTCCACTGTCCTCACTAGAAAAGGGATCCCTCCTTTTTAATTGTCTTCCTCCACTTGCCCTACATGCCCAGTGGGTAAAACAGTGTCCCCGAGACCCAGGTCTGATTGTGCTGGTTCCCAGTAGGGAAAATAATAGAACTCTTCCAGTCCGTGGGGAAGTTCCTGAACCAAGGCAGCCAGACAGTCATGACAGTTGAGTCTGACAATGAAACACAAGGGGGGAAATGCACTTTGAAAGTCTTCTGTGGGGGAAGAAAGGCCTGTGTCTCAAGTTGCTCTGTGGCGTTGGAGAAATCAGTTCACCTGTCTACACGAGGGTGTTCCTGGGCTCCCACCCAGAGAATCCCTGAGAGTGTGTGGGGCGCACACATTCAGAACAAAAATCAGAGTAGGGTTTCAATCATAGTTGTCCTCTCACAGGATTTACTGTAGATGAACCTCCCCAATCTCTGGTTCTTCCTTCACCTCTTTTATCTTTAAAGAGCTAAGTGGACATCATGATTTCTCCTCTACTTGATAAGAATCAGATTGTCGTCTAAAGTGAAGATACTGAAGGGTTTATGCCTGTCCTCTGAGTTTATAGCCACCCAGAAATTCATCCCTCCCAGGTAGCCAGGCAGTGAGGATTGCTGTTAGATGGAGAAGGCTAGGCTATGGCTACTTATGCTGTTCTTAACAAAGGCCAAATAGATCCCAAAGGAAAGCATGCTCCAATCAGTGACTGCTAGTATCTTGTCCTGTTTTAAGAATGTTGAAATCCTTCAGAACTCCTCTTCATAGAATTCAGATAAAAGGTGAAAAGTTCACACCACTTCCTTTCTTTCGAACTGCAGCTTCTTGAGAATTGAACAAATGTCTAAGTAACTGCTGTCTACTCTTCATACGCGCGCACGCACACACACACACACGTACGCTTTGGGATCACCCTTTCCCTCCTTGCTGATAAGAAGAGTTAGGGTGTTCCTCATTTTTTCCCCATAGTGACCCCTCCAAATGGGTTTCTCCTGACCCTTCTCTCCAGCTGCCCATGGATGTGGTCTGCATCCTGGGGAGTCAGACACACAGCAAGAAAAGGTTTCACCTGAGCTACACACTTAAATATGGAGACAGTATTAAATACAGAGTTAATATTAAATATGGAGTTAGTATTAAATATGGAGTTAGTATTAAATATGGAGTTAGTATTAAATATGGAGTTAGTATTAAATATGGAGTTAGTATTAAGGTCCTGGCTGAGAAGTTTTTCATGTGTATACAAATATCACTTTTTTTTTTCTCTTTAGGTAAGCCTTCTTGGTAAGGGACATGTGCTGTTACTCCTTTTTTCTTCCTTCTTTTTAATCTCACTTCTTTAGTTTCTTCTCCCTGTTATGATTGAAATGAGCTATTGCTTGGGTTTGAAAGAAGTGTTTAAAGCCCCAGGTTTAATTTTCCCAGCTGGGATGGATGGGGTCTCCTTGGGCTTTCCAAGGAGGGCTTCTAACTCTTGTACAGTCATATTGAGGATTTCGGTTTGACCACAGCTTCCCTCCAAAACCCACATGTCCCTGAGTTAAGCAGTTAAGCGGCGCAGGACCGCAAGCAGCTCAGAAGACTGCCTGCACTGTTTAATCCCAGCACACATACTGAAATGGAAAAGTAATCCCTGTGAAGCTGTGAGGAGGAACTTCCCCTACTTACTGCAAATCTGGTATTGGGGAATATTTAGAAATTCTGCATCCCTGTTTTACTTTGCTCCCCTCCAGGTTATCATTCCCCCCCGCCTCCCCCACCCCCAACAAAAGTGCTGCATCACAGCTAGGAGACGGGACAGGACAGGGCCTGCTCCCTCAGTGTCTAACCGTCTGCCCTGCCTCAGCCTCCTGGGTGGCCCTTTCCCTGCCTACTTCTCCTGAAGTGAAGATCAGTGGCTGAAAAAAGCATATTGTTAGAAAAACGTGTAATAAGATCTCATTTTATTAAAAATACATATGCACACATAGGTGCACAGGGAGAGATCAGGAAGGATGTGCAGAATGGTGATTTCTGAGTGGTGGCATGCATCGTTTTTATTTTTCAGTTTTTGCTAATCTGCATTTTTAAATTTTCCTTTAACTTCCTCCTGTCTATGTACAGCTTCTGTTATAATGAGAGTTATTTTAAAGAGGGAAGGCAAGAAGATTAGTGCTAATAATGGCTCAAAGCCCAGTGACATGAGAAAGTGACTGGTAACTTGTTTGCTGAGCCTGCCAGTTGCTGAGTTTTTGCCACCTGTGAAATCTCATTGGCTGTCTCTCTTCTTCCTTCTGTAGTCCTTCTTGGGTATTTTGTGGTCACTCAGCCTCAAGCTAATGGAGGATGGGTGGAGAGTAGCCTTGTCTGGTTTCCCAGGTTTCTCTCTACTGCATTGCCCCAAAGATAGTAAAGTAAGTGAAGTAGCCCCCCTAGATTCCCAGCCAGGACCCTCTGGTCAGCGGCTGGTCTCTCCTTGTAAGCTGCTAAGCCTCCACCCCACAGTCTATCTCTGGCCAAGTTGAGAAGGGCAGCCACAGATGCCTCACTTCCTGTGTCGTCTGCTGCCTTCCTCCTTTCCCTGACCCCTCCTAAGAGCTGTCGCCCTCCTCCTTCCCGGGTTCCCGCAGTGGGGGTTTGCTGGTGTGGTCAGGCCTGAGCTGATTTCCAGCCAGGAATATGAGGGAACAGCAGAGACCAAATGGTGATCCTTCTGAAGAGTCAGTGGCTGGAGGAATCCCCCGGAGGTTGAGCTGGCAGCCTGGCCCTTGGGGCTCGTATCGGCCTGCCCCACTTCAGCTTGGTCAGCAGCTTCTTGTCCTGCTCCTCCTGTGTCTGCAGTGCCTATCACAGGGCTGGTTTGTGGTGGGCACCCAGAACCTGCTACTGAAGGAATCAGTCAGTCTACTGTGGTGTGCCAGGCCCCTCGTCAGCTGTTTGTGTGTTTCTGCCCTATTCACTGTCCCCCAAGGTGCAGCAGACACTTGACCGCTGGTCCACTCCACTCAGAGCCTGCTCTCCCCAAAGCCATACAAATGTAGCAATTGGGAGACAGGGCCAAGTGGCTCCGGAAGATAGCACCTAAGGCTTCTTATCTCTGGTGTGTGCTGTTTTGTTTTGTGTTTTCCATTTGCTGTTGCCCAAGAACCAAAGCATCCTCCACTGCTCAGCTGTATGGTGAAATGGCCTGGCCCTGTGCCAGGGAGCTTCGCCAGGTGGTTGGGCTGTGGAGGCTGCTGCATGCGATGGGCCGATAATACCCCACAGCGCTGTAAACAGGACACCCCACCCTCCCGCAGCCACCCAGCCAGGGCCCCGCAACTTGCTGCTTTGTCTTGGCCTGTCATGATAGGAGCGTCTCTTCTCAGACAGGGCAGCCAATTGTCCTGTTTCCCAAATCTGAGAGGGGTACTTTCCAGAAATGAAACCAGTTCATCTTCCGACCACAAGCAACCGTTGTGACTTCTCAACACTTCTCCTTTAACCATAATCACACAATTGCAGGGCAGAACCCCATCCCCAGATCTTTCCGGTGGGTGCACCCATGAGGGAGGGATAAGCGCAGGAGCCCCTATTTCAACTGCACTCACTTGTGGGATTTCTTAGAGGATGTTCCCGACTGAGGGAGGTCTCGGTGCTGACAGCGCTGCTGATGCCCACGCCTCCCAGCGGCTCTCTTTCGCCTGCATCATTCACTCTGGGTGCTCTCCTGGCTGGGTTAGACCAACACTAGGAAAGGAAAGGGCTCTGACTGAAGCTGTGGGCCTTCCCAGGGGACAGTGGTGGCTGGAACTCACCCTGCATGTCTCCTCTTCCTTCCCCACCCACACCTTCAGTCCTAAAAGATTGTGGTGTGGGGAGGGGCTGACTGATTGGTAATTGGTAATTGGTTTGACATGATCTATCTAATGAAGACTTTAAAGCCTTTTTGCATCTCATCTTTCGTTGTTTACAGCGTCCCTGAGAGGTAACTGAGGCTGGGACTGTGCTCCTGCCTGCCCGATGGGAGAGCAGGCCTGGTGAGGGGGGAGGGCATGAGGTGTGGGCTGCAGTCACGCCACAGTGAGGGTAGAGCTGCAGTCAGAACCAGATCCCTCACACCTGAGCCCCTCCCAGATATTCGGGGGCCACACTGCTCCAGCCTGTGGCCCCTTCGAGAATGGCACAGAACATGTCAATGTCTGGCTTTGGCTTCAGTTTGTGTTGCGTTTGGAGGGAACCTTGGTTTCGCCCTTAATCAGTTCTGGTGCCCAAATTAGCAGGTCATCACCAAACCATTTGGGGTGGGGTTTTTTTTTTTTTTTTTTTTTTTGTGGTACGCGGGCCTCTCACTGTTGTGGCCTCTCCTGTTGCGGAGCACAGGCTCCGGACGCGCAGGCTCAGCGGCCATGGCTCACGGGCCCAGCCGCTCTGCGGCATGTGGGATCTTCCCGGACCGGGGCACGAACCCGCGTCCCCTGCATCAGCAGGCGGACTCTCAACCACTGCGCCACCAGGGAAGCCCGGGGTGGGGCTTTTTTAATAAGTGGTAGATTAGTTTTCCTGTCAAAATCTCATCTTTTTATTTTTTTTTTTTTTTATTTTTTTTTTGCGTTACGCGGGCCTCTCACTGTTGTGGCCTCTCCCGTTGTGGAGCACAGGCTCCGGATGCGCAGGCTCAGCGGCCATGGCTCATGGGCCCAGCCGCTCCGCAGCACGTGGGATCTTCCCGGACCGGGGCACGAACCTGTGTCCCCTGCATCAGCAGGCGGACTCTCAACCACTGCGCCACCAGGGAAGCCCAAAATCTCATCTTTTTGAAGTGCCCCCTCCCTTAGTTTCTGGGCGTGAAGGAAACATGCACTTTCATCACCTCAAAGGGTCTAAGAACGTGGGGGTTTGGGAGGGGAGCTGGGGCTTTGCTGAGCGCTTTGAGACAGAAGGGAATTCCATCACCTTGCGGCTGGTCAGGAGCTGGGCCGGCACCCTGTGCTAGGATGTAGTCACTGTAGAAATAAGTCTGAGGCCCAGCGGTCTCATTTAAGGAAAAGAAACTGAGGCGAGTCCTCCAGTTTGTCTTAGATGCAGCAACATCCTTGCAGGCCTAGCAGAGAGGAGGGGGCTGGGTCAGAGGCAGCTGGTTCTCTATTGGGGTACTTGGTTTCTCCCCATTCGCCCTTCCTTCCCCTTTTTCTTTTTTTTTTGTATTCGTGTTTTTGTTTTGTTTTGTTTTTGTATACGGAGGAGCAAGTCAGAACCGACAAAGCGCTCAGAGTCTTTATGAATAACTTAGGTCAAATTTGGATGTAGAGTTGATCAAAATGGGTGGTTGGATTCTTATACCAAATTCCAGGATCCTGGGTCCTCCCCAACCCCGGGGGTGCTGGGGAGTAAAATGTCATCTCTGATTACTGCCCTTGAAATTGGACTCCTCCTGTAACTCGCGAATGAGGTGGGCTGTGAAGGGTATCCATGGGAAGATGTAAAATGGGCATATGGTTTACTAGAATCCTTCCCACTAGGCTTCAAAGGCTTCTCCAAAACACCGACCAACCAACACCCCAAACAAAAAATTGCTATGTGGTCTCCTTCCTTACTCCCTTCCCTGAAGGAGCTGCCAGGCATTTCTTCCTTCAGGTATGTAGGCAGGTGTCCTGCACCCTTGGAGGTGTTCCTGATGCAAAAGGGCCAAGAGCCCTGTGGACTGATGTAGGAAGAAGGAGGCTTGGATTTGGATGTAGGACTGCCTCCTGACTTTCTGGGCGACCAAGTCCAATCTGAGACTGGACTTCTCTGTGCCTTGGTCTCCTTATCAGTCTTTCTCGAGCCCCTTTAGGAGAACAAAAGACTGTACACACACAAGTACTTTGTGAGGAGGGGGCAAAACTTGAAAGTATTATACATACTTAGGGTGCAAGGCACACAAACTTAGAAGAGCATACGTAGGGCCTCAGGATGGAAACATTTCTAAAGGAGGTTTTTGCAGCAATTTCTGCTGAGGGGCTGAGAGAGGTGGCCCCAAGAAATCTTTCTCCCCAGTGCTTTCTTCTCAGCCCTGGAGTCCCAGCCCTCTTTCTTCCGACAGCAGTGAAGGAGCTGTTAGAATCATGGTGTTCTGGCCTCTCTGCCAGTCTCTGGCTCATCTGCTTCCCACCTGCCTCATTGCTTCTCTGTCATGTAATCTTGTAAACTTGCCTTCAAGGGCCCCTGCCTCAACAGTGGGCTCTTAGAGACAGTTTGGGAGAACCACAGGACAGCATTTTGGTGTCTGGCCAGGCTGCCGGCATGGGTCAGGATCTCCCAGAAGTATCCATATTGCCACCTTTTGATCTTAAGCCCACGATAGAAAAACGAGTGGTTGAAATGCCGGTGTAGGGGATGCAGTTGGGGCTTGAACCCAGCGTGCCTGTCACTAACTTTCTGGGTGACAGGTGCAGGGAGGGGAGGAAAGAGGTTGGGCCTCCCTGAGCCTCAGAGAGAGGAAAGGGGGCAAGCAGCTCAGGGGTATCTACTCACAGGGAGCAGGGTGAGCATGGATGTACAAGGCACACAAACTTAGAAACCAGGTGTAATTAGAGCAGGCTCTCCCTGATAGTAACAGGTTTTTGATTTTATGAGAATACTTAGGCATCTGCCAATCTCCAACCCTATGCTCTAGATGCTGTGTGGGGTTCAAAGATAAATTAGACAGGCCTTGGCCACAGGCTGTTTATTAGCTGGGATTTACAAATACTTGTAATCCAATAGAGACTGGGAAGTACTAGAAGAGTACAAAGTACTGGGGAAAATCAGAAAATCCTGAGACATTCCTTCCAGGGGACTCAGGAAGCTCCGTGGAGGTGGAGATGTTTAGGCTGGCCCTGATGGATGGATCACATTTCAGCCCTGAGCACATGTGCAAAACCTCAGAGGAGGGCAGGCCCAAGACATGGGTGGGAAATGGTGCATAGTGTAGTTTGTCCAGGACATAGAGATCTTGAAGAGGAGTGACGTGTAAAGGAAAGGTAAGTGGGACCAGAACACAAGGCCTATGAGTACTGTCTTTGAAAGAAAGCCTTTGAAGAGTTTAAAGAGTGTTAAGGTCATTTAAAAGGGTGTGTTGTAGGTCAGTATATATTGATTTGGAAAGGTGTTTATGATATAAGGTAAAAACTCATTGCAAAATAATATGTACAGTATAATCCCATTTTTCATTTTAAAGCATACACACACACGCACACACATACATGCACGTACATAGAAGGCAAGGCCCCCGAGGATATATATCTCATAGTATTATCCGTGATTATCTCTGGGTGTTGAGATTTGCAGTTTTTTCTGTTTGTTTGCATATTTCTTGAATTTTCCACAATTCACAGTACTTTTTTTTTGGCCACAACACATGGCTTGCAGGATCTTAGTTCCCTGACCAGGGATCAAAACTGGGCCCACAATAGTGAAAGTGAGGAGTCCTAACCACTGGACTGCCAGGGAATTCCCCACACTACTTTTTTTTTTTTTTGCGCGGTACCCGTGTACCCATCTCACTGTTGTGGCCTCTCCCGTTGCGGAGCACAGGCTCCGGACGCGCAGGCTCAGCGGCCATGTCTCACGGACCCAGCCGCTCCGTGGCATGTGGGATCCTCCTGGACTGGGGCATGAACCTGCATACCCTGCATCGGCAGGCGGACTCTCAGCCACTGCGCCACCAGGGAAGCCCCCCCCACTACTTTTATAAGTCATTTTTAATTTGTTTTTTTTTTATTTATTTATTTTTTAAAATTTATTTATTTTTTTAAATAAATTTATTTTTATTTATTTATTGACTGTGTTGGGTCTTCATTGTGCATGGGCTTTGTTGTGGCGAGCAGGGGCCACTCTTCATTGCAGTGCACAGGCTTCTCATTGCCGTGGCTTCTCGTTGCAGAGCACAGGCTCTAGGCGCGTGGGCTTCAGTAGTTGTGGTGCACGGGCTTAGTTGCTCTGCGGCATGTGGGATCTTCCCGGACCAGGGATCGAACCCGTGTCCCCTGCGTTGGCAGGAGGATTCTTAACCACTGCACCACCAGGGAAGTCCCTTTAGTTTGTTTTAAATGAGCACATACTATATGATGGCTGAGGAAAATGACCTAGAAATATGTAAGGAATTAGATAAAACCTGAGACTAAAAGTTATCCATGCAATAACATTTATGATATTCAAATTGGGGTGGGGGAAACCTCTCAAACCTCCAATAATATGGGAGGGGCTAAGCAAACTACTGTGTATCAACTTGGTGGAATATTATGTAGTCTTTAAAAATGACAGATATGTAGATTGTTGATACTTGGAAATGGGTAGAACAAAGCAGAATATCATGTAATACATTTCGTATTGATTATACTATGTCAAAATGTGTGTAAATATTTAAATGGATTTGGAGAAGATAGTATTATTAGTGTTTCTCTCCTTTTTTTTTATTGTGGTAAAACACACATAACATAAAATTTACCATTTAACCGTTATAAGTTTATGATTCTGTGACATTAAGTACACTTACAATGTTGTGTAACCATCACCACTGTCCATTTCCAGAATATTTTCATCACCCCAAGCAGAAACTCTGTGCCCATTGAATAATAATGCCCCATTCCCTTCTCCCCCTAAGCCCCTGGTAACCTCTGTTCTACTTTCTGTCCCTATGAATTTGCCTATTCTAGGTACCTCATATAAGTGGAATCATACAATATTTGTCCTTTTGTGTTGGTTTTATTTCATGTAGCATAATGTTTTGAAGTTTCATCCATGGTATAACATGTTTCAGAACTTCATCCCTTTTTGAGACTCCATTGTATGTATAGAACACATTTTGTTGATCCATTCATCTGTCAGTGAACACTTGGGTTGTTTCTACCTCTTGGCTATTGTGAATAGTGCTGCTATGAACATGGGTATACAGATATCTCTTTGAGACCCTCTTTTCAATTCTTTTGTATATATACCTAGAAGCGGAATTGCTGGATGGTATGGTAATTCTATATTTAACTTTTTGAGGAACCTGCCAACCTGTTAGTGTCTTTTTAATATAAAGCTCTTCAAGTTTATTTATATCTACAGTCCCCAGTTCTTTTGCTGTGCTTAATGCACACATGAATTATCAAGAGATTAGTACAGATGTGAAAGCATTTTGCTCTGCTTAAAGGAAAGAGCCTTACAGACCTTAAGATAGTAGTGTGTTTTGAATGTGGCTGCGGAAAACACGGTCAACCCAGATGACTGAAACTTACAGATGATTCCAGAATGCTTAGACTTTAGCAACAGTTTCAACTTTTACCTTCCCCCAGAAAGCTTTAATCAAGGTAAAAAGAAAAATAAGTGGGTTTGTAACTGGTTTATTTTTGTTCTATTTAGCCAGAAGTCAGAGACAGAGGAGAGAACCAAAAGACTTGGATATTCTCCTGGATCCTGGATAGTTGAAAGTAGTTATGTCGTTCTCTTTGTCTCAGTCACCTAGGTTCCCTGGAGCTAATGGTCTTGAAGGAAATAGGAAGAGTCCTTCAGTTAACTGGGTTGAATTTGTACATAGGAGCCTTGCAATCAGTGCTGGAAGAAGGCAGGAGATAAAAGGAAATAAAAGGCAGGATAAAAGATGGAGGAAAACTTGGTTTTTGTCCACTTCCAGTTACTTCTTTAATGATGGGAAACAGTCCTGCTCTCAGGAAACTCAGTGCGGAGACCTGGGAGTTCACAGTCTGTAGTCCATTAGGAACAGGAGAAAGAAGACATGTGTAAAGTAACCCCTCGTCCAGTGTGAAATGGTGTAAATTGTTTCCAGTGACAAAGACCAGCTGGATAAGTCAGGAGAGCTTTCATCACGCTGTATGTGCTTTTATGGGCTGCTTCAAATTCTGTAGGAGGGAGGTAAATATAAGTGAAGATGCAGCAGTCTGGTGAGGCTTCCTAAAAGAGGGAAGGTTGGTTACTGTGTCTGCTGCCTCCATGCTGACGTCCAGGTGTGCGGGCTGTGCTCTCTTCCAGCCAGCGTCCCGTGTTCCGTGGCCCCAGAAAAGCCAGTGTGTAGGCCTCAGCCACCCCAGGTCCGGCGTACGTTCTCCCTGGACACCATCCTCAGCTCCTACCTTCTGGGCCAGTGGCCACGAGATGCTGATGGGGCCTTCACCTGCTGTACCAATGACAAGGCCACCCAGGTAATGAAGCTCTCTGCTAATGGGATAAGGGATAAAGGTGGGGTGGTGGGCTGGCCGAGGAGGCCTTGGGTCGACTTACCAATACTCAGTCATTGATGTGACTTGTCCTGGGTTTTGGCTGTACATACGCACCATGTAGCTTTTCATCATCTCATGTTAACCAACTTGGTTCTCTTCGTAAATTTACCTGAAAATGAGTTTGCATTCCACCTGACTGGTGGGAGAGAGAAGGCAATCTGGGTTTATCAGTTTGGCTTTGAGTATTCATGTGTGGGTATACAAGAGTTGATTTTGGAATTTATCCTGGGTTTTAATAAATGAGATTTACGTTGCTAAAACAGACCAACATTCAACTGAGTATGCATTCCCCAGACAACTGGAAGAGGTGGCCCGAAAGTGTGTTGAGCCAGGATAGATCCCACTAGAGTAACAGGAGTGGAAAGTTCTCAGATAATGGAGAGTTGATCCCTAATCAGCAGCCCTCCTGGGATTTCGGTAGACCCATTTGAGTCTGATGGAGCCCAGGTCCCCTCTTCAGGGTTTTTCTCTTCATTAAGAATCCTAAACTTAGAAGGGATCTCTGTAATCATCCAGTCCATTGGTCAGCTTTTGAGTAAGGTAGTGTTAGCCTGAGCAAGAAGTCATCTCATGTGTGAAATTTTACAAAGATATCTCTTCATCTGACTTAGGACTTCAACATTTTCAGCAGTTAAGTTTTTAAGAGTCAGATCTTCTCCCTTTTGATGCAGTTTAAGCCCATTCCTGTTCAACTTCAGAACAAATGAGTTGTTCTCAGGGAAGAGGAAACAGGGTGGGGAGAACACAGGCTCAGAGGAGAGGCAGCCCATGTCCTGGGGGGTGCTGGGCCAGTCACTCTTCCTTTGCATGTCGCTGGAGTGTGCCCGCCCCGCCTGATTGGAGGTGGGGTGCCGGCCAAATGGGAAAGGGTTTTGTGCGCTCGCTTCCCTTGTCCTCCTCTGCCGAGCACATCTCCCAGTCCCTTTTATTTATTTTTTAAATGAGATCCATTTTCAAATGTTATTAGTGAATGTTTGAATGCCCAGTACTGTTCTTGGCATGTCAGAGTGGAGAACAAGGAAATGAGAACAAGATTTGACCTTGGTGTGTCTGGATGCCAGTTCCATGAAGGCCAGTGAACAGGGAGCCAAAGGATGAGATGGGGCCAAATGTCTGGCACAGTTTACAGGAGGGGAATTCTCATAGGAATATGCCACCTTGGACCAACAAGAGTTGCTGCAGTTAAAATTAATGGCACTCTTTTTTTTAATTAATTAATTTACTTATTTATTTATTTATTTTTGGCTGCGTTGGGTCTTCTTTGCTCCGTGTGTGCTTTCTCTAGTTGCGGTGAGCGGGGGCTACTCTTCATTGCAGTGCATGGGCTTCTCATTGCGGTGGCTTCTCTTGTTGTGGAGCACAGGCTGTAGGTGTGTGGGTTTCAGTAGTTGTGGCACGTGGGCTCAGTAGTTGTGGCTCACAGGCTCTAGAGCACAGGCTCAGTAGTTGTGGCACACAGGTTTAGCTGCTCTGCGGCATGTGGGATCTTCCCTGACCAGGGCTCGAACCCGTGTCCCCTGCATTGGCAGGTGGATTCTTAACCACTGCGCCACCAGGGAAGTCCAATGGCATTCTTTAGATCTAGGAACAGACTGTGAAGGGAGAGTACGCTCCGGGTAGCACACCGACTTCCCAGAAGCCCCAGACACTGTTGTTCCCTGTGTCCCCTGAAAAGGGCAAGTAGGATAGGTTATACTTCCCCTTCATGTGCCTGAAGCACCACCCCTTTCTCTTTTGAGAGCGTGTTTAGTCCAAATAATGCGTCTAGTCATGGAGGGCTTCCTGGAGGAGCAGGACTTGAGGTTGCTTTGGTTGTGTAAGTTCATGATTACATCCCCCTTCGTCAGATGGCAGGCTTCCATGCAGCCCACCTACCTATCCCCATATCCCCGTCACTGTCATTTCCTGCTACCAGCCTTCTAGGAAGCCTCCATCCCACTCCTCAGATGGCGTTCTCTTTGTCAACTCAAGGCAGGGTTGGCCTCAGATGTTCCCTGGCCGGATTTAGAGGCATGGGCTCTAGGCTGTGTGTTTTGCTCAGGCTCCAGCTGCAGGCCAGATCTTTTATATAACAAGTCCGGGCTTCTTGCCACAGCAAGACAGAGGCCAGCGATGCGCCTCCGCGGGTCTGGCAAGGCCGAGCTGTGCAGCTTTCCTCTTTCCCTGGGCTGGGCTCCAGCCCTCGAGGAACCCTTAGCAACCTGTCAATATTGTGGCTGCAGTCAGGAGGTGGGAGAATTCTGATCAACGTGGGCATCCAAACCCCAGTATGTGCTCTGCCCATCTTTCATTCCTGGCCTTCTGGGAATTTTCTGCTTCTAGGTTTTGGGCTCCATTCAAATTCTTGCTTGAGCACCCTGGTCTGGCACAAGCTGCCTTCTTCAACATCTCCCAAAGAAATTGGTGCTCCTTCCCTACTGAGCATGGCTACGTCACCCAGAAGGGACTGGAGATGAGGGAGAGGTTTTATGGGGGAGACACAAGGGGGTGCAGAGAAGAGTGGAGGGAAGGTAGGAGGCAGGATCTACCAAAGTCCTTGAAAGCTGTTAAGTCACTAAAAATAGATGATGCCAGTACATTTCCTTAATTCCTTTGAGCTCGAGGGGGGCCGTTCCCACCCCTACCCCCACCTTCTGCGCTTTCTCTTCTAGCCACACCAGTGAAGTACCTCCACTGCACCTGGCAGGCCCTCACTTCTGCTCTCTTATCTGTGCCCCCGACCCAGCCCCACACACACCCCAGCCAGCCGCCAGAGTGTGTGTTTGGAGACCTCATCAGCCTGGCACTCCCAGGGGCAGGACTTGCAGTAAGGACAGCAGCCATAGTCATGGTGTAGGCCGAGCAGCTCGGCTCCCCTCTCTGAACCCCCTAGAGCAGGCAAGAGCCCTGCACGTTTCATATCAGAACACCTGCCATTTAGATAGCCCAGCACACTGCGTCCTCAAGGCTTCTCCCAAGGCAGAAGATGGGTTAAAAGCTCTCGGTTCTCGAATTGCAGCAGGCTGCCAACAGTCCCAGTATTCCCTCCCTGGGCTTAGCTGTGTTTTAAGCCCTTAGGCAGGCGCAAAGGATAGCACGGGTGGTTCCCAAGCAACTTGCAGTCTGACATGGAGAGCGGGCTTACCCAAATATTTGGGGCAAGTGAGGAAGAGAGGTGGATGGATCTTATTTGGGAAATTGGTTCTCCTAAGGAGGTGTGAATGTGGTCATCGGGGAAGGAGGGCTTTGGAGCGGCTACATGTTCTGAGCCAGGATGGGTGATGGGAGCGGGATGACCAGGTCTCCCAGAGGTCAGCTTGGTGGGTGTAAGGAACAGCTTGGGTACAGTGGGTGCTGGGTGCAGAGGGGCCAGTCAGCGAGGACTAGGAAGGCTCTTGTGTGGTGTCACCATCATCTGGAGGTTTCTTTGTGTCTCGGAGGACTTTGTCAGGATCGTCCAGGTAAATCTGAACCTGTTTCCCCCTCTCCTGACTGCCCTCCCCCAGGTCAGCTGGTCACTCAGAGCTGGCCATCAAGTGCTGTGGGCTGGCCACTCCTGGCACTGGGCCCGGAGCCGGGACGGGAGACGGCAGCACATGCTGGTGGTTGCAGTTACCCCCTCCCTTCTTGCTGGGAGTCTTCTCGCACTCTTCTGGAGGGAGGAAGTGGTCTCACCACAGCTGGAATGACTGTTGGAGCCAAGTTCCCCCGCTGGTGTTCTCATCCTGGAGACAGATGGGACCCTGGGTGCCTGCTCCGCCTGGCCCCCCGTTCTGCTCATCCCCAGCCCCATTTCCTCTGCAGGCTCCAGGTGAGGTAGGGATGCCCTTATGAGAGACCTTTTTGTTTTAGGCCTGAGTTACCCTTCGGGAAAAAAAATTAGCTTAAGTCCTTGACAAACTTCATGGAGTGTCCTGAGGGGCAGAGGCAGAGGTGGCATGCTTTGTTTGGGAAGACTTCCCTTTCTGTGACTTTCCCTACCTGTGTGCTGTCCTCCTCTTTTTCCCAATCCAGTGCCTCAGCATTTGGTGGTGACACACGATTCAGTCTGCTTATGATGGGCCTTTCTTTGAGGGTGTGAGGGCCTGGGCACAGTGCCTATTTCCCAAACCGGTGAGCAGGACCAGTTGTTCAGTATATGGTTTGACATCAGCATAGAATATTTGAAAATGGGTCCATGATGGAAAGTCTGAGGGTTGCACAGTCACCGTAGGGCCACAGATGGTGGCCTTGGCCACCTGCTGCTAGAGTTCTCAGCGCTGGCCGGCAGACCACCCTCAGAGCCTTTCCTGCCTCTTTTTCTGGCCAGAGTCCCAAGCGGCTGATTCCCTGCTGAATTTCAGTTCAGCAAGTAGTTACTGAGCATATATGTTAGGCCAGGCACCACGCTGCTCTACACATCCGCATAGGTACACTGGGTTATGTTCCCAGGGCCCAGCCAAGGTCACTGGAGACAGCAAGGACCAGGACTCTCCTGTCTCAGAATCTGGGTAGAGGCTTAGTTGAGTGGGGGGCAGAGAAAGGGGTTCCACTTTGGAGGGTTTGGGCTCCATCTCACCCCTGCCTTCTTGTTATAAAGCTGTCCTCGCCCTCACGCAGTTATCCCACATGTTGCTCTGGGACTTCAGAATCCCAGGCAAAGCTTCCATGGTCTAACCCACATCCAGTTTTGCATAATCCGAGCATCATCTGCATAGTTGGCTGACGCCACTATGGCCAGTAAGTAGCCCTGCTTCTCCCTTAGCTGCTCCCCCTGGGCCAGGGTGTTAAAAGAAATCTGTTCCAGTGTGTGAGTCCCTTTGACCAACATGACGGGCCTGCTGAGCTCAAGCTTTATCCTGCTTCCAGAGGACTGTCTGGAACAACTACATACGGTGCTGTCACAGCCTGGCTTGACCCCCATTGTGCCATGAAGGGTCACTCTTTGAAGGGTAACCTTCCTTAGCTGTGACTCTTCTGTGCTCCAAGGAGACCTTGGCCCAGATGTCTGTGGTGAGACCCAGGAGGGAAGGGCCTGTCCACCCAGGGGCACTGGAAATAAGGGGTGGGCATGGTCCCTTTCTTGATGCTCCTAGGTCACCTTGGAGGGGCCAAAGCCCATACCTGTGCATGTGCCTGCCTGAAGAATACTCAAGGCCAGCATGTAAACAGCTTCAAACACAGGATAACCTACTGTATTAGGTTCCTGAGGCTGATGTAACAAATTACCTCAAACTTAGTGGCTTAAAACAATGGAAAGTTATTCTCTCATAATTCTGGAGGCCAGAAGTCTGAATTCATTCCGCTCGCTAGGCCAAGATCAAGGTGTTGGCAGGGCTATACTCTCTCTGGAGGCTCTCTGAGAGACCCATTCCTTGCATCTTCCAGCTTCTGGTGGTTGCCAGCATTCCTTGGCTTGTGGCCACGTCACTCCAGTCTCTGCCTCCATGGTCACATTGCCTTACCTTCTTCTGTGAGTGTCTAATCTCCCTCTGTCTCTCTCTCATAAGGACACTTTTAATGGCATTAGGGCCCACCAGGATAATCTTTGCATCTCAAGATCCTTCACTTAATCACATCTGCAAAAACTTTACCATGTGAGGTAACATTTACAGGTTCCAGAGACTAGGACCTGATTTCTTTGGGGGGCCATTTTCAACCTGTCACACCTACAGACCTCGTCTCCTCATCTCCTCACCCACTCTGCCCCAGCCACGCTGGCCTCCTTATCATTCCCAAAGCCACCAGACTGGCTCCTGCTTGGGGGCCTTGGCACTTCCTATGTCCTCCATCTGGGTCACTCTCACCTCTGATATCTGCATGTCTCACTCCTCATCTCCTTTATGTTTTCAGCAGATGTTCCCTTTTCACTGAGGACTTCCCTGACATTTAAAATCATGTTCCCCAGCCCAGCATTCCTATTCCCTTTCTTTGCTGTATTTCTCTCTTAGTACTCATCACTGTTTAAACTGTGCCTCCAGCTAGAACGTAAACTCAAAGCGGACAAGGATTTTTGTCATTTTGTGCCTTGTTATGTCCCCGGCAGCTGAAACAGCGCCTGACACACAGTTTGCATTCAGTAACTCTTTGTTGAGTACATGAGTGATGTGTACCCTGAACCCATCTGATCAGAGAAGCTGCAGAGTGAGGCAGCAGGCCTCATGAGGTGGACGGCTAGGAAGGGCTCAGGGAACGCTGGGAAGAGCTGGTACGGCGGGCCATCTTAGGTGGTTAGACCAGGCTTAGAGGTCAAGGGATAAGGAAAAAAAAGGAGGTGGAGCTACATTTGCCTGTGGGACAGAGAGCCCACGGATGGAGGGCAAGATGGTGGTGTCTATGGCCCGGGTGGGTGTTGAGGCAAAGCGAAGGCCTTAGTAGCGCAGTTTACAGAGTAGGCAATAGTTGCTGGGAGATGCTGCCGAGCAGATTGAGGTGAGATGGACTGAGAGAGGAGACGATCCCAGCTGCCATGAGTTTTCACATGCATTCCAGCCTCCAGCGATAGCCTACACTTCTCCTTCCACCCCCTCACGTATCTCAGAAGAAAGAGGCAGTTGAGGAGTTTGCAAGAGATATTAGTAGAACCGGTGGCGACCTGAATGTGGCTGCTTTTACCTCCTTCTCACCACCCACCTGTGAGTTCAGTATCTTCCCGGAGGAAGAGAAACAGGCATCAACACCTTAGCCTTTGTCACCCTTCCTCTGTAGTCTCTGCCACCTTTCCAGGGACAACAAGCTTGTGTGGAACTCAGCTTTGATGAGCAGACCTAGTTATCTATAGGTTTGGCTTGGAGCCCTGGGAGGGGAGGAGCGTTCGTGCATCTGCTCCGTTCAGGGGGCTGTGGGCTTCTCCTCTCTTTTCAGTATCTGCAGCAGCCTTTTCTGAGGCTCTGTCTGCCAACACCCTGATAGGCATTTGGAAGTAGACCAGCTGCTTGGTTTCTACTGTCAGAGCCAGCTCCACCTTGAGGCTTTGGGGTATAGGCCTGAGGAGATGCTCTCTGCCCTTTTTCTAAAGAAGAAATAGTGGGGCCGCATCTCTGGAGGGTCTCCCTTGCGGTGCTGGCCTCAGGGAAGGGAGTCCAGCAGTTGTCTCACCCTGACTGTGTCGCACGGCTGGGTAAAGGCCCTGATTGGTGGGCAGCTGGGAGAAGGAAGAGGCAGGAAGCCTCGGCACCCCCGTGGACCCTCTCCTCTGCAGCTGTTGTGCAGGGCAGCCTACTCCCACAGCCCCGCTCAGACTGCCATCACCGAGCTCTTCTTAACAGCTGTTGGGTGGTGAGTTGTTGGGCTTTTTCCCTCTTATCCTCCCCCTTTTCTGTTTGTAACAACCTCTCGGGGGAGGTCAGCGGATCTGTTGGAGGAGACAGTTCCCAGGCCCTCATGGTTTTGGCAGCTTGTGCAAAGAAGTTAGAGAGGAACTGGTTCCACCAGAGCCTTTCCCCTTGGGCCCCTCCCTTGGAATGGAAGTAGGGATGCTGGTGGGGGGGGGACTGTGTCCTTCTCTGCCTCGTGCTTAGAGCCAACCACTTCCTCCCTCTGTTAGGGGCTCAGGAAGTGGGTCTACAACTCCCCCTGCCTCCATCATGGGTCCTCTGTCTTCTGTGCAGTGGGGGAGGGAGGATGGCGGACTGAGAGTCAAGTTCTCACAGGGGCAGAGCAGGGCCCAGGAGAAGGAGCTGTGATAAAGCCAAGAGGAGTCAGGAGTCAGGGCTGAGTTCAGAATTCTGGCTCCCTCCTTTGCGAAAATCTCCCCTCCCTGTGTATTCAGGAGGACTTTGGGGACCCTAACCCTCTGTGGACCGGGAAAAATCACAGAACAAGCTTGAGGTACTGCACTGCACAGAAATCTTCTGCTTCGGTTCAGGATAGAACATGGGGCATCTCTGTTGAGCTTTTTCCTGTCTTACCAATTAATGATTCCTTAATGGAGTCCCGTCTGGTAACTTGTCTTCGTCAGGCTCCCAGGAACCTGGGCCCGTGCTGGGCACATAGATGGGGAGGGAATCGAGGATGCCAGTGCTGCCCTGAGCCTCCAAAATGTGCTCTTGGGAACTGGTTGGGAGAGGGAGGGGCCACTCTGGCCCTCACTGCTGGCGAGAAGCGCTTGGAGTAGCTGGGGCTATAATCCATGTGTAAAAGTCAGGAGAGAGTAAAGAGCAGGTTGGCCTTATTGGCTCATCAGGGAAGGTTTCCTGGAGGATGTGGACTGGGAAAGAGGCAGTGCAGGTGGAGAAGCCTGAAAGAATAAAAGGGGCTGGCAGGGTCCAGGAGGTTGATGAGCAGATGAGAGAAGACTTCAAAGAGCCAGCACCTCTGTCTGGGAAATGGTGTGTCTGTCTCCCCAGAGCCAGCCTGAGAAGCTGCTCTGTCTCGCTGGGTTTCTCTCCCTGCAGACCCCCCTGTCCTGGCAAGAGCTTGAAGGTGAGCGGGCCAGCTCGTGTACACACAAGCGCTCAGCGTCCTGGGGCAGCACAGACCACCGAAAAGAGGTAACTGCCCCCTTTGGCTCCCTGGCCCGGGAAGCTGCCTCTCGTCTACCCCCCAGCACCATGGACACATCCGCTCCAAAGTGGACCCACATTTCCAGTCTCATCTGCCTCGACGTAGCCTTTTCCTAATGAGATGGCGCCTTCATAGCTGCCTCCCAGCCTCCTGGTGGCCTGGCTTCATGAGCCCAGACCCTCCTGCAGGCAGGGGCTTGGCCCTCCAGCAGCCTAGCTCAGGGTGGGGGTGGCCATTGTTCTCACTTCACTTTGAGGTTGGATCCAGATAAGCGTTTCAGAGACTGGAGAAAGAGAGCGAGTTTCTGGGAGTTGGAAGCCCCCAACCTCATTTACTACTTAACTACTCATCCAGCCTTATTTTTAAAAGAAGAGATAAATAATGATGTGTCCTCAAACACTTCTTCCTGGCCCTCCCTCCCTCTCATGAGGGCCACAGGGGTTGAGGGTGAGAAGAGAATGCCATAGACTGGATTCCAGGGCTCCCAACCCAGTTCCGCCTGGCATGCTGTGGGGAGCCCCCAGGAGGGCCAACTCACCAGGGGTCACCCTTTACAGGGCAGTAGCTTCTGCCCTCTCGGTTGTAAGAACAGAGAGAGACTATGAAGTATTTAAGGCTAGTGGGAAATACAAAGTATTTACAATTTGTAATTATCAGAGTATTTACACTAAGGACCAGTAGGTCCAGAATTACAAATGCGACTGGGACAATATTTAAAATTGTTGATGATACTCCATAATTGTTACAGGATGTGAAGTTGGGACAGAAGCTGATATTCCTTCTGGAGAGGCTGCTCCTTGCTCGGTGCAGTCTACTTTAAAATGGGGGGAAATCCTTCCATCCTTCTTGGTCCCAGGGCCTTTGAGATAGCTGTGAATGTATTTTGAGGAGTGAATTCAAAAACATCATTTTCCATTTCTATTAATAGAGTAGTATTGCATGCCTTTGGAATCTGTGAAAGACAAAAATGGTTTCAGTGTTGTATATTTTTAATTTTTCGGAACGTGAGCCATCTGTGGAATACATGGTAATTCAAAAAATTCGATAATCTGGTTACTATGGTGTCCAGCTTGCCTGATGAGCCTATCATCACAGTTTTGAACACCACTGAGGTATTTTGAGATGGAATACGTAAAAGGAAGATTAACTTCCATCTTCCTTTTACGTATTTTCACGGGCTTCTGGCAAGAGCCACGCCTGGGAGGGAGGACCCAGTGCACTTTTGCTTTGCTTCACCTGCCTGTCCTCTCCCCCTCTCCCTGCCGCCAGATTACCAAGTTGAAGCAACAGCTGCAGAGGACAAAGCTTAGCCGCAGTGGGAAAGAGAAGGAGCGGGGCTCCCCCCTCCAAGGGGACCATGCTGTGCGGGGAACACTGAGGGTACGTCTCTTCCCCAGCCTTCACCCCTCTGTCATCCTCTGTGGTGGGCCCCGTGGGGTGGGCGGGTCCTGTGAGCCCTCCTGCACTGCAGGGCCTGTGGCCACGTGGGTGCCGGGTGAAGTTTTGGTGCAACTTTGGAAAGGGTTTCTTTCTGTGCTGCATGTCTCTGTCCTCCATCCCCACCCCCCGCACAATTGAGGCCATGATGCAGACTCTAAAAGCACACTCTGGACCCCTCAAAGCTCTGCCTTCTGGAGAAAACCCCACTGAATGGACCTATTGCAATTGGTAACTGTCCCTGAATTCTCCTCTACTCACTTGGTTCTGCTGTGTAGGCATGACTGTTACCCCCTGGTCAGAACTGATAACTGCACGGGGCTTGGTGGGGTTCAGTGATGGCTTCATTTACCTCCTCCTCAGGCGTCCCCTCCCAGCTTCCCCTCAGGGTCCGCTGTCCTGCGACTGAGCCCCTGCCTGCACCGGAGCCTGGAAGGGCTCAACCAAGAGCTGGAGGAGGTGTTTGTGAAAGAGCAGGGTGAGGAGGAGCTGCTGCGGGTGAGTGGGGGCCGCACCCGGATGCACACATAGGCAGCATCTTGCTGAGTCTGGACACAGGGAGTTGGGACTCGTGCTGTCTGGGGGCTCACAGGCTGTGCACATGTCAACAGAGAAACATGCCCAAACCACCCCATGGGAGGAACACAAATTGAGTTTATTAGACTCAGATGGACTTGACCACAAGAACAGCAGAGCCGGGTGGGTGAAGTTGGGGAAGACATTGGGGCATTGAATGGAAAGAGAAGGGGCCAGGGGTCAGCAGGGAGGAAGGCACCTGGCTGGGAGGAAGGGACTAGGCATCACTCTTCAGCCAAAGCACCAGCTCAGTGTTCCTGGCATACTCATCACTGTCACTGTCAGCGTCACCCAGCTGTGCCTCAGTTCAAGTGGCCCCAGTACTAGAGTTATGCTTCCCTTCCCTCCATCTCTACCTGGTGACATGCGTTCATCCTTCATGCCCAGTTGCCTTTGTGCAGCCTTCTCCCCCGCTCCACTCCCAGGCAGAATTATTTGCTCCCTTTTCTGCAGTCTCAGGCACATTTTTATACTGACACAGGACAATTGCGGAATGCCAGTTGGGCAACATTAATATAATTCTAATGGGCACACTCCTCAGTTTATGATTTACTTGCTGGTTGATTTTTAATGTGCATATATGTAGGATTTTACACATGCACACAGACTGGTGATCTGTGGACACAAGTACCATTGAATGTTAAAAAAAACGAGGGGGGTGTATTTAATACATGGAAGTAATCTGCACATTTGTCCTGCAACGGCCTATAGCTGTTACAGTGTCCTGGTGGTTTGCCCCCTCTTGTGCCCCCATGTGTTATTCACCTTTGTGTTCCCAGAGCCTGACACACAGGAGGCCCCTGCCCTCGTGAGGCTTACAGCCTTGTGGGGCAACACCTTGATGAAACCATAAAATAAATATGTAGTCATAAAGTTCTATCTATGAGGGGAAAGAATGAAGCACTCTGGGAGAAGCAGGAGGAGGTGTCTCTTAGATTGGGGGCTGTTGGGAAAGTCAGTGACATGAGGAAATGGTGTCCTGCTGTCACTGTGTGTTGTGAGTCGAGGACAAGGACAATGGCAAGGGGATGACCCTAAGGGTTACCGCAGCCCTGCCAGCCTGCAGAGACAGGCCTGACCCCCACTCTTCCTCGGCAGATCCTTGAAATCCCTGACGGGCACCGTGCCCCAGCTCCCCCCCAGAGTGGCAGCTGTGATCATCCCCTCCTCCTCCTGGAGCCTGGAAACCTTGCCAGCTCTCCCTCCATGCCCCTGGCATCCCCCCAGCCTTCTGGCCAGACTAGCCGTGAGGAACACCAGGGTGCAGCTGAGGAGCTGACGTCCATCCCCAGTGACAAAGGTGAGCTGGGGAGGCCCAGGCTGCGGGGCCCACATGGGGTATGGGGTCATCTCCATGCCTTTTTCCAATTCTCATCAATTTCTGGCCACGCATTTTTTACTTACTAACCAACTAGAATATCTTTGGGAGTCATCTATATTCCATACGTTATAGTGGTCCTTGATACAGATTCTAATTTATAATTTATATGAAGGTTCTGCACTTACAGTTTTGTTTAATCCTCACTGTAATCCAAAGAAGCAATCCCTCCCACCCCCATGTTTGGCTGAGGTTCAGCATGCCGTTGTGGAGAGCCCATGAGCCCGTTCAGGTGTCCACTGGACCCGTCACCAGCAATACACCTCAAGGCGGGTGTGAACGCTGTAAATAAAAGAATGTGGTCTTTTGCCCAGGGTCACACAGTTTGACCCAGATCGAAACCCAAGCTTTCTGACTCCAAATCTCCACTTTCTATTCTGCCGTGGCTGCGTCACTGAGAGGACAAGATAAGAGTCCCTCCTCCCTGTCATAATGATCCTGACATTCTAAAGCACTGTTGCCTGCATCACCTAACTTGATCCTCACAGCAACCCCATGAGGTAGGCTGGTCAAAGGCATGATCTAACAATACCGAGGTAAACAGAGCATAGAAAATAAAGAATAAATGTGAGATAGATAAAGTCAATATTTGCAACCTCGGCAAAGTACATTTGCTGTGTGGAAAGTGAGAGGAATCTTATCCCACAAGTTGGGTTGAGTAAAGTTTGCTTGTCTGAGTCAGTACAAGAGCTCTTCCTGGAAGAAGGGATAGATATTCAAGACATGGAAGGGAAGAAGCTGTGGTATGTTGGCAGGCAGGGCGGTGCAGTCTTGGAAGAAGGCAGAGATAGAGATGTTAGGATTCTTTCAAGTCTGAGACTTGGAGTTCCAGTCACAGTCTACCTCCGGGGAATATGGAATTGGTATTAGACCCAACTTTTCCCTCAGTTCAACTGTGATTTTTTATCCTGTATAACAAGGTCTGTATTTTTTTTCCCCCTTACAATTCTGGTTTTATTTTCTTTTTTTTTTAATTTTATTTATCATCATTATTTTATTGGGCCTCTTTTTATGGTATTTAATTTTTTTTAATTGGAGTATAATTGCTTTACAATGTTGTGTTAGTTTCTGCTGTACAGCAAAGTGAATCAGCCACACATATACAAGGTTTGTATTCTTGTAAGGCTGCCTCAAAGATGTTTTAAGGTAGAGTGTAGGCAAACAACCTGGATTAACATAACCACTGCCAGCCACCGTACCATATCTCCCAGTCCTGCCCCTTTACACCAAGGTCTGAGTCCGGGAAAGCGGAGACCTTCCTTTAGCACCATGGGACTCAGCCTTACTCTGTTTGCAGCTTCCCCTCCAGGCCACCCAGCCTTCCTTGAAGAGGGCAGCCCATCTCCAGTCCTTGCCTTTGCCTCCTCCCCTCGGCCCAATCACAGCTACGTCTTCAAACGGGAACCCCCGGAAGGCTGTGAGAGAGTGCGGGTGTTTGAAGAGGCCACGTGAGTACCTCAGCCGGTCGTGAGTTCCTCAGCCAGTCGGTGGGGGTCAGGATGTGCGAGGGAGGGACAGGGATGCGGGCTGAGCCCTGTGGCATCCCACCTGATAGGCCTCTCTTTAGTCTGACTCCCTATTGTCCTGGAGACATTGTCAGCTGTAGATGATCAGTATTGCAGTCTTTCCATGACCAAACTTGTTGACGTTACCTCCTCTGAGCACCTAAGTCTTTGCTTATCATGATCTCCATAGAAACCTGCTCTCTGCCCACATGCCAGCCACAAGCGCAGCAGGAGCTGGAAAGGAAAGAGATCTGAAACCTAAATCCTTTGCTTCTTCTATTTTTTTCCATCCCCGGGGAAGGTGTGAGAATTTGCTAGACCATAATCAGAGAGAGAACATACTAGTAATTCTCTTCAGGCAGAGCTTAGAAGCGCCTCATGCCCACCGGTGTGGCAGGGGGAGCCTAAAAAGCTTTCTGATTGCTTCTTCACCCTGCAGCTGCAGTGGTTCAAGTGTCATGAACTCCCAGACAGAAATTTCCAGTCCTTGCAAGTAAGGACTATGGAATATTCCCAAACCAGACTGGACAATTCAGAAGTCATTCTTAAGTTGATTTCTTTAGTACAGTTCCCTCCCGTTAGCAGAGAGAATCAAGAGCCAGAACTTTCCAAATGTCCCACGGTCCCCCTTAGCAGGAGCTAAGAAGAGAGTTCACCATATTCCCACTGCCGCTGTAATATTCATCGGGGCCGATTCACATTGGAAGCTGTGGATTCGATGGCAGTGAGGAAGTTTAGTTATGGTGTGTGAGTGGAGATTTAGCTCGGACAGGGTGTGGGGCCTTGATGGCTCCGTCTGTATCTCAGATAAGGGAGAGGACAGCCCATGGTAGCAGCAGGAGGCACTTATATAACCCAGAGGGGGAATTATGGAGAAAACCAGGGGCACTGAGGGTTTGCTCCCATCATCACTGTTGCCTGGCATCCCTCCAAGAACCCTCGATCCTCTGGGGTCGTGTGTGGGGAAGAGGCCAGATCTCGTAGCTCAAGCAGCCTCTGGGCTCGTGTACCCTTCCCCAGTCCACAGTATAGCTGAGTAATTACAACCTGGAATTGCTTGTGGCCATTAGGCTGCTGCTTGTCTTTATTCTTTTGTAGGCTCATAAGGACAGAAGAGGTTTAACGTCATCTCATCCAGCTTCCTGCCCCTATGTTAACCCTTTGAGAGAGGTGGCGATCCATCAGTTACTTTCTTAGATATCCGGGGATAGAAATTCGCAGCTCATTGGTGTCTCTTTATCGTATGAACTTTCCTACTGGGAAGTTCTTATGTTTAGTGGTTCCTCTGCCACATTTTCCTCTTCCTGGCTGCCCATCGTGTGAGATTCCCAGGGAGGAAATCAAGCCATTCAGGGTCACGCTGGTTGCCCTCACGTCCTTCGAGTGTTACTTGGTCTCCCCTGGGTCACCCTCCTCGTGCATGCATGCACACACTGAGAGCATTCCCTCTCCTGCCCATCCCCCACCTCTTCCTAAAGTGGGATTCTTTTAAGCCCTTCTCAGTCAGGGGGCACCTTGCTGCTGAGGAGTCCTCTGGGACCCCAGGCTTCCAAACACACCCTGCACACAGGCCTTAGCTTCCCTCTACCTCTCCTCCCATCACTCACGCCGGGCCAACATCCGCCCTCCTCTGCGTGCCTCGCTCTTCTTCCTGGGTTTGGAATGATTAGAATTCTACAATTAAAATAGTAATCAATTTGTCAAGCTGTACACTAAGTGCATTCTTCTGTATGTATACATTACACTTCAAGGAAAAGTTAGGCGATGGGAAGCATTGGTGCAGAGCTTGACTGTCTTCCCACAATTTTGTCTCCTTGCCCGGAATCCTCATAACCAGCAGCTTCTCAGGGCTCTTCACCCTTGAAGCATGGCCAGACATTCTTCTTCCTTTTTTATCATAAGGATTCCTTACTCTAGAACTGTCTGACCTGACCTCTTTTAATCCTTTCATTTCCCCTACATGAGCAGAAGGATAGGGATTCTTGCCATGTTAGAGGTGAGGCAGGTTAGGCCAGGAGCACATGGTGAATTAGAACCTAGATCTCCTGAGAAGGTCTAGCTGCTGTCCTTTCCTCCCAGCAAGGGTTTTGAAAATCACACCTTTCAAATCTGCTCAAGAATTAGATTCTTGAGGTCAGTAGATTTCAATGGGGGATACTTTTCCCCCCAGGGGACATCTGGCAATGGTTGTCACAATTTGGAGTGGGGTGCTACTGGCGTATGGTGGGTAGGGGCCAGGGATGCTGTTAAACATCCTATGATGCACACGATAGCCCCCACAACCAAGCATTATCCAGGCCCAAATGCCAGTAGTGCTGAGGATGAGAAACCCTGCTTTAGGCTATAAAAAGTCTAAGTCACTCTGCTTGGATCTCTGCTTTCAGGCAAGTGGTCTGCCCCTAAAACACTGTTCAGTGATGAAATCTCTCAAATTAAAAGATCTCTCGGTCTCCTCTTCTAGAATCACACTGTCAGGAAGTTCTCCTTCCCGTCTAGCTTTAATCCCTCCTGTTTTTAGCTCAAGTAGATTTCCTGTTGCTTAGCCATATTTCTAGAACATGGAGAGCTGAGGGGCCTGCTGAGCGCTGGCGGTTGCTCAGCAGCCTGTCGTTGTTTTGGTCAAGTCACCACCATGTTTGAACAGAGCCCTAGCTCCCTTGCTCCCCTGACGCTGGGACACCTCTCGCCCCTTCTCACCAGCTGTTCGTGTGCACGCACACATGTATGTCTGTGTTTCTCTCTCCATCCTCCAGGTCCCCAGGTCCTGACCTGGCCTTCCTGACTTCCTGTCCTGACAAGAACAAAGTCCATTTCAACCCAACCGGCTCGGCTTTCTGCCCCGTCAGCTTGATGAAGCCCCTCTTCCCCAGCATGGGCTTCATCTTCCGTAACTGCCCCTCAAGCCCAGGGTCCCCCCTTCCCCCGGCCAGCCCCAGGCCACCGCCTCGGAAGGATCCAGAGGCCCCCAAGGCCTCCTCGCTGCCATTCGAGCCTTGGCAGCGCCCCCCGCCGTCAGAAGAGCCCGTGCTTTTCCAGAGCTCCCTGGTGGTCTGAGGGCCCCACCCCCACTTCACCATGGAGACCAGTGCCTTGGTGGCAGGCCCCTCCCGAGCTCCCTGAGACGGGGGATGAAGGAGCCCTTTCCTCCTGGCCTTTGAGCACTTTCATGTATTGTGTCAAAGCCCTGGGTCCTCTTCCCGATGGACCCCTGCCCCTTCGAATGTGAGGGGACCTGCCTCCTCCACTAGCAGCTGGGCAGCTCACGAGTCACACCCGTGTTCTTGTCACCTCTCTCACTTGGTGGAAAACTCACCCAGAAGGTCTTGGGTCCCCCACCCCTGGGTGTGAGTCCGGAGGACTGTGTATGGGGCCCTTGTCTTTATCATGGAGCAAGCTGGCCATGATTAAAGGAGAGCGGACACCACAGATTTCCTTACCTCTCCTCCCCAGACACAGACGAGGAGACCCGAATAGATTCCCGATCCTCTCAGTCCCATCCCCCTACCTCCCTCTCATTGGAGGAGCTGACCAAAGCAGCCCGAAAGGGCCATAACACTTGACCAATCCAGCTGCTGGCAGAGGGGGAACCAAGCGTTTTCCTAAGTGGCATTTTCATCTCGCTTTCACCCTAAGATTGTCTTAAGCAGCAGCCCAGCCTGCCCAGCCCCAGGTGGGTAGTAGGGGAGAGGGAGAGCTGGCATTCCTCCGGGTGGCAAGTGGTGACTCTCCACCCTCCACCTGCCCCAGGACTGGGTTGGATTAGAAAAATGCCTATTTTTCTTGTATCGATGTAGAAACTCTATTTTCTCCCAAAGACACTATTTTTGCAGCTGTTTGAAGTTTGTATATTTTCCATACTGCAGAGCTTACACAAAATCGAAGAAGAATGTTAATGTTCAAGTTTTATTATCCTGTGTTTAGAAGTTGTGTTTTTTTGTTTGTTTTTTGCAGATCTTGGTGTTAATAGACCAAATAAATAAGTATTCCCAGCAGCTTGAGGTTCTGTTAAATATTTTTGGGGGGAGGGAGCGGGATGGAGATTGAGGGTATCATATTAATCACTTCATCCTCGTCTTTAAGAGGAGCCTTTACTTAATACATAATGTTGGGGGGATGGATCCAGAGTCTGTGTCCTCAGGACAGCAGGCTTGCATTCTCTACTTGGACATAGAAACAGTAGGGCCAGGGAGAGTCTGTCCAGAATGAAGAGTGTGGTGGAGGTGGGGTGAAGGAGTCAGTGGGGAAGTCATCCTTTCTTGGGTGAGTCTGGAAAAACACCCTAAGGGAGAGTGGATTTTAGCAGGGACATAAGGGTGACCAAGGGGAGACAGTTTGACATTGTGGGTGCTCCTTGCATCAGCAAGGAAAACAAGATGAGGGAATGGCATTCAGATCGAATCTCTGGGCACAGTTTTAGGGAAGCTTTAGCTCCTTGTGAGTATTCTTTGCACATCAGTGAGTGCCCACAACACAGAGGGCGGAAGAAACTGTTCCTCAGCTTTATAGTGCCCCCCCGTAAGAGCTCTTAGGCTTTTGGGGAGAATGAGAATAACCATCCGAACATTCTGATAGTGCTTTGCAATTTACAAAGCATTTTCACAAAAGACACATTATCCCCACTGTATGGGTAAAAAGTTGACTACCCCAAGGGCAGTCGTAATAACTACAATTATATCTATCTATCTCATAAAACCTCAAAACAAACTCTTAAGCCAGGCTATCCCAACTACCATGTATTGGCTAGGTAAGCATCAGATACACTGTAAAATGCTTTACATAAAATGTCATTGAAATATCACGAACCATCTGATGTGATAAATCCCACTGTACTAATGAGGGAAAGCCAAAAAAAAAAATTGATAAACCTTGCCCCCAAAACACAGGTACAAAGCGTGGAAGCTAGGACTGGGAACCAGATCTTTTGAATCCAATGCCTGTGCTTCTAACCACAGTACTCTACCGCTTGTTACATTTCCATTAATTTCTGATGAGGAAACTTGACTCAGAGGTCAAGTGAATTGTTTGAAGTCCCAGCTGGTAAAGAGGCAGAGCTGGGACTGGAACCCCAGCTCCGTGCCCTGGAATCGTCGGCTAATACAGTAAAGTAAACCACTGGGCAAGAGAACAAACGTGTGGGGGTCCCCCTCCCCAACTTATATAAAGGACACAGGGGGTTGCAGACAGACCCTATCTTCTACTTCTTACCCCTCCCCTGAAAGATGTTTGGCCTACCCCCAAAGTCTTAGTGAGTCAGGCCCGGAGGGATGGGTGTGGTGCTGCCCCGAGTTTCCTTCCTTTGCGTGAGGCTGTGCCAAAGGAGCAGGCTGCTAGAAGGGGAGAAGAAGTCTCTACCCAAAGAGCAACCCAGAGTCCAGTGATTACGGGGGGGCTTGAGCCCGGTAGTGGCAAGCCTTGGGGTCAGTCCGGCCCTAGTTCTTGGTGTCAGCACGTGGAGGTCCAACACTGGGATGAGGGAGGGGCTCCAACAAGGAGCTCATCAATGCAGGAGGGTTTGCTCCCTTGTCGGTGAGTTGTAAGACCCTGAAGAAAATCCACTTCGGCAAGCTTCCATTTCCACCTTGAGGATGTGAGGAAATAAGATTAGAGTTGAGAAAGAGTAATGACTAATAAATACCTTAAACTTGCACAGCACGCTTTACAGTTTATACAACCGTTTCACAGCCTCAGCTCATTTGATCCTCAGAACAGTCAAGAGGCGACAAGGTGGCTATTATTAGTAATAATATAGACTAGGAAAACTGTAGCTCGGAATTTAGGTGACATGCGTAGGTTACCCTGCCTTTAAGTGACAGAGCTGAAACAAAAGCTCTGCCGCCCTTGGGAGCCTAGTGATGTGCCCTAGGAGGAGGACGGCTCCCCAAAAGCCAGGCCTTGAGCAACGCTCTTCTTGTAGAGGGGTTAGAGTCAGGGACGCTGGGCAGCAGCTAGAGGGCGCTAAGGCTGCATTGCGATTTCCGGGCGTTAGGACCCAGCAGAAGCCTGACAGCCGACCGGGAAAAAGACTCTTGGATTTGCCGGGCCGGCGCACTCCTCCTTCCCGCCCACCTGTCTGCCTTTGCACAGCGCAGCCAATTGGTCACCTCCACATCCTTACACGTCATCATTCCACGTCCACCTATCTCCTAGGCCATCCCGTCGAACTCCGGGTCTCAGTTGTCCTCGGAGTTGCCTGGTCGGAAAGTCTCGAGGGTAAGGCGTCACCCTCGGGACAGCGGGCTCCCCTGGCCACCAGGGACGAGATCAAGGCCCCAGGGTGGGTGTCCTTTCCTTGGAAGTGGGTTCAGGGTTCTGAAGAGTTTCCCCTCGGCGGTCCTGAGCTGGCAGTTCTGGCGGTGGCTGCTGAGGCCCTGCCCAACGGCGGTCACATGCAGCTCCTATGAGGCCCCTGTCGCCGGTCGGCGATGTCCGGCTGGACTTGTCGCCGCCGCCGCTGCCGGCTGTGAGCGGGTCTCCGGTCGGGTCGTCCGGGCGTCTCATGGCCGCTAGCAGCTCCCTGGTGCCCGACCGGCTGCGCCTGCCGCTCTGCTTCCTCGGCGTCTTTGTCTGCTATTTCTACTATGGGATCCTGCAGGAAAAGATGTGAGCGGATCCCCCGGGTCGGAACGCAGACCTCCGCCCCGCTAACCAGTCCGCCTTGTCTCCCCAGCCTGTGGTCAGGTTCACGGTCCTCCCGCCCCTGGCCCCACTGTTCCCTTTTGCACCCCCACGCCGCCCCGCCCTCCCGGCATCCTGACCGCCTTTGCCGCTGAAACCTCCCCAGGTTTCCAAAACGTGAAAGTTGGTCTCTGGATTCTCGGGAGCTGGTTATTTTTCTTCCCTTGGTTGCTCTTTTTTCCTGTTGGTCCTAAGGAGCTAGGTTTCACAGGCTTAGGTTTCCATGACCTGTGCCGGCCCCTTTTGGGAACTCCCAGATGCTTGCAGGTAGCGGATTCCTTTGCCCTCGGCCCTGCTGCTATAGCCCAAATCCCTTCTTCTGCCCGGGATACCTCGTTTCACCAACTAATTTTTCACGTTTCCTCTTGCTCCATCCTGTACGGATATTTTTTTCCTTCGGCTACGGGATCAGCAGCCTGGAATGTCTAGTTTTTAGATGCCATAAAATCAGCTTCTGATGTCAATGAGCCCGGTGATCCTTACCAAACTCTCCCTACGTCTAGAGAGGCTAGAAAATTTCAAAGTGTTCAGTGGCTCTGGATTAGTAGGTAGATGGCACTGAGGGAAGTATACTAATTCCTCCCCTCTTTCTCATGCATTTCATTCTTAGAACAAGAGGAAAGTATGGGGAGGGAGCCAAGCAGGAGACGTTCACTTTTGCCTTAACTTTGGTCTTCATCCAATGCGTGATCAATGCCGTGTTTGCCAAGATCTGTGAGTACTTAGATAGTAATCTGTTGTGTGTCCCCTCCCCTTTGTATCCTAGGCATTAGGTCTAAGTCTCAGCACCCTCAGCCCCTTTAGTGCTTGCAACAGCCTCTCTGTTCGATTGAGAAAACTAGTGGCTTTGGAAAAGGGTGAAACCCCATTTCCTTAGATTAAATCAACTTGTCAGTCAGAAATGTGCAGGAAATGGGTCTTCTGTGTTCCAGATCCCCATGAGAATACTTAAAGCTTTTTCCTTTGTCCTTTTGATTTTCCTTTATGTGTCAGCTTCAAGCATGTTTTGAGCATTCTCTCTTTGTTCCCTGGGGGCTAGCAGCAGGGATAACTAGTCCCTTGAACTGAATGGACACCCTACCCCCACCCCTGCCCTCCATGAGGCCTTGTGTTAGGGTTAGGTGGGATTGGAGAGTTGGAGAATCTTCAGAGATTTCCCAGTCTAAGAGGACAGAAATAGTTTGTGCTTCTCATCTTATTTGACAGGCAAATTCCTTTCATGTGGCTTCAACTTTTGCTCAGTGGTCCATCCTGGGCCCACCAGCTTTCTCTTGTATGTTTCTTTTGTCTTCTCCCAGTGATCCAGTTTTTTGACACTGCCAGGGTGGATCGTACTCGGAGCTGGCTCTATGCTGCCTGTTCTGTCTCCTATCTGGGTGCCATGGTCTCCAGCAACTCAGCACTACAGTTTGTCAACTACCCAACTCAGGTGAAACCTTAGGGTGGAATGAGGGTTGGCTCAGAAGTTGCTTGAAAAGGATGAAAGATGCTTCCCTCTGGCCTGTGACTTAAATAAAAAGAGAGTGTGTTTGGGAAGTTAAGAGTGTGAAGAACCATAGATCTGAGGTTTAGTGGTGGTGGGCTGGCCGTGGTAGGGCTGCTTTCCGAGGCTGCAGTCTCCGGTGCAGGCCTCACACTTAACTCATCTTATCGTAGCACCTAGTACAGTACCTGGCACATCAAAGACGCTCAGAAATTATTTTTGCTGAATTTAATTTCAGGTCCTTGGTAAATCGTGCAAGCCCATCCCAGGTAAGCAGAAGAAGATGGTCACCATCTTCCTTCCTCACTCTTCCTGCAGTGAGCTTGATCCTCCTCTGCTAGAGCTCTATGCCTCTGGGCTTTGTCATCTCACCATAGCTATCTCTCGGGTTCCCTCCATCCCTTCCCCCTGCCCATCCTTTATCACTTCCTGTGGTGTTGGGTGTTCATTAGCTGGTAATCCTCACTGAGAGCCAGAGGCTGACCTAACCTGCTTCACATAGTCAATCATTTTGGTGTCCCATGTGTTCACGTTGTCATTAGACACCCTAAATCCCATTTGATCATCAGTTTCCTTTTCCTCAACCTGTCACTCTTCCCTACTGCCCCTCCCCTGCCCTGTTCCTTCCTGGAACTTTCACCTTTGTTCTCTACCTCTTCCCTTCCTTATACTCTTTGCTCAACCTTGTTGCTCAATCGTCTCTGTCTAGGTGCCAGCGTTGCACCCTCCTTTTGTCCTCTGTCGGCTTTCCTTCTCAGACATTCTTTTTTTCCCGTGAGTCTTTGGCTCCTAGAAGGAGAGTGTTGGGCTCATCAATGCCTATGGGTGCCTGAATTTTCCACTCTGTTTCTTCCCTGTAGTCATGCTCCTTGGAGTGACCCTTTTGAAGAAGAAGTATCCAATGGCCAAGTACCTGTGTGTGTTGCTAATTGTGGCTGGAGTGGCCCTTTTCATGTACAAACCCAAGAAAGTAGTCGGGATAGAAGAACACACAGTTGGCTATGGAGAGCTGCTCCTGGTATGCAATTCTGTTGGGAAAGGAAGCCTTTTCCAGTAATCTTAACAGAGGAGTATCCCCACCTGTGCAGGCAGAAGGCCAGTTATATGTTTTGAGGGAGGTTGTGATGTTTCTTGCCCCACATTTCTGGTCTTTGTCTCTGGCTGCAAAGCCCTTGGCTCTGCTAAGGCCATAGTGGGGAGCCTAAAATATTTCACTATGGGTCAGCTCTCCTTCTGGGGAAGGGATGACTCTGAGGCCTGTGTCTAAATGCTGGTGTGAGGTTCCAGAGACCTGAGAGCAAAGAGGAAAGGAGTAGTGTGTCTCTCACTGTGGCTTTCCAAGGAACATGGAAGCCAGGGTTAAAAATAATACTATAGGGCTTCCCTGGTGGCGCAGTGGTTGAGAATCCGCCTGCCAATGCAGGAGACACGGGTTCGAGCCCTGGTCTGGGAAGATCCCACATACTGCGGAGCAACTAAGCCCGTGCACAAACTACCGAGGCTGCGCTCTAGAGTCCGTGAGCCACAACTACTGAAGCCCGCGCGCCTAGAGCCCGTGCTCCACAACAAGAGAAACCACCACAATGAGAAGCCCGCACACTGCAACGAAGAGTAGTCCCTGCTCACCGCAACTAGAGAAAGCCCGTGCGCAGCAACGAAGACCCAATGCAGCCATAAATTAATTAATTAATTAATTAATTAATTAATTAAAAAATACTATAGTAGCTATTACTTACTAGGTGTTAGGCACTTTTCCAAGTGTTCTACGTGTAAACTAGTTAATTTTTACAACAATAACCTCATAACTTAGATAGCATTATCTCCATTTTACAGGTGAAGAAACTGAGGCAAAGAAAAGTTAAATCACTTGCCCATGGTCACATGGCTGTTAATTGGCAGAGTTAGTGGCTTACATTGCCCCGGATTCTAATCCAGGCAGTGTGACCACAGAATCCAGTCTCTGGAGCCCTATACTCCAAGCCAGGAGGCTAACATGCTGGGACTAGATTTCCTCTCTCCAGCTTTAGTGGAAGAATGAGTGTGGCTCACCATGAGCCGTTCTAGGCCCCTGCACGCCAGACTTCACAGCATTGTGTTGGGAAGCGGTAGGCTTCCTGCCCTGCTCCGATCACATTACATCCATGTGGCTCAGATCGCCTGTCGTTCTGAGTGCCTGAGGGGAGGAGGGAGCTCACGTGGTCTCTCCCATCCTCCACCTGTGGACAAATGGCAGCATTTTGTTCTGAGGACTCTGTCTTAAGGCAGCGGCTTTTCTGAGGGGTCTCAGAAAGGTGAGAGTTCTGTGTCCTGCGTTAGGGAGGGTCCCGGTGGCCTTCTCACTACAGGCTGTACTCTTTCTTTCCCAGCTCTTGTCTCTCACCCTGGATGGGCTGACCGGCGTTTCCCAGGACCACATGCGGGCTCACTACCAAACAGGCTCCAACCACATGATGCTGAACATCAACCTTTGGTCGACATTGCTGCTGGGAGCCGGTAAGGAGCAGTTCTGCTATTCTTTCTACGTATCAGCAGAGGGCAGACTGCCCTCATCCACATAATCTCTAGCTCTGGTGCCAGTTGCTAACTTTGCCCATCAGTTCTCAGATGCCTTTATGTCCAGGCCCCTGAGAAGCCTTGGAGAAACCTTCACCAGTTGGCTCTACTTGCTACTTGTTAGTGGCACAATCGGGTAGACCTGTGCCAGGTATCATGGGAGGACACACAGTAGTAAAATGCTGGGGTGCCCTGGGAACTTGCCCTCTTCTGAGGGAGATGAGACACTTGTATGTGGTGAATACTGAATATTGTTCAAACATGGATGTATTTGCTTTTAAATCAGTGCTTCCTAACTTTTTTCAAATCTGGGCGCACACAGGGAGTATTTTTCATACAACACACTAGGGTTAACAGAGGAGGCTTCTGATGGCTGGAATCGAGCAGTGCTTGGGGCTGCCTTGAGCTCGGGATGTGTGGATCAGTATCTTCACAGCATCTGAGGTTTGCTGCGTTCAATCACTTTGGCAGAAGTAACTCATTAACTTCCAAGTATTTCCCAGAAGAGTCTTTAGTTAGTTTCTCTTATCAGAAAAATAGGAGATGCCTGATGGGACAATACAAACTCACTCCATATGTTTTTCCATGGCCTCCTTCAGAGTGCTTTAGCAGGCCTCTGCAGGGGTGTGAATACGGGCACACAAGATGCACCGTTCATCTTTTGACGTTTCTTCCTAGGAATCCTGTTCACTGGGGAGCTCTGGGAGTTCTTGAGCTTTGCCGAAAGATACCCTGCCATCATCTATAACATCCTGCTCTTTGGCCTGACTAGTGCCCTGGGCCAGGTGAGTGCCTTGATGGAGGATGGCTTGGCTTCCCCAAAAGAGACTGGCCTGGCTGCGAGAAGAGGGGTGGCAAGATTAGCCGTGATGTCCTGTTACAGACTTTAGACCTCTTGGCAGATAGATAGCCAAGAACCAGCCTGACCTAGTCTTTCCCTGTCTTTCTCTAGAGCTTCATCTTCATGACAGTGGTGTATTTTGGTCCCCTGACCTGCTCCATCATCACCACAACTCGAAAGTTCTTCACCATTTTGGCCTCTGTGATCCTCTTCGCCAACCCCATCAGCCCCATGCAGTGGGTGGGCACTGTGCTTGTGTTCTTGGGTAAGTTCCGTCCAGAGCGGGCAGCTCTGGACCACACAAAGGGACAGTGACAGAGCGTTATTCTTTTTCCTTAATATTTACTTGTATATTTGTGAAATTCATTAGGTTACTTTAGAGAAAATTTTTTAAAAGAGAAAAGGAAGCATTACCTCTACTCTAGCTTTCCTAAGGAACATTTCATTTGAGTGATTTCTTTCCAGTGATTCTGCTTTCCCCAGATACTGAGCAGGGTAAAATTATTATACTTATTCCCTACTCATTTATGCTGCTGTGGGTAAGCTGAGAGACCTAGCTTAGAAGTTTGATTCTTAAATTTCTTTCAGTCTTGCTGTATTATTATTTTTTTTTTGGCCGCACCACACGCAGCATGCGGGATCTTAGTTCCCCAAGCCGGGATCGAACCTGTGCCCCCTGCGGTGGAAGCGTGGAGTCTTAACCTCTGGACTGCCAGGGAAGTCCCTGCTGTATTTCAAATATACATGTAATTACCAGTATCTTGGTGATTTTTTTTCATTTGATACCAATCTCTTTTCTCTGAGGAGCTTTTATAAAACCAATGTTTGAAAACTAGTTTTATTTAAAGCTCCAATTTTGGAGAACCAAGGCTCACCCCCACCCCCCCCACCCCCAAATCATTTGTAGGCTTCATTTCTCCCCATAAAGTTAAGCCCGTGTTCTCTCTCTCTATAGGTCTTGGTCTCGATGCCAAGTTTGGGAAAGGAGCCAAGAAGACATCCCACTAAGAAGAGAGAGACTACCTCCACTCCAAGAATATTTTAAGTTATTTTCTCGAACAGTGACATCTTTTGGGAAAATGGACACAATAGAGATAAAGGACTAGGTCTCAGTCGGCTATTTTGTTATTTTTTTTTTAAGGAAGCAAAATCACGTACTCTAAAAACAGCATTTGGATTTTAACAAGACAGAGTGCCTGTTTCTGTTTTTGATGGCCAGGAGCACAGCCTCGCACAAGTAAAGAAAGAAAGAGGGGGAAGAGGCAGAGCTTGGTGCTCATGGCCCAGGCTGCTCCCTCGTGGGTGTGGTTAACCTGGCTGGGTGGCCAGTTCCCCCAAGAGCTGCTGTGCTTGTGGCTTCTGTTCCCACAGGCCAAGGTCTAAATATCAGGACAGGTAACTGTCAGAGCCAGAGGATGTAGAAATCACTTTCTCTCTTAAAGCTCTGGTGGGCAAATATTTCTTAAAAAACTACAGATATATTCTCCCCTTGAGAAACTTCTCTCAAGGTTGAGCTAAAATGAGCCCAGAGCCTCAGAGTCTGCTGTGTGTTCACATTTCCCCAGTGCGTCCCCTTCAGCCAAAGCTCAACCAAGTCCAGAGCGGAGACCCAGTGTGTATGTCATGAACAGCTTTGGAAGGTCTGATTCCCTTTCTCCACCTCCGCGTCTGTTCTTGGTTCTCTCGGTCCCCTCCTGGGAAGGCTGGATTAATCCTTCCTATTCCCCTGCCCCCTTCAGCTGCTAAAACATTGCAGTCCTCCGCCATCCTGGCTGTGCCCTGGTGTCCCCATGCCAACTCCTGCCTGTTGAAAGGGATGCTGGTGGAAGGCACGGTGGCTGAGTCCTGGCATAGAGCCGCCGTTGTCGAATTTTCTGTGTGGCAGTGGGAGGGGAAGGCGGAGCATGGAGCAGAGCCACCTGCCCAGTGCTGCCTTCAGAGTTGGAAGTCGAAATCCTCCGTGGACCAAACTTTACACATGAAAGTGCATTTCCACCAGCTGCAACTTTCGCTCCATCTGTTCAGCAGCCCCAGCCCCTTGGCTCTCCAGATGGGAGCCCAGCCTCCTTCCTGCGCGGCTGCCTTCCCACCCCCCGCCCAGCCTTTCAAGACCTGCCTCACTTGCACTCATCTCACTCTCTAGGGGCCCGAGTTCACTGCAGCTCTGCCCCCAAAGGCCCCCTCTCATCTTGAACTCCTCCTTGAGAGAAGAGGTTTTAAATACAACTGGCTGAACTTCCTTCTTTTCTCCACCCCTTTGTTTTCTCTGTTTCTCATCCTGAAAGTTGCATCAATTAGCTCCTTCCCTACTGGACTGATAGTTCTTCCAAACTGTCTTCTGTGGATTGGTTAGGTGGTGAGACCACGTTACCAGGGCCAGGGGCCTATAAGCAGTCCTCACCTGGGCCTGTTGTTTTATCCAGAGACGTGTTCCCAGCTATCAGGCCAGTCCCCTCCACCTCTACCCCCTGCCATCCCCAACCAGGGGTCTCAGACGTGCCTCATACCAGTCACCAAGAGCAAGAAGGATTTCCAACAGCTCAGCCTGGCTCTCACCTGATACTAGAGCAAGCCTGTCCTAGGTGAGCCAGGAGCCCAGGTCTGGTATATTCATTCAGTCCTGTGTCTATTCATCTAACCCTTCCTTCAGTGTGACATGTCCTGTGAACATGTTGTGAGTTCAAAGTTGAGTAGGACCAGTACTTACCCTCTAGGGTGTTCACAGTCTAATAGGGAGACGGGTAGAAAGATCACTGCATCTCAGAAATGCAGAGCTAACAACGAAGGAAGGTGTCTGGGCAAGGTGAGGCTTGAGCTGGAGAGAGCACGTAAAGATGAAAGGAAGTGGAAAGGCAGCTTTGGCTCTACCGCCAAGTGCGAAATGGGGTTTTAAACTGCCTGCTTCTCCCTGTGCTCCTGCTTCAACTCAGTTCAAGTGAGAGCACAGGAGCAGGTGAGTGGCTCTACAGGGAGGCGTCATTTCAGCTCAATTGCAAGATATTTTAAAATGTTGTGTGAGCTGCCAGCTCGTTCGGGGTGGCGTACTCACCTACAGGATCACAGGAACTGAGAGTGCCAAGTCAGACTCGGCGTTGGTAACACTCTGCTAGGTTATAATGGTACCGATAAACGTGAAATACCAGGCAAGTTCAAACAGAAGTACTGTTGATCACTAACCCTGGGCAGCCTGATGTCTCAGGTTTCTAAGCATCAAAGGACTTTCATCTGCAGTTAATTCTCAGCTATGTGTATAAGGGAGGGCACCAGGACACCCATTTCCCCAAGCACTGTGTTTTTCTTTTGGGGTGTACTGTACTTAATGTCTATTTTGGTCAAACTATCTGGCTTACTTCCTTAGGTGTTTGTGCTCAGGTTCATGGTAGAGTGGTTTTTCCATTTCCTGTACATCTCTTAGCCTAGGGCAAGGGGAGCGATGCACAAATGTGATTTGGGGTAAAACTATAGGGAAGGCTATTCTGCAATTAATCATTATAAGGAAGAAAAATTATATGTTGTTGTTCAAAGGACTTAAAGACAGGAATTAAACATTCACTGTGTATAATCTCTAAAGTGAGTTCTTTAGGATTGGATGATGTGTTTTCTCACAGCCCTGTAACACCCCTGTGAAGAGGACTGAGCAGGCATCTGCACCTTTTATAAATGGAAAAACAAGTTAGGGAAGGGGGCAACTTGCAGTAGGTCCCTGGGTGTGTCCCAGAGAGATTAACTAGAACTCAAGATTCCCCGAGTTCTAGTTGCATCTTGGACCTATGCCCTTGGAGGGGGAGAAGCCAACCTCCTCAGGAGGCCCATTGCCTCTGCCGTCTGGTCCCACTTGTCGGTGGAACAGTTTGCACACTTTCTGAGTGGTGCTGGTCACTCTCCCCAGATGTCCTGGCAGAGAAAGTGTCCTGGGTCTCTGCGGGATCATTCAGCCCTTCCCACTGAAAACACACCAGCTGTCTTTAGGAACAGCAATCTCATATTTCTTGAGCTCCTTCTTTCCCAAAGCTCTTTTAGTTCATGGCATTTTATCCTTACAACACTCCTGGGGAGAGCTTAGGCCAAAAGCAAGTCTCCCCATATTCGGAACAGGGAACCCAAAGTCCACCAAAGTGCATCGGCTGAAGGTCACACGACTCCGTGGCAGGGCAGGGCCCAGAGTGAGCCTCCACTTAGCACATGTCAGAGGTCAGCAAGCTAAGGCTAAGGCACTGGTTTCCGGCTGTTTGGATTTCCTGATCCAGTAGAATTTTCAAATAATTTGGGGGGCTGATATAAGTATGCTGGCTTTTTATATTTTCAAGTAAGGACTTAAAAAAAAAATCTAATATCATTATGGCTTACAAAAGGACACTTTAAGTCCAAAAATTTTAGGAAAGGCTATCCACCTCGGAATAAAGAATCCTTCTTCCAAAGAAATGATAGTTGGAAATCATACCACTATATAGGTAATAAGAAAAATTGATTAACTGCAGAAAATGGTCAACATAAAATGTCATCCTATGGTAATACATTGTAGGCATATCACTATGATTGCTGGCTTGAAACACCTGGGTCAGTTTGGGGCTTGTATTCCATGATTCAGTCTACTGAAGCTGAATGTCGCATAAGCATATGCTGACAAAGATGGAAGCAGCAGGCGATGAGGTTTTACATCATTTAGAACATTCTGAGAGTCTAAACCAACATCTGCCTGACCTTCTGCCTTCCCTCTGCAGGGTCAAGAGGAGAGCAGGCTCTAAGGGCTGCGGGAGGGAGACGAGACGCGGCACCTCCGCTCCAAGGGCTGCTCCCAGGATGTTCAGGCCGAGGCTTTTCATCACCCAGCTCAGAGCACCCAGAATTTATCCTGGGAGAACTTCCACCTACTGCTGAAAGCTAATTTCTGACAGTCCTCAGACTGGGAACCAGGGTGCTCTACCTGCCGTGGCAAGAAGGCTGGAAAGGAGAACAAAGAGGGTCTTGGAACGGGGAGCGATTTCATCCCGTGCCTTCCACTCGGCTGAGGTGCAAGTCCACAAGGGCTGGTGGGTTTTCTGTCCAAATATGCCCGACTCCTTGTTATTTCTGGGAGAGGTGGAAGAGGGAAGAGGTTCAAGGCATTCTCCAAGGTCGGGGGGGGGGGGGACAGGATATTTCTTCCTGCCCACTTCTGTGTTTTGTCATGGTGTGTGGGTGGCCAGAGCTAGCAGAAGCATCATGTTTTAGCTTAGGGGCTGACTAGACACCATTTCCTCCTACTCAGGACCCTGGAACTGCCACATTCAGACCATAGCCCTAGAGGGAACATCACTCTTACACGAAGGCTGAGAACTCCCTGAAATTTTAATGTACGAATGTGTGTGTAACACAGGTGCTCGCACATATGTCAAGCTAGTAGGTTAGTTTTGCTGTAAAAAGGGTCCACAGCTCTCTTTAGATTCTCTTAGGGGTCCACTGTAATCATGGCCTCATTTAATGAAAACTGATTTCCCAAATAGAGTTATTGTATAACTGGGCAACACTATAAAGTATGAGAAAGTATCATCTCCAGCTCTGTTTAGATGGAGGGGTGAGATGGAGTTTGCAGAGAAACCCAAGGCGGGTAACGCATCCGATTTCATTTCTAGTTTTCTCCTGGCCCCTCCAACACACTTTATCTAAGGTTGTCAGGTTTAGCAAATAAAAATACAAGATGCCCAGCTAAATTTGAGTTTCAGATAAACAGCACATACTTGTTGAGTATAAGTATGTCCCATGCAATATTTGAGACATATTTATACCAAACAATTGTGTCTTGTTTATCTGAAATTCAGATTTAGCTGGTGTTCTGTATTTATCTGGCAACAGTTTGTGGCATTAGTCATTGTCACCCGTTCTCATGGGCCCCTCTTCATCTAGGAAAGGAAGGCACTCTCAGATGCATCACCACTTGCAATTCCGTGCCCAGGGCTTCCAGATACTTTTGTTCAGGGCCAAAACATTTTGTAATTTCCCTCTTGGCCAGGGGGAGATGCAAGCCCAGACCAAGTCAGCAGGGGGCACCATTTTCTTAAAATAGATCCCCAGTGGCATCTCAAGGGCCTCAGAAAGGGGAATATTGAGTTGAAGTTTCTATTTGCTGCTTCCGTCTTCCCTCTGTAGCTTCCCATTTCTCCCCACCCCACCACCCTGCCAGAGTCATCCGTGTGAAGCAAGACTCTGATCCTGTCACTTCACTCCTTAAATCACTTCCAAGATTCCGTGCTTACCTTCCTAATACACTCTAAAAAGCCCTTCCGGGTCCCACGGGAGTCTTTTCCCAGCTTCAACTCCTGCTGTTTCCACCCTACCTCATCCCACCCTCCTCATACTTCCGGCACCCCACCCCCACCCCCATTCACCACCAACTATTTGCAGCTTCCCGCTATACTATTCACTGTCACGCCTTTGCACCCACAGTTCCCTCTGCTTGGAATTCCCTTTTCCACCTGATGCTTCTAGCGGCTCCATTCATTCAACACATTTCACAAGTGTGCATTGAGATCATCCCTGTACCAGGCACTCTGCTGTGGGCTGGAGATGCTTGGAGGAGGGAACCGACTGGAGCCTTTCCCTTATGCATCTGACGATGGGGGCAGGGGAGAAACAGTATACAAGTCATCAAATCAACAAAGTCCTGGGACTTAGTTCAAGGGATAACCGATCTGACTCCCTTGAGCAGAGCTGATGGTTCCCTCCTTTGGGTCTTCTGATGGCTTTTCATTCTAAGGGTCCCAAATTCTAACACGTGCACGATGGTGGTAGTGAACGTGGATGAACGAAACGAACCAGTTTAACTCAACAGGGAAGTGGGTGAGGTGGGGGGTGGGTATGTGACCTATGACACTGAGAGCACATCCCAGCTAAAGGGGACAGTGGTGTTTTACCTCCTCCAGATTACTGCCAGATGTGTTATTTCAAAAACAGATGGAAATATTGATTTTTATGTGAACTCTGACAATTTTTTAAATTCCTTGCCAGCTAAACTAAACGTGTCTACAAGTCAGATTTGGCCCATGGCCACCGGTTTGCCACCTCTCATATTGCAACACTGTATCACTGTCTTGTGTCTGATTAGTACTTACATATATTTTCTCCCCCAAGACTGTGTCCGTGTGTCTTTAGCCCCTAACAGTGACTGGCACAGGGTAGGTGCCAGTCAGACATCAATAAGTGTTTGTGGAAGGGTGGAAAGAAGGGAGGGAGAAGGAGGCAAACTGGGAACCACAGTTTGTTGATGGAAGTTCTTATTCCCACTGCTTTGGGCATGGGACGGATGGAACAAGAAAGCCTGAAACAATTTATTGCTGAGTGTGCACGTGTTCATGAGTGTGAGTTCCCACGTTAGCAGGTGTGACAGCTGGAAAATGTGTCTAAGAACCATCGGCTCCTTTCTCAGTGAGCTCCCAAGCCATCCCACCTCATTCTTGGCGGATGAGGGGGCGGAGAAGAATGCAGGGCTGACGGTGGACGCCTGGCTTCCTTCCAGGACCCGTAGTCGCTGGCACGGAGATCAGAAGGAGCTTATAGAGGCTTCTGGCACCAACTGATACATCCTCAGGGGAAGGTGTCTGGCAGCTGCTGCCACCCACTCACTGCCTACCCGCTAGAGTGCCCGCTGCATAGCAAGCAGTTGTGGGGGTCAAAGTAAAATGCTCCCTCTTCTCACTGGTCCAAAGTGAGACCATCAAAATGACCTTTCACCCTGCATTGGGGGGATCAAAACTCCCAAGTTGAAGAGAAGGGTGGGGATGGCTTAGACTCCGCATCGCAGCCCCCAGAGACAGAGCGGGGCCCCTGGAGCAGTCTTCTGATCCTGCTAACGGTATGCTGTCCTTTTTATCAAGAGAGAGTTCTGCCTTGTGCGCACACAAGGGAGCATTCTTGCTGCCCCCATGAATAAGGACATATCTTCAGAAAATAGATATCTGAGGCTCAGAACATATATTTTGTCTGATTTACAGGAGAAGTAACCAGATCAATCAGGAATCAGAACTTCCACCTTGGCCCTGAAATCTCTTGTGAGACCTGAAAAATGTGATTTTCCGAAGCGGAGAGGGTGGAGGGTGGAGGGGCAGCCTGAAGTACATTGGAGTCACTCTTTAAGCGGGATTATGGAAATTTCTGTGCCATGATTCTCTCTCTGGTGAGAGGTATCTTGAAAGCCAAAGATGCATCGTCCAGCCTCCAGTGTGCCTCTTGCTCGCTACCGGTGCTTGGCCAGCCCGAAGTTTTGAAGCAAGACTTTCCAGGAAGCAATCTCTCCCACAGGCAGTGCTGACTCAGCCCAGACTCCAAGCTCTCAGGCTGGTCCCTGGCCCAGAGTAGCCAGCAGGGGCAGAGACGCACAGGGGGCTGTGATCCTGGGCTGTGTGGGTGCTGCTGGGAAGGGGAGATCGGGGTGCAAGACAGTGGGGCATGGATCCTGAATTGTTTAGGCTTTTGCTAAGGGAAAGGGGAGGAGACTCAAATAGTGGCTCGAGTCCTCCGAGTTCCAGCATCCTTTGTCAAAAACTATCTTTCCTAAATTTCCAGAGGCAGGGATCGTGGCCTATTTAGTACCTTGAATCTGGGAGTGAGGACATTCCTTGTCTCATTTCGAGTCTGCCGTGGGGGGGTGTGACTGACCATCTCTCTGGGGCCTCCACCTGACTCTCCAACATCCGCTTTCCCCAAAGGACCCCACTTGGATTAAAGGGAAATGTGTGCCCCCTCCCTCCTCTCCACTTTACAAATTACCTATGGTTCCTCCCATCTCTGCTGCTCCCTGTTTCCCTCCTGCAGCCTTCCTCCTTCAGTCCTTCATGCCATTTTCCTCTCTCCATACTCCTCCCTTCTCTCTCTCTCTCAATCTCCCCCAGTTCTGACAGCGAATCCTTTCCCTGGCACAGGCCCTCAACTTGCTTGCCAGCTCTGCTGGGTTACTCTTCTCATTTCTGTAGCTTCTGTCCAATTATCTCTCTGGCCAAGCTCATCGGGAGCCCTCTCCTCTGGCCACGCGCCTCCTTCCTTCCTGCTGCTAGCAATGCTATCACCCACGATTCATTCCCATTTGGGAATGGGGGTAGAAAGCTGGTTTGAATAAACTGGGAGGTGTCTGGCAATCTATTCTGTGTTCTTCTCTGAAGGCCCCAGCAGAGTTAAGCAAAGCTTAAGGAAGAGGACACCATTTCCTAGACCACTAAGGGCTGCAGGATCTAGTTCTAACGAATGGGGGACCAAAAGCTTTTTAGAGTCAGCCGGTCCTGAAAAGCAAGGGCCCAGTGACCGGGAGGACTGGAAGTCTTGCCACGGAAAACAAAGCTGTGACTCAAAGGCATCACGTAGATGCTTTCTTGCTCATCCACGTTCCTGAGTTTAATGTCGTTGGCTTGGGAATTAACTTTGAGACTTTTCCAACACAGATAAAAATAGAGCTCATAAATGCCATCACTGGTACTTTCCGATAAGGTGGCCTTTTAAGGGAAGACTGGGCTCCCAGTGGATGCAGTGAGTCAAGGAGCCTCTCAAGCAGATTGTTCAGGGTTCTCACAGGCTGCCGACCAGCCTGTGACCAAACAGAGGATGCAGGAAGAGGAAGCTCCTGGAGGCTTCTGTGCCTGAAACGACAGGATCCAAGTTCCTGAAAGGATGTTTCTTTCACTAGTTAATTCATTTATTCATCACACAAGCATTTATCTGAATACCTATTACATGCTAGGAATGCTTCCCTGTGCTGAAAACATAAAAGAGAGAGAAAAAAAAGGGAAATCCCTACCCGCAAGGAGCTTGCCATCTAGTGAGGGACAGAGAGGGAATCAGGCAACCACGATACAGGGGTTGCAGTGAGAGGAGAAATACGGGAAGACCTAGCTCAGGGCTAGGGGACATGCACAGCTTCCTGGAGGAACAGACGGATGAATTGAAGCTGGAGAATCAGCAGAGAATTAAGCAGGGGAAGGTGAGGGTAGGGGCAGGGAAATCCGTGGAGAAGACTGTTCTGGGAAGAGAGAACAGTATGTGCAAAAAGAGAGAACTTGGTTTACTCAGGGAATTGAAAGTAGTTCTCTGTGTGACAGGAAACCTTACTGCTAGGTGCGGTGGGAAGCATCAGAGACCACCTGGAGACTAAGGCATAGGTCACTGGTAAAGAGCCTTTCACCTCTATTAAGGAGTATGGTTTTTATATCGAGGGCAGTGAAGGGTGGAATACAAATAAGTGACTCAATCAGATTGACTTTTTAGACATCTCACTCGGGCTGCAGAGCAGTCATGAACTGGAAGGGTGAAGACCAGAGGTTGGGAGCCCAGGGAGGAGGCTGCTGCAATCCCAGAAAGGACTGGGGAGGTGTCAGTGGAGACAGAAGGAAGTAGGCAGAACTGGGAGATAAGTAAAGCATGGAACTGTCAGAACTTGGTGTTGAATTAGAAGCGGGATTGAGGAGTCAAGGACACTTTCCCGTTCCCAGGCTTGAGCTATTGGTGAGGCAAGAGAGCACCGGAGGAGAATCAGGTTTTACCTCTGCTGAATCTCAGGTGCCTATGGACCATCCAACTGAAGATATCAGGTTGATAGTTGGATATGTAAGTGGAGCTCAAGAGAAAGACCTGGCTCGAGATAGATTTGGAATATTCTTTAGCAGATGGATGGCAGTGGAGTGGTGAGAATAAAGGAGCCATCTCAAGGCAAGAGAGGACAGTGTGAAGAGGAGAGGAACTGCACACAATCCAAGGAAAGCTGATATTCAAAGGATGGCCAAAGGAAGAGCCTGTCAAGGAGACTGAGAAGGAGTAGCCAGAGAGGTAGAAGGAAAAACCAGGAGTAATGGTCGTCCGCTGTTGGCCCCCTGCATTCATTTCCTCCTTCTGCCAAGAGGGCCCTGAATTTCCTTTGGGGAATTCACTCCTCCCCTGTTCTCAGTCCTGCGGTTTGGTTCATAGGGGAGACACGCTGGCTGGCTATTCCTAACCCTCCTGACCCACTCCCCGCAGCCCTCCCACTTACTCTGTGTACTCCAGCCACACTAATTTTCCTTGAGTTTCTCAAAAACTCCATGTTCTCTCTGGCCTTAGGATCTTTATCCGCCTGGCCTGCTTTCCTTCCTCGTTCCCCTTCTCCACGCTCTTTGCCTACTAACCTTCCTTTCATGCTTCCAACCTTCTTTGACATTCCAGACAAGTCTAGGGTTTTCTGTGGTACATTCATTCATTCAGTATGTACTAAGCACCTTCTGTCCATGTGTCAGCACCGTGCTGAATGCTGGGACATTATGGAGGCAAAAGAAACAAACAGGCTGGAGCCAACAATTGATTAGGAGAGATTGATAATAAACAAGTAAATACACAAGACAATTACAAATTATTGTTAGTGTTGTAAAGTGGACACCGTGGCAAGCGAGACCTTTCTTCGTTTCCCTCCTCACCGCCCCTCCCCCCTCTCCCATGGTGGTCAGGGCCCAGGATGTGGTCTAGGATTAGTCAACAGGGTGCTGCTGCCTGGGCTTTGGGTTTGCAGCCTCAGGCACACAGACGAAAGAAAGGTTAAAGGTCCTTTTGCAACGGCAGCAGCCGGAGCCATGTGTCTGCTGGTGGCACTTTGTGGCAGTGCCCAGCGGTTGGACCTCCTGGCCAGAAGGTCCTACTAAAGAAGGTTGTCGTTCTTCCTCCACCAGCCCTTGGTTTCTGCCGAATTTCCAAGACTGATTCTTCAGCTCCTGACAATTCTGGGAGCCAGAGATATTTCTTCAGTAAATTCCAGTTGGGGCTGATATAGCCAGCGTTGGGGCAGTTCTTACAACCAGAAACCTGACTGATCTGTGAGGAAACAGACCCTGAGGTCAAGGAGCTTGCTCAGGGACCCTGGCTAGCAAGTGTCAGTGTTCTGGCCGAGAAGCCCGTGCTGCTCTCTTTGATTCCATGCTTCCTGAAGAATTCTAAAGAACGGCATAAAGGAAAGGAGCACGGACGGCACACCGATTAGAGTGAGGCTTGAAGACCAGCAGGCATGTGAACACTTACCCCCAAATCCACATTCAGTAATACATCCGTAAATAAGTGGGGTCTATTCTATTCTGTGTAGAGGGACTGTGCTATGTTCATATATTATTTCAGTTAATCCTCACAACATTATGATATGGTGAGCATTATTTTCTCTATTGTTCATATGGAAAAACAGGCTCAGAGAACCTCGTCCAAGTTTATATGTAGAAAGCGATAGTGCTGGGTTTGAACTTGAGTCTCCGAGGTGGCTGGAGCTCATTCATTAAGCCACAGCTGCTTCACTATGAAATTTAATCAATCAATAAATGTTTCATCGCTGCCCATTTTCTACTAAACCCCATCACAGCCCTAGCACAACCTCATCAGTGTGTTCTTGTTGGTATGCTTCCTTGAGTGTGGTCTTACATCTGTATCCCAGGGGGTGTCATCTGTCACTTTAGACAGGACCATGCCCCTACTAAGGATCTTCCTTCCTGAATTTCCACCTCCTATCCAGGCACTCATCTTCTATTCATTCCTGCCTGCCTCTACCTCCCCTACACCTTCAAGGGAAACCACACCTTTGCTTATTGGACTGTAAAATGGAGCTGAAGATCCTCATTGGCAGAATAAATACCAGACGTCTAGGGGTCTTTGGGACAGATTCCTTGCCCAGACCTGGCTCGTGATGGCCAAAGAACACTTTGTCATTTGTGTTTTGGATTAAGAAAACAAGTTCTGTGTGTTTCCTACCATCACAAAGAGCAGTGAATTGAATTGGTACCATTGTAAGGTTGATTGTTGTTGCACAGATAAAAAGCCTCATTAAGTCCCTCGTGAGGGGAGAGAAGAGGGGGTTCCTTGCTTGTTGTGAAACAGTAAATGGAGGAAATAATGAAATAACTGCACTTCCTCCCCTCCCAAACCTCATCAAGAGGCTGGGTGAGTTTTTAATTAGTGCTGCGTTTTCAATAAATCCGTATCTGTACGTGGTACTGATTCTTTCCTGGATAAGGAAAGATAATAATGAGAATCCTATTTTTCAGCCCCACACTAAAGGGATGCCTAGTGTATTTAATCATGCTGTAGAAATCCTGGCAGCTTTCTCTGAGCCCAGCTTCTGCTCTAATTACATTTCTAGATTTTAGTAAATTGAAAGGGAAAATGTAGGAACAAAATAATTAAAACTGAAGAGGAAGTGCATATTAAAAAGGAGAAGCTGTTTAAAATTCTTCCACACAGTGCTTCCAAGGACATCTACAGTCATTTAATCAGATCCACACCAAATCAAAGTCCTTTGTACAGAGGCTGGTGGGATCACATCTCAGGTGGGCGGTATGGTCCCCACAGCAGAATGGGAGCCTCGTCACACCAGGCTACAGATGGAGATAGGACTCTTATGTCCTTCTACCTCTCTGGAGATTCAGGGCCAGCCTGGACAAGCTGCTGGCGCAGACTCACCAGCTCTGAGGAGTCACTTCCCAGGTCCCAGGCAGAATCTGACTAAACTGTAATGATGAGCCCCAGTTGTAAGGTAGCTAAAGTATGTTGTCCGTGCCTCCAGTTTCCTCCTTCTGCACCCCTTCCCACCTCCATGCTCCTCCCTCCAAGCAGTACCCCTTTTCTTTCTTCCCTGCCATCCTGTGAGATCTGAAGTCAAAAGAACAGGAACTGAACAGTTTCAGTGACACCAGGAATCAGTTACTTGTAACTGGTTACTGGGTTGCCTGGGGGGCACTCTGATTCTTCCCAAGGACCAAAAACCTCGCTGGCTTCAGCTAACAGAATGAAATATTTGCTGCTGCTGCTGAGTGAAATCTAATTGGAAAGTTTCAGGCACCAGCCTAATAGGTGACGAAAGTGCTTTTTGTTTTCAGTGGGGCAGGCACCGTAACCACATCACTGTTGAATTTAGGATCTCCATTTCTTGATCATTTTGGCTGAAATATGGGTTGAGCAAGCTTAAGGAGTTTAGAGTGTTTTGTCTGTCATTCCTAGGACATTTTAAGCTGTGGGATTGTAGGGTGTGCTTGCATATTTGAAAGTGGAAGGCAGCCTGGCACTGTCACAGCCTCCCCGGTGGCTTTGCTCATGGGCTCCCAGCTTTCCCTGCTGAACAGACTCACCAGCCACCCAGAGCCAGGATGCATGTGGCAGGAGACAGTCCCACAGAAGCAGAGCTTCCGGTAGCTATCCCCAAGGCAGGGCCCACACTTTGTCACCCCACGACCCATAGATTCATCTGGTTGCTCCTTTGGATACGATGCCTTCTCGTGCACTTGTGTGCGTGTCTACGTAATGGTATAATCTCAGTATGGAAAAGAGACAACGCCTGTTCCAGATTATTTGGCTTGATTCAGTAAGAATAATTTTTTTACAGTTGAAGCTAAAGGAAAGAATTGTAACAATAACAAATATCCCATCACTGACATTATGACTCTAACATAATAACGTGGAGATGACTTTTTTCTCCCAGGGCCAAGATGCTCTGAGACTTCCTGGTTTTTTTTGCCGGCACTGCACTGAATGCGGGATCTTAGTTCCCCGACCAGGGATTGAACCCATGCCCCTTGCAGTGGAAGCGTGGAGTCTTAACCACTGGACCACCAGGGAAACCCCTGAGACTTTTTTCTTTTACTCAACTCAGGAATCAACCATAGCCCTTGGGGAGCTAGGATGTGAGACCAGTTGGGGACCCAGGTGTCCAAGACAATAAATTGTCACTGAATCAGCTTCCTTTCAGTTAAGCCACCTATATGCCTGCCTTCCCTCAAAAGAACGGTCCTTCTCCTTTCTGTTTCCAAATGCTCAGTTTTATGTTACTTAAAAGAGTCTCTAACATCATCATAAAGTCTAAAAAATATTTTACTTACAGTTGGTTAGAAAAAAATGAGGTAAAGTCGTTAGTAAACCACACCCTGCTTGCAAGTATAAGTTGCTGTTGTTAAATGCCTTTATTGTTACGGCCACCCCACTCCCACTCTTGGTGTGCCTCTATTTCGTCCTCGCACCTCCGCGAAGCCTGCCGCGCTCTGCACGCGACCCCCTCCGAGTTCCCGCCTCTTTCTTCTCAGGCCCCTCCTTCCCCTCAAATCCTCGGGGCCTGGTGAGAACCGGGACGCATGCGCACTAGGGAAGGTAGGCGGAGTCTTGAAGCAGAGGGAGGAGAGGCATGAGAACCCAGAGAGGGGAGGGGAGGGGAGTAGAGGGGGCGGAGGCCGTGCGGGGTGGGGCCTGGCGGGTACGCGCTCGCTGCGTCGACGTGCTGACGCCATGACGCCCCGGCTGGTGTGTTTCGGTGTGTGTGTGTATGTGTGAGTGTGCGCGCTCCGAGTGTGTGTGTATTTGTGTATCGGCGGTTCCGCAGGTCCCGGATGTTGCGGACAGTATGAGGCGAGTGCAGGGGGACGGGGACCAGCAGCTGTCGCCGCCGCTCTCAGGTGAGTGGGGGGAGGAGAGTCGAGGAAGAGGGTTGTCCTGTCGGAGTGGGGGCGGGGCGTCTCCCTTAAGGGGTGACTGACCCCCCCACACTCCCGCCCCCCCCGCCGCCTCACATAACTCTTCTCTGCCCCGTTTCCCACATGCCGGGTTACGTGGCCCGCGAATGCCAGAGCCTAATCAACCGTAAACGCGCCCCCGCCTTCGGCCCCCCCCATAATTTTCCCAGCCCCATCCCCCTTGCCAAATAGTGAGCTGTCGCCTGCGGCGAGATGGGTGACTGCGCATGCGCGAGTGTGAACGAGCCAGGGGTGCTTGTTCGCTGCCCTCGGGGCGCATGCGCATCGCTGTGTTGCAGGGACCTGCGGGATAAAGAGACCCTTGACCACGCGCCTGCCTTCTTCCCGGGCAGTGGGCTAGACTTGGTGCCAGATAGTGAGCCTGTTGCTTTTATCCAAAAGGGAGAATTTAGATTATTTAAGGGAGTTTATGGCAAAGCACCGTTCGCATCTTGTGTTGTCCTAGAGACTCCCAGGCTACAAACGCCTCCCAGAGCCAACGTGCCCCACGCTGACCCTTCTTTTGAAACTGTCACTGCAGCTCCTAGTTCTAGCATTATTTTTCTTTCCTCGGATACTCCCATCGTCATGTTGTATCTTTAATGCAAACTTCCCCTAAATTTAGGAGTAGGTGCCCCAACCCATTCAATTATTCTGGCAGGGGATTTTGGTAGCCTTTCTAAGGAGGACTAGGGTCATAAAAACGAAAGTAAGGGGAGTTTTCGTTTAGTAAAGTTATTTATTATTCTCACAGAACTAGATAAAGAGCGAAGGGTATAGGGCTTAGAATAGTAATTGTAAATCAAGACGTCAGGGTTCTCTCATCTCCAGCCCTCCTACTTTGTGTGACCTATTTGCCTCTTTTTTGGTAAAAGATCTTCCTTAGCGCTTTCGTTTTAGCTGTACATTATTGATGCTCTGAACAGCACATGAAAACAAAAGCAATCTGAAACTACTGGTGGACAATAAATTACCCAGTGGACGTTTTAATTTTAAGTAACAAGAGTGGTGTTTCTTTCACATTTGCAAATAACAAAGAGCAAATTTTTAAAAATTAACTTTAAGGTACAGTAATATTTCAGTGATCTAGAACCAGGGTTTTCAGTTGGCAGATTACACGTGGTCCCTTAATTTACTCCTTCCTGTGTTGCCACTGCTTTGGATACTTGCTGCTTCTTACCTCTGCCATCAGAACAGAGTGAGGAGTTAATAAACTGTTACAAGCAAAAGGTTTGCTGAATAGCATTGAAATGAATAACTAAATTGTTGGGGGTGTGTGTGTGCACATTTTCTGTGTTTTTCAGTTGTCTTTGCCAACCTTGTCTCCTATCTGGATAACTTAGGAATGGGACATATTAGTGAGCCTTATTTTCTCTTCTCTTTCCTTTGTGTTCTTTCTTTGGTATTCGCCTCTCAAGGCTTTTTTTTTTTTTTTTTTTTTGCTGCCATTCTTAACTCTAGGACCTTATGTTCTTGGGCCTTAAAGTATATATATATTTTTTTCACTTCTCCATTTAACTCTGGCCTTCTCATAGTTCAGCTGCCTTTTGTGCTGTTTTCTGTTGCCATGGTTACAGCTGGAGCCGAGAGAGGACACAGAGGAAGCACAGGAATTTGGGGGGGCATATATTTTCTTGTGTCCTGTGAAAGAGCTGGAGACTCATCTTTTTTTTCCTTGTGTGAAGACTGAGGAGTGTAAGTTATTGTGACAGCTTCACACTTAGGCTGGGGGTGGCTGGTGTCCATTTGGTACTTTGGGACTTCTCCTTTTAGAGCTCTTCATAGTGGTTAGTTTGGTGCTTGGAGATGTTTAATGTTGCCTATGTCCAGACTTCCATCAGGTAGTCTGGTAAAATCTTGTAGTAAAGCTATGGAGGTAATAAATGTCCATTTCTCTTCTCAGTAGGCTTCTGTCCTGTAGGATGCTTTGTTTTTATCTGATTGAATTCACTGAAGTCTCATGTAAAATTTTCATGGTATGAAGACATGAAATGCTTTTAGGTTAAGATAATATTAATTACATAATTCGAACTGGTGCAGAGCCATGTTTAAAAAAATAACTCTTTAAATGGGTAACACATGTACATACATATGAAATAAAACTCAAACGCTACACAGAGAGAGGGAAGAATCTTTCTTCTCCTGTCCTCCTTTCATCGTTCTAGTTACCTCCCTCAAAGGAAATTATTGTTACCTGTATTTTGTTTACCTTTCGAGAGGTAATGCTTTTATAAGCATATACAACTATGTATTCGTTGGTATTTTGTTTTTATTTGTTGTTTATACAAATAAGATACTGTACCCACTATTCTGCACTTTGCTTTTTTTACTTAGTATATCTTGGCTGTCATTTCATGTAGTACATAGAGTACCTCTCCCATTTTGAAAGATGGCAGATACTCCACTGTATAGATGTACCGTCATTCAGCCAGCTCTTATTGGATACTTAGGTTGTTTTCAGTGCTACAATTAACTCCTTGTATGTACTTTTTATGTACATGGGTGTCTGTTGGATAAATTCCTAGTGGAAGGATATATGCGTTTTTAATGTTGTTAGATATCGCTAAGTTGCTTTCCATGGAGGTTGTATTTATATTCCTGCCAGCAGTGTATGAGTCTGCCTCTTTTCTCACCAACACTGTATTATCAAATTTTAAAAATCTTTGTGCAGGGGACTTCACTGGTGGCCCAGTGGCTGAGAATCCACGCTTCCACTGCAGGGGGTATGGGTTTGATCCCTGGTCAGGGAACTAAGATCCTACATGCCGCACGGCGCTGCCAAAAAGAGAAAAAAAAAAAGTGTGCACTCTTTTGTCTAAGTTTTTAAAGTTCATTATGTAGCTTGTTAAGATTCATTACACCCAGGAGTTGTGGATAAATACTGTCACTGTTTTGCAGATGGGGGTGGTGGTGATAGACATTGTTGGACTGAAGAATAATGAGAATAAAGTTGTATGCCTGGGTAACACGGGAAATCCATTAACAACGCTAGGAAGACATGTAGAACCTATATTCTAATTTCTCCCTTTAACTCTTGCTGCTAGTTTCTCTATGTGAAATTCTGTAAGCCCATAAGTGATGTTTGATGATCTCTTTTTGATAGCAGTGACTCAAAATTGTTTATACGAGCGAACTGCCATTCTGTTGAGGAGTTGGAAAGCTAACCCAGTTAGTTAAGGTGCTTTTCTGAGTGCCTGCACAGAATACTGCTACTGGTACTTTTATTTTTTTTTTGATTTTTATTTTATTTACTTTTTTTTTAATGGGATAGTTGTTTTACAATGTTGTGTTAGTTTCTACTGTGCAGCGAAGTGGAGTTCCCTGTGCTATACAGCAGGTTCTCATTAGTTATCTATTTTATACATATTAGCGTATATATGTCAATCCTGATCTCCCAGTTCGTCCCACCATCCCCCCACTTGGTGTCCAGACGTTTATTCTCTACATCTGTGTCTCTGTTTCTGCCTTGAAAACCGGTTCGCTACTGGTACTTTAAAAAAGTCTGCTAGGGGCTTCCCTGGTGGCGCAGTGGTTGAGAGTCCGCCTCCTGATGCGGGGGACTCGGGTTCGTGCCCCGGTCCGGGAGGATCGCACATGCCGTGGAGCGGCTGGGCCTGTGAGCCATGGCCGCTGAGCCTGCGCGTCCGGAGCCTGTGCTCTGCAACGGGAGAGGCCACAACAGTGAGAGGCCCGCATACCGCAAAAAAAAAAAAAAAAAAAAAAAAAGTCTGCTAATTGCAGAATTTGTGCTTCGCTATGACCTCTGAGAAAATAGAAAAGAATTAAAAGATGTCTGTGCTGGAAGGAGCTTACAGTTTTATTGGAAAACCAAATCCGAATGTATCAAATTATAAGAGAACGATTAGAAAACAGAACACGAACAGAAATATACTGTGCTACATGCTGAGAGGACTTTGTAAAGAAGCGATTAAGATTTAGAGGCGAGGTCATTTGGAAGGCCTTCCGGGAGGAAGTACATTTTGAGCCCCCCCCCCCACAACTGCTTAAGTGAAAAATTTTAAACATACAGAAAAATTGAAAGAACAGTACCGTTATCACCTTTATACCAATTATCCCCTAGATTAAACAATTTTTCATGTTTTCTGTATTTGCTTTATCTATGTATGTGTCTTTACATATAATATATAAATCTTTATATTGTAGATATCATGACACCTTAATACTTTAATGCTTTACTTTAGATGCATCTTTTTAAAATAAAAACATTGTTTTAGTTAATTGTTCTTACATTGTCACAGCTGAGGCAATTAACAATACTTTCCTAATACCATCTGATACCCAGTTCATGTTCAGATTTTCCCAATTGTCTCCAATGCAACGCTTGTTAGCTATTGGTATTTTTTTCTCCAAACATGTCTCTTTAGTCTCTCTTTTTTTTTTTTTTTTTTTTTTTGCGGTATGCGGGCCTCTCACCGTTGTGGCCTCTCCCGTTGCGGAGCACAGGCTCCGAACGCGCAGGCTCAGCAGCCGTGGCTCACAGGCCCAGCCGCTCCGCGGCATGTGGGATCTTCCCGGACCGGGGCACGAACACGTGTCCCCTGCATCGGCAGGCGGACTCTCAACCATTGTGCCACCAGGGAAGCCCTAGTCTCTCTTTTTTTTTTAAAGTCTTTATTGAATTTGTCACAATATTGCTTCTGTTTTTTTTTTATAAATTTATTTATTAATTTGTTTTTATTTTTGGCTGTGTTGGGTCTTTGTTGCTGCTCGTGGGCTTTCTCTAGTTGAGGCAAGCAGGGGGCACTCTTTGTTGTGGTGTGTGGGCTTCTCACTGTTGTGGCTTCCCTTGTTGCAGGGCACGGGCTCTAGAGTGCAGGCTCAGTAGTTGTGGTACACGGGCTTAGTTGCTCTACGGCATGTGGGATCTTCCTGGACCAGGGCTCGAACCTGTGTCCCCTGCATTGGCAGGCGGATCCTTAACCACTGCGCCACTAGGGAAGCCTCCTTCTGGGTTTTTTTTGTTTTTGTTTTTTGGTCACGAGACATGTGGGATCTTAGCTCTCCGACCAGGGATCGAACCCGCACCCCCTGCATTGTAAGGTGAAGTCTTAACCACTGGACCGCCAGGGAAGTCCCCTCTTTAGTCTCTTTCTCAATCTAGAACCCTTTATTTAGGAGCCATGCAGTACTGCCTTTTTGAAGAGACCAGGCCATCTGTCTTGTATAACATATCACTTCTGGAATTTTCTGAGTGTTTCCTCACAGTTTCATTTAATTTGTTCCTTTATCTCTGTATTTCCTACAAACTGGCAGTGAAGTCTTGGTTAGATTCAGGTTAAACATTTTTGGTAATAATACTTCATAGGTGATGCTATGTACCTCGTATCACATCACAGTAAGAGAAACATCATGTCATAATGTCTGACTGTTAATGGTGATGAATTTGTTTGTTCAAGATCATAAATACCAGCTCTCTCCACTGTAAAGACTCTTTTCCCCTTTGTAATTAGCAAGTAATCTGTAGAGTGGTGACACTTTGGCGTGATAGTGTTTTACTTCTCCAGCAACCTTTCACCTTCTGATGATGATCCTTGCCTGAATCAGTTATTTATTTGGTTATCACAAAATGGTAATTTTCGAATTCTGCCATTCCTTTGCCTTCCATCTTCTGTAAAGATTTCCCTCATCAGTTAGGAATAAATCATAATTTCTTCCCAAAAGTTCAGGTAAATTCTTAATTTTCCCTTTAGCAATTTTCTGAACAAGGAGTTGGTATACCTTTAATGATAGCAAATGAATTGTTTCTTTTTCTTGCTCTCTTGGTTTTAGTATCATTATAAACGCGTGGATTTTAATTTAGTCTATGTTTTACCAATAATTATAGCCGTTTTTTGATTCTCAAAATGTCCCATATTTGACCTGTGGGAACCCTTAAGCTTGGTGTCTGAATGCTTCTAGTAAAAGAAGTCCCTGGATCATTTTGTATTTTTCTTGTCTCAAATGTCCCCTCACCTCACCTCTGTACATTTATATATACATTAATTACGTTTTCTTCCCTTTTAATAAATTATGTTGTTCATCTCCCTAGGGAGTTTCTGGCACCACATTCTAAAAACTAAAGGTGCCTTTCTTTTAACACAATGCACCTAGTGTTTGACTCACTTCTGTGCCACTGGCATTGCTGGGTTCTGAATCTGAGACCTCACAGATTTCTTATCTTGAATAGTCTTTGTGAAAGACAGGTAGTATCTCTGAAGAGGGCATTGCTTTCCACCCCGACATCGTTAATATAAGGTTAGCTATAGAGGACACTGGGGAGTTTCTTCTCTCATGAGCAACCTTGCTTTTTTTCTGAGATTGAAAGGTACACAGGATGAAATTTAGAAACTGATAATTTGTATGTAGTATCTTGGGGATATGGGGTTTTGATTGTTATAAATCTTTGTGTGTATATGTATATATGTACAAGTATGTGTTTGTCTTTCCTCCCTTTTCCTCAATTACACACATTTCTCCAACACAGTTGGACTGTTATGTAAGATTATGCTGTAATAGCATGTTTTTTTCATTATCACTAGATTTCATCATAAAAAAGAGACAAATTTTTCTTAATTAGGGGAAATTTTCAGATAGGCCGTGAACTCTGATATCTAGCTGTCTTATCACAGGTTGTGGAACAGTGCTGGATCCTGTGGATTTTTATCGTGTACTATGGACTCAGAAATGTTGATGCATCCACAGTGTTTTCTGAAAATCCATCACACTAATGAAGGATAATATAAATGAAAGATACAGTGGAACTACATTCTAAAACTGTTTTGGGGCTAAACTAATTCCTGCCTTAGCAGAAAATGATTTATAAGATTCTTACCGTTTAGTGGTATTTTGAGTAACTTACTGATTTCAAGTTACTCAGAGCCTGACGATAACAGTATTCTGATATTTATCTGAAATTCATTTTTCTTTTTACCATCTTGTCATATTTACTTTCAGATTTTATAAGGTTATTCTTAACCTAGTTTCATAACAATACTGCCTCCATATTAAATTCTGGTTGTGTATTCAGGGAAGCACACCTGTTTCTTGTGTTTGTTTTCAGTCATGGTGAATCACTCTGAAAGGCTATGCTGATACATTTGCTCCTAAGATCCAGTAGCTTCTTTTACTTTTGTTTTTGACAAGCTCCCATTATAGGAAAAAAGATTCTGAAGTTTAGCCTCTTTAGGGAACACTTGGGCCTTCATGCTTACAACTATGGTCATGTTTTAATAGAATTGGCAGGAGTTGTTTAGTTGCTCTGTGTGGCAGAGTTGGTCATGCTGCTTTGGGAGAGCTGGATGCAGACCGCAGAATGGGAATTTTACATTCAGACAGTAACTGTTGCTTGACCGTGAAGACCTTTATTCTTTTTTTTTTTTTTCACACTTAAAAGAATTTTTATTTTATTTATTTATTTATTTTTGGCTGCATTGGGTCTTCGTTGCTGCGTGCGGGCTTTCTCTAGTTGCGGCGAGCGGGGGCTACTCTTCGTTGGAGCGCACAGGCTTCTCATTGCAGTGTCTTCTCTTGCTGCAGAGCACGGGCTATAGGTGTGCAGGCTTCAGTAGTTGTGGCACGTGGGCTCAGCACTTGTGGCTCGTGGGCTCTAGAGTGCAGGCTCAGTAGTTGTGGCGCACGGGCTTAACTGCTCCGCGGCATGTGGGATCTTCCAAGACCAGGGCTCGAACCTGTGTTCCCCGCGTTGGCAGGTGGATTCTTAACCACTGCGCCACCAGAGAAGTCCCAACAACTCTTTTTAAAAAGTTTTTTTATTTTTTGGCCACGCCGTGCGGCATGCCGAATCTTAGTTCCCTGACCAGGGATCAAACCCACACCCCCTGCAGTGGAAGCGCAGAGAGTTAACCACTGGACCACCAGGGAAGTCCCAGAGACCTTTATTCTTTTTTTTTTTTTTTTTTTTTTGCGGTACTTGGGCCTCTACTGTTGTGGCCTCTCCCGTTGCAGAGCACAGGCTCCGGATGTGCAGGCTCAGCGGCCATGGCTCATGGGCCCAGCCGCTCTGCGGCATGTGGGATCTTCCCGGACCAGGGCACAAACCCGTGTCCCCTGCATTGGCAGGCGGACTCTCAACCACTGTGCCACCAGGGAAGCCCTAGAGACCTTTATTCTTGACTGTTGCTTTCTAAGAAGCTGTTGGCATAAATCTTCAGGCTGTGGCACCAGCTACATCAAAGGAGGGCTTGCAGTAGTTCTCTGAAGACCTCTGATTCCTCCTATCAATCTATTTGTTTGTAAGAAAAAAAAGATGTATATGTAATCATTCATCTCCTTAATTTGAGATTTACATAATCCTTTTCTTGGTGTTTGGAAACAGGTACTACTTTCTGTTTCTATGATTTTGACTACTTTTAGATACTTCATATGGGCGGAATCATGCAGTATTTGTCCTTTTGTATCTGGCTTATTTCACTTAGCATGATGTCTGTGAGGTTCATCCATACTTTAGCATGTGTCAGAATTTCCTTCCTTTCCAGGGCTGAATAATACTTCTTTGTATGTATGTAATTACATTTTGTTTATCCATTCATCCACCAATGGACACTTGGGTTGCTTCCACCTTTTGCTGTTGTGAATAATGCTGCTCTGAACATAGGCGGGCAAATATCTCTTTGAGACCCTGATTTCAATTCTTTTGGGTATATACCCAGAAGTGGAATTGCTGAATTATATGTTAATTCTATGTTTACCTTTTTTAAGGAAGCTCCATACAGTTTAATGTAGTGGCTGCACCATCTTACATTCTTACCAATAGTGCACAAGGGTTCCAGTTTCTCTACATCCTTGGCAACACTTGTTATTTTCTTCTTTTTTAAAAAAATAATAGCCATCCATAATGGGTATGTTTTAATTTGTTTTTGTTTTTGTTTTTGTTTTTTGTTTTTTTTTTTGCGGTACACGGGCCTCTCACTGTTGTGGCCTCTCCTGTTGTGGAGAACAGGCTCTGGACGCGCAGGCTCAACGGCCATGGCTCACGGGCCCAGCTGCTCCGCGGCACGTGGGATCTTCCCAGACCGGGGCACGAACCCGTGTCCCCTGCATCAGCAGGCAGACTCCCAACCACTACGCCACCAGGGAAGCCCCTAATTTGTTTTTTTTTTTTTTTTTTTTTTTGCGGTACGCAGGCCTCTCACTGTTGTGGCCTCTCCCGTTGCGGAACACAGGCTCCGGACGCGCAGGCTCAGTGGCCATGGCTCACGGGCCCAGCCGCTCCGCGGCATGTGGGATCTTCCCAGACCAGGGCACGAACCTGTGTCCCCTGCATCGGCAGGCGGACTCTCAACCACTGCACCACCAGGGAAGCCCCCCTAATTTGTTTTTTAACTTTATCTTTTATTGAAACTAAATTTAAACTTTAAAGTAGGATTTTTTTTTTCCTTTATAGTGTGTGTTTCTTGTGAGGTAATAGTTACATCCTGTATTTTCTTCTACAAGTTTTAAAGTTATGCTTTTCACATTCAGGTTTCTAATCCACCTGGAATTTATTTTGATGCTTGGTGTTAAGTAGGGATCTAATTATTTTCATAAGGATAACCCAAAGTAGGGATTTAATTTTCTTTCCATAGGATACCTGATATGCCACCATCATTTATTGAATAGTCATATTTGCCCCCTACAACTTGAAATACCACCTACATGTTTACAAATATATGAGGATTTGTGTCTGTGTTCTCTATATTCTGTACCATTGGTCTATTTACATATCTTGTGCTGGTACTACACTGCCTTAATTATCATAGCTTTATAATAGTTGTTCATATCTGGTAGGGCAGGTCTCATTACCTTGTTCTTTTTCTGTTCAACAACCTCTCTGAAAAACCCTGTCAGATTGGTGTATTGCAGTGAAGCCATTTGCTGTCTAAATTGTATTGACATGATATATAATGGTCTTCTCCAAAAGAGAGAAAAAAATCAAGCCTCCCTTATCTGCAGCTGGTCATTAAGTTTGTCTCTTATTCTGAATGAGCCGATAATTTACATTCAATTTTTAGTTTTGTTGGAGTGATAATTTTTTTTTTATATGGGAATATGGTCTTCAGATGGAGGAGAATCTTGTTATAATTTGTTGTTTCATACAAGGACACCAGATGAAACACTTCTGGTAACGGCATTGAGGTTCTGTGGTGTTAAGGCTTTCTTGATCATAAGGAAAAGAAGCCTATTTAAAATAGCTCATATAAAAGATTTATCAGAAGGAAATAGCTGTCGTCGAATCCAAGGAAAAGGTGAACGGCAAGGCTTCAGAAAGGGCTGGCACCAAAACAGTTCCAAGTACAATACTTCAGCAGTTAGAGTTAATGGAGTCTAGTGTTCCACCATAAACAGACTTCAGTATCCATGAAGCTTAATTCAGATTCCTGAGCAATATCTGATTTGGTCAGTCTAAGGCTTGATTTCCCCTGGGCCAGATATCTACCCCAGGTTCAACTCTGGTTGAGGATACAAAAAACAATTTGGGGTTGGAATCAGAGGCAAATTCTCTTAAGCAGTGTTTCTCAAAACTTTTTGGTCTCAGAACTCTTTACACTTTTTTTTTAATATATATTTGTTTTATTTATTTATTATATGTTATATTTGGCTGCGTCAGGTCTTATTTGCAGCACACGGGATCTTCACTGTGGCATCTTTTGTTGCGGCACGCAGGCTTCTCTCTAGTTGTGGCGAGCAGGCTTTCCCTAGTTGAGGTGCGCGGGCTTAGTTGCCCCGCAGCATGTGGAATCTTAGTTCCCTGACCAGGGATCGAACCGGTGTCCCCTGCATTGGAAGGCGGATTCCTTACCACTAGACCACCAGGTAAGTCCCTCTGGACACTCTTAAAAATTATTGAGATTTTCTTTATGTGGTTTATATCTAGTGATAGTTACTAAATTAGAAATTAAAACAAAAAACATGAAAAAATATTAATTACTTAAAAAGCTATCATATTAACACAAATAATATATTTTTATGAAAAATAACTTAAAAAAATTAGAAGAGTGACATTTTTAGATTTTTGCAAATCTCTTAAATATCCAGCTTAATAGAAAACAGCTAGAATCTCATATCTGCTTCTGTATTCAATCTGATGTGATAAATTGTTTTGATTGAAATACATGAAGAAAATATGGCCTTAAAGGACTTGTAGTTGGAAAAGGGAGGAGTATTTTCAGACAATTGTGCATATTATTCTCTGATACTACACCAAAACTTGATAATTGGTAGTTTCTTCACAAGTTAGGCTGCAGTGTGGAATCTGAAATCATACGATGTTACTGTTACATTAAAATTCATTTACATGAATTTTATAATATCATGATACATGATTTTATAATATCATGCATTGGTTGTTTAGGAAATGTTGGTTCATTGAGTTAAGCAGATCTTCCAAATGACACGTTTCATAATATAATACCAAAAAACCCACATTAGCTAATATCACTGTCCTTCTTATCAGAAAAATTTGTAAGTATTGGGCATCTATTAAGCAGCTACAGTATTTCCAAAATTTTAATTTTTGATTGAAAGCTTGGACTTTATCATTGGCAACAAGTACTATCAATTGTTTTCCTTGAAGGGACGGAATCACTTCATTTTCAAGAAAATGCCTGCTAAATATTCATGTCTGAATAACGACAGTTTGCCCTTTGTTCCAAGTAAAAGTAGTGTTCCATGAAAAAAGCAGTTAGTTTAGCTCACTAATCAGAGTCACAATTGCTTTTCCTGGAGACAACCAATGTACTATCCCGTAGAAGTGCTTTTTGCGTACTTCCCATTTCATCACGCAGAATATTTAAAAGACCTGTACAAGGGCTCAGATTTAATAAAATTAGTAATTTTTATTGCTTCATCAAGAACATTTTTAAGTGAAATTGACTTTTTAAAAAGATCACTAGTCCATGATGGTAAAAGACACACATAACTCTAGTACAGTTTGATGCCGTCACCTTGATTTAAGCTAAGGCATCCACAGTTATACCCATTATTGATTTTGTATCACCAGTGCAAATGCCAACACAATGAAAAAGGCAGTAGTTTCTTAGTATTATGAAAATAGTTTCAACTTAACAGACTCAATGAAAGGGGCTTTTCAGGGATCTCTGAACTACACTTCGGGAACCCCAGTGGGTAGGGAAACAAAAGTCTATTATTTGAGGTACAACAAGTGTTTCATGGTAGAGTTTTACTGGATTGCTGGTAGTGTTACTTAGCATCATTTAACATGATGTAGAAATGAGTGGGATACTTAAAAGATCATAAAAAGTTTCAGATTTCTTGTTGAACAGAAATATTTTCCTAGTAATTATCGTTTTCAAACAGCAGAATTTAAGGTATTCAGATTTTTAGCCAGATAGTCTTTCAAATATGTCATAATCTTAGGGTAACCCATTTTAATATGGCATATGGAATTTATGTCATCATAGTAGCACGTGCAGCTTAACATTTTTTTCAAGCAGTTGAGTACATTAAAAAATCTGAGCTCCAAAAATTACATTTGGGAAGATCTTGCCTTTTCAGAAAAAGCATGGAAGGGAAGGTTAAGGCTAGGAATCTGCTATTTCAGCTTTAAGTCTTTTCGGTCATTAAAGAGTCTTGTGAAAGAGGACACCCCCTCCCCCCAAATTTAAATATGTTTTATGACAGAGAAGGGGGACTAGTGGTGTTAACTGACTTCATTTCAACAAATATCTATTGAGTAATTATAAGCAAAAGAGTTTGTAAAAGGTGGGGGAGGGTATGTTCCGAAATGAGTGGGGAATTAAACCAGTATTATGTGTTTTGGTGTTTAGAAGAGGAAGAGGGACTTCCCTGGCGGTCCAGTGGTTAAGACTCCTCACTTCCACTGCAGAGGGCACGGGTTCGATCCCTGGTCGGGGAATTAAGATCTCACAAGCCCCATGGCGTGGCCAAAAACAAAAAAAGAAGAGGAAGAGACCATTCAATTGGGAAAGTTAGGGTGGGAGGACTATCTTTGTGAAGGTTACATTTGAGCTGGGTTTTGAAGGGTAGGTATTTTAAAGGCTGGAATTTTGATAGGCAGGAATAAGAAGGGAATTCAGGCAGAAGGAATGTCATGAGTAAAAATGTGGAGGTGAGGAAATGCAGTGTTAGTATAGGGTGCGTACTGGAAATAATGAGCAGTGTAGTGTAGCTGAAGCAAAAGACACATGGGAAAATAGGAGCAAGACAGGAAAGTAAATTGGCCCAGAACGTGGGAGGTCTTCTACCAAGGCCAGGCAGTTCGGGTTTAATGTGGTGAGTGATGGAGAGACTTTGAAAGTTTTTGATTGAAACAATAACATGATCAGAGTGTGCTTTCAGAAAATGTATTTGACCTCAATCATTTATTAACTCATTCATCTAAAAATTTTTAAATTGCTCTGTGCCACTTAAGCATGAGGAATGCTGTATATAGTGGTGAACCAAACAGAAAATCCCTATTCTCATGGAATTTACATTCTAGGAAAGAAACTTCAACAAATAAACAAAATATAATTACAAATTACTGTAAATGTTATGAAGGAAAGGAATAAATTACTATGGGGGATAATGGGAAAATTAAATTTAATTGAGGAATCTGGGCAGGCCTTGCTGAGGAGTTAAATTTTTAATAGAGTACCTACCTTGTGCCAGATGATGTTCTAGCTGCTGGGGATGTAGTTAAGGAACAAAACAGACAAACATCCCTGCTCTCATGAAGTGCATATTCAGGCAGTAAACAAGATAAATAAAATATATGTTATGTTAGAATGTGGTAAGTCCCAAGGAGAAAAATAAAGCCAGAGAAAGAGATGCTGAGCGTTGAGGTGGAGGTGGGGATTGCAATCTTCGATAGAACGGCCAGGGAATGTCTCACTAAATCACTACAATAGTAATATTTGAGTAAATATCTGTAGAAGTAGAAGGTGGAGGAGTAAACCAGAAACTCCAGGCAGAGGGAGTAGCAAGGGCAAAAGCCAGGAGGAATGTATGTGCCTGGCATGTTCAAGGCACCAGCAAGGAGGTCAGGATGGGTAGAGTTAGGTGAACAAGGGAGAAAGTAGTAGAAATAAGCTTGGAGTGGTTCGTAGGAGTCCAGGACCTGTAGAGCAGAGGGTGAGCCCTTAGCTGCATGCCAGAACCACCCGGGGAGCTTTTAAAGCTCCTGAAGCCTGGGCTGCACCTCATACAACCTGAATAAGCATCTTTGCAGGTGGAACTCAGTGGCAGAGGGAATGGAGAGAAGTAGATTATTTGAGAAGTATGTCAAAGAAAATCTGTTTAATTTTAGAGTGAATGTGGGGGTTTAGGGAGAAGAAAGTGTCATGGATGACTCCCAGATTTCGGGCTCAAGTAATTGGATGGGTAGAGGTGCCACTTACTGAGATGGGAGTGGGAAATAGGAATGGGAAGAGTAGGTGTGGGATTTGGAGGGAAGATCAGAAGTCAGGAGTTCAGTTTTAGACATGTTAAAATTTGAGATGTGAATGAGGCTGAGTATAAATACATTAAGTAGGCAGAAATGTGAGTGGAGCTTGATGTAAAGTCAGAACTTGAGGTGATAAATTTGTATATAACCTGCTTGTTGATGGTCTTAAAAGTATCTAAATGACATCATATAGGATATATTTGATGGGGAAGGAACTGAAGGTCTGGGAAGTTTAGCCTGTCCCAGTAATTTGAATAAGAATTGGTGCTAGTGTGAACTAGGATGGGGGCATTGGGACTAGAAAAGAAAGAGTAGGTTGGAGGTTTGGGGACCTGTGGAGCCTGTATGTAGTGGGGATGGGCAGTAGACAAGGAATGAAAGATAGCTTTAAAAGATGTCAGTCAGGCCTGGGTGTAATGGTCGGTCTGTTAACAGATATAAAATAGTCAGGAGGAACTGGTTTGGGAAAAAAGATAGTGTTTGGCTTTGCATATATTGACATTTAAGAGAGGCTGCTTAGCAGGCAGGCAGTTTAATCTATTGCACTGGGTTTTGGAAGAGCAGGTGAGCTTTGCAACATAAATCTAGGTTTTATTTACATAAGATTGGTTCACCATGGGAGTGGAAACATTTTTGAAAACACAACATCCAAAGTCTTTATCATGACCTGCTGGGCCCTCTGTGATATCATCCCTTCCAGTTTCTTCTGCAGTTTTCCTTTGTGCACCATGTTCAAGCTGCACTGGCTTTCTTCCTGTTCTTCCAATGTGCCCAGCTAGGTCCTCCTTCAGGGCTTTTGTACTTGTTTTCTCGTCTTGAGTGTTCCCTTCCTCTTGGTAGATGGAATAGAAGTTCAGAGAGAAAAATTCGGAAGTTAACATCTGGGAAGTAGAAAAAATTCCAAGAGATCCTTGCTAAGGTATGAGAATGTCAGTGAGCATCTGAAGTGGAATGGCTGTGGGAGCCATTGGAGTTGAAATCCTGTCAACAAAAAGACACAGAGTACCATCTTGGTCTTCATGTACTCCAGTATTCACATCTGTTGATTAGAGATGCTAACTCAGTGGACTTCCCCTCTGCCTTGTTGGTCTGATGATGGGGTGTTGGTGGTGGTCATCGTCACTGACCTTTGGAATATAACTTGACTTGACGATGACTTGACTCATTGCCGTCCTGTCACCACTTATGGAGATGTCTGTCCTCTGAATAGGTGAAAACTTCCTTCAATGAAAATTATTGGTAATTATTTCAGAAACTTCTGGCGTGAAGAAACAACATGAAAACAGCAGGGAAGTTGATTACATGTTGACTTTGATACATTGTTAAGGATTACTCTTCATGAGCTAGTGTGTCACTTCTTAAGTGGTAAATAGTTGTATGTTATTTCAAATCTACACTATATTTTTTGCAGAGTGAAAAGATTTGCTTTTTTCTGATTATTAAATCATGGAGAAATAGGAAAAAATAGAAACAACTGTAAAATTTTCATGTCATTACTAATACTCTTTTAAAGTAACTACATAGAAATATGTTGTATGGATGCATCATATTTTATTTGGCCTGTTCCCTCCTAATGAACTTCCTTTTTCTCCAGTTTTTGCTTATAAATTATGCTGTGATGAATCTTTATACACTGATCAGATTGATTCCTTAGGATGGATTCCTAAAGTGGACAGAATTGCTGTGTTGAAGATTATGCAATGTTCCATATTTTCCTAATTATTCTTTTAATATCTTTATAGTTGAAAAGATATTTAAACAACATTAAAGGACATTTTTTAAAATTAATTAACTAATTATATATTTTTTGGCTGCGTTGGGTCTTCGTTGCTGCACGCGGGCTTTCTCTAGTTGCAGCGAGTTGCGGTGCGCGGGCTTCTCATTGCAGTGGCTTCTCTTGCTGTGGAGCATGGGCTCTAGGTGCACGGGCTTCAGTAGTTGTGGCTCATGGGCTCTAGAGTGCAGGCTCAGTAGTTGTGGCACACGGGCTTAGTTCTCCAAGGCATGTGGGATCTTCCTGGACCAGGGCTCAAACCTGTGTCCCCTGAATTGGCAGGTAGATTCTTAACCACTGCGCCACCAGGGAAGTCCCCAAAGGACATTTTAATAAAGGAAAAAAATCGATTTTAGCCTTTTACCAGCTGTTTTCCTCTTCTCATCTAAGTTGTTCTGTTTTGATTTTTAAATACCTATTCCATGTTCTCACTACACCTACAAAAAAGAGAATTTGGGGGTAGGGAAAAACACATACAAAGAACAATTACAATTCTGGGCATCTTATATTATCAGATAAGGGATCCTAAGTAAAATTTTTAAGTGCTAAGAAGTGACAATAAATATGATAGGAATTCAGAGTGAACTGAGGTGATTAGGAAGTGCTTCAAGGCAAGGTGGAACCTGACCTGGATCCAGAAGAGTAGTATTCAGATACGAGGTAGGAGAATGTTCCTGGCCTTCAGAATTGTATGAACAAATTTGAGGAAGGTGTGTATCAACTGACAGATAGGCTAGAGTATGCGGCTAGACTAATTGGAAAGGAGGGTTCATGTTGTGGTGCAGTGGAGAGGCTTCTATTGGAGTTAAGTTATATTCCAGAGGACTGATTTTATTTTTGGTACATCTGAAGTTGTACAGTAGGGAACTTTAAGATAAAGCAGATAGGTGGCCCAATTTAAGCAAACTGAATAGTCAATTTTTTGCAAGAAATATAGGTTATTTATTTATATAAGTGAATTATTTAAATAATGAACTTCCCGTAGATCTTAAAAGTTCTTATCACATACACACACACACACACACATTTTTTTGGTAACTGTGTAATGATGGATATTAGCTAAACATATTGTGGTAATCATTTCACAATATATATGTATATCAAATCATTATGTCGTACACCTAAAACTAACACAGTGTTATATGTCAGGTATATCTCAAAAAAAAATGAACTTCCCAATACTTAAATATTCATTTTATTATATAGTTTGACAGCATGTTGCAACTTTTGTGGATCTCAGTTTCTTCTGTAAAATCGAAGGGTTTAGACAGGGTGGTTGCTGAAGTCTTCTGGCACTTGAGATGATTACATAAACTTTCAAGAATACCTTGATTTTATGAAATAAATTGGCCTGCAGTTAGGCTGCTACCCACTTCCAGCTCCTTAGGCACAATAATGCACCCCCATGTCTGTGGGAGCACAATCCTCAGTTGGATGATCTCTCGTGGCTTACCAGGCCTAGACCGATTAAACTCATTTGTTCTCACCTTTTACTTCTTTATAACATTTAGAGACTTGCATTTGAAAGAATTTTGTGGCCTAAGATTGAGCCTCAAATGGATGCTGTGAGGTTGATCATATCCAGGTGCAATTTTGGATATAAATCTATAGGAAAAATTACATTCTAAAGTAGAATGTTAAGGATTTCTTTTTTTACTGTCTGTTTTGAATTATTTACACCACTTTTCACCTCCTTTAGTGTGGATAATTGAGAACTGACTAGTACTTTTTAAAACTCAGACTCTCTCTTTAAAGTACATAATCGTGTTAAAGCTAATTTGTGGTATACTTCAAGTATCTCCCTCCTAGCATCACATTCTTTTCACTGAAGCATATTTGACCAGTGTTGCCTTTTAGAGGGAACCAAGGTCATAAGCTGACTGACTAGCTCTTCGGACAAGCCTTCTCAGGATGCTGTTAACTTTTTTGGGCCTTTAGGATTTAGGATCCATTCCTCAGTTTTTCAAGTAAACTTGTTTCTTCGGTGCGCCAGAGTTGACTGGTCTCAGAGAAAAGTGGCTAGCCAAACTCACATTGGGCTGACAGGTAAACCAGAATGACGTTTTATTAAGGTACATGGTGAGGGTTTTATTAAGGTACATTGAGGGGCAGTCTTTTCCATGACCTAGAAAATGTGTCTGCTCAGTCCCTTCCCCTCCTAGTGTCAGAGTATTATTAAAAAACTAGGCGCTGTGGTTGAGAATCTGCCTGCCAATGCAGGGGACACAGGTTCGAGCCCTGGTCTGGGAAGATCCCACATGCTGCGGAGCAGCTAAGCCTGTGCACCGCAACTACTGAGCCTGCGCCCTAGAGCCTGCGAGCCACAACTACTGAAGCCCACGCGCCCTCGACCCCGTGCTCCACAACAAGAGAAGCCACCGCAATGAGAAGCCTGCACACTGCAACGAAGAGTGGCCCCTGCTCACCACAACTCAGAAGACCCGTGTGCAGCAATGAAGACCCAAAGCAGCCAGAAAGAAAGAAAGAAAGAAAGAAAGAACATAGCTGATGTTTCCCGAGCACTTATCGTGTGTTAGGCTCTGCGCTAAGCGTTTTACTTGTATTTAACTCATTTAATCTTCACAGTAACTTTATGATGGAGGTATTCTTACCTGTGTTTTACAGGTGAGGAGTCTGAGGTACAGGGAGTTTTTTTGAGTATTAATAACTTGCCTGAAAGCATATATTTTGTTCTGTATTCTGATTTTGGTGGTTGTTACATGTGAATTCTGTCAAAAATTTTGTACACAAAAAGGTAAATTATACTGTATATAAAAATGCTAAATACATAAATAAATGCATCCAGAGTTCTGTGGATACTTTTGTATCCTTTTAACGGGATCTGTTTAGAACTTTTTATAATGCCAGAGTCTCATATTAACAAATTTTTCTAAACTTTCCCACCAGTTCTCTGACCAACCTGACAAATAAGAAAATGGGTGGATTTAAATTTATCCGTCCTCCCCCTACTTCGGTTATCTCCTACTTGAAGACAGAGGGGCAAGAAAGGGTCTGAAGAGTCTACAGATTATACTGACCCAGTCTTCTTTTCCACCAATAAATTGTGAATGATTTTTCCCCATAGATATCTACAGTATTTTTTAAAATAATTGTAAACAATTTCTTTTTGAATGTTTTCATCTCCTTCAAGTATGGTAGGGATTGAAATAAAGGTTATAATTTCATTCTAGAATAAAGAATGAGGATAACAGTATCTTAATGCCAAGAATAACAAAAATATTTTGAATTAGCTAAATTAACAACAGTTGGGAAAGTCAAAGTTTATAGACATGAGATACTTATAGGAGTGATTGGGTTAATTATAAATTCTGTGGCAGTCTTAAAGACACTGAACATGTAATTTCAATTTTTGATAATTTGTTATGCAGCAGTGGAAAACGAAGACACCTCCCTTCCTCCGCTGGCCTGTGCCTTGACTGCTGTGCCTTGTTTGGAGCGCGTGCTCATTAAAAACTCATACAGTGGGGGACAGAAGTCAACTGCTGCTTACTTTTGGAAGTCATTTGTATTACATGATCTGACTGGATGAACTTTTCTGGCAAGTATGGGCAGTAACCAATAAGTATGCACTTTGGTTATCAGACTGTCTACCAGCCAATTATGACCAGTTACTTACGTCATAGTAGTTTGCCATTTAACACAGCAACCCTACTAATAGTGGCTTTAGTTTGTTCCTGACAGTGTGTGCAAACTCAGTGTTAAATTGAGTGTCTTTGATTTTTGGTTTAGTTTCAGGTCGTCATTTTTCTGTCTTAATCCATTGCCACTTAATACCAATCTCAAGTCCAAGAAACAGATTCTTGTGTGTCTTGGAAACTGTAGATTGTATTGAAGGGCGTAATTGTTTCATCTCAGTCTGAGGCCTGCCTCCTTTATTATGTGATTGTAATATTTGTTTTTTCTGTAGTTTATAATTTTTATTTGAAAACTGTTAACCTAAAATTTTTATCTTCTAATCTGTGGAGTTCATTCTGGTAGATAGGACGTTGAACTCCATTAGGTAGAATTTGCTAGCACCTAGAAGACTTTAATTCTTTTCAGCTGCAACCAATCCTAAAGGGCCTACAGGTAAGGGTATGTTTTTGGTTGTTGTTAGTGGTGGAATTTGGGGACCTCCCATGTGATTTTCTGATAAGGTCACGGGCAGGACCCTTGCCAGGTAACCCTTATATTTGACTTCGTGTCCCATTTACTTCAACTGCCCCTCCCTTTCCTAGTTGATGCCTTGTTGGATTATATGCTCTGAGCCCAGTGTCTGGAGTTGGGCCCCATTGATAATTTGTGCTGTAGTCAGAGCAAGGGTTGAGAAGACTTCCCTCATTTTGAAAGATGCTTCTGGCCCTTAGCATAGGACTTGCTGTGTTTGGTGAGTTTTACGTGTTAAGTGTATGTAAGGTCGGCTTTGATTTGAGTGCTTCGTGTTGATCCTTAAAACTGAGGCTTTTTTTTAGTGATCTCCTGATAATAGAAGAAACTGGGGGCAGTTTTCTTAAGAGATTTAGTGTTGTGTGTGGTTGGTTTACTTGGATGAGGAAAGGAAAGATTATGTGTTGGGAATAATCTCATAGTGGGTGTTCCTAAATTATGTTTAACCACTTTTCTTATAAAATTAGAGGGAGCTTCTGCTGAAAACATACGGCATTAGATATACCTCATTTCCCTGGTTCTAAAATTTTTTTTAAATTTATTTTTCCACATTTCAGTGTAAGACCAAAGTTGTTGCTCCCTCCCCACCATGTGATGGCATACTACAACTGAAGATGTAAGAAATACTTAAAATAATGAATTATAGAAAAGTAAAATGAGAACTTTTATATATGTTTACTTTGTTTTTAGAAACTCATGTGCTCCTCCTGGAGTTGCCTGATGTTTATATGGTCCTTTGCAAATACTTCCTAGTAAACTAAGATGATATTTTCAACGTGGATGACATTCATTAATTTAATTAAGTTACTTATTGAGCATCTACTCCATGCTAGACATTATACCAGTTATTTAATTAAAAAACACTTTAAAAATACCCAGGAGTTACTTCTGTGTGCTCTGTTAACACTTATCAACTCTGAGATCATGTACTATTCCATTTAACTTGGGAATAAACAGCTGAATTAATAGGGATCCTCTGGCAGTGAAGAAGATAAGGAACTAAATTGATTTTTCAGTGTACCGATATCCATCTCTGGGTGAAAGTGGCCAGATTATATGCGGAGGAATTTAGCCATACATGCTATTAAATCCACATCCTGATCTAAGATAGAACTTGATCTCCTTGGAATTAATAGAATCTGCAGTACAAGTTGCTCACTCTCACCTACTCTTTGTGCTTCCTTGTACTCAAAGGTGTGGGAGAATTGAGCATTCAGTCATGTGGATGGGGAGTATATATTGGTACAACATTTTGTTGAGCACTTTGGCATTATCTATCAAAATAAACAGTGCTTAGACTTGGGCTTGCTGCATTTATGTTCAGATACACCTGTCTGCTACATTGTTTGCAGTAGCAAAAACCCAGAAACCACACAGCAGGGTACAGTGGAATTCCTTGCAGCCTCTAGAAAGATCAAGGTATGTGTGTGCCTCCAAGGAGTATGAGTGAGTGTGTGTGTGTGTGTGTGTGTGTGTGTGTGTGTGTGTCTGTGCTGGTACATGCCTTTTTTTGGTTTTGTGTGTTTTTTTGCTTGTTTCTGAGGCTACAAAAGAAAACAGTGGTTGTCTTTAGGCTTAGGAAAGAGGGACTTGGGTGTCTGGGAGGTAACTTTTACTTTTCAATTACAGCTTCCTATAACTTTTGAATTATTTATACTGAGTACGTATTGCTTTTATTTTTTTAAAAGCATATGTGTAGAGAGGCAGATGTCATTTTAACAGTTTTTCCAAAGGGTCATAGAACTTTAGTTCTAGAAGGGAGCTTAGAGAGCCTTGGACAGTTGCCCTCAATTTAAATATAAGAAAACTTAGATTTAGCAAAGTATCTACAAAGCCTACACTAGAATTCAGGTCCCAAGGACAGCAAGAGCTTATAAATATATTGACTTGTTCTGTTCTAACAGTTTATTTAACTGATGTCCGTTTCTCATTGTGAAGAATTGATTTTGAAAGACCCAATAAAATGTTGACCTTTGTGAGACAGATCTTCATGTAACTACCTCTGGCAATAAAGGTAAAGTGGTAGTGTTAACTCTTACCTGCATTTTGTAACTTTTCCTTAAAAGTGAGTTTATTTATGAGTTCTGTAAGTTTTTAATATTTGAAATGAATTTGTGTCTAGAGTCCAAAACTTCCCTTTTTTATTTGAATACTAGCTGACTATCTAGATTTTTTTTTTTTTTTTTTTTTTGCGGTACGCGGGCCTCTCACTGTTGTGGCCTCTCCCGTTGCGGAGCACAGGCTCCGGACGCGCAGGCTCAGCGGCCATGGCTCACGGGCCCAGCCGCTCCGCGGCACGTGGGATCTTCCCGGACCGGGGCACGAACCCGTGTCCCCTGCATCGGCAGGCGGACTCAACCACTGCGCCACCAGGGAAGCCCTATCTAGATTTTTAAAACTGATTTTACTGAGCTTTTGTTCCATCTAGTTTCCAGGGATGAATAGATGGAGAAATAATTTTTGTGTCTTCTAAATGGCTTCCAATTTAAAGACCAAGTATACTGAAAAGGATGGTAGGGAAATTGTTTAAAGGAGGAAAATTTATATATTGAGGAGGAACCCTCAGTTCTTGAAAATATGAGTTCTTCTTTTAACTATAAGTTGAGTCTTTTCCTGGCTCTTCAAGGCCAGAAACATTTTCTTTTAATTCAAACCAAGCAAAGAAATTGGTAGTAGTGAGGCTGGTGATTTAACATGGGACTGGACATCCAAACTGTATTCAGTGCATATTTTTTATGGTTGATTGACTTTAGGGCTTAAGCAATGGGAACACATTTATTAATGCTCAGAGTAGTTGTTGGACTTAGGATAAAAATCTGTTTTTTGCTGTGACTCTACTAGTTGTATAGGTGGGAGAAACTTAGTCTTCCAAAATTTAAATAATCCATAAGCTCTCCCAAAAAGGGACCTCTATTTGATAATAATTTGATTCAGCTAATAAGATGACTCGTTGCTTTGAAGGAAGGGGTTTTCAGGAAATAGAGTAAAAGAGCCTTTTTACAGCTTGAGGATCAGAGTCAAATATGTGCAGCTTTAATCAGTTAAGGTTTGGTTGAATTGAAAGGAAGAAGAGGTTACAGAGGGCCAAGAACAAATAGAGTTGCAAATTTATATTTGTAACCTCACATCCTTGGGGAGGAATCCAGTTTCTATAGCCGCTTTAATTCTGTTGCGAATGTAGACTGAGCAGTAGAATTGGGTATCCTGACAGTTGACTTAATTTGAACAGTCGCATTAGGTAAGACTGGAAAACAATCTGTAAAACATTTTACTGGATGTCCATTAAATCCTTTTGTATCTCTAGAATATTTTGCTAATTCCTTTATTCACCAGATGTTATGAAGCACCTTCTGTGTGCCAGGCACAATACAGGATTATCTGGGTACAAGTCCCTTGCCCTCAAAGCGTGTTCAGGCTCATAGCAGAGAACTCCCTTCACTTTACTCAGATCACTTCAGCCTTTTACTTCTGAAGAATTAAGCAGCATTAGCAAGTTTTCTTGGTTTTTTACTATCACCCAAAAGGCATTTGTTGCAATTTTTGTTATTATTTATATCGCCATCTCCAAAAATGCTTTTACGTCTACCTTTTATTTTTCTACTTGTAAGCCAGTTTCCCATCTCAGGAAACAGATCTCAGCTCCCAGTCCCATTATGATCAGTTGTTTCCCTTAACTGATAGAAAATAAACTGTGTACTACAGAGTAAGGCCTAGTGGTCAGCAAAACTAGTGATTTCTTTAAGGCAAGACAGAGTCTACAGGCTTGATACTATAATTTTTAAAAAGAGAAGCCTAAGTGGATACAATAAGAAAAGTTTCAAAGATCAAGGATGGCTTTGTTAAAAATTTTTACACCCAAAAGAAGAAAGAAAGTTTAATCAAGTGTCTGTTGGACCCAAACAAGAAAAAGACCAGGGGCTGCTTCTGACCTTGAACTGGGCATTATCTCAGCAGAGCCCCCACTGTCTAGGTTCTGGTTTTCAGACTTGCAGGACCAGAATGTCAGTATTATAAGTGCACTCAGAAGATGATCAGGCTCTATAAACTGTAGACAGTGTAGAGGGTTAATTCACACAAAACAAATCCATGGAAGAGTAGGGATGGGGCTGCTACTTTTGGCTGTGGTCACAGAAGGCCTTTTTTAATTTCTAATTAAAACAAAACAAAACAAAACATTTATTTATTTATTTTGGCTGTGCCGGGTCTTAGTTGCGGCGCGAGTGATCTTCACTGCGGCATGAGGACTTCTTAGTTGCGGCATCTAGTTCCCCGACCAGGGATCGAACCTGGGCCCTCTGCATTGGGAGTCTTATCCACTAGACCACCAGGGAAGTCCCCAGAAGGCCTTTTTTAAAAGAGATGAGTGTTGAGCTAAACATAAATAACAAGAAGCAAGTAATGTGAATAACTAGGAGAAGGGTCTTCCAGGCTGAGGGAAGATAGCACTAAGACCCTGAGGTGGAAACAGGCTTGGCTTATTTATAGAAAGAAGGCCAGTCAGTGTGTTTGGAGTGAGGGATAGGTGGTAAATTTGGCATAATGGACCAGTTTTTATAGGACCCTATAGGGTCAGGTAAAGAGACTGAATTTTGTTCTAAGTGTGGTTAAATGGAAGAGGGACATGATATGATTTACCTTTTTAAAGTTCATTGTGGCTACTGTGTGGCAAATAGATTGTGCTACAGAGGAAGCTGGAAGATCAGTTAGACACCAGTTACCGCTGGTTCAGATGAGAGAAAACTGCACAGAAATGGGTAAAATTTGAGATGGATAAATGTGGACTGTATTAGGAAGCCGGACAGCTGACAGGACTTGCTGATAGTTGCGATATGAGAAGATAGGGGTTTTGGCTTGAGCAACTGGGTAGAAGATAGTGCCATTTAGTATTTCCGTCATGTTAGACTTTTCAGATGAATATAATTAAGGAATGATAGAAATTGTGCTTTTTAATTCTGTAAGCTTGTGGCAAAGGAGAGAGAGATCTCCTGGGGAAAAGACACTGGTTTTTTGTAAACTCAGACTAGAAAATACTCTGGCATGTTAGAAAAGTAGACATTTTATTTTTAAAAATTAATGATGATTAGGTGCTAAAATATGGAAAGTCCTTAAAAAAATGTGAGGACATATGATTTGTTCCCAGGGTCTAGTCTTGAAAGTAGGCATGAGCCGATCAACAGTTTGCCCAGGTGTCATTAATAATTGTGCTCAGAATTTGTTAGAACAAAAGAACGTCGTTTTCAACAGAGTTGCCACTTGAAAACGAAATCAGAATCGAAAGTTAGGGTATATATATATATATATATATATATATATATATATATATATATATATATATATATGTATTTTCTATCGGGTATTTTTCCAGTTCCTCCGTGTTGAATAATACCTCATCTAAGAATCACCTAGCCACAGGAATTACAGTGTTGGATTAGAAGTTGAAAGACTTCAGTCTTAACTCAGCCCCCTTAATAGCCATGTAACCATGGTAGATTGTAACCTCTGAGCTTCTGTTTCCTTATTTGTAAAATACTTGCCCTGCACGCCTCACAGAGCTGTTAATAAATCCCAAATAAGATCATGAATGTCTAAGTACTTGGAAGACGGTGAAGCGTGGAATGCTGCTTGTGAGGGAATGGTTATATAGCTTAAAGCGTTTACCACGAAACGACCTTAGAAGCCCCTTTAAAGAAGATAAGGGAGCGCTGGCTTTGGCAGCACGTCTGCTAAAATTTGAATGATACGGAGAAAATTAGCATGGCCAAAAAATTAAAAAATAAAAAGACAAGGAAGATGGGGGTGCGAGTGCTCCGCTTGTATCTCTACTGTGAATCTTGAGATTATGGTTTCCATTAGGCTGTAGTACTCAACTGTACAGACCTATTCTCAGTGGCCTTATAATTCTTAACCAAAGGGACCTGTGAAACAGAGGACCCTAGATAAATTTAAATGTTATGAGGATGATAAAATGTAAGTTTGGTTTTGCTGTCTTATTTGGTAAGTTAGAACTTTATTCCTATCCGTAATGAAAATGAAAGGCAGCAAAGTATTAGTATTTTTTACTTTTAAGTTATTTTCCCTTTATTTGCTCTTGGGCTATGGAGAGGCATTTTGTTCGATTTACTTGGAGTATCTTTTCCTTAAGAAGGGAAAAGTATAAACATGCCAGAGGCTTGCTAGCAGTTGAAAGCAACTGTTGGTCAGCCAGAGAAAAGAAGGAAAAAAACAGGTTGGGGAATGGAAAAAGTGAAGCAAGAGGGAGGAAAAACAGATTTGAAAGGGGGGAAAAGCATTTAAATCATTTCCAAAAGTCTCAAGTTTTCTTTTTAAAAATCTGTCTTTGAGTTTAGGTACTATACTTTGAGGTGGTTGAAGGAGAGGTTGGTCTTAGAGGAGAGTGAGTAAAATTAGGGAAAGTGGGAGGACAGGTGTTCAGGTTAGAGGTAGATGATGGAGAGGAAGGAGAAGGTGTTCTGTGGAAATATGGTTCCTTGTGAGGATTGACAGTCTCTGAGGATATACTGGGTTAGGATGAGTGTTATCCTTATTTAAAATGTACTTTCTTACTGAAGTATATAACGTCAGTCTCTTTACTCCCTCTGCTTAAGTAACCCCGGTGCTGTGTTCCCATCAACTGGGGAAAATATTTCACCAAGAGCTAAATTTTTTATTATTGAGAAGATCTGGACTGAATTCATTGGCTTTTTTGGTTTGATTCAGACTACTCTGATGTCAACTTTTTAAAGCTTTTCTAATCTACTTTTCCCTCTAAATTCATTGTTTTTGGGGACTTCCCTGGTGGTCCAGTGGTTGAGAGTCTGCTTTCTAGTGCAGGGGACCAGGGGTTTGATCTCTGGTCGGGGAACTAAGGTCCCACATGCCCAGGGGCAACTAAGCCGTGCGTACGCTCTGGAGCCTGTGTGCCGCAACTAGAGAGAAGCCCGTGTGCCACAACAAAAGATCCCGCACCACAACGAAGATCCCGCATGCTGCAACTAAGACCCAACGCAGCCAAATAAATAAATAAATATTTTAAAAAAAAAAGAAAAAGAAAGCCGAACAAAAAGTAGAGAGACTGTGAGACCTTCAGCTGAAGTCCTCTTCATTCACTTTCTCAGTCCTTTTTCCCACCTCACTCCCCAGAGACAATCTATGACCATAAACTTAGTGTGCATCCTGTGCAGAGTGTGTGTGTGAATGTATAAATAAATTCTACTGCAGTCATTTTTTCATTTACTCTTGTTTTTCAGGATCTGTCCATCTGGATACATGTAGATCTAGGTCCCTCATTTCAGCTGTTTAATTTTTTAATTTCTCTGTATGTATATTTCACAGTTTTCCCAAACCCCTTCGATGGATATTTAAATTGTTTCCTTTTTTTTTTTTTTGCCATTACAGACAGAACTTCAGTGAACAACCACCTCATGTGGTGTTTTCCTCCTCCTCCTTCTTCCTTGTTATTGCTTGGGTGGCTTGATTTTTGTCCTAAATATCTTATTTGAATTCTCCCATTTGGTTTACCACTTTGGTATTCACAATCATCCTTTGAAGGAGAGGAAGGGATGAGGAAAACCTTCTCTAACTTGAAATGCCAGTTTTCTTTTACTAAGGCCAGAGGCTCTGAAATGTTCTTTTCCTGTGGATTCTTTTTTTTTTTTTTTTGCGGTACGCGGGCCTCTCACTGTTGTGGCCTCTCCCGTTGTGGAGCACAGGCTCCGGACGCGCAGGCCCAGCGGCCATGGCTCCCGGGCCCAGCCGCTCCGCAGCATGTGGGATCTTCCTGGACTGGGGCACGAACCCGTGTCCCCTGCATCGGCAGGCGGACTCTCCACCACTGCGCCACCAGGGAAGCCCATCCTGTGGGTTCTTTATGGACTCTGATAAATTTGGCAACCTTTGCATTTAACATTTTATATTTTTATTGTCTCATATCCAATAGCTGATTTTCATAAACATCAGTAACTACTCACGTTTTCCCTTTCTCCGTTATATGTTTTCTGTCATTACTTTTTAACTCCTAGAATACTTCCGACTCATTAAATGTAGGACTAGTATTTAGTTGGTTGATTGCCAACCTAGTTCATTCAATTCTTGTCTTACAAATTCATCATGAACCAAATGTAGCTGATACTTATGAAGGAGTTTCTTGGAGCATTCTTAGCCAAATTAGACATTTTAAAAATGTAAGCCTTTGGGCTTCGCTGGTGGCGCAGTGGTTGAGAGTCCGCCTGCCGATGCAGGGGATGCAGGTTCGTGCCCCGGTCCGGGAAGATACCACATGCCGCGGAGCGGCTAGGCCCGTGAGCCATGGCCACTGAGCCTGCGCGTCCAGAGCCTGTGCTCCACAACGGGAGAGGCCACAGCAGTGAGAGGCCCGCATACCTCAAAAAAAAAAAAAAAAAAAGTAAACCTTTACCTTAGATTAGAATTATTACAGATAAATTTTGTTCAGGGACCATATGTTTCAATGACCAATGGTTTTCTTTTCTTTTTTTTTTTTGGCTGTGTTGGGTCTTCGTTGCTGAATGTGGGCTTTCTCTAGTTGTGATGAGCAGGGGCTACTCTTCATTGCAGTGCGTGGGCTTCTCACTGTGGTGGCTTCTCTGCTGTGGAGCACGGGCTTTAGGCATGCGGGCTTCAGTAGTTGTGGCTCATGGGCTCTAGAGCGCAGCCTCAGTAGTTTGCGCATGGGCTTAGTTGCAGCACCACATGTGGGATCTTCCGGATCAGGGCTCGAACCCGTGTCCCCTGCTTTGACAGGTGGATTCTTAACCACTGCGCCACCAGGGAAGTCCCAGTTTTCATTTATATTTTTTTTTCTGGAGTCTTTAATCCACTATACTTTAGTCATTATTGTGAGGTTGGGTGTATTTTTTAAATTTATTTATTTACTTATTTATTGGCTGCGTTGGGTCTTCATTGCTGTGTGCGGGCTTTCTCTAGTTGCGGCGAGCAGGGGCTACTCTTCGTTGCGGTGCACGGACTTCTCATCGCGGTGGCTTTTCTTGTTGTGGAGGACGGGCTTCAGTAGTTGTGGCATGCAGGCTCAGTAGTTGTGGCTCATGGGCTCTAGAGCACGGGCTCAGTAGTTGTGGTACACGGGCTTAGTTGCTCCACAGCATGTGGGATCTTCCCGGGCCAGGTATCGAACCCATGTTCCCTGCACAGGCAGGCGGATTCTTAACCACTGAGCCACCAGGGAAGTCCCAGGGTGTATTTTTAATTTTTATGTTCTAGGGTTGGTTTTTTTTTTCCCACTTTAAAGGTGGATCCTGTTCAGAGCTTTGAGCACTTGGAATGTTAAAGTGTTACAAATGAAAACGGTTACTCTTCTCTAATAATACACTCCGCCAGCTGAAGTGTTTGAGTAGGACTTCCTTTCTTGAATATATCAACTATCTTTAAGAATTTATGTGCTAAGTATTTTTAAAAGTAATTGATAAGACCTTAAAATGGAAATCTTAGTAATAAATATAACTGTAGAATATCAGGTGCCTGTGTATTTTCTTTCAGATTTGTTTATGTCCTAGGATATGGTTCATGTCACAAGTTATTGTGGTTGGAAAGTAACCTTCGGATCTAGGCTTATTCTGCCTTTATTTTAGGTGAAGTATTCCACCAAAAGTATAAGCTCTATCTGCATACTCAGAAGTATGTGTAATCACTCAGTAGGCAGTGAATTGTTCAGTGACTTTTCTTCCTTATGTTGTAATCACTAAGTTTGAATGGAGTTCTTTACCTGCTCTTTATCCTGTCAATTCCATGTTTTATGCTGCAGAGAAATGTTCCTATTTTAAATCTTTCTTTAGAATAAAAGTATGTTCTTATGTGGAATACTAACACCATGGGGTTTTGTTTTCCCTTCCACTCTGGAAACTCTGCTATAAAAAGTTTTAGTTCCTAAGTCAAAAATAATTTTTTCTTTTAACTGTAGTTACTGTCTTGGGATATTTCATCTGGATACATAACAGAAGACTTTACTGTTTCTGTGGGCATCAAAGTATAATATAAAGAACCTTCTTCTTGAAATTATGTTTTGTTTGCATAATTCTTTATTTAACACACCTTTTTTCCTGACTTTAAAGAAAATAAGCACATTAAAAAAAGAAACTTTAATGAAAAGTATAAATAAAGGAAGCAATCACTCAGTCTTCGTTGCTACATCTTGTTGAGTAATTCCCTTGGTGGTTACGGCAGCGCACACCCGCACCAGCAGTACAGGAGAGCTCGTCTTTTGTCTCTCTGGGCTCTCCCAGCATTGCCGTCACTAAAACATGCACTGCACATTTGTTTTAGGGGAAAATACAGTTTAGTTTGTATCAACTTTTTATAAGTCTTACCTGTGACTCAGTACTAATAAGAGCATAAATCTGAAACTTGTTAGTAAAACAAACTTTGTTAATAAATTTGACTTACAGAGAAGGGAAGCCTTCTTTTTTTCAAATGTATAAAGTTATTGTCTAATCTTTCAAGGATAGAAATCCAAAAGAAGAGGAGATTAATTCAGTCATTTATTAGATAAGTATTTGTTTCTGATCTTCCACTTGCCAGACACTGTCTGGGTACAGCAACAAAACAGACAAGAGTCTGCCTTCCTACATCTCAGGTAAAGTGTGGTAAATGACTTTGCGTGCTATAGAAAAAAATGAAGCAATGCAGGAGAAATAGGATTATGGCTTGGGGGGAGGGGATGACATGCTTAAGGGTGTCAGGGAAGGCCTCACAGAGATGGTGGTTATTAGGGAAAGCCCCAACAATGGGGAGGGAGTGTGCCAAGAGAATATCTAGGGGAAGAGTTACCCAGGTAGAAGAAAGGGCAAATGCAAAGCCCTAAGGCAGGAATGAGCCTATTCTGTCTGAGGAACAGCGGCAGAGAAGGCCAGTGTGGCTGGAACACAGTGAACTCCGGAGAAAATAATTGGAGATGAGGCCAGAGAGGTAATGAGGTCCAGATTGTGCAGGGCCTTTTCAGTTATTGTAAGAACTTTGGCTTTTACTCAGAGTTGAGATGGAAATCATTGGAGGTTCCATCAGAGGACATGATTAAACTAAAAAGGTAATACCAAAAAATACTTGTGTCCTGGCTTTGCTTTTTCAGAAGCTTTTGTTTGTATCTTATAATAATTTGGATATTAACTAATGGCTCCTGGTGAGTAGTCATACATAGATTTAAACATTTGTGTCAGTACCGAAAATTTCGCAGGAATGCAGATCTTAGGTATTGCATTTAAATTCAGAGAAAGAATGTATAATAGGAAAGCCTGTCTATAGATATTCATTCCTGGGTGGCCCTGCATTTATTACTGAGTTCTCATCCTGAACTGTCTTTGAAAAAAAAACATCAAGGGTATATTCTGTGCAATACACTATATTCACCCTTAGACATTGGAGGAGATATATACACACATGCACATATACTCTATTGAGTAATTTTATTGCATATTTTAATGCATTTTAAATTATGATTTTATTTTAATGCATTTTTATTTTGAAATATAACCCATAGAAAAATACACAAAACATAACTCTATAGTTTAAAGTTTAATTATAAGAAGCAAGTACTGGCTTCCCTGGTGGCGCAGTGGTTGAGGGTCCGCCTGCTGATGCAGGGGACACGGGTTCGTGCCTCGGTCCGGGAAGATCCCACATGCCGCGGAGCAGCTGGGCCCGTGAGCCATGGCCGCTGAGCCTGCACGTCCGGAGCCTGTGCTCCGCAATGGGAGAGGCCACAGCAGTGAGAGGCCCGCGTTCCGCAAAAAAAAAGCAAGTACTTATATAACCACCAATTAGACCTAGAAATATACCGTTGCCAGCGCCCAGAAGAAGCTTGCTGTGTTGTGTTACTTGTAGAGCGTAACCCATAGCCAGGTGTCACTAACCTGACATTTGTGATGGTAGTTTCCTTTCCTTTGTGATTTTACTACCTGGGATTCATTGCAAACCAATAGAACTTAGTTTTGTCTGTTTTTGAACTTTATATACATTAAATGGAATAATACTATATGTGTTCTTTTATGTCTTCTTTCAGAATCTAACTATATGTTTGTAAAGTTCATCCATGTTGTTACGTAGAACCGTAATTTCATTGCCATGTAGAACCCTGTCATGAATATACCCCAATTTGTGTATCCATTCTACTGTTGATGTTTTGCCTGTTAGGAACACTGCTGCTGTGCATGTTCTTATTTATGTGCACTGATGGACATGTGCAGGACTTTCTCTTGGCTGTATTTGGGGGTAGAATTGTTTAGTTTTTAACAAACTGAACAATGGATCTTTAATTTTTTTTTAACATTTTAAAAAATTTTATTTATTTATTTTTGGCTGCATTGGGTCTTCATTCTTGCGCTCAGGCTTTCTCTAGTTGCGGCAAGTGGGCTTCTCATTGTGGTGGCCTCTCTTGTTGCGCAGCACAGGCCCTAGGGCGTGCGGGCTCAGTAGTTGTGGCACACGGGCTTAGTTACTCCTCAGCATGTGGGATCTTCCTGGACCAGGGATCGAACCCCTGTCCCCTGCATTGGCAGGGGGATACTTAATCACTGTACCACCAGGGAAGTCCCAATCTTTAGTTTTATTAGATAAGAAAAAACTGTTTTTCAACGTGGTTGTGCTAATATGTCTTCCTACCAGCAGTGTGAAAGTGCTCCTGTTCCTCCCAGTCCTTATCGGTATTGTCAGACTCTAAATTTTGCCAGTCCACTAGGCCTAAAAGTGTTCATTCAAGCAAATTAACTGAGAAACCGAAACCTTAAACACAGTTGGTGTGCAGTAAATAATCTGTTAAATGAATTCAGCCTGACTCTTGCTACTCTAAATCTTCTGATCGTGACTTGTCCTGTTTTAGAGTCAGTAGTTCAGTACAGCTTTTGGTGAGGGCTCGTTCCATTACTGACAGTAACTAGACTTGGTTAACCAAAGTAAGAGGAACTTATTTGTACCAGTGTACCAGTTAAAGATAGCATTTACATTTTCAGGAAAAGATTCTGTTTTTGTTTTTGAAATGAAAGCAGCAAAGAGGAGCTAGTAAATTTTTTTAATTTAATTTTTATTGTTAATTCTTTTATTTCCTTGGCTGCGCCTTGTGGCATGTGGGATCTTAGTTCCCCAGCCAGGGATCGAACCCGTGCCCCCAGCACTGGGAGCGTGGTGTCTTAACCACTAGCCACCAAGGAGGTCCCAAGATGCTGTTTTTTAAGAATCACCTACAGTGTATGCAGTACTTCATTTTCCCACAAAAAGGAAGATAGCACCAGAATTTCCTGCCTAGGTTATACTCCTAGAACCCTTGCAACCGCTCTTATCCCTGTTTCTGTTTTGAGTGACTTTGTAGGCTATGGTAGATTATTTAGGTGTGGGGGGGTGGTGTTTAGCTAAGATGCCTCACCAGTCTTCAACAGCCACCTCAGTGTGGCAGCTGTTTATTAAAACCATAGGATACATGGCTTTGTTTAAACGTATCTTGCTTCAGTGTAATTTACCCAGAGCACTTTTTTTTTTCTTTAACATCTTTATTGGAGTATAATTACTTTACAATGTTGTGTTAATTTCTGCTGTATAACAAAGTGAATCAGCTGTATGTATACATGTATCCCATATCCCCTCCCTCTTGAGCCTCCCTCCCACCCTCCCTATCCCACCCCTCTAGGTGGTCACAGAGCACCAAGCTGATCTCCCTGTGCTATGCAGCTGCTTCCCACTAGATATCTATTTTACATTTGGTAGTGTATATACATCAGTGCTACTCTCTCACTTCATCCCAGCTTACCCTTCCCCCTCCCTGTGTCCTCAAGTCCATTCTCTACGTCCGTATCTTGATTCCTGTCCTGCCCCTAGGTTCTTCAGAACCATTTTTTTTTTTAAGATTCCGTATATATGTGTTAGCATATGGTATTTGTTTTTCTCATTCTGACTTCACTCTGTATGACAGACTCTAGGTCCATCCACCTCAGTACAAATAACTTAATTTCATTTCTTTTTATGGCTGAGTAATATTCCATTGTATATATGTGCCTCATCTTCTTTATCCACTCATCTGTTGATGGACACTTAGGTTGCTTCCATGTCCTGGCTATTGTAAATAGTGCTGCAGTGAACATTGTGGTACATGTCTCTTTTTGAATTATGGTTTTCTCAGGGTATATGCCCAGTAGTGGGTTTGCTGGGTCATATGGCAGTTCTATTTTTAGTTTTTTAAGGAACCTCCATACTGTTCTCCATAGTGGCTGTATCAGTTTACATTCCCACCAACAGTGCAGGAGGGTTCCCTTTTCTCCACACCCTCTCCAGCATTTATTGTTTGCAGATTTTTTGATGATGGCCATTCTGACTGGTGTGAGGTGATACCTCATTGTAGTTTTCATTTGCATTTCTCTAACGATTAGTGATGTTGAGCATCCTTTCATGTGTTTGTTGGTAATCTGTATATCTTCTTTGGAGAAATGTCTATTTAGGTCTTCTGCCCATTTTTGGATTGGGTTGTTATTTTGATATTAAGCTGCATGAGCTGCTTATATATTTTGGAGATTAATCCTTTGTCAGTTGCTTCGTTTGCAAATATTTTCTCCCATTCCGAGGGTTGTCTTTTCGTCTTGTTTATGGTTTCCTTTGCTGTGCAAAAGCTTTTAAGTTTCATTAGGTCCTTTTTGTTTATTTTTGTTTTTATTTCCATTTCTCTAGGAGGTGGGTCAAGAAGGATCTTGCTGTGATTTATGTCATAGAGTGTTCTGCCTATGTTTTCCTCTAAGAGTTTTATAGTGTCTGGCCTTACATTTAGGTCTTTAATCCATTTTGAGTTTATTTTTGTGTATGGTGTTAGGAAGTGGTTCTAATTTCATTCTTTTACATGTAGCTGTCCAGTTTTCCCAGCACCACTTATTGAAGAGGATGTCTTTTCTCCATTGTACATTCTCGCCTCCTTTATCAAAGACAAGGTGACCATATGTGTGTGGGTTTATCTCTGGGCTTTCTATCCTGTTCCACTGATCTATATTTCTGTTTTTGTGCCAGTACCATATTGTCTTGATTACTGTAGCTTTGTAGTATAGTCTGAAGTCCAGGAGCCTGATTCCTCCAGCTCCATTTTTCTTTCTCAGGATTGCTCTGGCTATTCGGGGTCTTTTGTGTTTCCATACAAATTGTGAAATTTTTTTGTTCTAGTTCTGTGAAAAATGCCATTGGTAATTTGATAGGGATTGAATTAAATCTGTAGGTTGCTTTAGGTAGTAGTATAGTCATTTTCACAATGTTGATTCTTCCAATACAAGAACATGGAATATCTCTCCATCTGTTTATGTCATCTTTAATTTCTTTCTTTAGTGTCTTACAGTTTTCTGCGTACAGGTCTTTTGTCTCCCTAGGTAGGTTTATTCCTAGGTAATTTATTCTTTTTGTTGCAGTGGTAAATGGGAGTGTTTCCTTAATTTCTCTTTCAGATTTTTTGTCGTTAGTGTATAGGAATGCAAGAGATTTCTGTGCATTAATTTTGTATCCTGCTACTTTACCAAATTCATTGATTAGCTCTAGTAGTTTTCTAGTTTTCTGGTAGCATCCTTAGGATTCTCTGTGTATAGTATCATGTCATCTGCAAACAGTGACAGTTCTAATTTTTCTTTTCTGATTTGGATTTCTTTTATTTCTTTTTCTTCTCTGATTGCCGTGGCTAAAACGTCCAAAACTATGTTGAATAATAGTGGTGAGAGTGGGCAACCTTGTCTTGTTCCTGATCCTAGAGGAAATGCTTTCAGTTTTTCACCATTGAGAATGATGTTGGCTGTGGGTTTGTCATATACGGCTTTTATTATGTTGAGGTAGGTTCCCTCTATGCCTACTTTCTGGAGAGTTTTTATCATAAATCGGTGTTGAATTTTGTCGAAAGCTTTTTCTGCATCTGTTGAGTTGATCATATGGTTTTTATCCTTCGATTTGTTTATATGGTGTATCACATTGAATGATTTGCATATACTGAAGAATCCTTGCATTCCTGGGATAAACCCCACTTGATCATGGTGTATGATCCTTTTAATGTGTTGTTGGATTCTGTTTGCTAGGCTTTTGTTGAGGATTTTTGCATCTGTGTTCATCAGTGATATTGGCCTGTAGTTTTCTTTTTTGTGTGACATCTTTGTGTGGTTTTGGTATCAGGGTGATGTGATGGTGGCCTTGTAGAATGAGTTTGGGAGTGTTCTTCCCTCTGCTATATTTTGGAAGAGCTTGAGAAGGATAGGTGTTAACTCTTCTCTAAACATTTGATAGGATTTGCCTGTGAAGCCATCTGGTCAACCAAGAGCACTTTTTATAAAGGGTTTTTTTTACATAGAAACTTGATAGTAATTCTTTGAGCATTTTGTGAAGTAGCTGGCAAAAGTGGTCACTCCCCTCTTGTAAATCTTGTAAATATTGACACAGGGCAAGCCACTTATTTCATTTTTGCTGTACTCATAGGCCAGTTCATTAGAGGAATTAGCTTGAATATTTCTGACTTTAATTTCTAAGTATAATCTTTTTGAGAGATGACTAGAAAATAGAGCTCTCAGAACTAGTGATGAGATATAAGAATGGTAATTTTGACTAGTAAATCCTAGCTAATGTATCACCTGCTTTTGTAAGAGTTTCCCTTTTCAGAATAGCCTAAGTAAGTAAAGACTTGCATGAGATTCAGAATCTTGTTAAGTCTGATTCATCATCTCTATTTCCAGCAAAGATTTCCTGTTAGACAAGACAAATTAGAGTCTTCCTACTGACTTGGTGAGTTTTTACATAGTTTAATTTTAAATATAGTTTAAGATCATGAGGACAGAAGTGGAATGAAATGCATGGAAATATTTATCATGACTTTAAAAAATGCACATCTTGTAGTGCAATCTACTGTTTCATTTCAGTGCAGATAGTATGCATAGTTGGAAGTCATGTAAGGTGAGCATGTAAGTTTTTTTTTAAAATAATGAGGATTACAATCAGTGTTAAAGAAACATTTTTCATAAATGGTTTCAAAAGAGGTTTTATTCTAAATATTCTTTCCTGGAGTAAACAATAGTTATTTATTCAGATCTTCTTTGGTGACTAGTACCTACAGGATAAGGCTTTACACTAATGATGGAGAGGAGAAAAGATGTTTGGATTTACATTTTTTGATATTACATGATATGGAGACTTTAGAGTAAGATTATTTTTCTCCTGAGAAAAGATCTTCAGGGAAATTTGAATTCCAGCTTATAAAAGGAGATACCTTAAAGCAATTCATGGGCTCCCTTTTACTCTACATATAAAAGGAGTTTGATTCTGAGCAGGTTGCCTTTGTGTATGAACCTTAGAGCTCATCTCTCTATGGGGAACTTAGACAGCTGTTTCTACCATTCTGGCTACCATCTTAAAAGTTTTGCTTTGTGGCATGAGATTCTTGCCTCAAATGCTTATGTATGTTTTTACACAGTTTTATTGGGTAAAATAGGTGTTATTGCATTTTAATCTTTTAAATTCTGACAAAAATCATTGGGAGCCAGGAAATTGTGTTAAGACGGACATTCTGTCTAACTTTCCCCTGTTTTGTCTGCCTGTGTGGTTTTACTTTTTCCTTGCGTCACGAATTTTGGAATGAACACTTCGAACTGAGAACTTCCTGCTCATCCTTTGTCCCATTTAATTTAGTTAGAACCTTAACATTAACATAGAAATTGGCTTATTTTTTAATAACTTTGGAAGAAGGGAGAATTTATTTTTTGCAGGTGGTTTCTAGGTAAGGAACATGGGTCCATGTAAACAATCATCAGATTTCTTTACTTAAGACCATACTTAAAGGAGGAGAGTAAAGCATACATATACCTCAATCTCTCTTTCATAGGTAGGGGGAGGTCTGAGTGTCACTCATAAAGGTAAGAGTCTCCAGGGAACACTGAATTCTGTACTGCTAGATAGTATGTAGTAGTAAACGCTGAAGAGGATCGGTTGCCCTTGTAGTAGACCAAATCCTCTGGAGCAGGTGGGTCTTTTCAGCTTCTAAGTTAATGAAGTTATTCCAAATTATATACCTTAAGACCAGTTTAGAATTTATTCTTTGGTATGCCTTCCTTGAGCCCTTTCTGTAGCCAGACTGTGTTAACAAGAAATATTTTTAAATGGCTTGACTGAAACATCGATGGCCAAAGAGAACTGCTTGTTGAATTTGGCTTCTGTAAAGGCCAGAGGATCCTGTGGGGTTATGCAAACTCTGCCTATTTGTTTCATGAAATGACTCTTTTGTTTCTGAATTCCTTGCAAATTAGACATGCTTAAATTGTATTAAGGCCAAGGCATTCATCTGTTTACTATTTGATTTTATAAGGTTCTTCATAATTGTAGCTGAGGGGGGAGAGAAGGTGAAAAACTGTCTCTCATATCTCAAAACAGCTTTGGGAATATAATTATATAATAAAGAGAGTCTTCTTAGCCATAAGGTTTTTTCCCTCTTCTTCCTCTTCCTTCTTCTTTTTTAAAATTCTGTTCCAGCTCTTGTTTTAGAATAAATTTTCTCAACCTAGAGGAGAAGTCTTTGATAACATGTGGGATGTGTTAAAATCTTCATCGTTCCTAGGTTTGCTCTTTGTGGCCCCAGAGATTTTTGCCCAAGCCATTCAGTGGAATCAACACATTATTATAATTTGTGAAAAGAGAGGAGTTGCTGATTGCCTCTGCCTATCTAATTTCATTTCTAAAGGTGTTTTCCTTTGGAACTGAGATCCACTTTGAAGTGAAATAGCCCCTTTATAGTCAGGTTTGTTTGCTGATCTGGATTCATGTCATTCTATTTCAGACATCTCCCAGATGATGCATTTTGAAGGTGATGTGTGGAGAAGCTTAATCCTATGAACCCTATCTGCCTTTTTTTTTTTTTTTTTTTTTTTTAAAACAGTTAGAGGAGGGTTTTTTTTGTTTCCCTAGCAGGGGGTTAGTAACTCACAACAGCAGCACATCACCTGATGGAAAGAACCCAGACCTTGTGAAACCTGTGCCTGTTGCAGCCATCATGGTTTATGCTGCAGGACCCTTCGTCCAAGTGGAGGCAGGAATTTTTTCCTTCTATGTTGTTATGTAGATGTAGTCATTTGTGCCTAAATTAAAAAGCAAAACAAAAACTCAGTAAGTCTTTTTAAGGTCTAAGGAGATGCAATCCTACAAGTCTGTTGAATGGCACCTACCTCTTTCCAGGACAGACCTCTGCATTTGGAGCAGGGCGTGCTGTCCCTGGACGTATTTTTGGGGTAGGGAATCATGCTAATATGTCCATATCAACAACTCTTACATAATGGATAGTTTTTAGGGGGAGGGAATGATTCCCTAGCCCTTAACTTAAATTGGCAATAAATTTTTCTGCTCTTTGATTTTTTTTTTCCTAACTGGAAAAGTTGCATCCATATTGAGAATTATTCCATATTTTAACCTTTGAGCTGGTTGCTGAGGTCTCTTTGGGGACAAGGACACTTTGTAGTTATTTATAACCTATAGAGAAGGGCAGTAAGGCTGTGAACAGCCAGCACGTGATGAGGTTTGGGAGCCAGTGGGAGCAGTCTGTTGTTTACTCTGCTTTCCACGGCTTGAAATTCTTTCATGTATCTTCTTGTTCCTCTTCATTTTGACTTTGGATGGACTTTACTAGCTGGGGTATTTCTATAAAACTCTTATCTTGTAACACTTAGATTGAGGAGAAGAAGGAAAAATAGCCTTTTTATGTACAAAAGCATGTCTAATCCTCACAGTCATTTCAGAGTCTATGCTTGCCTAAGAGATCTGTAAACTGGGAAAACCTTAAAGGTACTGACATGCATATGTAATACTATACTTGTTTCTGAGTTTTCCTTGTATACAGTAGTTTCTTCTAAGTTTCCCTTATACACAACAGTTGCAAGAACAGTTGAACTCTTAGTTAAATATTTGGCTATGGTAGAAAATAAGTTCTGCATCTTAGCCTGGTATAGAAAAAACTTAATGTGTCTATACATGTCTTAAAGGTATGTCTCCCTGTCTGTCTTTATATCTGTACACATGTGTACATGTGTATATATTTAATGTTAATTATTGTTTCTCTACATGTCAGTTTTAAGGGAATCAAACCCTGTGTCAGATATGAAAATTATAGGTCAAATCTAAATAAACGCTAAGAATCTGCCTCATTTTTATCAGTATACTGGAATTTTACTGTATAGAATTTAACTTGAAATAACTGAGAGGTCCTCTGTTTCTGACAGCTGCTGTAATGGTTCTTTCAGGATCGACTTATCCTGGAAGATGTGCTTAGATTACTATTGTCTTATGGGTTCAAGAACTTCCCATTTAGCCCTGCACACTTCTCTTTCTCCCAACTTTTCTTGGATTTTTTTTTTTAATCAAAGAAGAATGTAGTTTTGGAATGTATTAAATTAGTTCTTCAAAATAGGAGATCAACTGATAGTTTTCTTTTTAAAATATTTTCTTGTTTTAAGAGTATGCTTGGATTCCTATAGCTGTTACTCATTCAGCAACTCCCAAACTTTAATCTTTTAACTAGAGCTCATTAAGGAAAAATATGATCCCAAAAGACAGTAGTCTAGTTAGTCAACAGCAATTTCATTGAACAAATATTTATTGAGTGCCTATTATGATACCATTTTAGGCACAGGGGGATGCTGTTCTCTCATTGTGCCTAACTTCTAGTGGGAGAGACCGTAGACAAGTGAAAATATAAAAACAAGGTAATTTCAGATAGTGGTATTAAAAAAGAAATTTGAATAGGGTAATGTGATGAAAGAGGCTAGAAGTGGGGACTGCTTCAGATCTGGTGGTCAGGGATGACCTCTCTGAGGATATTACATTTGATAGGACACCTAAATGACAAGAAGGAGCCAGCTGTGAAAAGATCTGAGGGAAGAAAGAGCTTTCCAGGCTGAGGAAAGAGGCTGATGTGTTTGCCAAGTAGAATTAAAGGCCTGAGTGACTAAAGCATGGTGATTGAGAAGGGTAAGTGTTAGATGAGGTCAGGGAGGTACACTGAAGCTTTGGCAGTCATGACAAAAGGTAGATTTTATTTGGATAGGAGTGGAAGTCACTGAAGAATTCCTGTCTTGTTTCTCATAAGGGTCTGACTTATAAGCCGTCTCATAACCAAGAAGAATTCATTGTGAAGTCTGCTAATTCCTTTTAAAATATTTTTTTTCATTATTTGAAAAGGTAATATATTCACATGGTTCAAAATTCAATAAGTACAAATGGGAACAGTGGAAATTCTCCTTCCCACCCAAGTACCCAGTTTCCTTCCTTGGAAGTAACCAGTGTCTCTAGAGTCTTGTGTAGCTTTACAGACAGAGATATCTTACACACACACATACATACATACATACATACGTAAATATTTCTGCCTCTTTAGGTAGAAAGAGCTTCCCCATTCCTTTTTTAAATAGCTTTATTATTACATTGTCTGTATCATAATTTATTTAATCAATCCCTTATTGATGGATTTTCAGGTTATTTCCATGTTTTTGTGATTACACATAGTGCCACATTGAAAACCCTTTTATATTTATCATATTAAATATATTAGTAGGATAAATTTCTAGACATGGAATTGTTGGATCAAAGGGTATATGCATTTCTTATTCATTCTGATATGCATTTCCCTTCATGAAGTTTATAACAATTTATACTCTAATCAGAAATGTTCTCCTTATCCTGGGCAAGTGTTATCAAACATTTTAATTTTTGCCAATTCACTGGGTGAATTAATGTGTGGTTTAATTTGCATTTATGTTTTCACATATTTAAGAACCACTGATACTTACATGTCTGTAAACCATTGGCTGTTCTTTACGCATTTTTCTGTTAGGCTATTGACTTTTTTCTTCTTGATCTTTAGATTCACTCAATTCTAACTCCCTCTGTTAAAGAATTTTTAAAAAATACAATGTTACATGTCAGTTATATCTCAATTTTAAAAAAGCAGTCATCTTTAACTTGTAAATTTTAGGAAACATGAACCTGACATGAGACATGAGACACGATAAACCCTAGTCTTTCCTTTGCTGATTGAAGTCTCTCTTGATTGCCCTTGGTTTCATTTTAAGAAGTGTCTCTAAATTAAAATAAACAGAAAAGAAAAAGAAAAAAGTGCATTTAGTGTTTTGTTAGAGTAGATTGATCTGCAAAAAGTTTACCCATAACAAATATTCAGAAGTCATTCAAACCTTGCAAGAGAGGAAGTCAGTATGACCTGTAATAATCTGTCCTTGGGGTAATGAGAAAGAAGTTATTACCTCCTGGGCTGTATATGATTGAGGACACTGTAACAGAAGAAATACAGACATTCCTTTGAGGTCCCAAAAGTTTCTCAAAAATGAATATACCCAAATCTTTCTATAGTTTTGGGGGGGTTTTTTTGTTTTTTGTTTGTTTTTTTTTTGGTCAAGTCTTTTTGGCATCTTCTGTTTTGGAAAATGCAAACGTCTCTCAAGTTTAAAATAGTTACAACATTGGGATTTTTCCTTACTTGGAAACTGTACCAGGCTTTAAACCAAGAGAAAAAATAGTTACAGGCTTTAAAAAGTCCCTAACAAACCATTCTTTGGCAAGAAACCATGTTCCCAGCCATCTAGTTTGTGCATGTTTGTGTATTATATTAAACAACATGAAATTGTCAGGATTTAATAGAGTGAACAGGAAAATAAATGGTGGTGTATAACAGATATGTTCAGCCTCTGAGTTGTCAGCATACTGGGAAGTTTGCTAAGCCTGGGAAAATAAATTTCTCAGAGAACTTGGGCAGTCTTGTTTTAACTTGTTTGAAGCCAGGAACAGTATATTTTGGTGCTAGTTGTCTCCTACAAAGGTTCTCAAACCATGACCCTCAAATAGACCTCCTATTTCCTAAAATTGTTTTTCTGCTGGGCATCTGCGGCAGTTGGCATGAAGTGCTGAAGAGTTCACGTACAGGGAGGCTACTTTGCTTATGAACACTTTGCCCATGGTGCCTGCTGTGAGTGAAATTAATTAGATTTGTGCTGTCCTAGTCGATTTCCCTCCCAGCAGATTGTGTGGTTAGACCTCCTCAGAGTCTAAAGCCGATTCTCCAGTTCTACTGACTGCTGGGTTGGACACTTTTAAAAATTGGAAGAAAGGTTGGTGATATTTTAAAAGAAACCAAAGACTTCTCTACAGAATAAATGAGAAGCAAAAAAGATAGGTAAAAATGGCCAAGACCAAGGTTGTATTTCTTTCCTGGTTGTAATAGTGAACCATGGTTCAGTAGCAACAGTTAAGCCATTAAAATAAACTGGTTTTTAAACTTGTCTTTTTCTTAGGCTTAGAGAATTCTTAACTTGTTAATTGTTAGATAAATTTGAAGTATTTTTTTAAACTTCAAAAATAAACTCAAATTAGTATTTTATGATCTATCAATATAGAGCTGAGCCTGCACCTCACACCTACAGAGCCAAGTTTTATGCTCTTAACTAACATGTAAAATTCACATCTTCATTCCAACCCGCTCAAAAGATAGTTTTAATTGGGAATTTTGAAAATTCATTCTGGCTCCTACTGGCAGTAATGGTAACGGGGATTTGTAAAACCGCCTAAGGTGCATTTACTCACTACTAGATAAGTAAACAGTTTTGTGAGAATATGTTTTCCATCAAATGCAAGTCTACCTTGATCACAGGTCTCTTTTCTTGATATTATCATGACTCCTGAATTGCACAAACCAGGGAGGCCCAGATTCCATTGCAGTGCTTAGTTTAAGTGAAATAGCACATCATGTATATAAGACTTAATTTCATGTGTGATTACATGGGATGTTTTAACTATAAACACATGTAGGATAGTGTTAAAACCAATGGGGACTCTGGTAATACTGATGGTATTACTCTGTGAGGGTGCAACTCTATCTTATTACTCCTCCATGTTTATTAAGTGGCCAGTGAATGTGAGTTGAGTGATTTTTTTTTTTTTTTACCTCTTTCTACGAAGGATTTGAGGCAGTTTCCAGAAATATTTAATATATCAAACAGTAAAATAAATCAGTTCAGGGAATTATAGCAAAGTGAATAACAATGTTAAGAAAATAATAAAGCTATTCGGACTTCCCTGGTGGTGCAGTGGTTAAGAATCTGCCTGCCAATGCAGGGGACACGGGTTCGATCCCTGGTCCGGGAAGATCCCACATGCCTCAGAGCAACTTAGCGCATGTGCCACAACTGCTGAGCCTGTGCTCTAGAGCCCACAAGCCACAGCTACTGAAGCCCACACGCCACAACTACTGAAGCCCCCCCAACTAGAGCCCGTGCTCTGCAACAAGAGAAGCCACCGCAGTGAGAAGCCCACGTGCAGCAACGAAGAGTAGCCCCCGCTCGCCACAACTGGAGAAAGCCCGCACGCAGCAACAGAGACCCAATGCAGCCAAAAAATAATAAAATAAAATAATAATAAAGCTATAGTAGAGGGATCATATGAGCCTATATAGAGTATAGCATGTAGAATGAGCATATGAGCCTGTAGTTTCAAGAGATGGGTCAGATTTGTCTCAGGGCTTCCTAGCAGCCAAGCAAAGAGAGCAGCATTATCAGATATAGATTCATATTGTCTGTCCATAGCTGAAAACACACCAGGTGTTCAGGAAAGAAATTTCTCCCTTGTATATTGTAAACCAGACAATGTATGATATGATGGAGTAAGTACATCCTTACACTATTCCCACAATTAATAAAATATATTTTATTGTATTTAAGGTGTTTTTTTTATCATTTTTGATCATTTTTAAAATCTTTATTGAATTTGTTACAGTATTGTTTCTGTTTTATGTTTTGATTTTTTGGCCGAGAGGCATGTGGTTGGTATCTTAGCTCCCTGACCAAGGATCAAACCCACACCCTCTGCATTGGAAGGTGAAATCTGACCCACTGGACCACCAGGGAAGTCCCAATAAAATATATTTTAAAGATAAAGCAGAACAGTACAAAGGTAGTATATACTAAAATAGCTCTCATCCCAAACTAAAAGACATTTGTCATATTTGCCTCAGGTCATCCTAATTTTTAAACAAACATGAGAGATCAACTTGAAATGTCTTACATTCTTTTCCCAGCTTCATTCTTCATCCTTGCTCTCCCATCAGGAATCTGATACATAGCTTGTCAATGATTTTTTTCACTTCTGCTGTATGCATATATCTGTAAATAATATATAAATCTTAAATTTGCATAAATAGTGTACTGCACATGACATTCCAAAACTTGCTTTTTTTCATTAGTGTCGTGTTAGATCTCACTCATCTCCATGGTGCTGTAGATGTAGTTCATTACTTCTAAATCCTGAAGTAGTTTTTCATTGTATGGAAATAACCCAATTTAGTTATCTGTTTCCCGCCTAATGGATTTTTGGTTTGTTTGTCTACAGACAAACTGCCACATTGAACGACCTTGTCTATGTCTTCTTGTGCCCGTGTGCAGGTTTTCTAGGACAGTGGTTCTCAAAGTATTCCAGGGCATATCAGGGTCACCTGGGAACTTGTTAGAAATGGAAATTCTTGGGCCCAACCTCTGAATCAAAAACTCTGGGGGGCAGGGCCCAGCAATCTGTTTAGCAAGTGATCCCGATGCACCTAAAGTTTGAGAACCACTACTTTAGCACATATATAGTTAAAAGTAGAACTACTAAGTCTTAACGTATAAGTAGGTTAAACATTACTAGATATGGCAAATTCCTACCCTAAATATACTTAATAATTTACAGTCTCACCAGCAGTGTATGAGAGTTCCTATAGCTCCGTACTGTGGAACAGAGGAACAGAGAAAGCGAGAAGAATCTGGAAGATCAGATGCCAGTGAAGTGTAAGTGGAGAGAGATCTCTAATGATACAGAGACAGGAAAACATCTAAGAAAGGGATAAATGTTGCCCTTACAGAGAGCAGCCAGCAATGGGTTGATAAATAGAAGACTATTCATTTTTTAAAAATTTATTTTTGGCTGTTTTGGGTCTTCGTTGCTGCACATGGGCTCTCTCTAGTTGTGGTGAGTGGGTGCTACTCTTCGTTGCTGCACGTGGGCTTCTCACTGCGGTGGCTTCTCTTGTTGCAGAGCACGGGCTCTAGGTGCGTGGGCTTCAGTAGTTGTGGCGTGCGGGCTTCAGTAGTTGTGGCTTGCGGGCTCTAGAGCGCAGGCTCAGTAGTTGTGGTGCATGGGCTTAGTTGCTCTGAGGCATGTGGGATCTTCCCGGACCAGGGCTTGAACCCGTGTCCCCTGCATTGGCAGGCGGATTCTTAACCACTGCGCCACAAGGGAAGCCCAGAAGACTATTTATTCTTAATAATAAGTTTGCACTGAAGTGTAGGAGAAGATGAGACAGTATTTGGAAAGATAACAAAGTAATTTTCCTTTAGGAGTGAAGTATTTGTACCCTCAAGGGAAGGAGCCCACGTACAGTGGTAAAGCTGTATGTGGTGTTCACCGTGCTGTCTCCTCTTTAGGTAGCCTTTTCATGGATGTACTTTAAGTACCCTTTGAGTACACTCATTTGGTAAGATAATATTAAATAGTATTGTGCAGAAGATTAAAATAGGGTGATATCATTGTGATGAGACTGCTTTAGGTTAGGTGATCTTCTCTGAGGTTAACATTGAATGCTAAGAAGCCATTTGAATGATAAGGGTAGAGAATTCCAGGCAGGAGGCAAAGTTTCCAGTCTCTGGAAGGTCAAATGGAAACAGTAGGATAGTATACCATTAATCTAATAAAATTCTCTTGCTTCTTGCATCATCCAGGGTGAAGAGGAACAGAAGTCTTTGTCCCCTGACTTTGGAAATCTTGTTTAACCTTCAAACTGGCGATGTCAAGGGTTCCAAGTCCTCCACCTCCGGCAGAAATGTCGAGTGGCCCAGTAGCTGAGAGCTGGTGTTACACACAGGTAGGTGCTTCTTGGGAGGATTTTGGGGGACGAAAGGAATCAGATTTCTTTTCTACGTTGGCTTTCCTGCTTTCTCTGGGTCATACCTGCCAAATAGTTAGATAAAGTACTTGTCAGCTTTCCATGCCTTGGTTTTCCACGGGGAATCTGAATGCCCTAGGCATTCACGGGAGCTTGAAAGGGGAATCTTTGAAACTGGATCTGCTGCCTACATCCACCTTGATGGAAGTGTATTCCTCTGTTGGGGAATTTAGGGGGAAACCAGGTTTGAGATTGCAACCCCAGGCAGTGGTATCAGCATCTAAATCATCAAACAACTGCTCTGAGCAGAGGTTCATTTTAGGTGTGGCTTAATCACCTGCTTTCCCAACCTTGTCCATGTTTTTCTCACTTTCCGTCTAGTGTTTCTCAGAAGCTGAGAAAAGTTATGAAAGCAGTTGGTCACCGTGAGATTTCTTAAAATGTAGATGAGAGACAGAAAAGGCTGAGCCTCCATGCTGGCCAAACAGTGCTGTCTTCCTCTGGGATTATGCAGAGGGAGGGAGGGGGAGAATTATCTGATCTCCAGCCTGTTTTTCAGGTTGCCCACTTCCTATTTAATTGCTTCCTGGTTTTCTATCAACAGATCAAAGTAGTGAAATTCTCCTACATGTGGACCATCAATAACTTTAGCTTTTGCCGGGAGGAAATGGGTGAAGTCATTAAAAGTTCAACCTTTTCATCAGGAGCCAATGATAAACTGAAATGGTGAGGAAGACTACATTTAGCTATACAAATTTTTCTATAAGTTGCCTGTTTTGCTTGGCTTCACAGGATACTGACCGGAGTGGAAGATCCTTGATGGCAGGGACTTTGTTTTGTTCTTAATGTATTCCCTGGTGTCTGATACATAACAGATGCTCACTGTATATTTGTTGAATTAATTCCATGAGTATATCAGGGGATCAGCAAACTCACATGGCTGTAGGGTAATGTAAATGTGTAAAGAGAGCCAGTGTTGTAAATGACGTCCATACGTGGTATGAGTGTTGACCACTTGGCAAACTAGTGAATGTCCTTCTAAAAGAAGTGGTGGCTTCTCAGCTCCAGCTGACTAGAGGCATGTGTGAATAAGGGCTGACCAGCCCTATTTTCTGATTTTTCAAGAAAAGCAAGAGATCTAGATTTTAATGTAATATCTCTTGACTTTTAGATTGCCTGTTTTTAAACAACAAAGGAGATTTATTTACTTATGTACCTGGAATGCCCATGGTGTAGGATGTCTTTGAAGGTAATTTGATCCAGCAGCCAGCCCAATGGTTAGATTAAGGACCCCATCGCTCTCTGCTCTGCCCTGCTCTCCACACTGTTTGACATTTCAAGCTTAGCTTCCCTTGTGGTTGAAGGGTGACTGGCGGTAGCAATGAGCATCACCCGCTACCATCCCACAAGTGCTTTGAACTTGCTCTGAACTGTGTGGCCAAGAATGCACTGATTGGTTTAGATCTAGGTTCCCTCAGTTGATCCCTGTGGCAAGGGGAATAGGATCTGGAAGTGGGGGTCAGTCCTATCCAAACCATGTGTTCTCTTTAGGAGGGGCAGGCAGTTATGGATACAACCATATGCTCTCTACAAAGACCAGAACACATATCTGTGAACCACCATTTTTGACCTCTGATATCCCACTGAAAAGTTTTAACAACTCTCCTTTCGTTTAGTCCTTTTTGGCCATGTACATAAGCAGTGTACTACCAGGTGCTGAGAGAAGGCTTATTCTTAGGCATTGTATTTAAATCCGCATCTTCAGCACAATTGTGTAGTGATCTATGTGGCATATGCACTTCCTGGAGAAGCACTGAATTGGGCCACCTGTTTGAGAGAGGTGCTATAACACTGGCAAGGCCTAAGGATACATATGGCCTGTGTATTATATGTGGTAGAAGCCGTGTTTGAACCACATGCAGTTCAGCTAATGACATTTACAACTTAACTGAGTTGAACCTATTCTGTCTGAATTTTGTTTTGATCCATTGGTAACATATTGGCATCTCTAACTCTGTTTAGAAGTCTGGCTTAGAACTCTACCCTGTGTAATGGGAGTTTACTTTTGTCTGTGCTTCCTCCATGCTGCCTCCTCTATTTTAATCTTAGAATATTATTGCCAGATTGATAAAATATCTATAAAAGATTATTTACTACTAACATATTCCTCTAGAATTCTTTTTCTCTCCCAAGGTGATATTGAAAGGCTCACTGACTTTTTTTTCCTGGTTTCACTGCAATCCCAGCAAAATAAGGGGCTGCTTTTCCTGAGATTGAGGATTAGAATAGATTGAGCCTAGGCTGAATTTTAAAATATTTTAGGGGAATAAAGACTGATTTGGGAGATTATGAGGAAAGAGGAAGAGATGCAGGGGATGTGTTGTCAGATCCTAGGATGCCCCTTTATTGTTTACTTTTTAAAAGGTGCCTCAGGTTGCTCTAGAAAAGTGATTTCCAAGTAGTCATTCGCTGAATCAGAATCTCCTCTATGGGGCCTGGGTTTTTTTTTGTTTGTCTTTTTTGTTTTTTTAACATCTCCCTCTTGATTTGAATGTTCTAGTTCCCTCCTGTCCTTTCATGAGCCTACAAACATGGACGCTTTCGACATTTTTTTTTTCTGTTTTGGGTAGGTGTTTGCGGGTAAACCCAAAAGGGCTAGATGAAGAGAGCAAAGATTACCTGTCACTTTACCTGTTACTGGTCAGCTGTCCAAAGAGTGAAGTTCGAGCAAAATTCAAATTCTCCATCCTGAATGCCAAGGGAGAAGAAACCAAAGCTATGGGTAAATGTTACCTTTGTTCGACTCTTTATTTTCACATATGGCAACTTTATACATTGACAAATTGTGGGTTTGATACGGTTTTTTGAGTAATCCTAAATATAACTTTTTTTTTTTTTCACTCCAGAGAGTCAACGGGCATATAGGTTTGTGCAAGGCAAAGACTGGGGATTCAAAAAATTCATCCGTAGAGATTTTCTCTTGGATGAGGCCAATGGGCTTCTCCCTGACGACAAGCTTACCCTCTTCTGTGAGGTGAGTCCTTTTACCCTGCTGTGAGAGTAGCAATCCCCAGACCTGATGGGTATCAGTAGACATAATTGTATTGTATCAAGGATGGTGAGTGAGAAAAATCCCCAAGTGGAGTGGTGCTGCACAAATGCGATTTGTGTGACTGACTGAAAAGCTGTGCCGTGATTTCAAGGTTGTCGGGCATCTCAGCTTTCCACCTGTTACTTTCTTAAAAACAAAGGTTGTGCACTATCTTGGTATGTGTGATTTTTTAGCTGCTTGCGTCAGAATTCTGGCTTTTTCCTTGTGGATTTTTTCAGAAAGCATTTGGAAGGACTGTTAACTTTAAGCTGAGGAGAATGACCAGCAACTAGATATGTAAACGTATTTGTTCCTTGAGCTTTCTGGCTCCTCCTTGAGTATGAAGTCCACGTGTGTTTGATAGAGCACTTTCCTTTTCTGCTTTTCGAACTAAATGACTCTTACCGGTTGTTGAGTGTCTCCAGTTTGTCTTGCTGGTAACTGTGAAATAGGAAGGTGAGAACCATTTTTTCTAGAGTGAAGGTTAAAAAGGTTAAAGCTCTCTAACTCATAGTTAGCTAAGAGAGTTATCTGTAGTCAGTTAGGAGAGTCCTTCTCTCCCCAACGACCTAAAGAGCCTTTTTCAGGTTTATAGGAGAAGCCTTGAAGTAAAATTCCCAAACTGAGAGTGAGTTGAAAAATGGTTTCTTTAATGAGTATATACAAATTGGTCATTTCATGCTGTTAATACATATATAAATACTCATAAGCTCACAGTGTAAGAAATGAATAAAACCTCCAGTCAGCTGGGATGTTGGCATTCCCTGTACATCGTATGGTCAAGGAGCTGCTTCCTGAGCAACACCACTTTATGAAAATGACCACTGTGCCTTCATGGGGAAGGTGCAGGCAAGTTCCCCAACTAGCAGTGTGCTCTGTCAAATAATAGGCATATCACCGCCTGCACAGTAGGAAACGTGTCTCTTAGGAACCTTGCCCCTTTGTAGACGAGGCCTGGCCAGCAGTAGCCAGCTTCTTTTCCAAGTCACAGCTCATTGAATATTTCCACGGAATAGTTGCTGATGATTAGGAAATTTGGGAGCTATAGTTTATTAAAATATCACACTGAATACATAAAGTATAGTTTGCATAATAACTACCTTTTCTCCTTTTTAATTGCTAAGTAAAAGAAGGAAATACTAGAGTGATGGCGTCTGTAAAAATACATAAAATTTTGCAGTTGTTTTTTGTCTGATGGACTTGGAATTTGAATTCTACATAAATCCAAGTAGTTATAGATCATACTCAGTTGCCCAAGTGGAGAAATGAGAACAATTAGGTGGTTTTATGTCATGTTGGATGTTACATAAACAAACCATCAATTTAATATTCACCCACCTTAGAGATCCTATATTTCAGAAAAAAATTAAAAGAGTGGAAAACTCTAATTTCTGTTGGAAATGAAAGCCAATTTTTGAACTGCTCTCTGAAGGAAGAGAAATCGCCTCTACATAATGCATCTGGTGCTTAAGGCAACACCAAAACCTTTACTGTAGCATTTTCAAGTCCACAGTGGGTCCAGCCTTGTCTTACATGCTTCCCCTCTATACCATCACCAGATCCATTCCATCTGCTCCAGCCCTTGTATTGACATTCTTGATTTGGAAACCAGTTGGCCTGCCCTCACTTGGCAATCTCTCATCCTGTAGTTAAGTCCGAGGTGCACTCTCTCTTTGCTTCCCCATATGAAATTCTCTTAGGAGAAATCCTGTGGTTAAGTTTAGAAATGCCTTACTGACTTAGAAGGGAAGTGAGATGACACTTTGGAAATGAGGAGATGTTGAACAGGGAAACGTCTGTTGAGTTCTGCTGATGCCATCGGTTTCTTACCATCGGACCAGGTGTGCCATCTGTTCCTCTCACACTTCTCTGTTGGCCACAGGTGCTGAGTGTTGCTTCTTGTTCTTGGGCTTGTGCCTAGTGAGACTCGTTTCTGTTCCAAGGCTCTCTGTGGACTTAGTAGCATTCAGCATTGCAAGACAGTTGCGTGGGGGGTGTGTTTTGAATGTGTGGGTTTTAAAAATGTCTGCAGCTCATCTAAGTTCTTAGTGCATTTCAGAGCTGGATCGTCCTTTGGTGCAAATTCTATCCTTCTGACCTGTGCTACTTCTATCAATAGAATATTTATAAACAAATTTATTTTGTTCATATTTATTTATTATTGGTTTAGTTAGTATTTTGTTATAATTTAGAGGCCTTTATGAAGTTGATGTCCACATACAAATTTAGGTTATGAGTACTCCACTGTTCCATTCCTTACTCGGTCTTTGGCCCAGGCACTTCTGTCCTGTCCTGATGTAAGTAATAAGTACAGTTGTTTTGTGGATATTTTTGGTCTGTTCCCAGAGGCCACAAGAGGGAATCCGAAGGCGAAAGACTGAGAATCACACATTTGTGTGTTTGGGTTGTATTTCAGTGGTAAAACCATTAATGAAACTCTGAAAAATGCCGACTGAGTAGTCTTGTTTGTAATGTGCTGCACTGGGTTCACTTTTGATTCTCGGTGATCTTTCTGTCTGACTATTAGGAAGTATGGCAGTTCTTCCAAGTTGATGTTGCTTAGTTAACGCATTCCCTTAATTGTCTCTTATCACAATCCTTTGAGCTAGGTTCGTTCTTTTCTCTTCATTTCATGTTACTGGGGAGAGAAGCAGTGCCTAAGGAGGTCAGGTAAGTTTACTAACATTGTGCAGCAAATTAGTGTCAGGGCTATGTCAGCTCTCCATTTTCCATCTCTAGTCTGCTGTGCTACACTAAGTGAAACTGAATGCCATTTACCCAAGGAAACATGGGCTCTACCAAGTTTTCTTTTGGTAATGAAAGAGAGAATCGTGAAAGCTTTACACTTTTAATTTTCTCTGTAACAATTTGGACCACAGAAAATCTACTTGAAATGTTTCAGCTTCTATTGATCTTCTTTCCACTTATTTATATTGAAAACAAGTAGCTGTTAGCAATAAATATACATGTATTCCACCGTCAATGTATATGCCTCTGACAGGTAGAAGATTCCAGTGCCTCTTTGTAATGTTGCAATTAAAGTTGAAATATTAAATACCATATGAAATATGAAATATCTCAGTACTAGTTAACTCTTCTTTTTTTTTTTTTTTTTTTTTTTGGTACGCGGGCCTCTCACTGTTGTGGCCTCTCCCGTTGTGGAGCACAGGCTCCGGCCGCGCAGGCTCAGCAGCCATGGCTCACGGGCCCAGCCGCTCCGCGGCATGTGGGATCTTCCTGGACTGGGGCACGAACCCGTTTCCCCTGCATCGGCAGGCGGACTCTCAACCACTGCGCCACCAGGGAAGCCCCTAGTTAACTCTTAAAACATCTCTTTCCTTATCAAACACAGAATATCCGTTCAAAGCCTGGGAATATGTATTTTTGCCAAATTTTAAATATGTGGGTCTACTAATTTTTCTTTTTATCATTTTTAAATGGATTATTTGTATATATTAGTTGAACTTACGAAAATGCTAATAATATTTGATCTTGACCTACAAAACTGGTGATTAAATATGTATTATCATTATAGGTTATAAAACATGATAATGTCGTAAACCTACCACCCAACCCAGCAACATCACCAATAACTGAGAACTACATATGCTTCTCCCCTGTCCCTTAGACCTGTTGTCTCCCTACTCAGATGATGATAATAAATAGCGCTTTTGAATTGTTTATCATTCCCTTGTTCATTATTTGCATGCCTGAACAATATATTGTTTAGGTTCACTTGTTTTTGAGCTTTATGAAAATGGTGTCAGGATGTATGTAGTCATCTAGGACTTGCTGTTTTCATATTATGTTTCTAAAATTTATTTATATCGTGAATGTAACTATAATTCTTGATTTTTAGTGCTGTACAGTAGTTTGCTGTGTATTCACACGACAGTTGATTGTTTATTCATTCTCTTGCTGATGGACATTTATTTATTTATTTTTAATATTTATTTAGTTGGCTGCTTTGGGTCTTAGTTGCGGTGCATGGGCTTCTCTAGTTGTGGTGCATGGGCTTCTCTAGTTGTGGCGCACGGGCTCAGTAGTTGCAGCACATAGGCTCTCTAGTTTAGCGTGTGGGCTCCAGAGTGTGCAGGATCAGTAGCTGCGGCGTGTGGGCTTAGTCGCCCTGTGGCATGCAGGATCTTAGCTGCCTGACCAGGGATCGAACCCACGTCCCTTGCATTGGAAGGCGGATTCTTAACCACTGGACCGCCAGGGAAGTCCCCTGATGGACATTTAGTTTGTTGCTAGTCTTTTGATAGTGCTGCTGCTATAAACAATCTATATGCTGTCTGTTTATTTTTTCTTGATTGTTTTAATTATACAGAAATTAAAAATATATTTCAGTGGTTTTACCTTGACATTCTGTGTTTAGACAAAGTAAACAAGAAATGGCACAATCTTTTATGAAATTTTATGTCTTTTATGAAATTTTCTTTTTTAAGAAAAGGAATTGACTTTAAAAGTGAGGCCCTTTTACAACTTGAAATTTAGAGGGTTATAGAGCCTTCCTGAGACATTTTCATGCAGTCATTTCTAAGACATAAATGTCACAGTCACGTCATCTTCACAGCTGCAATTTTGAATGAGTCTCCGTAGTCAACTTTATAGGCATTAAAAAAAAATCTTTAGTTTTTCTCAAAATGGTATCATTTTAGCATCATCATTTGCAGAGGAAAACAATCCCTTTCTAAGTTAAAAGTTTGGGCTCTGAAGACTCATTTGTGTATGCCATTTAAAATTTATTTTTAATTAAGCGTATTTAATGTTGGTAAGAGGTGCCAGACATTCAGAGCTCTGGAGACTCCAGGCATCCATATATCTGCAGAACAAGTCTGGCTCAGACAGTAAAGGTACATTCTCCTTCCTGCTGTGTTCCTGTCTGTGTCTGAAGAGAGGAATTGCCCCAGTGAGAGGAGTCACAGTCTTTGGGCCGCACTCATTACCAAGTGCACATGCAACCAGCACAGAGTCCACTGGTCACCACAGTTTGCAAATCAGCTTGGCTCTTGCCAGTTCATTTTACCCAGTATAGTAGATTGCCATCAAGTGTTAATGACTTTGGGCTCCTGTCAGCGTGGTTTAATTCAAGCTTAGGAACCCAGTGCCAAAAGCGTTCTCCATTCCCTTCATTGGCCATCCCAAGCGATTCCTGCCTTTCCCTATGAGGAAGTTGGATTTAATTGGTCTTTTCCTTGGTGCTTTGTTTGTTTGTTTTTAAATCAGCAGTATTTTGAAGCTAAAACTGGAAGTAGGCTACTTCTACTTTCGGTGTTAATATTATATCAAAGAAGTAAGGGTGTTAATATGAGAAAGTTGCTGAACCAAATTAGAGATCTTACATGGGACGATCTCTGTGGAGTGGTTTGTGTTGGGCCCTGGGCTATTAAAATAATGTTATACTCTGGCTCTGATAAATGTGGTACTGATGCTAAGCACATTCATAGTTCATTAGCTTGGTTGCTTCATTGCCCAAGACCGTAACAGCCAGCTTTAAACAAATGAATAAACTTCTTGACCTGATAGTAAATATCTCACTCCTACGCAGAAGGGACTACAGGTCACTTGGATGGGGCATTAACTTTGCCTCTGGGTTTATGACTGCATTTAAGGAAGGGATGACTTGCCTCTTGAAGGTTAAAAGAAATTTGGGTCATTTAGGATGCTCCTCAGCTGTCTTTCTCATCTAACTCATAGGAATAGCAAGAGTGGGGAGCTGATTCTCAGGGTTTGTGAATTCTGCTTTCATTTGAACATTTCTAGCCTAATGTGATACAGGAGAGGACGCATAGCCAGGGTTGTCAGGCGGAAGACTGATCTGTTCGGTCTCATCTTCAGTTTGGTCATTTACATTTATTTTATGATGTTATATGGTTTATAAATCCTTGTATTTTGTATCCTGACAAACTTATGTGAGCTTCATTGATCCATCTAGAAGTTACCAGGGTTTTTCTCTAGACTGAACAGTTAATTCAACTGGTTAAACCATGCTGCTGCTGAAGCCAAGCGGCAAGTTGGATTCCTCTATAAACCCGTTGTCGTCATTGTGTTGCACGGCTGTAAGTGCATGCCCAGCTGGAGCCAGTCATCTTGTATGTCGTTGTCACCAATGACCGAGTGAGGGTATAAATGGTGTGGGATACCCACCCAGTTACCACTGCGCAAGATCTTGCAGGCCCAGTCCTGTTCATTAAACTAACATTTGTGAGGAAATGCCAATTATTTACCAGGCCCTATGGAAGCTGCATTTTATTTTTATGTTCCAGACCCAACTGAAAAAAGTGAAGTGCTTTTAGGCTTACTAGAGTCTTTTCTCTGGAGAGTTTAGTTTAAATGGTAGTTTCTATAGAGTTCTTTATATTTAACCTTTTGCTTAAGGCAGAATAAGGTAAATACTTGAGGTTTAACATTTGTTTTTGTCAGTTTTTTCCCTCTGGGGGTTTTGCCCAGGTCTTCAGGGCAGGGAAGGAGGAGCTTGTTAGAAGTTTGGAAGAGAAGGAGATCTGTGGGGCTCTCTCCTTACTGTCCTGAGATGGTGTAGAATAAGTATGATCATGATAGTTTGGAAATTACTTGATCCAGAGGTTAAAGACTTCATTTGTGAAGGTGGTTTCAAGAGAATATGCCTAACATCAGTTTCTAAATGTACCATAACAACAAGGTAAAAGTCATCTCTCCTCCTGCTGGGAAGAAAATTCCTGGTAACAAAAGCTTTGGACTGTGTTTTCTTATCTTTCACAGGTGAGTGTGGTGCAAGATTCTGTCAACATTTCTGGCCAGAACACCATGAATATGGTGAAGGTTCCTGAGTGCCGGTTGGCGGATGAGTTAGGAGGACTGTGGGAGAATTCCCGGTTCACAGACTGTTGTTTGTGTGTTGCTGGCCAGGAATTCCAGGCTCACAAAGCTATCTTAGCAGGTTGGTATTTATTCATGGGGAGCTTTAGTTGTGGTTAAACGAGGAAAAACAGTAGGCTGCATAATCACCTTTTGAATGACTTCAACTTTTTGAACTAGTCCAAAAAAACTGCAGCTAAATATATTTTTATATTGTGGTGACATTCGTTGTCAAAACCAAAAAGGCTACTCTCCATAAAAATGCTACTTCTTTTTTCTCTCTGTAGTGGACTTAGGCCATCATTTGCAAGGAGTGGATGATGATGTGTATTGGATGCCTTTGCACCTGGAGGCTAGATGTCAAAACACTGGTTAAGAGCAGGTATCAGCCCCTAGACAGGGACTTAGGATGTAATGGAGAGGATTCTGGACTCAGGACTAAACCACCACGTAGCCAAATCCCCAGCCCTGGAGGTCTTAGCCCTCTCTTCCATACAAGCTTACTAGAAGAATGAGAATGTTGCCAGTGACGTGGAAGATCAGGTCTTGTTCTAGTAATAGGTCCTTGGTCTTTAAGACCAGAAAGACTGGCACACAGCAGGAACTGTTAAGGCAGACTGATGGCCTTACCTCACAGGGAAGCGTAGCTTTCAGCCACAAAATTATATTCAGGCCAAGAGATGTAAGAGGAAATCACATGAACCTTCAGGTAACAGATTTCTTACCAAGACCATCAGCCCTGTCATTCTGAAGTACACACCTGGCAAAACCTCTGTCTGGCTCAGTCTAACCATCTTCCTGATCCCTCTCTCAACTAGGTGTTACTGAGACTTGCTAAAGGAAGGCATTAACTCTTGTGTTCGTGCCTCTGTGCTCAGCTAGGCCCTCGGCGCTGCCGAGACCCCTTTCTACAGATGCGTAGTCAACTCCTTTTCTTTTTCTCAACAATAGACACTTCACACCTTTACCACTCTCCTTTAATCTCCAGCTCCTAAAAGATGACCTTGCTACTTCTTCCAAGAGAAAATCAAGGCCCTTCTCCCTGGGCTCTTGCCTCTCCCTTGCATTTTCTCTGCATTCTCAGTGGAGGTGGTGTTCTTCGTGTCCAAAGCAGACTACTTTCTACCGTTGTTCTGTCTCATGCTGCCTTCTCAGAAGCCTTACTCTGCCAATTAGACCCTTGTTCTCCGGTATCGTTGCCATCTCTTTCTCCTGTTGCCTGTTCACGCTCAGCCTGTAAACACGCTCAAGCTTCTCCCTCTAGTTAATTCTCTCTTTATTTCCCAGAGCTAAGTTTCTTGAGTTAACATATTCATTCTCTCTATTCTTTCCTCCCACTTACCCTCAGTTTGCCTCCATGCCACAAAAGCGGTTTTCCAAAGTTACATGACCTGCTAGTTCCTAAATTTGAGGGACTCTAGTTTATATATGATTTGACTCCTTTCTTCTGGTTTCTCTGGCTGGCTTTCTGGCGCCTTCTAATGTGTGGCCTCCCTCTTCTTCACCCATCCCTTTAAACGCTGTTGTTCCCTAAGGGTCTGCCTTAGTTCTCTTTTCACTCTACTTTAGTCTCCCTAGATTATTTTATTTATTCTCATAACATCAGCTTCTCTCTATCCACTGATCCCTCTAGGCATATTGCTGCCTTGGACCCTTCCCTCTTTATTAAAAGCACCAGCCCTTTAGTCTTCAGCTTCTGTAATGTATTTATATAGTACCTTATAGTCTATAGCCTTGCAGAGATAAGAACAATGAGAACTGATATTCTTTTGGAATAGATTAAAATATTGAGGTTCAGAGGGTTACGTGATTTGCCCAAGCTTATGTGGTTAGAAAATGGCCAATCTAAAATTAGTCCTTTCTGACATAAATTAGGTCAGAGTTCCAGGTGCCTGTTAGCTGAAACTCCTTCTATATATTCCATCTGTCCCTCCTCTCTTCGATAGAGATTGGTAATCTCAACTTTCACCAAAACCCCTGATTTATTGGACATGATAAAATTTGAGTTCTTAGCCATTTTATTACTTTCATGGTTGAAATTAAGTTTACTTAATTTTCATGGTGTTCATTAGACTAGAATGGGCATGGCTTAGAACACTGTTTCTGAACCTTTTTTTCATTATTCCCACCCCTAAGGAAAAAATTAAGACATTAAGGAATAAGATTTTGTCTAGTTGGGTTAAGATCTGAAGGGCCACAAATGATTGTGATACCTAAGATTGTTTTCACCTCTTTGGGGCGTTACCATCTCTGTTGATAATGCATGGCTTGGAGGAACAGACAGCCTGCCATAAATAAGCCTGCACTTCACCTAGCTAAGGGATGCCATTGAGCCCTGTTCTTGACCTCCTTGCTGTGTGGTCCCTGGAAGCGGAGGAAGTGTAGGTATCATTGTTCCAGGCAAAAATGCAGGTATTAGGACACCCTGCTTAGACCATGAAGGAGCTTCCATTTGAACCCCAAGATCTACTCAGAGGATATCATTGTCATCTAACATAGGTAATTTGAGTAATCTCCTTGAAATATGAATGGTTGGAATGAGGCCAATAAATTATTTTGAAAGAAGTGATTTCTTATTTTCCCTACGTATTATATAATAATTATTCACTTATTGTATAATATAAAAAGAAAGTAATTTTATAATTCTGGCATAATTTGATATAAAAGACCATTTCTGTAGTAGTGGGACAGGAAAGAAAATGATCTCTTCTTCTGGAGTTCCCTGGCAGTCCAGTGGTTAGGACTCGGTGCTTTCACTGCCATTGGCCCAGGTTCAATCCCTGGTCGGGGAACTAAGATCCCACAAGCCACATGGTGTGGCCAGAAAAGAAAAAAAGAAAATGATCTCTTCTTCATAACAGAAGAACCAAGAGATTTTGGTGTGATAACCATATCTGTTTCTGTTTTCCTTTCACTTTGTAGCTCGTTCTCCAGTTTTTAGTGCCATGTTTGAACATGAAATGGAGGAAAGCAAAAAGGTATGTAACAGGATAGAGATACCTCTTTTTAGCTAGGTGGCTAGAATCAGATCATTTCCCAGTTTGGCAGCAGATTTATTTTCCTGGTTTTTTTTGTCTTATTATGTTATTCAAATGGAGTAGAGTTCCCCGAACAGACAATTTCTGAGAGCAGAGAGAGGTAGTCTGGAAGCATTCTAGGTAAAGCAGAAACACTATTCCAGGCAGGTCATCCAAATAGTCTTGGGTGAGGGTATTAGACACGTGTTTCTACTGAGGAAAAGAAGGGTGAAAAATCAAAGGTATAGTTGTCTTGCTATTGTATTTGAGAAAACAAAGGTGGTACATATGATGGGAGAAAAGGCTATTACAATCAAATAGGGCAAAGAGAACTTTCCCATTCGTGTTAGATTTAAAATGGTATGAGCTCCTCTCTTCATCAGAGCTTAAAATCATGAAAATTGTCTAGGGATTCTGTTCCGTTGGAATGTTTCTCATTTTTAGTTTCTTTGGCATAGAATCGGGTTGAAATCAATGATGTGGAGCCTGAAGTTTTTAAGGAAATGATGTGCTTCATTTACACGGGGAAGGCTCCGAACCTCGATAAAATGGCTGACGATTTGCTGGCAGCTGCTGACAAGGTGAGATGAGAACAGGACAATAACAACAAGACTAGGAGTCTTGGTGACCTCTTGAGTTTCATGACTGGGCTTTTATGTTGCTTTGTGGGCAGGATGAACATATATCTTAGTTACGTTTTTTTTTTTTAATATTTATTTATTTATTTGGTTACACCAGTCTTAGTTGCAGTAGGCGGGCTCCTTAGTTGCAGCGCGTGGGCTTCTTAGTTGCGGCAGGCAGGCTCCTTAGTTGCAGCATGCGAGCTCTTAGTTGCGGCATGCGAACTCATAGTTGCGGCACGCATGTGGGATCTAGTTCCCTGACCGGGGATTGAACCCAGGCCCCCTGCATTGGGAGCGCAAAGTCTTATCCACTGGGCCACCAGGGAAGTCCCACATATATCTTAGTTTGGCCAGAACAGTCTTGGTTTACACTCGTGTTCCAACACAGTTACTGATAGCGCCCTTTTTATTTTCAAAAGTATCCTGCTTTGAAGGGCAAATTATATGGTCATCCTAATTATGGAGAAGAAGGGTGAGTTGATGTTTACCTCTCCTCTTGCCGATCTCAAATTTAACCACAGTGATTTTAAAGATTCAGATAATACTAACATTTGGATTTATAATTTGGCTTTGTAATTTACAAAAATATTCTTGAGTTCATTAACTTTTATTTATACTTTGTCCGTAAGAGAATAACTTTTACCTAGTATCCTGCTTATTAGCATTTTCAGCTTTTATCTTAGAAGTTATTGAAATATACCATATTCAGAATTGAAAGATGACGAATAGATCTTTGGGAAAAAGGAGAGACTACTACAATAAATGTATGCTTTGATTGTAAGACACGTTTTAATTTGAGAAATGTTAAAGTGTGAAAATAAAAATATAGATCTTAGCCTTAAGGAAATATGGTTATTACCTAAAACAACAGGCTGGTGATTCCCAAAATAGGGTTGAGGGGAAGAGGTTAATGAAACACCAAGTCAAACTGGGTTTTTTTGTGTTGCTCTTTTATAGCAGGACCTTTCTCAGAACCTTTAGTATGTCAGTGTGTACTGTTAGTTTTCTAAAAGAGAATATAATAGACAAATTTCTCCAATTTAGTTAACCCTGGAGTTACTTTTCTCAAGGATCACCTCTGGGGATTAGTGTTCCCCAAAACACACTTTGGGAAACTGACTTTCATTGTGTAGATAGACCAGAGAGAGCAGTGACCTGTTCCTCCAAGGCCCTGTGGTCTGAGGAAACGTGACTGAGGGGTGGGGGTGGGGGTGTGTGTAAAAGGATTGCTATTTATCCTGTGGAAGCTTCTCTTACATTGGGGGGCAGTTGAGGCAAGGGTGTTAAAGGGCTTAAACCCGGCCAGCAGTAGACCCTGTGAGAAAGATGGTTCTCTGCTGGAGGTGCCTCCTTTTCCTGCCGTGATGCTGCAGCGCCCACCCGAGGGGCACAGCTGGCTCTGGCCTGAGAGCACTAGAGCCTTCTCAGGATTCACTCCCGGGAGTAATCTCCATCCTTCTCCCTTAGCACCCCGGAGGAGAGTGTTTGTGTTTACAGTGGAGGTTTTATCTTTATTGATCATCTTTTTGGAGTGTTTGTAGAGGATGAGGCATGTAAACCCAATCAGTGCTACCGGTGAAAAGGATTGAATAATAGCTGCACCTTTCTTATCACCTTTCAAGACTTTATTAAGTACAATTAAGCAATGTGAACATCCTATACCCTTCCAGTCTAGCTCAGTTCTGACCAGAGGAAACTTGCCTCCAGTGGAAACGGAAAGAAAGTATTCGCTGTGAGTTCTGGGGAAGTAGAATACACAGCCCAAATGGCTGCTTCTTATAAACATGAGTTTATAATGATTCTGCCTCATCTGCCCTCTGATTTTTTTTTTTTTTCTTCTTCTTTTTTTGGCCTCACCACACGGCTTGTGGGATTTTAGTTCCCCAAGCAGGGATCGAACCCAGGCCCTCGGCAGTGAGAGCACAGAGTCCTGACCACTGGACTGCCAGGGAATTCCCCTTCCTCTGATTTTCAGTGAAGCAGTCACTTGTGCTTATACATACCAGGCATTTATCCCCCTCATTGTCTAGCTCCCATAAGGATGAGTAGCATCACAAGGTCCAATTTTTAGACAGAAATACTAAAACTCAGAGTTGTACATTCTCAGAGCCAGGGTTAGACATCTGTGTCCCTGGGTTTTCATTCCTGCTCCTCGGCCAGAGAGCCTACTGGGAACCTATTGTAAGTAGAGAGAGCGGGGGTCAGCCTGAACTGACGTTCTGAGGTTGGTGCTTTTCAGTACAATGTGTTAGTTAAAGCAGTTGAATCACAGCGGTGCTCTAAATTTATGAATGAGAAGTAACGGAAGGGTGCGTGTTTCAAATTCCATTCAAAATTTCCCATTAGACAGTCCTTGCTCTAAGCTTATTTGAAAACATTTTTACCTTTACACCTCCTTGTGAGCTTCAGGAAAACAGAATAAGAAAATTTTCATGGAAGGATCTAAACATCTAGAATTTACCCAAGAGGCTAAAACAGCTTCTTCTAAGTTTTTCCAGTCTCCTGGGGACATGTGTAATTAGACCAAAAACAAAACAAAACACATAGCCCAGGCCTAGGAGACAAATTTCAATCTCCCGGGTAAGGACTACCATTAGGCAGGTTTTTCAGAAGCATAATTAAGAAAAAAAACCTTTGTCCCCAAGGGACGAAAATGGCTACTCTTGTCTAATTATGCAGTAGGGATCAGAGCTATTCACAGTAAAAGTCCTTTTAAAAGAATTTTATTGAGAAAGGATAAGACGAATATTCTCTGCAGCACTGTATGAAGACTGAACATTTACTTAACCTTTTCCAGTCTTTTAAAACAAAAACGGCAGCCTAATTTCTTTCTTGTGTAGTGTCATTCCCGTTTTCCATGGAAACTGTTTTCTAGTTACTCAAATGTAAGAAATTAAAGCTGCACCCAAAACCAATAAAATTCTCTTTTTGCTGCAGGAGATCACAGTGCCAGCAGATATGCCTCCTCACCCAGAATTCATAACAATAAAAGTGTCTTGGTTTGATCGTCATGATTCAGCCTGAAGGAGTGTTGTGTCATTCAGTTCTCAGGCCCTCAAGATGGGACCTGTATGGAGACTGTGGATACCCTCAGAGCAAATCATTCTCCTATGAGCTGATTAATGACATTTTATTTTGTGCCTTCCTTTATCCCTTCTTCCCCCTTTTCCCTGAAATTCCTTAGTAAGTTCATAATATATTTGAGAGCAAGTAGCACAGTTGCATCAAAACAAATCAGGTAGATCAGATGTACCCAATGTTAACCTAGGCCTTCATTTCCAAAACATTTATTTATACCCTTTACTTGGAAAATAGGAAGTTTTTAGGCTGAAACTGGATCCAGGGTCTCTGTTGCTTTGTTCTTCTACCCTAAGAATCTTAACCTCAACCCCGATAAGATAGGACTCCATTTATCCTTTTCTGTTGAAAAGGAGGCCTTTAGTTGACACTCATTCAGGAATAACTAGTGGTAGAGATGCTGGTGAATGTCACCACAGGGCTCCTTTTCACAGCCTGATGGGACAGTTGGAATATCCTGCTGGGCTGGTGACAATGCTTAAGTAGAAAGGACTGTGCTGCACCCTAGTCTGGCTCTAAATAAAAGGATTGCAGAAATTTAAATGTAATGTCCCTGTCAACTTGAAGCAGAGAAATACCTCATTGTAAGGGTAGGTGGTGATGGTTTAAGAGACACTTTAATGGTAGCCGGGGTAGGGGAAAACTTGAAGATGTGGGTCTATTCCATAATTGCCACTTTTCTAATAGACTTTAGAACTTGAATGGCAGCTATGCAAGGTATCTTGGCTGTTCATTTCGGCCTTCGGAGTATGGTTTTGTTTTATAATTGCAGTAGCAGCATTTTCGTGGTCTGTGCAGTTTTGTTAAGGTATCCAGTTACGTGATGGTACAGCTGAAGAAAACAACTTCAGTAGCGGTCAGTCCAGAGCATTCCTGCTCTGACGACAGCCACGCTTGTGTTTTACAGTATGCCTTGGAGCGTTTAAAGGTCATGTGTGAGGATGCCCTCTGCAGTAACCTCTCCGTGGAGAACGCCGCAGAGATTCTCATCCTGGCTGACCTCCACAGCGCAGATCAGCTGAAAACTCAGGCAGTGGATTTCATCAACTAGTGAGTTGTCATCTTCAGAGTTCTTTCAGGGTAGTTGGGTTAGTTAACGAATGAGAAAGGAAGACTTTGAATTGGCGAGTGAAACAGGTGAGTAGCTTCATTAAGCTTCTTAGTAGTAAGTAGAGAGTGTCCATCTTTTCCTTCAGCTTGACGGTGTGAAAAATGGTTCTGCTTTCATCAGTCTAATCTGATTGGTGAGTGAAGTGTATTACTACCTTGCAGGATCAGAATTGATGAAAATGACAACTTGCTGGTCTGAAAAAGCTGTGTCCCCTAAAGCAATAGTATCTGTACTTCATACTCACCGTTAAAAAAAAGACATGCAGATCTCTGGGAGAGCAGAAGTGGATTTTTATGAGTTAGTAAGAGTGTCCAGTGGTCGACTGCAGAACGGGGGAAAAGAGAAGGCATGATCAGGAGACGAGGTCGTAAAATACCTGTTTTGAGAAAGAAGCGTAAATTCCAGTAGAACTGTTCCTTCATCCTAAATGACCATATTACTTTCTGAAATAATTCTCAGTGGGACATGTTATACTCCTTTGCCTGATGGGGAGCAAAAGTTGGAAAAAACCCCAGGAAGAGAAGCAGGCCTACTAATAAAGCCCTCAAAACAGCAGTTCTGGGGGGTGAGAGGTCTAAGAGGTCGCAGGGTAGGTGAGTAAACATTACTTAACTCAGAAAATGCCCTGAAAACAGGAAATGATGTCCTCTAAGTCTGTAAGATTGTTCCGAAGCAAAGTGTTCCTTGTCCTGAGTGCTCACTCTGTGCTGGACGCTTGCTTGGTGCTTTTTAGATGTTAACCGTTCAGTGAAGTGTGAGTATTAGCCCCTCTTTTTCGATTATCAAATAGGCCCCAGGCCGTGACCTGCTTTGTGGTTATGGGACTAGTAAATGGCAAAGCCAGATGGAAGCTCAGAGCTGTCTGACCCAGAGAAGTCTTGCTCTTTCTCTTTATCAGCATCACCAACGAATATGAAGAGCATTGATGATGTAGAGAAGAGCCTGAGGAACATTTCCTCTTTTGTAATTGAGAACATAGCGTCTCAGAGTCCTAGTTTTCAGAGTTACAACAGTTGTAACCTGGTCACCTGTCTGCACATTTTCTAACAAGCAAATTCTCATGCATGTTAAGGGTTCTGTCTGAGTACGTCTTGCATTGACACCCATAACAGCAACCCCTGGGGAATTCGGCTGTCTAGGTGGCTGTGTGGTTCATCCTCCACTCACCCCTCTGGTAACCCATCTCTCGCATTTCTCCTAGTCATGCTTCGGACGTCTTGGAGACCTCCGGGTGGAAGTCAATGGTGGTGTCACATCCCCACTTGGTGGCTGAGGCGTACCGCTCTCTGGCTTCAGCACAGTGCCCGTTCCTGGGACCCCCGCGCAAGCGCCTGAAGCAGTCCTAAGATCCTGCCTGTTGTAAGACTCCGTTTACGTTCCAGAAGCAGCAGCCACTGTTGCTGCCACAAACCACCAGGTAGACAGCGCAATCTGTGGAGCTTCTACTCCGTTGTGGGGGGAAAAGACTGCATCGTGGCCCCAGACTTTTAAAACAGCACTAAGTAAACTTGGGGGAAATGGGGGTGGGGGGAGGGAAGGGCCCGGGACTCGGGGCTGTTCAACCTAATGAAAATCCTGTTGCTGCGTCACTGTGTTCTCTTTGGCCTGGCCGAGTTTGATACTGTGGGGATTCAGTTTAGGCGCTAGCCCTGAGGACATCCCAGCGGTGGTACTTTGGAGAAACCTGTCTGCATCTGACTGAGCAGAACAGATCGTCAGGTGCCTGGAGCAAAAAGAAAATTTAAAAAGGACATTTAGTTTTAAGAGAAGGGAAAAGGAAAGAAGAAAGGATTTTTGCAGAATTTCTCAAAAATCAGTTTTTGGATTCCAGTAGTATTTATGTTGAGAGAAGTTTTAGTACATCCAGCTGTGCTAAAACTTGGGTATTTGTGAGAACTCACCACGCACCATGCAAGTATCAGAAGAGCTCTCTTGTTGTTAGCACTTATTGTTTGCAAGAACACAATACTTCCCGTTACCCTTTTATGAAAAACAACAAGGAGAGGTGAAAGGGGAAGGAGACGATTTTGATCTAGAAGATGAGTATTCTGATGTGGTAGCTTTTGGAAAAAAATCTTTATTTGGTGTTGAAAACTGGAAAAAGTAATTCATCCAGAATTCATACTGTCTTGACAAAAACTATGGTTCTCTGTTTTTAGATATTGTGGAAAATGTTTTTTGGCATTTTTCTCTGATTTTATTTCTTCTCCCCTGTTCCTTTTTCTAAAAAACAAACACACACAAAACAAAAACAGAGCAAAAAGACGAGAAAAGGAAATTTTATTATTAATGCTGTGTGGAAAAACTCCCAGCCCGGATTGCTCAGCTGTTCGTACCTGACTTGCCACCTGCATAGGAGCCAGTCCTGTTCCTTCCAATTCGCCCCTCTTCCTACAGGGGAGAACTTCCAAATGTTAATTTTTTTCTTTTTGAAAATATAAATAATGACTATTTTGTACTGTGTGGTATCTCTGGTCTTTTGTTTCACTCACCTGGCTTGTCTTCGGGGTCTGAGTTCCTTAAGGGATTTTGAAGGCCGAGTTTGATTCTTTAGCTTGCAGAGATTATGCTCCAGATGTCTAAGCGGTAGGAATTTATTGCGTCTCCCTAATCTCAAGTTTCCTTTGTGAGCTACCAGCATCCGCCAGTCCCTTGTCCTTCTTAGCTCACAGTCCACATCCTACTGAGGAATCAGGCTGCTTCTGCCAAGGCGAGTAACGGAAGTGGGCTTTCCTGCACCCTACATGTTTTAAGACCGAATTCCCAATCCCCCTTCTCCTTAAGTAAATACAAAAATATCAAGGGGACATGAATGTGGAGACTTAATAAAGGGAAGTTCTTATCTCTGACTGGTTCTGTCACTGACTGGATGTGTTTGCAGAAAAGTTAATGTCCAAATTCCCAGTGAGCTCACAGGAATGCTCTGGGGCTCCTCCTCTGCCTTCCCTGCAGCAGTGCTGGACAGGGCAGTGGGATACACTGGAGAACCATTGGCCATTGGGCCAAGGTGTGTATTATTTGACCTATTATCAGTCTAATCAAAGGCAGGATTTGCTTATTAGAAACCACTCCTTTGCGCTTCTCGGTTTCCTCCTAAGTGTCACCTATGTGAGCAAGTGCCCAGTTCTCCATGTCCTGGCTGCTGTCCTGTGCCTCCTGAGTCCTCACTTTCCAGATCAGCACGTGGATCTGGGGACCAGGGCATACCCAGGGTCTCCTGTACGCACACTGTCTCTCAGGTAACTGCACTGGCTCAGCACTGCTCACGTTTCATCAAACCTTCCTGTACAGTATCTCATTTGAACTTCCCAACAACTCGATGGGTTGGGTAGGATAAATGAGAGATAGATAGCATCTTCCCATTTTATAGGTGAGAGAAATTGAAACCCTGAGGGACATGCCTAAGGTTACAAAACTTGAGTGAGAGTTCTTCTAATGTGATACCCTGAAAAGATTATGTAAGCAACTGGAGGAAGTTCCATCTCTGAAATGTTTAGGTACGCAATCTGAGGTAAAGCTTTCTTTCTGTGGGGATGGCAAGAGCAGAAGCTCTGGAAAGGTGCCTCAGCTGGCCTGTGTGTCAGAGGATCCAGGAGGACAAACCGGGCTTCAGATTTGCCCTTCCTCATTCACAGAAAGCTGTGGATTGGGGGCTGGTAGGTTCAGGGAACATGTCCTCAGGAGGGTAGCAGTTCTGGCACCAAGCTTCTGGCAAGATGAAAGTCTCTTCTGGGATTTCCCAAAATTTACGGGATTTCCACTGTGGGCTTTACTGTTGGGTACAAAGCAGTTAGGATTTCGGGTACAGGTGAAGCTGTTTGATGCCTCTCCTGTCATCATTCTTTCTGGACGTGTTTGTTTCTGTTTAAATGATAGAGTTGAAGCCATCTGGTTATGACAACATCAGAGCCCCAGCATACTGTTCATAAACCTCCCACTGCCACCACCCCCTCCCTGAGCTCCCCCACATCTGAAATTTAATTCAAGTTAGCTCCACAGTCTGGGGCATGTGCTGTCACTGCAGAGATGTCCGTGCCAGTGGAACAGTTGGAGATTTCAATTCCACAAGGATATGGCTTATTTATCAAAACAATATTTCAGGCAAGTAGTTTCACAGAACCTTTGGAGTTGCAGTTTCAGGTCCAAATACTGTATCTGGCATCATTCCCCAACTTCCCTCCTTCCTTATTGTCAGCCCCCCTCTATCTGGCCATTCACGGAAAAATTTTCTCGTTCCTTATGTAGAGATTAAAGCTGTGTTATTAGGCATCTCAAACACCTTTATGAGGTTTAACAATTCAGGTAAGAGATGCCTCTCTTTTCCTTATCACTGGTAAGTCTGCTGGGCTTTTAGGCCTTTAAGAGGTTCCTCTTTTTTTTTTTTTTTTTTAAATTCTAGCCAGAGACATCAAGATTCTTTCTTAGGCCAAAAGATCTCTAGCTTGACCACCACTCTGCGCATTCATTTATAATTCTGGCTTAAACCTATTGTAGGTTCTCCATATTGCGTGAGCCTGTGCAGATGAAAGGAAACAGCCTGTATGTTTATGAGCAAAACAACAGACGGGGGGGAGTTGAGCTGTACTTTGAAACTGACTGTTGCTTTGTTCTGGCTCTTCAACTCCTATAAAAGAACAGCAACTAAATCCCCCCAACGTGACTATATTGGATCCTTTGGTTTATCTTTGTCAAAGACAAATTCTTGGCTGGAGCCCAACCTTATTTTCCACAGCTAATTATCTTTTTAATCAGCCCGGGCCTGTGTGTTTCCTTTATCTCATGATTGTTCCCTGAACCCTGCCCTGTATCATTTAGATTCAATTCTAATGGCTCGCTGACTAATCCAGCATTCAGGTGAGTATGGTCGGACTGCTCTTTATGTGTGTGTATGCACAAGGTAGATGTGTTTCCCCCCTTTTAATTTCAGAAGTGCCCTTGCCACCTTGGGGACTTTGACCCAATAGGTGGACACCTCCTGGAGACAGTAAGCAAGGAAGCAAATGTAGGATGATCAGTATTGGGGATAATGAGCTGGGAGAACCAGAAGCTTTGACCTCCAGATGAGAGCGGAAACTTGAATGTTGTCGACTGATGGGATCTTTATGTGGCTAAGCTATTATAATGCAAGATATCATTCCCCCTCTGTAAATCCTGTAATGCTGGAGTAGAAAGTGGCATCTGGAATACTCTTTGGTTCTGATTCCTGCAGCTCTAGGAAAAGAGAATTTTAGACTTGAGGGAATTCAGTACAAGCAACAGAAATGACTAAGGAGTTGAAGGGGATCAACCTCAGGGGGAAAACATTATGAAGATAAAATATGCATTACTCCAGTATGGGAATGTTGCACCAGGACCTGTAGCGTACAGATCTCACGGGAGTTCTGTACGCTTGCCGGCTTGTGTTGTGCAGCTCCCGTTCATCCCAAGGTGATAGAACCGTAACATCCTTGAGGTCACTCAACCTGGCTCTGAGCCAAGAAGCAGCAGAAGGCAAAGGAATAGCTTTGGGCCTTAGGCCCCCAGACCAGAAAGAAAGTGGAAATCTAAGAATTTGCCCAAGTGGGCACCCCTGCTCATAATGCTCAGTTGAAATGGGGTGAGCTTTAGCCCCCTCAAGACCCTGAAAGGTGAGCTTTTGACAAACGTCAGGGAAAAAAAGGGGCCCCCACATAACTCATCTTCTTTTCATGTCTGAGAAAACACATCCAGAGAAGTGAGATGACTGCTCAAGGTCACAGAGACGAAAACTCAGGCCACTGACTGAGCAAACAGTGCCTGAGCACCTAGAAAGTGGCAGACACTGTGCTAGGCCAGGTTTGAGGTGAGGGGTAGGATTTTCCCTCCACTAATCCAGTCTAATGGAGGAGACGGGAGTGGCCCACAGAAACAAAGCCGGGGGGTCATAACACCGAGGACTGAAAAGCTATTGAATTTAGCAGGAAGGAGGTCAGCGGTTACCTTAGAGCAGTTTCTGTCAAATGGTGGAGGCAGAAGCCAAGACTGATGAGAAGGTAAGCAAACATGGCTTGAGTGTAAGCCACTCTTTCCAGAAGTTTGGAAGGGAATCTCTCCCGCCCACTCTGAAGAACTTAACATCTCAATTTAGTCAACACACTTATGTTTGTTTAGAAGTGATGGTATACAGGTTGTTCCGTAAAATTACAGACACCTCAGTGACTGATGTTTGTAATAAAAGTCATGTCTGTAGAATAATTATAGCTTCAAATTGAGAAAACAATCGCCGTCAACCCTTACACAGTTTTGAGAATGATTTCCTCAAGACAGACACACGTTTCTATACTTCTTTAACCTATCCATCTTCCAAGTAAAAGTTGGCTTCACATTTATTACAGACCCTTAAAATGTTTTTCTGGGCAGTGGTTTTGTTCAGTGGCGTGCTACTTAAAGGTATAACATTTAGTTCCCCAAAATGTCAGCCCCGATGGGTAGCATTTGCTAGTTTCCATGGTGTAAATACCCCCACTATGGCCATTTCAAACCCTGAGGTGACGTTACCGGGTGCAGAGTTGGAAGGGGTGTGCAGCTCCCCACTGTCGAGTACTGCCACCATACAGATGGGGTAAACGAGTAGAACCTCAAGCCATAGGCAATGGTAAAGTGTAAGATAATTAGGAAGAGATGAATTTTGAGTATTTATTACTTTTGCTGTTAGTTGTACATTGATACAATTTAATTTTTAATTGGCCATTTAACAAACATCTCTCAAAATTTCTGAAAATTTTAACGAATGGCTTTATAGAGCCAGTGTGAACTGGTTCCAGCACACCACTGGTGTGCTTTCACATTTGCCCTCCAACATCTGTGCTTTGTTATTTCCTGTTATCCTACAGCACTTTAAAATGCACTTACTAGTTTAATGGTAAAATGAAGTACTGCCTTTTTGGAAATTTATAGATAGATTGACATTGATACATGAACCAATAGTCATATTACACATTTTAATCTCTCTGGGTAAATAAACACTTTTTTGCTATCTCTTACAGGTATTGGGAGTGTTTATTTTTATTGAAACACTAATGAGAAGTAGGCACATCCCCTGATAAATCCAATGTAATCTTCAGTCATTCCAGGGAAGTGGTCTCCACAGTGTATCATTCATGTCTCCATTACCTCTATTCATGTCTCCATTACCTCTGAACAACAGTTAAAGAGGGAAAAAAGAGGGCGTTTGAGCATGGTCAGCATACCAATGGGTGATCCCCAAGGTCTTCTACACCCACTGAAGTTTAAGAACCTTGCATTGGTTTTGCCTTTCTTTTTTTAAATAAATTTATTAATTTGTTTTTATTTTTGGCTGTATTGGGTCTTTGTTGCTGCTCATGGGCTTTCTCTAGTTGAGGCAAGCGGGGGCTACTCTTTGTTGCGGTGCGTGGGCTTCTCATTGTCTTGGCTTCTCTTGTTGCAGAGCACAGGCTCTAGAGCGCAGGCTCAGTTGCTCCGCGGCATGTGGGATCTTCCCGGGCCAGGTCTCGAACCCATGTCCCCTTCATTGGCAGGCGGATTCTTAACCACTGCGCCACCAGGGAAGCCCTGGTTTGGCCTTTTAAGAATGAATTTTTAGAGCCCTTTCTGTTTTCTTTGCTAAAAATTTATTTATACCATATATGATGTGCCAGGGACTGTGCTCGTTTCTAGGGATAAACAGTGAGTAAAACTAACTGCTCCCTGCCCTCATTGGACCTGACGAGTCTAATGGGGAAGAGAGTGTCCTTAATAATCTCACAAAGACATGACGTCAAGCCATGGTGAGTGCTCTGAAAGAAATGTGTAAGGCACCGTGAGAGCCTGGAGTGGGGAGTTAATCTCTTCTGGGGCATCCAGGAAGGCTTCCCTAAGAAAGCAACTTTTGAAGTGAGAGCTGCAGGATGAAGAGCTGTCAACTTGGTGACGTTGGAGAGTCACGTTCCACACAGAAGAAATCGCCTGCATGGAGCGCAGACTCAGGAGGGAGCATATCTAGGAGCCCAGAGAAGGCTGGGTGGCTGGAGTGTGGAGAAGTGTGAGAGCAAGCTAGAAGCCAGACCTGGCAGGACCTTCACAGGTCACATTTAGAATCTGGGTACTTATACTAAGAACAGTGGGGAAATCATGGAAGCTTTATTAAGCAGGAGGGGGTGACAAGATTTTTATTCTAAGATCTTTGGCTTGAGTGTAGAAAAGTTGATGTTGAGAGTGGGGATGGAGGAAGGCAAGAGATAGCAGAACTTGAACTACGGAGGTGGCAGAGCTGGAGAAAAAAATACATTTGAGAGAGGTTTGGGGGCAAATTTGTTAGAACTTGCTGATTGGATAGAGTAAGGACAAAGAGGTGAGTAGGATGGATTCACCAACATAGAGACCAGTGGGAAGATAAACTGGGAAATTAGATCATTAAATTCATTTTACTTGTTGCTTATGAGATGCCTTGAGAATTCCAAATGGAGGTATCACATGGGCTATTGAATTTTTGAGCCTAGGATTCAGAGGAGAGATCAAGACTCGAGAGATGGTTCTGGGATATACCGGTTTCGAGGTGTAATTGTGAAGCCCTTGGTGTGTTGGATCATCAGGGAATATAGAGTGAAGAGAGAAGGGGGCCCGGGAACCTTAAGGAACCTAAAGCTTCCTAAACCTTAAGGAATGCTTATATTTGAGGGCCAGTAAAAATAGATAAGCCACAAAGAAGGAAAAGAGTTGGCTAGAGATAGACAGGAAGGAAACATATGTCAGAGAACAAATACAAAACTGTTAGAAGTGTCAAATGCAGTATAATAAGAGAAACGATAAAATCGCCCATTGGAGGTAGCAACATGGAAGTCATTAGTGAGCTTAGCTGGGGCCATTTCAGTGAAGGGAGCCAATCTGGGTGAGGTGAGGAGTGGGTGGGTCATGAGGAATGAAAAGTTCGGGCAAAACTGGAAGAAGGAAATGAGTAGAGGGAGGAGTTCCATTTGTTTCCTATAGTATGGAAGAGACATGAGCACATTTAAAGCTGGCGAGAGGGATCCAGTAGAGAGGAAGCAGTTAAAAGCTTTCAGGTCCAGTAGAGAAAGGACCATCTGTGCTGGGAGGTTCTGAGTGGTCTGGGAGGAGAAGCGGGTGGGTGGGCATAGGTAGGAAGAGGAGGGACACCCTCTCTGGGTATGAGGAGAGTCCTATAGAACGTGGGTTTGTCTCATGGTAGGAAGTTGAGCAAGCTTGCATCTGGTGACGTGTACGTTTTTGAGTGTTAAGTAGGAAATAAGATCAATGGCTGAGAATCCCTGGGATAGCGTCGAGGCTGGGAGGTGTGATGAGCCTAGTGGCTGGGGAAAGGTTGGTGAGAGTGCAGGCAGCGCTGGAGGTCTAGCCAAGGTTGGTGTTCAGAGAGCACAGTGTCTGGAGTCAAGGAGCCCGGCTCTGATCTCCTGCCACCACTCACGATCCTGGCCAAAGCACCTGCTCGTATAAGCCTTAGTTTTTCTTCTGTAAAATGGGTATTTCATAGAGTTCCCCTGGAAATTAATGAGTAGTACATACCAAGTCCTTAACATGGTGACTACCGTTCTTGAGCTCCAGAAAGGTTAACTGCCACTGATGCTATTGTTATTGCCGTGTACTTCTTGTTGGTCCTACCCTAAGCCATATGTAGCCTTTAGAGTCCATGGCCTTTTAGGATTTCTTGGAATGGAAGGTAAATCTGCGACGAGACCCTGAAATGGGCACCTTTGGGAGTGTGGGGATCTTCTGAGCCAGAATTCCCTGTGGGGAGAGGGAGAGCCATCCCCTGGCCAGCCCTGTGTCCTGCGAGCTCTGAGGTTCTCACCTGCTGTAACGCGTGGGGGAGGCTCAGGAAGAGTCAGCCTGCCCCAGACCTTTCAGTCACCTGGAACAGCTCTTCATCTATGATCATCACCATCATCTTTGTTATAATCTCCAAAAGCTAGGAGTGCTTGACAGTAGGCATTCCAGAGAGGAAGGTAAGAGGCAGGGCAGAAGCACTTCGGCTTGGAGGTGTGAAAATAGGGACTGGGGAGAGGATGTAACTTGAGGACCCTGGAGCCCAGTTTCTTGGGCAGCTGCTGCCTCCTGAGGGACCAGGGGGAGAGGGATGATGCACACCTGCTAATTCAAGGCCGTCTTTTCTACATGGTTTTCCTTCTTTGGCTTCTTTTCTTTTTTCTTTCCTTTTCCGCTCCCTGTCCTTCCCTCCTCCTGGAGCATGGAAGCTTCCATGATTTCCTAGACATTTCTCTCCCCTGTCTCCAGTACTGCTCACTAGAGTGACGTCTTGAGCCTGATCCTGCAGCATTAAAAAAAATAATAATAAAAACCTGCCTACAATGAGCCCTCCAGTGCTGATCTCCGCTCAGATGTGACAGATGGCAGCGCCTGACTGAGCAGCGGCAGGCCCCTCCTATCCCAGGCCTGGGAGCTGCCGAGGCTGGTAAATGGGGCATTCATATACCTTTCCACACTCTTGTATCCTCCACCTTCCCGCGATTTCCCCAAACAGCATCCTCCTCATTTATAAAGCGCAGATGCCGCCTGTCGGGGTTTTAGCTGCCCCTTGACCTGTGTCTTCCCTTCTCCTCCTCTCTGTCCCTGTGAAAGACTCTCACGATAGAGAGCGTTCAGAGTCCCTCTGCGAGTCGCAGATTTACTGCCAGGCCCTGTGCCTACCCCATGCCCTTGGCCCTTCTCAAAGTGTAGAAGAAATGGGTCACGTAAGGCCCAGTCCTCAGGGAGTCACCCTCGGGGCTACAGTCCAAGATGGGCCTGTTTCACACACCCAGTTCCCAGGAGTACCATCAAAGGACCACAGGCCATCCAGGCTGATGAGAAATTGATCCGTTGGGTGGAGGTGATAAAGGCAGGTGAGGTGAGGGTGGGGCAAGTAAGGCAGGAGGGGCCCCTGCAGGCTGCCTCAGCCGCCTGGGGAGTACACTTGGCTGACTGCTGTGGGTCTTTAACTCTGCTTCTAAATAAAGACCCTTTGGCCCCCTGCATTCCCCGAGCCTTGTGTCGTGTTCACCAGTCGAGGTCCCCAGGGGGAGTACCCAGGGGCTTCTGGACTGCAGAAGTGGGAGATTCCTGGCCCAAGGATCAGTAGAAATACAACCAAGAGCTCCATTTCTCAACTGGAATCAAAAGAAAAGTAGATTCCTTTGTGTGAGTCATCTTTTGTAGACTTCTGACCTTCCCTGTGGGTATTTTTTCCTGCGCATTCCTGCCCATGGCCATACTTCTCCCTCCCTCACACCCAGGCTTGGCCAGGAACAGAGAGGGCCATAGGCTGGGACTGTACTCAGGGCAGCTGTGCCAAACAGTTCAATTGCTTTACCCATTCCAGCTCACAACAGCCCTCTGACAGGTAAAGACCACACCCCCATTTTACAGATGGGGAAATTGAGACACAAAGATGTTCAATGACTTGCTGAAAGTCTACAGTTAGGAAGTGGCAGAGCAAGGACTTGAATCCATGCAACTTGGCTCCAGAACCTGTGCTCTCAACGGCTGCTCTCCACAGCCTCCCCCAGGAAGAAGGAGAAACCAGCCCCCTGCCGCTGCCCGTGAGCCCCAGCCAGACGGCAATAGCCCTACACGGACCCGGAGCCACCGCTGCCAGGGCTGTTTCTGCAGGAACCATGTGAGCAGGTGGGGGAAGGACTGCCATCCAGGCCCAGAGGGCTGAGGGGACCAGAACGAGGTCACACGGCAACCAGTACTCAAACCCAACTCTCTCCAAACGCACCCTAGCTGGGGAATGGCCTTGCTCTGAACCCAAGGAGGGGGAGCCCAGTCTCCCTGGGGCTGTGCAGGCCATCCTACCCCAGGTGGGGCCACCCCTCAAGTCATGAAGGGGATCGGATCAAGGAAGCCTGGGGTCAGGAAAAAGCAGGTACCGGGTTAGGAGCCAGAAGACCCTGGCTTTTCCTGTGACGCTCAGTGCCCCTCACTGTGCCCCCGGAGCTGAGCCAGGTCTCAGAAGACTGTTCTAGAGAAGACAACACACAATATCGGGACAGCTGGGAGGAGGGGTGTGCCAACACCCACATGCTGCCCTCCTCCTCTGCTGTCCTCACCCTTCCTGCCCACCCTCTCCTCCAGCCAGGAGGACCTGGGCTGCTGGAGTGAGAACAGTGCAGCAGATTGTCCCCCTGTTGTCACTTCCTCTCCCAAGGTGGCAGAGTGAAGGCTGTGATCATGCCTCAGCACACCGTCCAGTGAGGCCCATCAGGGATGACTCCCCAGGGAGAGTTTGGTGTGCAGGACACCTTTGAGCAGATATGCCTCAAAGTAAGGCCCTCCTGTCTCTGGGGAGCCTGCAGGCCAGCTGGACAGGACACACGGCCCCTGCGCTCACAAGTCTTCGATGTGATGGGGAGTGACAGCTCCTATGTCCCGTCTCTAGTTAGCCTGGGGGCACATCCACATTTCCCGCCGTGACAGCCCCCAGGTTGGCAGCTACATAGCACTCCAGACTCAACCTGGGTCAGAGGCAGGAGCAGTCTCTTTCAAGAGGCCGTGGATGCTGGGGGATAACAGAGGAAGCAGGGTGGAGTGGGGAGTTGCGGCTGGATGCAGGAAGAGAGGCAGGGGGTGGGAAGGCGGGAGCCAACAGGCCTGGGTACCGCGGAACGCGTTCAACTGCAGTGCTCCCGGCTTCAGCTACGGAAGGAGAAATTTGGGGGTGTGGAGTGGGGGGGCCTCACGGCTCCTACCTTTTCCCCTTGAGTTTTTTCTTCTTCTTGGGGTTTCTTGCTTCGATTCTAGCCACTGACATCACGCTGACCGCAGTAGAACATGTCCTTTAAGGCTATGGCTCAAGTGCGAACTGAACCTCTTCCCCCAACGATCTGGCCCCATGGAGCCCAGCTGGAGCTTTCAGAGACTTTATTAAATATTTGTTAAATGAATAAGTACTAAGGGAGAACTGAAGAGTATTAACGTATTATGTCCACAAGGCTTAAAAACAGCCCAGCTCATGGAGTCTAGGCTTCTGCGTCTGCCCTGCCAGGGCTTGGCAGGCTCTGGCCTGGCCTGGGCTACTGCCTTCTGCCTTCACAGGGAGAAGCCAGTGGAGGGCCAGCACCACGTTGGAGGAAGGGAGCTCCTTACTAGACCCGAAGAAACCACATGGTTCCTCTGCAGCCCACCTAAGTCACCCCCTTTCGTCTCCCTCCCCAGATGGATAACACCCTGAGTTCACAGGGGCATTGCTTTTCCTTGGTGGAGACAGAGGTACCCCTGTTTCTTAAGCCAGGCCAATTAGCAGGAATCAGAACTGTACCTGCTCCTACCCAGACTGTCCCAGGCAGTGCCAGCGTCTTGAGGGACTCAGACCTGAGCTTACACAGTCTGTGCTGGTCTCAGTGTAAGCACAAAACCAACACTGACAGCTTCAGGTTCAAGTGGCTGGTACTCTGCTCCCAAGGGCCTCACTCCCCGCTTGGCAGTCAACCAACCAAGCTAGAAGCACGGGCCACACAGGCTGCTCTGTACGGTTTGTGCCCACCCTGGTGGGAGAAACGCTCTACAACCCCAGGTTCCCAGAGTGATGGAAGGGCAGCCCCTACTCTGCCCTGTCAACGATCCCCCCCCCCGTTACAGGCCCCCTTCTGCACTGGACTTCCAAAGCTGTGTTGCTGCAGGTAATTAAAGGGTTTTAATTAAATTAGGATCCCATCTGGCTGGGATCAGTCAGGCCCTGAACAACGATTTTGTGTCACCAACATCAGAATGTGGATGGGGACTCAGATGTGTGGGGGCTGAATTTGGGGACTGGAGGCCTTTCAGACAGGGCTAGAGGATGCTTCTCAGCTTCTTGGGAGCCCCCTGCCGTGCAGCAGCAACTTCTTCCGACTCGCAAATGGCGGCCGTGCGCCTCAGTGCTGGAGAGGGGGCAGAGAACCAGAGCTTTTCCAAGTTCCTTCTTGCCCGTGAGTCGATAACATCTCTCTGAAGTGCAGCGAGATATGTGAGCATTTTCTCATTTCTACAGATGAGGAAACTGGGGTCCACAGAAGTGAAGTGCTCAACTACATCCACTGAATCAAGTGGAGCTGGACTAAACTGCTAGAGATGGAGACCCAATAAGAGAAATTTGATAGAAGTAAGATAGAAATTTGATTTTTCTCTCACATGAAAGTCTGAAGGTAGGAGCCTAGGACTGGTATGATATTTCTATTCCACAAAATTTTCAGGGACCAGGACTTCTTCCAGCTCATGGCCACTTCTAGGCTATGGCTCTTATCCCTCGTGGTTTAAGATGGCAGGTAGAGCTCCAGCAATCACATACATGTTCCAGGCAGCAGGACAGAGGATAGAACAAAGAAGACGGGGCAAAGGGTGTATATCAACTTCTTAAGATTTCTGGAAGTTGCCACCTAACTGGCTTACTGGCTAGATCTTAGTCACGTGGCCACATCTAGGCACAAGGGAGGCAAAGAAATGTATGTTTTTCAGGCAGCCAAGTGCCCAACTAAAAATGGAGAATTCCATGACTGCGGAGAGAGGGGAGATGGATATTAGTGGTCTCTGCCGCACTTATTATGGGAACCCAGGTCGCCTACCTCCAGCCTGGGGCCTTTTTGCCTCTCCACACCAGGAGCAAGGCTGAAGTTAACACAGACCCCCATCTCCAGAAGCAAAGAAGAAGAGGAACATTTGTCGAGCAACTCATTTATTTTTCCCACCAATGCCCCAAGGTAGGTAGTAGGTCCCTGGTTTTTCACATAAGGAAGCTCTGGAAGATTATGTCATTTGTCCAGGGCACCCGACTAATAAATTACAGACTCAGAATTGGGATCCAGATATATCTTTCTGCAACTCTCCTGTTGTCAGTTCATTGGTTCAGGAGGTGCCAGCTTGTCCCTTGGGACCATCTAGCCAGGCGGCCCTGAGATGATGAACTGGGAGGCTTTGAACTAGGCACCTTAGCTTGGGTGGTTTTCAGGTCAGCCTCTGAGCTTGGCAGGCCGACAGGAAACAGGGGCTTCTGTGGAACCAGAACCCAGCGCCCAGCTGCTGAGTGCCGTGTCTCCTCTGGCATTTGTGTCCTGGCGATGGCAGCAGCTGCCACTCCAGGACTTTGGTATAATTGGCAGGTGCCAATCTCGCCTCCGCCTAGCGGGGCAGGTGGTGCCTCTCCCTGCCCGTCACCCCAGCCCCTGGTTCTCCTGGCAGTACCAGAGGACTCAGAACCTTCGGAAGTAACATTTCTCTCTCCTACTCCCAGCCATGACATTGGATCACTTCCCAGCACAGAGCAACCGGTTCATTGTGTCTCCCACGACCCCCTACACATACCCACTCAATAATCCAGCACCCTGGTCACTCCACGACCTTCAGCTGCCTCCACCCCCATACACGCCCTTCCCCCAGCTTCCCTACCCACCTACCACCTCGTGCATCTCTGAGCAGTGGGCCTCGCCACACAAGTCTGCCACATGCAAGGTCACCAGCATTCCTGCCAAGGATGGGAAAGTGGGTGACTCAGTTCCTGCTTGCTCATCCCTGGGAAGTGGGTAAGGAGGGAGGGAGGAGGGACCCAGGCACCCATTTGCTTTTGCCTTAAACTTCATCAAGAGGAAGACTCAGCATTGCTGCCAGCTGACCTAACATGTATTCCCTCTTATTAGCTTCACAGACCGCTGGGAATATTCACTCCATTAGAGATGGGGATGCCGAGGCCCAGGTGGGAATCCTTGCCCAGACATGCGCAGGGCTGAGGGCAGAGACCACCTCCAGGTGTTCCGGTGCTCAGGAAAGAATAAGCTTTCCCCACTGCCTCCAAATTGCAGTTCTTGCCCTCAGAGAGACTCCAGCCTGATGAGGGAGGCACAGATCCCAGCTTCAGAGGCTCTTCGATCTGACGTGGCAGGTACAGACCCTGGCTCCAGGGGCTCCCCAGTCTGGTGGGGAGATACAGGTCATGTCCCCAAAGAGCCCCCAGTCTGGTAGGCTTGTCCCAGAGGCTCCACTCGAACAGAGGAGCCAAGGCCCCTGCCCTGGGGCGGCTCCCCAGCCAAGTTGAGCAGATGGGGGAACAGGGCCATGGGGCCAGCAGGCCAGCCACTGAAGGGCAGTGGGAGGGGGCAAGGGTTGGGGGTGAGGATAGGAACCTAGAGCTTCTTCCTGGGACAGGAGACAGGTTTGTTCCTGAGGAATCTGCTCTCCTGTGTTTGTGTTTTGTTTTGTTTTTGTTTTTACCGTATGCGGGCCTCTCACTGTTGTGGCCTCTCCCGTTGCGGAGCACAGGCTCCGGATGCGCAGGCTCAGCGGCCATGGCTCACGGGCCCAGCCGCTCCGTGGCATGTGGGATCCTCCCAGACCGGGGCACAAACCTGCGTCCCCTGCATCGGCAGGTGGACTCTCAACCACTGCGCCACCAGGGAAGCCCTCTCCTGTGTTTTGAATGGCAAGAGTGGGAGGTCCAAGCAATTGATGGGGACTGGGGGTCTATATGCCCAGGAGATGCCTAGACATTGCTCACCAAGGAGGAAGAGGTTGGCTTCTTCATAGCCAGATGCTTAGATGGACCCCTTCCCTCTGTGGGGACCAGGGGGGACAGGAAGTATCTGGTGATGGCAAGACTAGTAGAGCACAAAGTCTATTCCAGCAGAATTATGATTCGGGAGGAAATCTGTTAGTAAGGTCCTAATTGAGACGAGCCGCCCGTGTTACTGGGGAAGGCGGAAAAGGAGGGAGAGGCTGCAGAGAGCACGCGGGCAAAATGAAGTTACTGAAATGAACCCCCCCGCCCCGTGCAGGCAGAACTGTGTGCCAGGCAGGCCAGCCCTCCAGCTGTTGGCAGCATCTGGCTCTCTACAGGAGGAGAGGAGCGGGGGGCGGGGGCCAGAGGGCCCCCCGCCCTGCTGACAGTTCAGTCAGGGGGGACAGAGCAGGGGCCCAGCGCAGCCACAGGACTATGGGAGGTGCTCGTGGTCGGTCTCCAGTGTGTGTCCACAGGTGGGACAACGCACCAGAGCCCAGCAAGCCCAAGCCCCCCATGGCAGGCAGGGCCCGAGCCCTGTCCCTAGGGTGGGGAGGGAGAGGGTGGCGCGAAGGAGCTGGGGAGTCTCAAACCTCCGCTCAGGAGAGACACCCCGCAAGCAAGGTGCGTGGCTGGGCGGGGAAGAGGCTGGGATAGGAGTGTGGGCTCAAGTCACTCACCCTTTCTGGGTCCCTTCCTATGAAGGGGACGACAGCAAGGTGGCTTCTGAGACCCCACCCAGCTCTGCTCTGCGGTGTGAGGGCGATGGTCCGCGCTGAGCGCTGCTGGGCAGGGGAGACAGGCTGCGGGTGGCCAGAGCTCCCTACCCTCACGCTAGGACTCTCCTCACTCTGGCTACCTGGCCAAAAGGGACCCAGGGGGCCCGCACGCCACCCTCCCAAGAGAGCAGATCTCCAGTGGCCTCCAGAGAGGGCACTGTGATCTTGGTAGCGGGGGCCCAGCCTTCCCCACACGGAGCGCGAATGGAGTTAGCCCAGCTAACTCCCAGATGAGGTGGCCCGGGCAGCCCTCCATTCTGAGGCCCTCCTATGGGCTGGGGCAGGGGCATGGCTGCTTTCAAGCCCCTTCCGTCCCTACCCCACCCTGGCCTGTTTCTCCCCGAGCATGTCATCAGACTGAACACCCAATACCCCTGATTCTCTGAAGGGACCCTTCCCAGGAGACTTCTGCAGGAGGAGCCGCTGGAAATCACGAGGAGAAGCATCAGAGGTGTCTCCTCGTCCCAGGAAGCCAGGGCCAGAAGGGAACTCAGAGGACATCTGAGAGGCCCTCAGCGTGTGGTCCCTGGGCTGGGACCATCAGTGTCTACCTGGGCACTCATTACTCGTTAGAAAGGCAAATTCTTAGGCCCCACTCCAGACCTACTGAATTAGAAACTCTGGGGTAGAACCCAGAAATCTGGGTTTTAACAACCCTCTTGGTGATGCAGAAGCCCACTCACATTTGAGAACCTCTGGGTTCTCAAATGGCAAGCTCCTCATTTTATAGAAAAAAAATGAAAAGAGAACCAGAGAGGACAATGGACTTGCCCAAGGCCACAGAGCAAAATACTGACAAGAGTGTTGGGACCCCAGTGGGCCCATCAGACGGATATCCAGGAAGGTGACAGGGAACACCTTATGTGGCCCATCCCACCTACTACCTCTTCCTCCCCAGCTACTTCGCAGATGCCACCCTCACCCCCTACCAGCCCCGGCACAACACCGGCCCAGCTTTCGTGGCTGGAAAGGGGGTGGAGAGGGAAGCCCTGGAGCATCAGCTCCAGTAGCTGTTGGAGCCCTGCAGCTCTGGACTCCAGAAAATGTCCTGTTGCCATCTGAGAAACTCTGGCCGGACCACAGGGTGCCTGTGGCCCTCCCCACCCCCGCTCCCATACCCCTCCCCAATAACTCAGAGTCCAGTGCCCAGGAAAGCTTTATTCCTTGATCTGAGAACGAGAGTCTGCACACAGAAGTCAACAAACTGATGATTTCACAAAACCTCCCCCCTCCCCACCCCCACAGACAGACACTACGGGACAGGCCCAGCACACCCGCCGCGGTGTGGCCTCACCCTGCCCCGAGCTGCAGATGGTCCCATGGGCCACAGGGGAGGCAGCATCTCTGTCCTGGCAAGACCTGGGCTGATGGGCAAGGCTGGCTATGGAAGGCTCACTCTCTGGATAAGGTCATTCCCCGAGGAGCCAGCAAGGAGTGGGATGCACGTGGCTCACGGGTGGGCTTCCACGTGTGGTCTTGGTGCTGCGAGAATTACGATCGCCCCCTGTCTCAGCTTAAGGACGAGGGTCCCCTTCAGCACAAGGGTGGGGGTGGGGAGCAATGGCAAGAGAGGGAATTTTGGGAAGGGGTGGCCTGGCTGGGGGCAGATGGTCTCTTTGTCAAGACATCGAAGACTCCACAGGTCACCACTTCAGCCTCAAGCCACAGTCCAGGATGAGGGCTCGGGTCGGCCCACTGGGTGGGGCTGGAGAGTTCCGGTGCTGGCTCCCAGGAAGCCCCAGCTCCGCCATCCTTCAGTGCCCGCGTGCTGTCGTCACCGATGAAATAGCCCTCTCCTTGCTGTGTTCTTCCGCAGGATGGCAGGGAGGGAGCCAAGGTCTTGGGCTCCCCTCCATGACTTTATTGGTCTGCTTGCTCCAGGGACCTCCTGGACCCAGCATCTCTCTATTGCTCCGTGGGGAAGCCCTGGGAGGCCGCCCAGAGAAGCCACTCCTCGGCCAGCGCTCCTGTGTCCTGGTTGCTCCACAGCCTCAGGTTGGGGCCAGCACCTGCGCCCCCTTCCCCGCCACCTGAGGCTTGGCCCTGGCGCCCTCTCCACCCCCGCGCTCCCCGCCTGAGGCCCCTTCCTCTCCCTGCCCAGTATCCAGACAGATGGCTTCCTGTGTGGGCAGGCCTGTCCTTCCAGTCCTGGCCTGGCCTCTGTGGCCTGCCCAGGGTCACCCGGAGGGGTAGTAGGGAGTATCGCTGTGGTAGTTGTAATCCGGGCACACCTTCTGGACTAGCCTGTAGTCTGTGCTGTAGAAGGCGATGTAGACGCAGACGACTTTGAAGGGCTGGGAGCAGCTCCAGGTGGCTGAGCTCTGAGCGTGGTCTCGGGAGCAGGTCTTGGCTGGGTCGTGGGTGCAGAGCGAGATCCGGCGGCCCCGTTCCACCTTCTCCCACTCCATCCGGCAGTTGAAGATTTTGGAGGCCTTGGCTTCAATGAAGATCTGCTGCTCCTGGTGGAACTCGACAGCTTTACTGGGGGGCACGAGGCTGATGGAGATGTTGCCCTGGCCCGTGGCATTGTGTCGGAAGTGGACGCTGAAGGTCCCATTGCCGTGGTCCACGATCTTCCCCGTGACGAGCAGGTTCAGGGCTACCGTCTTGATGTTGGAGTAGAAGTCACCCCAGCCAAAGATCTTCTTCACTCTGGCCGACGGTGGGGGGCTGTGGTTCGGGCGACTGGGGGGCTGCCCGAGGACCCCCCATGCCTCCCCAGGTGGAACCAGCAGGCCTAGGAGAGTAGAGCTGGCCATGGGGCGGGACTTAGGTGACATGTGGCCCCGCTTTCGAGGCATCCGGGGCCGGGGCTGGCTCTCAGGGTCGTCACGCTCAGGGTCCTCTGAGCCAGGGGGACCATCATCCTGGCCACAGATGACCTGTGGAGGGAGTTGGGAGGAGAATGAGCACCTGGGTCCCCAGAAGACCCAGGAATTCTGGTTCACTGCCTCCCACCACCGGCATCATCGCTCTGCCCTCCCTTCCACTCTGACTTGGGGCTGAGGGGGCCCTGCACATTGCCCACCTACTCTGGGGGCTGGGTATGCACTCTGGCCTGTGTCGTGGTTCCCTCTCATGTTCTGACACTCAGGTCACCCCTAGCTCCTCTCCCCACTGTCCTGCCTCTGGTCACTGTTCAAAGTCTTGGAAGGATGGTGGAGAATTCTCTCCAGTAGACCACGGCAGCAGAGGTACATGGCCCCAGCTCCTAGGGAGCCCCAAGTCTAATGGGGGAGGCCCAGCTCCCGATGTTGGGAGAGCCTTCATCTGATAGAAGAAGCTGTGATGACAGAGCACCCCTTTCTGATAGGAGAGGTAGAGTCTCCCACTCTGTGAAATTCCCAGGCTGATGGGGGAGGTGCAGTCTCTGCCCTCAAAAAGCCCCAAGTCAGATAGGAGAGCTCCATCTCTATGCTGAGAGAGCCCCTAGTTTGACAGGGGAGGAACAGCCCTTGCCTTTGGGGACTTTCTAGTCTGTTGGATGAGACACCACCCCTATCCTGGGGTAGTTTCTACCTTCAGAGGCGAAGAGAACCAACAGATGATGGAAAAGAAAACAGAACCCAGCAAAATTCTCTCTCAAGTACACATGCAGTTTAGGTTTTGGCAGGAGGATTTGAGGGAGACCTGGGGTGAGTTCCATACCCAGGAGGGCCACACTCTCCTCCGGGGACCACTGGTGATAACTTGCCAGGACATTACTTATACTAGGAGGTAGGAGTTCTTATTATTCCCACTTCACAGATGGGGACACCAGACTCACAGGTTACATCACTACAAGGCTGTCACACAGAGTCAGACCTCCCAAGCCACTGCACTCCCGGGCGCACAAGCCAGATGGGTCCTTCTACTGGGATTTCATCCAAGCCCCATCCCCACCCAGGATCTCCTGTAAACTGCGGAGGCCTGGCTGGCCTCTGCTGCATCAGCTCTATTGACAGGCAACATCTGGGGAGGCTTCCTGAAGGAGCTGTGGGGAAGGCCAGCAGGACAGCCTGACGAGCTCAAACACAGGACAGCTCAGGAGGGCATCAGGGAGTGAACCGGGTTTCCTGAGGACAGCTGCCTGGTGTGGGTTTGCTCAGCTTCTGAAGAGAGTACTTACCTTACGTATCTCGTTATGAGCACCGGGGCACCAGCTCACAGCTGGGCAGCATCTGGATTTGCTGGTGACCCTGGGATGAGGGTGGGGGATGCCTGAGGTCTGGAGGGCTCCAAAGGGGTTTGTGGTCTCTTTTCTGGCCCTGGCCATGCCTGGGGCTGTGTGCGGTGGCCCTGCCTGCCAGGACCCAAGGGTGGGGCGGAGGGACAGTAGGAGGGGAAGCTCTGAGGGCTGGGCTCAAGGCGGCAGACCTGTGTGTACTCGGCCGCCGGGGGTCACAGCTGAATGGCTGGAGGATGGGGAGAAGGGCCCCGGGTGGGGATGTGATAAGGGAGGGCTTCTTCCACACGGTGGCAAAGATAATTATTGTTTTGAGGAGAAGGGCAGACCCAGGTGTGGGGCTGAGGCTTCTCCAAGACGGGATTGGTGGGTGGCGGTTGGCCACCCGAACCAATTGGTGGGTCGGAGGGGAGCTGAGCCCTGGGCTGGGGTCTGGGGTCGATTCCGCGCGTCCTGGGCCGCCAGGAAGGAGCGAGCGAGCGCTCGGGGAGCGGGCTCTGGGCGCTCCGCTCAGCTGCCGCGAGAGCCCGGGGCGGGAGCCGCCTGCCCAGGTCCTGTGGGGCTCCGGCTGCGCGCAGCCGGGAGAGAAGAGGAAAACAACAGGCGGGGAGGGAGGGAGCGGGAGGGAAGGCGGCAGCGAGGGACGCGGGGGCCGCCCCGCGCCTGTACTGGCTCGTACGCTGATGGACCCAGAGCGCGGGGCCCCTAGGTCAGGGAAGAGCCCCACAGCTCTGATGACTCTGGCAGGTCATCAGCTCCACAGCCATCCCCCACCACCCTTCCGCACGGCCCGGGGCCCGGGAAGGGGTCGAGTAACCCTTGGCGACGGCTGCGGGCATTTTCCCTCGTGCCCGTCGCACCTCCCGCCACCAGAGGCCGAGTGGGTGGGCCAGCCCAGCACCCTCTCCCCGCCCCTATTAACCCTTACTGTCCAGTCTCTGGCCTCGGCCCCGCCCTCTCCCCCAGCCTCCAGGCTTCCGCTCCATCCCCGGGATGCTGAGGGGAAGGGAGAAAGTTTTCGGGCTTGGAAGCTTCCCGCGCTCTCCCCCAATCCTCCCGGCCCCCGCCCCTCCGCGCCGCTCCCCGCGGACCACTCACCAGATAGAGGCTGCCCTGCACTAGGAACACGAAGCAGCAGCGAGTCAGTTGCATCTTCCTCCTTTGCTCTCGTGCCCCTTTCTCTCGTCTTTCCCCCTCAGGGTACCAGGCCCTTCCTCACCCCTTGCTCTTTCAGGCGCGCCGTCCCATGCTCCAGTCCCAGGCCACTCGCGGCCCTTCGCTCTGCCAGCCGCCCAGGACCGACCCCGCCCCCTTCGGTCCAGCTGTGCAGCCGCCGCCCCCCTCCCCTGGTCCAGCTGTGCGCGGCACGGCCCCCTCTCGAGGTCCCAGATGGGTGCCCCGAGCGCCTCGAAGGGCCCCAGCTGCGCGGTGGCTCCGCCGCTCCAGATATGCCCCCTCGGTTCCAGCGGCGCCGCTCTCGCCCAGATGTGTTGGGGACCCGCGCGCGCGCTCGTCCCTGTGCTAATTCCCCAGACCAGACGGCCCCTCCCGCCCCGTCGCGGCGCGCCCCCTGGCGGACGCCCCTGGCCGCGCCGAGACCCGCCGCCGCTACCCGCGCAGCGCCCCGCCAGACTGGAGCGCTTCTGGCGCCCAGGCGGCTCCCGCTTCCTCGTCCCTCCCACCGGCTGCGGCGGCGGCGGCGGCGGCGGCAGGTACTGTGAGCCCAGCCGGTACCTCCAGAGTTAACTCCTCCCCTGCCGGCCAGCAACCCAGGGACCTAGGACGCGAGGGGCAGGATGTGGGGGCGGAGTAACTGGGCGAGGAAGGGAGAGGGTGGTGGCCTCGGGAATAGGGGCACTACTTTTTCCACCCCTCTGGCAGGGCGCCTGTCCCCGGTCGCGAGCATTGGGGATCCGCTGCCTTGCCCTGAATCCCAAGAGGCCTGGAATTTGGAAAGGTCATTTTTCCCGAACTCATTACGAGAGCCAGAAAAGAACGTCTTCCTTACTGTAGCCTATTCCCACAGCCCAAAGTCCACTTCTCTCCGCAAGAGTTGCGTTTGTGCTGAGGGAAGTTCTTCTAGATGTCTAGCCTGTACTCCTTTTGTTCAGGAGTCAGTTCCTTTCCTCTTCTACGTTACTCAGAGGGGCAGGGATAACCCTCCCTGCCTCCCCCCAATACCTCTCAGTCCAGTCGCTGTAACAGGGAACTTTTGGCTGGAGCGCTGGGCTGAAAAGGCCACTAGGGTCCAGACTGGATTCTGGGGCTGGGGTCAGGGGTAAGCCTCCTGAGAAGCTGGGGAGCCAGGTGGGCAAGGCCTCCCTGGAGGCTGTACCTCCATTCTTCACTACTGCCCTCCCTGTGATCCAGGGAGCCCCAGGCTGGGATGTGGGGCTCCTATGCCAGCAGGGTCTCTATCTCCGGTCTCTGCAAACTTCCCAGGCGAGGAGGAAGAAAATGACCCTCATCCAAGATTCCCAAAGGTGGGGCCCATCCCCCATCCCCCCACACCTCTGGGTTTTCTTCCTGGAATTGCAGGGCCCCTTTAGTCCTTAGAAAAATCAAAGGTCGGATTCTAGCACCCAGCACCCCTCAGAGGCTGTGAGGGTGAGGAGGTACCCCAGCATTTGGAGCAGCCCCAGCCTGGGCTGGGCCCATGGGGCAGGATGGGTGGGCACTCCGCTCTGGCCCTCGAGGCCCAGCTTGGTCTCTGGCTGCAGCCCCCAGCACACACCCAGCCTCCTCCCCCACCATCTGCCAGGCGGGTGCGCGGGGAATGCAGATGAATGTTAATATCAGCCTGGGCCAAGTGCGATGAGGGAGACAGATTCTGCAGAGCGCAGACAGCATCACAGAGCCCCCTGCATTCCCCAGGCACCCTGGGCAGTATGGGATGCAGCAGCCCCTCCCTGGTGGTGGCGGTGGGGGTGTGTGCATGTCTAGTCAAAGACCCCCCTCCCCCACCCAAAGCCTGGGGAGGGAGGAACAGATAAATCCTTGTCTGGCCTCTGAGCCTCTGGTCCGGCTGGGAGGAAGAAGCTGTCGGCCTGAGCGTGAGCAGCTGGTTCTGGCCCTCAGCTAGGCAGGTGTGTAGCTGGGCCCACTCCTTGTCCATCTCCAGGAGGTCCTATCCCCAGGAGAGCAGTGTGACCCAGCAGAAAGAGCACAGGTCTTCAGGCCAGACAGCCCTGGATTCTACTCCAAGCCTGGCTGTGTGACCTTGGGCAAGTTGCTTTGGTTCTCTGATGCCAGTGTCTTGATCTGTTGTTGCAGGAACTAAATGAGACCGAATGTGCAAGCGAAGCCCAGGCGCAATGGCTGGCAGGCAGTCATGGCGTTCGATAAAGGGAAGCTCTTGCTTTTCTACTACCCACACATTTGCTCTGGCTGCGCCTCCTGCCAGGCTGGCCTTCACTGCCCTATTGGCTCTTCCTGGCTGTCACTTCCTTCAAGTTTCCCCTCTGCATTCATCCATCATCCATCGGCCAAGCCTGTCCTCAGTGCCAGGCACCGGGCCAGGGGTTGGGACACGGAGACGAATTGGACACCATCCCTGCCCTCAAGGATCTCACTGCGTAGCGTGGAACCAAGACATGAAAATCAATGAGTATAACTCAGTGTGGTGAGTAGAATAACAGATCCCTCTACCAGGCAGGATGGATACACTAAGGACCATGCGGGGTGGGGTGGGGTGGGGTGGGGGGTGGCGGGGACGGTGGGGGGATCGGAGAGGGATGGCTTCCTGGAGGAGGTGATGCCGAAGGACTGACTGAATGGTCAAAGGTCTGGAGGCCAGAACAAGAAGCAGTTTGTTGTTACTGGAGCTCAGTGGGGAGGGGAGGAAGTTGGAGCGGCAAGCTGGGGCCAGCTGGCGGAAGGTCCTTCCTGCAGGTCAAGGGGGTTAGGACCTTGAAAATCGTTTGAAGGGTTTTAAGGGGGCTGGTGAGTGTAGTCAGATTTGCAGTTTAGAAAGCTTTTGGAAAATTCACTGGAAAGAGGAAAGACTTGAGGAAAGGAACCAGTTAGGGGATAAATGCAATGGTCTGGGGTGAGAGAGAGGGGTAGACTGAAAACATCTTTAGGAGGGAGGCAAATCAGGATTGAGTTGTTGCTGAAATGAGGAAGGAAGGGAGACAGAGAGTCAAGTATGATACCCAAGTTTCTGGCTTGGGCAATGGGCAGGATGCTCGCTGAGGTGGGCACTACATGCGAGAGGATGTGTTGGGGGGTAGAAGGTGGCTTCTGGGGAAGTGGGGAGGTCAGTATCAGTCATGTCAAATCTGGGTGCTGTTGGCCAAACAAGGGCAGATGAAAGTCTAGCTGGGGGTACTGGAGGTGTGGATGTGAAAGAGGAATAAGGGGCTTGGATGGAGGACCCCTGGGCACCCTGGCATTTAAGGGGTGGGCAGAGGAAGAACAGCCCCCAAAGGATCCCAGACAGGAGCCGGCAGCCAGGGGCAAGGAGGGCGTGTGGGCTGATCCTGGAAGCAGCAGAAGTACTGGGGCTCTCACACTCGAGAGTGCCAAGCAGAGGTTATTGTACACATGCAGATGCTAGGGTCCCACCCCAGGGTCAGCAGATGGGAGCTCAGAACCAGGCATTTTTGCCCCCTTCCCAGGTAATGCCGATGGAGGTGGTCTCTGGACTTCACTTTGATAAACTGGTGTATGGGGAGTGTCAGGATAGAGGGAACAAGCAGCAGCTCAGAGGAGCAGAGCAGCCTGGCAAGGCAGAGACAAAAAAGTGACCACAGGTTTGGCCGAGATTCCTCCGGCAACTGTACCCAACCTCGGTCCTTCCACCTGCTCCCAGGGTGGGGAGACAGATGGCAGATTCAGTGAACTCTGTGCGCAGCTGTGCTGGAGGTAACCCCAGGTGTGTCTGCCATGCAGGCTCACCTCTCCTCTTACCCCCAACGCCCTCCCCACCACACCTTGCACACAGCAGATGCCCAACGAAAGGGGAAGAACTCAACCTGCTAGTACCGCCCCGCGGCCCCCAGCCTCCTTGGCACCCACTTGCACCCTGGATGTCGGTCGACTGGGCGTTTGCTTAGCACCCCTGACGCTTTCGCCTGCCTCAGTCTCACCTTTGGAAGAATCCTGTCTATATGCCTCCCCTCCTCCCTACCACCCCAGTGCTGGAGGAAAGAAAACAACAGAGGGGTGCCCGGTCAGCGCTTATTGAATAAATAGGAAATGGGGCTCCTGATGCTTTGAAAGGCAGAGAATGGATGCCCTTGAGCCGCTTGGAGCAGAGAGGTGCGGGGGAGAGGGGGGAGTAGTTCATTATTGCTAACAATCTCTCATGTTTACCTGGAAAATTGCAATTTTTAAGTGTTATGATAGAATGCTACATAGAGGGAACCAGGGGAGCCCAGAGGAAAACCCTAATTCTAATGAGGGGGCCAAGGACGAATCCCAGAGAAATTGGTCTTGTGATATGCGGATCAGCTCAGGTGGGAGGGGAAGGAAAGAACCTTCCAGGCAGAGGAAGCAGCTCATGCAAAGGCCAGAGATGAAAGAAAGGCTGAGAATGGGGTTCTGATGAGGACAAGATGAAAGACTCGTTTGTTCCACAAATAGTTATCGGGTGTCTACTTGTATGTCGGGTCCTGGGCTGGGTGTGAGGGTACAGCTGTGATTGAGAGATGGCAGTCCTTATTCGCGTGGAGAATTGGGGCTCTGGGAGAGACAGAGATTAAATAGCTAAGCATACAAAAACACAAGCTCTGAGATGCTGGAAGGTGGTATGAAGGATGAAGATCACCAAGTTCTGAGTAAGAGAGAAACCAAGTAGGGGGCCCACTTTACCTGGAAGTGGTCAGGGAAAGCTCTGTGAGATGTGACGTTTCAGCTGGGACCAGAAGGGCGAGGAGGCGTCGCCAGCCATTGAGCTGGGGTGGGGGCTTCCAGGCAGAGGGAACAGCGCATGCTAAGGCTCAGAGACTAGGGAGAGTTTGGTGCTTTGGAGAAGCCAGAGGCAGTAAGGATTGTGAAGGAGTGGGGAGTGAGCCAGAGCCAGAGAGGTGCGCCGGGGCTGGACGGCTCAGGGCTCTATGGGTCTAGTGAAAGGTTTGGGGCTTCCTCCTGTGATAAAGGTGTTTGTTTTGTATTACAGGTTTTTAATTTACAAGTTTTAAACAAGGGGCAGACTTGCACTTTAGAACGATCACTCTGATGGCAGAGGATTTAAGAGAGTGGGTGACACTGGAAGCTGGGAGGTGATGATGTCCTGGGTTAGGGCAGAACCCCTTGGGATGGGAAGGAGGGGATGGCCTTGACAGACATTTAAGGAGTGGAATGGAGAGGAGTTAGGCTCTAGGACTGGGGTTGAGGGGTCAAAGATGCCCCCAGCTTTCTGGCCCGCGGGACACAGGACGGAGGGCAGGTTTGTGGGAGGATGCAGAGCCCCACCCTGGACAGGTGGCGTCAGGTGCTTCAGGTGCAGCAAAGAGCTGGGTGCAGAGTGGAGTTCCCACTGAAGGGACCAGACTGGGAGGCGTGTGAGCCTCGAGAGTTATCAGAGGTGAGAGTGGGAGGAAGTCGCAAAGGACAGAGCACAGCGAGGGTGCAGAATGGGGCTGCCAGGGCCAGTCATGTAGGGAAGAGTGATGGAAGAGAGGGGGGATGGGGCAGGGGAGGGACAGGGGAGCCAGGAAGCAGGTGGGAACCCCCTGGCCTCAGAAGCCTGAGGGAAGCTACTCACATCCCACACTGTACCTACCTCCTGCCTCCGGCTTTGAGGGGTCATTTTGTCTATGCCCCTGCCTCTCACAGGTCTCTCCAGCCAGGAGGGCCCTCCTGCTCAAAAGGCTCCCTCGTGTGCTCTTGTTGAGAGGAAAGGATAAGGACGTGGGGTCCAGCCCTCCTGGATTAGGGTCTGGCTCTGAGATCGGCTGTGCGGGTGATCTGGGAGAACCTCTTGTCTTCCTTGGGCCTCAGCTGCCCCGTCTGTAAAGGGGGATCACACTGCCCCTCTCCTGGGGTGAGGACTCGGTGAGGGTGAGAGCGTCTGGCTCTCTACTGGGCACATGTACACCCTGGTCCTTTATCTGCATCGAGCTGGTGGAAAGTGCTTTGTAAACAGCGAAGCACTTGAGCGAAAGGAGTCTGGCCGCGCCCCTTCCAGCTACTCGCCAGTTATCTTCGGAGGTGGGAAGCAAGGGGGAGAAACAGGGCCTGAATTGCACCGCTAGACTGCAGGGCACCTGGCAGGGGCCCCGCACCTGGCACCAGGTCATCTGTTCTCCACCTGTCGGCTGGACACAGGTCGCCGTGGTCAAAGCCAACTCCCCGGGGGATGATAAGGAGACCGCGCTGGCGTGTCGTGTCGGACGTGAGTGGGGTCAGCGCGCCGCCTGGTGGGCACTTGGGACGCTGCCTGCGGGCGCTTTGCGCCGCGAGGAAGGCGAGGATTCACCTGACCGCCGCGCTGCCCCCTCTCGCTCGCCAGTGCCCGGTGCCCAGGCGTTTGATGACAACGCCTTAAGACAATGAAGGGCCTGTGCTGCTCAGAGATGTCGTTGCGCGATCGAGCTCTGGAGCCAGATCCCCTGGGTCCCAATCCTGCGTTTGCCACTGTGTCTTGGGCAAATGATTACGCCTCACTGTGCCCGGTTTCTTCATAGGGATAATAACAGTATAAATTTGTTGGGAACGGCGTCTGGCATATAGTTAGTGCTCAATAAACGCCGCCTATTCTTATATACGCATTCAGTTATTCAGTCAACCACAGGCTTTCACGTCGCTGTCGGACCAGGAGGCAGCTCTGGAGCGAAAATAGCCTCGACTGAGACGGGGAGGGGGGTCGTGCCCCCTCGGGCACGCGAAGGGAGCCTCGAGTTCTTTATTTGTGAAAGGGTCAGTACAACATCTGTAGTGAGAAATTCCCGCTTCCTTTTCACGGAAGGGGTTCAGGGTGGGCGTAGAGGCCACGCTCACCTGCACCCTGGCCCTCGGGTTCGCCTCCATTCCGGCCCGAATTCAGGGGCGCGCGCCCCTCTGGACCCCCAACGGACACTGGGTCCAGAGCCCCCCGTGGCAGCCTCCTCCGGAGGTCGAGGCGTCCACCCCGCTGGGTCCCTTCCCCTCCTCCCCCATAGGGCTGGCGGGGCGCATCACCCCCTCGCCCTCCGACGGTCGCCCGGGCGTCCAGACGGCCTGCCTGCACCTTCCATTTCCAGGCCGATGGTGACGCCTGGCGGCGGAAGGAAGGACAACCGGAACCTCCACTCAAGGAACTCCTATCTAAACTCTTGGGCACCGCTGGGTGGGGGCGGGGCGTTGGGGTGGGGGAGATGAGGAGACAGTGTCAGGGGGATCCAGGAGGTTGAAGGGCTTCCCAGAGCAGCACTGACCTGAGCTTCTGTTGCGGAGATGCCATCAAGACCTTCCGATTCCAAATCTGATCAAAGGGGCAGGGGGAGTCGAAGGGCACTGAGGAGGGGGGCAGGGTTGGGGTGGTAGCCAGATGAGACCCCAGAGAGTTCGGGAGGAAGACTTCCCTAGTATTCTCCCTCCACCCCATTTGGGGTCATCACTGTTCCCCTTTGGTGCCATAGCCCTTCCCACATTTCAATATAGGGCAGAACATGGGGGGAATGAGCCTGGGAGTGGCCACAGGCTGAAAGGGACCTCAGTCAGGCCACTCCTGGAAGGGTCAGCGCAGCCATGAAGAGGCAGCAGGAAGGACGCCACTGGGGGTGCTTTTCTGACCCCTGTTCTGCCCTGGACCACCACGGCTGCCCACACCTTCCTCACGCAGACTCAGCACTGGCTTGATCTGCAGCCTTTCAGGCTTGGGCATCGGGGAATGACCTCAGCCCAAAGGCATAACCTACTCACTCCTGAACGCCAGGCCCAAAGTCAGCCAACTCTGGACATGGGATTCCACAGACTCTGCCAACTCCAAGTATACAAAATCATCCTCTTCACATCCTGAGCCACAGTCCTGTGGCCTCCTGTGTTCCTCCCTCCTTGAAGGACGCCACCATCCACCTCATTGGAATCTTGGTGCCAGCCTTGCCCCCTGCCTCTCTTCCCAACGTCCAGTTGCCTCTCCTCCAACCCACTGGAGGCTTCAGGACTCCATCATTGCTCACTGGGACCACAGTAGCCCGGAATGGTCTCTCCCAGTCATTCCTTACGTACCCCACGCCAAAGGGAGATTAATTTCCAAGATGCAAATTAGATGATCTCCTTCTCCTATTTCAAATCCTGGGAAGGCTTCCCACAGCCCCAAACTAGACAATGCATATTGAAAACATTCATGAAATGGTACCAACATCCTCTCATTTAATCACACAACCTCCTGAGGTAGCTTCTATTACTACCGCATTTTACAGATGAGAAAACTGAGGCTTCAGGAGATAAGCTGGCTTCCCCGAGGATCCGTAGCTAATACTCTTCAGAGCTGAGATTTGGACCCAGGCGGCCTGGCTTGCTGAACCCATGCGTTTACTCACCACACCAGTGTGTCCTAAAGTGAAGTATTTGTTGTGTTGGCTGGGAGATTCCTTTAAAAAAAAAGTAGTACAGATGAACAATTTTAATTTTCATAGAAATGTTTCCTTTTAAGGCTTTTGTTCTATTTTCTTTTATTTATAGCAAGGGATACTGGTTTCCCATTTATGGAGGTGATACAAAGTGACCCTTTAAAATTAATTTATTTTAAGGGAAAAGAGTAGCTAACTGAAAGCAAAGTACTAAGTACGTGACAGCCTGGGCGGAATGTGGAGCTGGGAAATGAGCGTCGGTACACTCGCTGCGACGCTGTGCTTCTCGGGAGAAATGGCAGACTCTGCAGTACGCTTGCATGTGCTCTGGCCCCACTTGTTACGGACCAGGGTTCTTGACATCCTTAATCAATAGAAATTGACCAGAGGCCAAACAAGAAATTCAGGCAAGGCTTTATTGGGACCCCTGCTGCAGCAGAGGGGAGTGAGAACAAGCAACAGATTCCCCTGCTCACTCCCTCCAAAGGGAGGGCAAGCTGGGTCCAGGGGTCATGCCTGAGGGGGGGCTTAGGGGGTTTGCCTACCCCTTCGGCGGTGTTGTGTGCAGGGGGCATGCCCGGTACCCTGCTTCTGCTCTCCGTTCTTCAGAAGTGGCAATCGGGATTTTTGGTCTTTTTGTATCTTTTTGTCCATAATTTGCCCCAACTGTACATGCACGCAGTTATTTTTAGTCCCTTGTAGTTTCTTTGTATTTTGTCCAGGTGCAAGCATGGCAGCAAAGGGTCCCAGATTCCAGGTCCCAGCCTGTCTCACGCTTCACTCTGCAGACTGCCCCTTGCTTTCTCTTCTCTACCGACACTCCTTTCCTGGGGCCTCTGAACCACTTGCAGCTCCCCAAACACACCAGGCTTTGCCTTGCCTCCGTGCCTTTGTACACACAGTTCTTGCCACCTGGCGGCCCCTTCCTCCGTGGCTGTCGGGTGAACACTTGCTCTCCATTGGACTATTCACCAACCTCAGGCAGCACTCCCTTCTTGAAGCTTTTCTGACACCTCTCCCACCATTGTTCCCCCAGAATCACCTGTCCTCACTTTGTTCTCCCTTCTCTCCCCAGGCTGTGAATTCCTAGAAGACAGGGACAGTCTTCTTTGGTCCAATGCCTGACACTCAGGAGGAGCTCAATAAACGTGTATGCAATTTGAATGAATGAATTCCATGGCAAGTCAGGTGGGGATAAGGCAGATTCCAGCTGGGAGGAATGGGGTGGGGGATTACAGCCTTTAAGGAGAAGGTGGGTATGGGCTCTTGAGCTGGATGTCGATGGCAGCATGGAGAACTGGGGAATTCAGTCTTCCAGACGCAGATGTAAAGGATCTGTATGGGAACTTATTTATTAAAGGGGAATGTCAATTTAGGGGAAAAGTCGATTTATTTAATAAATGATGCTGCCGTATCGGTGACCCATCGGGAAGAAAATAAAGCCAAATCCTTCCCTCTGACCTGACAACACCTACAAAATAGACCCCTGATGGATTAAAGTTTTAGAGTGAAAAATAAAAGCTAAAAATATTAGGAGAAAAGTTAGAAGAATAATTCTTTAACCTTGCGGGAACAGGAAACCCAGAAGCCATAAAAAAGAGAGAGAAAGGGACTTCCCTGGTGGTCCAGTAGTTAAGAATCCGCCTTCCACTGCAGGGGATGCAGGTTCGATCCCTGGTCAGGGAACTAAGATCCCACATGCCACGGGGCAACTAAGCCTGCGTGCCTCAACTATTGAGCCCGTGTGCTCTAGATCCCACGCGCCACAACTAGAGAAGCCCGCGTGCCACAACAAAGAGCCCGTGTGCCACCATGAAGATCCTGCATGCCGCAACTAAGACCCAATGCAGCCAAATTAATTAATTAATTAATTAAAAAAGAAAAGACTTTCTCTTTAAAAAAAAAAGAGAGAGAGAAAGATTTGGTTACAGAAGAAAGTATTTCAGAGGGACATAAGTTTCCACAAACAAAATAGAAAGGTCAACAACACACTGAAAAAAAATACCTTTGCAACATGTGTAATAGACAAACGGTTAATATCCTTACTATGAAAAAAATTTTATAAACCAATAAGAAAAAGACAAAAAATAAAAGAGTGGGCAGAAGTATAAACAAGCGGTTAACAGAAAATATATATGGAAAGTCAGTCAGCCTCAGCAGGTGTCAGAGAAATACAATTTAAAACAACAATGAGATATGTATTGTTAAAACTTATTTTATTGACGTATAGTTGATTTACAATGTTGTGTTAATTTCTGCTGTACAACAAAGTGATTCAGCTATACATATATATATTCTTTTTCATATTCTTTTCCATTATGGTTTATCACAGGATATTGACTATAGTTCCCTGTGCTATACACTAGGACCTTGTTGTTTGTCCATTCTATATATAATAGTTTGCATCTGCTAATCCCAAACTCCCAATCCATCCCTCCTCCAACCCCTTGGCAACCACGAGTCTGTGCTCTACGTCTGATTTTGTTTCTGTTTTGTAGATAAGTTCATTTGTGTCATATTTTAGATTCCACATAGAAGTGATATCATATGGTATTTGTCTTTCTCTTTCTGACTTACTTCACTTAGTATGGTAATCTCTAGTTGCATCCATGTCGCTGCAAATGGCATTATTTCATTCTCTTTTATGGCTGAGTAGTATTCTATTGTATATATGTACCATATTTTCTTTACGCATTCGTCTGTTGATGGGCATTTAGGTTGTTTCCATGTCTTGGCTATTGTGAATAGTGCTGCTATGAACATAGGGGTGCTTGTGTCTTTTTGAATTATAGTTTTTTCTGGATATATGCCCGGGAGTGGGATTGCTGGGTCATATGGCAACTCTATTTATAGTTTTTTGAGGAACCTCCATGCTGTTTTCTATAGTGGCTGCACCAATTTACATTCCCACCAACAAAGTAGGAGGTTCCCTTTTCTCCACACCCTCTCCAGCATTTGTTATTTGTAGATTTTGTAATGATGACCATTCTGATCAGTGTGAGGTGGTACCTCATTGTAGCTTTGATTTGCATTTCTCTAATAATTAGTGACGTTGAGTATCTTTTCATGTGACTGTTGTCCATCTGTATGTCTTCTTTGGAGAAATATCTATTTATGTCTTCTGCCCATTTTCCGATTGGGTTGTTTATGGTTTTTTTTGTTGTTGAGTTGTATGAGCTGTTTGTATATTTTGGAAATTAAGCCCTTGTCAGTTGCATGAGATATGTATTTTTTAAACTAGTAGATTTTATTTTTCAGAACAGTTTTAGACTTACAGAAAAAATTGAGCAGATAGAGAGTTCCCATAGGCACCCCTCCCCCCACCCCATACACGGTTTCCCCTGATATTAACAATTTATATTAGCATGGTGCATCTGTTACAATTAAAGAAACGATACTGGTATATTATTATTAACTAAAGTCCATACTTTATTCAGATCTTCCTACTTTTTACATTCTTCTGTCTCAGGATCCCATCCAGGATACCTCATTACATTTAATCTCTTTAAGCTCCTCTTGGCTGTGACCTTTCCTCAGACAGTGCTTTTTTTTTTTTTTTTTTTTTTTTTTTTTTTGCGGTACGCGGGCCTCTCACTGTTGTGGCCTCTCCCGTTGCAGAGACGCGCAGGCTCAGCGGCCATGGCTCACGGGCCCAGCCGCTCCGCGGCACGCGGGATCCTCCTGGACCGGGGCACAAACCTGTGTCCCCCGCATCGGCAGGCGGACTCTCAACCACTGCGCCACCAGGGAAGCCCTGTGCTTATTTTTGATGACTTGACAGTTTGAGAAGTATTGGTCAGGATTTTGTAGAATGCCCCTCTGCTGGAATTTGATCTTTTTCTCATAGGCGGGGGCTATGCCTTTTGGGGAGGTTGACCACAGAGGTAAAGCGCCATTCTTATCACATCATATCAAGGGTACATACGTAATAGGGAAGAACAAACCTGACTCCATATTGGATCTGTTTCTTTCACATTAACCTTTGTATTATATTGTTTTTGCTACAAGTTAATCAGTGAAAGGATGTTGCGCAGAGCTTAAAGTATACGTAATGGCTCATCTCTGGGAAACCTGCCTCCATGCCTGAGCCTTAGCTCACAGGAAACATCCTGCCCAGGTCTGCAGGAAAGAAGAAATTAACACATCCCCTCCAGAGTCTGGCCGGAACCAGGAAATATTTGCAGCGACTTATCGCCTTTTTAACTTCACCTCCTCACCTCCCCCTCTTTGTTCTATAAAAGAAGCTGCGTCCAAACCCAGCCAGGAGGGCTCTTTGGGACGCTAGTCCACCACCTTCTCCGTCTGCTGGCTTTCCAAATAAAGCTGCTATTCCTTGCCCTGAACAACTCATCGTCTCATTGGCCTGTTGTGTGGCAAGCAGGATGAGCCAATTTGGACTCGGTCACAGACACTGTCAACGTGACTTATGACAGTTCTTGACTTAATTGCCAGGCTTTTTCCCTGTAAAATTATGCCTTTAGAAGGAAGTCGTTATGTGCAGCCCCCAGGTAAGGAGTGGGGGATTATACGTTTCTCTTTTAGGATGAAGTATCTACGTCATTTACTTGGAATTCTTCTGCACCGGAGATGTCTTTCTTCTTTCCCCATTTATTAATTTATTCAATCATGTATTTAAATCAGTATGGACTCATGGATATTTATTTTATACTTTGGGTTATAATCCAATACTCCTTTATTAATTTTGTGGCTTAAATTGCTGTGATGTAATTTTTACCCTTTGGATTGGAAAAATTAAAAGATTGATTTAACCACCAGGGCTACGGCAGCTGAGGGGTGCTGGCTGCCCAGGGTGTGTGTGACCTGCCGACCCTTTGGAACTGGAGTTGCATTTTCTGACTGAAGCACTGGAAGGAAAAAGAACATGAGCAGAGCAATGGATGTAGTCTAAGCCCATTTTTATATAAAAAAGAAGGAATATCTAAAAGTAGAAATCTCTCTCTCTCTCCCTCTGTCTCATGGCAGCCATACTGGCCCACCCTCAATCCATTCTCCCAAGGGGTCCTTGTGCAACCCCTTCCTATGCTCAATGGCTTTTTGGTGCCCTTAGAATAACATTCGAACAGTGGCCTACAGTGCCCTCTATTGGGCCTCAACTCAAATGTCCCTCCTCTTGCAATTCCACCCAAAGCGGCCGGGTCCCTGACTCAGAACCCATCAATCCCAGCCCATCACCCCACCATTTCTCCCCCAGAGAACTCATCACTGCCTGAAATATTCTTATTTACTCTCTATTGCATCTCCTCCCGCTTCTAGAATGTAAGCCCCTTGAGGGCAGTGGGCATCGTGGCTGTTGTCTTATTTTCCTCAGTAGCCCAGGCTTAGCACAGGGCCCGATGCACAGCAGGTTTCAAGTCTTCCTACCTATTGAGTGAACAGCCTTAGAGCAATAAGGAAAGACAACACTCCTTCAACCACGTTAGTGATCTCAGGGGTGTGGGGCTGGAAAGGGAGAGAGGAGATTATCGACTTTTTCTTTAGATACCTCTGGTTTGTTTAGCTGTTACAAAGAACATGTAGTACTGTGGTTTGTAATTAAAAAGAAAATCCAATAAAGTTAATTTAAAAAAAGAAAAGAAAAGAAAGAAATTGAAGTTTTCATTTCCTGGGGAAAAAAATAAGAAAAAAGCCGAAGGCTTTACGTGGGAAATCGTTGGTTGTTGGGGAGCACAGGTAGTCTCCTGAGTCTGGGGGACGGGGGTGCTGAAGATTGGAGGGTATGGTGTCTGAGGAGGGGTCTGGGTAGAAGGGGTGGGGGCAGAGACGAGGCTGGGAGACCTGTCTGGAGTTGCCCGGATGTAGGTCGATTCCGGGTGGTTGGTGGGGAGCATGGCGGTGGGGGTGACTGGGAAATCCCAGGCCATCCCATGGCACCAGCACTGGGACTTAGCCAGCCCCGTAATCCAGTCCCTGGCGCCAGCCCATTTTGGGGTCAGTCATCTCCCCTCTCTTGGCTTCGGTTTTCCCATTGACAAAATAGGGATTGACGCAGGAGTCGCCAAGGTTCTCCCAGCTCGGATGACCACTTCAATGGGCGCTGACTCCTGGGGCCCTTTAGGGAACTTGTGTTTGGGCCGGAGTCCTGCGGGCATCCGCTTTCCCCCAACCATTGCAGAGCTCTGGACAGGCGGCCTCCGCCTCTGGCCAACAGAGGGCGCTGCGGCACCGCAGTACTTGGTTGGGCTCAGTGCGTCCCTGAGCCGTTTGCTGAAGCTGAGGTCCTCCTGGGTGTGCCCCGCAGTCCGCTGCCTCCCCATCCGTCAGATTCTTCTCTCCACAGCCCTGGTCACGACCGTGTCCACAGGTCTCGGGTGTCCGGTTCTCTGAGCCTGGGCCGAAGTGGGCAGACTGGATTTGGAGCCTGAAGGGGTTCAAGAAATCATTCCTTCCATGCCCCTGCGTCTAATCTTCTGCTCCCCTGCTCTCTCCCTGCAGCCCTCCCCAAGCCCAGAGCTGGCTGGGCTCCAGCCGAGATTTTCCCTCCTGGGATTCTGGCCATCTGGGCCATGCTCTCTGGAGCTACTGGGCACACGGATAGGACGAGAGGCCCTCAGCAGAACATCCAAGGACTCCAGCTGCCTGTTGGCCAAACCCCCAGCAGGCCCAGGAAAAGGGGCTCCCACTGATTCCGGGAGCCGGGCTGTGTGATCTGGAGGAATTCAGCTGCCACGCACACTGGGGAACTCCATGTTTCCCTTCCTCCCTGGACCTCTGCTGCCCCCAGGGCTCTCCCCAGCAGGACTGGGGGGCCCCATGAGGCTGTTGCACCAGAGTATTTGGTGCGCGGTGGTGTGAGTGAGGCTTGGCCTGCTGCATGGAAACACGTTCCAGGTCAAGCTTTCCAGCACGAGTGTCCGGCACTCACGGGATGACGTGTGGGGTAGAGAGTATCTCTCCATCCAGGTGCTCTGGGCTGGAAGGCTGAATGGATATGTGGGGTGGGGCTGAATGACCAGCATCCTGGGCCAGTGTGGACAAAGGCTTCACCCCGGGCCGTCACCCCGGGCTTCACCCCGGGCCTGTCTCCCCCTCCCCAGGTGAAATCCTGTTCTCAGGGTGGTACCTACGAACCTCAGTCAGCTGTGGGGATTGGGCCAATGGGCAGCTCCTATTCAGGGTGCCCCACACTGTCATCAGTTGCTGAGTCCAGATGGAACACAGGCCTATGTGCTGTAGGGACACAGTAAGGGATGTGGGCATGTGCAAATAAACTGTATCAGGAAGTCGTGGGCTGGACATTTGATCTGTCTGCCCAGAACTGTCACATCCTGATCGGTGGTTAAGACTCTGCTAAATCCAGGTTCAAATCTAGATTCTGATACTTGCTCGCTGTGTGACCTTGGCAAGGAAGCTCCTAAATGTTATGTCAAGTGGGATAACAATATCTCCAACGACACAGGATTGCTGTAAGAATTAAATGATGAGGTATGTGGTAATAACTATAATAGTAAACACTGAGTAGTGCCAGCAAACTCTTCTAAGCATATTACGTGAGTTAATTCATTTAATCCTCACAAATGAGGTCTATCCCATTATTATCCCCATTTTGTAGATAGAGATATAACCCTTGCTGTGAAGGAACTTCTAGTCCAGTGGGGAGACAGAGAAGTGAGCAAAAATCCTTTGAGCAAAAATAATCTTTACTGTTCAATGAAATGAGAATTTAAGGCCATAACTGTTCAAGTTCTAATTGGCTTCTCATAATCCCCAACAGTGAGACCATTTTACAGACAAGGAAACTGAGACCCCGAGAGGCTGCAACAATCACCCAAAGGTGCACAGCAGAAGGGATGGAAGCAGCATTTTCTGATTCTTGTGCCTATTCTCTTCCCCTGAAAATGAACACAAAATATCATTTAAGTCGAAGTGCTCACCGTGTAATTGCAATTTTCAGAAAAGTCTGTCCCCTCCATACAAATGAAAGGTTGCAGCCTCCAAGCCCCTAGGCATCCCCCGTACGGATATTTAGGACCAACCATGTCTCTCCACCCCACTGCTCTGCCTTTGGATGTTCAGAGTGAGGAACGAGATTACTTCTGCCTGGTAAGATTAGAGAAGGATTCACCTAGGAGGTGACATTCGAGGTGGGACTTGAAGGATGTATAGGAGTGTGCTGGGTGGACAGAGAAAGAGGCCCATCCAGGAAGAGGGCACAGCACAGCACAAAAAAAAGGTGTGAGTGTTTATGGTGGAGGAAGGCAGGGAGGTGTTCTTGGTGGGGAGCAGGGAGAAAAAGGTCAGAGGCAGGGCCACCCAAGGAAGCTGTGTTTGGGGACCAATAAGGGGAGGAGGCCTGGGGTGAGAGCAACAGAAATGATGCCGAAAATGCAGGATGGAGCCATATTTCAGGGAAGACAAAACTCTCAAGGACCGCTACTCTGACTGTGCTACTCTTACCACCAGGGACCCACTGGTGGTAAAACCACTGAAAACAGCCACCTGACCCGCGCTGTCTCCTCCCAGCCAATCACACGGGAGCGCCCTTGCTAGTCCTGCCCACTTGGGGGTCTGGGACGGATCTATTGCTCAGGGCACTTCACTGGCACCTTCTGTGTGCAGCCCCCCAACTCCTACGTGAAGCTGAGTTGTGTTTGCTTGTGCACTGGGGCTGTGGGGGCATGTGTGTAGACAAATGTGTGTGAGTTTTGAGTGTGTGTGAGGACCGAAGCACGGGCATCTGTGCAGTTGCATGTGTGAGGTATACTCAGCGCGTATTCCACAGGGCAAGGGGGAGGGTGCACAGGGATAAGAAACAGGACTCTGCACTTTTTTTTTTTTTTTTTTTTTTTTTGCGGTACGCGGGCCTCTCACTGTTGTGGCCTCTCCCGCTGCGGAGCGCAGGCTCCAACGCGCAGGCTCAGCGGCCATGGCTCGCGGGCCCAGCCGCTCCGCGGCATGTGGGATCTTCCCGGACCGGGGCACGAACCGTGTCTCCTGCATCAGCAGGCGGACTCTCAACCACTGCGCCACCAGGGAAGCCCAGGACTCTGCGTTTTTGCATGTAGGTGGAGGCTGGTATACTCTTGTGCCTGTGTGCAGGAACAGGTGTGTGTAGGGAGGGGTCTGTGTGTGTGTGACTGTCCTTTAGGAGACACCTGGGTCAAGGGGAGACAGAGAGAAGCAAACTCCTAGAAAAGGCTCAGTGTCCTGTGAGATCCGAATTCCAGGGTTGTTTAGAAATGGCCAACCAGGAGGCACATGCAAATCAGATGTACGTGATATGCAAATAAGAAGGCTTCTTCCTGGTCTGGGCTGGGGCCCCAGGAACCTTCCCGGAACGCTGGGGGCAGAGACAGTGGAAAGTGGGGCTCTGGGGGCGCTGGGAGCGGAACTCCTTGTCACCTTCGTCTCTCCCAGCTCTTGGATTAAGGCTCAGAACCCCACGAGACCCCATGGCCATGGGATGCTTCCAGGTGTCACCCTGCCTAATTTCCAGATGTGGGTGCAACAGGGAGGGAGAAGGGCGAGAGGAGCTGGGGGAGCTGGGTGGGAGCTCCCAGGCCCACCGAGGAGAATGGATGTCACAGTGACAGCTGGCCCGGCCTGCATTCGCTGGTCAGGCACAGTTGTTCAGGCGCCAAAGCGAGGGATCAAGGGCAGACAGAAGGCCTGGCAGTGGGCAGGCAGGGCCCCTGGGGTCTTCCCTGGTGCTCAGAGCACAGACTGATGGAGCTGGGGAAGCCTCACACAGCCTTCTGCTGACACCTCCCTGTGTGCAGGGGACTCGAGGTCCAGGGAGGGCGGGCAGATTACCCAGCATGACCTCGTGGGGCAGACACTGGGCCCAGTCTCCCCACTCCCCCGGGGGGTCTGCATCCTGACTCACGCACACATGTTGCAGGAGCAGTCACACAGCTGCGCCTCACACCCTTGCAGACCCTCCATGCAGCCTGTGCACAGCACGTCACCAGCACTGAAGACCACGCCCCCATGACCACGCCCCCATGGTGACCACACCCATCTCCCAGGCCTGAACACAGGTACCAGGACACCTGCCCAAGGATGCGCACACAGTCCCCCACCCAGCCCTCTTCCCTTACACCCGTGCACATGTCTGCAGACAGGCCGGGGGCAGGGGGATGCATGGGGGTTTCCTCACCCCCACCAGCTCCCCAACACACTGCACTCACTGCTGGGCATGCTGCCAGCCCTGCTTCCCTGATCCAGTTTCAGATTCACACGCAGTTGGGGGTCCAGCTGCCTCCAGAGGAGGGGGGGTTGGTGTTTGCCTAACTCCTAGGTCATTTCTCCAGGTGATAGGCCTCTCCCCTGAGGGAGGGGCTGCCTCCTTTCCTCCACTGGGCTCCTGAAGGCAGAGGCTGTGTCTTCCCCGTCAGACAGACTGCCTGCCCCGCTCAGAGCCTGCAAAGGGCTCCGCATGATCCTAATGGCATGGGATGAGTGGACAAACGGCCTCGCCCCATGACTAAGCCAAAGGTCAAAGGTCAAACCTCATGCGTGCCAGGAGGGGATATCCAGCCGGACCAGGACGAAGTCCGGCCATCCCGGCGACAAGGGCAGGAGGTAGCCCCCGATGCCTCGGTCACAGGTCCCTCCTGCTGCCCAGCCAGATGGAGGCCTGGACAGCAGTGACCCAGGGCCTGTCCAGGGGCTCCTGCCCGTCCTTCCAGGAAGGCTTCCTCAGTGTCAGCCTCACATCCCTCGTGCTCTGCAGCATTTCCTCTCATTTGGCTTTCTGGGCTCTCACAGGAGGTCTCCTGACCTTACAGTTTTCTAAGATGATGTCCCTGTTGGAATAAAAAAAGACTGAGGGCCAGAGGGACGGCAATGACCACCCCAGGCCCATCACCTTGTGGGTAAACAGGCTGATGGAATGGAAGAGCTTTGCCCTAGGCCCACAGGAATGGAGGGCAGAGGCTGGGGGCTCTGTCTCCCAGCTCTAGTTCCTAGACCCTCCTTGTTCTAGCAAAATCTCTCCAGGGTCTTCTTCCAACCCCGGTCCTGCCCCCTCAGGCCCCTCCTGAGGATGAGTATGGGCCTTCGGCTTCTGCCCAGCGCCCACCGGGGCCCTTTTAGCAGTCTCCCCTGACATGGGCCACTGAGTGAGCTTACAGCTGGGGGAGAGCAGGCAGGTAAGGTTGGAGCTGGGGGAAGGTGGTGAACCGCAGCGGAGACCCTCCGTGGGGAACTGATCCTCCCCTGGCCCGGTCACACCCCAAGAGATGCTTCTGAGATAGAGCGGGTGGTCCTACCACCCTGGGAGCCGTGGGCTGGCTTCAGGAAATCGTGGGCGGCTGGCGAGTGTTTCAGAATGACATGACCCGCTCCCTCTGTTCCTGCCCCCTCAGGAGGGGTGGGGAGTGGGCAGGCGCCTGGCTGCCAGACCACAGCCCCAGGACCGGCAGGAAACAGACCCTCTCTTAGGGAGCCTCCAGCCTCATGGAGAAAACATTGTCCCGACCTCAGGCATCTGGAGTGTGAAGGGGAGACACAGACCCTGCCCTCAGGGAGCTCACGTCTAAAGCAGACAGCCCGTCCCACTTTCCTTTAATAATTCAGAAACCACCACTCTCAGTGCGGTTTGTGTCGTGTCTGTTTTTCCCCACCAGCTAAGATCTCCTCGAGGCCCTCACCTGGCTTGCTCGTGGCCGTCTCTCGCCCCCAGCAGATGTGTTGAGATGTGTTGGACTGAACAGGGCAGGAAGAGTCACAGTGCAGCTCAGGGAAACCCAGTGTTTCTCTGCTCTGCAGGTCCCATCAGTCGCCAGAAACTACTGGTTTTCCTCCATAAAACATAGGCTTGGCCCTTGCCTGGGCTCCCTGCCTCCCCTCAGGCCAGCCTTTCCAATTTCTTCTCCTCACCGCAGCCAGAACCCACATCTGAACTGTCGCTTCTGGGCCCAAACCTCCCATGGCTCTCCATTGCCCTAGGAGACCATGCCCAGCTCCTTCTCTGGCATTCAGAGCCTTTCATACCTGGTCTCACAGGGCTTCCCTGCCTCATCCCAGCCTTGAACGTTCTCTCCAAGAGCCCCAAGCCTCTCTTCTCCCTCTGCTTGCCCCGGGGATGAAGGATGCCTGCTCTGTGCTCCTGTAACCTCATGTCTCTCTGAGCGTTTGTCAGCACTGCGAGGTCTCGGTCACGGGGCCTGGCGGCCACTCACCGTTAAGTCTCCGTCTGCTCAGTGGGACACAGACTCAGAGAGATGGACAAGTGGGTGCTCCCTGGCACCCTGGCCCTCCCCACGCTGCCTCTTATCCATCTGTCCAGGCCCCCAGCCAGCCCGCTCTGAATGCCTTCTTATCACCCGTCACAGCCTGGGATGATCTCGTTTGCTGATTGCTGACATGTTCCATGTCTGCCCCTCCCACTAGCGTGGGAGCTCGAGACGGCTCGGGTCTGTCTCTGCCTGGAGCGCGCCGGCCCTGCTGTCGCCCGAGCAGTGGCTGGCAGCCCTGTCTGAACGCTTACCGTGGCCCCCAGGGGTCTAGGCCCCTTTCTTTGCACAAAATGCATCTTTCTTCCTCTGAGCCCCAGGGAGGCAGCTCTGACATTCACTGCCATCTGACACACAGGTCAGCAGAGACCTCGGTATCTTGCCTGGGGACACGCTGTCAGCGGGTGGGGGACTGTGTCGGGAGCCCAGGCTTCACCCGCTGCATGTGCCTCGTCCAGAACAAGGGGACGCCCTCAGGACACCAAGGCCCTGGGGCCTCCTCCAGACCCTGCCTCCGCCACTTCTGCTCCTGCCTTTCCCGGACGCATTTCCTGTTTCTCTGCTTGGAGATCAAGGGGGAGCAGATGGACAGCAGTGACCAAGTCAGAGAGTGGCAGCAAGGTCAGACAGCAGAAAGAACTTCCAGACCCTGGCTCCTTGGGGACAAGACCCGTGTCTTGTTTCTAGGAAAATGAATGAAGCTGCCCCCAGGGAGCAGGGAAAGATTCCCCTTGTCCAGCCAGGAGAGTCTGCTGGGGTGGCCGAGGGGCGGGGACATCCGGCTGGAGGCAGGGGCATGGCAGAGATGAGTGTATTGGGGACTGCTTGGAGCCCTGCTGGGAGAGAAAGGGTTAAGGCCCCCCACCCCCCACCCCCCGCCGGCCAGCCTGCTTGCTCAGGCCTCTGACCGGGGTGTATGCTTTGGCTCCGGGAGCCATTTCTGTTTGTCTGAGGTGTCCCCTTTTTGTCCTCCTTCCCAGGGCTATTGGCAGGCCCACTCTCCCACAGGCCGGCCAGCTGTGCAGCTGTCCGGGGCTGTGTCTGGGGCGATGGGGCGTGAGAACATCTGGGGCTGGGTGTGTCGAGCAGCGAGGCAGTGGGGCAGGGCCCCTGGGCCTGCTGTGGTCACACAGAGGGTCTCCCACCGCTCTGGGGGACACACCGCTGTGCCCCCCCGGCAGGAGAGCCCACACAGGGGATTTTCCTTCTCAGGGTGTGAAGGCAGAGGGAGGGTGCTGGCTCTGGGCTAGGCGCACAGGAGGGGCACGTGCTGATAGCCTTTGCTATTAGAGAGGATGTGATCTGGGGACAGGAAGGCTGCTTTCAGGCTGAAGCCGGGGGCGCTCTCCTGCTTCCTCCTTTCTCTGCTGGGGTGTGATATACCGGCCACCTTCACCGCCCCCAGGCCTCCTTGGACTCACCAGACTAGGTCGGAACCCAGATCTACGCTCATACAATACCCTCTTCTCTCCTCCGACCTCATATTCCAGATGGAATTGATGATTTGGTTGATATCTGTGTCCCTGACTCATCTCGCAGATCCCTGAAATCCCCTCTCTGCTGATTCAGTATTGCGTTCACAGCGCCAAACTGTGAGCATCTGGCTCGTAGTGGGGGCTCAGTTTAGAGAGGAGGACAGGCCTCCCCGGCTGTGTCCATGGCAGGATAGCGTGTCTTTCCCCGGCTCACAGAAGTTCACGTTCATGGCTCCCCATCGCCGCCCCAGCCTGCCGTGCTCAGCCCTCCTGCATCTGCCCTCTAGCCTGGTCCTTCCATCTAAAGCCTTGTGGTGGGTCAACAGACACACGGTTCCCCAGATTCACCTCGGTCAGGTTGTCCCTCAGCGAGTGCAGCCCTTTCCCTACCCACTCCCAACCTTGGTTGCCTTCAAAATCCCACCAGACTCAGCTCAGATCATCCCTCCCTTCAGAAGCTTTCCTGGACTCTCCTAAAGGTCTAAAGTGACTTCTTTATGGGGTTGGCCTCACCCTTGAGGATGGGGGTCCCAGCCTCCCCACCTGCCCTTACCCCCCCTACCCCCCGCATGCCTCGTGCCCACTCGCAGCTCTTTGCTGACTGGAAGGCAAAAAAAGAAGAGTCTATACTGGCCCCTGCCCAGGCTCTCACTGCCACAGTCCAGAGATGGCAGAGCTTTGAGGAAGGAGGGTGGCCACGTTATAAAGACCCTCAGTGGGTGGCATGGGCAGAGGCAAGGCTAAGGGGACACCCCGTGAGTCAAACCCTTGCGTATAATCCCTTCCCCATGAGCATGGTCAGAACCTGTGACTTGCTTCTAGCCAATAGACTGTGACGAACACGGAGGGGTTTTGCAGCTGTAGTTAAGTTCCAAATCTTTTGATTATGAGTTCTCCAAAGGGAGCTGATTCTGGGTGGGCCTGGCTTAATCAGATAAAAGCTCTTAAAAGGGAGAATGAAGCCCTCCCTGAGGTCAGAGAGATTCTCTTGTTGGTCTTTCTTGAAGAAGTAACCTGGCCTGTAGTGAGAGGGCCTGGGAGAGGGCCACCTGGCAAAGAACTGTGGGCAGCCTCTGGGAGCTGAGAGCAGCCTCCGGCTGGCAGCCAGGAAGAAAACTGGAACCTCAGTCCTGCAGCCTTAGGAGCTGAACTCTGCCAACGACCTTGCGAGCTTGGAAGACACCAAACTCAGGCAGGAATGCAGCCTGACCGACCCCTTGACTGCAGCCTCTGAGACCCAAGCGGATCATCCAGCTAAGCTGGACCCAGACTCTGACCCATGGAAACTGTGAGCTAATAAATGGGCATCGTTTTCGGTTGCTGAATTGTGGCACTTGTTACGCAGCGACTAGCCCAGGTGGGCTTGAGAACAACGAGGCTCAGGGAGAATGCTGGGGGGAGGGTCATGGGCTATGAGAGAACCTGGAGGAGAGGGGGCTGAATTCAGGCCTTCACATCCCACCTGCCGCTGGTTTGACCCGGCCCAGTCCCCACCCATCTCCACCTCCAGACCTGGCCTGGCTGAACCGGGTGCTTGGTCCGGTGAGTCTATGTGGAATCCAACTGGTCTCAGTGGGGGCCTCGGCGGGGAGTGGGGGGGCAGTGTACATAGTTTGAGGGTCCTAGTGTCTCTGGGTCTCCTTGAACTCAGACCAAAGTTGGCAGAAGGATAACTGTATCCCAAATACCCTCCCAACCCTAACACCAACTGCAAGGCCCCAGATTACCACAGAGGCAGGTGAAACACGGATCCTCCCCCCCATCACCCCCTACCGAGCCCTGGCGCCCGCCTGTGGCCCAGACGCCCCGGAGCAGACAGCTGCTACTCCCTCAGCTCTGCTACTGTTGTTGGGACCAGGCAGAATTTGGGGGGAAGAGTTCCCAGCCTCCATGGTGGGTCGGCAGCTGGGGCTCCAGATGTGGGGGAGCCCCAAGCCTAGGGATAGCGTTACACCCAAGTGGCTAGTCTGCTTTCCCAGGAGGGATGTCTGGGATTTGAGAATCTGGGAGGGGGCTACTTCTTACTCTCCCCTGCCCCCAGCTCTGCTCCTAGGCCCCCTCCTGGGTATGGGTAACTTGGAATCAGCTAAACACAGGGTTTAGCAAGTGGGCCTGGGTCCCCAACCAATAGGCGTGCAAACCACCACCCCCTTTGGGTCCTTCCTGCCCCTGAAGGGAACCTGAACCAGATGTCCCCAGACCTTTCCGGAAGCCTCCAGCCAGAGCAGCTGTGAGAGGAGGCTGAGCCCCTCTCCAAGTCCTTCCTTTTGTCCACAGTGAATGCGCCAGGATTTGGTTTCTCCTCTCACACCCCCTCCCTGCCCTCTGGCCCAGGGCTCCCATCCATCCTGTCTCAGTCTGGGCCTCTCCAGGATGCAAAGAGGCCATCTCAAGTTCCGTTGTTAGGGCGCCTGCCCTTTGATCTGTCCCCTCCTCCTGCCCCAGGGACCCCAAGGTGCCCTGGAGAAAGCTCCGTCCGGGGACAGCACCCAGAGATAAGACCTGGGATGGGGGGGAGCCCAGGGTACGGCAGACTTTAAAGGGATGCTGACAGCTGCCCCCTCCCAAACGTACCTCTGCCTGCCTACCTGGGCTCCTTCCCTCCACGTTTGCCTGTGCTCTCCCCAGGCCTCAACTCCCCAGGCACTCTTGGGTGAAAGATGTCCGTGGCCTTTCAGAATGGAATCCCAGACCACCTGCTGCCAAAGAATCAGCTGGGACTCAGAGGCCCAGCCCAACTGAATCCAATCTCCATCTCCCGTAGGGGGCAGGGGGCTGGGCTTCTGAATGTTCAGCAAGTTGCCAGGTTGACACTACAGGCCACAACAGTTCTGACCCCCAGAATCTTCAGGGGCACAAGAAGGTACCTCCCATGAGACACCGCCTCTGCTCCCCTGCTCTCGGCACCACGTGGGGCACCAGGCGGGAGCTCTGGGCTCCTGGGAGGCCTCCAAGGCTAAGCCTCTCACATAACAGGGGCTCCACTCAGCCTTCTGGAGGGAAGAGGCCCTTCTGGGCCCAGGAAAACCCAGTTGTTCCCACTTTTCTGCTACTCCTGGGAGCTGTGAGCCTCCAGCAGGGTCCCTTGACCTAGGCCCCTGCAAGCCCCTCTCTCCCCTCTTTATCTTTCTTGCCGGGCTCTCAGAGCAGGGCAAGTTGCAAGCAGTTCAGAGTTTGAGCTCCTGGGTCACACAGAGCCAGATTCAGCCGTGGCTTTACCATGCACCAGTTGTGCCCCAGGGTGATTCACTGGGCCTCCCGGGGTCTCCTTTCCTCAGCTCCACCCTGGATCCCACGCCTCTTCCATCTGCTCTTCTATAGCCATGTGACTTTCTCTCCCTTGCTCCCCTTTCTCTCTTCTGTTTCCTACTGGCATGAGCCCCCAAACCCTGCCCTGCGGTCCCCCTCCATGCCCGGCACATTTCATTCTGCCTAACATGTCCTCGCCCTCCTGCACCCTGGCAGGGTCGTCTTAGACTCAGCAAGGAGGCATGTGTGGAGAGGGAGATGATCAGAAGTCTTGATAAATGGCAAGATTTTTTTTTTTTTGGTGTGCCGCGCGGCATGTGGGATGGGATCGAACCCGTGCCCCCTGCAGTGGAAGCGTGGAGTCTTAACCACTGGACCGCCAGGGAAGTCCCAGATAAATGGCAAGATTTAAAGATGGCGTAACAGGGATCGTGTTCGCCCACCTTCTCCAAACAACCCAAAACACCGGACAGGATATGTGAAACAATGTTGTCAAGGCGCTGGACATCAGGCGGTGAAGGCAGTAATCCCTGAGAGATAGGAAACTGGGCCCTGAGTTTCCCCAGCTCCTGCCTGGGGAGGGTTTTCAGGCTGTGCACGGGGAGAGACTGAGGCAGAGCCTGAGGGGCTCCTGCAGAGGAGGAGTGGAGGTGAGTCCAGGGAGACCAAGGAGTCTAGAGTTAACAGGAAATGGTACCTGAGAGGAGAGACCTGCTCAGAGGTCACCCCCAGATCTGCAGAGGAGACCCCTCAGGTGTTCCGCAGAGAACCGATCAGCGCATGTGGGTGAGAAAACCACCCCTGGCCAGGAAAGACAATCCAAAAGGATTAGAGAGCAGTGTCCGTCAAGGAATAGTGCCTGTTCCCACCAGCCAGACTGGAAAAAGCCATAATTCACGCAGCATTGGGTGGACTACCAAGGAAGGTGTTACTTCAGTGATGGGGAATGATTAGACTGAGTACCGCTCTGGAACAAAGTTGGAGAGCTAATGCTACCTGATTTCAAGACTTAATTATAAAGCTGTAGGAATCAAGACAATATAGTATTGGCACAGAGATAGACAAATAGATCAATGGAACAGAACAGAGTCCAGAAATAACCCACACATATACGGGCAACTGATTCTTAATAAAGGTACAGAGGCAATTCAGTGGAGAAAGCGTCGTCTTTGCAAGAAATGGTGCTGGAATGATTAGACAGTTCTAAGCCAAAAAACCCCCAAGCCAAAACCCAAAAATCTTTTTTTTTTTGTGGTACGCGGGCCTCTCACTGTTGTGGCCTCTCCCGTTGCGGAGCACAGGCTCCGGACGTGCAGGCTCAGCGGCCATGGCTCACGGGCCCAGCCGCTCCGCGGCATGTGGGATCTTCCCGGACTGGGGCACGAACCCGTGTCCCCTGCATTGGCAGGCGGACTCTCAACCACTGCGCCACCAGGGAAGCCCCACCCAAAATCTTTGACTCATATGATACATCACATACAAAATAAACTCAAAATCTGTCATAGACCTGAACGTAAAATTATAAAACTTCTAGAAGAAAATGAAAGATTTTTATTATATTGATAAAATATTAATTATTAATATTAATAAAATATAATTCATTTTATAACCTTGAGTTAGGCAAACATTTCTGGGATATGACACCAAAACCAGGATTCATAAAAGAACAAGTGGATACATTGGACTTCACCAAAATAAAATTCTTCTTTTCAGGAGATACTGTTAAGAGAATGAAAAGACAAGTCACAGACTGGGAAAAATTATTGGCAAAACACATTTCTAAAAAAGGACTTGCATCCAAAATATATAAAGAATGCTTAAAACTTGACAGTAAGAAAACAAGCCAACCAATTAAGAAATGGCAAATGATAAGGACAGACACCTTCCCAAAGAAAATACATAGATGGCAACTAAGTATATGAAAACACACTCAACATCATTTGTCATTAGGAAATTGCAAATTAAAACACAAATGGTATATCTATTAGAATGGCTAAAATTTAAAAAACTGACAGTACCAACTGCTGGCAAGGATATGGAACAATAGGAAGTCTCATTGATCGCTGGTGGGATTGCAAAGTGGTACAGCCCCTTTGGAAGACAGTATAGCAGTTTTATACAAAGCTAAATATATGATCCAGCAATCACCCTTCTACGTATTTACCCAGTTGATTTGAAAACTTTATGTCCACACAAAGAGCTACATGAAAATGTTTTTAGCAACTTTATTTATAATTTCCAAAAACTGGAAGCTATCAAGATGTTTCGGTGAGTTAATGGATAAACAAACCGTGTACATCTATTCAGGGGAATATTATTCAGTGATGAAAGAAAAGTCATGGATGAATTTTAAATGCATATTTTTAAGTCAAAAAAGCCCATCTGAAAAGGCTACATATTGTATGATTCCAATTATATGATTCTGGAAAGGCAAAACTATAGTGATAGTAAAAAGATCAATGTTTGCAAGGAGTTTGTGAGGAGGAAGGAAGGGTTGAACAGGTGAAGCACAGGGGATTTTGTTTTAGGATAGTGATACTGTAATTCTGGACACATGACACTATGCATTTGTCAAAACCCATATTACCTTACAGCACAAAGAGTGAACTGTAATGCATACAAATTTACAAAATCATCTAGGAAGTTGAGAGCTCTCAGGAAATTGTTCTGAACCAAACTTGGGTCCACTCCCCCACGTGCAGCAAAATCAATTTACTGACACCAGGTTGTGGTGAAGGAAAGTGCAGTGTTTATTGCAGACGCCAAGCAGAGTCCAGGCAGCGAGTGCTCAAAAGACCTGAACTCCCCAATGGCTTCCAGGGAAAGGTTTTAATTTTGTTATTTTTATTTTTAAAATATCTATTTATTTATTTGTTTGTTTGTTTAGGTTGTACCGGGAATTAGTTGTGGTGTGCGGGATCTTTAGTTGTGGCATGCAGACTTCTTAGTTGTGGCATGCAGACTTCTTAGTTGCGGCATACAGACTTCTCAGTTGCAGCATGCATGCCGGATCTAGTTCTCTGACCAGGGATCAAACCCAGGCCCCCTGCACTGGGAGCGTGCGGTCTTACCCACTGGACCACCAGGGAAGTCCCTCAGGGAAAGGTTTTTAAAGACAGGCTGAGGGAGGGGGTTGTGGGTGTGTGATCAACTCTTGGGCATTTTTCTGATTGGTTGGTGGTGAGGTAATCAGGAGTCAACATCATCAACCTTCTAGTTCCTTCTAGTTCCAACCAGTCGGGGTCTATGGCTTGTGGGCAGCATACAGTTAACTTTTTCCACCTGGTTTCAGTATCTGTAAAACTGCTAAAGGATATGGCTCAGAATATTGTCTATAGCCCTTTAGGAGGAAATAAGAGTCCTTGATTTTGTTTAATGGCAAAACTATTATTATTTTGTCTTGCTTGACTGGTTTCCTTTCTTTCTGCATTTTCTCACATTTCTGATTAAACTTATTCTTTGGAACTTGGGGAAGGCCTAGGAGGCTAAACAAGAGGCAGGCAGAGGACATGGGAGGGGGTCTGTCCTGGGAAGGCCCCATAGGGTCCTGCTCAGTTACAAAAGAATGCAGATTGTGACAAAATAATCTATTACAAATGTATGAAACAACCCACTAAAGGAGATGGGGAGAAAGAGTTCTGGGAAATATGGGAATGAGTTTCATGTGTAAGACTAAAGTCAGAAGAAACTGGACATTAGCACTGGTTCTAGTTGATAAAGTTATTTTCTGGAGGGGTACAGGTTCACAATTCTGATACTGGTACGTATGTATACTGGAATTGAGCAACTAAATAAATGGGTAGTGAGTGTAGGAGCCGGGTTTCTTACTGTGTAGTGGTATAGGTGAGCAAGGAGAGGAGGCTAGAATGACAGAACAATTTGTGGATTAGAGTTGGAGCCATTAGTATAAACTCATGTTTAGCTTAAATAGATACAGATGGTTATATATAGAAATATTTACAGACATATCTATATACATGGGTTAGTATACATATATTTCTTTGCTATGTCAACTGAGAGGGCCCAGAAGAAACCACACCCATTAGAAATGAGCACACTTAGACACAGACCTACTAGAGAACGGACTTGAGGATATGGGGAGGGGGAAGGGTAAGCTGTGACAAAGTGAGAGAGTGGCATGGACGTATATACACTACCAAACGTAAAATAGATAGCTAGTGGGAAGCAGCCGCATAGCACAGGGAGATCAGCTCAGTGCTTTGTGACTACCTTGGGGGGGGGGGATAGGGAGGGTGGGAGGGAGGGAGACACAAGAGGGAAGAGATATGGGAACGTATGTATATGTATAACTGATTCACTTTGTTATAAAGCAGAAACTAACACACCATTGTAAAGCAATTATACTCCAATAAAGATGTTACCAAAAAAAGAAAAGAAAGGAGCACACTTCATGTCCAGATCTTGGTTTCTAATACCATTCTCCAATAAAAGGAACTGGGGATTCTTAGAAAAATGATTGCTTTTAGGACTTGGGCAGGAAATACACAAGATGAGCCTGAAGAAGCTTGCAGTGCCAGAGGTAAGAAAATGCTCAAACAAAACAAATAAACAACCTCCCCACACACACAGTCATGAAGATATGTCAAAGGAACACAGGACCTAACTGAAGGAGCTCCCAATGGCCAAAGCTGGAATAATTTGCACAACAAAATCAGTGAAGTAGTGTTGGATTATAACTCAATGTATAAAATATCAATAAATATCCATGAGTCCATACTGATATAAATAAATTATTGAGTAAGTAAATAAATGGGGGAGAATAGACAAATCTCTCATGCAGAAGAAGTCTAAATAACATATACCCGACTCTTGAGGTAGAGCATAGTTTCCCATCCCTTAAGTGTGAGCTCCTTCCAGAAAGTGCAGTATGGAAAGGTGGGGGGGAATGTGTAATTTTACAGTAGAAACACATGACAAACATTACCTCAGCTAGGTGATCAAGGTTAACATCCCAGTGATAAGTAACGCTAGTATTATGTACTCCTGATATAATGTGATAAAAATGGCACTCCCCCCACAAACCCATAACCCCAGTCTAATCATGAAAAAAACATTAGACAAATCCCAGTGGAGGGACATTCTACGGAATACTTGACCAGTACTCCTCAAACTCTCAAGGTTATTAATACAAGGCAAGTCTGAGAAGTTGTTACAGCCTAAGAAGCCTAAGAAGACTAATGTAGTGTCATGGATGGGATATTGAAACAGAAAAAGGACATTAAATAAAAAGTAAGGAAATCTGAATAAAGTATGGGCCTTAATATTAATGTAGCAATATTGGTTTATTAATTGTAACAAATGTTACAAATATTAATGTACCAGGGAAAACTGGGTGTGGGATATGTGGGAACTCTCTGCACTATTTTTCTGTAAATGTAACACTATTCTAAAATTAAAAGCTTTTTTTTTTAAATTATGTGTTTTATTTATTTATTTTTGGCTGCATTAGATCTTCGTTGCAGTGTGCGGGCTTCTCATCGCGGTGGCTTCTCTTGTTGTAGAGCACAGGCTGTAGGCACGCGGGCTTCAGTAGTTGTGGCTCATGGGCTCTAGAGGGCAGGCTTGGTAGTTGTGGTGCACGGGCTTAGCTGCTCCACGGCATGTGGGATCTTCCCAGACCAGGGATCGAACCTGTGTCCCCTGCATTGGCAGGCGGATTCTTAACCACTGCAAAAGTTTATTTTTTTTTAAAGACAAGAAAATATTTCTAAAGCCTATATCTCATAAAGGACTTGAATCTAGAAATACATAAAGAACTCTCAAAACAGTAAGAAAACAAATAGCTAGTGGGAAGCAGCCGCATAGCACCAATAAAAAAGTGGGCAAAAGATCTGAAGAGATTTTTTTTTAAGGAAGATATATAGATGGAAAATAAGCATATGAAAAGTTGCTTAACAATATTAGTCATTAGGGAAATGCAAATTAAAACTACCATGAGATACCACAACTTACCTATTAATGGCTAAAATTTTAGAATTAGAAACTGATTATACTAAGTGTCAGCAAGGATATGGAGGAATTGGGACTCTCATACACGGTTAAGGGAATGTAAAATGGTACAATCACTTTGGAAAACTGACAGTTTCTTAAAAGTTAAGTATACACCTACCATATGATCCAGCCATTCCACTCTGACGTGTCTATCAAGAGAAAAGAGAATATAAAAAGATATACAGGGCTTCCCTGGTGGCGCATTGGTTAAGAATCTGCCTGCCAGTGCAGGGGACACAGGTTCGAGTCCTGGTCCGGGAAGATCCCACGTGCTGTGGAACAACTAAGCCCATGCTTCACAACAAGAGAAGCCACCGCAATGGGAAGCTTGTGCACAGCAATGAAGAGTAGCCCCTGCTCACCGCAGCTAGAGAAAGCCGCACACAGCAATGAAGACCCAATGCAGCCTAAATAAATAAATAGAAGAATAAACTATTAATAAATAAAATAAAAGAATAAACAATTAATTAATTAATTTTAAAAAAGGTATACAAAGACTTACACATGGAAGTTCACAGCAGTTTTACTTGTAGTAGCCAAAATCTGGAGACAACACAAATGTTTCATTCAACAATTGAGTGGATAAACAAACTGAAGTACAATGCAATATTACACTGCAATAAAAAGGAATAAACTACTGATACTGCCAACAACATGTATGAACCTCAAAATAATTATTCTGAGTGAAAGGAGCCAGACCAAAAAACAAGCAAGCAAAAAACCTGGCACATGCTAGATGATCCCATTTATAGAAAACTCTAGAAAACAGAAACTAACCTATGGTAACAGAAAGCAGATCAGTAACTGCACTGGGGGTAACGGGAAGGAGGGATTTAAAAGAGCAAAAGGAGGACTTCCCTGGTGGTGCAGTGGTTGGGAGTCCGCCTGCCAGTGCGGGCGATAAGGGTTCTAAGCCCTGGTCCCGGAAGATCCCACATGCCGCGAGGCAGCTGGGCCCGTGCACCACAGCTACCGAGCCTGTGCTCTAGAGCCCGTGAGCCACAGCTACCGAGTCTGTGGGCCACAACTGCTGAAGCCCGTGTGCCTAGAGCCCGTGCTCTGCAACAAGAGAAACCACCGCAATGAGAAGCCCGCGCACCGTGACGAAGAGTAGCCCCTGCTCGCTGCAACTAGAGAAAGCCCGCGCACAGCAACGAAGACCCAACGCAGCCAAAAATAAATAAATAAATAAATTTAGAAAAAGATATATATTAAAAAAAGAAAAAAAGAGCATAAGGAAACTTTTAGGGGTGATGGATACATTCTCTATCCTGATTATGGTGAGAGGTTCACAGTTGTATACATATGTCAAAACTACCAAGTTGCATACTTTAAAATATGTGCAGTTTATTATATGTCAATTATACCTCAATAAAGAAAAAAATTTAAAGAAAACCAAAAAAAAATTCTTCAGTTGAAATTTATAATGAAAATTATTTAAACACTTATAATTTAACTAAGCAATATATGCATATGGTTAAAAAATTAAACAGAAGAGATTAAAGAGAAAAACAATTCTCCCTGTCCCAATCTGAGGTCCTCCTCTCCGTTTTTTGTTTTTTTGTTTTTTTTTTTTGCGATAAGCGGGCCTCTCACTGTTGTGGCCTCTCCCGTTGCGGAGCACAGGCTCCAGACGCGCAGGCTCAGCGGCCATGGCTCACGGGCCCAGCCGCTCCGCGGCATGTGGGATCTTCCCGGACCGGGGCACGAACTCGTGTCCCCTGCATCGGCAGGCGGACTCTCAACCACTGCTCCACCAGGGAAGCCCTAAAACTGCTTTTTGAATTATATACGTATATATATTAAAAAACAATACAGAGCTCTGAGGGAGGAACTTTTGTTATTGTTGCTTTGGTTTTGGAGGGGTGATGTAGATAAAGAACGAATTCTTGTTGCATTTTGAGCACGTTGAGCTGGAGGTATGAGTAGAACATGCAAAAGGCAGTGTTTACAGGCAACCAGAAAGCTGAGGAAATCAGGAGACAGATGGTGCTGAGGTAACAGACTTGGGAGCCATTTAGAGTGGGGACGTGAGCCAGGAAGACAGCAGGGCTAGAGAGAATAAAAGGCCCAGAAGGGGACCCAGTGCTTTGGTCCTGGGGCAGTCATTGGGCAGAGGAGCAGGTGGAGAGGTAGCTGTGTCCTGGCAGCTCAGGGGGCACAGCGTTTCAGGGGCAACCAGGCCCTTGGAGCACAGGGGCAGGGAGGCTGGGAGGGTGAAGCCTGGGAGCACCCAAGGGGTCCCACAAGGAGGGAGGCCAGCTTGGGGCGGGACGGGGGTGGGGAGGTGGAGGTCAGCAGGGTTGGTTGAGGGTGGGAGGGAGGAGGGGGTGAACTTCTTTCTCCCAGCATCTGGAGTTAGACGGGGAAGGCGAGAGGACAGAGGCTTGAGAGGGTCTCGGGCTCAGAGAAGGTGTCCTAGGATGCGGGAAGCGGGAGCGTGTTTATAGACTGAGGGGACTGACTCCGAGAGAACCCAGAGCACAGGTGGAGGAGTTAGGGGCTTCTTCGGGCTCGTTTCCATATATCGTAGAAAAAGTCTTACTCCAACTCTTAAAAACATTTTGGGGGTTAAATACCCATAATTCCACCTTTCAACTTGCTCGATGATTCAGTTTTAGTCTGATGTAAAGAAGTTTTTCCCGGCAGAGAGAGAAGGGGGCTCCAAGGAGGTCCCGTCCCAAAACCTCTCTTCTCAGAGACAGTAGCCTAGGGGGCCGGGTGGGGGAAGACTGGGCGCTGAAGACTCCAACAGCCGCAGGGGATTTAACATCGAATTCATCCCAAGTGAAAAACAACATTGCCGGGACCGCCCCTTCTCCAGGCACCTCTGAACCCGCGCCTGGAGGGGGCGGGGAGGACCTTGTGCGTGGGGCCCCGCGCGTGGGGGAGGCCGGGCTCTAATTGAATCCAGGGGCCTCGAGACCCAGGCCAATGGCTTTTCCCGGCCTAATTAGAAGGATTTTTTTGTTTTTTTTTTTTAACCCAGTTAACAAATCCATATGGTCTGCGATTCATTTCTCAGGATCTTTACCCTCTTGAAGTCGTAAATGTCGAGGGCGTTTTAGCACCCGAGGATTGGGAAGGGGGAGGGCCCACAGGCCTAGTTTTCCCGGCTGGAGCCTCCGGAGCCGGGTCCAGGAGGAGGAGGCCCTCCAGCACCGGGGTCCTACCCTCCCCCAGCCGCTCAGCCACCCTGCTCCATGGGCCAGTCCTGGCAGGCGCCTCAGCCCCCACCCACGCCGGCCGCTGGGTCTCCCCAGGCCTTTCCTCCGGCCAAAAATTCCCGGCCCAGCCCTTCTTGCGAGCCCGTTTCGGCTCACACAGGTCGCCATCCCTCTGCCCACCCCACCCCTGCCCAGCATCGAGGCCCACTGCTCTTCCTCTCTCTGCCGACTCCAAGTGCGACCTGTTTCTGCCATCAGATTGGGAACTGACTAGAGACCAGAATCATGCCTTTCCCATCACTCTGGGGGCTTCTTAACAGTTGTTGCCAGTAATTTTTGTCTGCTCCAAATTGCAGAAGACACCGAGGTTAGACCTGAGGCGGGCAGAAGGGAGAGGGCGGCCCTTTGCTATTTATATAGGGATGGCCCCGGGTGCCAGAAAGACTGGAACCTGGGAGCCAGACCCCAGAGTCGCCTTCCACAGGCATCACTGGCTGGCTCACGGCCACCCCCCACCCCCACCCCCGCCAAGGGCCTCAGGTCCTCCTCATCAGAGCCAAGGCAGGGAGGGAGGGAGACTAGGGGTTTGTTGAAAAAAACAGGAACGAGGAGTCCCTTCTGGCCAGTGGCCAGTGACCTTGCTCAGGGCCTCCAAAGCTAGGAGATGACTTTCGGAGACCTGGTGAGGCGAGAGATAGATGGGCTCCAGGTTAGACATTTACAAATGGCCCCCTTGTTTACGTTTCCTGGGGCAGGAGAAAAGTGGGCCTCAGGCCAGACACTTACAAACTAGCCTCCTGTTTGCATTTCCTGAGACAGGAGATAGGTGGGCTCCAGGTAGGCATTTGCAATCAGCCTCCTGTTTACTCTCCGAAATGGAAGTAACAACAGGAATAGGGTAAACACCCAGGCTTTGTCTCCTCTGGACACCTTAAGATAACAGCCACGGCAGGAACAAAGAGGGGCTAAACCTCGTCTGAGTAAAGGATCAAGAGATCACCTACCACCCCCCCACCTTGGGGCAAGGGAGACACTACAAATGCGCAAAAAAGTCTCCTTGGGGGTCAAAAATCAGGGCACGCCAGGCCGTAATGAGTCTTGCTTTTCCCAGATGCCTTTGCGGCGAGATCCACCTTGGCTGACAGGTGTGTGTGCAGCTGGGGTGGTGGGGTGGGTCCTGAGTCAAATTAGCGGGGGGGGGGGGGGGGGGGTGGGGGGGGTGGGGGTGGGGGGGGGGTGGGGGTGGGGGGGGTGGGAGACACGACAAAACAAGACAATTGGCCAGAGGGAAGACAAAGACCCAGAAAACTTCCCCTTTATAAAGGATTTAAACTTCCCAAAGGCATGACTGTCAGAGTTCGCCCGTGTGTGTTTCCCCACGTACTCTGCTTTTCCAATAAATGTTTTACTTTTCTCATTACCTTCCACCTCCTAGTCAGAATTCATTCCTTTTTTTTTTTTTTGCGGTACGCGGGCTTCACACTATTGTGGCCTCTCTCGTTGCGGAGCACAGGTTCCGGACGTGCAGGCTCAGCGGCCATGGCTCACTGGCCCAGCCACTCCGCGGCATGTGGGATCTTCCCGGACCGGGGCGCGAACCCGTGTCCCCTGCATCGGCAGGCGGACTCTCAACCACTGCGCCACCAGGGAAGCCCTGAATTCATTCTTGTCAACACAGGCAAGGACTGGAGATTTAGGCCCTAGCCCCTGGCCTCTGAGGTCTAGCTGTTAGGGCTCCTGGTCAGGGAACTAAGATCTTGCTTCCAGCTACCGTTTGCTGCTGCTGCTTACTGTAAAGCTACCACTCACTGCTGCGTGCATCCGAAATCACTAGGAGTGCATGGGTGGGGAGGAAGGAGCCTGCTTTCTGCCCCTGAATCCTCCAGAACTTGCTGGCTTCAGGAGTTCGTTTGTAGAGAATATCTTGCCCTTGAGAACCTGCCCCGCAAAGGGGACTCTGAGAAGAGTCCAGAATAATGGAGGCCCAAGGTCACAGATGGGTTCCCATCTCTGCTGTGCATTCATGGTGTGACTTTATGAGTCACTATATGTCTCTGAGCCTCAGTTTCCTCATCTTTACAATGGGGTGATTGTACTAATAGTTGTTCATCAGGCACAGCGCTGGGTGAGGGGGTAAGAGCCAGTCCCTTGTTCTCAAGGAGCTTACAGTTCAGGTGAAACGAAGAAGGGACTTTAGTAAAACTCTGAAAGAGGTTGGAGTGGGGAATGGAGGGGGAGAGCAGCCCAGAAGGCAGACAGGTGTCTCATGCATTCGTCTCCAGTCCTGTGTCAGCTGCAGCCCAGCTCAGCGATCATCCGTGACTTTGCTCGCCCCAACCCTACAGCCTACACCTAGCCCCTGCATGGAGGCCCAGGCTCTGTCTGTCTTGCAGGTTGGCGTCTGTGGGTGGCTTCTCCCGCCTCCACGTCAACAGCCGAGAATGGGGGAAGGTGTGAGCTGCTGGCCTGGTTGGAGCCAGAGGGACAACCCGTGAATGGCCTTTGCACAACCGTGTCAAGCTGGATTAAGTCACAGGGCTGACTCCCGTCAACATGCTGCTTTCTCCATCTTCCCGCTCTCTTTATCATATCCGAGTGCAGCTGGGTTCCAAGTTCCCTTGGAATGGCAATGCTCTGTCCTCGCTGGATGGGGTGATGGCCCCGTGTGGAAGTGGGTCCAAGGAGGTTGGAGGGAGATGGGCTGGACTTGCTCCACGGAGGAGGAACGCAGTCAGCACTCCATAGGCTTTCGGGCACCTACTGTGCACAGGCACTGGGGTGGGGGATGGGGGTGGGGAAGCCCCCCATGGAGATAGGGAGGGTTGCAGAGATGAGTCAGCTTATAGGTTAATGAAAGATAAAGCAAGGACCCAAAATGGAGTAGAGTCCATTCTCTGCAGTGCCAAGGAGATATCCTGCCTGCAGTGGGAGAGGGAGATCTGGGAGCAATTCCAGGAGGAGCTGGGAAAGGGATGTGGCCACAGGCAGAGCTGGGGAGAGGGCCCCCCAGGACGCAGGCGCAGCAGTAAAAGCCCCAACTGGGAAGCGTAGGCTGGACTCAGGGGACACAAGTCATCCAGTCTGGCTGAAGGGTGGGCGATAAGCTGGAAGGGCAGGGAGGGTTCCTGTGGGGCCTCTAAAGCTGGGGCGGGGGCGGGGGATGACAGTGATTCTAATATCTGTGAGCCAGGGTTGTGCCAGTCTAATCGCACATACATATGCTTTCAGCTTTACAGCAAACCTCCAAGGGAGCTGCTACGTGTTCCCACTCTACAGCCGAGAAACAAAGGCTCGGTGAGAACGTGCGACTGCCTTGCCCAAGACCCCAGGGCTCGTAAGTGGCCAAGCTGGGATTTGAACCCAGGACTGTGTGACTCTAAAGGTCACACTTGTGTCCCTTGGGTACTGGAGTCCAAACAACCAGCAGCAAAGGTGGGAAGAGTGTTCTGGCCTTGGGGCTTCATTTCAGGGACCCGGGGAGGGTCCCTGTGGGGTTACCCAGCAGGACCCAACAGAGCCCAGGGTAGGGAGGGGCAGGAGTGCCCAAAAGGGTGGACTTGTGCAAATCCCAGACTGAAACTCAAGCTCTGAGGACTCTCAGTGGCCGGTCAGAGAGGTGGGCAGCTGGGGATGGGCAGAGGGGCCCAGGCAGAGGTCCCCCAGGGGGGGCCTTGGGTTGCAGGGTGGTCAGGCTGGTCTTCTGCCCCCTCCACCAAGCCTGGCCCGTGTGGCTCTGTGCCAGGCTCCCTGTGGCGCCAGCCTCCTGCAGCCTGGATGGGGGGCCGGGGGGAGAGGGGAGGGGTGCTGGTTGCGCATCAATGTGAAGATACCGGGCTCTAAACGGGGATCCCCTTTCTTCCCCTCATGGGCTGCAGCTGTGCCTGCCACTCTTTGCAGGGGGGGGCAGGGGGTTCTGGAAGGGGGGTGAGCCTCTGGAAGTACCTAAATGGGGTCGGAGTTTATCTTCAGCCCCCATTCCCCATCTGAATTCCAGTCCCCACTCCAGCCTCCCTGCCTCCCCAGACCAGCCCCTTGCCCCCGCCCTTCGTCCTCACATCACCCCCAGCACAACCACCTCCACCCTCATCCCGTTGGCAGCAGAGGCAGCCTGGTGCATTGCGGGGGCGGGGGGCGCCGAGGTGGGGGCAGGACAGGAGACAAGGGCGCTGGGGGTAGATGTGGCTCCCAGGTGGGCTATGCCACTTCCTATCAGGTGGCCTTGGGCAAATCTCTGGGGTTCAGTTGTCTCATCTGTAAAGTGGGTCCAGTAATACCTCTCTGGGAGGACTCATGAGCCCATCACGTGAAATTACAGCTGTGAAAGTGCTTTGTCAACTTTAAAATGCTGGACGAATGTCATCTGTTATAAGCATGGTCCCCAGAGGCCCTGGCTAACAGGCAGCTGTGTTGCTCAGTTCAGCCCCCTCAGTGGCTCTGGTCGGCCCCTAGGCCCGAGGGTCCCCAGGGGCTCCAGGGCCTCTCCCCCACCGTGAGGCCAGACGTGGGGCCCCGAGTCCAGAGGATCGGGCTCTAGTTCCCACCGACAAACCCCAGCCCACCCCGCCTCCACCGTCATCCTGGCCGCAGGCTGGACTGTGGCTGCGCTTTGTCCTCAGTGGAAGCTCTTCATTGACAGGGGCTGCCTGGCGTTCAGGGCATCAACTCTGTTTGGTCAGCCCGAGATAGCCTCGACGCCAAGCAGACGGCCCTCCTGCCAAGGGAGGCACGAGCACGCTCCCAGATAGGGGGCCAAGCCCCTGCCCCTGGCGCCTGTGCTCCTTCCCCTTCCCCTGGCTGGCCAGGCCCCACAACCTGGCCTAGACCGCAGCCTTCCCTCGCCGCCCCGCCCCTCACCTGAGTCACCACTCTGGGTTTGCCCTGGTCCAGGGTTTCTGGCAGCCTCCCTGGAGAGGCGTGAAGCAGGCCCCAGCCTGACAGGCATGTGGCACTCTCTGGGCACGTGCCCAGCCCATGTGTTACCCCAGGAAGAGGTGGGGCGTGGTGCCCGGAGCTGCCGAGGTAGCTTCTGCATGAACCTAATGTAACTCTGGCAGCTTCCTCAGCCCTGGAAGGGATGGAGTGAGGCTCTCACTCGCAGGGCCTCACGGCTGCTTATTAAAGTCTCAAAGAGGAGGCATTTCAACAGAGGATCTAGGTTGTGGTTCTGCTGGCAGAATCCAATCCCACGTAGAATTGTTAGACAATTTCCCTCTTCGTTTTAACTGAACTTTGAACTCCTTGAGAACCAGGCACTGATTCTTGCTAATTAATCCTGCATCAGTGGCGATGAGCTGGAGGTGAGGGGTCTGAAGAATGGGTGGGGGTAGAGGGCAAAATGATCGGGGCAACAAGAGGAGCAGGACCCTGAGGACCAAAGCTGACCCCTCTTCAGCTGGCCTGGACCCTCAAGGCCACACAGAAGGGCTGAGCGGGTAGAACTAGGCTGCGGAGTCCAAGATGGGAGGGACGGCTCAAGGCAGCCTGGCTTTACCCCTCAAAGCTCCCTGAGCATGGAGATCACGTCCTCCCTCTCCCTCCCCCCAGGGAAGCCCCTCCTTGTCCCAGGGCAAGCCCTATCTCCCCCTCACGGCCAAGCTTCTAGGAGAGTTATACAGGGGCGTCTCTACTATCTCACCTGCCAGCCTCTCCTCGGACCACTGCCGTCCGTCTCCTGCACTCTCAAGATCCAATCCATTGGCTCTCCCAGCCTCTCCCTCCCAGGCCTCCCTGCAGCACGTGCATTGGGAATCACCTGCTGTTACTCCTAGAAACATGCTCCTTTCTTAGGCTCCCTTGATGTTGCAAGATCCAGGCCTTTCAACACACTGACTGGCCCCTCGAGATCATCTCTGCCTCCACATTCTCCTTGGTCACCTAAGCAGGACTACCCCCAAGGGCTCTCTCTCCCAGGGACCTCACCTAGTGAACGGCAGATGATTTTTAAGTATTCCACTGTAGCCCTCGAATTTCCCTGCTCCTGATTAAAAAAAAAAAAAAAAAAAAAAAAAAAGCCACGTGCCTTTCTCTTCTGAATGTCCCACAAGCTTCTCAAGCTCAACATGGGAACTTTCTTCTCCCAGTTTTATTGAGATATCATTGGCATACAGCACCATATAAGTTTAAGGTGTCCAGAGTAATGATTTGATTTACATATGTCATGAAATGATTACCACAATAAGTTTAGTGAACATCTATCATCTCATATAGTTACAAAATTAAAGAAATAGAAAAAATGTTTTCCTTGTCATAAGAGCTCAGGATTTACTGTCTTAACAACTTTCATATATAACGCACAGCAGTGTTAATTATATTTATCATGTTGTATGTCTCTTTTTTTTTGTGGTACGTGGGCCCCCACTGTTGCGGCCTCTCCCGTTGCGGAGCGCAGGCTCCGGACGCGCAAGCTCAGCGGCCATGGCTCACGGGCCCAGCCGCTCCACCGCATGTGGGATCTTCCCGGACCGGGGCACGAACCCGTGTCCCCTGCATCGGCAGGCGGACTCTCAACCACTGCGCCACCAGGGAAGCCAGACTATTTTATGTTATAACTGAAAGTTTGCACCTCTTAATCTCCCTCGCCTATTTCTCTCCTCCTCTCACTCCCCTCCCCTCTGGCAACCACCTGTTTGTTCTCTGTATCTATGACTCTTGTTTCTGTTTCAACATGGACGTCTTGATCTTCCTCGAGAGCCTGGTCTTCCTCCAGGGATCTATCTCTGTGAACAGCACCATCATCCCCTCGGTTGCTAAAGCTGGAGACTGGGAGTCATGTACTCTCTCTGCCTTACTATTTCCCATCTGCTCCTGTGCCAAGGCAGGTTCATTCTCTCTTTTTAATATTTCCTGAATTGCTCCCCTCTTTTCTTCCCCACTGCTAGCTCCCTTGCCCAAAGCACCAACCTCGCAGTTGGTCTTCCCTGCCTCTCCTTCCAGAACAGACAACCTCCGTAGCTCCCTGATCAGTCCAAATTCCTCAGCCTGGCATTCAAGTCCTCGCATAGGATGTCCCTGCTGTTTCATGGCGATTCTGACCAGAAAGACGCACTCGGTCTGCGGGGGGTGGCGTCTCACTCAGGTTGCCTGGTGAAGAGGGAAGAGCCCAAGTGTTGATCTAGGCTGGAGCCTTACATTTGTTGTTTTTGGGGTCCCCTTTTGGTGACTGTGCCTCAGTTTCCCCCACTCTCCCAGTGCCTCAGGCGGGGCGACACCCCCGCTCCTGTGGATGGAGCATGTGACGTCCACCTTACCCAATCAGTGATCGCCATTCCCCGGATGGGCCAATCAGAACCAGGGACGCCTGGAGACTCGCCGGATGCTCACGGCATGAGTCTGAAGGTGCGCAGCCGTCTTATCACCGCAAGGAAAGAGTCTTGTGCGAGGAAAGGAGGCACGAGATGGACGGAGAAACTGGGTGGTAGGATGTTGTTTGAATCTCTGCATCAAGCTGTGCCTAGAGCCAGCCCTACCCCTGCACCTTTCACTTCAGACGGACAGTAAATTCCCGTAAACAACCCTGAGTTGGGTTTTCTCCCTTTTACAACATGAGAAATCCGAACTGGTACGCAGAGTGAAGAGAGGGGAGCTCCCAGGTGACTGGCTTCGGAGCCCTCGGCATCATCTTCCAGGAGGTCACCGTGTGATCTCCTGTGGGTCCAGGGTCGACAAATGGAGGCCTGGCTGCCCCGTGCCCCTGGCCCGCACATCTGATGTGGACCGCTGGCATCCCAAGGTGCGTAGGCGTAGAATGAGAACCATCTGGAGTGCTGATTGAAGCCTTAGGCCCTGGGGTGGGGCCGGGCCCCTGGAATGTGGACGCTGAGCCCCAGGCCCAGGCTAGAGAGTGTTGAGGGCTTCTCAGGAGGGCGACAGGCTCCTGGATGACACAGAAGGACCCCTAGATTCTATGAGTCACTAGAAGATAGGAGGGGGATGGGCGCATTCCCAGACTTTTCCAAAGGGAGCAGTCCCCACCCAGGGAGGAGACCCAATCCCACCTCTCCCAGGAGCCCTTTGGGAATGTTGTTGGAAACAGCCGGAGCAGGAGTTGCCGGGAAGGGAGCGCAGGAATGGGGAAGTGCCCAGATGCTGTGGGAAGAGGGCAGGATTGAGTGCCCTGGGAGGAATGGGGACTGAGAGTTGGAAGGTTCCTTAACGTCCTTCCATGACAGAGCCTTAGAAAGATGATCCTGGCCTCGCCTCTGAGACGACTGGAGGATTGGAATAGGTAGAACTGGGGTGTGGAAAGCCCTAACTTTCAGTGGGGCCTGGGAGGAATCACCCTGCACGTGGAGATGAACAGCCCTACCCCGGGTCTGCCTGGAGAAGAAGGCCCTGCTCAATGAGGACGTTGCACCAAAGATCCCAAGGATGTGTGCTGAGAACTGGGGGTCTTTGATAGAGTTGGAGGGTGATCTGGAGCCTGGGGTGGGGCCCAGGGGAGCCTGGTGTAGTTGGGAGGGGTCAGCACGAGGGCAGGGGCGTTGGAGGGAGTCAGGGGGCTGGAGGCTGAAGGAGCCCTCCCGGCCTCAGCTCTTCTGAACCCAGATGCCTGGGGACTCAGTCCTGTCCTCTGGCCTTCTGCCCACCAGCTGCCACAAAACTGAGCGGAATCTGCTTTGCATTATCAGAGGAGCTGCCTCCCCCAGGCATATGGTCACCAAACCCCACAGCCCAGAGCATCATGGGAGATGTCTTATGACCCCAGCTCTGGCTCAGCCCCTTCTTCCCCTGGAGCACAGCCTCAGTGGCCCCCATCAGGCCCCTCCCCTCTGGGTGGAGAGGCCTTTCCTATTGTTCCAAGTCTCATCTCAGCTTCATTGCACAGGATGAAAGAGGGGAGGGAGGCATTAGGGGAAGAGAAGGGGCCCTGATGAGCAGACAAAGATGGTATCATTCTGTAACCTAGAGAATGAAAGAGACAAAGAGTGGAGAGGAGAGAGCCTTGGGGATGGGGAGGGGAGAACAATAGGCCTCGGGCCCAAGCAGACTGATGATACAGGAAGAAGCCAGGGAACACCTATCTGTCCTCTGAGCCCACTGGGGGCTCAGAATGAGGTCTGACTCTAGAGCTAGCTGCCCGACGTGGCAGCCATTAGCCAAATGTAGCTACTGAGCACTTGCAGTGGGTCTAATCCGAACTGGGTTGTGCTGTAAGAGTAAAATACACGCTGGATTGTGAAAACTTAGCAGAAAAAAAGTAACATATAATATCAATAATTTTAAAATGTTGATTATATGTTGAAAAGATATCTTGGATATATTGGGCGGAATAAAATATATTATTATGCTCCTCTCACCTGTTTCTTTTACTTTTGTAATGTGGCTACTAAAAAATTGAAAATCACGTATGTCACTTGCAGTATATTTCTATCGGACAGTGCTACGTTAGACCACGTTCATTCATTTATTCAACAGATTTTTACTGGGTGTTAGCTGTATACCAGGCAAGGTGCACAGGATTAGATGGTGAGCAAAACCAGACCCTGTCTCTGGTTTCCTGGAGTTTACAGTAATCAAATAATCACTCAGACGGGTGCCTAATTGCAAAGAGAGATAAGTGGTCTAAAGAAAAGGAGTGGAACTTGATGTGCTCTGAACCTGGACTCAAGAAACTTGATTTGTATCCAGAGTGTGGTGAGAGCTTTTCCCCAAGGAAGCACTGAACTGGGAGGTAACTTGAGAAAGAAGGGGAAAGAGTCTTACAGAAAGGACAACCTATGCAAAGGCCCTGTGGCTAGAGGGCCCTGTGGCTTGAAGCTTGGAGAATTGTGAGGGGGCTGGTTTGGGGAAGAGCAGAGACTGAGGAAGAGGACAGCTGGAGCAAGGCGGTGAGTCTGGAGGGATGGGCAGGGGCCTCACGCAGCCTCCGGGGCCACATTAAAGATGGGGAGCCGATGAAGCATTTTTGCCCTTGCAGGGGAATTAGAGAAGGAAGGATGGAGGTTAGGCTGAAGGAGGGCAGAGGGGGTTTCTCCGCAATGTGGTGGGGGAGGTACGAATCTCTGGTACGATGTCTTTCAGGCTCTCTGCTCCACTACCCCCAGAAGCCCGAGGCCAGTGTCAGTCACCTCCACATCTCCTACCCAGTCCTGCATGCTATGCGGAGCTTTCTCAATGCCCTCTTCTCGCCATCCCTGTGGCCCATCCTTTACCTCTGACTTCCACCTCCTGGCCCACCTAACCTGCCCACCCTCACCCTCCACACTGCAGCCAGAGCTGGTGCTTTCTAAGATGGAAATCTGTCTACGGCACCCGCTGCTTAATCCCCGTCAGTGGCTCCCCACTGTTCTAAGATTAGTCCAGATGCTTCAACGAGTCTCTTTGTAAGCCCTTCCCCGTCTGGCCCCACTGACCTTCCACTCACTCTCTGGGCTGCAGGCACAGGACCCTCCCCAGGCCCCATGGGCTCTATTCTCTCTCTTCAGGGCCTTTGCTGCACTGATTCTTCTGCCAGGAACTCTCTCCTCCCCTGGCTTGTTGATTCCACTTCGATAGGGCTCAGCTTCAGTGTCTCTTTACTGGCAAACCTTCCCTAACCCCTGGTAGGGGTGAGTCTGGGTTGGGGCCCCCACTCACCCCTAGCATGGCGCTGCACACCATACAGGGGCTGTCTGCTGCCACCCCCTCAAGTATATAAGATCGTGGAAGACAGGAGTTTGTGTCTCCTTATTCCCACAGGCAGCGTCCAGCTCTCCCCCACCTAATTAGAGGCATTTCCCCCATGAGAATGGGGGCTCTTCTAGGATAGGAATTGAGCCTCCCCCACCAGATTAGAGGGATCTTCAAGTCTGGGGCTGTGTCTCCCCTATTAGGTGGGAGGCTTCCTCAAGACAGTCTGTCTCCCCCATCACACTGGGGGTTACCCAAGACCCAGGATCATTTCCTATACCGGCTCTAAATCACTGCCCCCTCCCCGCCACCTTCCTCACAACCCTCACAGCCTGGGGGTGGGAGATGGAAGACAGCTTCCCTCCACCTCATGCCTAACTCTTGGCTGGGGCCCGGCTGGCCCCTCCCAGGATCCCAAGATCAGGAAGGCTTGTTTGCTGTTCTTTCTGGGAAAGCAAGGCTCCCGTGGCATTCCCTAGCAACCACGAGTCAGGCCCATCAGAAGACCTGGCCAAGCCACCAGCAGAGGCCGAGCAGCTCGGACCAGCTGCCAGGCCAGCCTGGGAGAGGGACACAGACCCGGGGCCTGGAACCCTGCAGCTCCCAGACCAGGCAGGGCTCAAAGCCAGGCTGGTAGGAGCTGGGGTTGGGACCTGCCTGGGAGAGCCACAAGGGAGGGGCCTGCCCAACTCCAGGCCGGACCAGCCAGGCTCCCGCCAGGCCATCTGGAGCCAGACCTTGTGTGTGTGCTTGTGTGCTGGGGGGTGGTGTGCCTCGCAAGCCGTGTGGGTGGCTGCGAGCCGTGGGGTTGTGACCTGGCCCTCCCAGCAAGCCTCTGGCTCCCCTGTGGTCAGTTTCACTTCTGACATCTGGTCAAGTTCACAGCTGGCCAGCTTCCTGCATGGCCGTTTTTACTTTCCCTCTCCAAAGTCTGGCGGCAAGGGCCCCCAGTCCCTCTCTATCCCATTTAAATTAACTCCATGGTGACACGTGTGAATTTGCTGGATTTCTGTTAAAACTTCCCCATTGTGTGTGGGGAAAATAGGACAGGAACTCACTGAGTTGGAAATTATACCCGGGTCCCTGCCCCACACACATAACCCCCCACCAACTCAAACCACGTGTATTTCCAGAAAATCTCTGCATGATTTTCCTTTCTTTGCTATTTAATGTTCATCATTTATGTTTTATGTGTAGGTTTCAGGAGGGCCCAAGAAATGATTACACAGGATGCAAGGGGCAGGTGACAGGGAGGGTGACAAGGAGCCTGGAGTTCACAGCCCCCAGCTGGCGGGGGGAGGGGGCAAAAGGGTTCCACCTCAGCCCAAAGGGAGGCAGGAGGGGCCCCAGAACCAAACACATGCTGAAACATACGTGCAACCTCCAACCCCCTCCCCCACTGCTGGGGAGGAAAAGAAATACCTCAGACTCTGTCCCACTCCCCACATTCACAGGTGAGGGGCCAGCAGGTGAGTTTCCTCCTCCCATCACAGATTCAGGTCAAAGAAATACCATCTACGTACAATGTTCCCAGTGCCTTACACAGGGCTGAGAGACCCCTGAGCTGGGGAGGGGGCGGCTGTCCGTGCACATCCTGGTCAGGGCTCGTTCATGCTAAATAGACGGGGGCGGGGCACACTCATTCCAACATCAAGCAAAACAGAAGAGGCCAGGAGGGGCTCCATGGCCCCTTTCCGGTACCAAGCTAGGGAAAAAACAGTCCTTTGTAGGGTTCTCTAAACTTGGGAGAGACCCTCTATGGGCCACAGTCTAACTCAATTCCTTCTTGCTGCATTCCCACGCTGGTCCACTTGTCTTCATTGCAGCCTCCAGGGCCCAGCCAAACCCGTGCTTGCAGGGAAGGGGTGGAACGGGGGAGCATTCCTCCACGTGCAGGCCCTTGGAAGGCAGGCGCCAGCCCAAGCCTCAGCCGTCCTTGGCCTGCCAAACCCGGGGGCGAGGGAAGACAGCGAGTAGAGTTCAATTCCCTTCAATGCTTCTCTGGCAGCTGCCCCAGGAGGATCCGGCCACAGCCCAAGAGGAAGAACTCTTGGAGAGAAGCGAGATTTCTCATCCTGTGTGTGTGTGTGCCTGTAAATCTCTGTGTTGCAGGTGGGGTTCCTCAGTCCCCCAGGGCTGACTCCAGGGGAAGATGCTGCCTATACTGGCTCTGGGTCTGTGCTGGGATGGTGGGTACCTACAGATTGGCCACACCACGGATGCCACACTGACATGCCTGAGGGGACAGGCAGAGGGAAGCAGCACCCCTTGCCACAAACCCCAAACCTGACTGGGGTCAGGATGGATCAATGGGCCAGGCCTTGGGGGACGCATCCCCTCTCCACAGGGGCTGGACAGGCCTGGACATGGTGAAGGGCAGACTGGGTTTGGCTTCGAGACATTTCCCAGAGGGTCGCCTGGCCCCCCACTCCCTGCAAACCTGAGGCCTGCACCCCTCGTTTCGGGAGACAGCCCATCTTTGGCCTCCCCATTTCTGGGTGGCTTTGGGCAAATCGCTGCCTCTCTCTGGGCCTCACTCTGCTGTTCGTAAAATGAGGGGGATGGACTAGATTTCAAGCCCCTCTTCCAGCTCTATCAAACCTCTGATCCTCTTCCTGTTAGGCCAGAGGGGAGAGGGGAGGGGGGATGAGGGAGGTTGAGGCCACGAAGGTGCTCCCTCGTTCCCCAAGATCACAGTGCAGAGCCCACGGCTCTGGTTCCTCAGTCTCTCCCTCTGAGTCTCTGGGACCCTGTCATGCCCTCAACACCATCCCTGGTGTCAGCCCCCCATATATGACAACCTGCTAAGGTGGGAGGGGCTGGCCCCCCTAGAAGTGGGGGGAGACGGCGGCAGGAGGCCTGAGATGGCGACAGGGCAGGGCAGGGTGGGAGAGGCGGCAGGGGCACTTCTGGCGCTGGAGAGGGGGTGTGATCGGAAGCGATGGGGCCACACAGGAGAGTGACAGGGCTGTGGTTTGGGGGCCCGGGCTCCGAGGCCCTGCCCAGAGGCGCGCAGCTCTGACGCTGGCCTGTGGGGTTGGCTGGAACATCAGTCTTCGGAATGTGGGGGCAGGGCAGGGGCTCCCGGGCCGGCTCACACCGGGGACGTGGCCGTGGACTCGCTGCACAGGCTCTCCACAATGTCGGCTCGCTGGATACGGCGCAGGGCGGCCAGGAGGGTGTCAAGGGTGGCGCTGTCCTGGGCGGCCCAGCTGGCCAGCAGGGCGCGGACCGGGCAGGCCTCCTGGGTGAAGGAGTCTATGTGCTCAGGCTGGTAACCCAGCTCACCGGCCAGATGCCGCCAGGTGTCCCCCGCAGAGCCACTGAGCAGCTTCTCCACCTCCTCCCGCTTGGCCAGCGGCAGGCTGCTGTAGAGGCCTCCGTCACCCTTGAGGGCTGCCAAGAACCCAGGGGGAGTCAGGCGCTACCCGCTGGACACCCTTTCCCCCACCGTGGGAGTGGGGGCCTGGAGTAAGACCCAAGAAGGGCTGAGGCATTTCTCCTCCCGATCTGGGGAGGACCCGAGGGTCTAGAAGCAGAGGGATGCCCGAGATGCAGTCGTGGATGTGGGCAGGGCTGTGGAGGCACCTGGGGGATGCTGACTCACCCACAGCTCCAGAACCATCCCTACAACCTAACCTCCTCCCTGCCCACTACCTCCCTCCCGCCCCCAGCAATTAATCAAGGCTCAGGAGACAGGACTTCTGATCTCAGACTCAACTGCAGCAAGTGTACTGGAGCTGGGCTATGGGCCACCGATTAGGGGACATAATTAACTACTTGTTCCCCAGAAGTCCTGGCCAGGAGGCTAATTGCAGCCACTTTGGGGAGTGATTAGCCCTGGGGGACAATTAGCTGGATGAGTCTAGATGCTCCGATTTGTCAAAGCTTCCGTTTCCCAAGTCATCCCCACCGGAAAGGGCCTCTCCTACCCATGCCCTCCGCCCGCCTCTCCCATCATTCCACACAGCAGCCCGCAGCCAGTCCCTCTGCCATCCCTCCTATAGCCTAAGCTTAACCACCCCCGTTCTCCCTGCCTCGCCCCCCCGGCCCGCCGCCCGGCCCCACTGCTTACCCTGGCCTGCAGCTGTCTGTGTGTGGGACTGCTGGTCATGCAGGCTCTGGCTGTCCACAGAGATGCCGCTGTCGCTGTGCAGTTTTTCTCCCTCGGGTGGGGGCGTCTGGTTCACGGGCCGGCTGTTGGCTCCTTGCTTGTTCTGTTTGCAGCTGTTCCACCTGGAACCAGAGGACAGCCCCAGTCACGGGGCTGAGGGGCGCACGGGCCACGCCGCTAAGGTATCTGTGCTCTGGCGTGTGGGTGCCGGGAGCCCAGGGGGAGTCCGTCTGTAACCCCGCGCGCCACGGGAGGCTCTCCTTCCTCTACCTGTCTGCCCCTGGCCCACACCGGAAACGCCGTGAGGGCAGAGAGGCACCCAGGGCTTGGTGTGTGCAGCCGGTATTCAGTAAATGTCCATGGGATGAATGGTGCCCAAATAAATGCCTTCCTGGAGCTCCACTTTGCCCAGGCTACCCTTCTAAAGTACCCCCACGTGTGTGCAGGGGTATGCACACGGATTCCCTCTGCTGTTATAAGCAATAAGAAGAAATGAAAAACAAAGCAAATGGCCATCGATAGGAGACTGGTTACATAAATTATGATCCGCCCGTATTACTGAACGAGCAATTATAAATAATCAGATTATCTATATGCTCTGAGGAAAGCTCTCCCGAGGGAGATGAAGGGAAAGCGTAAGATGTAGAATATGTATAATGTGATCACATTGATGCTTTAAAAAAAACAAAACCCTGCACGTGTACGAATAGGTTTTCCACACACGTGTTTATAAATGCATAGAAAATGGCTGGAAGGGATCCATTCCAGACGATTCCCAGGAGGACAGGGTAGGATTTGGGGAGATGAAAGGAGGCTTTACTGCTTTTTGCTTTACAAGACATTGGTCTTCTTTGCATTTTCCCCAATAAGCACGTTATTACTTCGATGATTTTTTTTTTTTTTAAGAATGGAAAATGCACTTAAACATTTACAACGCATCCTAGGACTTATCCACATCCCGCATTTCTGGCTATGGGCGCCATCAGACCCCACGTGTGACGTGGGAAGGAAGAGATACACGCACACGTACACACGGGTAACGGGGTTCAGGGAATGAGGACACAAGCTGCTGGTAAAGGAAGCTCTGTGTGCAGGGAGGCAGGTGGGGCAGAAGAATGGGGGCGGGGAGGTGCTGGCACCAGGACAGGACAGGGACGATCCCCTTCCGTACCTCCTGTTGACCTGCCACACCCTGGAGTGGAGAAGCTGATGGTAAGTGAGGATGAGCTTGGTTTGGGGTTGAGTTAAAAGCGCGTGTGCGGGGCTTCCCTGGTGGCGCAGTGGTTGAGAGTCCGCCTGCCGATGCGGAGGACGCGGGTTCGTGCCCCGGTCCGGGAAGATCCCACATGCCGCGGAGCGGCTGCACCCGTGAGCCATGGCCGCTGAGCCTGCGCGTCTGGAGCCTGTGCTCCGCAACGGGAGAGGCCACAACAGTGAGAGGCGCGCGTACCGCAAAAAAAAAAAAAAAAAAAAAAAAAAGTGTGTGCGTTTTCAGGTCATGGTCGCAGCAAAGCCCTCCTTGAGGGTAAAGATCTGGCTCCCTGGCTCCCGTTCCCCCTCTCACCTCTTGAAGGCGATGTAGGCCACGAGGCCCACAACCACAGCAGCCAGGATGGAGCAGTAGACAGGGATGAGGTTGTCGGTGGTACCTCGGGTCACCACGGGCTGGGAGCTGCCCATCACTGTGGTTGCCACATCTGACACCGTGCTGGTTACGAGGTCTTGATCTGGCGGAACCTCAGGCTCCTGGGTGCCGGCGTCTGTGCTGTCTGAGCCCTCCGGGGGCGTGGCCCGTGTAATCCAGCGGCCAGGGATCTCTGGGAGAAAGGGCTACAGGAGTGAGGGCCCACTCCCCCCGCCCCTCTCCTATGCTCTGACCCTCAGAGCTTCTCCCCCAGCCCCCTCCTTGCCCCAGATGCTTGTATGTCCAGCGGCTACACACAGGAGAGAGGGCTGGGATTGGGTGTATGATGTCACGATGGTGGAGAAGAGCAAGGGCCTAAGAATCAGGAGCGCTGGGTCCCCTTCGGCTCTGCCACTGACTTGCTGTGTGACTCTGGACCAGTCCCTTCAACTCTCAGGACTTCAACTTCCCCATGAATGGAGATATTAAAAGAGACGGTCTTTTAAGTTCCCTTCCATCTTGGGTATAACTGTGATCCTAGAATTCTACTCTGCCTACCCTGGGTACCCAAAAACCCAGCATGGAGGTAAACACACAAAGAAGAGAGTGGGCCCTAGGACGCCTCCAGCTGGAATCAGGCTTGGGAAATGTAATTTCTCTGGCCACAGTGCCCCAGTGGCGCCGGTCACCCCTGTCCTAAAGAAGGATGAGGGTAATCAGGTCCGGCAGAGGGGTACCTTCCCCGGCACCGGCCCCTGAGAATTGGCATCCAGCCTCCTTTCTAGTCTCTGGTGTCCTGGCTCTAGGCTCGGGCAGGGTGGGGAGGTGCCCAGTTGGCTTGCTTCCCTCTAGCTGGTCCGTGGATAGTGGCTAGCCTCTATTTACTGCCCTGCGTGGCCCCCACACCGTCTGATCTTGCCACCCAGAGATGACAGTGTCAGATAGCCCAAACCCAACTTGGGAAGGTCGAGGACTGCTGGTGGAGAGAGGGCCCACAGAGCAGGCACTGCCACTGCCTCAGGGGAGGGAGACTGCCCTGCCACCCGCCTAGGTTCTCTCATGCCAGATGGGCACTGCCAGCCTCCCTGCCAGGGGACCCAGCAGCCCCTGGCACAAGTGGGTGGGATTTTCCATTCTGCCACCCAGCCGGGGGCAGTACCTGGGGTTGTGGACTCTGGACGACCTGGAGGTACCTGTCTGGGCAAAGTTGCCTACCCTTTTCCTTCCTCGCTTCCCACACCTGGAGCAGGGAGGGAAAGCAGACAGGACAAGCTGATGGGGTGAAGGGCAGGCACTTTGCTCCCCAGCTCTGCCTCACCTAGCCCCCAGTTTGCCCACCCAAGCTGGAGTCGAAACTGCCCACCGGTTTCCTAGGCCTCCTTGGCTCAAGGCAAAGATGCTTCAAAGGCCCCCATTTTCAGCACATTCTGAGGAGTAAGGTCCCCACATGTGAATCTGGAATCCATCTGGTTGGCATTTGGGAGGGGGCTGCCATCTGCTGCCCTATCCCACCCCTCCCCCATCTCAGTCCTGGGAAGGAAGGCGTGGAAGAGGTGGGGCAGGGAGTGGAGGAAACACAGCCCTCCTTCTGGCAGCCCCAGACAAGGCGCTGGCCCGGGGAGGGTCTCCTCTTGCCTGGCTAGGGGACTGCGCCAGCTGGAGGGGCAGCCTGAGCCCCGAGGCTAAGGTACAGCTCTGCTCAGCTGACCCGAACCCAGAGGCTGAAGGCATGGCTGGGTGGAGGGTCACTGAAATCAGGCATCACAGAGATTTGAGGGCAGTGGGGAAAAGCCGAGAGACGGCCCAGGCTGAAGACAGCGCCTTCCAGGGCGCTTTCTCCTCGTCTCTCCGATCCTCCGCCCTGTTTGGGGGTGGGGATGAGATCCAGATGTGGCTGTGTCCACTAGCATTCCAACCCACTAAGCCCTGGCAGGTCCTGACAGCCGTTTCCAGAATGGGAGCTGTCAGACTTGGGGGTGGAAAGAGGGCCCAGGTTACTCCTCCTAAATCCAATTTCTTTTGCTTGGGGAGGGGGGCAGGTTCTGCCCCCAGGGTGGGTGAGTCACCATGTTGACACCGGAAGCGTTTATGCAAGGACGTACCCTGCAGTGGAGGGGAGGGGGGCAACCAAGCCACCACAAATCAAATTCCATTTCCTGAAATGTTCCCTCTGCCCTGGAGCTGACATTTACCCGTTCAGAGGCTAGAGGGTGAGGGGAAGAGGGGCAGGGATAAACGCACCCCTTCAGGGTGTCTGGGAAAGTAGAGTGGTATCTGGAAGGAATGTGTGAACGCCAAAAGGCAGAGCCCACCCCTCCCCCAGCCAGCACCTTTCTTTGCTCTAACCGCACCCCTAAGTCCCCCCCACTAGCTGGTGCCGACTTGCCCACAGAAGCGTGCCACCCACCTGCCTGCTGCAGGCGCTGAAACTCCCTCCCTCCTCTGCCCTGCGCCTGACGCTACCTGCCTGTCTCCTGGCCCAGGGCAGTGGCCACCGGAACCACCACATTCTGCACCCCACTTCTCCACCCTGACCCCACATCCCAATGGAGCAAGCTTCACACACACGCCTGGCCTCAGCCCCGCTTAACAGCCCTTTGCGCCCTGAGCTCCCTGCGCCAGAGATCACAGGATGTGGAAGGCTGGCGTGCGTGTGTCAGACTGCAGGCTCCCCACGGCAGGGGATCTATCTCTCCCATCCAACTGGGGGCTGACTGAAGGCAGAGGCTGTGCTGCCCCCACCAGAATGGGGGGATCTCTTGGGAACTAAGTGCTGGGACTGCGTCTCCCTCATCAGACTGGGGCAAAGGCTGTCTCTGTCCCGTCCAACTTAGGGCTCCTGAAGGAGGCACTGCGTTGCCTGCTCAGAGTGAGAGCACCCTGAGGGTTAGGCCCCAAGGGGAAACAGCTGAACGGGGGATAGATAGTAAAGGCATTGTCAATCTCTCCCCCAAGATGGATGTCACCAACCAGGGACCAAAACGGTTCTGCCCTGACTGCCACAGTGCTTCCTCCTCCCATCCCAGGAACTGCCCCTTCTGGCTAAGGAGGGCACACCCAGCTCCCATCCACCCAGGAAGCTGAGGGCCCTCCATGTGCACCTGCCTCATCCTCGGGCTCACAAGCCCCAGGCTTGCTGTTCCGCCTCTATCTGTCCCAAAGCCCCTGTCCGCACGACCTCCTTAGTGTTCCCTGGGTCTAACTTCGTCCTTGACTAAACTGTACCAGTGACTGCTGACCCCTCCCCCACAAGTTGAAGTGAGCCAGCCCCCGGCCCAAACCCACAGCAACAGTGGAAACCGCGTGCAGCGAGGAAACTGAGGTCCAGAAACTGAAGTGACCTCCTTGACGTCGCTCAGATAGTAAGTGACAGGGCAGACTCCATCCCAGGTCCCAGAGCCATAAACCACTGTGGGCCTCAGAGACAAAAGGTCCCAACTCCTGAGGGTCCTCAGACCCCCTTCTCCAGTGCAGAGAGCCTGCCTCAAGGATCAGACGTGTCCTATCTGTCCTATTCGTGCCGCTCATCTACCACCCGTCCAATTCCCAGCCGGCAGCCACAGATTAACAAAGCCCTGGGAAATGAGTGTGGCCTGGGAGGATGAGGATGGCTTAACAAACAGCCCCAAAGGGTAAACAGTGGATAGGGTCCATTGGTGGGAAGGATCGGGAGGGTGTCCACTGGCCCCGCAGAACACGGCAGACCCTTGCGGACGCCGGGGCGCCCCCCACCCCCACCCCGCAGCCCCGACGCTCACCCTCGCACTCGGCGTCGGCCCAGCGCGTGCACTCGCGCAGCTGGCGCTCCGTGTCCTCACACACCGTGCAGGGCAGGCACGGGTCCACGTGGTTGGCCTCGTCGGAGTACGTGCCGTCGGGGCACTCCTCGCACACGGTGTTCTGCTTGTCCTGGCATGAGAACACGAGCCCCGAGCCCGCCTCGCACACGCGGCACGCCTCGCAGTGGCCCGTCGTCTCGTCCTGGTAGTAGCCGTAGGCGCAGCGGCACACGGCGTCGTCGGCCTCCACGCAGGGCGCCGACATGCTCTGCAGCCCCACGCACTCGGTGCACGGTTTACACGGCTCCGTGGCGCTCACCACGTCCGAGAAGGTCACGCCTGAGGACAGACGGACGTGCGGGGGGAGCCGCGCCCCGCGTCTAGCCGCTTGCCCTGGGGGCACTTGGGACGCAGGGGCTGGAGGCCTTCCCGCCGCATCCCGGGACACCCTCGTTCTACCTCGCCCCCTCACTGACTCCCCCGCTTTTCCCTCCGGGCCCGGATCCCCGGTGTGTGAAAGCTGGTGGCACCCGACTGGGAAGGAGGAAGGGGACCAGGAGCCCGGGGGTCCAGGAGCCCGGTGCTCCAGGCCCCGGAAGCGTTGGCGCTGAGGTTTCGGGGGTAACCCAGCTGGTGCCAGTAAGTTTCTTAGCAGATTCTCTTAGAGAGTTCCCAGCATGATTAAGGAATAATCTGAGAGTGGTTCCCATCCAGCCCTCCCCACAGGCCAGAGTTAAGCTGTGAACCCAGCCCGGGCAGAGCCGGCCTTCACCAGGCAGGCTCCCACCTCAGCTGCCCTCCCATGCCTCTCTGCACAGGTGGGGGCTAAGGTGTGGCCTGAATGGGAGCGACTAGGGATAGACAACAGAATTTCCCACCCATGGCGCTACCCCAGCTGCTGAAGGGCTTGGCTCTAGAGGGCAGGGATGGGACTCCTGGCAAGAAAGGTACTGCAGGAGGGATTGAAGCTAGAAGGAAGGGAGGACTTGCATATATAGTCCTCTGCTCTTTCAAAGGACATGAAGGGAAGATTTCCAAGCTCACTCTTGATTCACGCTCTCTTAATTAATGGATGTGAGCTCCAGAATAAGGGGAGGGATGCCAGGGTCTTCTCCGCCTTGTGCAAAGAGTGGGGAAGGCACAGAGCCAGATCTTCTTCACCCCTTCCAGCCCAGGGTGGAGAACTCCATGCCAAACTGAATCCAAGAGGATGTATCCTTGCTCCCACGGCAGGAAGAGCACAGATTTAGAACCTGAGAACTGGGGAGGGAGGATTGCTCAGAATGTGGAAACAGGTAGAGAGATTGGGATCCCCATGGACGGAAATCGAGGCTCGCTGTGGGGGTCCTCTCTTAACTTTCTTTAATGCCATCAAGAGACAAGATGGAGCACAGGGTCATTATCTTGGAGGTTGGGGTTGGAACTGCAGAAGCAAAGAAGGAAAAAGCAGAGAAGTAAAAGGGGCAGCAGTTGGGGGGGAAGAGAAGAAAAGACAGAGATGGGCCTGGAGGAAGACTTCAGTTTCAAGTCAGTTCTGGCAGAGGGACTCCTGTGTTTCTCTCCTAGGCATCAGGCAGATCTGGATTCAAAACCTGCTTCCATCACTTTATTAGCTGTGTGACTCTGGGTGTTTTACTTAACCTCTCTGAGCTTTTTTCTTTCTCTGTAAAACAGGGAATAATGTCTCCACTCACAGGGTTGTGATGAGGAATAAGTGAAATTCCTCAGTAGCACGTGACACACAGCAGGGATCCTGTAAAGGTTGGGCCCCCTGGGGTGGGCAATGATCAATTCAATGAACTTCAGTAGCAGGGATATTAGTCAGACATCAGAAAGGACTTCCAAACCAAAACAGCCAAGGCAGGAGGTCCAATTTATACCAGAGGCTCCTATCTGGGTGGCATGTGGCAGCAGGGGTGGGTCTAGTCACATGGGAGGGGAAGGGGAGGGCCCTGCCCATGGGAAAATACAGAAAATTAGCAGCAAACTCCTGGGAGAGGGTTTTGGTGGGTGGGGAAAATGTGGTCTTTTTTGGGCAGAGAATGAAGGCAGGAGCTTAATGGGTTTCCTTGCGGAAACGTTTTGAGGATAGAGGGAAAGTCCACTGGGGTCTCCATCCCATAAATCCGACTTGTAAAGGCAGCCTGTTAACCCAGCTGGGGTGCGGGGAGGGGGGTGAGGGGGAAGGGGGAAAGGGAGGGGAGTAGAGGGTGGAAGTGGGAGGGAGCATTCCGAGCTGGTCTCTGCTCCTGTCTCCCCTCCCCTTCCCTGGAGATGCCCTCTCTCAGCCTCTTCTATCCCACCGCTTGTTTTGACAGAAGGGACTGGGGTCCCATCCTGGGAGACTTCGGGTCCAAAGAGAAGAGGCCCTGGGCGGAGTCTAGGAAATAAGAGAGGCAAACGTGGGAGGTTCCAGGGTAGCTGATGGTTGGCCAACCCTGCCCTGGGATGGAAAGAAACCCTGTTAGGCCAGGACCAGGGAGGCGGCCAGATGGCAAGGTAACAAAGGCATTATGGGATGTCCAGCCTCCCTACCTGGCATCCCTCCGCTGGGGGATGGAGTTACAGGATCCACTAGTACAGAAGTAGGACAACAGAGTGTTTGGGACACCAAAGAGTTGGGGCTGCCTGCAGGACAGATGGGCTGTGTGCAGTGAGGTGCCTCGAGGTAGCGGTGGTGGCGGCGAGGCATTCAAAGGTAAGTCAGGCTGGCGGGGGCGTTCAGAGTTCCCAGTTCCTGTAGCCTTGTCCCCAACATGATTAAAGAACAATCTGGGTAGAACTCCCACTGGCCCTCCAGGTGGGCATTGAGTGCCAGGTAGAAGGCAAGATCTAACTGTCAACAGGAAAGGTTTCCAGGCAGAGTCAGGAAAAGGGCCCATGGCCTGAAAGCAACAGAAGGGGCGGAGTGAATCCAGCAGAGATGAGACTCCCGAGTCAAGCGCAAAGAATTTCAGACCCCAGACCTGCCATCTTTCTGCCTCCCTCCTCCAGCACCTCTGGAAGATGGGGTTCTCTGCCCTCCCCAAGGAAATCCCAGGTAGGAATGGCCACAGCGCCCCTCCCCCCTCTCGCACCCGACATCACCCCCCAGTAAGGACATCCCTGTGGTGCTCCAACCGCCGTCCCTGCTGCCTGGGGAAAGCTCTGCTTCCTCCGTCAGAGCTGGAGAACAGCTGGCCCTGGGGGGAGGGTTAGCCACGCCCTCCCAGGATCCCCCAAGGTCAGTGTCCAGGGCAGCCAGGATTTGACCCTCCTCCCCTCCCCACAAACGCACCAAGGGTAAGTGGCAGCCATCGATTTTGCAGTGCAGATGATATTTTTAGCTGGTTTTAGCATCAGCTACTCCTCCCTCCTGGCCACACTCTTCTACCAGGCCTCTCTACTTGGGGGCTGGGAAGGGGCACAGCCTGGGGATCCCCCATCTGGTCCCCCTCCTCCCTCCGCATACTTCCCTCATCCATTCTGAACTTCCCCTCTCTGCCTCCTATGCTGGGTCAGACCCACTTCTGGCACCCATACGGTTGTGGGCAGGAGTCCCTGCCAGGGCGCAGAGCACTTGGAAGGCCTCTACTGGGCATGCCCTCCAGCCCCCTTGCCCCCCCTTCCATTCCGCTCCCCTCCCCCCACCGGACACCCTATACTCACTGTCCAGGCAGGGCTCACACACGGTCTGGTTGGCTCCGCAAGGCTGGGCCACGCCCTCGCCCAGGTTGCAGGCTTTGCAACACTCACCGCTGCGGGTGTACAGGCCCGTGGGACACACCTCCTTGGCACCTCCAAGGGACACCTGGGTGGAGGAAGACCAGAAGGTCAGACTGGCAAGGGAAAGGGGACAGGGTGGACTCCGAGGGAGCAAACACCCCCTCCTGCAGCCTTCTATTGGAACCACCTGGGCTGGGATGAGCTCACCAGGGAGGCATTTGCCACTTGAAAGCTGATGGGGAAGAAAGGCAGAGCGGGAGAGCACGGCCCTGCAGGCTGCTAGGGGTGTGAGATCAGAGCTTCAGATGCTGACCTTCTGCAAAGTTCATCTTGGGGTTACAGTAACTCCTGGAATCCCAAGGATACACCATGTGGGGAAGGCAACCTGAGGCCCAGCAGAGGGCCTTTGGGCAGCAGTCAGGAACCAGCAGGCAGGTTGCAGCTTACACAGGGCTCCCAGCCAAGGGGGCAACTAGAAGCTGAAATCTAGTCCAAATGCCGCTTGCTAAGCTGCACATCTCCAGGGATGCGTCTACCCAGAGGGGAGTCTTTTTCTATCAAAGTCTAGCAGGGCTCTACTCCTCACCCTTAATCCTACCATTCCACATATTAAGTATCAAATGGGAGGTGTCCAAGAACAGAAGCAGAGGGGTGGGACCTTGGGTTCAAATCCTGGTTCTGCTCTGGGAGTTCTGACCTTCTCGGCTTTCCTGCTCTGAGTCTTCATCTCTCTAGACCGATAGAGATGGAGACAGCTCAGGGCCAAAGCAAATGACCAGCCGGTCATCGAGAGTCTGGCGCCAAGACAGGAGAAAAGTACGCCTGTTACCAATATGAGAAAGTGGCTGCTCTCACCACCCAGCAACCCCGCTCCCCCAGGGTTTGATTTCCGGCCACCAGCCCTCCCCTCTCCCTGCGCCCCATGCAGCCAGTGGGAACAACACTGCAAACAGGGGAAAGGAGAGTCAGATTCCCGCCGCCGAGGCATCTTTGCTCATGGATGGAATGATTTAGCACCAGATTCCCTAGAGGGAGGGGTTGCTGGCAGATTGCTTTATATTTCTGTTCCTTAAAAAAAATCTTAATGTCTAATAAAACTCCAAAGCCTGTTTCCCTGGCTCCAGACCGTGTAGCTCCCATTTGATGCTCAGAGGAAGTATGGTTTCTTGGATCATGGGACTAGAGAGGAGCTGTAAAGGTCATTTTGGGCATTTCTCTGCTTCCATGTTGGCCAGATCATGGCCCAAAACACTCCTTTCCCTTCAGTCCTTTCTAATATCCTGAGGTCTCAGTAGGGTTTGGTGGAGGCAGGGGGATGGACAGGTTGGATCAGTCTAGGAGGCAGCCTATGGTCCTCAAGAAACCGGTGGGGAGGGTGCAGGCAGCAAAGGAGGGGAACCTTGGGTGTTGCCACCATCTCCTCCCAGGTGGCAGGAACACAGTGCTGGGAACATCTGTAGACCAGAAGCCTAGGGGCGGGGGGTAGTCCCAGATACAGGCTTTCCCCCGGGAGGTGAGCAAGGTTCCAGAAAGGTCTGTTCAGATTTCTTTTCATCCTTCAGGGCTCTGCTTAAATGTCACTTCATCAGGGAAGTGGTCCTGTGGCCCAGCCCCTCCCTGATCTGACAAATCAGGCAGAGTTGCCCTGTCACATGTCCCCCCTGTTCACTCTTCTTGTCTGGTCTGACACTCTACAGAGGCCCCCACTGGACTCTCAGGTCACTGAAGGCAGGGACTGTGGTCACCTCAGTGCCTGAGACGGTACCTGACACGTATTAGGGACCCAACATGTATACTTATGGAATTTAAGAACATAACACAATATGGCCTCAATTAACTAGAACTCCAGGGCCTGACTTTCTGGATACCTGAGTTTCTGGAAAGTCATGGCTTTGCTGTTCTTCTCACCTAATGTTTTTCACTTTAACCACGGGGGCTGCACCTTCCTCTGTCTCTGGAACGTACCTTCACGGTTTCCCCATGACTCAGGGACTCAATATTTACATCCGTGAGTATTCTGGGAGGCAATGCAGCGGAGCCCTGTGTTCTTTATCCCAAATTACCACACCTTTGTCAAGAGAGTTCTCCTGTCAGCTTTTCTTATAGTTTTTTCTGCCTCCTCCCTTCCTGTTAAAGTATCAGTTTTCAGTTCTTCCTGCTGCCAGTGTGACCCGAGCGGCCCTCCCCAGTCTTATTTATTAGGTCGAATTGAATTTTAGAAAGTGTGTAACTAGCCCTGGGAGGAAGGTGATTAAAGTGAGTGTAAGGAGTATGGGAACCAGGAGGGGGCCGTTCTCAGAGTAAAAAGTCTACCTTCCTCCTCAGCTGCCTTCATTGCTCTGAATCCTGGTTCACAGCTTAGAGCTGGGTGACCTGGGACAGGTTTTGAATTTCTCTGTGCCTCAGTTTCTTCATCATTAGGTAACCACGACAGTACCTGCCTCAGAGAGTTGCGGGAGGCATTAAATAAATGAGTGTTTATTCACTTTGGGACCCCTCTTTTCTCTTTTCCAAGGTCTTCTGTGGCTTTTGGCTGTGTTCCAGTTAGTTGAGGTCAGTAGAGACCTGGGCTCCAGATAACTGAGGCAATCTGACTGTGGCAGTTGTGGGCAGAGTGGGAGCCTCGCGCAAGCCCCTCTTCTCAAAGCCTGCTCTCCCTGCTGCAGCCCGTGGTCCTCTCTCTTCTCCAAAGTCTTGCACTTGGGAGTCCAGGCCACATAATTAGTAACCATGTGTTTCCTGTGCTTGTTTTGTTTTCTATTTCAAAACATTCCAGATCTGCCACTTAGTAGTATGCTACTTGGGGTAAATTCTCAATCTCTCTAAGCCTCAGTTTTCCCACCTAAAACGTTGGGTTGGTGATACCTACTGTCCAGGTTTCTGTGAAAATTAAAAGAAATAATTTATGCAAATCTGTCTGATGCATAGTTGGATTTCAATAAATGTTGGTTATTAAAGAAGTATCTTTTTTTTTTTTTAAGAAGATGTTGGGGGTAGGAGTTTATTAATTAATTAATTTATTTTTGCTGTGTTGGGTCTTCGTTTCTGTGCGAGGGCTTTCTCTAGTTGTGGCAAGCGGGCCCAGCTGCTCCACGGCATGTGGGATCCTCCCAGACCAGGGCTCGAACCCACGTCCCCTGCATTAGCAGGCAGATTCTCAACCACTTCGCCACCAGGGAAGCCCTAAAGAAGTGTCTTGTCTTAGGGAGAGTGAGCTGGTGAGCCGGGGGGTAGGTAGTGGGAGAGGAAAGTTGAGCCATCCCCAAACAGGGGAAACCATCTCAGAGTAGGCAGGATAGAAATGAAGAGAGACCCACCAAGAAGTGTCTGAAGAGGGTATGGGGACCAAAGGAGGATGGAGAACTGCTAACTAATTCAACTACTGACTGAGCACTAAACTAAGAGTTTCCAATGAGACATCGTCCCTGACTCCTGAGATGAGCCACAGTCCCATGAGGGAGAAGAAATATCACCCCGAACAACTGCTCCAGAAGCCGAGGAGGAAAGACTTGAGGGATTGCCTTCATCCCCTGTCTGACAGCTGTGGAAACTGAGGCCCACAGAGGTCACTCTGCTAAGCGGCCTGATACACCAATCTGGCCACAGCCTCTATGGGTCCAAGGCCAGGCAATCTTGGGAAGCAGGGAGGGATGACTAGGATTCAGGCTAATTGCTCCAAAATGATCAACTTATCAAAATGATAGGCACATTTGCCTGAAAGTTATACTTATTACACTTATTCCATTGTTTAGAATGTTTGCAATTTTGGGGGGGGGGGTTGCCATATCCAGGCTTTCTAGAAACTAAGGTGGAAATATCCTTCGGTTAATTGACTTTTTTTAAAAATAAATTTATTTATGTATTTAATTTACTTTTGGCTGCATTGGGTCTTCATTGTTGCACGCAGGCTTTTCTCTAGTTGCGGCAAGTGGGGGCTGCTCTTCGTTGTGGTGCGCGGGCTTACTGCTGTGGCTTCTCTTGTTGCAGAGCATGGGCTCTAGTCACACGGGCTTCAGTAGTTGTGGCAGGCGGGCTCAGTAGTTGTGGCTCGCGGGCTCTAGAGCGCAGGCAGTAGTTGTGGCGCACGGGTTTAGTTGCTCCGCGGCATGTGGGATCTTCACGGACCAGGGCTCAAACCCGTATCTCCTGCATTGGCAGGCGGATTCTTAACCACTGCACCACCAGGGAAGTCCTGAATTGACTTTTAATAATTAAATTTAAAAAACTGGACAAAACAGAAAATACACCAAAATAGTTTAGAGAATTTGAAACTATAGGAAGGCTTCAGTGTGATGAGTCCTATCCATTCACAACAGCTTCAGCAAAAGGTTCCTTAGGTGAATGGAATCATTGGCCACCATCATGGGGTTGGCGAGTTTTCAAATATGCAAAGGGTCTTTTGAGACCAATGCAAGCCCTGGGGAGGCACTGGCACATGTCCCCCACTCCTTTAGATGGGGTGGATTTGGGGTCGGAGACAAGAGCTAATTACTGAGGAGGATGCTGCATAAGACTTTGAAAGGGGGCAGGGGTCTGAGTGGGGGTTGAAGGGGCTCAGTTATAAATTTGTGGTGCCAGGAGCATAGGACACGATGTAACCTCCAGGTCTAGTGGTGGTTCAAGGCCACGTGTCCTTCCGTGATCTGGAAGGTTGGGTGGGGGGTATGCCTGGCATAAGGAGGAAAGAGTAAACTCCAAGCCAAGCATCCTGGGTTCCAACAAGGGCGCCACCATAGTAACTGGGGGGCTTGGTTTCGTGCCTGAAGATTAGGGAGATTCAGCTCCCTCAACTGTCAAATGGGAATAACTAGATTTACTCTGCTGGGGCCTTAAACGGATTAAATAACACAAGCGAAATTACCCAGGGCAGTGCGTGGCACACGGTAGGCACTCAACCAGTTTTATTATTCCCGCTTCCCCACCCCGCACCCCCAGGGAAGAATCTAGGCGCGGGAACGGGATCAGACTGGTACAGCAAGGCGGGGACCCCTTCCCTCCCGGCGTCGCCTCCCCCACCCGGCCGCTCCCGTCCTCGCATTTGCTGCCCTCGCTGCATCCCTATTAGGCGCATTAGCCAGCCCGGCGGCTCCGGTTACAGACGTCTGAATGACAGAGTGCCTCCATTACCGGCGTGGCCCGCCAGCCGACCCGCCGGGACGCGCTCTGGTTTCAGCACTCTCGCCGCGGCCCAGGAAGAAACTCGGACCGCTGCGGTGCGCAGCGCCAGCTCATAGACAGCAGCCCCGCGGCAAGGCGGAGGCGAGAGCTGCAAGGGCTGCAGGCGACAGATTCTGCGCTGGGTCCACCTTCCCGAGCCCCCAGGCCCTCCACCCCCAGATCCCCTCCTTCCTCGCCTTTTCTTTATTCGGGGGACACTCTCCAGCCCAGATCCGGAGCCCATGCCCTCGCCCCTCCAGGATCCTCACAACTGGCCGCCCCAGTCCCCCCTCCATGCCTCCCACCCCCGCCCCAGACGAGATGCATCTCTAACTCGCGGCGTTAGTCAGCAAACGTGCCCGCAGTCACTCCCAAATCTCCGGACGAAGCCGGAGGTACTGCTATCCCACGGAAACCAGGCTGAGCTTCGGGGATGGGGCTAGTGCCCGGAAGGGGTCTCTGCTCATCCCAGCCCCCATATTCCGCCGGCCTGACTCTGGGGTTGGTGTCACGCCCGCCTGCCGCCGAGACACGCAGCTCTTATCCCGAGCTGGATCGCCGGTCTGCCCCTTAAGAGGTACGGGGAGTACTGAGCTGGGAATCAGGTGAGGGGCAGTCTAGCTAGGATTCTGTCTCAACTCGCTTGTGGGATCTTGACCAATTGGTTTAATCTCCCAGAGCCTCAGTCTCCTTGTCTGTAATGGGGATTTGGGGGCGCAATGCTCAGATGAGAGATGAAGATGGCAGGGAGAGTGAGGACACCTCCTCCATTGCCAAACCTTCCAGGGCACTCCCTTCATGGCCACACAGCGGGTCACATCTCCTGAATGTCTTGTCAGAACTACCGGGCGGATTTCGATGCTTACGAGGACCCACAGTCCTTTGCCGAGACAGAATCCGAGGCGCCTGAGCGCCTCCGTCTTGTTCGGTGCCCGGCGTCCTTCATCGAAAGCTGGGCGGGGCGCGGGCGGAATCCCGACCCGCCTGGGCGCGGAAACGGAGCCAATCATCAGCGCGGCGCTCGGGCCGCTTAACTGGGGGTCTGGGTGGCGGGTGCGGCGCGCAGCCCCAGTCGCGCGGGGAGCTGCGATGGTTCAGCCCTCGCGCCGCAGCGCCTCCTGCGGGTTGCCTTCGCCTGCGCGACCCCCGGCTGCGCGCTGCCGGGACCGTCCCCACTTTGCGCGTCCCGCCTCTCTGCACCCCGAGAAGTGGTGGCGGCGAGAACCCGTCGGACGACGCTTGCTCCGTCCCATCCGGTCCGTGGCTTTGCTTCAAACCGCGAGAATAAGTGCGTAGGAGAAGCCCACTAGCCGCGGGGGAACCCGGGAAACGGGTTCGCCCCGGCGAAGTGGGCACTCCCTTCCCAGCCTCGGACCCCAAGCTGCAATTCCCCGACCCCGCTAGGCCGCGAGAAAGAGCGCGCGACACGCGCGGGAAGCAGCTGTGCTTCAGCTCTCTCTTCTCGTCCTACTGTCTCTTGGCGGACAGGTCGGGGTCCGCTCTCCCTTCTCCGTCCCTTCATTTTGCTTCCATCTCTCTACCTCCCTCGCCGTCGTCCCTTTACTGCCGTCCCTAACCTACTTCTCTCTCTTCAACAGAGCCCCCCTCCACGAACCTCCCCCTCCCACGCCCCTCCCCCCCATTGTCTGGCCGGTCCTCATTGTCCGATGCCCGGTCCCCTTTGCCTCCAGTCCCTCCATCCTCCTCTTACATTGTTCCATCCCCTCGTCCCCGGTTCCCCACCCCAACCACACTCTCTCCTCACTTCTCTAGTTCCCGTCCCATTCCTCCTGCTTCTTTAGCCTGGGTTCCGTCCCACGACCCTCCAGAAATCAAGATGCTCAGGGGGAAAGTCGCCTCGAGCTCCCAGCATTCAAGCGCCCTCTTCCGAAGAACCCAGGCATCCGAGAGCCCCACGACTCGCTCCTGAGAGACCCCTCCCAGCTCCTCCACACACACACCCCCATGGTACATGAGGACCCGCATAGGTGCGCCCCTCTTGTCCGCATCTCTACCCTGAATCTCAGGGTCGCCTCTTCGTTCTGAGAACCTTAGGCGCTCCTCCGTGGATACTGGCATCGGCGCTCCTCTCCCGCCATCCACCCCCAGCATCTGGGATCCCAACGCTCTTTTCTCTTTTCCCTCGGGAAAACCTGAACTCCTTGGGGTTCCGGTCCCGGGAAAGGGAGCGGGCTCCCCTCCGGCTAGCACTCACCCCCAGGAGCAGCAGCAGCAGCAGGCGCGGCCCGTCCATGGCGCAGCCGGCAGCACCTGCCCCCATCGCCCGCCTCCCGCGGCAGCGCTCGGCTTCCAGTTCAGCCCTCTCAGCGGACAGACACGGCTGCGCTGCGCTGCGCTCCGGCGTCCGGCCCGCAGACCTGGCGGAGGCTCGGCTCCCTCTGGATGCTAGCGGGAGGTGCTGGGAGAAGCCAGTGCGTCGGCCCCGCCTCCTCCCCGCCCAGCCCGCCCACCCCCCGGAACCGCGCCCGCCCTCCCCGCAGTCTCCGGGAGGGGAGAGGAGGGAAGGGAGAGCGTACGGGGAAACGCTCCCGCGCGTCCCGGCCCTCAAAGCCTATCCCCCACCCCGCCCCGCTACCCGGCGCCCGGGCTGCGCTATTGCGCGTCCGTCCCGCATGCTGTGGGCTCGAGTCGTCCCCACTGCGGCTCCCTTGGGCTGCGGCCCCTCTCACGGTTCACTCTCTTGCCCATCTTCTCCTGCCTCCGGCTTCAGCTTCTTCCCCGGTGCCCTGCTCCCTACCCAGCTTTTATCAGCAATAATGCCCACTGCCCGCCCGCCTTTCATCTCCTGGTCTATACCCCACCCCTCCCTCTGCCCCAGTGGGGGGTTCTCTCTCTGCAGAGGCCTAGGGGAAGGGGAGGGGAGGAGTAGTAGGTGGCCTGACCCCGACCGCACGCAGCGGGACGTTCAAGGTGGAGACATCATTTGAATTCTCAAAAGGTGGGTTTGAGGGGGTCGCAGGTGTGCACACACACAAAAAGGAATACACACACTCCCAAGCTCACATATATATGTGCTCATGCATTCACCTATGCCCACACCATCCTCACGCAGTCCTGCAGACCCGTGCATTCTACACCTGCCTGTGCACCTCCACATATGCACACTCATCGCCCATGTGCTCATGACATTCAGACCTATGGACTCACCTACACATTCACACATACATGTGTATGTGTGCAGTCACCTCCTCGCAAGCCCTCACATGTACAGTCTCTCACACAGTGCACACACACATTCATGAACACACACACTCACACTCATATGCACACACAGATGTATCCTCAACAATTGGCCTTCACTAGATTGTGTTTCCATTAGCTGATGAGCTCCCTGCAGGCAGGGACGATGGTTTCTTATCTGAATGCGTGGTACACAGTAGGTGTTCAATAAAGGTCTGTAGAAGGGAATAAATGTAAAATTGGTTGGATGGACTCACATTCATGTACCTGTCCATGTACTATGTAGGCATCTCCAGGACCACACTCACCAATGCCCTAGAAACCTTGGCAGGTCCAAATCATAGGCCCTGGCGACCCAGAGAGCGCGCCACCAGTCTTTCGGTGGGAAGCTTTTCCACCTCCACCTTGATGCTCGCTGCCTGCCTGTCCCCACCCTTTCCCAGACAGGAAAGCCTTGGAGCACAGAGCTTTGGGGTGGGGGGTGGGGGGCAAGTCTACAAAGCCCATCCCCTCACCCTGATCTTGGCCAGGTGTGGACCTCAGTTTCGAACTGAAGATAAACTGAGGGTGTAACTGTAGATACCCTCCCACCTTACGGGAAGAAGAGGGAGATTAAGACACTTGTGAAGAGCTTACTGCTGGTAGGTGATTTCCCAGATCAGCTGAGCTAATTCATCCATTCATGGGGGAAAAACTCTGCCCTGTGAATTTCTTTCCTGTGTAACCAACAAAGTCCAGTGGATATCCCAGAAAGGACATCACCGTGGCCTTGACCATGAGCGTGAATTAGCCACCTCCTTGACTGGGCATAAGAGGCCAGGCAGCTAGCCCCTCTTCAGAAATCCCTGAGGAGTCCCTCCTCCCAGACAGGGATTGCGTCTAAGCCGCCTCCTCCTGCAGCGTTTAGAGCCCTGCCTTGCCTCTCAGCTGAATTCATGGAAGGCAGGAAGGGGCAACATTAGCACTAAAAGCAGTGTTGAGCTGCTGACTACCAAGGGTATCGACAGTGTGGCATTGATTTACATACCCTTTGTTATTAATTTATGATCCCGGTTACTATTATTGCTAAGGTTATGCAGCTCAACACAATTTAATATGACCCACGCCACCATGGCTGGGCCTGGGTTATTAATAATTTCCGTGGTCTTGATCATTTAAGCCTTACTCCAACAATTACAAACAGCAATTGTTACTATTATTATTACAGTATTTCTATGATTAAGCCCCAGCACAAGACCACGATGTAATGCTGAGTGCTGGTGCAGAGGCAGCTGTGAATTGTACAGAGAAAAGAGCACTGAACTGAGAGTCAGACAGGCCTGGCCACAAATTCCTACACCTCCCACCCCACTCCACCCCCACATCAATTACTCCTGCATGGTCTGAGGTTACGTCATCTTTCTCAGCCTCAGTTTCCTCATCTATAAAATGGGAATTAAAAAAAACTTCTATCTTGAACGGCAAATAAAGTTCATCAAAGAAGAGACTCAATCCCCTTCATTCAACATGTATTTATTGAGCACCTACTATAGGCCACACCCTGTTCTAGGCACTGGGGATACAGCAGTGAACAACAGCAGCTGCCTTTATGGAGCTGATGTTCTAGCGTGTTAGTGATTTGACATGAAGGATTATTTTATAATGTGCCATTAGATAGATGGCATGGCTGTGATCAGAGTGCTCCTTTGCTGGGACCACCACCATCACAATCTCCACCATCGTCACCATCACAGCCACCTATACCAGAACCAGCACCACCATGACCACCATCACCACAACACCAGCATCACTACAAGAAGCACCACAGCTACCACTGCCATCACTATTGCTCCCCCAATCATCCCCATCACTATCACGATTACCACACCATCATCACCACCATCACCATCACCACCACAGGTGCCAGGGCCATGGCCGCCACCACTTACCTTTTGACATCTGCACCACAAGCAGCAGGGATTCCTGTTCCTAATGAGCGCTGAATACTCGGGTCCATCCCTCTTCCTTGGAACATTACTGGAGGCTCTGTGACGCCACTGCCTGCCTGACCCTAACTCCCTAATTGTCATGATTCCTGGCCACAGACATGAGTATCCTTCAAAACTTTCTCTCCGACCCAGCTCCCTTTCCCTTAGTCCTCAGCACTTGCAGCCACACTGTGGGAGAGGGCATGGGGAGAGGGCTTTGAGGAGCTGGCCAGCAAGTAGGACCAGCCAGGCAGCACCAAGGGGGCAGCAGTTTTCATTGGAGGGTCCCCCAGAACCATCTCCCGTAACAGAACTGCCTGTATAAAGGGCCCCTCCCCCCACCACACACACACCAAGTCCTCCTGGACCTAAGAGGGACCCTAAGATGAGAAGGTGGAGAATCTCAGTGCAGATCTACATGAAGCTGGGAGTGGTAGTGGTGGGTCAGACTGTATCTTCAGGAATTGAAGTGGGAGGGGTTTGCCCCTCCCCTCTTCATCTCACCATCCCTCCATCTCCCTGCCCCTCCGGGAAGGCAAGCTCTTAACACACACTCCCAGTCCTTCCTTTCCACTGGGACCCCTCACCTCGGGCACCTGCAGGACATTGCTCACAGCTCCCTGTGCCTCTGGCCAGCAGCCCCTGGGGAGCCAGCCTGCAGCCCCAACTTACTTCCAAGCAGAAATGTGGGTGCAGACCATGAGAACTCACATTTATTGAGATGTCCTGTGAGCCAGGAGATCCACACAATTATCTCCCTTAATCCCCACTGCAATCTCATGACGGAGGTGCTGGGTTCACCGTATACAGATGAAGAGACTAAAGCTTGAAGAGGTTAAGCCACTGGCTCAAGGACCCCCAGAAGGAGGCAGTGGGGCCATAAGTGGCCCTCCAAAGCCACACGTCTCAATGTTAATCTCCCATGTCCCAGCCACTCCTCCCCTCCAACGCAGCCCCTCCAGCCTTCACTCCAGTGAGTTCGGGAGATAGAACCTTCATCTCAGAGGGGCTGCACTCGGCCCTTCCGTACAACTGCTCAGATACCCCTTCCTGACACACATTCACAGAATCTGGGTTTTGGCCGGGGTAGGATGGGCTGAGGCAAGCCAGGGGATGATCTCCGTCTTTTGATTGAAGACGTGATTTCCAAGCTCTTCTAGCGAGCACGCACTTTTCCTGCTTTGGGAAAATCACCTCCCCTATCCCTCAGTTCCAGTGTCCAACCAGAGAAGCAGTGAAGGGAGATGGACAAGAAGAGAACAATTCCTGAGGGCGAGGGGGAAAAGGAGGTGCCAGGCCTCCCCCAGCTGCATCCCATCTGCCCCAGGCAGGCGGCCAGGCAAGGTAAGTGAAACCCGCCTGCCCCCATTAAGAGCTAGCTCAGTGGCTTTGAAGCGTGATGCGGTGATTACCTCTAAGCTGACTCCTTCTGGGCTGCAAGGGAGACCTGGCCAGTAAGGGAGCAGGGTCGGGGCTGGGGACTGGTTTGGGGTCAGCCCAGTTGGATTCTAGAACTGCATCAGTAGTGAGAGGAGTGAGAGGAATTAATCAATTTTGGAGACCAGTTAGATTAACTGGAGCATCAAAGTGGGCCAGTTCCACGGTGCCCTCCCCCACTGTCTGCTCCAGCCTCAGAGGCTGGTACTCCCTTCCTGCCTCCACCCTGTCCTTCAAGGGGCCCCATCTGATGCACATTACTCAGCTTCTCTCACCTCTGAGCCCTTCTGTGGGTTATGCCCCCATGAGAGTTGCCTTCTCTCTTCCTTCAAGATAACTGTAGAGTTGGTCAAAGTCTTCCATTTTCCCATCTGCAGTCTTTCCTTCAAAGGCCACCCTCCCTCCCACATGTCCTGGTCTGTACCCATACCTCTTGTCAAAAGATTCATCAAACATAGGCAGTAGGGACTTTTTTTTTTTTTTTTAGCTGTGTTGGGTCTTCGTTGCTGCGCACGGGCTTTCTCTAGTTGTGGTGTACAGGGGCTACTCTTAGTTGCGGTGCGCAGGCTTCTCATTGCGGTGGCTTCTCTTGTTGTGGAGCACGAGCTCTAGGCGCACGGGCTTCAGTAGTTGTGGCTCGCGGGCTCTAGAGCACAGGCTCAGTAGTTGTGGCACACGGGATTAGTTGCTCTGCGACATGTGGGATCTTCCCAGACCAGGGATCGAACGCCTGTCCCCTGCATTGGCAGGCGGATTCTTAACCACTGCGCCACCAGGAAAGTCCAGGCAGTAGGGACTTAATTTCCCCAGACTTTGTGTCTTGGAGGACAGGTGCCCAGAGAAGGCAATGCTATACCCAAGTGCCTGAATGGAGAGAGTCCCAGGCTTTGTGGTAAGGGCCTGGGGGAGAGTTTGGGTACCCCGTGCCTCAGGGCAGCCACCTTCCCTGCTGACTTGGGGGCCTCCCCTCTCTGCAGCCTCTTCCTTCACCTCCGTGGCACATTTCCCCTCAAGTACCCAGCCTTTAGGAAATTCCTCTAGACCCTCCACTTTGATCCTTCACAGCCCTGAAGGATTGCAGCGTTGCCCTGTAGTTCTGAAGGATTCAATCATCCCTCTCACTTTTTTTTTTTTTTTTTTTTTGCAGTACGCAGGCCTCTCACTGTCGTGGCCTCTCCTGTCGCGGAGCACAGGCTCCGGACGCGCAGGCTCAGCAGCCATGGTTCACGGGCCCAGCCGCTCCGCGGCATGTGGGATCTTCCCGGACCGGGGCACGAACCCGTGTCCCCTGCATCGGCAGGCGGACTCTCAACCACTGCGCCACCAGGGAAGCCCCCTCTCACTTTTTATCCTGCATCCAAGGACAGTTAAGACATTTTAAAGAAAACCTGCGTAGGGCTACACCCTGCTGGCAGAGCATGAAGGTGAGAAGATGAGGCATCAGAAGGCCCAGGCCTACCATTTATTCGCTGTGTGGCCTTGGACCAGTTCCTTCCCCTGCTCTGAGCCTCAGTTTCCTTCATCTGTAAAATCGGCATAAGATTCCAGTCTCAGAGTTACTGTGAGGAATCAGAGGTCTTGAGTGTGTGTGTGTCACGGGAGCTGGGCAGATGTCAATTATGCTCGTTCTATTTGCTGCCGCTGCTGATGGTGGCATCTGGCCTGCAGGCTGGAGACCGGATGAGGGGTGAGATGACATTTCAGCACTGGAGAGCCAGGCTCGGGGGGCCTTCCTGCTGCTGATAAGAGCCAGAGCTGTGACAGGCCTTGGGCTCCGGCACAATTCCCACGGGAATTGCTGGGGGAGGAGACATCCCAGGCCCCAGCTTATCTGCACTCTGGCGCGTCTGGGAAGTGGGGTCAAGTGCGATTGTCTGGGTTGGTTTCCAGCAGAGGAGGGTAAAGGGCATAGATGCACAGTCTGTTAAGTCTCGCAGTCAAGAGAAGACCCCCGAGAGGGAACGGAGAGGAGCTGCAGAGGAGGATCCCTTCCCAACCCCACCCAACCCACAGCCCGGTCCGCTGGGCTGGGGGACCCCTGAGACAGAGCTGAACAGTTAAGAGCAGAAGGCCTGGGCCGCTAGCTCTTCTCGCACTGACTCTCTCAGTCCCACCCACTCCACCTGCTGACTGAGGAGACCCCAGTCTGACGGGGAGATAGAGCCCTCGCCCTGGAAGTCCCTCCACTCTGAGGAGAGGACACGGTCTCTAGGCTGCAGCCTCCTGTCCCCCAGGAGCATGTCTAGGATGTGGAGAGGGGCCGCCATCCTCTCCTATCATCTCAGGGGCCGGGGAGAGGGAAGATGGCCCAGGGCCGTGAGGACCTCCTAGTCTAAGGGGTTCCCCAATCAAACAGGAGTGTTTCGCACCTGAGGCAGGAGCACAAGCCAGTTCCCAGTTACTTGCTCTAGGCTGGGACTCAGTTAGAAGTGGAAGCAACCCCCCCAGAGGCCATCTGCCATCGGGGAAAGCGAGACCCAGAGACGCCCAGGAAAGGCTCCAAGTGGGTCCGCGGCAAAGGAGGGAATTAATGGGCGCAGTTGAAGCAGCACGGTGTAGTGGAGAAGGCCCTGGGCCGGTAGGTGGGAGATAGCGCTCTCACCTCAGTGTCGCCCCAGCCCCCCCCGTGGAACCTGCGACGACTCACTGTGCCTCTCCAGGCCTGTTCCCACCTGTGACATGAAGAAAGCTGTCCCTCCCAGGCTGCCCCTGCTCCCGCACCCTGTGGAGTCTGAGGCCGGGTTCTTGTGCGGCCCAGCCCACAGGGAGCCCTGGGGAGGGGAGGCAGGGGCGGGAGGGGCACCTCCTGGAAGAGCCGGCAGAGGAAAGCGCTGAGTTGGCACTCAGAGTCCCGGCCACGCCCACTCCTATTCCATTATTCATCCCTGTAAGAGGCTCTCCCTCCTCCTTCCCAGCCCAGGCCCACTCTCAGGAAAGGCCTACACCCCCCATTCAAAATCCCCCTCGCAGCATACCCCCCTCAGCTGGAAACTCTTAAGCAAAAAGGTCGTCAAGATGATTAAATGCGAACAGATTTTCAGCTCTTTTTCCACTTTAATTAAAAATGGGCTCTCCATTCAGAGGCAGCTGAAAACGAGAGAGCAGCTCCCCGACGACCCCCTGGGCCGAAAAGTGGGGGAAAACTCTCAGAGATGTTTGAGGGTTGGCCTGCGGTGGCCTGGGGTCAGGGGCCTGGCCTGGAACGGCCACGTGCCCAGAGGCCCTGGCCACAGAGGGCACCAGGAGCCCAGAGGCCTTGGGCACTGGAGACAGAGCAAAAACAGAGGCAGGTGGGTGGGCCAGCAGGTCTGCACCCTGGGGCGGGGGTGGGGTGAGGGGCAGAGGGAGTTCCATTTCCACAAACCCTAACTACTGGGGAGCCCCCAGTCTGGGGCGGGAACAGGTTGCTATCCTCAAGAAGGGCTGGGGTCTGCACAAAGAATTTAAGATGGAAAATGACAGATGGATAAGTACCTCCCAGAACAACCTAGAAGCAAACCCAGGAGTCGCCCAGTGTACCTATGGCTGGAGATGGAGACGAAAAGAACTAGGGCTGCACGTGAGAGGGCAGCTGGGCAGCCTCAGCGGCTTCCCGGAGGAGGACTTCAGATGCCAGTGAAACAACGAAACGGCTGGGCAGGCAGTGGTGGGAAGGTGATGGGCAGGGGGGTGAGTCAGGGACATAGCATGTCTTATTATGAAGATGGAGAGCAGGGAGAAGCCATCAGGAGAATGAGGACTCTCCCCTCTCTCTCTCTTCCTTCTCCTGTCAGGGATCAGAAGCTAGGAGAGAACGGGAGGAACGGCAGAGGAAGGGACTTGGTTGAGACACCTGAGAACATCCGCAGGGGGAGGAGGGAAGGGCGGGGGAGCTGGCACAGGCTGCAGGAACAGGAGCCCACGGCCCTTGGTCACTGATCTGATCCCATTTCCGGTCTGGCCCCAGTCCTTGGCAAGCCCTGAGCAGAGCTTCCCTCCGAGAGCATAAGGGAGGATGGTTGCATTTGAAATTCCTCTCCATGTTCCGGATGGCCTCTGTGCTTCAGGGGTGGAGAACACTGCAGGAGGGACAAAGGCCTCTCACCACTTCCTGTACCTGTGCTGGGTGGTCCCACCTGCCCCCCACTGGAGGTGGGAGGGTGTTGAGTTGGTCTTTATCCTGGGAAGAAAAGTGATCCCTTCCTGGTAAACCACCGTGGTGTTGGGGGGGCAGCCTAGAGCCCGCTGCCCGGCTCCCAGGCAGGGAAGCAGTTGCCGGCACCTGCGGGGAAGGGCTCACAGGGCCCTTAAGTGTCCATCCCCAGGTCTTCGAGTTCCATATTTACCACCAGCTCCCAGGGTGAATTCCACCAAAGTTAGGAGAGCAGGAGGAGGGGGAACCACCAACTCAGCAAGGCTCCCAGGGGAGGTCACGTGTGCACTGGGCCTTGATGTCACCAGAGCAGGGAGGGGAGGACATTCTGAGCAAAGGGGCCGTCTGAGTGAGGGTGCAGGAGCACGGAAGGAGGCGGTGCGTGTGGAAACGCTGAGCCGTCAGTTTGGGGCAGCATAAGGGATGGGGGAGCAAGTGGATTGAGACGGAGCTGGGGGCGTTCTGAAGGCCCCTTTTCTTTGTGGTGAGGGATCGCTCTCTCTCCTTGAAATGCCCGTCCTGCCCTGGGGGCAGGCTGGCAGGATCCAAGTCAAAACTTCCTGCTTCTCTGAGAATCTCTCCCCATCCACCCGCTCTCTCCTCCCAAACCTGGTGTCTGACTGTCTCTGGCTGTCTCTGGTTCCCATCACCCTTGTCTGCAGGCCTCTCTCTCCCCCGCAGCTTTGGTAGAACGGGCGTCTATGCCCAAACCTCAGGTGTGCAGCCTTCCCACCCTCCCGTGGTTCCGTGGGCTACCGCGTAGCATGCAGCCCAGACCAGCAGCCTGGCACCTGCTGCTCCAGGAAGGAAATGTGGCCAGGAGTGGGGCGGGGTGCTGGCCTGATGCTGGGTGAATGGGAGAGCTGACCCCAGACCATCCCCCAGTCTGAGTTCCCCACTTCTCAGAAATAGAAATTCACCCAAGCATCCCCTAGGCCTTTGGCCTTACCTCCTTCGTTCTACTTTTAGAAAAGCCAGGGATTCCGTGGCAGGGACTAGTCTATTTTGACAGAGTCCAAATAGAGCAGAGTGGGGAGGGGTAGCCGAAGGGGCGGGAAGCGTGTCTCTGTTGGCCGGCACTGCCTCGCCCGGAACTCGCTTTTCCTCCCAGTGTTAATTATCAAAATTAACCGAACACTATAAATAACCCAACTCGGAGACTTGGAGAGCCTCACTTCTAATTAATTCATTTCCAATCAAGACACTTCTGCGCCCCCCTACCCTAGAATCTGAGGGATGGGAACCTCATAGTGCAGCTTTCAAATATTGAATCCCTTGCTCCTGAGATGTGAAAGCTCAAAGAGAAAAGAGAGAAGGAAAAACACTCGCCTTTCTTGGAAGGGGGTAGCCTATAAATAACCCCATATTGGTGCATTTGATGGGCGACATTCGTGTCTAGATTGGCTTTTGTGGGGATGAGGAGACATGGAGGGTGGGGGTGGGGCACGGAGACTTCCATCTGCCGCCTCCTTTACTGGGCAATAAATTTAAAGCAAGACTGTGAGCACCGTCCAAAGCCTCCGTGTTGGCTAGAGCTGGGGAGACCGATCGATAGAGGAGGAGAAGGAGGCAGGGAGAAGGGGGACAGAGAGAGAGAGAGTGAGGAAAGAGAGAGAAAATGCAAGCCCTAGAATGAGTGCAGGGAAGGGGAGAAAGAGGAGGGAGAAGGGGAAGAAAGGTAAGAAAAAAGGGCAAAAGGGAAAACGGTGACAGGGAGGAGGGGGTGGGACGGTCATTTCCATCCCCACCTTGTACCATGACCTTTGCTGGAGACCTGGGGAGCTGCTTCAGGGCTGTCCTGCCTTGTGTCCAGCTGCCTCACTCCAGCATCCCCCTGTGTCTCCTTTCCCAGGCCGTGGGCATCCCTGGAGGAGTCATGTGGCCTACGTGCCCCACCCAAGTGCCCTGTAGCCCCCTGCAGGCAGGCACTGGCTCTGGCTCCCGGCATTGGAAGAAGGGACCCAGGCCAAGAGCAAGCCAGCCTCCCGTGGGGTCTGCTCATTGCCTTCCTGAACCAAGTGACCTGCTGGACGGTGGCCTGGCGGAGGGCAATATGGGGCAGAGATGGAGTAAGACGAGAAGCGAGGAGGGAGAGACGGAAAAGGAGAAAAGGAGACAGAAGCCGAGGCAGAGAGAGAGGGAGAAAGAAGGATCAAGTTCGAGAAGAGATGAAAGGAAGGAGAGAAAGGCCGAGACTGAGAGGCAGACATAGAGACAGAGGAGGAGAGGGGAGGGAGATGGCTTGGGCTCAGGGGACCCTGGTCCCTTGGGGTGCAGATCACAGGGCCTGCTGGAACGGAGGCCTGGGAGGCCAGTGCTGCGTGGGCTCCCTGAGTGCTGTGACCTTGCGCAAGTGAAGGCCTCCTCTACACATCTGCAAAATAGTGGTCATGTCCGCCTTTCCTCCTCCTGAGGTGGTCGTGAAGATTAAATGGAGTTAAATGCTTACCAAACTCTTAGCCAGGGCTCTGGCCCGAAATGAGCGTTCAGTTCAAGGTGACTGTTGTTATTACTAGCAACTTCTAGTAGTAGAAGCACTAGTCCTAGTAGCAGGGCTGGGCTTTCTTCCTCATCTCACCCCCGGCTGTGAGCGCCTCCAGGTGGACAGACCATCCTCTCCCGCAGCAGGTGGGCTTTGGCACCGGCCTCCCCGCCCACCAGACTGGGGCTCCCGAGGGCAGGGCTCTGTCTCCCTTCCCAGAGTGGGGGCTTCCTGGACTGTGTCTCTTCGGGTGGGCTGGGAATCCCCCGGGGGCGGAGGAGGTGCAGCCCAAGTTCCCTTCTGCCCCCTGAGTGCCCACAGTGGCCCTTCATGGCCAGACGGCCTGGGACTTGGGGCTGGTTGTTGACCGACTGACTGAGTGGCCTGTGAAACCTAGGGCCGAGGGGGCTGACTCCGGCTGGCCTCTGCCCTCTCCCCTGACCCCGGCTGCCTCCCGTTGGAAATGGTCCACCTGGTGTTCCTCCTGCTGTGGCTTCCATCCCGTCAACTCTAGCTGAGATTAAGGAATGGACCAGGTGGGGAGAGTGGCCCTTCCCAGCTACATCCTGTCCCTGGGCCTCTCCTACGGCAGGCTGGGGAGGGGGCTGCTGGGAGCCAGAACCCGGGCAATCTGATCTCCATTAGCCCTTTCTCTGGTTCTCATTATTGCAACCCAGGCGGCTTCGGAAACATGTAATTTCCCCGGCAGCTTTGCTCTCCTTCCTCGGCCTTTTGAGGTCCCTCTCCCACCCCGGTCCTCCTTGGAGGCCCCTCCTCCAGTGGACCAGCAATGGGGTATAGATTCACTTGAACTTTATGGGGGTGCCTATGATGTGAGCCTCTCAGTCCAACTCTGGAGCTCTGGGGGCAGAATGCTGCCTTTCCTCCTAAATAAAAAATAACTCCCTTCTCCCCTCTTCCTTCCCCTTGGGTCCCTGACTTTCCCCACCCCCACTTGCAGCATACACCCCGGAGTGTGAGAGAAAGGGTTTCTGACTGCTCCACTGGATCTCCACAGAAGGTCTCTGTCGGGCTCGACACTGAGGGAGGCAGGCAGCAATGAATGAGCTGCATGAATAGTCAAGCAAACAAAATGAATGAAGACATGGCAGCAGGAGAGGGGAGCGAACTCAGCCAAGGAAAAAACCCCAAGCCAATGATGCTCATTGCCCCTGTTTATTTCTCCAGCATCATCACCCCACCCTGTCTCCTTTTAGAACTGCCTCATTCCCTTCTACTCATTCACAACTTGGCATAGGAATTGCCTCTTCCAGGAAACCCTCCATTTTGTTCCAGCCCACGTGACCCACGTGGACCTCAGGCACCCTGCTTCCCCGCAACCACCAGCACACTGAACACGGTCGGTGATTGTCTTCACACTCTGTCTGGATGCTGAGCCTCTTGGGGAGGAAAGTGAGTGTGTCTGTTATCCGTCTGGTGTCCTCCTCGCCTAGCACAGGCCTGTGAAGCAAGTACTCAATAACTGTGGGTGAATGAACGCATGGATAAGGAATGAATGGAGGAAGGAGCAGATAAACCAATAGCAGCCTAAACAGCAACTGGGAGAGGATTGGGGAAGTCAAAGGCGCGCCCCTCCACGAGCTTAATGCAGCCGTTAAAAATTCCAATTAGGAAGCAAGGGGCAGTGTCAGGAGAGAAATAAGTCGAAAAAAGTGGAATCGCAACTCTATCTAAAGTCAACATGCTATGTGCTCAAGGACCAGAAGGGAGCAATTGTATGTGTTTTTTCCTTTTTGAAAAACCTCCCTGGGACTTCCCTGGTGGTGCAGTGGTTAAGAATCTGCTTGCCAATGCAGGGGACACGGGTTCGAGCCTTGGTCTGGGAGGATCCCACATGCTACGGAGCAACTAAGCCTGTGCACCACAACTACAGAGGCTGTGCGCTGGAGCCCGCAAGCCACAACTACTGTAGCCCACGTGCCTAGAGCCCGTGCTCCGCAGCAAGAGAAGCCACTGCAGTGAGAAGCCTGCGCACCGCAACGAAGAGCAGCCCCCGCTCGCCGCAACTAGGGAAAGCCCGCGTGCAGCAACAAAGACCCAACACAGCCATAAATAAATAAATTTATATATTAAAAAAACCCTCCTTTAATGTCAGATTATTATGTTTACAATTCACAAGTGACTTTTTAAGGATATTCCGATGCCGTTGCGGGCAGGGAGGAATCCCCAGATGAACAAGAGAGATTGTGGTGGGGGGTTCCCCGTTGTCGCCTTCTCAGGTCTCTGGCTCCTCACTGTTCGCACCCCCTCCTCCAGGACTGGACTGTGGCCTGGCTGAGCCCAGATTTGCTGGAGGAAGGAGAGAGTACCCTACCTGCAGGAGAGGGCAGCTGCAGAGCCTAAACAGCATTGATTAAGTGTCTGAATGGACAGGCCTGGGCAGTGTCCAGATGGAGTGTGGCAGACATTGTCCCTGCCCTCTGGGGCTTCCAGGGTGATCCAGACACACAGATGGGGACAGACATGGATGGGCAGCCAGGGATGAAAATAAAACAGAATGTAAAATCAGACTCTGTGTGTGTACACAAATATATAAGGTGACCCTCTCTCTTCTCTCTACCGGGTGAACTCCTATTCACCCTTCAAGGCCCAATTCATCTATCCAATCATTCAGGTATTCACTTGTCATGGACATCTATTGCTGAGCACAATTTGCCCTTTTTACCTTATGGGAAACCTCTTCTCGCCAACTCTTTTGTGGGGAGAAGCTTACTTTCACTTTACCTTCAGCCCTCTTCCCACTCTGGGAATGGTCATGTGACCAAAGCCTGGTGACTTAGTGTATATAATATCCCTAATGATTCAAGGATGGGTATATCACTAAACCCATCCAATAAGAGTCAGCCCCCGGGGTTTCTTTGGGACTGCAAGGGAAGAAGTACTTTTTTTTTTTTTTTGCGGTACGCGGACCTCTCACTGCTGTGGCCTCTCCCGTTGTGGAGCACAGGTTCCAGACGCGCAGGTTCAGCGGCCATGGCTCATGGGCCCAGCCGCTCCGCGGCATGTGGGCTCTTCCCAGACCAGGGCACGAATCCGTGTCCCCTGCATCGGCAGGTGGACTCTCGACCGCTGCGCCACCAGGGAAGCCCAAGAAGTGCTTTCTTTGTGCTGGGATGTCAAGCTAGAATACAATAAGCTTTCTTACCAACCCTTGGGGAGAGCCTGAAAGAAGGAAGCAGAGCCTGAAAGAAGGAAGCAGAGCTCAATGGTGACAATGAGAACCTGCACCTAGCTTTGTTGGCTATTGACCCTAACACCCTACCTACTCCAGGGAATGTCAGTTATGTTGACCCATATTCTCTCTCTCTCTCTCTCGCTCTCACTCTCTTTTTCTACTTAAGCCAGTTTGAGATGACTTTCTGTCACTGACCGCCCCAAAGCTCCTGACTAACGCATCATTTCTTTTATTAAACACTCACTGTGCTCCTGCCCTGCGCCAGACTGAGCTGAGTAGTGGACTCTGAGGATGACCAGGGCACAGCCCCTGCCTTCCAGAAGCTCAGAGTCGCCTGAGCTTTGTCCAAATGCTGTCCCTCTGTGCTACCTGGCCGGCTTCCACCATGGGCCCCCTTCTCCCCTCTGCTCCCCAGCGGTAGGTTCACATTATTCATTCAACAAATATTCATTGGCCACCTGCTGCGCACCAGGCTCTGTGGCTCCTCCTGTCGTCCTATTGTAGACCATGTCTACATCCGTCCCCGCCTCTGCCTGTTAGACTGTGAGCACTTTGATAATAGGTACCACGTCGGTGAATCCCCCGTGCCTGGCACCTGCACTTGCTCCTGTTTGTTGAATGAATGAACAAGTGTGTGCCTCTCTGTGTGTTTCTGTGTGTTGGGGGGAAGCGGTGGACGGCCAAGGATAAGGACAAGAGGATGTAGAGCCGAAGGGCCTGGAGGGTTCTAGATCCAGTTAGGGCTGTGCCAGAACAACCAGCCCCTGCTCTGATCCATCCAACAAGCCTTCCTGCAGAAGCATTCCACACAGGCATCCCTGTCTCGGTAGGAATCCTGGAAATTCTGCCCTTCCCTCAGCCCCGCCCATAGTGTCCCACCTGGCCACTCCCTGGAGCCCTGTGAGGTGTCACTGCAGCCTCTCCCTCTTGGGCCCATCCTTCATGCCGCACTCCCTCACCAGCATGGGGATGGTGCCTCCTCGGGCCCGTGGGGAGGCAGGAATCCCTGGACTGACTCCGACTGACTCACTCCTTCTCCAGACCCCTTGCGTCCTTGGTCCTCTTGTGTCCCTCGTCTCCTTTTTCTCTTCCTATCTCCCCTTCGTCCTCCTTTCTTTGTCCTTTTCCCCATCTACTTCTCCAGCTCTCCCATCTTCCCACTGGGTCAGTCCTCCCGGTCCTTGTCTGCAGCTGGGTAAATTTCTGTAAACAATTAAGTTTGTAATAAATTCAATTGTATCACATCCTTATTAGAAGTTTATAGCATTTGGAAAGAGGGGCTCGGGCGGCTGAGAGGCTGATATGCTCTCTGACGGCTGAGTGCCTGGAAGTGGAGTGCTCCCATTTGCAAATTAACTTGAGCTTCACATATTTCATTATCTCCGCCCATTTCCCCCTGTCGAATCATCCTGAGCCTTTCTCTTTCCTTCCTGTCTGCCTGAGAGAGTTTCTCCTCCTTTACCTTCCTCCAGTCCCAGGAGATATTCTCTTATGGCAGGAAGGATGCAGGCTATACAGCAAGAAGGACTTCCAGTTGGTAGTGCATTAAAAGAATCCTTAGAGAGAAGGAGAGGAAGGAAGGAAGATGAAAGAGTCTCCTTCCATGGAGAGCTGTGGTTATGGGTGGGAGAAAGGGAGGCTGGCCCCCTTAGCCCCAAACCTGGGGATCTGGGACCTGCAGAGCAGCTGACGTGCTTCTCTAACCCAAGACTCTGGATGCAAAGTGGGAGAAAACAGCTGCACACATCTGGAAGATGCTTGCCCAGCTCCATTAGCCCATGCACTGGCCAGACCGTGTTTGATGTTTGATCTTGCCCTCAGCGCAGGGAGGAAGCCAGTGAAATGTCAGGGACCACTCATGGAGCTGCCCTCTGCCACCAGGCTAGATCCCCTCCCCAGATCCCCTGACAGCCCAAGCGAACTTCCAAGGCGTAAATGAAATGCCAAACACTGACCGCACCCCCCCCAACCTCACAACAGTGGAGTCAAAGCCAGTTCCCCATGGGTGGGGGTGGGGTGCTGGAACTGCTACCACTCGCACCCCTCCCCAAGCCTTTCTTTCTGTCTCAGGCCCTAGGAGAGAGGCTGAGTGCCAGACCACAGTCACACCTCATTTCGGTTCTTTTTTTCAGAGGGCAGGTAATTGATGGAGACTTTTTTAGGGCGGCGGGAGTGAATCCTGAAGAATTATTTGGAAGAGGAAGTGCTTGTGGATAGCGAGGGAACCAGCAAACTGCTATTAAGTGGGACTGGAGTGTGTAGCAGGGAATGCAAAGCTAAGGTGCATTTATTGAGTACCTACTACATGCATACATACAGAGGTGAATGAAATGGTCCACGGGGGAAGCAGATGACAAGTAGGGTGACAAGGACAGTTAAGACACCACAAAGCAGATGGGGGCACTACTTCCACCAGGAGAAGAAGCAGAGGGCTTCATGGAGGCAGCGACACTTGAACTGGGCTGAGAAGGGTGAATAGGAGCAAGCAAGTCAGAAATGAAAGAGAAGAGACTCCTAGGCCGTTGAGGGGGAACTAACATAACCCCTGGGCGGCGGCAAAGCGTGTGAGAGTCTGTGGGGTGCAGTGGGCGGAGACAGTGTTGGAAAAAGCTATCTAATGATGCTTCACATTTACACAGCACTTGACAGTTTGCTAGGTTCTTCTCAAAGTCACAATCTCATCTAACCTTCCCCACAACCCACGGGAGGCAGGTTTCATTGAATAGATGCCCAGTGCAGGAATGAGGAGCCCGACGCTCAGAGAAATCATGTGACTGACCCGAAGTCCCACGGCTGCTGCCATGGCTACGTCTGAGCTGAGTGAGCCCTGTGTAGAGTCTCTGGCCCTCATGGGACCTTTCGACTGGGAGAGACGGGGTGGGGTGGGTGTCCAAAAGGATGAACCTGGGGCCTCGGCCTAGACCCGGGAACAGAGAAGCAGAGAGGAGAGCAAAGGGGACAGTTCGGGCAGGCTTCCTGGCAGAGGGAGACATAGAGTTTCATTGGGATGGAGGGAGGTGGAGTTTGGGAGAAAAGGAGAATTTCAACTGGCACAAGGGAGGTACCAGAACTTGTGTATTGGATCAAATTGAGCCAAAGTGGGATGAGTTGGAATGACAGTGAGGGAAGGGGCTGAAGGTAGTCCTGAGGGACCCCAGACACAGGAGGCAATGGCGGCTCCACATGGTGAAGTGGCTGGGAGTGGGCTTTGGAGAGGGAAAGAGCTGGGTTCAAATCCTGACTTCACAACTTTCTAGTACCCACCACCTCAGAGGAGTGAGAATGAAGTAGGCTAACACTTAGCATAGTCTCTGGTACATGTATGTACCGTGTATGGTATGTGTGTTCCTTATAGGAAGTCCCATGAAGATAATGGTAGAATCAGAACTTAAAAAAAAAAATTAACAGTTCTTGAATAATTACTATGTGTTAGGAGCTGTGTAAGAAGCTTCTACACGGGTTAGAGTTTTCCAGAGTTGTTGGGTCATAAGACTCACTGGGGTGGTTTAAATCCTCTGGGGCACTAAGTGTTTTTTTTAATAAAGTTTTTTTAAAATTTTTTATTTATTTTAGTTTTGGCTGCGTTGGGTCTTCGTTGCTGAGCGTGGGCTTTTCTCTGATTGCGGCGAGCGGGGGCGACTCTTCGTTGCGGTGCGCGGGCTTCTCATTACGGTGGCTTCTCTTGCTGTGGAGCACAGGCTCTAGGCACGTGGGCTTCAGTAGTTGTGGCTCACGGACTCAGTAGTTGTGGTGCACGGGCTTAGTTGCTCGGCGGCACGTGTGATCCTCCCAGACCAGGGATTAAACCCATGTCCCCTGCATTGGCAGGCGGATTCTTAACCACTGCGCCACGAGGAAAGCCCACTAAGTGTTTTTAATAAGGGTCCCAGGTGGTTGTTAAGTCGGACAAGTTTGGGAAACACAGGTGAGCAAAGCAAAAGAAGGCTGGTTCTAGCATTGAGGGTGTGGCAAAAATGGGATAGAGGGACCCAAGGCTCATGGATGAGGAGAGCAGCTGCTGGTGGGGTCCAAGCCAGAAGGATGAGGGACTGTGGGCTATATTAATTATCTATTACCGGACGACAAATGTACCCTAAAACTTAGAGGCCTAAAACAATTTCATCCATTTATTATCTCATATAGTCTTTGTGGGTTAGGAATTTGGGAGCAGCTTAGCTGGGTAGTTCTGGCTAGCGGTCTCTTGAGAGGTCATAGTCAGATGTCACTGCCGTCATCTGAAGGTTTGACTGGAGCTGGAGGGTCCACTTCCAAGGTGGCTCACTCGCCTGATGCTGGCTGTTGACTGGGGGCCTCAGCTCCTCGGCACATGGGCCTCTCCACAGGGCTGCCTGAGTGTTCTCACAACGTGGCAGCTGGCTTCTCCCCAAGCAAATGATCTAGGAAAGAATAAGGAGGAAGCCACTTGTCTTTTATGACCTGACCTCAGAAGTCACACTCTATCATTTCTGCGATATTCTACTGTTCACGCCCCTTGGCCCTATTTAGTAGGGGGGGGGGCACTCAGAACATGAAAACCAGGAGGTGAGTTTCGTGGGGACCGCGCTGGAAGCAGGCTACCGCAGGAAATCTGATCACTTCCATTTTGCGGATGGAGAAAACTGAGGCTCACCAGAGTTACCTCCCAGTCACCCAAAGCAGAGGCTTGAACCCTGTTTCTTGTACTCTGTGAACCCAGCAACCTTCCACCACCCCCAGGCACCTTGGAGAAGAAACCGCTGGTGGAGAAGCCTAGATCTGCACACCCCCAGATGCGCAGAGGGGAGGGGTGACAATCAGGGCCCCCAGACCTGCGAAATAAATATAATCACGTGTTTGCCTCAGCAGAAAGAAAGCTTCCAGGCAGTGGGGGAGGGAGGGGGTTCTGCCCTGATGAGCTGTGTTTTCCATTTAAAACCACACTCGAGCTGGCTGGGAAAATACGCTGGATCCTGGTGCACTTTTCAGAAATTCAACCTGTTGGGGTCCCTGCCCCTTTCCCAGTGCCTCCAAGAGTGGACTTATCCCACCACCACCCACAGCCTTAGTGGCTCACTCTCAGGGTGGTCTTAGACCCCTGTCTCACCCTCTCTAAGCCCCCAGGAGCTGGGGCAGCTGCCACGTCTCTCCTGGTATTACAGCAACATCAGTCTTCGTGTCGATGTCAGTAGACTTCGGGGAAGAGATGTCTTAGGCCAGGGAGACCTCTGCTTTCCAAAGGACCTGAGGGCCGGGGCTGGGCCTCCCGCATTAGACTGGGGCGCCCAATAAGTGGTAGCTCCTGGAGTGGGGGGCTGACACTAGAGCCAGATGGGGAGGTGACTGGGGGATCTTCCCATCCCCTCTGCTGCTTTCTTCCATAGCCCTCTCCCCAGTTTTCCTTCTCCCAGTTAGTTAGCAGGGCCGGGCTTGGGGAAGAACAGGGTCAGCAAAGAAATACAATGAGGAAGACCAGAGAGTGGCCAAGGTGATGAGTCTCAGAATGGCACTACAGTCCCCACCCAGCTCCCCTTTGTGGGCACACCCCATCCTCTTGTCTGTGCATTGACCCCCGCCCCCCAGATCTCAGCTAGATGGATTTCACAGAGTAAAAAGCTGCAGAGTTGGGAGAGACCCTCAGGCTCATAGCAAATGGAGAAACTGGGGCTCAGAGAAGGCACAACTGGGGAGCTGCAGCCTCCTAGACCCTGGGCAGAGCCAGAAGCGGCCACCGTCAGGATCCAGGGTCACCTCATTCCTTCAGAAAGCCCAATCCTCTTGAAGGGAAAGACGAAGAGAGGAAGAAGTACAGGAAGCATCAGAAATCTCAGGGGACCCTCTTGGCTGGTGGGGGATGGGGTGGGGCGCAGGTCTCTTGCGGAAGCTTGAAGTTGGAACCCCTGGGGGATGGGGCAGGCAGGAGCAGCAGGAGGAACCCGGTCTTCCACTTTAGGCAGGTGGAAACAAGCCTCCAGGCCTCAGTTTTTCCATCTAGAAAATGGAGATTTGTTTCTCCAGCCTGGCCCCACTGCTAATTGTAGATAAGAGCCTTTCCCTGCTGGCGCTGGCCTCTAAACACTGAGGACATGAACTTGACCTCCTCTCTCCTGACCCCTGACCCCCGGTTCCTACTGTAGTGGGGTCAGGGGGCAGGAAATAAATCCTGAGGAAGGATTAGGGTCACTCAGGTCACTTGAGAGCTTGGATTGCAGCAGAATGGTTGGATACAAGGTTAGAAGGACTTCCTAACCTAGCGGGCGGGGGGGTGGGGGTGGGGGTGGGGGTGGGGGTGGGCAGTGGCCCTGCAGGGCGTGACCATACCCCATTTGGGAGGGGGATCCTCTCCCTCAAGGCAGCCTCCTCCCTGGGGGCAGGGAAGGGGTGTTGTGGCGTGGAGGGGGCTAGACTCCTGGGCGCTTCTGGGATGCCCCTCACTTCCAGCTTCACGAACCCACAAGCCTCCTGTCCCATTACAAAGCCACAGAGAACCTAAGAAGAAGGGACCACCCTCTGGTGACCGCCCTCCCTTCACAGTTCTGGCCCTAGGCTTCCTGCTTGGCGGAGGCAGTGGGGTGAGATGAGGGGAGAGATGGGGGGTGAGATGGGGGGAGAAAGAAGGAGTCTGTGAAGAGGACAGAATGGCCGTGGGGGGCAGCTGTCCAGCTGGGGGGGGGCGGGGAAGCATGGAGAAGATGAACGTTTCCACAAAAAGGAAGACGAAGAAAAATATTCCACTAGGAAAAGCTGGTGGCAAGGCCCTGCCTTTTGAGTCCTTTATTCAACCCTCAGATCCTGGGAGAGACCCAGACACCCCGGAAACCAGCAGCCAGTGCCGGGAAGGCCTAGGAGACAGGACTCCGTGATGGAGGGCAGATTTTTAAACAAAAAAGGAAGTATTAAGGGTTTGAAAACAATAAAACAAATTGACGTGATAGCGAGTGCTTGGGGGCTGCAACAGACGGAGTGGTCTTGGGGGGTCTCTCGGAGGAGGTGACATTTGAGCTGATACCCAAAGGCCAGGAAGGAGCCAGCCATGTGCAGAACTGGAGGGAAAGCATTCTGGGCAGAAGGAACAGTCAGTGCAAAGGCCCTGAAATGGGAATGAGCTTGGTAGATTTTGAGCTGGAGCAAGAAGGCCAGAGTGAGTGGGGTGACACTGGCCAGAGGTGGGGTCAGGGAGGTGGCCAGGGGCTAGACCATGCAGGACCTTGTAAGGTAAGGCAAGGGGGTTGAATTTTCTGCTAAATGGGAGTGACAAGGTCTGATTTATGTGTTTAAAAGATTGGCTGCTGGGTGGAGAATGGATTCTAGGTACCAACGTGGAGGCTGGGAGGGAAGGTCAGACCCGGGCTGTTGCAGTGTCGGGCTGACAGCCGCTGGTGGCAGTGGAGACAGAGGCAAGAGCCCGAGGCTGGGTTTGGTTTAGAATTCGAGCCAGCAGGCCCTGACTGCTGGATGTGCCTTAGGGTCAATGGGAGGAGTGGAGATGACGCTCGGGAGTTTCGCCAGGGCAGCTGAGAGGCTAGTGGTGCCTCGCTGTGGACTGCATTCTCCATTCATCTTCTGCTGCCAGCCCAGGCCTGCCTCTGCAGAGGATGCAGGACAGTTGTTCATTCATGGATTCCCACAGGAGGTATTTCTGGAGCTCAAACCAGGGCCCTTCCAGCCCCCAACCCTGCCCCGTCCAGACTGTAGCCCACTTCTGACAGTAGGGGTGGACAGCTGCCCTTCCCTCCAGCCTGCTGGGTGTGGGCTTATACACTGCTACCCAGATGTGGGGTAGACATTAGAGGCCTTGGAGAGCTTGAAAGTCTCTGTGTAGTGAGATGTTCTGTAGGAGGATAGGGAGAACCGAGGGAGTGTTCCTGTCTGGGGATGGAGCAATCCCTGTACCTGGGAGGACAGGCCCTGATAGACACCTGTTGTCATTGCGGAGGGTAATGAATGACAGGCACTACTCAGAGGTGTTGGGAGCCTGGACCAAGACACTGCCAGAGGAAGGTCCCCAAGAGTGCCTGTGCCTGGGGGGTCATAGTTTTCTTCTGAAGGTCCTGAGCTGTGGAGGCTCAGACTGGTTAAGTGACTTACAAAAGTTCACAGCAGTTTCTCAGGCAACGTCTCGGGTCTCTTTGGTCTTGCTCTGGGCAACTTAAGAGGAAGCTTCGGAGTACTATGCTACACAACTCTGCTTTGAGTCACCAAACCTCAGCTCACAGCCCAAACCTCACTTGCTTCGAAGCCCTTGCCCAGCCTTTCCTCCTGGCCCTAACGTTCTTCCCGTTTTCCAACCGCATCCTATCTCCCCTCCTCTGGAAAACCACTCCTCACCACTCATCTGCCTGGATATCCCCATGTGCTGCTGCCTAAGTCCCAGCCCCGTGCCCCCGCTGCCCTCAGCTGCCCCTCTGTGGCTGGGGCGGGGTCAGAAGCATCAGTCGGCAGCTCCGTGCCGGCGTCCCCGCCCCCACCTTGGAGCCCCAGCCTGCGAGCAGTGATGGATGCTGGGCAGCGGTCCCTTGGAACGGATCCTGGATCTAAAAGCCTCACGCAGCCATCCTGGGCGGGAGGCAGGGGAGGGACACGGGGGTCCCCCAGAGCCCGGCTCCCTGCCATGAATCAGGCGGCCAGCAGAGCCAATTAGCGCAGACAAGAGCCCAGCGATGAATCATGAGCCCATTAGTCAGGCCGGCTTGCCCCTCCCCCTCCAAATGGGGGGGGGGGTGTCCTTCCTCCCTCCGGACAGCCTCCTCCTCCCCAGAGTCCCCCCCTCTCAGAACTGCTGAGAAGACCCTCATACCCCAGAAGCATGTCATTTGCAAGGCACAGGGCACTGGATGCTCCCAGATGGGGCACCCCCCACCTCCTACCACCAGCCAGGCTGGTTCAGCATGCATGAGAAAAGACCTGGTGCATGACCCCTTAGCCTGGCCCTTTCCCCCTTTTCTCCATCTTCCAGGCACAGAGGGCTAGACCTGAGCTGTCAGGTTATAGGAAAGATGTGCCCTGGACCCGGCTTCAGACCCAAGTCAGCCCCCAAGATCCAAACCTGCCCCTCCTCTCACAGCAGGCAACCACACCCTGTCGGCCCAGCCAGTGCCTCGCCACCTCTCCTGAGGCCATGGGGGTCTCTGTGATGACGTCAGTCACAGCAGGCTGAAGCCTCATAGCTGGACTCTAGTGACTGAGTCACTGAGTCGATGGTTGGCATCAAGTCCACGTTGGGCAGCGGCAGAGGAGAAAAGGAGTGTCTGTCTGGACACTCTTGGGTCGGATCAGAGAGAATTAGTGGTTGCAGTGGGTGAGTCAAAGAAGGTGAGGGGAGAAACTACCAGAGCTTTGGCTGCCTCGTGACAAGTATTAGCCAGTGGCTTGATCTCATTGATCCTGCTGTTATTCTCTCTGCTTTACAGATGAGATCACTAAGGTGAGAAGAGGTTAAGGGACTTGTCCAAGGTCCCAGAGCAAGACTGTGGGAACTGGATTTGAACCCCAGTCTGGTTGACTTCGGTGCTTGAGCAGATGCCCTCTGACCCACATCTGAGACTCTGATTCTGTCCTGAACTTAGCCTCCTTTATCCCACTGCCTAGCTGATATCATCAACCAGCTGTCTGGTAGGGGCCTCGAACTCAACATGCCGAAATCTGAGCTCTTTATCCCTTACTATCCAGCCCACGCCGCCCTCCTGCAAAAGGTACCTGCTGCCCATGCCAGCACCACGGGCTATTCCTCCCTCCTCCCTTTCTTCCTCCATGTCTGGCCAGGCACAAGAGTATGGAACCTGGTCCATTCTGTCTATGAAATGGGCCTGTCCCTAGTGGGCCCCTGTGCCCCAGCTGTGAGGTAGTGGGGTGGCTCAGTCCCTGGGCCCCTCTCACCTGCCCAATGCCAGGACCTTCCCAGTGGGCCTGCAGCCTCCCTGCACTCAATTCCTTCCTCCATGTTGCTGCCAGAATGCATGTCTCCAAATACAATCTAATCCTTCACTTCCTACTTTAAAGATGTTGGCTCCCCATCACTTTCGAGATAAAGCATTAAGAAGTGGGCCCAGCATACCTTTCTAAATCCACCTGGGACCACTTCCCTCTCACGTCTAGTGAGCTGCTGGCCACATGTGACTGTTCACCTCGCCTAGGATTTGCCAAGGTTTTCACTCCCCTTAGCTTCTGCTCTCACTGTACCTCTGCCCAGAATGCCCCTTTCCCCATCTCCACCTGGCAAACTGGTCCTCCTCCTTCCAAGATCAGTCAAATGTCATCTTCTCCCCGCGGCTTCCCCTGCCCTGCCCAGCAGGATGAATTGCTCCCTCCTCTGTGCTCCCACAGCACTTTGCTCAAACTGCTAGCCCAGCACTTCCACACCAGCAAAGCAGTTAGCAGGTATCTGCCCATCCCTGCCTGAGAGGAGGGGCCGTGGCTTGCTCGACTCTGCTCCCCTGATGGGGTCTAGGGCATTAGAGATATTTAGTAAAGGCTTGAGAGATGAATGGACGGCCCTCCTCTCACCTCTTTCTCTTGTCTCTAACTTCCTGTTCTTCTGGCCTTGCTCCCAAGACCTGAGCTGTCAGGTTATAGGAAAGATGTCAGGTTATAGGAAAGACTCCTTGAACCATCCAGTTCAAGGAGTCTTGCTGGAGGGCAATCCTGGGAGTTGGCCCTGGTCTGCATGACCCCTGGAACTCAAGTACCTGATCTGGACCAGAAAACAAATTGCATATGTATACGTATAGCTGATTCACTTTGTCGTGCAGCAGAAACTAACACACAATTGTAAGGCAATTATACTCCAATAAAGATGTTAAAATATATATATATATAAAATAAAATAAAAAAGAAAACAAATTGCAGTCAGGGAATCTGGACTTTGAACCAAACAACAAAACTTGAACATGTCATTTCTCTTCTGTGGGCCTCAGTGTTCTTTATGTTTCTTTTAATTTAATTTAATTGTAATTGAGATAACATTGACTTATAACATTATAATGAAATTATATGAGCTTTATGAGTACAGCATTATATTTCTACTTCTGTATACCCTACAATGTGCTCACCACCAAAAATTTATTTTCCATTTCTCACCGTACAGTTGATCCCCTTTACCCATTTCATCTTCCCCCTGCTCCTTCCACTCCAGTAACCACTACTGTTCTCTGTATCTACGTGCTTGTTTTTTCATTTATTTTGTTTTTGTTTGTTTGCTTGTTTATTAGTTTCTTATATTTCACATGAGTGAAATCATACCATATTTGTCTTTCTCCTTTTGACTTATTTTATTTAGAGTCATACCCTCAAGGTCCACCCGTATCGTTGCAAATGACAAGATTCATCTTTTTATGGCTGGGTAGTGTTCCATTGTGTGTGTGTGTGTGTGTGTGTGTGTGTGTGTGTGTGTGTGCATGTACCACATTGTTTTCATTGAAGTGTAGTTGATTTGCAATGCTATATTACTTTTGGGTGTACAACATAGTGATTCAATATTTTTTTTTTTTTGATTCAATATTTTTATAGCTCATACTCCATTTACAGTAATTATAAAATATTGGTTATATTCTCTGTGCTGAACATTACATCCTTGTATCTCATTTATTTTATACCTAGTAGTTTGTGCCTCTTAAGCCCCTACCCCTATCTTGCCCCTCCTCCATCTCTCTCCCACTGGTAACCACTAGTTTGTTCTCTATATCTGTGAGTCTGTTTCTGTTTTATTATATTCATTTGTTTTATTCTTTAGAGTGCACATATAAGTGAAAACATACAGTATTTGCCTTTCTCTGTCTGACTTATTTCACTAAGCATAATAACCTCCAGGTCCATCCATATTGTTGCAAATGGAAAAATTTTGTTCTTTCTTTATGACTGAGTAGTCTTCCATTTTAATATATACCACATCTTCTTGTCCATGCAGCTTTTTTTTTCTTTTTTTTAACTTTTTCTCTTACATTGACATATAGTTGATTAACAATGCCATACCAGTTTCAGGTGCACAGCAAAGTGATTCAGTTATACATATATGTGTATCTATTCTTTTTCAAATTCTTTTCCCATTTAGGTTGTTACATGATATTGAGCGGAATTCCCTATGCTATACAGTAGGTCCTTGTTGGTTATCCATTTTATATATATATTTTCTTGGCCATGCCTTTAGTTCCCTGACCAGGGGTCGAACCCATGCCCCCTGCAGTAGAAGCACGGACGGAGTCTCAATCCCTGGACCACCAGGGAAGTCCATGGTTATCCATTTTAAATATAGCCGTGCGTACATGTCAATCCCAAATTCCCTAACTATCCCTCCCCGCCTCCTTCTCCCCCTTGTAATCATAAGGTCATTCATGCATCTTTTGATGGACACTTAGGTTGTTTCCAATCTTGGCTATTGTAAATAATGCTGTGATGAACATAAGAATGCAGCTATCTCTTTGGATTAGGGTTTTTTTATTCTTTGGATAAATACCCAGAGGTGGGATAGCTGGAGCCTATGGTATTTCTATTCTTAGTTTTTTGAAGAAACTCCATACTTTTTTGCCATAGTGGCTGCACCAATTTACACTCCCACCAACAGTGTTTGAGGGTTCCCTTTTCTCCACATCCTCGTCAACACTTGTTATTTCTTGCCTCCGTGATCTTATGTTAAGTGAGGGTACGAGTAGAGGGCAATGAGAAGGTTTTTTTTAAAAACCCTGCCAGCTCTGATGTTGTATGAATTTATTGCTTTATGAGTTCATTGCCTGTGGAGGACCCTGCATCATTGGCACGATGTGTGAATGAGAAGCAAGAGCTGTATCTTGGGGGTGGATTATCCAGGGAGGTAGTGCCTAAGAAAAAGAGGGATCCGTTGGAGAGAAGGTCAGGGCAGACACACACTGAGAGGATGGCTCTAGCCCTTCTGATTCAGTTAACTGAGAAAATCAATGGTCTGGCCGGAGGCAGGAGCCAGGGAAAAGCCTGGGGGATGGACACTCCCAGGGAATGAATGGGTGAGGTGTGGCATCCTTTCCGCAGCCTCTCCCAGGGCTGACCCAGGGGTTACTATAGACAGAGCAAGGTTGGGGAGGGCTGGAGTTCAGGGAAGGAGGAATGCAAGGGGAAAAGCCTGCTATTAGAATTGGTTGGGGGGGGGATGGGGAGAATTGGGATGCAATAAAAATATAGTCATCATATGCAAATTAAAGAGAACCTCATGGCCACACATTCATATGCAAATTAAAGAGAACCTCATGGCCACACATTTAAATGGACACATGATGCTGGAGACAAGGCCTCTCCAGCCACCGACCCCAAATCCAGACCTGGGATCTAGTCCGAACTCTGCCACTGGCTTGTGGTTGTGGGGTTTTGAGCAAGTTCCCATTTGCCTTTGGGCCTCCGTTTCCTCACCTGTAAAATAATGAGGTGTTCTTCAAATGAACTTATCTACGAAACAGAAGCAGACTCACAGACATAGAGAGCAGACTTGTGGTTGCCAAGGTGGGGGAGGGATGGATTGGGAGTTTGGGATTAGCAGATGCAGACTATTATATATAGAATGGATAAACAACAAGGTCCTACTGTATAGTCCAGGTAACCAGATTCAATATCCTGTGATAAACCGTAATGGAAAAGAATATGAAAAAGAATATATATATGTATAACTGAATCACTTTGCTGTACAGCAGAAATTAACACAACATTGTAAATCAACTATACTTCAATAAAATAAATTTTAAATATACTAATAATGGGGTGTTCTTGACCATCTCTGAGGGCCGTGGGCCTGACACACTAACTACAGGTTACCACCAAGGGTCCAGCCGGCCTCAGCCCCCAGCGCTTTACCACCTGGGACTCCTTGACCTGGGTGTCTACCGCCAGGCCCTGGGTTCTTTCCATGCCTGGCTGGCTTTTCCGGGCTCCTCTCCAAAGCAGCCTCTGCTCACACCGCGCCCCCTCTCCCCTCCTCCCCGCTTCCCCACTTCCTCCTTCCAGGCAGGCCTTCTAGCCTCTCCAATATCCCGTTTTTTTTGTTTTGTTTTGTTTTTTTCTGCGATACGCGGGCCTCTCACTGTTGTGGCCTCTCCCGCTGTGGAGCACAGGCTCCGGACGCACAGGCTCAGCAGCCATGGCTCACGGGCCCAGCCGCTCCGCGGCATGTGGGATCTTCCCGGACCGGGGCACGAACCCGTGTCCCCTGCATCGGCAGGCGGACCCTCAACCACTGCGCCACCAGGGAAGCCCCAAGATCCTGGTTTTGAATCAGTCAGCTGGCACAGCCAACTGATTTTGATTTTCACTGTCAGACGGGCAGAAGTACAGGTCGTTATAGGCCAATCTGACCTCCTACCTTTCCCCTCCTCATCTCCCCACTGATAGCACCCCGATCCTCTCTCACTCTACAGGAGGAGACGACAGTGCTGGGTGTCCTTGGGGAGCAGGGAGAAGTGGGCCCTGGTGGTGGCGGGCAGGGAGGAGGAGTAAGGAGCTGAGACAACCCGCTCTCCTTCGATCGGCAGCCTCGGGATGAGATACCCATTTGGTGGGGCAGAAAGGAGGTGCCAATGTTGACCCAGAACCTGGAAGGAGCCATTCCCCAGGCAAGAAACCCCCAACCCACCACTTTGATCGACCCTCACCCGCCGTTAACATCCTTCTTTACGGGCCTGGGGACATAGCCAAGACTGTCACCTCATCTGGGGCCCCTGGTGGATGCCTTTGTACTTCTCCCCATGCCCAGCGCCTGCCATGGGGGACCGACTTGGCCCCCTTCCATAAGGACTGCAAGTGAGCCGCCCTCAAGCTTGGAGTAATTAGGTGATCTGATGGGAGGAGCGAGCTCTCAGCCTGATGGGGGGCGGGTGGGACACCCACCTCCGCCGACAGCAGGACAGAGCTGAGTGAGGGCCTCGGGTGGGCTTCCTGGAGGAGGAGGCAAGGAGAGGCCAAGGAACAGAGGAAGCGTCAATGGTGAGACTGGGAGAGGGAAGAGGGGCCTACCGGGGAGGTATGGGTGGTTTGTCCATCTGAGTGTGGAAGGGGTGGTAGGCAGTGGGGCAGGAAGGCGATCTCAGAAGCTGAGGCGGCGCTGCTGAGTCTCAGTTGACGCATCTGTAAAAATGGGCCCGGCGCCTGCCTTCCCAGTTGCCGTGAAGATTAGCCAAGACCCTGTCTACAAAGGCCCTGGCTAGAGATCACACTCCCTCCTCCCTCACTTCCTGTCCTTCCGTCATCCCCGGAAGGGGTCAGGCCCCTCCCCATTTCTCAGTATCTGGCCTCATCTGGAAACATCTGAGGTCCCAGTTAAGGCTCCGAAAGAAGAGACAGTGGAGGCCACGGCTGAGGCGGGGGCAGCGGCTGGAAAGAGCAGGAGATGCATCTTCTTCACCCCCACCTCCCCGGGGCCTCATTCAACACAGATTTACCCTTAATCTCCCATTCCCTCACTCCCGCTGCCCCCCAACACACACGTGTTTTCTCTCTCAGCTCCTCGTGTGGCCCCTCCAGGGCCCCCTGTAGGGCCTCCGCTTTGCTTCCTCCAGCTTTTCCTTCAGTGGCTGCCGCACAATGGATTCTGCAGTTTTGTTTCCAAAATTCTAGCCAATTTTGTATTCTACTCCATAGCATATCCATGTTGTTCTAAACGAAAATATTTTATTCTCAGTTACATTACCCAACTTTTCCCTGAAAAATCTTTTTTTTTTTTAAATTTATTTATTTATTTATTTTTGGCTGCGTTGGGTCTTCATTGCTGAGTGCGAACTTTCTTTAGTTGCGTCGAGCCGGGGCTACTCTTCATTGTGGTACACAGGCTTCTCATTGCGGTGGCTTCTCTTGTTGTGGTGCACAGACTCTGGGCGCGCAGGCTTCAGTAGTTGTGGCACACGGGCTCAGTAGTTGTGGCACACGGGCTTAGTTGCTCTGCGGCATGTGGGATCTTCCCAGACCAGGGCTTGAACCCGTGTTCCCTGCATTGGCAGGTGGATTCTTAAGCACTGTGCCACCAGGGAAGCCCTCCCTGAAAAATCTTTGACTTGAGAAACAGTGCATTTTTCACCCCTTGGCTTTGCCCACTCGAGGCACTTGATGAGGCCCTATGTCCCCGTTTGAGCCATGCCGCAGGGCTCCACGGGGACACAGAATTCCCAGACAGAGCCCCCTGTCCTGCCCCAGGAGAAGAAGGCAAGAACTCGAGGGTGGGAGGGGTCCTAGGAGCAGCAATACTTCAGCCTGATGGGGGGTGAAGGGGCTCTGGGGAGAGTCAGAGTTAACATTAGAGGGAGCAGGTGTCACCTGGGGCAGGAGAAGGAGATGGTCCTCCTGTGGTCTGACCTCACTCCCTCCTGCTTCAGGGGCAGAACCTTGGGCTCATAAAATGTCCCCAAAGAGGACCTTAGGGATCCTGCAGTCCCATCCCCTGATTACAAATGGGGTCACGGCAGTCTCATTTGAGACTCCAAAAACCTTCCCTCTTCCCAAACTGATCCATTCTCAGTTTCCAGGGTATGGTGGGCAGAATAATGTCCTCTCCCAAAGATGTCCACGTTCTAATCCCTGGAACCTGTGACTATGTTACCGTCCATGGCAAAAGGGACTTTGCAGGTGTGGTTAAGTTAAGGATTTTGTGATTGGGATTATCACGGCTTACCTGTATGAGCTCAACATAATCACAAGGGTCCATATAAGGGAAAGAGGGAGGCAGGAGAGTCACAGACATACGACGACAGAAGCAGAGGTCAGAATGATGTGAGGAAGGGGCCATGACTCAAGGAATGCAGGCAGCCTCTAGATGCTGGAAGTGGCAAGGAAACAGATTCTCCCCTTCCAAAGCAGGCAGTCCTGCTGACCATTTTAGACTTCTAAACTCTGACCTGAATTTATATTTTTTAAACTACTAAGCGGTGATTAGTTACAGCAGCACTAGGTAACTAATTGCTAATTAATTACTAATTACACAGGGCTTTGTTGGCTCAACTTTGATGAACCCTCCCCTTGAGTTCTTTCATCCTTCCTCCCCCCGTGTTAATTGCACACCTATTTTGTGACAGGCACATAATAAAATAACAGTCCCAGCCTTCGAGAAGCTTACAGTTTAATAGGACTACAGACAGGCAAGCACATGAGAACCATTGGTGAAAGAGTGGAAATTTATGGCTACCAAAGGGGAGGGGCAGGGGGAGGGACAAATCAGGAGTATGGGGTTAACAGATACACACTGCTGTACATAAAACAGATAAGCAACAAGGATTTACTGTATAGCTCGGGGAATTATACCCAATATCTTGTAAATAACCTGTAATGGAATATAATCTGCAAAAAAGACCCAACAACAATCATTATGCTGCCCACCTGAAAGTAACACATAAATCACTGTAAATCAACTATACTGCAAGTAAAATTTGAAAAGAGTGGCTTTTAGGAGACGGGGTGGGCGAGCACAAGCTGCAACCTGCATGCGGACAGGAGCTGCAAGAAAGAAGTGAGCGAGTAAGCTCCAATCCTGAGCTTCGTGACCTGGGCAAGTTGCCTGTCCTCTCTAAGCCTCAGCTTGCATATCTGCAAAGCAGGACAAATTATAACACTTACCTCCTGGGATTGTGAAAAGTAAATAGTGGTGGACAGAGAGTGCTTGGCACAGAGCCTGGCACATACATGGTAAGCGCTCAGGAAAAGGAAGTCTTTACAGAGGAGTCAGAATTTGAGCCCAGAATTGAAGACCGAGTAGGAATTTGTTGGGTAAACCGCTGGAGGAAGCTGTTCTGAGCAGAAAAATAGCATGGTGGGGTGGGGCATGGAAACTTCAGGGGCGATTGCAGTGAGATTCAGGAGGGTAGAGACCAAAGTGGCTGAGAAGCAGGAGAGATGCTTGGAGAGTAGGCAGGAGCTGAACGACCAAGGGCTCTTGGTGCCATTTCTAAGGATGATTTTAGCCTGAAGCCCATAGGGAGCCACTGAAGGTTGCTGAAGGAGGGAGTGACTCAATCAAATTTTATGTTGGAAAATAAACCTGCCTTCTGAGTTGGTTCTAAAGAAAGAAGAGAGACTGGGGGAGGGAATCCCATTCAAATTCAGCCTTTGGGGCGGGAATGAGAAGGTGCTTTCATTGCCCCCAGCTGTGAACCCAGAGAAGACCTCCAAGGAGGAGGGGGCGTCACGATCTCAGCAAGTCAGAGGACAAGACCCAAATGCCCATTGTCCTTATGAGGTCCAAGGTACCCTAACAGCCATGACAGCTGGATGGATATCCAAGCTGGACGCAGAGACTTAGGTAGAACTGTCGTCTCCCACATCAGCTCTTTGGAGGGATGGTAAAGGGAGTCTTTGTTCTTATCCAGTCTTTCTGGGGACCTGGTTGCTGCCTGGGGAGGTGGGTGCTGCATTAGCCCATTTCCCCATAACTGGAGCTGCAGAGTGGGTCCAGGGCAGGGCAGAGGTAGGGAGAGGGGAGGATGCCAGTGTTACTGTGTTCTGCTCCCCAGCCCGGCTGAATCTAGGCTGTCCTCAGTGCCAAGGGATTGGACCTTTGACAACATGATAGACTAAAAAGAAACCGGGCATTGCAGCTTAAACCATGGAACCAAGTCTCCTGATTTGAGTTTCGAGGCCCCAGTGAGGTGGTAAGCTGAGCCCATGTTGGTTTTGGGGATGAATGCTGAGACCATTTTTCACCCATCAATGAGGTGGAAAAACAGCAAAGGACCCCCTGACTTAATCTCAAATAATTTATTGATTCTTGAAAAGAGGAAGGAGAGGAAGCCAGCCAAAGCCACCGGCCGCCATTTGAATAAGTCGTCAGGACCCTTCTTGGAGTGGAGATGTGGTTCAGTTTGCGCACTTAGCATCTTCTTCCCTAGAGGAGAGTTCCTGATGGGACCTCAGCCTCCCACACTCGACTGCAAGCTCACTGAAGACAGGGTCTTTGCTTTGGCATATGGTGCCTGGCTGGCAGGAGGGCTCTGCCCCTCTTTTGCACACTGTTGATTCAGCCTCCTAAGTGCTTTCTCTGCTTGGCTACTCCAGTGCACCCAACAGTCTTCCCTAAACACAGCTTAGATTCTCTGACTCTGCTTAAATGCCTACAGGGACTCTCCACAGTTGCAGCAATAATTCCCAAAGTGTGCCCTGGGGCATATCAGTCCCAAGCGATGTTCCTGAAGAAACGGTCTTGGGGGCCTAATAAGTTTGGAAAATGCTCTTTACTGGAGCTTCCCACCCCTTTGAGAGTCACATTCCACATGCACATAATAAAGGCTCTGAAAAGTCCTGCAAAGTTAGCGTGTTTGACACAGCTTCCCCAAACTTATTCTATCACGCACAATATTTTTTTGCAAGAAATACCTCTAACTGGCCCAAGAAACAGTCCCATATTTTGAGAAGCAGTGAACTGAATGGTAAGTCCATTCGGGGAGGGAAAGGGCAGCTGTGACACGACAAGTTCCTGCCTGCGGGAGCTGGGTCTGTAGGAGCAGTTGAGGAATAGCGATGGCCCAGGATGACAAAGGGAAGGTGTGGCTGTGGGCGGGTGTGACGGAGACCATGGGTCAGCAGAGTCCAACAACAATTCTCTTCTCTAGGTTGTTTCCTCATCTGAGCATGCGTGTCCTGGGCAAGTGCGTGACCTGGCACATCCCAAATGAATCATGTCCTCTCATTGGACCCAGAAGCCCCTGACGAGGGAGTCACTGAGATGGTATGCGATTATGCGATCTCCGCCCAAAAGAATATTCCAGCTTGTCAAGTAGATAGTCATGGAGGCCATGTCCCAGTGGATCCGCTACAGCAGGAACCTTCTATGGAAGGAAAAGCACAGGTTTTGGAGGCAGAATCCCAGCTTCCCATCCTGATTCCATCACTTACTAGGAGCAGTGAGGCCGTGAATAAGTCGCCCGATCTCTCTGAGCCTTTTTCCTCGTCTGTAAAATGGGAGATAGCTCCTTGCAGGGAGTCAGGATTCAAATGGAAATCTTGATGTCTCCAAAGTCGGTTTGGTTCATTGCCCTGTGGTTTAAGTCTCATCACCTCCAAAGTTCTAGACATTCCCAAGGGTAGGATTAAGTTTCATTATTCATTCATCCATCATTCATTCAATCCAAGTATTTATCAGGTACCTCCAGTGGGGCAGGCACTGGAGAAACAGCACCAGGAAGAGCAAATCAGGTCTCTGCCTTTGTGGAGCTCAGTCTGCTGGGGACCAAAGCATTCATGCATTTATTCAACACTGAGCCATCACCACGGGCCAGGCGCTGTGCTGGGCTCAGCCCTGTTGACTGTGATTACAGAGGACCCTCGCTGTCATCCTTTCGTTTGTTCCCCATGACAGCTTGATGAAAAAGGAAGTACAGGGATTGCGACCCATTTTGCAGACAACAAGCTAGAGATTCAAGAAGACCAAGTGGAAACCTGAGCTGGGAACCAAAACCTCTTCCCTCCACAGCGATTCACCAAAGGCCCACTCTGGGCTGAGCACTGTGTCACGGGGCGGTTCAGATGTCCAGTCTGGCTGCCTTTGTTGACCTGTGTGTCATCGTGGTCCCTGTTCCTCTCGAGGATCTGACTCTCCTCCCGCCAAGCCCTCAGTCGTGGACCTTCCACACAGCAGGGTGCATATGAACTGATTCCTCGAACTGCAGCCCAGGAACTCCTTGCGCTTGAACTTCCATACCTTACAGGCCAAGGCTGGTTCCTCCTGGGGGCCTCCTTTGAGTGGAGCAATGCTCAGGGAAGATGAGGATCTTCAGTTCCTTCCCAAACGCCAGCATGTGAGCCAAAGGCAGAGCAGACCCTGCACCATCAGCCAAGTGGGTCCTCACTCCGGGGCCCCCCTAGGGCTGCTGGGAGAAGCAAAGTGGGAGCAGCGAGTCAAGCGTGCAGATCTCCCAAAGCCAGTGGCGCTAGCAATCAGAGTGGGAGAGGAGAAAAGAGTAAGGGGGGAGGGACGGCAAGGTAATGAGACCACCATCATTTTACCAGGGGTCTGGAAACTGACAGCAAGATGGGATCCTGGACGGAAACACTGCATGGAACGGGAGACGATATCACCTAACACCCAACTCGCTTTCAACTTAAATGAGTACAACCCGGCTGCACCAGAGAAGGCTGACAAATCCAGCTGTCCCAAAGCCGCTTCTGAGTGCCCCGCCTCCTCCACTTCCACCTCCTCCAGGAAGACTTCCCAGATCGTCTGCACCCCACCAGAGTGTTCCCTGTGTGTCTGCCCAGCTCCTGTACCTACAGCCTCCATCTCTCTATTTCCTGGGTGTGCTCTGCCTCCGTCAAACGTGGGCTCCAGGCAGTGGGCCAATGCCTGTGGCCCGTGAGACTGTAGAGGTTTCTGGAGAGCATCTCCTCTGCAGGTACAGAGTACAGGATCTCCTTTGAAGCTGCGTCCTGGGCCAGCACCAGCTTCAGAGACCACCGCCTCATCTCCGCCAGATCCTGACTGTTCTGCAGGTGTTTACAGCCTCTCTCCCGTGCTCCAAGCACATGGTCCTCTGCCTGGATCCTGTCTCCTCTTTTCATCCCCTGCCCCTGGTGCTTACCGACTTTCCTCTAGCCCCACTGGCAGCGAGCAGTCTAATCTAAATCATGCTCACTGTGGTTTAAGGTGCGCATCTTCTTACCTTTCAGGTTCTCTAGGGGTATGGCTAGCCTGAAGGATAGACCCAAGGTACAACTCTCTGGTGGGTGGAAGCAAGCCATCCTCTTCTGAGAGTTCACTCCAGTGCCTTCCTGAGAGGGAGAATTTTGGTCTCCATTAATCCACTTATTGCCAGGAGAAAGTTGAGCTGCTCCTTTCCTCTTCACAGGTTGAAAACCCTGAAGGCAGGAATCCAGGAGTCTTCCCGTCACCAGCCTCCCCGCCTTACGAATTCCCTGCCAACTCTCAGTTCAAGCCGCCATCAGCTCTTGCCTGGACAACTCCCAACATCTTCTAACAAGTTCCCCCACTTCCATTCTCATTACCCCCAATCTGAAGCCAACCTAAGATGATTGTGTCACCCCTCCAACACCATCCCAGAACGCTAAGTGGCGGCCACTGCTCTTCAGTCAACGTTTTAAACATGACCCAGAAGACCTTTTGGGGTCAGTTTCTGCCCACCTCTCCCTCTACCTGTCCCCTTTGCTCTTTGAAATCCAGCCACAACTACCTTCTCGCAGCCCCTTTTACATGCTTCCTCCCACCACAGGGCCTTTGCCTATACTGTCTTCTCTGCTTGGAATGTTCTCCCATTCCTTCAGCTTTCAGCTTGGGCATCACCTCCTTGGGGAAGCCCCTCAGTTTCCCTGGATGATCAAATGCCAGGGAAACTACCTTTTCTTGGTCCTGACCACGTTTGTCATTTGGACTGCCTTTGCGTGGCTACTTAATGAATGTCTGCTCTCCACTAGATTGCATCCTCCACGAGGGCAGGAGCCGGGTTGGCTTTGCTCTCCCTGTATCCCCACGGCTAGCACAGTGCCTGACACAGAGTAGACTCTCAACACATAGTTGCTGTTTAAATGAGTGAGGCCCAGAGGAACGATGCAGCCGGTGGAAAGTCACCCAGGGAGGCCTTAACCAAGTCAGGACCAGGAACTCAGGGCCCTCAGGTTAACTCCCAGGGACTCACTGGGGAAGCCATAGTGCCATGCCCTACTGGAAGAGGACACCTCCATCTCTCTGCTTGGCCAGCAATTAGTTGCTCTTTGAAAACGGAGTTTACTACATGACCACCAGTGCCCCGGAGACTGGGTACAGAGGAGGGTACCAATTAGAGTAATGAATCCCGCCGGTTCACACTGCCGCCCCACCTCAGAGCTCTAGTTCTTGGCCTTGGGAGCCCAGCGCTTGCCAGACCTTTATGTTTGAAACGGTTCTCCCCAGGCCCATCCCAAAGCAGAGAGGTGGGAAGCTTTAGTATCTTCCTTAAAGGGTAGAGACCTAGTGGGAGGAAGAAGGAGGAAGAGGAAGGAAAGGGAAGACAAAGCATCCATGAAAAACTCAGGGTGATGGGAGAAAGGCTCGTGGGAGGCAGGATGTTGGCTGCTTTGGGGAGACACTTTGGGAAAGTGACTCACCCTCTCTGGTCCTTGGGCTGCCCAAGGGGGAACATCACAATCTTCCTCTTTCGCATTGCTTCCCTGAAGAGGGAAGAGACAGAGAAAAGGCCATCTACTGTCCAGACAGAGCCAGGCAGGCTCCTCTGAGCAAGCCTGGAGGGCTTCCTGGAGTAGAGGGGCTTTACAGAAGCCATAGGCAGCCTGGGAGAGTAGCTGAAAAGCAGGAGGCAGCAGGCAAGGAAAGGCGGTGTGACCAGAGTGGAGGGGAGCATGCACGGGTGGCAAGAATGACTGTGTTACATTAATACGTCTGGTCAGGTCACTCTCTGCTCAAAGCCGTCCAGAGGCTCCCATCTCACTCGGAGAAAAGCCAAAGACCTGCCTCCCTGCCCTCACCTCCTACTCCCCTCCTGCCCCGACTCCCACTGCTCAGCCACACTGGCCTCCTCCCTGCTCCTCAAACACATGGCCAGCCTCCTTAGGCTGCTCCCTCTCCCCAGAACCATTGCCTCAGCCCCACGGCTCACTCCCTCTCCCGCAAGGCTTTGCTCAAGTGTCATCTTCTCAGTGTAACCTGCCCTGCTAGTGTTATTTAAAATCCCACCCCTTCCACAACCTCGCCCTTGGCACTCCTCACTCCCTTTTTACCCGGCTCTCTCCCCCTCTCCATAGCACTTACAACCTTCTAACTGCTCCACAATTTACCTATTCTCTCTCACAGAAAGCGAGCTCCATGGGGTAAGAAAAACTTGTCTGTTGGTTTGCTGCTATATCATCAGCACCTGGGACAGCACCTGGCACATAGTAGGTGCTCAATGCATACTGACTGACTAACTCACTAAGAGGGTAGAAGTGGGGCTGGGAGCCTGAGAATGGAGTGGAAACTCATTTTTCCAGGCTCCTCAGTCAGCTAGGGGTGAGGAAGCCCAGACTGGGCGGCCAGCTCCAGAGTAGTCACCCAGCATGCCAGGAAGAGAAGAACTGTCCCCATCACCATCACGTCTGTCCTGGCTCTCCCTCCTCCCTCCCTTCAGGTTCTTCTCTGGGTGATTGTGCTCCTGGCATCTGGCATCCATCAGTCCCTTCCAGAAGCCTCTGTGAAACAAGGAGAAAGCAATCCCAGACTGGGGACAGGCGGCAGTGTGTAGGCGAGCCGTCCCTTGTCCGTCCCAGCGCTGCCCAGAGCTGCCAGCCCACTGGCTTCACCGCCCCCAACACCCCATGAGCCTGGAGGAGGTTTCTGCTAACCACACACAACTCCTGGCTCCGGATTTGAGGGAAGAGGAGGGGAGCTGGCAGGAGGGAACAAGGGCCAGCAAATGGGACCTGACAGGCGCCGGGCACCTCAGGCAAAGAATGTAAATAAAATTCAGTAAATATCTAGGGGAAATGAAATGGGAAGTGGGAGAAGGAAGGGTGGAGGGGATGTGTTGGATTTCCAGCAACATCTAGAGGGCAGTCCCCTCCACCTCCTCCCCCGCAACCCATCCCACCGCACATGGGGGCCACAGTGTGACAGAGGTGCTGGCTCCCGGGTGTGTGTGTCTGCACCTGGCTGTCTGGATTCGTGGGGGTGAGTTTGATGGTCTGCGGTGCTTTCCTGGCCAAGTGCACACAAGGCCAGCCTCACAAGTCCCCAAACGAGTGCTTCCCTCTGGGTCACTCCCATCTTGCCTTCCACAAGGCCCTGCTGTGAACCAGGCAATGTGCATTCTGGAATGAAAAGATAGTGTCCCGGGGACTTCCCTGGCAGTCCAGTGGTTAAGATTCCACTGCAGGGGGCTCAGGTTCAAGCCCTGGTCGGGGAACTAAGATCCCACATGCCATGTAGCAAGGTCAAAAAAAAGATAGCGTCCCTATCCTCAAGGAACTTCTAAGTGAAAGAACGATGACAACACACGAGGAGGGCCTTGACAGAAGTCAGCTCAGGGGCTATGAACCCAGGCCAGGGCACAGTGACGTGGAGATCAGGGAGGGCTTCCTGGAGGAGGGGGATTATGAAAGTGCAGAGAGACATGGGTGAGAAAAGAATGGGTGTGTAGGAGGGGAGGTTTATCTTCAGGGAGAGTTAGGAATATGGAACATCTATGGGCCAAGTGGCAAAGGACGATGGCACAAGGGGCAAAGAAACTTGGCCTACCCCCAGGAGAAAACCCAAATCAAGGACCCAACTGTGTAGCCAAGGGCATGAGAGGGGACGTTGCCAGGCTCCGTCTCACCATGCCTCTCCCACAGCTTCCGGATGAACTTTTCCTGGGCAGGGATGATGTCTCTCCCTTTCTCTGTAGCCTCCCCTGGCAAAAAAAAAAAACAAAAACCTAGCTCTGGCCCCACCCCTGCCCAACCCTGGGAGCACAGCTCAGAACCCCACAGCCTGGAGCGTCTCATTAGTCCTGTTCCATCAGTTTTACAGGGGAGGAAACTGAGGCCCAGAGAAGGAAGGTGACCCCTCCAGGGGTCCCTGGCAGTAAGTGGTAGAACCGGGGCTAGAATGCAGGGTCCCCGGTTTATGTAGGAGGATAAGGTTAGGATGGTCCTCACTGTTCTGGGCCACTTCAGGCTCTGCCTTGGGGACTCGATCTGTGTCTGGGCTGTTGGCAGATTCTGTGCAATAACCGGTGTCCAGCCCCCCTGCGTGCTCTCCCCCACTCTGCTGGCTACTTCAGCAGATACCATTGATGTCCCTTGCTGGGGCCCTTCCCACCTGGACATTGGATAACTCTGGCATAATCAAGAGGGAGCCCCCGAACTGGGGCTGGACATGCCAGCATCCCAATTATGCCTGGAGCAGGGGGAAGTGGGAGAGGCCCCAACCCAGGCCCTTAAGAGAACCGAGAACAAAATCTCATAGTCCATAAGTGAGGGGATGGAGACATCGACTTATTTGCTTAGCAACTAGGTTTTAAGCACCTACAGAGACCTGGCTCCTGGATGCACAGGGAACATCATGGAGCAAAGAAGTCTAAAAAGTGGTTTTCAAACCGTGCTTTGTGGATGCCTCCAGCACCAAGATACTGCCATGGGGGGAAGGTGGATGGGAAAAGGGGCTTGAGGGGATCTCTGCCTCCCACCCCACCCATCTCACCACTTCACCCAAAGGGAGGGCTTTGCTTCCACTTTCATCTTCTTTACTAATCAGACTTCGGAAGATTTCACTGGAAGGCTCCCAATACTGTTGGAAAAGAACTATTGAAAACCACTTCTCTCCCCGGGAACAGATTTCCCACCCGCCTCCAAACAGAGGTCACTGCTGGAACCAAAGAAAGCCGAGAGTGTCTGCTTCTAAGTTCAGAGCAGTGACTCCACTGTCCCAAGATTGAGGTTAGACCCTAGGAAGGACTTCTTAACAGATATTCCAGGCTTTATCTTGGATTCCAGACATCCAAGTTGGGTCAGCCTCCCTCTGTGGGGCCTGCCTCACTGCAGTACTGAAGCAGCATCAGCTAACAGTGCAGGGTCTTTAAAAAGGGTCTGAGGATTAGAGTGTCGTCTTCCTGCCTCCTGCTTCCAGGCCAAGGAACAATTGGGCCCTTTGTCCAACAGGAGGATGCCCAAAGGGTGAGGTCACCCCCAACATGGCTCTCTTTGTCCTAGAGCCAAGGAGACACCAAAGCTAAATCCAGGCATCCTTCCCCTGTCCCCTGTCTCCAAACCCCTTGGTACCACCCCCCCCCACGAGAAGGGCTTCCCCAGGGGCACAGGAAGGAGCACTAACGAGGAGGGAGGCTGGCGCAGCAGGCACTGGTAGAGGTGTGGAAGGTTCGAGATGGGTACACCCAGGGAATGGGGCTGAGGAAGAGTCCCCAGCTTAGAGGGTGACCCTTTCTCACAATGATCTCCAGACTCTCATGTGGCTTGGTCTACAAAGATGGTTCCAAACCCGAAAGGAAAACCTAGGGGTCTGATCCCAGACGCCCCAGTAGCTTGCCTCAACCTTTGACCAAGAGGCCTTTGTGAAGGGGGTGAACTGGGAGTCTTACAGGTACAGTCACGGGAGGCATTGCGTGGAGCAGAGGGAGTCTGGGGCCCAGAGCACAGGAAAAACTGGGGGTGCAGAAGACAGGGGAGAGTGTCCACAGCCTGGAAAGGCAACAGAGCCAGAGTCTGAAGTACTGAGATGGGAGGAGCTGAGATGGGGGGCTTTCCTGAGGCTCTGCCGTCAGGATGGGGTGTGGCGGATAAGAGGGCATGCCAGAGGAGGGGATGGTCTAAGTGGGGTTTGGAGGAGGCGTCCTCATGGTGTCACTGGGCACTAGGCTGGGAATCAAGGGCGCTGGGTTCGGTTCTAGTCCTGGCTCTGCCTCTAACTCACCCAGGAGCTCGGGCTGGTTTTCTTCTCTGGGTCAGTCTTCCCCATCTGTGCCATGAGATCCTTCCAGAGCCAAAGTTCTAGTAGTCTGGACTAAGAAGCGGGGTGCAGGGGGTGCAGATCTGGGACTCAAGCCAAGGGGGCCTTTGTGGTCACTGGATGAGACATGGTGCAACGTGGCAGGGCAGGGAGGCACCCCCGAGAGCTTCAGCTATGGGAGCAGTTGCCCGGGGAGGAAGGGGCAAAGCTCTGCAGGAGCGAGCCAGGACGATGTTGGCAGGGAAGACGGCGGTGCCATTGGTGGAGAGTGTGGCTGTCCAAAGGCCACCAACGTTGGGAGCGTGGAGGGGTGGGTCCACCCGCAGGGCTGAATGGACGGCCAGAGAGGGCCAAGGGGTCAGTGACGTCAGTGACAAGACAAGGAAGGATTCTCAGACTTTGGGAGCATCCTGCCTCCCTGCCCCTCCTCACCCGAATCATTCCGGTGCAGGCCCCACCCCATCTTGGTGGAATGTTGTGCTAGCTGAGAATACTCACCGCTGTGGTCAAGGAAGGGAGGGTCACCAGGGACTAATTGCCCTAAATAAATGACCAATTAAGGCTGTTACAGGAAGTACACAGACCCCCCCTCCACCCACCACCCTGAAATATCACCATGGCAACCACTGCTGGCTCCACCCCAGGAAAGTCTGAGCCACTTGGTTGGCCCACATGGCTGTCATTCAGAGAGGGTGTGGCTTCAGCCAAGGAAAGTGGAAAGGGTAGAGGTAAAGACTGAGCTGAAAGGGAGGCAGAGGGATTCCTGGGGTGACCTCTAGCTGAGGATTATGGGTGATTCCTCCAAGTCGGTGGGGAAGCACACCCCATGACAACAGCCTGCAGATCAGCTGCCCCTGTGGTACGGGCGGTAGGTGTGATGGAGGGCGGTTGCCAGGAGAAGTAGACCTTGCCAGGCCCCCATCTCCCCTCAGCACCCCGGCCCCTCCCCCTGCACTTCCTGTAATGGCGTCTCCAATGTGGAGGCCATTAGTCCTGCTCAGGGCAGCGCCTAAGTACTGTGGCTGATAAATATAACATGAGCTCATCGATTAGAATCCTCTAGTCCTGCAGTAACTCAGCTCCCTAATGGCTCCCCTCCCCTCCACACACTGACTACCCACCCCACCCCGATGCTTACTTGGGGGCTGTGAGGCAGCTGATGCTAGAGGAGCAGAGTGAGCTGACAGAGGCAACACCCGGGGCCCAGTCAGAGGGGCTGCTGCTTGGAGACAGGCTGGACCAGTCTGGGCGAGTCTGGGCCCTAAGGCACCTTGGAAGATCCTCTGTCAGCTGGGGGAGCAAGGGGAGGCATGGCCCTGGCCCAGCACACAGGACACAATGCAGAATGACACAGTGCCCTCTGTGGGGTGGATGGTACAGCTCTCCTGAGTTGGGGCTCTCCTGGTGACTGTTGAAAGAGGTCCACAGTGAAACCAACTTACGCCCTGTCACCACACCTTCTCCCCTGGCAGCTGCCACCACCACCAGCCCTGGCCACAACTATCCCAACCCAGCCCAGCAGTCCCCTCCCTGTCTCCCCCATCCTGATGTTCCCACCTTCATTTCACGCATCTCCAGAGGTGACCATACTCCCTCGTCCCTGAGCAAAGGGGCTGTGTCTCCCCAATCAGTCTGGGACCCTCTGAGAAGCTGAGACTTTCTTCTCTAGGGTAGGGAGAGGTATGAAAGTCTTGAGCTATCTCCCCAAACCTCCAAATCCAGACTGGGAACTGCAGACGGTGGGGTGTACCCTCCATAAGGTAGTCAGACCAATTAGACCTTTGGACTTTGCTAAGTATAACTGCTAGGAGCTGAGACAGCAAAACCAAGACAGCTCTGCACACCTTCCCCCAACCTGAGACCCCTCAAGTCTCTGGCCAGCTGCTCAAAGACATCTGGAAGGTCTCAGCAAGAGGCACAGGAACAGCTCCTGCGTGGGTGCCAGTGGGGGCTTTGGTGTGTTGGTAGGGGCCCAGGCCTGGAAGGGGGCTGTGGTTTTTCAGAGCTGAGTCTCTGGGCAGAGTCTGCCCACAGAATCCTCTAAAAGGAAGGCTGAGCCAGGCTGGCTGCAGCCAGGAAGTTAATCCTTAATGTGCCTCTGGCCTCACTGCTGTGCAAACTCACCACTTAAACACTCCAGGCTGATGGGGATGAGCCACAGAGCCCACACTCCTCCAGGTGGTATTTGGTACCACAGCAATCTGAGCTCCAGGAATGCTGTGTGTGCTTTGGAGGTGCCTGTCTGCTACAGTGGTTTTGTATGAGAGCAGTGGGTGTGCACGAAGCCAGGAATGGGTTCAACCCATTCTCTGCTGTGTATCCCCCACCACCACCTCTGTGTCTCTCTTAAGCCTCTGGTAGGCACTCCAACAAAGAAGTGTGGGGTTTTTGCAGGTTGGAGGTTTGAGCACCATTCTTCCCTCCCACGTGTGTAGTTACAGCTGTAGAGATTGTGGCTAGATTGCAAGATGAACTTCCTCATGTGTTCTGGGTAGGAGACTAGAGTAAGCATCCTTCAGGGAGGCTAAGGATTCCCCTTTGAATAAATTTCTGGAAGGGAAATTGACTCTGGGAGAAATGGATGAAAGCATGATAAGGGGTTGGACAGGTAGGTTATGCTTCCAAGATGTCCTAGCTCTAGCCACCATAACAAAATACCATAGACTGGGGGGCTTAAACAACAGAAATTTATTTTCTCACAGTTCTGGAGGCTAGAAGTCCAGCCATTTTGGTTTCTGGTGAGACCTCTCTTCCTGGCTTGCAGGTGGCTTTTCTTTGGTGCATGCGTGCAGGAGGCCAGAAAAGTGACAAATTCTCTGGTGTCTCTTTTTATAAGGGCACTAATCCTATCAGATCAGGGCCCCACCCTTATGACCTCATTTAACCTTAATTACCTCCTTACGGGTTATATATATATTATCTCCAAATACGGTGACATTAGGGGTTAGGGCTTCAACATACGAATTTCCAGGTGGGACACAATTCAGTCCGCAACTCAAGGTGAGGAATCTCCTTTTTTTCCCCCACATTGCACCCCCATTAAAAAAATATATTTATTTATTTATTTGGCTGTGCTGGGCCTTTCTTTTTTTGGCTGCATTGGGTCCTTGTTGCTGTGCGTGGGCTTTATCTAGTCGTGGCAAGAGGGAGCTACTCTTCCTTGCGGTGCGCGGGCTTCTCACTGTGGTGGCTTCTCTTGTTGCAGAGCTCGGGCCCTAGGTGTGCGGGCTTCAATAGTTGCAGCACGCGGACTCAGTAGTTGTGGCACGCAGGCTCAGTCATTGTGGCTCGCGGGCTTAGTTGCTCCATGGTATGTGGGATCTTCCCAGACCAGGGATCGAACCTGTGTCCCCTGCATTGGCAGGCGGATTCTTAACCACTGCGCTGCCAGGGAAGTCCCATGCACCAGGCCTTAGTTGCAGCATGTGGGATCTTCGTTGCTGTGTGCACAATCTTCTTTGCGGTACGTGGGCTCTTAGTTACGGCAGGCACGTGGGATCTAGTTCCCTGACCAGGGATTGAACCCGGGCCCCCTGCACTTGGAGTGCTGGGTCTTAACTCCTGGACCTCCCGGGAAGTCCCTGCACCCCCATTTTTGAAGACGATCTAGTTCGGATTTCCCCTTCCAACTCTCTCCCAGCCCACCCCACCTCCTGGGAGGCCCACACACCCGATCCCACCCCTACTCCCTCCTTGCCAACATTTTCTTCTCCAGCTCTCTGTGGCCTGGGCCTGGGCTAGAGCAGCCAATAGGCCTGTTCCCTCAATAACCTGAATTCAGCCCCCAGCCCAGGCTATAATTAGCCTTGTGCCTCAAACACTGGACAAAGCCACTTTCCAAGGAGCTAGTGGGGACAGAGTTGAGAGGGGGCTGCCCTTCCTGCCCCTGCCCCTTCCTGATATGGCTACCGCTCCGTTGCCCTTCTGGAGTTACCAGGAATGCTGTTCACGGGGCCATGGGCTGGGACTTCGTGTGACTTGCATTCTATTTCTAGTTTCCTCCCTGGGAAGGGAGTTCTGAACCCCCTGCTCCAGCCTGAATGGACACGTTCTGGAGCAGTTTTCCTTTCATGTCCTCACTGCATCGGAATCATTTCGGAAGCTTTAAAACTGTGGATGCCCAGGCCCTACTCCTAAAAATTCTGATTTAAGTGGGCTGGGGTGAGTCCCTGGCGTCCTTTTTTTCTTTTAAAAACCTCTCCGGATGACTGTCAATGTGCAGCTGGAAGAGCCTGGCCACGCCCAGTGTGGCTCCGCGGCCGCAGCGCTAAGGGGGAGGGGGGGCTCATTAGAAATGTAAATTATTAGGCCCCGCCCCAGCCTGCTGAATCAGAATCTGCATTTTTTTTTCAACTTTTTTTTTTTTTTTTTTTTTTTGCGGTACGCAGGCCTCTCACTGTTGTGGCCTCTCCCGCTGCGGAGCACAGGCTCCGGACGCGCAGGCTCAGCGGCCATGGCTCACGGGCCCAGCTGCTCCGCGGCATGTGGGATCTTCCCGGACCGGGGCACGAACCCGTGTCCCCTGCATCGGCAGGCGGACTCTCAACCACTGCGCCACCAGGGAAGCCCCAGAATCTGCATTTTAACAAGATCCCCAGGGGATTCTAAAACAGGCTAAAGTTTGAGAGTCACTGTTCTAGAACCTTCCAATGTAAGTGGGCAAGACTCCAGATCTGTGCTTCTAAGTTGTGGGTAGACAAGGGTTTCAGTCAGGCTGAGCAGCCAGAGCTTCCGGTGCTCATCCTCCCTGTCTCGGCTCTATTCTTAGGAGAGGATTCTGATTTCTTGGGAGGGTCCACCTCTCCCAGGTCTAAATCATGATTCAGAATGGTGTCTAGGTCTTTCCTTCACTCTCCCATGTGTCCTCACGCTCATACATGTGCGTGCACGTGCACACACACACACACACACACCCCCCAGATCTCAGCCCACACCCTCAAGGCAGGCAGGATCTCCATTACCCACAGTCCATGCTCAGAGAGCCCCAGAAATGTGTCGACTCTCATTTCCACAAAAGAGCTGTCCACTTTCTCCTTCAACATCAGCAAGAGGCTCCCATATTTCCCATGTAAGAAACCCCAAGGTCCCCAATCATCAGAAATTCTGTCTCACGTCCAACCTAAATTCTCAGGATCTGCTTTACTTTACTAAGATTGTCTTATATGTAATTTGTGTCTTGCCTTTACTTAAAACCCTTCATGGGTTACCCTTGTCTGTAAGACAACACATCAAGTCCTGGGAGGAGCATCAAGGTCCTGCCCGTGTAAGAGCCTCACTTCCTGCTGCTAACCTGCCCCACACTCAATACTAGAGCCAGACCCAGCTCCTTCTGCCTGCAAAACACACGCTGCTCCCTTGGTGATCCCTTGTACAAGAGCATTGCTGTTCCCTTGCTGGACTGGCTTTTATCTCTTCTTTGCCTATCTCCCTGACAGGTTCCTATTTTTCCTTCAAGTCCCAGATAAGGTCACCTCCCCCGGGAAGCCTTCCTTAATATTCCAGGCACAGTAAGTGGCTGTTTGTACAGGCCCTTCTCCCAGCACCTGTTACATTGTCTCTCCACCTCTATCTCTTCCACTAGTATCTTCAAGGGAAGAAGCAGTCCCATTCATCTTTGTAACTCTGGCATCTTAGCCCAGCACCTGGAAAGGAGTAGCAGTAATAGCTAACATTTACTGAGTGTTCATTCTGTACTAGGCACCATACAAACCACTTCCTATATATTATATCATGTATTATTGACAACAACCCTACAAAACAAGTACTTTTATCATCTGCATTTTATTGATGTGGAGTCTGAGGCTCAGAGAGGTGAAGCAACTTGCCAATGTCACACAGTGAATCACGGCAGAGCTGGGATTTGGACTCAGTCTGTCAGGCTCCACGGCTCACATTCTTTACCCCTGCACTCCACAGAGCTCCACAGATGGATAACGGAATAAATGAATGAACAACTTCATGACTCCCACATAGGAATTTCCTAGAAATCAAACCTCTTCGTCAACAGATTCTTTTTCTTCATTGATACCAATCTCATCTTTCTGTCCTCCTTGTTAGCAAGAACCCTTTGTAGGAGTCAAGCAACCATTGGTCCTGGCACAGCTGGCCTGGTGCAGGGATTAGGGTGTCATTCCCTGGCTTCTGCTTCGAGTGAATGACTCTCAGGGGTCAGACTGCTTGGGTCCAAGTCCTGGCGTGCTACTTCCTACCTGTGTGACCTTGGGCAGGTTACTTCACCTCTTGGGGACAGTAATGGCCCTAGGCTGTGAGAGGACTAAATGAGGTGATGTTGTAAAGGCCTGGCCCTAGGGACAGCTGCAGTTCACCTTAGCTGGTGAGCTAAGGCCCGAGGGGAAACGGAGCTGCTAGGGGAAGGTAGACTTCCTGGTTCAGACTTATCTTCATCCTGCCAGAGGTAAGGGAGGTGGCTACTTGGATGACGGGCGAGGGTTGACACACAGTGTTGGAATTCCTTTCCTTACGCTGAGTGGGGTTGAGTGAGGCCTTCGCTGCTCCCCGATTAATTCAGGAAGACCTGAGGGGAGGAGGGAGATTTTGAGAATGATGGAGTTGTCCAAGAGATGGTCCAGGGGGCTGAGGATTGAGGACGTGGGGGCTACCACATGCTCCAGCAGACTCTCTCCCTTGGGTGGCTGCCTGCCCGGCCTCCCCCTCCCCCCACAGCGCTGTGGGTCCTGTATGCAAACCTGGAGGTGACCCTTGCCCCATCCCAGCCCCATGCCTTCCTTCTTGGCCCTGTTGGCACCATTTCCTGGGTGGGCACCAAGAGGACAGAGAGCAGGAAGAGGGGACCTTTGTGCAAGCCCCCAGCGACAACGGCTCCTTGGGTCAGGGCCAGGCCGAGGGGCCGATGCTCAGCCCCCTCCCCTCGTCCTTCCCTGCCCTGTGAGGAATGTGTCCTCGGAGGCTCACCAGATTGGCAGTCGGTTCCGGTTCACAGAGGGGGCTGTGTCCTGCCACCCGTCCCCTCTGAAGCCCCCATTGTCAGGCCGGGGGGTGGGGGGTGGGGGGCAGGCCGGGGGCATGTCTCAAAGGCCCAATGTTCTCAGAGGTGGGAAGGCCGAGGGGCCTCCCGGAAGGACCAGGCCATGGGACACCTGGCTCTTCTCCATCTCTGCCCCGAGCCCTGGATGGCCAAGAAGGGTGCCCAGAAGTGAGACAGTGGTGGGGGCATCCTCTGCCTGCCTGCCTTGTGCCAAGCTCTTCCCTAAGCCTGGCAGACAGGCTAGAGAGGATTAGGAAAACAAAACACAAGCAGATGGTTAAAATAATACAAGCTAACTTTATAAAGTTCTACGGAGGACCAGGTGTCCTGCTGTGGGTCTTACAGCCATCACAGCCCACCTTGAAGTAGATGTGATTATTTTCGTCGTCCCTACATTGCAGAAGAGGAACGAGGCTCAGAGATATCAGGCAACTGCCCAAAGCTTACACAGGCAGTAAGGGCAGAGCCAGCTGAACCCGGAGAGCCCACGTCTGCAATGACTCTGGGAACCAGGGCCAGAAGAACACTTACAGGGGAGACTAAGGTAGATGATGGCCATTTCCACCCTGAGATAGTCCCCGAGGCACCTCTAAGGAGCCCACAGTTCTCCCGATCACAGATGAAAACCCTGTTCTAAATCTTCTCCCAGGATCCTGCCCTCAGGGGGGTCTCCAACCCACAGCTCTTAGATTGGTTTAGTCTGGGACCCACTTGGGGCCAAAGGACAATGGACTCATCTGCCCACCTGTCTGCCTTTACTGCAGCTCCACCACATTCTACCAAAGGCCCCTCCAGGCTGGGTGGAAAGTACTAGTGCATTTTTTCCTTGGGCTCGAGGCCAGCACTGCTGGAGGAAATAGGGACCCTGAAAATAAAGCACAAGATGTCACTGATGGTTTTGATAAAAGCACCAGGACTCACTCATCAAACCACGTGTGGTCCCTTTCAAAGCCATCTTCCTAGGAACCCCCTCAGGTTTGGGGAAACTCTTGCTCTGGGCCAGCCTTAGAGCTAGCAGCTCGGGCTTCTGACTCTTCAGAACAAAGGCAAAGCTTCCTGCTGTGAGGGGTGAACTTGAGTTTGGGGGCCCCTTGAGTCCAGCGTGGTGAGTGAGAGGTAGTACCTCCAACCGGACAGGTGAGCATCGCACAGCACACGGCCAGTGAGCAGGCACTGACCCAAGGCGCAGTGCCGGGCTGGGGTAGGGGTGGGAGGGCCCAAAGATGACCAAGGGATCCGGGTTACTCGCTGTTCAGTGGGGAAGAAAAGACCCAAGCAGTCCAGGGCAATGTGGACAACACATGTGGGGCCTCCTGCAGGGCAGGCCTTCCCTGCACAAGGGGCTCCGGGACAAGGGGAAGGGTGGAGGAAGTGCCACCATGAGGTTCAAATACACCTCAGAGATTATCACCAGCACGTGGAGAAGGGCTTATAAAATCCAGGATGGCTTCCTGGAGGAGGCAGTCTTTGTCCTGAGCTTCAACGAATGAATAGGATTTGGACAGAATTAAATAAGAAGGGGATTCCAGGTAGAGAGGACAAGCTCGTTGGTACTATTTTGACTAAAATAAATCAATAGATAAAACAAACCCTAGCCTAGCATAATTGTCACAGGAGGGTGGAAGGCACTCTAAAGGAACATTTAAAGTTCTGGCTGAGGACTTAGACCTGAGTTTACATCCAGCCTCAGTCATTTGCTAGCTGTGTGTCCTTAGGCAAGTGACTTAATCTCTTCCAGCTTCGGTTCCTGTCTTCTGAAAAATGAAGTTAATAATAGTGGTTTCCAGCTAGGATTCTTTGAGCATGAAACAAGTTCTCAGAAGCAGACACTCAATGACTGGCCTGTGGTAAGGGCCCAGCCAGTGTCAGTTCTTGTGACAATGGCAACATCTCCTTAAGACGCTCCTAGAGAGACCAGAAGCGTTAGTTCTCAAACACAGATCCCCAAGCTGTTCTGAGCCACGGAAAACATGTGAGATGCCACTTGCCCAGCTCCCCAGCACGGCGATCGAGGGAGGGGATGACCCCTCGTGGGTTCCACCCTTAGCATATGGTCCCCGTGGATGACTTCTACTTCTAATGGGTCAATAAATCCTGCAGATTCCTCTAAAATGATTCTCCCACTCTTCCCTCTCTCTATGTCTAACACCAAAGCAGCAGCCACCTAAGTGGTCTCCCTGTCCTGGTCTCTCCTCACCAAACCTCATCCTCCCCATGGCCCCCAGAGCAGAGGAGATCAAGCCTCTCTCCAGCTCAAAAACCCTCCGTGGCTCCCATTGCCTGGAGAGTGAAATCCAACTCCTTAGCCTAGCGCCCAAAGCCAGTCCTCCACGATCCGGCCCCTGCCTGCCTTTCCAGCCTCCTCTCCCACCAGCCACGTGCCGGGCCCTGCAGTCCCATTGAGCCAAGCACCTCCAGGTCCCTGGATGGCTTTTGTGCAGCCCTGCCTTGGAGCCTTCTTTTACAAGCAGCCCTGACTTCCCCTCTGCCTGGAATGTCCTTTCTCCCTTCTCTGGTGGTTAAATCCTAGACATGCTTCAAGGCCCCTCTCAGACAGCTCATCCTCCCTGGAGCCTTCCCAGACTCTATTCCCCAGCAGGAACCATGGTTTGCCCACGGCCATCTCCTTCTATAACTGGCTGTGGAGCATGATTGAAGGCTGGGGCCACACTCTGCAGCTGCCCACAATGACTGTTGGGGACCTCTCACTCTCAGGGCAGAGCTCACCGTTGAAGAGATGCTCTACCCAGCAGCCCCCTTGAATAGAGCAGGGTGGGGCTGCAGACACCTCCACGGAGCCTTGGCATGGATGCCAGCAGCCCAGATAGAGCCCAGGCAGTGGCCTTGGCACAGCTCTGCTGCCGGAGATGAGAGTGAGACAAACAGCAATTAGCCACGCACAGGCTGGGCTCTCAAGGCTAATTACCAATTAGATGGGGCCCGGAGATTAGAGACATGAAAGAGACAGTCAGCAAATAGTCACTGGCGAGGCAAAGTGGAAGGCTGGGGGTGGTGTCTCTGTTGCTGCAGCAGGCCTGGCCTGCTAGTGGTCAGTGCAGTCCTGTTCTCAGGGAAGAGAAGGTTTTCAGCAATGGAGGCGCTGAGCCTCCTAGGCGAGCTTGGGCAGATTTGCCTCCTTTTCGATTCCCGGAATCAAAGAGAGTGTGGCTCAGAGCCTGTGTTTCTAATGGGTGTGGGGTGATCAGTGATGAGTGATTTGACACCCTTGGCCAGGTTGGCCCAGGAGGACCTCGCAGCAGTTTGGAGTCTGTGCCCAGTGGGCCACGTTTTTGTCTGGAGCATGGCCGGGCTGGAGGAAGGAGTGGGGAGGGAGGGTGGGAGGCCGATAGCTTCCTTCCTCCCATCTCTTGACTCAGCACTTCACTACCTCTCAGTCTCCTCTACCCCCTCCCCCCTTCCCTCTGCTCATTTTCTCTTTTCTTTTCTTTCCTCCTCCCTCTCAGCCCCGTCTCTCCATTGCTCGCTGTCTCTGTCTCTGGTTCCCTGGGTCTCACCCTTCCTCCTCCCTGAGCTCCATAGCCCACAGGTCCTGCTTCACCTGGGGTGGGACCTCCACCACTCCAGGAAGGATTGAGACCAGGCAGATACAGTGACTTCTTGGCCGCCAAGACCAGGCCACTCCGGGCTGAGCTGCCCAGGGTGGGAATGGGGAATGGGCCTCCCTCGCTTTAGGAAGTTTGGGGAGAAATAGTGAGGGAGGCTGGATCACAGAACCCCACATCATACAGACTCAGAGCCAAAATCAAGTTCAACCTACCCCTTGGCCATTCACTTCTCTTGGGTCCCTGGTCTGCTTAAAGCCTGGTGGGCCCTGCTGGGCCAGGAGGCCCAAGCTGCTGACATGGCTGGTGCCAAACCTGCCCACCTTACGGGCCCACACGGGCCCTTCACAGGCTGGGCCTGTGTGGTGGTGATGGGCGCACTGGGTGGGGGACTGGGCATGGGCAGACCGCATGGGCAGACCGTCTCAGCCACCATCTGTGGAGTTTGTGTTGTAGACCAGACCCTCTGGGGCCCACAGAGATTAGAAGGAAAGGATGCCACTCTCCCCAAAAGGGGGACTCAGGTGGCGGTGGGAGAGGAGAGGAATTCAGGAAAGAGAAGTCAGTGAGAGGAGGGGGGTTCCATAAGGGAGGCATTCAATGAGGGGGAGAGGATTTCATTACAGGAGGGGGCTCTAGGGGAAGATGAGGGCTCAGATCTGGAAACGGGCTAAGAACGCAGACCTGGCCAGAAGACCTGCTTTGTGCATCTGTGTTAACCTCGGCAGCACCACTCACAAGCACACTCAGACAAAACAGCAAAGCCTCTGGGGTCTCCGCCCAGTGTGGGTGGGGCTCCAGGAGCTACCCCCGCCCCCAGGGACAGGTGCCACAATCCCGCTTCCCCCTGTTGTCGCTGTGTCCGGAGCCCTCTGGAAGGTGGGGAGAGTCTGGCTCAATAGTTCCTGGAAGGAAAGAATAGAGCATCTGCTGGCAGGAATGTAGAAAGAGGAGAGGAGGGGCTGTCATCAATGCTACTAGGCTGTCCTGAGGACAGGTGTGTGTGTGTGTGTGTGTGCGCGCGCGTGTGTGTGTGCGTGTGTGTGTGTGTGTGTGTGTGTGTTGGGGAGCCTTGGGAGAGAGTAGGCCTGTGTGAGTGAGGATAGCAGTGTCTGTCTGGTCCATGGCTCCGTGTGCCCTGTTGTGTGTACCAGTCCCTTTCCCCAACAAGCAGCCCAGCGATTCTCCCGGACTCCCTCCTGCTGTGGTTCAGAAAGCCGGTGACCAGCCCAGTGGTCCACATCTCTAGGCTCTGAACTCACCCCTCAGCTATGCCAGCGGGACAATGGGGCTCTTTCTGCACAAGATGGGCACGAGGGACCCTGTCATGGACTTGTGGCCTGAGGGACAGTGCTGCCCCAGGGCACATCCCAGCCTTGGTCACACTTGTGGACACTGACTGGCCTTGAGCCAGGGTGGACCAAAGAGGAAGAGAGGCTGTCCTGCCTGCCTGTCCCAGGAGGGCTCCCTGGAGGAGGGGTCAGTGCTCCCCCAACCCCCGGCTCCCTGACGCACCCACATCTCAGGTTCTGGTGGGTGTGCCTGGTGGGTGTGGGTGCACAGGGCTCCCCTCGCTGCAATCAGAAGCCTGAACAGGCACCTGCCCTGGAGCTGACTGTGTCCCAGAGAGCCAACACGCCAGTCCCTATGGGTCAGCACCAAAGGGCTGAGAGACCCAGCTAGAGGAAGGATTCAAAGCTAGGTCTGGTGGGAGAGACACCACCCTATGGGGCACTGCCCTGGGGAAAGGAGATGTGTCCCCAGCCTCCAGCCTCCAGGGAGCCTCTAATCCAATGAGACTTGGCCCCTGCCCTCTCCTTGCTAAGTCCCCTCCCTCTCTCAGAGCCCCCACCCCTCACTGAAGGAAGGGTCAGTCTGATGGGGCGGTTTGCACACACACCCCCCAGAAGAGAGACCAAGACGACCCAGGGAGATGAGTGTGGTGACTGGCCTTTGAGGGTGGGAGGGGCCAGATGAGGACAGGACCCATCCCACCAACATCTCCAAGAGAAGACTAGAGGGCTTTGCAGGGGGTGGAGCTGGGCAGGGAATGTCTGGGGCTGGGGAATACCTGGTTGGGGCTCAGAGGAGGGTGAGGTACAGGGAAGAGCTTCTGGGGTGACTCCCTTGCCATGACCAGGAGCACCCCAAAGACTGATGTAGTGGCCAGTCTCAGCCCCAAGGTAGCCCAGCCCAGGAGGAAGAAGGACACAAGGCTTTTGCCCAGGTCTCTGACTTGCGCCTAAAGCCCTTTCACATCCTCTTCCCCCTTCCCTGGCAGCCCACAGCCCCGGGTGGCAGGAGAGATCAGTGGGGGGCAGGACAGGAAGCGAGGTTCCAGCCCTCCACGCCCTCAGCGGGGACAGCTGTTCTGCACAGCTGCTGGGGGCTCTGGGGGCTGCTGGCGGATTTGATTTGATTCAGGCCCCAAAATAGCCCTCATAGCAGGAAGCAGCCCCCTCCCGGGACCCCTCCAGGACTCTCTATCCAGGGGCTGAATTGACACCTTAGAGGTTCTGCCCCACCCTCCCCCTGCACTCACTCCCTGGTCTCCAGAGACCCACTCAATGTTTTCTCCCCTTAGCCGTCTCCCCTCCTCCAGGAAGCCTGCCCTGGTCACCCCTCCCCACAACGTGCCTGTAGCAGCTATTTGCCCACACATGATTCCCAGCCCTGCTCTTGTGGGGGGGGTGGTGGGGGGGGTAGTCTAGGGCTGAGGGCCTGTGGCCAGGCACGGGCGGGCTGTGGAGGGCACACAAAGACGGGGGCTGCCCTGGTCTTTGATGAGTAATCGCCATTCCCTGGAGCCACGATTCCATTCAGCCCCCTGCCCCTGCCCCCACTCCAACTCCTCAAATAAGACTCGTTTTTGTTCTGAGGACACAATGCGAGAAAATGTCACCCAGGGGGCGTGCCCCCTGGCCCCAGCCCTGACAACCGGAGCTGTTAATCACCAGGCCTCCTTCCTCCCCAGCTTCCCTCTCCAGCAGCTGGCTGAGCTGGGGGAGGGGGGGAGAGTAGGGGTAGGGGGACAGCTACCACCTTCTAGGGTTGAGACTTATTCCAGCTTGACATCTAAGGCGTTCATTTTCCTCCCTCCCTGGGTGCAGTGCCGGCACCAGCTCCTCACAAAGCCCTGGACCTCTGCTCAGTTCTTAGCTTCCATCAAACCTGCCAAGGTCCCCAAAGCAGGGGAGATAGAGAGGAGCCTTGAAAGTGCACCAAAAGCTCTAGAAAGGGGCTGCACGGGAGAACTATGCCAACACGTTGATAAAAGCTCCAAAGAAAGTAAAAGCATGGTAGAGTGATGGTGCGGGAGGAGGGCAGAGGTCCTTCCTCCAGCAAGGCTCCAGTGAGAGCCGTTCATGCAAAGGCCCTGTGGCCTGTGATGGTGTTAAGAAGTGGTTTGGAGGGGCAACACCCCCCCATCCCCCAAGATCCTTCTTCACCTGCCCCAAATAAATACAGTCTAAATAAGAACAGTGGGCTTGCTGTGCACACGGCTTCCAGATGGTCCCTGGCCCCTCTTCCAACAACATGACTGCTCCCAAAACCCTTCTGTATTGAAATTCTGGAAACTTCACTACTGAGTCCTTCTCTCTCTCTCTCTTTTTTTTAATTTTTATATTATATTGGAGGAGAGTTGATTTACGCTGTTGTGTTAGTTTCAGGTGTACAGCAAAGTGACTCAGTTATACATATACATATATCTATTCTTTTGCAGATTCTTTTCCCATATAGGTTGTTACAGAATATTGAGTGCTATGCGGTAGGTCCTTGTTGATTATCTATTTTATATTTAGTAGTGTGTATATGTTAATCCCAAACTCCTAATTTCCCCCTCCTTCCTCTTTTTCTCTCTTGATCTTCACAACTCATACACCAGCCCTGCTCTCCCTCCAAAACCTACACCGACCCGCCCACTTTCTCTGTCTCCACGGCCACCCTCCGGCTAACACCATTGCACATCTGTGCCACTTCAGCGGCCTCTATCTGTTGTCCCAGCTCCACGTTTTCCTCTATGATGTGTCCTCCACAGAACAGTTTTTACGAAATGAAAATCAGATCACATCACACCCTTACTTAGAAACCTCTCAAGACTTACTGCTTTGAGAATGAAACTGAAATTCTTCTGTAAGTAGAAGTAGGGAGGATGGAAGAGTCACGTGAGATAAACGTTGGCGGGTTCTCACTGTGTGTGAGGAAGAGACCAAAGAAAGTCAGATGAAAAGGACAATGATAGAATGAGTCTACTACGTCATTCTCTAAGGAGTGTGAGCTAACTGATTAAACTTGTGGAGCTGAGATCCAGTAAAGAAAAAAAAAATCCAAACTCATTATTTTGACCCACAGGCCCCGGCTGGAGTGGCCTTCCCCGATATCCCCACCTCGTCTCCTACCACACTTGCCTTTCCTCTTTGCTCTGTGGGTTCCAGCCGAGAAAAAAGGAAGGTTTCACCCCAGCGTGCAATTTCCCAGGCCATTCTTATACGTATTCATTCATTCAAACTCCTGTATTGAATCACTGTCACACATCAAGCATTGATTAGCTATGGAGATACAGAGCTGAATAGGAGCTTACCGTCCAGTGGGGGAGGCAGACAGATAGTAGAGATGTACAAGAAGTGCGACGGGAACCCTGCCTGGGACACTTGGGGCAGGCTTCACAACCTTGAGCTCAGACTTCAAGGCGGAGTCCAGGTTCACCAAGCAAAAATCAGGGTCAGAATTTTCGGTTGAGGGGACGATGTTTGCCAAGGCAATAACCCTGAAAGAACATGGCTTGCCTGGTGGGGAGAAGGGTGCTGTGGATGGATCAAGGAGCATGCTGGGAAATGCACTTGGCTGGAAGTAAGGGTCAGACCATGAATGGACTTGGAAGCTTATTAGGACTTTGGATTTATCTTTAGGCCACAAGGCTAAAGCCAAGATTTTAAAGCAGAGATGTACATAATCAGATTTGTGTTTTAGAAAGAGCTCTCTGGCAGCAGCATAGATGGATGATAGATTAGAGAGAGGACAGACTGGAGTCAGAGAGACCGACCGGTTCCGGAAAGAAATAACATAGGCCTGAAACCAGGACAGGAGTGGCGAGAGAGTGAGAGGTGGGCACGTTCCAGGTAAGACTGTCTGGACTTTGGGCCACGTGAATATGAGAAAGGGAATGTGAGAAGAGACAGGTTGAGGCTGATACCCAGACTGCAGGACAGGGTGATTGGGAGGGTGGCAGAGCCGCCCCTGGGAGGGAAAGCCCAAGAAGAAGGGCAGCCTAGGATGGGAGGGTTCAGCCTGGCTGCATTCGGATGCAGGCCTGGGGGTCTGGCTGTCCGCTGGGAACCAGGTTGTCCTTGCAAATGAGATGCAGATCGAGAGTGTGGCCCAGGTGATGCTGAGAGCATGGATCTCAGCGGAGGTTCCCCAGTCTCCCGGGGATTCTGCTTCTCACATTACCCGCCCCGCCACCAGAGGACTGCCCCTGAATTAGGGGCTGGGGAGGGGGAAGTAGGGGCAGAGAGCTCTGCAGTGCACACCAGCAGAAATCAGTGAAGGCCAAGGGTCCAGGGGAAAGGGAGGTGCCGGGAGCCACAGGTGGCAGGAATGGTTGTGGAATCCTTCCTTTAACCGTAGCAGAGGGCCTCGGAAATCATCTGGCTGACCAAATGCTCACATCTTACCGATGGGGAAACTGAGGCTCGGGCGGGTAGAGTGGCCTGGCCAAAGCTGATCCCTAGGTTGCTCCTACTCTGGGTTGGGGAGGTGACTGTAGATTTGCGTCTGATTTATGTGTAATCCGCCTATTTCCGCAGAACCTGGAACCCTACTCCCCCCACCACCCTGAGGGTGGCAGAGGAGATAGCCAGAGCCCAGGTCAAAGAAGAGGTGTTTCTGGGAGACCTGGAGACCTCTGGGGCTCTCCCTTCCCACCTACTGAATGTTCCCTCTCCCTAGAGAGAGCCACCCTGCAGTCCACTCGAGGACACTGGCTCCTCCTAGTGGTCACAAGGAGCATTGCTCTTGGTCCCAGGTCAGCTAGGAGTCCGTCCGTGGAGCATAGGACCTCAGTTCCCTCTGACCGATCTCCAGAATGGGCCCAGTCCCAATTCCTAGTCCCCCCAACAGACACTCCGCCCGCAACTATAGGAGACATTCACTCTCACCGGAGCTGAGGCCTCACCCTAGCAAGATGCCATCTCTTCCAGGCCAGACTCCTGGGCCATGACTGATGTGTTTCCACAGCTTTCGATCCACAACCCGTCCTGTTATATCCAGATGTTTCTACCAGACTGAAAGCTCCTCGAGGCAAGAACCATGTTTACTTCACCTCTGTTTCCTTAGAGTCTGACACAGGGCCTCACACGTACTGGGGGCTCAGTGAACACCCATCCCTGCTAAGATCCCCTCCCCCTCCCACACACTTCCAGAACCAGCATCCTCTCCTCAGTATCACCTTATCATGAAATTCCCCCTTTAAAAAAAACCTGGACTACTCTGTGTGACTCGTGCCAGGTCCCTCCAGGCTTCAGTGGAAATGGAATAACACCTCCGAGAACCACATCCAGCTGTCTGTGAAGGTCTATACCTAGCCCCCAGCCCTCCAGGCTCCAACCCCCTCCCCATCTCTTTCCCTGCCCCTCCATCCTACCTCAGAGACTGAAGGTGAATCAGAGCCCTCCTCAGGGCTTTGTCAGCACTTCCCAGGCCCCATCCATCTCTTTTTCCACATGGTCTTTTATTTTTTTTAATTTTTATGTATTTATTTTTGGCTGCATTGGGTCTTCGTTGCTGCAAGCGGGCTTTCTCTAGTTGCGACGAGCACGCTTTTGCGGTGGCTTCTCTTGTTGCAGAGCATGGGCTCTAGGCGCGCGAGCTTCAGTAGCTGTGGCTCATGAGCTCTGTAGTTTGCAGGCTGTAAGGCACAGTCTCAGTAGTTGTGGCGCACGGGCTTAGTTGCTCCGCGGCATGTGGGATCTTCCTGGCCCAGGGCTCGAACCCGTGTCCCCTGCATTGGCAGGCGGATTCTTAACCACTGCATCACCAGCGAAGCCCTCCACATGGCCTTTGAAAAGCTGAAGATTTTTGCTTATTCAACAATCCTGGAAAAAAAAAAAAAGGAAAAAGAAAAGAATGAAAAATTTTAAAACAACTCCAGGGCAGGAAAGGTGGTGTAATTTTCATGATTTTTTAACTCTCTTTTTAATGTAAAGAGTTAGTTGTGTGTGGCATCCAACCAGGGTGAAATGTTTTCATCACTCCTGGCTGTGACTGCATTTCTGAGGGAACAGGAAGAAAAGGTCCTGCATGAGGCAGGCATCCTGTCCTGGGGACAGGGGTTGGATGTGATTATAACAGCAACTAATATTTGCACAAGTCCCGAGGAGCTTTTTTTTAAAATAAATTTATTTATTTATTCATTTATTTAATTTTTGGCTGCATTGGGTCTTTGCTGCTGCACACGGGCTTTCTCTAGTTGCAGTGAGCGAGGGCTACTCTTTGTTGCAGGGAACAGCTTCTCATTGTGGTGGCTTCTCTTGTTGCAGAGCACAGGCTCTAGGCACGCGGGCTTCAGTAGTTGTGGCACATGGGCTTCAGTAGTTGTGGCTCACGGGCTCTAGGTCGCAGGCTCAGTAGTTGTGGCGCACGGGCTTAGTTGCTCCGTGGCATGTGGGATCTTCCCAGACCAGGGCTCGAACCCGTGTCCCCTGCATTGGCAGGCGGATTCTTAACCACTGCGCCACCAGGGAAGCCCCCTGAGGTGCTTCTGTGTAAGACTTTTGAACATGAGAAGTGTGTTCTCCCATGTCCATTTAGCAGAGGAGGAAACTGAGGCAAATGTGTCGCGTCACAGAATTGGCAAGAGTGACAAAGCTGGGACCTAAGCCTCCTGATTCTCAAGTTCAGTGTCTTTTCCCTACAACAGAGTTGCCCCCTTTCCACAATCTGTGACCTTTCAGAGACCTGTTTGGTTATGACCTGAGGCTTGGTGACCCGGAGAGGATGGATTCACGCACTGACTCGGACACAAGGGCTGCCGGATGCTCTGGGTGAGTTGGGTGCTGGGTGGGAGGAGAGCAGGGGAATATTGTTACCAAAGTCCCTTGAGAGAGAGAACCGTAAGAGGGTTTGGACCTATGTGGCAGTCATGCCGCTGCCAGAAACACAGCCCAAAGCTAGGGAGGAGCCCTGAAGAACTACTTCAGTTTCTCTCTCTCCCCATCTTCTACCAGTGCCTCCCATTGGCCTAACCCACCCAGATGTAGTGGGCAAGTGAGCTGGGTTGATGCAGGCCAGAGGACTGGCCTCCCCACCTACGGGGCAGGACAGAGAATGGATCTGGGGGTTGGGGGTTAAACTAAGATGCACCAGCATGCTCATATACACTTAGTATTCCAGGGGTCTAACATAGCATCTGATACACAGCAGGCACTCAAGAAATACTTAAGTGAATACATAGAATAGGTAGGATAGGTAACAATATGTATCCAATGCGGTGTTAGGAGGATTCAATAATAACCCTTAACATTTGCTGAGTGCCAGGGCCCCGCTAGGGAAACCACAAACATGATTTTAAATGGTCTAACATATGCCTAGATGTAGAAGGAGCTCATTAAGCATGCCTCCCTCCCCTCTCCCCTCCTGAATGAATTCAGTTTAATCAAACACAGGCCTGGGAAGCACCACCTCGAGCACGGTATGGTCTAAGCACAGGATGCTCAAAGGGAAATCCACGTGGCCTCCAGAGGTTTCAGGGAGAGGGGGACAAACAAGCCAAAATATAAGCAAATCTAGGGCTAAGTCAGCTCCCTTCCAAGGGGAAGGCGCAACACCTCCAGATTCTGCTGCAGCACAGAAGACAGGTGAGGGCAGGAGAAGGAACAGGAGACAGAGTCTGGGCGCCCCCATCAACAGGATCTGGGAGCTGTTGCCAAGGAAGGCCAAGCCACCGAGGGAAGGCAGCATCAAGATGGGAGGAGACCCCCACCCACCCCCATCTCAAAAGCCCCACACCCATCTCCCTCGCCTCACTCCCCTTTCACCCCCATCCCCACCAGAAGTCACCACAGGTCTCTCTGACTCTCATCCCTCTGCATCCCTCCAATCTGACCCAAACCCCTACCCTGGCCCCCAGTCCTCCCACAGGGACCCCTGCTGCTACCAGCCTGTGACTGGCAAACTCCCTTCTGTCTTCCCCTCTGTCAGGAACACCCAGTCCCACGTGGAAGTCTCTCCAGAAGCCTGTTCAATTGAAGGCTTTTCTTCTCTCACACACTGAACACCTTGGGGCTTGGAGGAGAGATAAGAGTCCTCCCTGCTTTCCATTTCTTTTTCCTCCTTCTTCCCTTCTTTAAAAATCCCAGGTCTGAGCCTTCTCTGGTGGCACAGTGGTTAAGAATCTGCCTGCCAATGCAGGGGACGCGGGTTCGAGCCCTGGTCCGGGAAGATCCCACATGCCGCGGAGCAGCTAAGCCCACGCACCACAACTACTGATCCTGCACTCTAGAACCTGCGAGCCACGACTACTGAGCCCACGTCCCACAACTCCTGAAGCCCACAGGCCTAGAGGCTGTGCTCCGCAACAAGAGAAGCCACCGCAATGAGAAGCCTGCGCCCCACAATGAAGCACAGCCTCTGCTCACCACAACTAGAGGAAGCCCGCGCGCAGCAACGAACACCCAACGCAGCCATAAATAAATAAATTTTTAAAAAAATCCCAGATCCTTTGAAGCTCCTGTGATCCATGTAGGTACCTTCGCCACACTGTGTTACTACCTGTTCCTCACCAGGAACTATACCTCCTCTGAAATCTCTAACTCCAAACACCACCCCCTGACCACTACCTCGTGTCCTTCCACCCTGCTTGCTTGGGTCTGCCTGTGGCCACACTTCTGCAAGCTCATTGAGACCTCCTTGTCGGGTACTACTTCCTCACTAGCCATCAGCCCTTCCTGGCTTCCCTCTTCTTGTCCAGCCTAGATTCTAAGGTCCACCCCTTGCTATCCCTCTACCCATTCCCACCCTTCTCCTCTTTCTGTTGTCATAACCCACCTGACAAAACCCTAACCCTGGATTTAGTCAACCATCTGCCTTCCCCGAGCCTGGCCTGAGTAGCTGACCCTGGCCGGAGAGAATCACGAGGCTGAGTACGTCACTGGGTACTGGTGCTCAAAGACTTCTCGTGGGCTCGACTCCGCCCAGCAGTCCTGCTGTATTTCTCTGGTAGTCTTGCTTCCACTTCCCAAGACATTTCGTGCCTCCTCTTCCACCTGCCTCTCAAAAGATGATCTTACACGTACTGAGAAACCATCTGATATGACTCTGCCACTTCCCACCACCAAACCCTAACCCTCCTGCATCCTGCATCGCACCACCCTTTTCCTCCTCTGCCAGAGATGGCGATGCCTCCACTTCCACTCCTCGCCTTTCCAAAGACTCTGCTCCTTCAGTGAACCACCCTCTCGAATCATCATTCTCACCACCCGATAATTCCTATTGGTCTGCAGACAGGATTGAGTCTCTCCCGTGGGTGGGGGGACCCATCCCCCCGCTTTTCCTATGTCATCCTCCAGCTTCTACCTCATTTCTCTTCTCCTCTTCCCAAAAGAATTGTTGACACACTCAGTTTCCACTTCCTTGCTTCCTATTCTCTTTTTCTTCCCCCATGCTTACAAAGAATAGTTAATGACAGGAAAATTCTCACACGAGCATGTAAAGTGAAAATAGGTCCGATAGAAATCTGCATATTCAATCTGATTCCAATTATTTATACATTAAAAATGAAGGAAAGAGCAAACTTCTAACAGTGATCATTTGTGAAGGTTGGGTTAGAGGTGATTTTTGTTTGCTTTTGTATGCTTTTTTCTTATTTTCTACAGTGAACACATTTTACATTTTTTATAATCCAAAAATTAATATATATACAAAATACAAAAGAAATCTCCCTTTAGCTAAAAGTCTGTTGTCTCTACCACATCTTTCTTTATACCATCTTTCGTTCTTCTTTTAATTTTTATTTTAATCAGAGATACATATATATATGTACATCGTTAAACAACTCAAAGAATTCCAGAAGCCTTACAAAGACAGACAGAAGTCCTTGTATTTTTTCTTTTGGTATTTCCCTTCGTGTTTCTAACAAAATCCCAAAATGGCTGAATTTTTAGCTGTAAGTATGACTTACGGAAGTTGAAGATTTAGCCCATACACATACACATCATCTCCCTCCCTCGTGCTCCCAATACAGATGCTGTCTCACCTTTTACGAGATCGTTAAGTACTTGTATTATTATGACTATGAAAATGTTATTCACAGCTGAGCCATGTTGTGTACTACGATACTGTTTCCTATCTTGAATAACTTTATTTTCTCTGGAATTAAACTTGTCTCGGGCTTCCCTGGTGGCGCAGTGGTTGAGAGACCGCCTGCCGATGCAGGGGACACGGGTTCGTGCCCCGGTCCGGGAAGATCCCACATGCCGCAGAGCGGCTGGGCCCGTGAGCCATGGCCGCTGAGCCTGCGCGTCCAGAGCCTGTGCTCCGCAACGGGAGAGGCCACAACAGCTAGAGGCCCGCGTACCGCAAAAAAAAAAAAAAAAAACATACACATGCACCCCAATGTTCATTGTAGCACTATTTACAGTAGCCAGGACATGGAAGCAACCTAAATGCCCATCGACAGACAAATGGATAAAGAAGATGTGGTACATATATACAATGGAATATTACTCAACCATAAAAAGGAACAAAATTGGGTCATTTGTAGAGACGTGGATGGGTCTAGAGACTGTCATACAGAGTGAAGTAAGTCAGAAAGAGAAAACCAAATATCGTATATTAACACATATACGTGGAACCTAGAAAATGGTACAGATGAACCGGTTTGCAGGGCAGAAATTGAGACACAGAAGTAGAGAAAAAACGTATGGACACCAAGCAGGAAAAGCGGCAGTGGATGGGGATTGTGGTGTGATGAATTGGGAGATTGGGATTGACGTGTATACACTAATGTGTATAAAATGGATGACTAATAAGAAAAAATAAAAAATAAAAGAATTTCTCTCTCTCAGTGTTTTAATTTTGGAAAAAAATCAACCCTATTAAGGTGTCGTTTACACACAATAAAAGGAAACTATTTAAGTGTGATAAAATTTGACAAATTAGTAACCCATGTAGGGACTTCCCTGGTGGCGTAGTGGATAAGACTGTACTCCCAATGCAGGGGGCCTGGGTTCAATCCCTGGTCAGGGAACTAGATCCCACATGCATGCCACAACTAAGGAGCCCAGGAGCCGCAACTAAGACCTGATGCAACCAAATGAATAAATCTTTTTTAAAAACTCATGTAACCACCACCACAATCAAGATATAGAAAATTCTCACCACCCCAGAAAGTTCCCTTGAGCCCACCTGCAGTCCATCACCCCCTTTTCCTGGTCCCAAGCACCCACCATTCTGCTTTTTGACACTATAGATTAGACTCGTCCTTTCTTGAGTTTCATATAAATGGAATTTTACGATGTTCACTCTTTCGCACCTGGCTTCTCTCACTAAGAATAATGGTTCTGAGACTTTCATATTGCTGCCGTATCAGTCATCTCTTCTCGTTGCTGGGTAGTATTCCGCTGCACACCACAGATTTCTATTTATTCAGTGACAGACAGTGGGGTTGCTCCCAGTTTGGAGTTATTAGGAAGAAAGCGGATATGAACATTTGTGCACAAGTCTTTGTACGGACACAGGTTTTTGTTTCTTTGGGATAAATATCTAGGAATGAAATTGCTGAATTGTACAGTAAATATATGTTGAATTTTATAAGAAAATGCCAGATAGTTTTCCAAAGTGGTGGTGCTCACAGTTCCACCAGCAGTGTTCCAGTTACTCTAGATTCTTACCAGGAGTTCATATTTTTAGGCTTTTCCATTTTAATCATTTTAGAGGGTATATAGTAGTAACTTGTTATGGTTTTAAGTTGCATTTCCTTGATGACTAATGATACTGAGCATCTTCTCGTGTGTTTGTTAGCTTTTTGATGAACTAACTTCGATGAAGTGTCTATTCAAATCTTTTGTCTATTTTTTTTTTTTAATTGGGTTTGTATTCTTGTTCTTGAGTTGTAAGAGTTCTTTCCATGTAGTGGATACAAGTCCTTGGTCATATAAATACATTGCAGATATTTTCTCCCAGTTTGTAGCTTAAATTTTTTTTCTTAACAGTCTGTTTCAAAGAACAGAAGTTTAAATTTTAATGGAGTCTAATTTATCCATTTTTTTCTTCTATGATTTGTGCCTTTTTTGTCCTATGTAAGAAATTCTTACCATGGTCATGAAGATTTTGTCCTGCTTTTCTTCTAGAAGTTTTATGGTTTTAGCTTTTTTCCCCCTAAATTTATTTATTACTTTATTTATTTATTTTGCCTGTGTTGGGTCTTCATTGCTGCATGCAGGCTTTCTCTAGTTGTGGCCAGCGGGGGCTACTCTTCGTTGAGGTGCATGGTCTTCTCATTGCGGTGGCTTCTCTTGTTGCAGAGCACAGGCTCTAGGCACGTGGGCTTCAGTAGTTGTAGCACACGGGCTCAGTAGTTGTGGCTCTCAGGCTTTAGAGTACAGGCTCAGTAGTTGTGGCACATGGGCTTAGTTGCTCCATGGCACGTGGGATCTTCCCGGAGGACCAGGGCTCAAACCCGTGTCCCCTGCATTGGCAGGCGGATTCTTAACCACTGTGCCACCAGGGAAGCCCCTGGTTTTAGCTTTTATGTTTGGGTCCATGATCCACTTCAGGTTAATTTGTGTGTGTGGAGTAGGATAAGGGTCAAGTATTTTCATTTTTCCATCTGGATATTCACTTGCTTCTGTGCCATTTTTGAAAAGACTATCTATTTGCCATTGAATAACATCGTCATCTTTGTAAAAACAAAACAAAACAAAAAACCAAAAACTGACCACAGATGTGTGCGTTTATTTCTGGATTCTCTGTTCCTTTGAGAATCAATACCACGCCTTCTAGATTACTGTAGCTTTACGGATGAATGGACACTATATCCTCTGTGTACACTAAACCTTCCAACCTTGTTCTCTTTTTCAAAATTGTTTCACCAATTCTAGGTTCTTTGCAATTCCATATAAATTTTAGAATTAACTTGTGAATTTTAACAAAAAAAAAAGAAAGAAACTTGCTGGAATTTTGTTTGGGATCACTTTGAATCGACAGATTAATGTGAGAAGAATTGATCTTTTAATAACATTGAATTTTCTCTTCAATGAATATGGTATATCTCTCCATTTCTTTTAGGCCTTTAAAATTTTTTCTTAGCAATGTTTGTAGTTTTTATCAGACAGGTGGTATTGAATTTATCCCTAAGTATTTCATGGTTTTGGTGCTATTGTAAAGGGTGTTTGTGACTTTCAGTTTCCATCTTTCAGTTTGTTGTTCAGTTTGTGTATTAACCTTACTTCTTTCATCCTTGCTAAACTCACTTATTGATTCTGATAGTTTCTTTTTAAAATTTTTAGGATTTTCTACATACACAATAAATAAAAGCAGTTTTACTTCATCTTTTCCAATCTGTATGCCTCCTATTTATTTTTCTGTGCCTGTTGTAACTATCATGCTGGCAAAGATCTCCTAATGTTGAATAGAAGTGACAGAAGTGTGTATCTTTGCCTTGTTTTTTAAATGTATTTATTTATTTTTGGCTGCGTTGGGTCCTTGTTGCTGCACGCTGGCTTTCTTTTAGTTGTGGTGCGTGGGCTTCTCATGGCGGTGGCTTCTCTTGTTGCGGAGCACAGGCTTTAGGCACACGGGCTTCAGTAGTTGTGGTGCATGGGCTCAGTAGTTGTGGCTCCACGGCACGTGGGATCTTCCCGGACCAGGGCTCAAACCCGTGTCCCCTGCACTGGCAGGCTGATTATTAACCACTGCGCCGCCAGGGAAGCCTTTGGCTTGTTCTTGATTTTAAGGGAAAACATCTTTCATCTCTACTTATTTTTCTTAGTAGCATCTTGTTCTAGTTTCATGCATGGTAGAATCTTTCTCTTTATCTGAGGATATCAATTATAGGGTGGGTTGGTTGGTTGGTTGGTTGTGGCTGGTTTAGATTTTCCATGCTCTTTGCCTTGTCTCTGATTCTGCCAAGTTTTTTGTTTGTGTTGCTTTTGTTTTGTTTTTGTTTTGCTTAGTTGTTTCTTTTGCTTTGTTGTTCTTTTTCATGTTATGGCTTTTCTCAAATGGACTTACGTCACTTGTCTGTTCATACTTGAAAGTGAGGTACTGCAGACTGCTGGTTAGTCCCCAAATCCTTTCTTCCTTGATAATTAATAAATAAATAAATAAATTAATTAAATTTATTTAAAAAAGCAATGCCACTCTTCTCATTAAATCTTTTTATTTGGGAAACTATATTTTTTATAAAAACGTGTTAAAACGATGAGTTTACTGTTGTTATTTTTCAATGAGTAAGTAAATATTTAAAAAAAATTTTCATTTTAACTTGACTATATATAATCCATCTTTTTTTTTTAATATATAAATTTATTCATTTATTTATTTTTGGCTGCGTTGGGTCTTCATTGCTGCGTGCGGGCTTTCTCTAGCTGAGGCAAGCAGTGGCTACTCTCTGTTGTGGTGCGTGGGCTTCTCATTGCAGTGGTTTCTCTCTGTTGCCGAGCACGGGCTCTAGGCGTGCAGGCTTCAGTAGCTGTGGCACGCGGGCTCAGTTGCTGTGGAGCACGGGTTTAGTTGCTCGGCAGCATGTGGGATCTTCCCGGACCAGGGCTCGAACCCATGTCCCCTGCATTGGCAGGCAGATTATTAACCACTGCGCCACCAGGGAAGTTCCCATCTTTTTGTTTTAATTGAAGTATAGTTGATTTACCATGTTGTGTTACTTTCAGGTGTACAGGATAGTGATTAACATATACACACTACTATATATAAAATAGATAATCAACAAGGACCTACTGTATAGCACAGGGAACTATACTCAATATTTTGCAATAACCTATAAGGAAAAAGAATCTGAAAAAGAATCTGTATACATTATACTTATATATGCTTCTTTCACCATTGTAATGTTGGGTGGCACTCCCAGTCCCATTCACTAGCTATGCTTCAGCCACATTTGGTTCCTTCAGTGGACCAAGGTCCAGCCTGCCTGAAGGTCTTTGCACTGTAGGGAAAACGCTCCACCGTGGCACCCTGGCAACCTTACGGGTCTCAACATAGTTCATATCGACAGCGCTGAAACTTCAGTGGAATTTGTCTTACAGAGCACCGTGTGATCCTCCTGGGACAAGAGGGAGCTTGTGAGGAGCTGCTCCAAGGCCATTTCTCACTTGCTTCCCTAGGCACGGGAAAGCTGTCATGAGACAGTTTCTCATAGCCTCTGGGTTCTGGTGAGGTCTGAGGCTTTCTGTCTCGCGACCACCACCACCACCACCACCACCACCACCACCACCACCACCACCCCACCCCCGTGCACCAAGGATACAGCAGCAAACACTAATCCTGCTTAGCTGCAGCAGGGCACTGGCTCCTCAGAAACAGAGTGTCCTAACATTAGCCCCCATTTGTTTCAGCATCGCCCTACACAAGGGCCACGACGAGCTGGCTCCTTCGGCTACTCTTCCTCCTGGTGTCTGTAAGTAATAAACTGTCTGAATCTAAAAAGGGCTCCTCATCTCTTTACCGGCCAAATCTATTTGCACATGCTATTCCCTCTGCCTGAAGGCAACCTCCCATCCCACACAACCTTTTTTTTAAAAGTCAATTTATTTGTTTATTTATTTATTTTTGGCTGCATTAGGTCTTTGTTGCGGCACGCGGGCTTTCTTCAGTTACGTCGAGCAGGCGTACTCTTCGTTGCGGTGCACGGGTTCTAGGCGCACGGGCTTCAGTAGCTACGGCACGCGGGCTCAGTAGTTGTGGCACACGGGCCTAGTTGCTCCGCGGCATGTGGGATCCTCCTAGACCAGAGCGCAAACCCGCGTCCCCGGCATTGGCAGGGGGACTCCCAACCACTGCACCACCAGGGAAGCCCGCACGCCACCTTTCATGTCTAACTCCTTTACATCTTGCCCTAAATGTCATCTCCTCATGGAGGCCTCCTTGACCAGCTCACTCAAAAGAGACCCTTTGTGTCAGACACGGTTGGTTGCAATTCCAACATCCATCCTCCCTTGCATCCAGTTCCTTGCTAACAAGAACCCCCATTTTGATTTGTTAGCGTATTAGGCAGTCATGTGGTTTAGGAGAAGCCAGCCCTCCCCAGTCCCAGAGGTAAACTCTTGGCTCATCCAATTCCAACATTGCAATGCCATTCCTTTGCCAATGACTTGTCTAGAAATAGGCAGATGATACAATTCTGCCTAATAACTCAGAGGTGGATGTCTGGTTGGGTGCTTCTGGGAAACTTTACCTAGCTCTTATAAAGGGACCCAAAACGTGACATGTCCTTTTCCTGCCTTCTGACCTTTGGTTATTGCTGTGTGAGAACATTAAGCTTGGACCTTCTACAGTCATCCTGTGACCTTGCGGGGACAAGCATGAGAAAGAAAGTCAACATCTGAAGATGGCAAAGCTGAAAGATGGAAAGATTCTGCAGCATTGATGGCCTTGGTGAGCCACTAAATTAACCAACCCCAGACCTGCTCTCCCGTGGGACTTGTTATTTGATATATCTCTTTATTGTTTGTCAGTTGAGTCCACTTTTCTATTACTTGCAATCAAAGCCTTCTTTACCGGTTCACCGTCTTCCTGTTATCTGTTTGTTTCCTCATGAAGCTAGTCAAATTCCATATCATTTATTTCTTCGTGTACTTGTCTTTCTCTGTATACACCAGCCTCCCTTTAACCCAGAATGTAAACTCCATGAGGACAGGGGCCCTCTCCATCTTCTGCATCACTTATCCCCAATGTCTAGCGAGACACAAGAGGCCTCCAAAATATGTGTTAAATGAAGAAAAAGAGATGCTTTTCTATAATTATTTGCTTTAATTACCATCCTTCCCATGTTAGCAATGAGCCTGGCAGTAGAATCAACCTTTGTTTACATATTACTTACAGATCACACGTTCCCACAGCTTGGAAAAGCACTGGCTATGATATCATACATATCTGCCATTTACCAGCTGTGTGACTGTAAGCAAGTTACTTGACGTCTCTGAATCTTCATTTCTTCATTTCCAAAAGGGTAATGTGAAAATAGGGTTAAATAAGATTATGTCTTTATGAAGCAATTGGTCCACAGGCAGTGTTCGAGATGTATTTGTTCTTATCTTCAACCTGTACACCAGTCTGGGAAGAAGAGCTGAAGGGGAAAATGCTCTGTGTAGCAACAAATTGGATCCACTCCTAAAGCTGGTGCATCAGTGCTGCTCTGTCCCTAATTTCTGCCTCAGCACAATTAAATTCTTCCCAGATATCCTCCTCATTATCCTTATACTTCATCCTCCCCACCTCTCCACCCACAACTAGCCCAGGTCCACACGATGCCCTCATGTCACGTGAGCTTTCCTGTTGCCTTTGCTTCCCAGGACACAGTGTGGGGAAATGGAAAGAATATAGGGCTTAGACCTAGAAGACGTGTGTTCCGGTCCAGTCTGGCTCTGACTAGGTGAGTGACCCTGAGGAAGGGTCATTTAACCTCTGAACCTCGACTTCCTTATCTGTAGAGGGATAACAGACTGTAATGATACTCAAGCGGGATGCTGTAGATACACAGACTTGAAAGTTATAAAACATTCAAAAACTGATTTCTTTTCATATTTCCAGCATTCCTGCTAGTGAGGTTAGAATAGAAGCAGACAATACTAAGGCTATTCTTACAGGATTCCAGAGCATCCCGCCTTGCGTTTCCTGGCCACAGCCTGCCTAACCAGCTTCTTCAACGCCCCTCATTATTCATTCATTCAGCAAATACTTATTGAGTGTCCACTGTGTGCCAAGCACTGTTGTATGTTCTAGGAATAGAACAATGAAGACAGCGGACTAAACACTCAGCTCTCATACAGCTTGCATTCTGGTAGGCAGAGGAAAAGACTGTGGGCAGTTAGGGCAAACCCATACCACCTGAAGAGAGCTGCCACGTATATCTCTGGTCATTTGGCATCCCACTGGTGCCAAGTGGAGACAAAGAAGAGGGACAACCGCAAAAAAAAAAAAAAAAGAAAAAAAATTGGGCTTCCCTGGTGGTGCAGTGGTTAGGAGTCCGCCTGCCAATGTTGGGGGCGCGGGTTCGTGCCCCGGTCCGGGGGGATCCCACATGCCGCGGGGCGGCTGGGCCCGTGAGCCATGGCCGCTGAGTCTGTGCGTCCGGAGCCTGTGCTCCGCAACCGGGCGGGCCACGGCGGTGGGAGGCCCGCGTACCGCAAAAAAAAAAAAAAAAAAAAAAAAAAAAAAGAAGGGGGACAGAAAGGAAAGGAATGCGGGAAAAAGAAGTTGAAGGAATCCAATCATACTAGAATCCAGAAATGGGCCTGGTTTCATTAAAATTAAGTGTCCGTACACCACTTAGCTACCCCAGCTAAGAATGCAAAACAACAAATCTAATTATGAGGGAATATCAGACAAACTCAAAATGAGAAACATTCTTTTTTTTTTCTATTTTAATATAATAAAGGCAAGGAAGGCTGAGGACAAATTAAAGGAGACTAAAGAGACATGAAAAATAAATATAGTACCTAATCTTAGACTGCTTCCCGTATTGGGTGGTGGGAGGGGGTGAGAAGACTGCTATGAAGTTCATTATTAGGTCAACGGAAAAAAATGGAATGCAGAGGGTAGATTAAACTTTTTCAAGTTACATAAAAGGATATGCTTATTCTTAGAAAATACAAAGAGAGAGAAGAAGAGAGGGAGGGAGAGAAGAAGGGAACAAATGGTAAGATGTGAAAATGAATAAACAGAAACCTCATTTTAAATTGAGTCAGGAGGCCAGAAGGGGGAACTCTCACACCCTACCAACAGGTAGAAACCCAACAGGAAGAGATAGCTTTGCATCTCCAACAGGAAGATACTTTACTATCCAGCAGGGAGAAGGAAAATATTCCCTTTGCCTGAATTTCTCCTTGCCCAGCAGCAGCCCAGTCAATAAGAGACTGTCACAACTCAGCCAATGAAAAGCCACTACACTTTCAAATTCCCAGTTTCCTCCAACTCTTTGTTTATGACAGCCCCTCCCAACTCCCCCTTCTCCACTATAAAAGAAAGGTCCTCTCCTTTGTTCTGCAGACTTGCCTGTGCGTTGCCATAGATTACATGTCCAGAATTGCAATTCTTTGCTGTTCCCAAATAAACCCAATTTGCTGATAAAATAACCTGCTGTTTTACTGTTTTAGATCAAAAAACCAAATGGAGCAAATTGTTAGCAATAGATGAATTTGAGTAAACATGTGTTCCCTGTACTATCCTTGCAACTTCTCCAAATACGACTTAAAAAAAAAAAGAAATGTCACCTTGCACCAGCCAGAATGACCATCATCAGAAAATCTACAAACAATAAATGCTGGAGAGGGTGTGGAGAAAAGGGAACCCTCATACACTGTTGGTGGGAATGTAAATTGATTCAGCCACTACGAAAAACAGTATGGAGGTTCCTTAAAAAACTAAAAATAGAACTACCATATGACCCAACAATCCCACTACTGGGCATATACCCAGAGAAAACCATAATTCAAAAAAACACATGCACCCCAACGTTCATAGCAGCACTATTTACAATAGCCAGAACATGGAAGCAACCTAAATGTCCATCAGCAGAGGAATGTATAAAGAATATGTGGTACATATATACAATAGGATATTACTCAGCCATAAAAAGGAATGAAATTGTAGAGACGTGGATGGACCTAGAGAGTGTCATACAGAGTGAACTCAGAAAGAGAAAAGCAAATATCATATAACAACGCGTATATGTGGAATCTACAAAAAACGGTATAGATGATCTTATTTGCAAAGCAGAGACACAGAGTAGAGAACAAATGTATGGATACCAAGGGGGAAAGGGGTTGGGTGGGAGGAATCGGGAGACTGGGATTGACACAGATACATTATTGATACTATGTATGAAATAGACAACTAATGGGAACATACTGTATACCACAGGGAACTCTACCTAATGCACTGTGGTAACCTAAATGGGAAGGAAGTCCAAGAGGGACGGGATATCTGTATGTGTATGGCTGATTCATTTTGTTGCGCAGTGGAGGCTAACACACCATTGTAAGGCAACCATACTCCAATAAAAATTAATTTAAAATAAATGAATAAAATTCAGTAGAAAATTAACCACCATTTTTAGACAAAAAAAAAAAAAAAAGGTGTCCACAGGACCCAGACTCAGCCCAACCCCTTTTTTAATTGGTGCATGAACCTGAATCACTCCCTTCCTCTCTCTGGGTCTCATTTTCTAGTCCAGGTGGTCTCTAAGGCTCTCTCTGGTCTGGCAATCAAGGTCCCACAACTCAGGTCGCTTCTAGATAGGTCTTTGGAAAGAAGCCAGCCCTTCGATCTCTCAGCCCACCAGTTACTTCACCGCGACTTTCTGCAGCGTGCTCACCCGCCCTCTTTCATCAGCCCTAAACTTGCCCTTGCACTTCTCTGCCACCAGCCAGCAGGCCCAGCCCCTCCTTCCGAGGGCTTTAGCGCCCACCTTCTCGCAGGCTCCAAATCTGTTCAGGACAGGCACGTGCATTTATCCCTCAAGAAACTACAGCACCCAAAAGGCTTTGCGGCAACCTCTGGGCCTTCAGTACCACCAAAGAGAAAGGTTTTTCAGTGCGGGCCAGCCGCTGCATGGCTTTTTGGAAATTGTAGTTCATCTGCGAAGAGCCCGGGAACTAGGGTAAGGCTGCAAGCCACCCTTCCCAGAATGCACAGCGCTCGTCCCCACCAATCGGAGGCACGGATCTTGGAAGGAAGGCGGGGAAGAGGGGAGCTGCCCGGCGCACGCGCAATATGTTTGGCTGGGGAATTCATGTGGAGGTCAGAGTGGGAGCAGGTGAGAATGCAGAGGAGTTGCAGCGGCCCGCGTCCGGGCGTCTCCGCAGTCCCCCTCTGCACTCCCATTAACCCCAGGTTTGGGCGGGCGGGGTCCATGCGTGGGTCCGCCTCGTGTCGGAGGGGAAAGGGGGTGAGCACGGGAGGAGCCAGGGGTTGCGTAGAGTGAGGTAGGTGTGTATGGGGCCAGAGTGAGGAATAATCTAGAAGCTCTTAGGAATGGAAAAGCTGAGGGGTCGGGACTGGGCATCCTGGGCTCAGGAAAGATTTAAGTGCACGGGGAGAGATGAAGGTAGAGACGTTGAGGTCTGGGGAGGAGGTAGGGAGGCTGAAGTGGACGACGGCAATGGGGCGGAGCGAGACAAAGTTAAGTGGAGTAGATTCTAGTGAGGTCAGCCGTGCTCGCGCCCACCCCGCCTCAGCCCCCCTACCCCCACCCGTTCCAGGGCTCTCCCTCGGGGTGCAGCTGTTTAGGGCCTTTCTGGCCCGATTGGTTCTCGTGATATGTTGACCCCAGAACGTCATTCTTAACGCCTGATGTTGGGAAGCCGCGTGGTGAGGAGTTAAGATGTGCCTTCTAGAATTAGACCTCTAGGTTCTAATCCTGGTAGCCCTCCTCATAGCTGCGTGATCTTAGGCTCCTGGTGTCACTTAACACTTCTGTGTGCCTCAGTTTCCTCATCTGTAGTTATCTACTTCATACGGGTTGGTGTGAGGATTAAATATGGAAATTGCTGTTAGAAGACTACCTAGTATAAAGGTCAGCTATTATGGTTATTTTGTTCTTGGAATCACATGCTTTTCTGAACCAGAATTGCACAGAACCAGCCTCGCAGCCTCTGTCCTGGGGCCTGACTGTCCAGGAAATGGGAGGGTGTTTGGTGTGGGGCTAAGTTCTCTATGGGTATCAAGGCCATGCCTCCTTCCAATTTTGAACCAAGGACCCCAGACCCTTTCTCTTAAGTAGTAGAGAAAGAAGAAAGAGCGCAGAGGAATCGAGGATACACTTATACAAGCTGCAGAGTGTTATTTATGAAACGTCCTTCAGTCGATAATTTAGAGCTCTCAAGAGTGGGGGAAGAAACAGCCAACTCGACAGGTACATGTGATGCCTCAGAGAGGGCTTTACTCTGAGGATTTTGGGATTGAATTGTTTTGTTTTTACCCACTTAGGTGTGAGCAGGCCCAGCAGAAGGAGACATGGCTGCCAAAGTGTTTGAGTCCATTGGCAAGTTTGGCCTGGCCTTAGCCGTTGCAGGAGGCGTGGTGAACTCTGCCTTGTATAATGGTGAGGCGCTGAGGGGTGGTGGGTCACTGCCCTTTGCCAGAGGACTTCTATTGGTCTGCATAGCCTGTGTGACACTCCTGTTGGCAGCCGCTGTCCGTGAATGTGTTTGTGACCAAGAGGGCTCACCTGCTGCCATCCTGCACCACATGGTTGCATCAGGGCCTCTGTCCTTGTAGCCGTAGGTTCTCCCAGAGCCTTTATTCACCAAGAGCCTCCCAGCCCAGTTGGACGTTTCCACCTGCTCTTGTGAATTTAAAGTGATGCTGCAGCGGAGTGCCAGGATTTCGCTGGCCAGCTGAAATGGAGAGCTCGTTGGTTCTCTTCTGCCTGTGTGTGGAATAACTCAGCAAGGGTTTTAGCCCTTCGGTGACCTTGTCCTGAGTAGGAGCTTTGCTCTGGTGTGGTTGAGTCTTTCCAGAGAAAATATCTTTGAGATGCACTGCCCAGCTTTTAACAGTGTGCTGGGTGTTTAAGATGGCTTTTCCACTTTTCTTTGTGACCTTAGGCAAGTCACTTTCCCCTCCGCAGGCCTCAGCTTTCTCATTGGTCAAGCCACAGGATCGAACTGCTTTATGTCTAAGACCCCCTCCACCTCTGATACTCTCTAGCTTTCACTGTTGGAAAGTAGCAGTAGATCGACCCACCTCATGTGTGACCCTGACAAGAGGAGGATTACTTTCAGAGTGAAGGTGTTTGGGCCAACTGTAATGTCTAAAAAGGCAGAGACAGAAAACAGCTGGTCAGAAAAGCCTGCTCTTGGGCTGCCCTGGTGGCACAGTGGTTAAGAATCTGCCTGCCAATGCAGGAGTCACGGGTTCGATCCCTGGCCCAGGAAGATCCCACATGCTGTGGAGCAACTAAGCCCATGTGCCACAACTACTGAGCCTGCGCTCTAGAGCCCGTGAACCACAATTACTGAGCCTGTGTGCCACAACTACTGAGCCTGCGCTCTAGAGCCCGTGAACCACAATTACTGAGCCTGTGTGCCACAACTACTGAAGCCCGCGTGCCTAGAGCCTGTGCTCCACAACAAGAGAAGCCCGTGCACCACAACGAAGAGTAGCCCCCGCTCACCACAACTAGAGAAAGCCCGTGCACGGCGAAGACCCAACGCAGCCAAAAATAAAATAAATAAAAATAAAATAAAAAATTTATTAAAAAAAAAGAAAAGAAAGAAAAGCCTGCTCTCCTTCTGTGGCGCAGCTTTATACTCTGATCTTTTTGGCCACCCCTGCATAGCCAAACAGTAGTCACCATTACTAATTTCTTTCTGAATCATCAAGACAGCTCTGTAACCCCTTCAAACCTTAGAGAAACCAATCTATTGGAAAGAAAAAGTGGGGCCTTCCATATTTTAGGATCGCCATAGGGAGGATGCTGCTTCCGGAAACACTGAGTTAAATTGGAACCAGGATGGACTGTGGTAACAGTGAAGACTGGTGAGTTTTAGAAAGAAGTTTTGGGAGGTGGTTAATCAGAACATCCGCAGCCAGTTGTTTCAAGGAGAAAGGATGCTGAGGAACAGATCCTGTTACCGAAGTCCTTGGGAGGACATGTGGGATGGGAAGTGATTGCTTAGTTTTATAGCTGTTCAGAGGCCTCTGGAGACCAGAAGTGTAGGAAGAAAGAGCAGGAGAGGGAGACTTAATAAATGAATGGAAGGCACCAGTGCTCTTCCAAAACCATGATCCTTTAGGTTAAAGGGTGAGGGGATTTTTCTGACCCATCCTTATTCTTCATTCCTAGTGGATGCTGGGCACAGAGCTGTCATCTTTGACCGGTTCCGGGGAGTGCAGGACATTGTCGTAGGGGAAGGGACTCACTTCCTCATCCCTTGGGTACAGAAACCAATTATCTTTGACTGCCGCTCTCGACCACGTAACGTGCCAGTAATCACTGGTAGCAAAGGTGAGTCTTGTCTGTGGGTCAGGTAAAGTAGAGAGTGTCAAGGGCTGCTGTGGGATCCCGAACGGGTTGAACTTCTCGTAGTACGAATTCCTGGCATATTTTCCGTGAAGAGTTTTATGTGGCTACAGAGAAAGAAATATACAGGCGTACCTCAGAGATGTTGTGAGTTCGGTCCCAGACCACCGCAACAAAGCACATATTGTGATGAAGCGAGTCACACGAATATTTTGGTTTCCCAGTGCATGCAGTTCACCCCGTACTGTGGCCTGTTATGGGTGCAATAGCTTTATCTCTAAAGAAACAATATATGTACAATACCTTAATTTAAAAATACCTTATGGCTAAAAAATGCCAACCATCATCAGATCACCATAACAAATATAATAATATCGGGAAAGTTTGAAATATGGCAAGAATTACCAAAATGTGACAGAGATGTGAAGTGAGCAGGTGCTGTTGGAAAAATGGTGCCAATAGACTTGTTTGACACAGGGTTGCCCCAGACCTTCAATTTGTAAAAAATGCAGTGTCTGTGAAGCTCAAGAAAGTGAGGTATGCCTATATACTTAAAATACGCACACAGTTGTACAAATTTAGAGAAATGAACAAAGATATATTTCAAGAGTTACATAGCAATCCAATTTTAAAGAAATCTGAGTGTGCCTTTGCTCCCTCGGTTGACCCTTCCCATCAGTTCTTGTTTCCCAGGGTGACTGTAAACGGATCTCCAGCCGTTCTGTTTGCCTTCACAGCTGACTTACCCTTTGCCTTGCTTTCCAAGGCCTCTGTTTCCAGCAGTGCTGCCCTCACGTTGTTATCTCACAGGCCAAGGCCCACATCCCTGAGAGCAATCTGGTCTGACACGCCACTGGCTTCCCAGCTGGAGCCTGAAATGAATTGCTGTCATGGTTCTCCCCCCGTCGTACACATAGAGGAGCACAGGCAGTAGATGGAACGGCAGGTGCTGTCTTGGCCGTGACGTTTCTGTGCAGCAGGAGGAGGGGGTTGCATGGGTGTTGCTGTTCCTCAGCAGATGTTTGCTTTCTGTCATAGTGGCAGGCTTTGTGCTGGGTCAGAGGGTGGGGTAGTTCAAAGTTGACTAAAGCGGGAGCCTTTAGGAGCTTGGCCTAGCTAGGGAGATAGCCATGTGGACAGGCATCAGCGTGGGGCGCGGGGACTGCAGCATGGAGGGGAAGCCGAGAAGAGAGCTCCCGTGAGGAATGTGCGTCTGCACTGGCACATTAGGATGAGAAGTGCGTCGGGCAGAGGCGGGGAAAGGGTACGTTGGTGTTGACTGATCTGTCCTGTTGCTCCTGGCCAGAGAGAGGAGGCGCCTCCTGTGAAGGGTCTGGCCTGCCTGCTACATCAGAGGAAATCAGCGGTGGGGTGGGGTTAATCAAGAAACATCATATTTTAACTTAAAGGCCTAGTTCTGAACTTTCCTCCTTTTGGGGATTTCTTTCTCTACTGTTTTGCAGTTGTTCTAAGGATACATTATACACCTATCTTCAAAACTTGATAGGAACTTGCAGAGATCAGGGACGGTGTATAACCATTTCCCACTCTGGTGCCTGGTTCAGAACTCATCTCATGGGCGTTTGGTCCATATGGTTGATGACTGCAAGCAGGCCGTGACAGTGCCTTAGCTCCGAGTAGGACTGCATTGTCAGGGGAAGTTGTAATTCCCTCCCTGGGTCCTTTGACTCGGCCAAGTAATGAGAAACGGCCTCTAGATGAGTCTGATAACCCCTTACATCTGTTGCACATTTGACAGAGTACTTTTATATCTGTTTCCTCCTTCGGTTTCTCCCAACATGCCTGGGAGGCAGATGAAATCATCCCCATTCTTACATGTGAGGAAATAAGCTGAGATGGGCTAAGGCTTAGTGATCCCGCATAATTAGTAAACAGCAGAGTTGAGGCTGCAGCCAGGCCTTAGACTGCTTGTCTGCTGGGCCCACGGTCACCTCTCTGAGGCACACCCTTCCTTGGGCCCCATTCACTGGGCCTTGGAGAGGCCTTACCCTAGAATTCTTGGCATTGGCCTATCTGTTTTCTTAAAATATTCAGTGTTCCAGGCATATCCATGGCAACTGTTAGACGTACAATCTGAATTTACTTATATCAGAGGGCATTCAGGACACCGAAAAGCTGTCATCACCAGAATCCTTGGAGAAGTTTTTAACGCTGATGCTGTGCTGGGTTCTCTACCAGGGAGACCACGCACAGGTGCGCCTCACCCTCTAGGATCTGATAATCGGCAACTTTACTTATAAATTATAGCAAATTTGGGGTAGGAGAGGTCATAGAAGGCCACTTTGGTGTTTGCTTTTAACTCCAGCACGTCTCCCCTACCCTAAGATTTACAGAATGTCAACATCACCTTGCGCATCCTCTTCCGGCCGGTTGCTAGCCAGCTCCCCCGCATCTTCACCAGCATCGGAGAGGACTACGACGAGCGCGTGCTGCCGTCCATCACCACCGAGATCCTCAAGTCCGTGGTGGTGAGTGAACAGGGCCTCAGCCTCGAGCCCAGCCCCCAGGAGATCGCTAGGTGGCAGGAAGAGCTTGGCGGTGACTGGTTGGGACTCTGCTTCCTCATTATCCTGACCAGCTCCTCTGCCCTCCCTTGGAACCAGGCTCGCTTTGATGCTGGAGAACTGATCACCCAGAGAGAGCTGGTCTCCAGACAGGTGAGCGATGACCTCACGGAGCGAGCAGCAACCTTTGGGCTCATCCTGGATGACGTATCCTTGGTAAGGGTCTTGGGGTGCCTGCAGGGGAGGGTGCCTGGTTCCATATCTGGGTAGACGCTGTGAGGTCCTCCCTTCCGCTTTCCTCAATGAAGGCTTGAAAGCATGGAACCTTCTTGGTGGCACGTGGCAGTCTCCTCGGGTTTGTTTTCAGAAGAAGGTTCTCTTACCTCCCCTGTGCCACAGACATTTTTCTTTTAACTTTTGGCCCTGACCACTAGATTTTTCACCTTCCCCAAACTGAATGTTCCCCCGAGTTCCCCAGGAAGTGATGTCCTGCTAACCCTGTTGGACACAGGCAGAAATTGCCGGGTAGAGACTAGAGAACAGCTGGGATAGTCTTTCTCCCTAGCACAGACCTCCCAGCCTGACCCCGAGGAATTTCCTGACACCTAGGGTCTAAAGCGCAGTCAGGTGAGCTCTGGGACCTCCCCATGAAAGGTGATAGAGTGTAAATGAATGGTTCTGTTTCCCAAAGCCTGGTATGGGAGGCAGGGGGCATCTCTGAGGCATAAGCTATCCTCTTGAGACTGTGTGGTCTGTGTATTTATATGACACTGAATGCCGCAATGCAGACAGAAAGCAGTACAGGCAGGATAGCGTTTCAGATCGAGGAGGGTGAAGGGAAGGGGTCGTGTTTCTGATTCTCTGGGGAAAATCATTTGGAGTGATTTTGTTCGGGTAGCAAGGTAGAGTGTTTCCCATTCCGTTCTCCTGTGCGTCGCTGGGGAAAGGCACAGCTTCCCCCTCAGCATCTGTGCAGCTGTTTAAACAGTAACATTCTACATACCCTGTGCTCACCCCGGGGCACTGCTCCACTTGCAGCAACTGCCTTCCAGCCGTGGAAGGGCTCGTGGGCTCCCTCTACTGGCAAGACGCCAGGCTGCAGCCATTTGGCTCCTTGGACCAGAGTGGTTCCTCAGGCTCTCCCACTTAGTGTTAAACACTGTGGCCGTGAGAACACACTAAGTAAAAGCCTGAGGAGAAGCTTGGCATTTTGCTAGACTTTGACCACATACTCCATTCTGGGGAAATGGGGGTTGACCACAAGAAACCATATCTAAGAGGTGTGAGAAGAAAATTAGGTTTCATGGGGAATTTGCTGCCCTCAGCTGGCCCTTTTAGAAAGAAATTTTATTCCTTAATTACGCATTTCTTTTTCATTGCTCAGGATTGTATTTTCTTTCCCAAACTTTGAACAAGAGTCCAGAAATGGAGCAGGCGAGCTAGAACAGCTGCAGTTTAAGAGTTAGGAGGGTTAAAAATTCTGGAAGACATTGGACTGGGATTTACTCTTCAGGAGAAGTTTTGAGCCGCTTATTTTCTTTTTTTAAAGCAGAGGTTGGGAGGGTAGTGGAGGAAATGAAACAAGTAGAATTTGGTAGCAAAACCAATGCTGTTATCCCCTTTATTCTTCCCTTTTAATAAAAAATATAGATAAATTAGACTAGGCATCAGTAGTGCTGAGATCTGTTTCCGTTGTTTGCACTGTCATTACAGATACATCACTTCAGCAAAGTCTCGGTCACTCGTGTTGTTAGGGAAGACCTATGCATAATCAGAATTTTAAACCTTCTCCCGAAGCAATATCTTTACCTGCCTTCTCTTTCTTTTAAACCCTTTATCAGAAGCACTCACACATAGGGAAAACCATGATTTGCAAAATCATGGTTTGGAAATCGTCCCTCTAGTCCTCTTCCTGTTTTGTGGTGGAGGTGCTGTGAGAAAGCAGTGGCCTGGTTAAGTCATAAGCAGAGAGCATCACACTCTTGAATCCCTGAGAACCAGCTGCATCCCTCACTCAGGGGCTCAGTTTTCCATCTGGCTTCCTGGGGGCTTCAAGCAGGCCATCAAAGGACCTTGGAAGAGCACTAGTCAGTGGTGGGGGTCCTGGAACCCACAGGTCTCCTCCCCTAGGGAGGTGGTCAATCGAATAGATACCTTCTGGTGCCCGTGGGCTGTGTTCTACCTGAGGGGTGCCAGAATGAGGTACAGGAGCACTTTGGGCAGCCAAGGATTCTGGGGTGTGAACTCAGGTTGGGCACGGATGTGGAGGTGGAAGGGCGTTCTGACCTCACATTGTCTCCAGCTGCTAGAGCCATTCGTGGCCTCTTCCTCCAGCGGCCGTGCGGGCCCTGCAGCAGTGCTGTCGAAGCCATTACTCTGCCTCATCTCGTGCTCACTCTCTCCCCTTAGACGCATCTGACCTTTGGGAAGGAGTTCACAGAAGCGGTGGAAGCCAAACAGGTGGCTCAGCAGGAAGCAGAGAGGGCCAGATTTGTGGTGGAAAAGGTGAGCACTCAGCCAGATGGCAGGGCCTCTCTCCCCTTTCTCCTTTGCTCAGCCTCCCTGTTTGCTGGGTGGCCTGGAAATTCATCATCTGTCATCTCTTCCGGGATCGTCGGAAGGGGATTGAAGGGACTGTACTCCTGCAATTGGTTCCAGAGTCTTCGGGGTCTAGTCAGGGATATGTGAAGTTATGTTCTTAAATCACGGAAGGGTAATTTTTTTTCCACGTCCCTATGATCAAAAACAGTCTCCCACAAATAAAAATGTTTCTTCTGAAATATTTTCAGCTTCACTGAGAGGTCATTTTTAACTGTGGTTACATAGTGAAAGCTGACAGCAAAAGGGATCAAACGTTGCACCAGGTGCACTGTCATCACTGGGTTTTTTTCAAGCACTAAATCCATCCAGATGTGTCAGAGTGTGCTGGGACGCAATATAGTTGCGTAGGGCCTGGTCGTTTGGTCTTTGCAGAGGCGTATTTATTTCATATATTCCCTTCTCCCCACCACTAATTCGCTTGGATTTTTATTCCTAATCCAGGACACCTTAGTCCTTAGAATCAGGCAAAAGAGAGGTATATGGGTAGACATTTAACTTTAGAGAATATAAACTCCATGTGGATGGAGACTTATTTTTTCTTTTTCCACTTTTTTTGCCTCTCTCCAGCACCTAGAACATGTCCCAAACCATGCCTGGGATAGATTCTAGGTATCAATAAACATTTGTTGAGTGGACAGTCCCAGAACCTCAGTTGAACAGCTGTCTGTTCATCTCAGACAGGCTCCACACTGTGTTCTCCTCCCGTGCTTCTGAAGGTCATGCATTGCAGATAGACGTCCTCCTGTTGGTAAGGGTAGGGGGAGCCAGGAGGCCTCGTTCTGCGTGCCTGAGTTCCTGGTCGGGAACCAGTTTAGCCCAAGAGCGACTTTAGGGAGCGTCCCGTGCCTGCCGGTCCTGCTTAGCTGCACTGGTTTTGATGAAAGTCGCTTTGACTTGGGGCTGGAGGGAAAGATGAGGATTAATTCCATCTTTCTTTCTCTCCTGCTTTCCTTGGCCTGGAGTCCTCCTGCCTTGGAGTATGTGGCTGGACTGGGTTGCTATTAATATTATTGAGGTCTTTAAAATAAGACAGCTATTTACATAGCCAACAGAAATATGTCCCTACAGTGGCAAGACAGGAGAGAGGAGGATTGGGTGGACAGTGCTTGTTGACCCTGTCTGGAGGGGGAGGTAAAGTCCCAGAGTTCCTTCGGGACCCGGTGAGGGTGCCTAACGTGGTCCTTTTGAGGCCGTAGCCGCCATCCAGCACCCCAAGATGTGATCTTGGTCTTTCTGCTTCCACCGCCGTAGGCTGAGCAGCAGAAGAAGGCAGCCATCATCTCTGCGGAGGGCGACTCCAAGGCAGCGGAGCTGATCGCCAACTCGCTCACCACTGCGGGCGACGGCCTGATCGAGCTGCGCAAGCTGGAGGCGGCGGAGGACATCGCGTACCAGCTGTCGCGCTCCCGGAACATCACCTACCTGCCCACTGGGCAGTCGGTGCTCCTCCAGCTGCCCCAGTGAGACCCGCACCTCCTGGGCCATCTGGACCACAGCCCCCATGATGCTCACCACCACCTTCCTTCTCCCGCCCCAGAATCACTGTGAAACTTCATGATTGGCTTAAAGTGAAGGAAATAAAAGTAAAATCACTTCGGATCTCTAATTACTTGATCAGGTGGAGCTCTTTCACTCTTCTCATTTCCATCCCCTTTTTTGATCCGCCTCCCTACCCAGAGTTGCCAAGTGCCTACGCAGACCGGCTTGGCTCCCGTCTTTGGGGCCTGCTTGGCGCTCCAGCCGAGGCACTGGCAGTGGGCAGAAGACAGGCAGGGCCATGTGTGTGATGAGCTGGGAGTCAGTGGGCGGCCTGAGTAGACTGGTAGCCTCCAGCCTATCTTTTATTCATGATTTGAGGAAGACGGCATGCGCAGCTGAACAACAACGAACACCGGCCTCGGTTTTTTCCAGTGGTTCCTTCACATACCCAGCTGAAGAGAGGTGCTGGGGAGGGTCAGAGAGGAAGCAATCTGTCTCTTACCATAGGCCAATTCTCTTTAGCTGCGGGGCCAGTGGAAGCACGGATTGAAGAATCTGCCCCTGTGAAGGTGGGTGGGCTGATTTGCTGCCCTACCCCCACCCCAGGGTCCTAAAGCTGGAATGGACTTGGATAATGAGAAAGCAGGCCTGGACCAAGATGTGAGTCCTCTGGCCTCCCTCTCCACCTCCCATCTTGGTGTCTCAAATACCCGGCAGATTTCCAGCCTGAAGGATTGCATCCGGCCGGGACTACATGGGCCTGCCAGAGACGTGTGCATCCGGAGTTCCTGGCTTCCCTTGTTCAGAGACTGCCTTTCTAGAGGGCTCTGTGCCTGTGCCTTGAAGGAAACAACCACGGGAAGAAAACAAATGTGTGTAAACTGCTATCAATAAATGACACCCAGACCTTCCAGCTCAGTCTTACGGGGTTTTTTTTTGTATGTGTGTGGGAACCGTGGGATCAGAACAGAGCATTCTAGCAGTTTTTGTGTGCACGTTTGTATCGCCAGCTAGGACAGAACCTCCAGCAGGGCAGAAAATGCTTTGGTTTCAGAAAACACTTTGTGCCGTGTTCCAGATCCAGCCCAGCCTGAAACGAATCAGTGGTGTCAAGTGAGGTTGGTTGTTACGTGGGTTCTTAGGCAGTGAGGGGTGGTGGAGGCTCGTTAGCTTCCCCCGTGGCTTTGGGGGCCAACTGGAAAGTTGTAGGCCCGCCCCCTAAATGAGGGGTTGACAAAATGCAGGTGTGCCAAGCCCTCGGCGCACTCTGGTTAGACTTCTACATACATGAGGTGGCTTCGGGTGCCCTGCCTGTTGCGGGCTTGTATTGCTTATTCTGCTTTGCTTTGATGAAGAAAGGCCTTGGCCTTTGAAGGGGGGCCGGGTTTATGCACTTTGAGTGGTGGGGAGGGAAAGCGGACCTACGATTGAGAAATGGGTCGTGCCAGTCACCCATCTCAATCCTTTTAGGAATAAAATGGAAATGACGTGCAGTGAGCACTCATACTGACTGCTTCAACCTCTGCTCTCAGTTTAATCCCCAGCTCACCACTTGGCCAAGGAGAATGGTCCTTTTTTTTTTTTTTTTGCAGTACGCGGGCCTCTCACCGTTGTGGCCTCTCCCGTTGCGGAGCACAGGCTCTGGACGTGCAGGCTCAGCGGCCATGGCTCACGGGCCCAGCCGCTCCGCCACATGTGGGATCTTCCCGGACCGGGGCACGAACCCTTGTCCCCTGCATCGGCAGGCGGAATCTCAACCACAGCGCCACCAGGGAAGCCCAGAATGGTCTCTTAAGAGGACTCTGCAGGCTGGTCTCTGACCTGGATTCTGCATTTCCTCTCCCAGAGTGATAGGGCCAGCTGTCAGCTGGGAAATGGGACGGGTGCCCAGATTTCGGGTGGGCTGGGGACTGAGTTCTCCCGGCACCGCGCTCCCCTCCCAGGCCCTCTCCCCAGGGATCTCGTCCTTTCCCACCTGTTCTGTTTGCTGATGGGCGAGCCTCATCTAGCCCATCTCCTCACCACCTCCCTGGCATCAGTTATCTCCGGTTAGCTCTTCGCACTTGTGTCTTGTGCTGTAAGAGCAGTGAGACCTGCGAGCGGTGAGGTGCCTGGACTCACAAAACGCGTGAAAGACCGGAGCAGAAAGAGCATGACTGCTAAATAGATTCCAGACCGGCTTCCACTCAGCGGCCTTCCTCCTGTCCTCTGTTTATTGCTCTGGACACCCTTGGGGGGCGGGGCAGGAGGCTCCTCTCTTCCCCAGGCCCTTTCTAAAAGAGCAGTGTGTTTCTTGCATATGGCAGGAGATTGGGTTTCCCACCCAGGTGTGTGAGGTCCCCAGCTTCTGGGTTCCTTCTGCCTCCAGGTCAGCCCCTCGGCGTCCGGCCGGCCAGTTCCTGCTGGTTTTGCCTGTAGCCTCCCTGCCACAGACAGTGCCAGTGGCAGACCAGGGGCCTCATTCTGCCTTGACTTCCGCCAAGTAATTCTTTTCACAAATGTTCAAGGGCTGTTAACTGGCTGCTTAGCCGCGGAGTCCCCCCGATGGCCTCTGGGTTTCTCTAGAAACTGCCACAATTGGCTTTTATCAGCTCCGGATCCTCTGGGCCCTGGATCAAAAGCCGTGTCCTGTCCTGGCCAGGGAGGGGGCCAAGCAGGGAGTGTCTCTCCTTTGGTCAGACTGAATAGTTCCCTTGTTCAGGCCCCGAGGGTCCCGGACTAGGAAGGCAATGGGCCCTGGATGGAGGGCGGGGGGGGGGGGTGGGACCCTCGAAGTCTCACCATTTTTCCTTACTGCTGCATTTTACACAAGTTCTGCCGGTGTGGACTGAAGGGGGAGGAGCTGTGTCATCCCCACGTGGGTCGATTTGAAAGACAGGGAGAGACAATGGAATATTGTCAAAGTCTGACGTGTAGCAGATGCTATTCTAATCACCTGGTGGTCCAGCAATCAGCAGGGCGAGAGCAGTTAGGCCCTCCCCTCAACCTTTGCCCTCTGCCAATACTGTGGGCAAAGTAGCCCACCTTGACTGAAAATAACCTGGGTGAGACAGTCGCAGGAGACTGGAATTGATGTCCCCACCTTTCCTAGGCCTCCTGTCCATCTTGCACTCTGCTCCGAGCTTAATTTTTCTAAAGCAGATCTCATCCCCTTCCTCCTGAAAAATCTTCAGCAGCCACTCCTCCCTTGGTTAATAAACTGCGAATGCCTTGTCCTGGCATTCGAGGCCCTCTGCTCGCTACCTTTCTAGTCCAACTTTATACTTTACTGCTTGCCTTCACATACCTACCTGGTGGCTCCCAGGGGATGGGGAGTGTTGTCTAAAAATGCAGGTGGAAAGGGGCAGCGGCTACTGGCATTAGGTGATGGGAAGCAGAGGTGGCGGGGATGTTATGAGACCTGCTTTGTGTGGGACAGACTCATGCAACGAAAAATGGTCCCAAACGTAATGCCAATAACACTCATTGAAAACACGCACCGAACTGAGTTCCTTGCTCTTGTCTGCATGCCCCCCAGCCCCACTTTCACTGCATCCCCTCTGCTCGCACGGTCACTTCATCCCGGACAGCCCTTCCCCCACATTTCACAGGTCCAGATGTCCCCATCCTTTGAGTGCTAGCTCCAATTCTTTCTTTAACACAAAACTTCCGCTGCGCCACAGTCCCATGAGGCGTTTAGTGCTCATTTGGGTTGCAGGTGTGTGTGTGTGTGTGTGTGTGTGTGTGTACATGTGTTCTCCCTCCAGCCCTACATTTATGGAGGGCAGGACCCTTATTTGATTAAACGTTTCCTCTTCCTCTTCTCCCCCCCAACCACCCCCTGATCTTTTCCCCCAAGTCAAACATGGCTGGCTCTTGGTGGGAGTTACTGAATGTTTGTCAGATGAAGAGATGAAGGAATAGACATACAGGACTGAAGTTAGAAGTGAGGTGAGCGCTGGGGGTCGAGGCCCCTGATTCTCCTCCCCTGCCATTATGTTAAGTAGCCTCGAGCTGCTCTGAAGCAGGGTGCTCAGGGTCTAGCAGACTGACCCACCCACAAAGGTCCTACCCAGATCGCTTTCCCAGCCTCACCACCCTCTCGCCTCCTGTGGCCTCCACGTGCGGACTCTCCCCTTGCTGTCCCCTGCCCACAGCTCACCGTCTCCTGCTTCTGCCTGGAACACCTCTCCTCTCTCACCTCCCTCTTTCAATCCCGGTCCCTCTCTGTGTCAGGCCCAACTCAAAATCCTTCCTCTCCTGTGGCTGACTTCTTCCCGCCTTTCCTTACATTTAAGGCCTCCCTTACATACATGTAAGTTGCCTTACATTTAAGGCAACTCTGGCAGCACTGGGGTTGAGAATTGAACAAAAAAAGGAGTGAAGAGGCCTGCCCCAGCCAGTAGAGGCTGGGATGTTTGACAAGGCCCAGATGCACATGGCTGGAAGAGGGAATGGAAAGGTACTGGCCTGGGGAAACCAGTTTATAGTTGAAAGAAAATGACTTTGCTCAGGACACTGGGTGGAGAGGGAGGAGGGTGTATTTCCAGCTCCCTCCAATCAAGCTACTTTGGAAAAGAGAGTAAAGCTGAAAGGGCAAGGTTACTTTGAAAGAACTTAAAGCTGCTGTCATCCAGGGAAGATAGGACAAGCCATGAGGATTAGCCAGAAAAGCCTTCCATCAATGACAGGCTTGGACCATCGAAATGTGGCTGAACGAGCTGCAGACACTCAGGTCAGAGGCTGGCAGACGATGGCATGCAGGCCACGTGCAGCCCACTGCTTGTTTTTGTACAGCTCACGAGCTAACAGTGGTTTTCACACTTTTAAATGGTTGGAAAACAATCAAAAGAATACTATTTTGTGACATGAAAATGATATGAAATTCAACCTTCGGGGTTCATAAGTAGAGTTTTGTTGGAACATGTCTATGCACGTTTGCACTATAGCAGCAGGTTTGAATACTTGCAACGGAGATTATATGGCCCTCAAAGCCTAAAGTATTTACTATCTGTCCCTTTATAGGAAACGTTTGCTGACCTCTGACTTAAGGGTATTAGGTAGCCTTGGAGAAGGGATGAACCCTGGGATATGGAAGTCTCAGGCACCAGGGAGGGGCTGAGGGCTTGAAGTCAGACACAATGTAATTGTTGCCGAAGTCCTTGACTGTGTCGGAGGCTACGGTAAACTGGGAAGCAAAGTCACACTGAGGCCCTGGCACACAGGCTTCTGACACACAGGCCGTCTGTCTCCGTGGCTGCAGATGGCCCTGAGCTAGGCAGAGGGTGGGAATGGGAGTAGCAAACAGATGGGAATTAGGAAGGAAGAACCCAATGGTCCCCCAGAGGTCTGAGGATCTCCAGGCCTGGGGTGAACCCACTTCTTTTCCACTCCTCTGCTCTCCAGGTGGGACTTGCTGCCGGATTGGACTTCCCAAGCCACAGCCGAGGAAGGGAGCCCAGTGCAGCAATGACCCCCAGAGATGGGGACTCTGGGACCGTTAGCCTCTGGGTGGAGGAGTCTCTTGGTTAATGCCGTGTCTATCCTGAACAGTCAGAGACCCCAAAAGAACACACAGATGCTCCTCATTGTAGATTGTGCCAACCCTAATCTCCACCAAGCATTCAGGAGCAGAGGAGCTTGCCGTCTCTGGCTAGCAACGACTTCTTTTCCTCGCTTGCCGTCACCATCCTCCCTGTGTGAAATGCTATTTCCTTAACCCTCCCGTCTCACTCACTTCCTCTGGGGATCCTTTCCTATCTAACTCCACCCCCACTGGAGTCACAACAGCACAGAACTGAGTAGCGGGTTTTCAGATCCTCAGGAACAACCCCTTCATTTGGGAGAGGAGGGGGAGGAGACTTGCGCAACGTCCCACAGGATGCGGGTTGCAAGGCCAAGGGTGGAATCCAGGTGTCCACACTCTGTCTAGTACTGTTTTCATCCCATCTCTCAGCTTCCAGGATTCTATATCCGGGGCCCCTTGTCCTGTAAATCCTTTGCACTCACAGGTGGGCTTGTGCATGAGGGGTCTTCATTCTCTTCGTAGGCACACTTCCATCCCCAGCTAGACCATAGCAGGCAGAGACAACACCTTCTCCTTCGTAAGGCCCTTCCCTCCAGGGCACTGTAGCCATCCTTGCTGACACTGTGAAACTCCAAGCTGGCCCGGGCATCCCAGATTTATCACCCCAGAAGGCAAGTAAGTTTGTAGAAAGAACATGGGTTCTAGAATTAGAAAGATTTGTGTTTGGATTCTGACTCTGCCAATGACTAGCTTGGGAGACCTTGGGTAAATTACTTAGCTGCTTCAATCATCCTTTTTTTTTCTTATCAAAACTAAAGATACGAATATCCACGTTGCAGTGCTGCTGAGGAATAAATGAGTTGACAGTTGAGAAAATGCTCAGCACAGGGCTCAGCCCACAGGAGATGCTCAAAATAGTCTCGTTCTGTCCCTGTTTGTGTTCTAAGGGGCTGCCTGCCTCTCCCTAATGTCAGAGATCAGGAAACTCCTTTGGAATTCTGAGGTAGCAATGGGCATCTACGTGCCCCTGATTCCATGCTTATAGCTATTGAGAAGGGGGCATAGGGACCATCATGGGTCTAACCCTGGTTTGATTCAAACAAGAAGATGTAGAAGTTGAGTTCCAGGCTTCTCCTCCCAGGAGCCCGGATGTCTTGGGGTAGGTGGCTCGATCTAGTACTCATGAAGCTGTGTTCAGGCCTTCTTTATTTGAGGTTGAGGGTACAGGTTGGCTGCACAGATTCCAAAGTGTGCCTTGTACAGAGAATTTCTGCAAGTCCCTTTATATCTCCAGGTCTCCGTTTCCCCATCCTTACAATGAAGGGGTAAACACCCTATCAGCTGTTTGCCAACTGAGCTCGGGGGAGTGTGGAACGGGTCCAGTGTTTCCCCTGCTACAGCCAGAGCAGCGCTGAGTTTAGCAGTTTTACAGGAAGGCCTTAGTCACTGCTGTCATTTAAAGGAAGGGCTCCACAGCTACAAAAGTTTGAAATCCACTGTCATAGAAGCTGTTCTCAAAGGTTACTTCCATCTCTCAAGTCTGTTTCAGGCCCAGCCCGGCAAAGCTGTGGCCTCTCTTCTCCACCAGATGGCAGCAACCTGCCTGCTGCTGCAGGTGCCAGGCTGTGTTGACAAGCACAAGATGTTCAGAAAAATATCCTAGGGAAGGGACCAGGAGGACATTAGCACCAGCTCTAAGGGTAAGTAAATAGATTGAGGTGACCGTCTGCAGGCGACTTCCGGATACAAAACCCCCTGGGCATCTGTGGCTGTAAACATACCAAGTGTCCTGCCCCAACCACCAGCCAAACTGGTGCTGCCCCTCTCTTCGCCAGGTGGGAGATTGCCACCAGCTCAGCTTAACTCTTTCTAAAACCAGGGAGGCTCCAGGTATGCTGGGTAGTGAGGCTTTGGCAGCCTGAGGTCAGCTTGGGGAGCTCAACAGTTGTTAATGAATTTGTGAGACACAGAGGAGACATCACATTCTCCTTCGAAGGCCCCAAGAGTTTCCTTCCAGCTTCCCCAAACACTCGTGAGGAGGAGCAAAATCAAATCTGATAGGCTTAGGGGTGGTTTGACCTTCCACCTTGCGGATACTCTATGAATGAACAGACCTGAAAAGGACAAGCGTCATGTACACAAGTTGTTCCATTTATTCATCCAACAACTATTGAGCACCTACTGTGTGCAGTCCTGGGCTAGATGCTTCAGGGGATTAGAAGCTGAATCAGATACAGGTCTTTTATAAAGAAGCGAATACAAGTTAGTCCAAATGACAGGTGATCAGGTCGTGTGTATTGAAGTCATATTGTATATGTTCTTCTCCCTTCAGATTTCTGTTTCTTATTGTTTGGTTCAGGTCAAAAGTTAAATGATGAGGGCTTCCCTGGTGGCGCAGTGGCTGAGAGTCCGCCTGCCGATGCAGGGGACACGGGTTCGTGCCCCGGTCCGGGGGGATCCCACATGCCGCGGAGCGGCTGGGCCCGTGAGCCATGGCCGCTGAGCCTGCGCGTCCGGAGCCTGTGCTCCGCAACGGGAGAGGCCACAACAGTGAGAGGCCCGCGTACCGCAAAAAAAAAAGAAAGTTAAATGATGAGGCCATGAAATGGGGGAAGACACAGGGAAAGGGAGTGGTTAAAGGAAACCAGAGACAGCTCAAACATTTGCCATAAGGAATCCACAAAGTGGAATGTCAAATGGCTCTGCTGTTACTGATGTGTACTGATCTTAAAGCAAAGCACTTTCCCCATCTCCTCCATCAGTTGTCCTTGAGAATGTATGATCCTAGCTCTACCCTGTTTCATCTTGCAAATGCACACTGCCCGATTCTTTAAACTGGCTTAAAAATAATACTTATAGCTTTGATATTTTTTATTTTAAATGATACAGAGAAGTACAAAGAATTAAACAGAATGGACCATAATCCCATTGCCCACAGGTAATATTTTTAAAATATGTATATCTATCTCAATATCATATATACATCACTTTAAAATGCAAATGGTACAGGAAGATACATAATGAACACTGAATGCCTTCCCACCGCTTTTCTTTCACAGTTCCTCTCCCCAAAATAACCGCTGTTAGGTTACTTAAATTTCCTTCCAGTAAAAAAAAAAAAAAAAAAAAGTCACGCATTCTGGAGCACATACATCTCTAAGCCGATATGAACATGTCCTCTGCTGTTCATTATTTGCAGAAAAGGGACCACGCTGTTCTGTATCTTGCTGCTTTCATTTACTGAAATATCTTGGACATCTCACCACAGCAGCACAAACAAATCCACCCCATTGTTTTTCATGGCTACAGCGTTTCCCCCAGTATGGATCTAGCATGGTTTTTTGTCACGAATCGGCTTTTGGATGACTTGTCGGTGGTTTTTCGTGTGTTTTGCTGTTGCAAACAAAACCACAATGAATGTTGCCCCATTTTTCAAAGGGTCCAATCTCTGCACAAGGTTTTCTGACAAGGCAAAAGGGTTGTGTCCAGGGTCCTAGGAAATAATCGTTGGGGTGGGGAGGTGGCATTCCTTGAGCCCCTGGAGCTGCCCAGAGGCTTCCTATTATGAATGTGTGACTCTGACTTCTTTGGGGAAGTCATTACTCCACCTCTTTACCCTGCCGACCTGGCATGGCTGCTACCAGGCTAGCCCTCCAAGTGTGGCTGCCCTGGGATGGGTCTCTGCTCTGGAGTCCCAGATGGTTGAGGACTTGCTGGGTTGGTTGGTGGGTCTCCCTGGAACTCTGGGCTCAGGCTGGGCTTGTTCTGCTTAGCTGGGGTTCATGGCTGCACGGTGCTGCTCTGAGATTCACAAACAAACAGGAAGCCAGGCCACTTCCTCCTTGCTGGGGCTGGTCCCCCGTCCTTATCGCCCAGTTGGCCCAGAGGGGAAGGGGCAGCCCAGGATTCACAAGGCAGCTTCCTGGCAGAGGTGGCGGGGGAATTCTGGGTCCCACTGCCAGGATGAGCTTCCCAACCCTGGGCACCGATTTGTTCAGCTGGGACAGCCCTACTGAGAATCAAAGTTAGGCTCCAATCTCCCCATTTCAAGAAGACTTTTCTGATAAAGCCCACCCTGTTTGGCTCCCCGTTACCCCTCTGGTTCTGAGACGGAGTTCTTTTGAACTTGTAGTAAGCAGCTCTCTGGGTGTTTGTGGTGGGAGAGTGTTTTCTCCCGAAGACAGCACCAACATTTTCTTGACTTTTCCCAGTAGCCACGCAGCACGGCACTCTGCTCATGCGGGATGCCCAATAAATGTTTGTGGACTGAATGACTGACCAACTCCAAAAGGGGTGCCAGGGAACAAGCGAGACGGAACAGGGCTGTAGTCCCAGCTCATGGTGGGGTCAGAAGGCTTCGCTGCTCAGGACCGGACCACGGGGGCGTCTGACCGGCGGGAGTGGTGGGGACTGTCAAGAGAGTGTGAAGCAGAGGTGTGGCTGGGGCCGAGGCCGGGGTTGAGGGCTGCAGATACTATAGTCCACAAGTCCTGAAGGCCCACTAGACTGCCCGGAACATCAGTTCCCTGGTTTCCAATCAATAATCAGTTAGTTGCTATATACACTACACCCGGGGTTGGGCGGGGGGTGGGGGGGGTGGGGTGGGGGGAGGGTGCCCTTTTTTTAACAAATTCAAATTTATAAAGCACAGTCAACATAAAAACAATGCTGACTATACTTTTAATCCTTCATGGTGACTCAGAGGGCGCAGTAGGACACCTCGGTGCTTGGGGCTGTCCTTACGCCTATCAATTACTTTAGAGAACATTAGCCGTGGGCCCAACAGCCTGCAGTGAGTCACTATCAGTTGCTTAAAAACAAAAATCTCGGCTATCAACTCGTTTAGTTGCCACTGTTCTCTTTTTTTTTTAAGAAAGCCAAGGACAGAAACCAAACTTAAAAACAAACAATAACTAGGAAACCCTAAAAGCTCAGTTATCTTCCCTTTGCAGTTGTTTGGGCTTCAAACAAAAGTTTCTCTGTTAAGCACCCGTGGTGCAGAGAAGCCTGTGGAGGTTGGAGGCCATCCGTGAGGACTGAGCGATGGGGGGCCAGGCTGGGGCTGAAGCGGAAGGCAAAGCAAGAAGGGCTGCCTGGAGGTGGGGACCCTGGACATTACAGGAGGGCAGAGAGGGAGTTGGAGCTCCCTGAGCCACATCTCCAAAGCTGCAAAGATGGTGCACACCACGGACCAGCAGCTCCCCCGACTCCACCTAATGTGGGTCACACAGGTGGACCGAGAGGTGACCCTGGAGGCCTGGTGAGGTTCCAGCACTCGTGACCTTCACCTGGCTCCATATACAATCTTATAGCACCGCGGGAGGGGGTCAGCTCCCTACGTGTCCTGCACAGTTTCCAAAGCTTCGACCAACAGCCAGTTTAGGGTGTTTCCCCCGAAAGTAGAGAAGGGGGAGCTTTATAGAGATGGCTAAGGGTGAGGGCCAAGGCTGGGCCCAGCATGAGGCCACAAACTGTAGCCTCCAGGGCTAGCAAACTACTGGACAGTAAGAGATGAGTGGAAACCTCAGCTTAAAAATACCCAATCTTGTTGTAAAGAGAAAGAACAGGAAGGAAGCGTGGGCAGGCAAGGCAGAATAGACAAAAAGCCCCAGAGAAGAATGAGATATTATTAATGGCCAGAAGCTGATCGGGTAGAACAGGTGGGGAAAGCCCTCCAGGTGCCCGAGGGGCTGGCGGGCAGGGGAGGGGATCATGTGCATGGTTCAGCCACACCCTCCCAGAGAAATGATTTGGACCTACTGAGACCAGGATTCAGATCCCCCCCAAAGAGCCCTTGGCCCAGGAATGGAGTGGCTGGGCATGGGGCCGCCCCAAAGGAGAGTGGGGCAGGGGGGACCAGAGGTAGACTGTCATGTCTGTCCTTCCCTCTCGGGGGAGAGAGCCACCTGAGCCACCGGACCCTCAGCTCACACCTGGGCAGGGTGGAAGGGTGTTCAGTTGGCCTTGGAACAGCAGCCACTCTTGTGGAGGGAAGGGAGAACCGTGAGAGGGCTGAGTGAAGTGGCATGGGACCGACTCCACGCCACAGAGGTTACAGTCAGGGCTCCGGATCCAGGGTGCTGAGTTTCACTCCTGACTCAGCCACTTACTAGCTGCATGACCTGGAACTGATGCATAACTTCTCTGTGCTTCAGTTTCCTCATCTGTAAAGTGGAGATGCCAGGAGTGGCGACCTCATGGTGTTGTGGCGAGGAGAGGATGAAGTGAGCAAATGTGCCCAAGCCTTCTAGAACAGTACCTGGTACCTAGTATTGTTTTTTAAGTGTTAGCCTTTGGGGGGTGGAGTAGGGGGCAGTGCAGGTGATGGGTGGGAAGAAGCTCCCAACACCTCCTGTCCGTGGGACAGCTCTTCACAGAGAGCCTGCACCACACCACGCTAGGAAGAAGGGGATAGAAATAAGATAGATGTGGTCTAAGCTCTCAGGAACCAGTGGTTTACGGAGGACACAGACAGCTAACCAATCACATTTCAGCATAATACAAGAGCGTTTCATACCAAGTGCTGGAGCGCTTGGAAGATGGAGTAACTTTCCCTGCCTTCAGTGTTTGGGAGGTGTGGGGCATGCTAGTCTTAGAGGTTTAGTAACATAAGTCATCAGGCCGAGAAGGGAACATGGTATTCGAGGTGGGGCTCCTGGGCGATTGCCCAGGGGCCGAGAGCAGGGAGGGTGGCTGGGAGTGAGCAGTTTGGAAGGGTCAGCAGGGCCTGGGCTGGCAGTACTCTGCTAAGAGTTCGAACTTTAGCCTCTAGGCCTGAGGAAGTGGAGAGGCTAGGAAGGGGGGACCCAAATCAGACTCTTGTATTTGAAAGAATTCTCTGGCAGAGATGTGGAGGGGAAATGAGCGGGGACGAGAACAGTGGCAGGGAGGCCAATTGGTTAAGTAACCCAGCAATGGTCAGGGCCAGAGACACCAAAAAGAGGACCCTTAGAAAGTAGACTAATGGGGGGTAGGGATAAATTAGGAGCTTGGGATCAACATATACACGCTACTATATCCAAAACAGACAATCAACGAGGACCTACTGTATAGCACTCAATATTCTGTAATAACGTATATGGGAAAAGAATCTGAAAAAGAATGGACATATGTATATGTATAACTGAATCACTTTGCTGTACACCTGAAACTAACACAACATTGTAAATCAACTATACTCCAATATAAAATAATTAAATTAAAAAAATAAGCTACAAGCATATATAGTACAACACGGGGAATACAGCCAATATTTTATAATAACTGTAAATGGAGTATAACCTTTAAAATTTGTGAATCACTATATTGTACACCTATAACGTATCATATTGTACAGCAACTATACTTCAATTAAAAAATAAAATAAAAATACTGCTCAAGGGAAAAAACAAAAGAAAGAAAGTGGACTAATTTGGAAGGATGGCAAGCAGAAAGGAGGGGAAACTGACCCTGTGGTTTCTGGTCTGGGCAACTGAGTGTTTAGTGGTGTCCTTTTTGGAGATGGGGAAGAAAGGGAGCAAGGTGGGCTTGACAAAGAAGGTTTAGAAAGGGTGAGCTTGAGGCAATTCCCCGGTGGTCCAGTGGTTAGGACCCCGCGCTTTCACTGCTAAGGGCCTGGTCAGGGAACCAAGAGGCCCGCAAGCCATGCATCGTGGCCAAAAAAAAAAAAAGAAAAAGAAAAGGAAAGCAAGCAAGCAAGCTTGAGCTTGAGGTGGCTGATATAGCCAGGAGGGGCTTGGAGAAAGAGGAAATGGTGGTGCAGTGATGGAAATGACGTGGGGTTGCAGAAGACTCCCTTCAGAGTGAATCAGGGAACCTTGGACATGGAGCCATGGGCAATGTACGACACGTGGGGTCTGCAGGGGGAAACACAGAAGCAAGGGTACCAGAGGGGTTGACAGGGCTCCCCCACTCCCTAGCTCATGGCTAGAAACCTGCAAATTATCACAGTTTCCATTGCCTAGTTAAATGACATTGCGGATTATATTATCTAAATTGAACTAAATTAACCTTCACGAAATGGACACGGGGTTTAAAAAGATTCCTGCAAAGGAGCTGCAGGTTAAAGATCACACTAATTCAGCAAAGCACTGCACTGGCACACAAGAAAGTGTCACCACTGGCGCTTGTCACACGAGCTCTTTGTCAGCCCCATCAGGAGGTTAACACGGGGACAACCCGATCAGGTCTGACACGATGACAGCCACAAAACTTTTTTTTGTAATTTGTAATTATCAAGGTCACTATTTGATATGTGAATTATACTTTCCACCATGGTTAAAAACAAACCTCACCCAAGTATATACTGTGCCCTGAGATATAAGGATAGTAGGCTGTGTGTACACTTTGTAAGTAATTGAACTTATATGAAGGGCGCATGCTCGAATTTTATAATTGATGAGACGTAACTTCTCAGTTTGAGAGTTAACATCTCACTCAGGATTTGATTTGGGGGGAAAATTCTTAAGTCATAGGTTTCGGGTCCCAGGGCACGAACTGCTTTCCTACTTTATCAGTTCCACACATCTGCAGTGCTGTGTATTGTATTTACCTCTTAGAACAAAGGATGCTTGTACTCAAAGTGTGGCCGCAATGGCTCACTTCTCTTTCATTGCCATGGTCCTTCTCTTCTTTCTGGGGATGAGGGAAAGATTAGTTGAGCTCCCTGGAGAAAAGCATTAAGTAAATACAAGGCGTTGCCGAAGTTATTCTTACTGTTATTAACAACACTAACAGGCAGCAGCAGGGAACACGGCTCCAAGGTGTTCTCATAGGATCCAGGTGAGAGGCTTCGAAACACATCCAACCTCTCATCTCTTAACAACACTTGAATCCAGGGGTCCTGCTGGCATATGAGTCCCACGGCACATGGAGGCTGATGGGGCTTAGAAAAACGGAAGCCCCCAAGGGATGGGATTGCCATTCTCTGAGGAAGGGAAGAGCTCGCCTCCTGCTAGGCAGCGTCCAAGTTCAGACTGGACCAGCGACTGGTTGAGAAAAGCCTTCCGCATGTCGGCCCAATGCTAGGGAGCTAATACCTTCACCGGATACTTGGGTACCTGCGTTCCACTACCCCGAGGAAACTGGGGAGAACACACATGCGTACAATTTTATATTAAAATAATTACTTTTACTTTTTCAAAGCACATTTGTGTGGGGAAGTTAATAGGGTGGGGATGATTATTTGCCACAATTTATGCCCGACACTTATTTATTGAGCATGTGTCGTGTATGCAGGATGCTGTACTAGGCGCTATGAGGACACAGAGGTGGAGACCTCAGCACACTGACGACCCCAGTGGGCAAGCTGAGATATGCACATAACCAGGGCAGAGGGTGGACCCAGGGACTTGAGGTTCAGACAAAGAAGAACCAGCATTCCAAGGTGGGAAGAGAGTCAGGCAGTCATGGAAGCAATGATCTCTGGCCTGGACCTCAAAGGCTAGGAAGGTCTGGCCAGGTAGAAATGAAGAAAATGACATTCCCAAAGAAGGATGGCAACCCCAGAATGGGAAAGCATGGGATATGCATGACCAACAGCAGGGAGTCACTTGTGGCTGGCATCTGGAGGGTGAAGAAGAGTGGGGTTGGAAAGGTGAATTAGAACCAGATCTTTGGGACTTCCCTGGTGGTCCAGTGGTTAAGACGCCACGCTTCCATTGGAGGGGGCCGTGGTTCGATCCCTGGTCAGGGAACTAAGATCCTGCAGGCTGCACGGCACGGCCAAGAAAACAAAGAACCGGATCTTCAACAGCCATATGCTGGACTACGGGATTCAGAGTTTATCTTCAGTGAACAAGGGGGAACCTTGGAAGTTTTGGGGCAGGTGAGACAGTGAACCCAAAGAAGTTAAAAACAAAACGAAACTTGCTCAAGGTCCTACCGCGAGTTAATGTGTGGCCCAGCCAGGACTTGAATTCTGATTTGTATTGACACAGGCAAAGCTCCTGGACCTCAAGCTGACCAGACAAAAATGGGTCTGTGGGAAAGCGCTCCAGGCCAGGGATGGCCAGAGTGCTTCTCTGGGAAACCCAGGAGCCCAAGCCTCCAGGGAGCCTGGCGTCCTACCCTCGACCCTCTAGTCGAGCTCACTCTTCCCATGGGGAACCTGGGGGCTGGATGAGCCAGGAGCTGGACTGCAGTCCTTGGGAACCCAAATGGATTGGGCTGGGAATGGCTAAGTGTGGGATCACTGCAGTAAAATCAAGGGAAAGGAGCCCTCGGAGTGTCTCGGGGTGTGGGGAGCGCAGGGCGTGGGCCTCGCATTCCTGGACGGTTGAGACGCCACAGCCGATGATTATCATTATTATTCCTGCTCTGGCGTCTCCGAGCTTTCATCCTGCAGGACCCTGCCTTGCTGGCCGGGCTTCACCAACTAGCAAGTCCTCCTGGGGTGGGGCAGGGCAGGGCGGGCGGCTCCTGGCTGCAAGGGAACACAACACCATTGTGGGTTTCTTCCCCAGTGAGACCAGGGAACTTCCGAACCCTGGAAGCAGGGGCAGACTTTCTCAAGGGGGAAACTGAGGCACAGAGCCAGGGTATGATGTGACCGAGATCATGGGGGCCTCCCTCTCCTGCTGCTACTCATTAGACCATACTACTTATCCTTCCCCAACTGGAGCAGATCTTGTCGGCCTGGAGGGGAGCCAGGGAAGGCGTGGATGCTGGAAGAGAGAATTGGGTCTGGGCCAGGACAGCAGAACTGGTACCTTCCTTGCCAGGTGCTGTGGGCATCACGAGGTCAGGCTCCTGGTTTCTTGTCTCTCTGGAAGTTCCTTCCTTATGGGTGGATCTTCCCCAAGCCCCTGAGGGAGGCCAACGCTGCAGACACGGATGTGCAAAATGCCTGGCTCTCTCGCCTCAGATGCTACCTTCAGCACCTGGAGAGGAAGAGCCCCGGCCTCATAAAGATGGGTCAGGCCAGGGGCAGAGGCCCAGATGACGGCTCCGAGACAGGGAAAGGGTCGTGTGTGCCCGCACGCACACATCTGCTTATGCCAGGCTTCCAGCAGTGACACGTCCCTGCCTGCCCAGATGAGATCAAAGAGAGAAAGACTAGGAGGAAACAGCACCTGATGGCTGGGTGGGGGGCTGGGTGGGATCCTATCGGCAGCGGGAACCGCAAGGAGAAGGGAGGGAGTGACCTGACCAGCTGAGGCTGAGACCCAGTTGGCAGGCGCTAGAGTCACCTTTCCTACTCTCTGCTGTCCACCTAGGGAGCCGCGATCTTTGGGAACATCTTCTGGCTTAAAGCAGAGGTGGGACGACACAGAAGAGTGGGCTGAGGAGCTTGGAGGAGAGAAGACAGTAAACAGGGCTTCAGGGGCCCGCACAAGCTCTCACATCCTCAGTGCCTCCCAGAGCCAGCCAACCAGCATTCATTTATCTAGCATTTACTAAGCAGCTACTGTGTGCAAGGCGCTCACTCTGCTTGGAGCTGTGGGTGTAGATGCTTAAGACACGGCCTCTGCCCTCGGGAGAAAGACACATCTTCCTATTTGGTTTCACCCCCACTCCACACAGCGCAACGCCAGGATCCCGGGCTGGGTCCCAAGGCGTCTTCCTCTTTGGCCATTTTTGGCTATTACTGCACTGGCTCTTCTGTTTCCACCGTCAGCTCTGAGTTCACACAGCAGCAAGGCTCCCTAGAGCTCTTACCGCATTCTTGACACTCACCCGGCTGAAACATTCACCCTTCAGCCACAAAAGTCATCTCTGGAGCTCGCCACTGCGATTAGGTGGCTCCCAGAAGATGCACTGTTCTTCGGGTAACCCTACCCTCTTCCAGATCAAATACAGCCTGTAAAACCCGCGCCCGCTTGCCTTCTCCTGTCGGCGATCCGAAGAACCTGCAGGGGTTCCCTGTTACTCAGCAGATACAAATGGAACTTTGGGGCTATTTTCCAGAGCCCTTCCATGCATTTCTTACCCAATGGTGTCCCTACGCACCCCCAACACACCCATCTTGTAATGTAACTCAACATCTAAGCAAGAGCGAAGAGCTCTTTAAGGGAATCACTTCCACATTTATAGTTGATTTATTCAACAAATATTTAATAACAGCCGCTCTGTACCAGGCACTGTGATACACACTGAAATGGCTCTATTGGTGTCTAGGGCACACATGCCTCCTGTCCTGGGGGAGCCCATGAACTAGCAGTCAGGACAGACACTAATAATGAAAACAGAATGGTATGTGTGGTCAGACTGGATGACCATCCGGGGTTCCTGAGAGTCTGGGCATTTCCACTGTGGCCGCAGAGATCTCCTTTACTTCCTGCCTGGATTCTTCACAGAGCAGAGTGTGCCTTGCTGGGGAGGAGTGAAGAATGTTCCAACAGGATGTCCACATGGTAAGACCCCAAGGGCATCAGCCCCCATTCTGTTCTCTCCATGGGGGCGGGGGTGCCTAGGTCCCGCCCTTCATGAATTCAGTCTCCTAGGGAAGTGACACAGGAAGCAGGGACAGAATTAAGAGCTTAAGAATTCCACGTCCATATATGTATACATATAGCTGATTCACTTTGTTATAAAGCAGAAACTAACACACCATTGGAAAGCAATTATACTCCAATAAAGATGTTTTTAAAAAAAAAAAGAGAATTCCACGTCCAAACAAACCATTTGGGCCATGAAACTGACAAGGGCTGCAAAAGGCACTTCCCGATTTCACCATGCTGGGAAATACCAGGTCCCGCCACCTCTCCAGAAAGCAGCCACCTTGTTGAGGGTGAAATCCACTCTCCTCTGTTCTCTGACTACATCGCCCATGAGAGGTAGTACCCCTGTTTCATTTGGAAACTTGTCCATGAATGAAGGCTCTAACCTCTCATGCAGATGTTGGATGTTGAGTCAGTGTTTAACCACTGTAATTGGCAGAAAAAGTCCTCCAACTATCTAACCAAGAAGAGACACTGCAAATTCCACCCTCTTGCTCATCTGCTGCTCTCTGTGGGATGCAGAAAATAAGGAAAAGTTATAAAGCATTCCCTACTCCTGATGTTCCCAGAAAACTTCTGTAAAACTGACATACGGGGCTTCCCTGGTGGCGCAGTGGTTGCGAGTCCGCCTGCCGATGCAGGGGACACGGGTTCGTGCTCCAGTCCGGGAAGATCCCACGTGCCGCGGAGCGGCTGGGCCCGTGAGCCATGGCCACTGAGCCTGCGCGTCCGGAGCCTGTGCTCCGCAACGGGAGAGGCCACAACAGTGAGAGGGCCGCGTACCGCAAGAAAACAAAACAACACCTGACATATTTTAAAGGGCTTCAGATCTGATGACCCTCATTCTCTCTAAGTGTCAGCATCCCATATGGAAATTTTTTTAGAGGTAGTGACGGTGGGTGTAGGTGGGGGGGACACATTCTTGAATACAAGCCTCCTGGGTGCTTTCCTGGGCCCCTCTCCTGGTGGGGGTCTCTCCCTGTTTGGTGCCTCTGACACCTGGTTGTGAAACTGGAATGGGCCCCAAGAATGCTGTGGAGGTGGCAGGCGAGGCGTGGCTGGCATGTGCAGGGCAGCAGCAGAGCATTGCTTCTGAGGGGTGCCTGGTAGAAGTGAAAGGGGCTTGAGCTCTAAAACAAGAAAAGCGTCAGAGAAAGAAAATGTTCAAAGGCTGCTGCCCTATGTTTGTGGGAGTTTCCTGAATCAACGGGCAAATCCTTACATTAGAAAGAGTTTCTTTCCCTCCTTCCTCCCTCCCTCCCTCCCTTCTTTTCTTCCTTCCTTTCTTTTCTCTCTCTTTTTCAAGGGAAACACCTTTCTCCTCTCTTCCAGCCTCAATTCTACCATCCTTTCAGGTCAAGCTAACGGCCAACCTCTTTCATACAACTTTCCCATCTAGTCAGTCTCTGGTGGTCCGCTCCTTTCTCTGAATTCCCATTGAATTCTATTACACTCCGGGGTTTGGTATGACTCCACAGTGTCTCGTGTTCCCCAGCTGTTTTATGTACATGAGTCTTGTCTCCCCAACCAGGCTGTAGATGTCTAGAGGGCAGAGGCCATTCCTTACATTTTGGAGTCCCTCAGCCCAGGGCTGGGTATGTAATAGGCCTTTATTGAGACCTTCATTTGCCTTTTGCTTCTCATTAAACATCAGATAATTCACACAGGAAAAAAAATTCATAAGTGTAATAAATGTGAATAAGCCTTCATTTGGGGAGAGTCACCAACCGTCTTATACAACATCAGAGAATTCTTACTGGAGAGAAACCTGTATCTGATGTGTCCGTGCGAGAGCCCTCGGGTGAGTCTGGAGGCTTGGACGGCACATCTGACTCAGTGGCCAGGAATTTAATTACATAGAATGTGATGTGCGGAAACCTTCGCTCAAGATGAGACCCAACATCGGCGTGGACATTAGAGAGAAACCATGAATCCGAAGAATGTGGAAAAACCTCCCTCGAGATCTTCACCAACCAGCATCAGAGGATTCACCTGAGAATCAAGAGCAGTGTAGATGCAGGGGATACAATAGGCCGCGAAGTGGCCACAGCTCCTGTCTCCGTACAGCTCGTCTCTAGACCCATTTCCCAGCTGAAAAAATTGAGACTTGGAGAGGAAGCATTGTCTACCGTGGGTACAGCTGGAATATCACAAAACTTCGATTAGCACTTCTTCTTTTTTAACTTGAAACACTCCCGTGTCTCACTTTCTTTGTCATTATCTCTCACTAGGGAAGGGAAGGGATGATTTCCCCCCTAACGCTTGTTATCAACGGAGAAACGGGGCTGGAGGGGCTGCATCACTGGTCCAGTGCACAGGTCAGGATAAGAGCTCTATTCTCTGGGGACCTTAATTTGATGTGCTGGGGACCACGCTAGGTACTAAGGGAGACCAAAGGTGAGAAGAGAGGTCCTGTGCCCTCAAATAGCTTTTAACCCAGGGAGGGAAGTGACCGGTCCTTAATATCTGCTTTAACAAAAGTGCACATGAATTGCAGCAGAGGCATGAAATGCAGGAAAGGAGCCCTACGTTCCTTTGGGGGAAGTAGGAAAAGCCTCACAGAGGAGGTATTGTTTTAGCTGAGACATAAAGGATGAGGAGTTTGCCAGACAAACAAGGGAGGATAGGGTGTTCCAGGCAAAGGCGTTGACGTAAGAAAGGGCACGGCTGTCGAGGATCCTGAAGAAGTTCAGTATGTAAAGCATGGGGTGGGGGGCATAAGCTAGCCAGGCACTCAGACAGGGGGAAGATAACGTGAGGCCCTTGAACGCCTTGCAAAGCAGTTCAGATTTCCCTTTAAGCAATGGAAGCTGTATTAGTTTCCTACTGCTGCTGTAACACATCACCAAACACTGAGTGGCATGAAACAAGACAGACGTATTATCTGACAGTTCTGGAGGCCAGAAGCTTCACCTGGCCAGAATCAGGGCGGCAGCGGGCTGTGTTCCTTCTGGAGGCTTTAGGGAAGGGTCCGCTCTTTGCCTATCCCTGTTTCTAGAAGCTGCCCACATTCCTTGGTGCTTGTCCCTCTCCCATCTTAAAGCCAGCAATCACACCGTTCTGACCACCGCTTCCTGGTCACATCTCCTTCTCTGACTCGCATGTTCTTGCCTCCCTCGTCTAAGGACCTTTGTGATTAGATTGGACCCACTGGATAATCCAGGCTAAGGTCTGCATTTCAAGATCCTTAACTTTAATCCCATTTGCGAAGTCCCTCCCACCAATGTAAGGTAACATAGTCACAGGTTCCAGGTTTAGGGAGCCACTATTCTGCTTATCACAGGAGCCGTTCAAGAATTCTGAGCAGGAGAGTGGTGTGACTGAATTGGGGTGTCGGGCAGTACAGCATTGTGGTTCAAAGGAGTCTGACCCCCTGGGTTCAATCCTGAGTCTGTCACCTAAGGCTTATGTGACCTTAAGTTATTTCCTACTTTACTTCCCTCTGCCTTGGTTTCCTCATCTGTGAAATGCGGATACCTACCTCAAAAGGAAGTTGGAAGGATTCTATGGGATAACAGAGGCGCAACATTTAGGACAGTGGAAAGCACTCAATAAGCTGGGGACATCTAGGTGCTTAGTAGGTGCTAAGAACAGCAACCTGGTCAGGAAAAAGACATGCACAGTCAATGCCACGCAGAGCAGAACCAAGCTTCCTATGGGGCCCATTTCCACAGGACCATCAACACGACAGGAAGGAGGTCTCCAAGCACCAGGGGATTCTTAGGCACAGAGGAAATATGCAGCTCCTCCGAATGGCAACACATTGCTCAGGGGAACACGCACCTTCTTCGTCTCTGTTGGCAAAATGAAATGAGGGATGTAAGTTGCCCCTGTCTGTTCCCATTCTTAGGTGAGGCTCCGTCTGTGTTGGATAATATTAGAGAGTAGGTGATGTTTTGTCTTAAGCTCTTCCCTGAGATCTCTGAAACAGCTGTTTGGTTTGACACAGGGCCAGTTAAAGACCTGGTGACATCTTACCTATGCACCCAGTGTGATGGTAAGCGTGCTTCTGAGTCGATGGGCACCTGGTTTAGGGCCTCTTGCTTCCCTATCTCCTCTGTCCCCATTTTTCTGTCACCAATGAACCTGAAGCTATATGAGAATATCTCTTTCCTGTTGCTTTTTTCTCTAAGGAACTCCAAAGGAGTGGCTTTGGATCTCCTAGAAGTTTACCTGCAAGTGGATAAAACACAGGACACCCAGTTAAATCTGAACTTTTGGATAAGCAATGAATAATTTTAGTAGGTCCCAAATGTTACTATGTGTTTAGTACTACTTTAAAACCAGATTATTTGATTAACCAGAATACTCCGTTCCCTTAGTCCACCATATAACACTTTACTCTATGTTCTGTGATGTAATCTGCAAGGGAGATTGGTATTCAAGCCCTGAAAGTTCTAGTACCTTCTAGAAGGTGGCTTTCTCTGGACTAATACAGGGAAGGCAGGGAAGGCTGTGTTCCTAGAGGGATGGCAAGGGTCAGAATAGTAAGGACTGGTCCCTCTTATTTCCCTGATACGAATGGTGATAGCACTTCAGCTGTGACACAGTTTCTTCTTCTGCCCAACTGTGAGATTCAGCGAAGCTCAGATCCTGCTCTGTATCTCACCTGCCCTCGCCATTAATGGGGAGCATCATTCCCACTGCTCCATGACCTAAGGATACCCATTCTGTTAGGCATACTGAGATTTTTTTGTCTATATTGCTGTCTTTGATGTTGAATAGGTTAACGAGGATGACTCTCACCATCTATGGCATGTAAGTGAAAGTCTGTCTTCGGATTGAGTGTGTGTCATTGGTAGTCACTGTTACGTGAAACACACAAATAAAAGAACGGTTGAAATCTGCAAGGGTAGTCACTATTGGCACTAGGTTTGCTCAGCGTTTGGCTCCCAGGCTGCATCCCATATGACTCTGCAATCTAGAATGATCCTCCTTTTTTTACTCACCTCTAGCTCTCACTCTAAACTTCCGTCCTTGGTCTGTGGGGGGGTAAACACCTGAAATCCTCCAATTTACCTTGTTTGCAGGCCAAGGCTCAGCCTTGCCACCAGTTCCGGCTTCAAGCAGATGGTCAGTTCCTGGTCACTCCCTGGTTATCTGCAGGCCACTCTCCACTGCAGCATATTATCCAGCCTGGTGCTGTCAGGTGGGACTTGAGTTTTCACATCAAAGCTGTTTAGACGTGTTGTGATGGCTGATTTCTACATCTCTATACGCACCCCATTTAAGTATCATTTCAGAGACCCTATAAGTAAACGCAAAAGATTATAACAGTTTATGAAATGGGAAGTGAACCCTGGATTTTACCCCCCTGGATGTGAACGAACCCACCCAGCCAATGGCAGGAGGCTGGGCCCCACAGGATTAACTGTGTCCTCTAGCGCCTCCATCACTTCTAGAAAAAGGTGGCCCTGAGGGGCCAGGGGAATTAATGACTTAATGCCTACAAAGCTCTAGGAACAACTTGCTGCAGGTAAGGTCTCATTATCGTTAATTGTTGTTATTATTGTTGTTATTGTTGTTCTTAACCCAACTCCTGTGAAAAGCTGCCACAGCTTAGTTAACGCCCTCAGGTCAGGGGTTTAATGAATACCTCTGAATGCCAGAGGCCCCAGGCACTGGGTTCCCGCCCCCCCCACATCCAGGCTCCACCTCCTCTGAGCTCCACCTCCTCTGAGCTCCGCCTTCAGGGTCCTCTCCACCCCCAGATCTTCCCAGGCGCTACCTGAGGGGCTCCATCATTCTTCAGTCCTGCTAACAACTCCAGGTCCCACTGCAGCCCCCAGTTTCAGACACCCTCATCCCCTTTGCCACCCCTCCCCCATAATCTCACACACCTCCTTTGGCCATGCCTTCCCTTTTCTGCAGTTTTCTGGCCCCCCCCAACACGATTATTGGGGCTCCCAAACTGTTCTCCTGAGACGAGCCTTTTGAGGGTCACAAAAGCTAAGAGGGGGTTCCCTGAGCCCTGTCCTTCCCCCTTGCAGCCCCCATGTCCTGCACTGCATCCCAGGTCTCCCATCCCACCTCTGTGAGAATTTGGGGATTGTTCCTCAGGTAGCGAGGCCGGTTGGGCGGATTGCCAGGTTTAGGGTTGCGGAGTCTGGCATGAACTCACAGCCCCGTGCAGCCGCCTTCTTTAATTAATTAATTCCAATTTTTAAAAACCATGTCTTCCATTGGACCTCAGTGCATGCCTCTGGGGCATATGTCACATCAATTACTGACAACAATTAAGCACGCTGCCTAAAAGAATCCCAGAACCTCTTTAAAGACTCCAACACAATTCGGGCCTAACTGCCTTAGATCACTCCCCTGCAGATGAACCTTGAGGCAGAACCCCCCCAGGGGAGGAACTGGGCTGCAACAGTCCATTTAGAGATGGGAGATGTTCTCCTGCTGTGGGTCCCTGCCCTGGGCTGCCCACACTCCCTAACCCCAGGATTCCTCTTGGCCTTTGCTTAGATATCCAGGAAGCTAAGCTATTGCAGGTAGTGTGGTAGCCTGTTTTCTCTGGGGTAGTACCAGCGTCCCTCAGATCCCAAAGCCCACCTCTCTACTGTCCTAACTGGCCATCTTGCATGGATAAAGATGAATCTCAGACCCTCACACAACAGGACAGAGACTAAGTTAATCTGTCCTTCCATCCGTAGAGATGGTAGACGCAGGGTTAACTGATGCTTTCACAAGTGGTTTGAATGAGGAGGATGGTTAGAGAGGCTGCTTGAGGGCAGAGATGATTTCTTCATGGTCCTTGATTCCCACCTTGCATGACAGACACTTAGTAGTTATTTCAGGAAGGTTGATAGAATGTTGAAGACAAGAAGGGGAAAGAGCAGCAGTGCAGCTGCAAATAGTTTTTCCGCGCGTGAAGCAAGTAGGCAGAATGGGATTGGCCTAAAACCTTAGCCTCATTAACACTGTCCTTTCTACCCAACTGGAATTTAAAAAATCATTAATAGGCCAGCTAAGCATGGCTTTCCTTATCTATTTAACTCATTTCTTTATTGGCGTATGTGAGTCGACCGTGAATCACTTTGTCCTTTTATGTTGGCCAGAATCGTGGCTGGCCATCTGAGTCCAAACTTCCAGACAGCAGAGACCACATCTGTTCCATGTGCTTTGTATGGTGTCCAGCAAAGGGCTGCAGTACCGTGTCACAGACAAGTCCTGGACTTGGACCCTGGAGACCCAGGATTTCATTCTGGCCATGTTACCCTTAAAATCCGGACGTTGTTTTTAATTTGCTGTGAAAAATAAAGCGCAGAAATGTTTTCTGCCCTTCCTACCTCCCAGGGTTGAGGGAAGGATTAAATGAAATACTGTAAAAGAAAGATTTGTAGAAACTGTCACATATGTGTTTTCTGTTTGTTTTTTGGGTTTTTTGTTCGGTTTTGGTTTGGGGTTTTTTTGGCTGCATTGGGTCTTTGTTGCTGTGTGCAGGCTGTCTCTAGTTGCAGTGAGCGGGGGCTACTCTTGGCTGCGGTGCGCGGGCTTCTCATTGCGGTGGCTGGTCTTTGCTGTGGAGCACGGGCTCTAGGCGCGCAGGCTTCCGTAGTTGTGGCACGTGGGCTCAGTAGTTGTGGCTCGTGGGCTCTAGAGCACAGGCTCAGTAGTTGTGGCGCACGGACTTAGTTGCCCCGCAGCATGTGGGATCTTCCCAGACTAGGGATCGAACCCGTGTCCCCCACATTGGCAGGTGGATTCTTAATCACTGCGCCAACAGGAAAGTCCCCATATGTGTGTTTTCTTTTTAATTATGAAATGCATTTTGATGATAAGGACACCAGAGGAATCATGATCCAAACTCTGAGATGTTTCAAATGGAGAAGCTGATGTATAGAGACCACAGCTGTAGGGAACTATGAACCAAATGATGGTCCCAGGCCATGCTATGGCTAAAACCAGCCGAGACTGAAGTGACACTGGCTATCTCAATGGCCTCCCTCATCTCCATCCCCAAAGCAAAACAGCTCCACTCACATACCTGGCCTTGTGGTGCATTCTGGCATTTGTTTTAACTTTTCTCTGGAATTTTAGTGGGGGTGGTGGGAGCTGAGGGGGCACAGAATGAAAGTGCCCATGGACCACATATACACATGTCCACAAGTGCACGCACACGTACGAGCCCCATGACAGACAAGCCAAAAGTCCAGCTTTCTGAACTGTCTTTAAACATTATTGCTTAAAGATCTGAGAAAAAAGAAGTGAATACAAAATGGGAGTCCAGGACAGCTTTATCCATTCTGTAAAAGGGGCAGTTTCCAAAAGGAAGGGCTTAAAGATGAGAATTGGATAGTAACTCTTAGGAAAGGAATGGAATTCCAAGGTATTAACGAACACAGTCAACTTTCTAAAGTAGAATCCTAGGTATCAGCTCTGGAAGGCACTAAGAGCCATATAATCCCCTCTTTTTACAAAGCCTCAGAGGTGGAGTGACTGTACAAAGGTCACAGCACTACAAGTATTAGGGCCTAGGAGACCACGACCAGGGCTCTGGCCCCAAGTCCGGTGCAGTAGGACGGGGTTACATTAGTTAATGGGTGGGCAGGGAGCCACAACCACTGCCCCTCTATAAGTACAGGTGGCAAGAACTATTACTGACTATAATTGACTGGGGGTACACCCCTGGAAACTTGGGGAGCAAAGAAACGCAGTGAATAGGGAGCTTGTACCAGCCTGTCCAGCTCACCTTACAGGAACAAGATAACTCTGCTGCTGTTTAAATTAAATTTGTGAAGGTTTCCAGAGCTGTCAAAATATAAAGAATTTTCACTAAAATTTTTAAATCAAAAAAAAAAAAAAATGGTGGGCCTAGTGGTTAGGATTCCAGGCTTTCACTGCCATGGCCCAGGTTCATTCCCTGGTCAGGGAACTGAGATCCCGCAAGCCACGTGGCGTGACCAAAAGAAAAAGGCGGGGGGCAGGGGGTTCTGTTGGTTTCTGCCCACGGCCTTAATGAGAAAGTTAGTGAAGAACTATCCAGGGCCAGGAAACCAGGATGACAGAAGCCTCGTCTTCCAATAAGGCCAGATGTGGGTGCTAAATGTTGCCTATAATGACTGCTAAGACGAAGAAGGGAGGCACTGGGACTAGCAAAGTGATGACAGCCCTTCTTCCTGTAGCTTCTCAAGGGGGAAGAGTTAAGGGAGAGCAGAGGGACTGGGCTCGCCTTGCCAGGCCCAGGGCCTTCCAGAGTACCAGTTGCCAAGGCTTCAGATACACAGGGCAAGTGCCAGGGTCCTGGAGAGAGCAAGGATGAAAAAAACCATGAACTAAAGGAGATGCAGATGTAGAACTGAATATTAGAATTATCGTCCCTCACATGGCCAGGCTACCTGTTTTAAATCCAGAGGAATATGTAGCTGTTTTTCCGAGAAGGCCTGTTAAACCCTTTGACAGGACAGCACATTGGGAGTCCTGCTTTGCCTCCATTGTTGACTGGGCTGGGTGACATGGGCTGAGCCAGTAAACACACCTTGGCCTGGATTTCCTTCACTGGGAATAATACCTGTTCTGCCTGCTTCATGGGGTTGTTGCAAGATCTGATAATGGACATAACCTTTCTGCAAAAACCATAAAGCATGCTTCAGATGGAAGGTGACAATATTACTATTCCAATGACTAGGAGCCCTTCAGAGGTTTGGCCTGTGGGTAGAAACTCCTAGAGACTTGGTTCTTTAGCCGTCACTCTGCATACCCCTCTTCCAAGCAGGATAGCCCTGACAGGCAGAGGGTGGGGGATGGATCAAATGTCCAAGAAGGCAAAGCTGGACACCTCAGTCAGATATTCTAGGCTCACCAGCCTCCACGGATGCCAAGTTATTTCTCACACTGAATCTAAGTCTTTTCTCTTACTACTTATGCTTGCTTCCTCCTGTTCTGCCTGAAGATTTTCTCTACTTGCTAAAATATGATATCATTTTTAGTGTTTACCTACTGAAGACACTCACTATTGAAGAACACGACCCAAAGTTGCTAAATTGCAATCCCTAGAGTATGGAGTCCAAGTGTAATAAAAACCAAGCATAGGTTTTTGGAAGTAGCTAAGGACGGAGTTAACCCTCAAACCCCTTTATAAAGTTTCCATCTCTTCCCTAACCTTTTCCCAGACTCAGGTCATTTTACTCTCCACAGGAATTTTTGGGGGGTGCTATTTTGGGGAGAAATACCTGCATGTGTCTTCAAAATGTTGAGAGCTCAGCCTCAGTGCAAGAACATTTGTTAAGTGTGCTTTTAATAATGGAAGGATAGGGCTTCCCTGGTGGCACAGAGGTTGAGAGTCTGCCTGCCGATGCAGGGGACACAGGTTCGTGCCCCGGTCCGGGAAGATCCCACATGCCTCGGAGCGGCTGGGCCCGTGAGCCATGGCCGCTGAGCCTGCACGTCCGGAGACTGTGCTCCGGAAGGATAATAAGGAATTCCAAGTAAGATAAAATTTGGAGGGACTTCCCTGGTAGTGCAGTGATACCGGTTCGCTACCTGGTCCGGGAAGATCCCACATGCCACAGAGCAACTAAGCCCATGCGCTACAACTACTGAGCCTGCTCTCTAGAGCCCACAAGCCACAACTACTGAAGCCTGCGCGCCTAGAGCCCGAGCTCCACAGCAAGAGAAGCAACCGCAATGAGAAGCCCCCGCAATAAGCCCATGCACCGTAACAGAGTAGCCCCTGCTCGCCGCAACTAGAGAAAAGCCCGTGAGCAGCAACGAAGACCCAACACAGACAAAAATGAAAAAATAAATTTATTAAAAAAAAAAAAAAAGGGGTTTCCCTGGTGGCGCAGTGGTTGAGAGTCCGCTTGCCGATGCAGGGGACACGGGTTCATGCCCCGGTCTGGGAAGATCCCACATGCCGCGGAGCGGCTGGGCCCGTGAGCCATGGCCGCTGAGCCTGCGCATCCGGAGCCTGTGCTCCGCAACGGGAGAGGCCACAACAGTGAGAGGCCCGCGTACCGCATAAAAAAAAAAAAAAAAGTTAAACTTTGGAAATCATCAAGGAAGTTTGGTTTATGGTGGGAAAGGTCATGCCTTGGTTCTACTCCATCTAAGGCCTTTACCTTGCTGGGTTCATTTCCCCTCTCTGTACTCCAAGCACTTTCAATTATGGACTACTTCTCTTGGCTATGAACTTGGATAAATGCTACCTTGTTAGCTAATAGTACCCTTAATTATATTAATGATTAATAGCTAATTAGTCATAATGCTATAATACTTAAATGGAGGCTTCCTTTCTTTCAGCAGCTCCCTGTCTCAAGCGCACACGCGTGCGCGCACACACACTCACACACATATCCCCTTCCCTATTTCTGGCCACAGAACAAGCACGGCTCTAAATATGTTCTTCTGACCACCCTGGGTGATCTCTAAATTTCTCGTTTTATTAGCTGTCCCATTACTCTAGCGAATGACCACTACTGCTTATATTTTGCTTCTTTTATTTCTGTCTTCTGTCACTCACACAGCTCTTCAGTAACAAGGAGGGCAGAGTCAAGTTGTTTGTTTTCTTACCTTATTTCATAAACCAAAGAAGTTCTTTTACTTCTAAATCTCACTCGGGCCTACTTTTCTTCACTTCACCTTTCCCTAATCTTAACCCGCCCCCCACTTCGTGGAATCCCACCCCCCAGAACCCAAAGCTCCCTCCCACTCTACATTTTGGCTTCCTTTCAGCAGCCACGCCCCCAAACCAAGAGCGGTGCGCACGCGCACTCCACGCCTTTACCTGGGTGCCCGGGAGTGGGTGGAGTGGGGGAGGCGGGGGTGGAGCGGGAATCGGCAGTTTTGTGGGCGGCGGAGCGCTCACAATGTGAGCAGGAGGGAGAAAAGGTGCGCCGGAGCCAGCCCCGAGGGCTGCGCATGCGCGCCGCCGCGCCCAGCGGCCGGGATGCCAGGGGGGCGGGCGGAGGGAGGTGTCGGGCTCCCCGTAGGGCGGGGGGGCCGGAGAGGGAAGGGGCCGCGGGCGCGCGCGCGCTCTCGCCGGCGCTCGCCCTCCCTCCCTCCCTCCCTGCCCTCCTCTCCGCACACACAAGCACACACGCACACCCCCTCCCCTGCCTCCCTCCCCGCGCGCCGCCCGCCCCGCCGGCCCCGCTCGCCCTCGCGCGCTCGGAAGGGAGTCGCGAGACGTCGGAGCGGCGGCCACGTAGCGCTGCGGCGGCGGCGGCGGCGGCGGCGGCGGCGGCCGAGGCCGGGACTGCGGAGCGGCCCTGAGGACAGACGTTGGGCAGGGGGGAGGGGCCGGCCCGGCCGGCGGTTGTTACTCGAGCGCCGCGGCTACAGGCCCCCCGCCGCAGGGATGGACCGCCGAGGCGGTGGTCGGGGCGGCGGAGGCGGAGGCGGCCGGCCCGGGTGAGTAGGGGCCCCTGCCCCCAACGCACACGCCACAGTCGCGGCTGCGCCCCTGGCAGCAGCCCTTCCTCTCCGCCGCCCGCTGAGCCGACTGGGGCTCTGGGCGCCGGGTGAGCCCTTCGCCAAGGCAGCTGCGTCCAGTAGGCCGGAGCAGCCCCCATCCGGCGGGGAGGCCCGGGGCGCTGCGCTCTTCTGGCCCCGAGCCTGGGCCGGGGGCGCCCGCTTCTGCACCTTCGCCCCCTCCTTCCCGGACCCGGGCCGGACTCCAGTTTTGCAGAGTCCGCTCGCCCCGCGGCCCGAGGAGAGGCTGGTGTTGCACGGGTTAGCGGGCCGAGGGGGAGGTTTGCACCGGTCCTCGTCCGAGGATTCGCCTGCCCTGAAGCTGGTGGCTTGCACCCCCTACCTCCCCTTCCTTCCCTGCGGCTGCGCCCAAACCCCCAACCCCCGGGAGTATTGTGCCGCCTGAGATAAAATGTATCTAGTGTACAACCGCCCAACACTCACCCGGAGGGTAATGCAGACCTTTCTCCACCCCCACCACCTCCTCCCCTCCAATCAGGCTCTGCTTGAGATTCTTAGATGGGAGCCACTAAAGGTAGTGACACCCGCGTTACATCTGCACAGAACATGTTCATTGTCGAGGAATGTCTCCTGTAGAAATGATAAATGCCCCTGCCTCACCCTCGAAGACTGTCTTCACGATTTAAGATCCCATATGCTCTTCTTGAAGAGAGCCAGTCTTTGATCACATCTAGCATATCCCTCCCCCACAAAACACACACGCACACTTCCTGATTGCGGAACAGTCCCTGTCATCGCGGATCCATTGTCAGGAATGGCTTGTGCCAATCAAAGGAATGTGCTTTTGCCTTTGGAGAAGGGTGCCTTCCACAACCATGTTCTCAGGATGGTGCTGCGTGAGTCTGGCTTTGATTGTCCCGTGTTCAAGCATCATTATTACAGTGTTTCCCCTATATGCATCTCCCATGGACCCTCAGTAATACCTGAGTGATGCTTTTTTCCCAGTTAATTACATACATATGGTGTGTGGGAATTTCATTGTATTTTAAATTTCGTTTATTTTTGTTGTAATTTTTAACATCTATGGTCAAGGCATAGTAAATATATAGGGTAATATTTTAGGAAGAACGTGTATTTTTTCCCAGAGATGGTCAGATCCATATTGTTCTGGGAATGGCAACTAGCACGTGCTTTGTTGACACATGTATATGCTTAGGGAATGAAGAGCTGCTGTGGCTGGCATGTGAGAGTGTGTGCAGGTGATGTTCCCATGTAGGGCTGATTTGAGAGTGGTGAGCTGTACTGTGATAGGGCTGGCAGGCATCTTGGATGTTTGTATCAGGACTGTGCACATGTATTCAGATAGATACTACCTTTAGTATAATTTTGTTTAAAATGTTCACTGCTGAGTTTTAGGGATTCTGGAAAAGTCTACTTCAGTGGTTCTTAACCTTTCTTTGGAGTCATGGAAGCCTTTAGGACCCTCTTCTGGGTGAAATAGACACACATAATTTTGTATGCAATTACAGTCATCTTGAGCCTGGTCCTGGGACCTCAGGTTAAGATCTATATTATGCAAAAGTGAAAGGAATTTGAGTTTTGTGTTTTGCTTTGTTTTGTTTGTCTCTTGAGGATTGGCATTACTTTGATCCTGAGCAGTAAGCAACAAAATAGATTAAATATGTATCCTTGCATTCTGTTCTTTGATTACAGTGAGTTAGGTATTTGTAAGGTATCATTTGCCTGTCTTCCTGTAAAGAGATGTATGTGAGAGTTTAAGAAACAGTTAAAACTGAACTCAAAAGAACTTGCCTAAATTTGACCAGTTGATAACGTATATTCCTTGCACTATCTTCTAAATGTAGTAAATTTCAACAACAGTCAGTGGTCTGTTTTGTGATGTGTATCTGGAATTGTTTTGTGTTCTTTGAGGTTGATCCCATCTCTTAAAAGAAGGCCTTATCATTCCCCTAATAGAGCACCTGCTCTGTGAAGGTTTTTCAACTTTATTAAATATGATTTCATGTCTTTTTTCAGGGTGATGTTGCCATCAGAATCATCCATTTTTAAATGTTTTAATGGAAGGATTTTCAATAAACGTGATTGAAGGGGCTTATATTACAGGTTATATATTTTTTTCATGTCATGCCTAAAGTTTTACTGTCAGAAATTATTTGCCTATCCTAAACTCAAAAGTATTTCAAAGTTGCAAATTTGTTGCTTTTCTTTGTCAGCGTAGTATAGTGACAAATCATTAAAATCTCAGGGGACAGTGTGTGCTTCCTTGATTTAATATTGCAGAACCTCTTCTAACCAGTCACTTACTTAAACACCCACACACCACAAAGCAGCTGATCATGTAACTCATATGGCTGTGAGAACAGCATTCTCTCTGCCAGATTCAGAGCTTGGAAGCTGGAAAACAATTGCATAGCAGTGAAACACTTACGGAGTAGTGGTGCCAGCAGCTCACTCTCATTAATACAAACAGCTTTTGCTTTAGTTTTTTCAATGCTCTTTGTCAGACACCCTTCTTCAGACACCCTTCCCTTGGGAGGTTTCAGATCAGCAGCTCCTACTCAAGGGAAACAGCACCTACTTTCTGCAACTGTGGCCTCAAGATCTGATTCGTGACACCCAGAGCTGTTTCCATTTCTGCTCTAAGTATGGGAAGTAATCTTGTAGTGTGGTAAGAAGATACTTTTCAAGTCTGTAGAAAAAAGTTGATTAGTAACGCTGCGGATGTGATTTTGTTTTGGAATGTCTGAAGCCTATCAAAGAAGTAAACTGTAAAAGTGAATTGCTTCAAGAAATCACCTTTTTCTCAAGAGTTTTAGAAAATTTCACCAAAAATGTGAATACACTCTTGAGTTTCATTTCCCTTGTTCCAAAAAGTCAGTTGATTTTGAATCATAGCCTTTGGAACTAGTTATTCTGAAGGAGGTGACTGAGTTTCCTCGCTGGGAATTCCTGGGTCTTGTGCCATGGTTTTAGGTATGATATTTTTCTCATCTTTGTCATCATTTCAGACAGTTGGCCCTTGAATTTACTTTGATAAAGGAGAGCTGCTGTTGGAGTTAGTGACTTTAGCTGAGGGAGGATCACAGAGGTGGCTCTTTGGAGCCAGGGAGAACGAAGTTTGAATAAAGCGCCACTGGCTTTATGGCATTAGACAAGTCACCTTGACCTCTCTAGCCTCAGTTTCCTCATCAGAACAGGATTTGTTATAGGTATTAGAGATAATGTATGCAAACTTCTAGAACAGTTCCTGGCACATATGCACATTAAGGACTCAATAAATGGTAGGACACAAGTGATGTGGGAGTGAAACTGCAGATCATTTTGGCTTCCAGGATTTCGAGGGCTGGTTCTGCGATCTGCATACTTTCATCTGTGCTGATTTGGGATGAAAAAATTGCAAATATTTGACTTGGAGCATACCTAAGACTTGCAGGTGCACTGTGCTTATTGGAACTTTGATTTGTTGCTCTATGGCTGGCTGAACTTCGTGGAGACAATAAAACTTGGCTCCAAATTCTACAGTGTTACCCACAGGCTGTGCTTGTTTTAAGCCTTTACAGAGCTTATGCGGTGAAAGGGGTGTTTTAGGACATTAATGTAGCTCAATAAGTTCTGTGTCCAGAGTTGAATCACGTGCAAAGCCTTGTGTAAATTTTCATGGTTAATGCAAGCCATAAAGTGCTTGGTAGAATCAGTGAAGACATCAGATGCTTTAGTTAATCTGTTTGTTTATATAGCAGTTACCTTTGATTTTTGAAGACGCTTATGAACATTTTTTCTTAAAGAATCCCCATTGCTCTTCTGAGGTTTTTAGTCAGAAAGGCAGTTTTATGGTAAAATATGACATTATCTTTTTCCTTTTTTAAATATAGTTTAAGAGACTGGTTACTCTGAAAAGTAGATTCAAGAGCATGTATACAGCTTTATTCAGTGCATAGAGCTTTTAAAATAGGATTTCTTGGGTTCTATAGAATTAAATTATTCTGTCATTTTTGCAGAATATCACTGTGTTAAGTCTGTGAACCCACCAAAGTTAGCTAGAGACTTTTCAGATAAGGTAGACACATCAGTAATGCATTAGAATTTACCTCAAGGGAATCTGCTAAGCCTTATTTTCTTTTATTATTGAGCCACCTAGGGGCTTGCCCATCAGTGGAATCAGTCACTGGTATTGGGTTGCTGATAAAGAGGGATTGGCAAATAATGGTCTTAGACTCTCCTTAGACTTTGCAGAACACTTGAAAGAACTTAACTTCGGCCAGAATGTATAATATTAATAACACCATCATTAATGCTGTGTGAGCCCAGACTGACTAAACAAATGAAATTTAGATGATTGAGTTACATATTTTTTTCTCAACTATAATACATTTTGCTAAGTAAAATTTTTCTTGGAAAGGGGTGCTATTTTTTTAATTATTATTTTTTCTAGTTTACCAGAGTCAAATGGCTTAGCAGATAGCTAGTTGCTTTTGTCAGTTTCTTGATAGATGAATCAGTGTGTGGTGAGCAGGGTTTGTTGGAAGAGAGTAAGAATGGAAATGATGCAAAGAATGGCTCCTTAGCCTGATTCTTTGGTCTTTACTCTGCATGTGGCATCAGAGGGTTGTGACTCTACCTGGATTTCACCAAGACATGCAGTGGTAGGTGATTCCTTTTGTCTTTAATGCTAGTGTAGAACATAGTCTTTTACACATTTATACTTTTCAGCTTTGGAATGTTGATTCAGTTTGGGGAATTCAATGGAATATAACTTCTTAATTACACTGCGTGAGCTATAAAATGAGTTCTCTAACTAGGTCCTTATGAATTGTTTTCACCCTTCTGAATGTGTCATTTTAATAGATCTAGAGTAGTATCAGTGGCCTAGAAACACTGAAATACATGGGAAGTGTTTCATTTTTTGAGGAGGTGGCAAGGAGAGTGTTTATGATCTCAATTTTGTGCATAAATAAATATGTATTTCTTCCCAGTTCCTCTTAAAACTGTGACCCAGATGCCCAGGGACTTTTCCTGTATTAATATACTAGGAGCTAGAGTTTGAAGTTACCTTGTCTGAAAGATCCTGAGCCCTTCAGTTTTCTTTTTAGCATACCAAGCATGCAAAGTCATTTAAATTAACTCATCAAAAGTTTGGAAAGAACCTAAATGCCCATCAGTAAGAATTGGATAAATAAATTAACATATATTCATGCAATTGAATAAATTTTATATGGCTACAAAAACAAATGAAGAAACTGTATATTACTGTGGAAAATCTCTCAGCCATATGTAAGTGTAATACAGTGTGTACTCGTTTGAGTATGGCTTATAAGATGCACCCATATCATTATATGTAAGAATAATTAGTTTATTCTCGTATAATATTCCATTGTATGCGTATATTATAATTTATTTCTCCATTCTACCATTAATGGACATTTGGATTGTTTCTGGTATAGCTGTCATGAGTAATGCTCTAGTCACTGTATTCTCTTCTGTATTTAAAATTTTTGATCCATGCAAGTGTATACTACATAATTTTTTTTTAATTTAAAAATTACCTCATTTCAAATGGCTAGTTTCCTCCTGTCAGGTTGCGGTAAAGAAAGTATACACTTCTGCATCCATTCCAACTTGTCGGGGATTGTAACAATAACCAAAGGACAGTTTGTTCTGCCTTTCAGTATCTCCTCAACCTTTTCATCACCTCAAATGGAAAGTTAGATTTTTTTTCTTTAAGATGACTTGTGTCTCTAAGGTCAGGTGGTGCAGTGAGTACCAAAAAACATGTCCAGAGAAGCCAACTGTTGCAGGGTTGTACTGTTCTAAATCTAGAGCTGATGTTTATTTAATCCCTGTAACACTGTTTCTCGAACTTTTGGACCATGATCCACAGTAAGAGCAGTATATGCATGCCTACGTTATTCACTCGCATACATGTCCCCACCCACAACTGAAACAAAAGCTTCATGAAACAGTATTTACCCTTACCATCTGTGAGGCAGTCTGTTATTTTATTCTATTTCATTTGTAAAAATTGGGTTGGGACAGACAGTTTGAAAATCACTGCCCAAAATAGAGCTTAACAAAAAGTGTTTTCTTGAAGTAGGTGCTAAGCAAATGCTTACTGGATTAAATGGGGGTGGGAGAGTGATAAAACAAAAAGCTGGGCTTAAAGGTATGAGTTTGAAAGTAGAAAGCTAAGAAATGTGGCATGAAGAAAATCATCATGTTTATGACCTTACTCCATATAGAGGGGTAATTCTTAACGACCTGAAACTCTGGAAAGGTTAAGGTTAGATTCTCATTTTGCCTAGCATTTAAACTGTGTTCTTCTGAGAGGTAGGAAACCTACTATTACTTAATACACACACACACACACACACACACACGAGAGCACTGGCTACCTGTCTATTCATTAAGTTAGGTAGAATTAAGAGGACTACGAAATACATACAAACAAATATATACAAATATATACAGTGTAATCTTCTTTAACACAGAGTCTGGTTTAAACAACAATTTATTTGTGTAGAGTGGTTACAGAATAAAAATACATCAAGGACTCAGTAGTGAATTTTTACTTCTATGTGAAAATCAGACGCCGGGCTTGGACTGTATTTCAGAGACAGCTCTATCAGAAAAGCAATCTTCAGAACCTGGTTCTCTGGAAGGACAAAACTTAAAAGTTACTTGGTTGGAGTTGTCTTCCATTTCCATACCCAAAGTTATGTATACTGTGAATATGTCTGTATTTTTATTTATTTATTTATTTATTTATCTATCTACCATTTAATTCTCATATAACCCTTTGAGGTAGGTATTATTATCCCCATTTTGCCAACGGAGAAATTAAGACAAAATGAGGCTGTGTAACTTGCCAAGTTGAATGTATTCTTTTCTTGGCATTGAGATTTTATAGGAAGAGACCCATCAAATCATTTTATTTTGCTAATTGAAAAATTAATTTTAAAATTGAATTTAAAAATCCATAAATATTTCTGGCTTTTAGAAGCCAGAGACTGAGTAAGTAATTTGTTTTAATTTTTTTATTTTATGTATTTTTTTTTTTTTTTTGGCCACACCATACAGCATACGGGATCCTAGTTCCCCGACCAGGGATTGAACCCATGCCCCCTGCAGTGGAAGCGCAGAGTCCTAACCACCGGACCACCAGGGAAGTCCCTGGGGTTTTTGTTGTTTTGGGGGTTTTTTTGGCTGCATTGGGTCTTCGTTGCTGCACGCGGGGTTTCTCTAGCTGCAGCGAGTGGGGGCTACTCTTTGTTGTGGTGCACGGGCTTCTCATTGCAGTGGCTTCTCTTGTTGCAGAGCACAGGCTCTAGGCGTGCAGGCTTCAGTAGTTGCAGCATGTGGGCTCAGTAGTTGCAGCACACAGACCCCTAGAGTGCACGGGCTTCAGTAGTTGCAGTGCGTGGAAGGAAGTCCCTATTTTAATTTTTAAATTAATGTACAGTAAAATTGACATTTTGACATGTGTACAGTTCTTTGAGTATCAATACCTGTATAGATGCGTGTAACCACCACCACAATCAGGATACAGAACAAGTCCATCACCCAAAGACTCCTTCTGTAATCCCTTTTCATTCATACTCTCCCCCACCCTCCACTCTGACAACCATTGATCTGTTGTCCATCTCTATAGCTTTGTCTTTTGGAGAATGCTATGTAAGTGGGATCATTCAGTAGGTAACCTTTTGAGACTGGCTTCCTTCACTCAGCATGACGCCTATGAGATTCATCCAAGTTTTTGTGTGGATCAACAGTGTGTTCCTTTTTATCACCAAGTAATGTTCCACTGTGTGGATGTACCACAGGTGGTTTATTCATTAACCGGTTGAAGGACATTTGGATTGTTTCTAGTTTGGAGTGAATGTAAGTTCTCATTCCTCTAGAGTAAATACCTAGGAGTGGGACTGCTTGATGCTATGGTGTGTGTATGTTTCACTTTATAAGAGACTGCCAAACTCTTTTCCAGAGAGAGTGTGCCCTTTTGCATCTCCACCAGTAACACATGAAAGTCCCATTTGTTCTGCATCTTGGCAACACTTGAAATTGTCAGTGTTTTTAATTTTAGCCATCCTGATGGGTATGTAGGAATAATTCATTTTGAGCCTTATGACCAGAATCTGGGTGATAGGCCCAGCTCTGCCATCAACTAGCTGTTGACCTTACAGGAACCATTTAACATTTTAAAGCCTCCTCTTCCCTCATCTCTCATATAATGGAGAATACTGAATGTGTTATAAGTTCTCTTGCAGCTCCCCAATTCATTGGTACGGAAAGATAAACCCTTGGCAAGAGGACAGATTTCTGTTGCTTGTGCAAAAAAAAAAATCTATTGACTGATCTCAGCTAAGGTACATATTTATAAATAGAATCTATGTGAAATAACGTGATATTTATAACTATAGTGTAGCTCTAGCTAAGCATAATAATACTGTGACGTGTCATGTCTGTTAGCTATTATATAGCTAATGTTGCAGTTAACATTGACAACCTAGAGTCTTTGGCTAATGTCTGATGTTTTTATAGTAGAACTATTCTCAGCTTTCTACCTTTATAGTTTACAGTAAGTTTAATAACAAATATTTTGCCTTTTTCAGTTGTGAACAGGGGATCGCTTTTTAAAAATTACATATTTGGGTACTTAATGTCTTATTTGAGTGTGACACAAATTGCTTCTATAGCATTATGAAGAATAGCTTTATTATTTTTCTAAAAAATTGTACAGGTTTATCCAAAATTATTTAAAGGGCTTTCCTGGTGGCGCAGTGGTTGAGAGTCCGCCTGCCGATGCAGGGGACGGGGGTTCGTGCCCCGGTCCGGGAAGATCCCACATGCCGCGGAGCGGCTGGGCCCGTGGGCCATGGCCGCTGGGCCTGCACGTCCGGAGCCGTTGCTCTGCAGCGGGAGAGGCCACAGCGGTGAGAGGCCCGCGTACCGAAAAAAAAAAAAATTATTTAAGGATTACAGAAAATATAAAGAAAGAAATAAAATATCTCCTTCCCCATCTTTACCCCTGTCCTGAGATATCTCTCAATATGAGCATATATATGCATGATTGTATATGCATAGTTTGACATAGTGAGATTGCATGATTCCATTCCCACACGTTCTTTAGTCTTTTTTTTTTCCATGTGGACATATTTCTGTGTCTTTTAATATAAACCTATGTCATAATTTGGTTATGTAGTATGCCAGTGTCTGTGTATATCATTATTTATGTTTCAAATTTTTGTTATATTAAATAGTGCTATAACGAATGCCCTTGTGTACACATCTTTGTATACCTGTCGTATTATCTACTAATGAGGAATTCTCGATGGCTGGGTCCAAAAATATGCACACTTCACAATTAGGAAAATAGTGCTAAGCTGTTCTAAGGAAGGTTATTCCATATTCACATAGCATTCTGAGCTGTAGTCGGCCATACCAGCTGATGTCAGAAGTCAGTCAGGTTATCTTGGCATTAGCCATTTTGGGATTTAAGCCATAAAACATACCTATACGTGTTTGTAGGTGAATCCGGCTGAAAAAACCCAGCCCGTTTCATAATTGATAGTCTTTACCAAGTAAACCTGAAAAAGTTTAAAAACATCAAAGTTTAAAAAAACAGTTTTTTAGAGAATTCCCTGGTTGTCCAGTGGTTAAGACTCTGAAGGCCCCGGTTCAGTCCTTGGTGGGGGAACTGAAATCCTGCAAGCCTAGCGGCACAGCTCGCACCCCCCAAAAAAAAGTTTAAAAAAAACTCACTTTTGAGAAAAACTAATAAACCAACTTGCTTTTTTAATTCAAAGAAAATCTTTTAATTAATGCGATTATGTCAATTTGTGTTATCCCAGTAAGTTATGTGGCCTCTCCCGTTGCAGAGCACAGGCTCCGGACGCGCAGGCTCAGCGGCCATGGCTCACAGGCGCAGCCGTTCCGCGGCATGTGGGATCTTCCCGGACCGGGGCACGAATCCGTGTCCCCTGCATTAGCAGGCGGACTCTCAACCGCTGCGCCACCAGGGAAGCCCAAGTTCTCTTTTTTAAAATAAAAAATTTAAAATTTTGGAATAATTTTAGATTTACAGAAAAGTTACAAAGAGAGTACCTATATACCACCTCATCCAGTTCTCTTCTTTTTTCTTCCTCAAAATGAACACATATACATTTATTTCTTGGTTATAAAAAAAAAACCTTGGATTAAAATCTACACTTAAAAATATTATAATAACAGAGTACAACTAACTATATAGAAATATTATAAATGGTGATTGATAATCTTTAATAACTGTGTGGTCTTTTTGTGGTTTATGGAATAATGGTAGAGTTTAAGGTCCAGTGCTCTTAAAAGTCTATTTCCCTTTTTTCTATAACTATGCTTCCATTTCCTAACCTATTACTGATACTTAGAGTTTTACCTAACAGCCATTTAAGATAAAATAATTTAGTCTTCCACATTACTCTGAAACCTAAATTGAAAACAAATATTTCTTTAAAAGCAATTACATATTTCCGTGCTTATTACTTGCTCCACATATATTATAAAAGTTGAGTGCTTTATATTAGAGAAGTTAATCTGAAATCATTCTTAGCTAAATTCATTGTTATAATTGTTAGAACAGGTAAAATAAAATGGTAGGAACATTAAAGTTGGAATATTTTTATTGTATGTTTGGCAAACTATGAAAATTAACATTTGAAAATTACTTCACTGTGTTGACATTTTGTTGTTTAGTTATAAAAGTAGAAATATGAAAATATTGCAGATGGTTATATCTTATGAATAAAGTAGAAAACCATATAAAAAGCATAATAATGAGTATAACGTTTGTATAGGATTTTGAGATATTTTTCACATATATTACTCTTTAAAAACTTTTTCATTTAATTTAATTTTTTATTGAAGTATAGTTGATTTACAATGTCATCTTAGTTTTAGGTGTACAGCAAAGTGATTCAGATATATATACATTTTTTCTTTTTCAGATTCTTTCCCTTATAAGTTATTACAAAATATTGAGTGTAGTTCCCCTCATCTAGTTCTGTTATTGTTTACAGTCTTAATTACACTAAGAAACCAATACTGGTACATTACTATCAACGTAACTCCAAACTTAATTCAGATTTCACTAGTTTTTCAACTAACATCAGTTTTCTATTTGGAAACATCCTAAATCAAGCTTTTAAACTCTATACTTGAATAAGCTTGAATATCTGTTCATAGATTAAGTTTAGTCATACAGTGTACCTATGTATATACCATATATAATGTATCTGGATGTCTATATTTGTTTAGACAAATTTAAGTTTTCTTTGACATTATTATCTTTGAAAGTTATCTTTTGATGTTCACAGTCATTCTCTCCAAGGCTATTTTAGGGTAAGTTTGAAGGTCTTTTTCCCCATCCTTCTTGTGTCCATGCAGAAAAATGGTTTATAACATGGATGAGTCTAGCTCTTGCATAGTGATAACCCTTTTCAGTCCAGTTACGGGTCCCTGTCTCCAGGAGCACATGGAAAACAGCCACCTTTTGTTTACTAGAAAATTAACTTGTGCCAGATGGTTACGCTGTCTGCAGTGTCTGGCTCTGAGAGAATATAAGTATTAAGCAGTTCTTGAAGGAGAAAAAGGTGCTGGTCTTGAGGCAGAATACCATTACAGATGGGGTACTACTTGAGTATCTTTCACTCTGCGCTTGCTAATGCAGAAAATCCCTCCCGAGGCAAACCATGACATCCAAACTCTACATTAATTTAAATCATTCCCTGAAACAGTTTATTTTATGGAAGAGGAGGAAGAAATTGACAATATCACATGGATATGGATTTTTAAAAATCACTTTCCTCCCAGCCTAAACAGAACTGTTGCGTATTCTTTCCATTAGCTTACACGTCCTTTTAAAAGGAAATAAAAATCCTCCTGAGCATTCTACGAAACAAAAATGGTGGTCAAGGAAAGCTTCATGAAGAAGGTGCATTTGAGCTAGGTCTTGACAGGCGGCTAGGATGTTATGGTCATGTGGATGGCAGGGGGAGGGATGTTCTAGGTAGAAGGAAAGAATGACATAGTCAAAGGTTTAGAAGTGGAAAAAGTCAAGGTTCATTTGAAAAATAGCATGAGGATGTTAGGTGGGCGGGGAGGACTTTGGGAGCCAAGACTGAAAAAGTCAGCTGGGCGCAGGTGGTGGAGGGCTTCTGAATGCTTTGCTAAGGAACTGAACTTTACTCCAAGGCTCTAGAGACCAGTAAAGGTTTGTAGCTAGGGAGTGACATGATCCAAATTCTTTAGGAAAATGGAGTTTAAAAAATCTCTGTGTAAGGGGGTTTGAAAGAGGGAGGCAGACAGACTGAGGTGATGAGGGCCTGAACTCAGAGGTTACGTTAGCAATTGGAACAGGGAGGACAGGGCAGTTTTTAAAAACAGGACTTGTTGGTTCCTTGGATATTGGGGTAAGGTAGAAGGAACAAGCCCCAAATGAATATGAGGTTTGGATCCTCAGTCAGAGACTGTAGCTGCTTCATTTGGATCTTCCACAAACTTGACCGTAAAATAAGAACTTAACATCAGTAGCATCCAGGGCTTCCCTGGTGGCGCAGTGGTTGAGAGTCCGCCTGCCGATGCAGGGGACACGGGTTCGTGCCCCGGTCCGGGAAGATCCCACATGCCGTGGAGCGGCTGGGCCCGTGAGCCATGGCCGCTGAGCCTGCGCGTCCGGAGCCTGTGCTCCGCAGCGGGAGAGGCCACGGCAGTGAGAGGCCCGCGTACCACAAAAAAAAAAAAACAATAGCATCCTAGAACTGAGGAAAAGTATGTAGCATCCTTGTTTTAGAAACAATAAAATGGAGCTTAGAACTGAGAATACATGATATTTGCTGGCTCATGATGGAGGGAGAAAACCAAGGAAGGAAGAAGGTAGTTTTTCATTGAATGGTGAGAACCGTGGCTATGGCCTGTGCTTACATCTGACTTTTATACAGTGAAATGCTTACGGCCATTGCACTTACGGTGATAGCAACACCACAACACTGACTGAATAAGAAGAGAATCCTGGTCACCTCATAGTACAGCAGATTTAGAAAATCATCTAAAATGGTCTTCTGCACACCCACAAGTCTCTCTGTATAAGCATACATGTATTTTGTTTGGATAATGGTTTCTTAGTTCGACCTGTAAGTATGAAGGTGGCAGAATGTACTGTGTAGCATATCAGCTGGAGAACACACATAAAGCAGCTTTAATGGCAGTTCTTACTAAAATATTGGCTATGTACTTAAGCAATATAGATCTAAAACCTTACCTGTAGCCAGGTCTACATAGTAAGTTCCACATGAAGACAGAAGTTTGTGGTTCAGTTTTATTGTCCTGTCACTGAAACATTAAAAGCTAACTTAGTATCTGGGATACAGTAATGTCTACTCTCTAAAGGCTGGATTCTGATCTTGACTGAGTGATGACCTTACTAGGCAAATTGTTTTACTTCTAACATGTTTAATTTTTCTTTTATACTTTTGATCATTCTGTGTTAGCGTATTTGGGATTAAAGTTTTATTAAATCAGAAATATACCATAAGACCTGTATGCAGAAAAGTATAAGACACTGATGAAAGAAATTAAAGATGGTACAAACAGATGGAGAGGTACACCATGTTCTTGGATTGGAAGAATCAATATTGTGAAAATGACTATACTACCCAAAGCAATCTACAGATTCAATGCAATCCCTATCAAATTACCAATGGCATTTTTTACAGAACTAGAACAAAAAATCTTAAAATTTGTATAGAGACACAAGAGACCCCGAATAGCCAAAGTGGTCTTGAGGGGAAAAAACAGAGCTGGAAGAATCAGACTCCCTGACTTCAGACTATACTACAAAGCTACAGTGATCAAGACAATACGGTACTGGCATAAGAACAGAAATACAGATCAATGGAACAGGATAGAAAGCCCAGAGATAAACCCACGCACCTATGGTCAACTAATCTATGACAAAGTAGGCAAGGATATACACTGGAGAAAAGACAGTCTCTTCAGTAAGTGGTGCTGGGAAAACTGGACAGCTACATGTAAAAGAATGAAATTAGAACACTCCCTAATACCATACACAAAAATAAACTCAAAATGGATTAGAGGGGCTTCCCTGGTGGCGCAGTGATTGAGAGTCCGCCTGCCGATGCGGGGGACACGGGTTCGCGCCCCAGTCCGGGAGGATCCCACGTGCCGCAGAGCGGCTAAAAAAAAAAAAAAAAAAAATGGATTAGAGACCTAAATGTAACACCAAACACTATAAAACTCTTAGAGGAAAACATAGGAAGAACACTCTTTGACATAAATCACAGCAAGATCTTTTTTGATCCACCTAGAGTAATGGAAATAAAAACAAAAATGAACAAATGGGACCTAATGAAACTTCAAAGCTTTTGCAAAGCAAAGGAGACTACAAACAAGATGAAAAGACAATCCTCAGAATGGGAAAAAATATTTGCAAACGAGTCAGCGGACAAAGGATTAATCTCCAAAATATATAAACAGCTCATGCGGCTCAATATTAAAAAAACAAACAACCCAATCCAAAAATGGGCAGAAGACCTAAATAGACATTTCTCCATAGACGAATACAGATGGCCAAGAAGCACATGAAAAGCTGCTCAACATCACTAATTATTAGAGAAATGCAAATCAAAACTACAATGAGGTATCACCTCACACCAGTTAGAATGGGCATCATCAGAAAATCTACAAACAACAAATGCTGGAGAGGGTGTGGAGAAAAGGGAACCTTTCCTCTTGCACTGTTGGTGGGAATGTAAATTGATACAGCCATTATGGAGAACAGTATGGAGGTTCCTTAAAAAACTAAAAATAGAATTACCATATGACCCAGCCATCCCACTACTGGGCATATACCCAGAGAAAACCATAATTCAAAAAGACACATGGGGCTTCCCTGGTGGCGCAGTGGTTGAGAGGCTGCCTGCCGATGCAGGGGACACAGATTCGTGCCCCAGTCCGGGAAGATCCCACATGCCGCGGAGCAGCTGCGCCCATGAGCCATGGCTGCTGAGCCTGCGCATCCGGAGCCTGTGCTCCGCAACGGGAGAGGCCACAACAGTGAGAGGCCTGCGTACCGCAAAAAAAAAAAAAAAAAAAGACATATGTACCCCAGTGTTCATTGCAGCACTATTTACAATAGCCAGGACATGGAAGCAACCTAAATGCCCATTGACAGACGAACAGATAAAGAAGATGTGGTACATATATACAATGCAATATTACTCAGCCATAAAAAGGAACAAAGTTGAGTCATTTGTAGAGGCGTGGATGGATCTAGGGACTGTCATACAGAGTGAAGTAGTCAGAAAGAGAAAAACAAATATCGTATATTAATGCATATATGTGGAACCTGGAACAATGGTACAGATGAACTGGTTTGCAGGGCAGAAATTGAGACACAGATGTAGAGAACAAACGTATGGACACCAAGGGGGGAAACTGGTGTGGAGTGAGGGTGGTGGTGGGATGAATTGGGCAATTGGGATTGACATATATACACTACTATGTATAAAATGGATAACTAATAAGAACCTGTTGTTTAAAAAAGTAAATAAAATTAAATTTAAAAAAAAAGTACACACAAAGTACTCTACACTTACCATAATGTATAGCTGGGTTTATTTCTATTTAATAATAAATATTTTTTCTCCCGCAAAAAAAAAAAATATACCATACTGCTTACATTATAGTTTTTAGAGATATAAAATTTAAGTTGTATAAAAGAATATTAAATGTAGTCATAATACAGAGGGATTTTCACACTATATTTTACTTCTGTAATTCCTTAGTCAAAAGATTAATTTAGAGTTAATTGTACTTGTCATAAAATATATTTTCTCCATTGTTGTCAGGTTAACAGTGTCCTGTATGTTTCTAAATTATGATATTATTTTTGGTTTTTCAAAACCCTTTTTATATTATAGAAATTCTCAAATATAAAAACAGGGAAAATATAATGAGCCGAAATATACCCATATCCCAGCTTCAACAATTATTGTACATGGCTAATCTTGTTTCATATATATCCACCCTCACTATAATTCCCTCCCTCCAATTACTTTGAAGCAATTCTAAATGTCATATCATATTATTTTTATATACAAAAATTCTTTTTTAAAAAAAAGACAGGGCTTCCCCGGTGGCGCAGTGGTTGAGAGTCCGCCTGCCGATGCAGGGGAATGGGTTCATGCCCTGGTCCGGGAAAATCCCACATGCCGCGGAGCGGCTAGGCCCGTGAGCCGTGGCCGCTGAGCCTGCCCTTCCGGAGCCTGTGCTCCGTAACGGGAGAGGCCACGATAGTGAGAGGCCCGTGTACCGCAAAAAAAAAAAAAAAAAAAAAAGACAATACCATGATTATACTAAAAGACTTCCTGACCATCATTAAGTGTTCAGTGTTTTTTTAAGTCTTTTGTCATTTACAGACAGTTCTGGGTGTACTCTGATGCTTTTGCAAAAATGTTCCTATAAAAGGGTTTCATCTTCAAGGAATTCATGGAAAAGGCTCTGACAAGTACAGGTTTCTGGTAACTGACTATACTGCTGAACTGAATGAATAAGCATTTTCAGAACTCTAATGGAAAACTGATGATTTCATAAAAGTGCTAACAAAAGATCAAAATGAAAAAAAATTAATTACGTGGGACTGAGTGAACTGATGAGGATGATTATAATTTTTGTGACTTTCTGTTTGAATAAAAAAAAAATCCCACAACGACTCAGAGGCAAAAAATATACACATCAATTTTCACTGCAAAGTAAAGGAGCTGTTACGGTGGAGGATTATTGGACTGAATGTCAATATTATGACGTAGTATGAGAGTGTTTCGTGTTTGGTAATTGCAATCATTGTTGCTTTTGTTGTGGTCATCCATTTACAATGCTTGGTGTCAGTTTATCTCCTGTAAAAATAAAATACAGTGTGTGTGTGTGAAAAAAAAAAAAAGACAACTTAATACTATGATTATACTAAAAGACTTCCTGACCATCATTAAGTGTTCAGTCAGTGTCTGTACTTCCCAAATGACTCATAATTGTTTTTTCAGTTAGTGTTTTCAACATTTAGACACAGGCTAGAATGTTGAATTAAGTTCAAAAGAAGTGATTGGCTAATATGTCTGTTAAGTCTCTTTATAAGTTCTCCTTCCTTTCTTTCTCTTTTTCCTTGGAATTTTTGTTGAAGAATCCCTATCATTTGTTGTATAGTCTCCCATAGTCTGGATTGTGCTGCTTGTACCCACGTGATATCGGTTAACATGTTCCTCGGTGCCTTCCTGTAAATTGGCTTTTAGATCTACAGGCTTGATCAGATTAAGGTTCAATTTTTCTTGTGGGTGCGGAGCAAGACTAATAGCTGGTGGTGTGTAATTCTACCAGGAGACGTACAGTGCTGGTTGTTTCTTCTTCGGTACTGTTACCAGCCACTGATGATCTTTGCCTATATCTATTAATTCATCATGGGTTGCAAAATAATACCAAACACTATAACTTCTTCTTCAATTATTAGCTGGAATGCTTCTATAAAAAGAAATTTCCCCTCGGGCTTCCCTGGTGGCGCAGTGGTTGAGAGTCCGCCTGCCGATGCAGGGGACACGGGTTCGTGCCGCGGTCCGGGAAGATCCCACATGCTGCGGAGCGCCTGGGACCGTGAGCCATGGCCGCTGAGTCTGCGCGTCCAGAGCCTGTGCTCCGCAACGGGAGAGGCCACAACAGTGAGAGGCCCGCGTACCGCAAAAAAAAAAAAAAAAAAAAAAAAAAAAAAACTTTCCCCTCAACAAATATTTAGTTTCCTTGAGGTACAGATCTCATAGGAATGGCAGACTAAATGCTTGATTCTTGCCCTTCACTTACCAGTTTTCAGAAGAATGAGTTGGTTCTCTTAGCATCCTCTAAAGGTGACCAATGGATTTAAGCATATTTGAAGTGTTGCAGTGCATTACTGTTATTCATCCTTGTTGATACTCAGTTGTCCTGTTTTTGTCCATTAGGAGCTTATCAGGCTGGCTCCTGAGTCTTTTTTTTAATATATAAATTTATTTATTTATTTATTTATTATTTTTGGCCGCGTTGGGTCTTCGTTGCTGCGTGCAGGCTTTGTCTAGTTGCGGTGAGCGGGGGCTACTCTTCATTGCAGTGCGCGGGCTTATTGTGGTGGCTTCTCTTGTTGCGGAGCATAGGCTCTGGGCATGCGGGCTTCAGTAGTTGTGGCACGTGGGCTCAGTAATTGTGGCTCGCAGGCTCTAGAGCACAGGCTCAGTAGTTGTGGCGCACAGGCTTAGTTGCTCTGGGGCATGTGGGATCTTCCCGGACCAGGGCCCAATCCCGTGTCCCCTGCATTGGCAGGCGGATTCTTAACCACTGCGCCACAGAGAAGTCCCTCCTGAGTCTTTTTTTTAAAAATTTTTTTTTATAGATTTATTTTTATTTATTTATTTTTGCCTGAGTTGGGTCTTCGTTGCTACAATACAGGCTTTCTCTAGTTGTGGCGATTGGGGGCTACTCTTCGTTGCAGTGCGCGGGCTTCTCATTGCAGCGGTTTCTCTTGTTGTGGAGCACGGGCTCTAGGCGCACAGGCTTCAGTAGTTGTGGTACATGGGCTCAGTAGTTGTGACTCACAGGCTCTAGAGCACAGGCCTCAATCTGGACCTCATTATGTTCTCAGTACTGATCTAGACACAGGCTAGAATGTTGAAGTAGTATTTTTAAAAGAACTATCTCTCCTCAAGGGGCTTATAGTCTTTAAAGTTTCTTTTTTATTCATTTGATTTGTTTACTCTGTATACATGTTTTTAAAATAAATTTATTTATTTTTGGCTGTACTGGGTCCTTGTTGCTGTGCGCGGGCTTCTCATTGCGGTGGCTTCTCTTGTTGCAGAGCACGGGCTCTAGGTGCACAGGCTTCAGTAGCTGTGGCTCGTGGGCTCTAGAGCACAGGCTCAGTAGTTGTGGCTCACGGGCTTAGCTGCTCCACGGCATTTGGGATCTTCCCGGACCAGGGCTCGAACCTGTGTCCCCTGCATTGGCAGGCAGATTCTTAACCACTGCGCCACCAGGGAAGTCCCTCTGTATACATTTTGATGTGGTAAAATCAGATTTTGATTTTCTCTTATTTGATTAAAGCAAATCTTTGATTTTATTGTATGACAGGTATATATCAGAATGAGACGAAGGTCTAAAATAAGTTACTTTGTATAATTTAAGAAAATCTAATGTGTAATAAAAATGAATAAAATGAATTTAAAGAGATAAAATCTGGAAATGATACACATTTTACAAACCTATTGCCATATAGGAACAGTAGTATATTTGTTTTTTGCATAAATGGTAACCATTTATTCTCCAGACTGGGAGAGATATGTGAGAGGGGCATTATTAACGATTAATCTGGGCTTCCCTGGGAGAGAAGGGAGTCTTGGTCATATGTCCCCTCTTTTCTGGGAGAAACAGGTATAAACCAGGACTTTGCTCATTAAAATAGGATATAGGGCCACCCTGTCTAATTGGCGATATTGTAAGCTTCTGAAACCGGGGTCATATGTATCATGTCCGTAGTTATGTCTGTGGCACCTCATACATGGTAGGTACTCAATAAATGTTTGTTGAGTGTTACTGAAAGTCTGCTGGTATTTTGAGGCTTGGTGTAGATGTAAGTGCTTTTTATGTTTAGTTAACTTACGTTTGCACTTTCATCAACACTCGCATCTAAATGATCTTTTATGTTGAATCTGAATTGGTTTGATGAATTCATTTAGTTTTTAAGTTTAGGATCAGTTGTTTGGTTTATTATAGAAATAATAGGGACTTCCCTGGTGGCACAGTGGGTAAGAATCAGCCTGCCAATTCAGGGGACACGGGTTCGAGCCCTGGTCCGGCAAGATCCCACATGCCATGGAGCAGTGAACTACCCCGTGCACCACAACTACTGAACCCCGCCCCCCTAGAGCCCACGCTTCACAACAAGAGCAGCCACCACAATGAGAAGCCCGCGCACCACAACAAAAGAATAGCCTCCTCTTCCCGCAACTAGAGAAAGCCTGTGCACAGCAACGAAGACTCAACGCAGCCAAAAATAAATAAATAAATAAGTAAATTTATTAAAAAAAAAAAAAAAAGGAATACATGTCCATTGTAAAAATATTAGAAAACCTAGATTACATTACCTCTTTACCAGCAACCCTCACCTCCACTTCCAAAAAAAGTCATCTGTCCTCCGATTGGGTTTTATTTTAAGGGAGAAAAGAGCATAGCAGTTATATACTCAACTAGTTCTTACTCTCTCAGAGCCCCTCTCACCTTTTAGTCAGCAGGCCTTAATTTCCTCTATTTATGAAAGAGACTAATACTTACTTGACAGGGACTTTGTGATCATAGATAGTTGTGGGGTTTTGGGGGGGAGGAGCTGGGGAAGGAGGGAGCAGTTACTAGAACAATGGTTCTGTGATCAGAACTCTGATTGCCCTAGCCACATTTCTTAAAGGTATTGCCAAAAGTAGTTGGTAGAAATTTTACATTGATGTGAACCAGTGTGAAAACTCTTTGATTTTGGTGAGGGAAGTATATTTAAAGATATTACAAGAAAAACCCACATTACTAATTAAAATATTTTCTTCAGCATAAACAGGTGCAGGGGAATTCGTCTTGGTCCTGTGTCCCCAGGCCTTTAACTGGGCAACCTGCTTGGTCACGTTGGCTTGATTATCTTGATCACGCATTGGATTTGGGTTGTGACAAAAGTTATTTGAAAACAAAACAAGTAGGCAAACAAGTATTTATTCAGGTTTTTGACTGATTACATCTATTTATAGCACCTATATTGCGAAGAGCTGTGGTTTTCTTTAGATTAAGAGAAGCATCGTGTAAAAATCATCCTCCCCACATAAATATTTCCTCCACCCACTCATTTGTCTGCAAGCCAGGAGTCTGTTCACTTCCTCTTGGGCTCAGTACCTTTGCTGTTCATAGGCTCATTTTTTAGACATTCCAGTGCAGTTAAAATATAAATGTCTAAAGTGTGTATTGTTACTAATTAATTTATTTTATACCCTCCAAGTAACTTCTCTGGGGCTTATAGGGAGATAGTGTCTTGGAACAGGTTGTTCACTCAGAAATGCGGTGTTTGGGATTTTTGTCTTTCTGAAACATGCATAGTATTCACAGCTCAATATAGAGAACCATGTTTTGGGAAAAAGTAACTAAGAATTCTATGTGGAAAAACCTTTGTCTATTTGAACATCTTCCACCAGCTTTCTCTGCTCAGGTTATTACTGACCAATTATTGACCCAGGGAGCAAATAGTCAAGCGGAATTTTGTGTGATGCTGGGGATCTTCGCGCCTCAGAAGCAGATTGTTAAGTTGCCACATGTTCTATAGGTTAGCCTTGAGTTAACATTTTAGTTTTATGTCACCAATAGCTAACAGAAGCTTATCAATGTGATACGTGTATATGTGTGCGTGTTTGTATATGTATGTGTTCGTAAGTACTGTGCTTTTCTTCCCTTAAACTGAACAGTTGAGATGTGTTGTAGCATGAAGATGTACTGACTTTTTTTCCTCCTCTGCTTTACCTGTTATATGGCATTTAATGAAAAAATCTTGCTCGAAAGTTGCAGATCCCTTGAGGGCAACAAACACTACACTCAAAGTGAAACTAGGTTACTGCTTCTGCAACATGCAGTGGTTTGTATCAAAAGCTGTTTTTGTCTTAACTTTGAAATTATCCCCTTTTCTTTGAAGTGGTCATATTTTAGTTTGGAGTGGTTTTAAATTTTAGAATTTCCTGAAGTGAACATTAAAATGTTTTAATATTTTCTTATGTGGCTGTGTACACAAGCTTATAGAAGTCTTATCTCCGGACAGCGTATTTCTTCAATAAGACCAAAGGGAAAAAATACTTCAGATTTGAGAATGTATTAAAGACTGATACAACGACGTATCACCTCACACCAGTTAGAATGGGCATCATCAGAAAATCTACAAACAACAAATGCTGGAGAGGGTGTGGAGAAAAGAGAACCTTTGCTCTTGCACTGTTGGTGGGAATGTAAATTGATACAGCCACTATGGAGAGCAGTATGGAGGTTCCTTAAAAAACTAAAAATAGAATTAACATATGATCCAGGAATCCCACTACTGGGCATATACCCAGAGAAAACCATAATTCAAAAAGACACATGCACCCCAGTGTTCATTGCAGCACTATTTACAATATCCAGGTCATGGAAGCAACCTAAATGCCCATCGACAGACAAATGGTTAAAGAAGATGTGGTACATATATACAATGGGATATTACTCAGCCATAAAAAGGAATGAAATTGGGTCATTTGTAGAGATGTGGATGGATCTAGAGACTCATACAGAGTGAAGTAAGTCAGAAAGAGAAAAACAAATATCATATATTAACGCATATATGTGGAACCTAGAAAAATGGTAGAGGTGAACTGGTTTGCAGGGCAGAAAGAGAGACACAGATGTAGAGGACAAACGTATGGACACCAAGGGGGGAAAGTGGTGGTGGGGAGGGTGATGTGATGAATTGGGAGACCGAGATTGACATGTATACACTGATGTGTATAAAACTGATGACTAATAAGAACCTGCTGTATAAATATATATATATATATAAAAGACAAAGTGTTTAGGAGGGTATTCCGAACAGTTTTAGGTAGCTATGTTATGAATTTCCTTAGCTTTAAAAATATCTGAGCTTTTATGATTTAGTACTTTGTGTTTTAATATTGGAATCATCTTTAGTATAACCAAGAGAAGATTAGGCACTTTTTATTAACTATTTACTATTACTACTTATTGTGATAGATAATCTTTTTTCTTTTGGTTGATAGGTTCTGAAATGAGGTAGAGATTAAGCTTGTGGCTTTATTATACTTTTTCATCTGTATTTTTTTTTTTTTTTTTTCTGTACGCGGGCCTCTCACTGTTGTGGCCTCTCCCGTTGCAGAGCACAGGCTCCGGACGCGCAGGCTCAGCGGCCATGGCTCACGGGCCCAGCCGCTCCGCGGCATGTGGGATCTTCCCGGACCGGGGCACGAACCCGTGTCCCCTGCATCGGCAGGCGGACTCTCAACCACCGCGCCGCCAGGGAAGCCCTGTATATAATTTTTTAAAGCTTAATAAACTAACCTACTCTAATAAATTCCAAAATGTTTTCTTGTAATGGGTTCCTTGTGGTAAAAGGTGTTCCTTCCCATCAGCGTTTAAACACGCTTAAGTCTCTCCCACCTTTAAAAACCGAATGCAAACTTTTTGTCTATTTGGAGTCCAGTTCCGGCTGCCATTCCTCAGCTGCCATTCCCTCCTCCTCACAGGGCAGGCCCCACAGCTAGGAGTGGTAGCTCCAGGACTCAGCCCAAGTCTGAGCCCTTAACCATTATACTAATTAACTCAAGACGGCTGTGTCTCCAGGGCGAAGGAGGCTGTGGAAGGCCAAGGTGGCCTTTATGTTAAGGAATTACCCAGCCACTACATTCAGTGGTCATTCTTCTCTTACTCAGTGTTTTAGCAGCATTTGATGCAGCTGAACAGCTCTTTCTTGAAGCTGAATCTCTTGGCTTCTGCGTATTGCAGTTTAGTGTTTTCATTTTACCTCAGTGTTAATTTCTTCTCTCTTCCTTGTTGGCTTTTTCTCCTCTGCCCATAGGGTGCCCTAAAGCTTTCTTGTCTCTATCTGTCCTGTCTTCCCAGCCCTGAAATGTAAATTCTTTCTGTATGCTGCTGTCTCCCAAATATATGGGTCCAGTCCTGACTTCTCCCGTGATCTTCTATCCAATTGACTACTTGATGTCTCTGCATAGATGTCTAATTTGCATCTCAAACATGACTCTATAAATTAGGATGCCTTGGGCTTCAAATGATAGAAAATCCAATTCAAAATAATTTGGAAATAAGGAAAATTGATCATAACAAGTGACAAGATGCCTCAGTCTAGGATTGGCTTAAATCTGTGGTTCAGTGACATCATCAAGGACCCACATCCTTTCCACCTTTCTGCTCTGCCATCTTGGACTTGTCTGCTTTGTCCTTTAGCCAGTTCTCATCATGGATGCAAGTTGGGTACCACAGTTCCAGGCATCATATCCAGACAAGATGACATCCAGCAGAGGGTGGTGGTTAGTGCTTTCTTATGCTTTTTTAAGAGTTTGGAAATCTTTCTCAGAAGCCTTCCATGATTTCCTTTAAATCTCTCTGTCCAAAACTTAATCATGGACCCGCCTCTAAATCAATCGCTGGCAATGGGAATGTGGTCATATAAACAAATTTTATACAATATGGGATGAAATAAGTATAATAAAGCCAGGAGTAGTAGAGTAGAAATACACACAGGAAAAGTGATAGGGGCTGGGGATTTTTAGAAAGAGTTAGTGGTGTTTGAACTGAATATTGAGAGATTAGTGAGATTCAGTTGATAGGGAGAGAAATAAGGGCATTCTTGGCTGATGGGGCAGGATACACAAGTGACTGGCATGAGAAGTCGTATGGCATGCTCAGGGAACGTTGAGTAGACAGACCTTAATAGAGTTTGTGGAGGGATGTGGAGGGAAATGAGGTTAGAAAGGTAAAGTGAGGGGTCTAATCTTTTTTTTTTTTTTGGCTGCGTTGGGTCTTCGTTGCTGCACACAGGCTTTCTCTGGTTGTGGCGAGTGGGGGCTACTCTTCGTTGCGGTGCTACTCTTCGTTGCTTCTCATTGTGGCTTCTCTTCTTGTGGAGCACGAGCTCTAGGGCACGCAGGCTTCAATAGTTGTGGCGCGTGGGGTCTAATCTTGAAGGAGGTTTGGACTTAATTTTTTTGGTAGTGGTTGTCATTGCAAAGGAATGTTAGGAATATTTAGCAAAAAACTTGTCTAGTCACTCTGCAAAAGATAGAACTAGATCTCTGGATTGAGGCTGACTGTCTTAACAGTAATAAAAAAGATGTGCTCTCCCACCTGTATTTTCCTGTTAGATATGGGTATGGAAATTCAAGTTGTCTAAATCATCTTTGATATCTTTCTTTATCCTTCACATCTAATGAGAAAGCTCTGTTGATTTCCCCCTTTTTTTTTTTTTGACTCTCTCTGCCACTGTTCGTGATGCCCACATCTCTCAGCTCTACAGTCAAACCCTTCCATTTTCTGTCCCTACATTGACTACGTTTATAACCTTATCACCAGCTAACCCCTGGTAAAGTCCCTTTGACTGGGCCTAAGTATACTGTGCTTCTTCATGGTAACAGCCTTACTCTCCTCATCCTGTCTTCTCATTTCCTGTCTGCTTCTTCAGATCCCTCCATCATTCAGGACCTAGCTCAGATCTCATGCTCTTCACAAGGCTTTCCATAGCCTGTCCATTCTACATCTTTCTTGCCCTTTTAAATAGTTATGTGGCACCTTTTTTAAAAATACCATTTGTTTTATTTGGCAGTTGTGACTTTTTTAATAAATTTATTTATAATTTTTTTTTTTTGGGCTGCACTGGGTCTTCGTTGCTGCGCGCAGGCTTTCTCTAGTCGCAGTGAGCAGGGGCTACTCTTCGTTGCGGTGCGCGTGCTTCTCATTGCGGTAGCTTCCCTAGTTGCGGAGCACAGGCTGTAGGCGCACGGGCTATGGTAGTTGTGGTGCGTGGGCTCTAGAGCGCAGGCTCAGTAGTTGTGGCGCACAGGCTTAGTTGCTCCGTGGCATGTGGGATATTCCCAGACCAGGGCTCAAACCCCTGTCCCCTGCATTGGCAGGTGGATTCTTAACCACTGAGCCACCAGGGAAGACCCAGTTGTGACTTATTTTTTGTGTATAGTTCTTGCTCCCCAAACAAATTTAAGCTTGTGAAGGTTGGGGTCAATACAATAATTATTTGAAGGAATAAATAAATAAATATCTTCTTATATTAGACTCTTGGTACTTTGCGTGTAGATGATAGTTAAGGCTTGTGAATGAAGAGTGGAGTGTGGTAATTGGACAGAAAACACAGTGCATAAACCCGTTTGACCTATAAACTTTGCCTTCATAATCAGAAAAACAAAAGTTAAAAGCTGTATCTCTCTTTAGAGGAAAAAAGGAGATCTGGGCATTCACAAATAGACCCTATGTTTGAGAAGTAGCAATTTTAGTAAAGAGTCCTATCACTTCCAAGACTGTGACACACTGGATATCTCGTGAGGATTCATTAACCATAACTCAGCGTGGTTAGGGTTACAACCCAGACCCCAGTATCAACCTCTTCTCTATGTTCAGCTGTACTTCCCAAAAGGGAGGGAGGGAGGATCCATTGGCTCCGTTTGCCACCATCCAGCATAGAACACCTCTGTTGGGTAGAGTTGTGCTCTACACCACCTACAGAGTGATTGGGCACTTTTGCCTTTAATTTTGACACAGTTGTGGCATTGCTACCTGGCTTTGTTTTACTCAGCCTACAACTTATGTTTCAAAAAGAAAGGACTATTAACAGTAAGGAAGCAGTGGATATGGCACGTTATCTGAGGCTTCATAGGTTGCTTCTACATCCCATTTGGCATGTTGCCTTAAACGCCTTCTGATCAAGGCAGAGGATGGAATAGAATCATCAAGGAATGGTGTTATACGGGGTCATACCTCTCTCTACTCTGAGAAAGTGTGGTAGACCTAGTGTTGTTTTTGGAAAAAGTTACCTATACCATGGTTAAGGCTATGGGCCAGTCCCATTTAGTGTCATACTTATTTCAAGATTGTAGATAGCATATTCCCTTAGCTCAGGCATCCCCAATCCTGAGATTAATAAACTAATTTTAGTATTCAGAAAGTCAGGTAGAAATTATGGTAAAAGCTGGAGAGTCTAACCAAAAAGTTAGGCTACTTTTTTATATTTGGTCAGCAAAAAATTAAAAAGTATGACCTAAATGCAATTTCTTAGACGCAACTTTTTTTTTTTTTTTTTGGCTGTGCCACGCAGCATGTGGGATCCTAGTTCCCGGACCAGGGATCAAACCCGCACCCCCGGCATTGTAAGTATGGAGTGTTAACCACTGGACCACTAGGGAAGTCCCTCTGAGACATAACTTTTAAAAACAGTGCTCCAGGGCTTCCCTGGTGGCGCAGTGGTTGAGAGTCCGCCTGCCGATGCAGGGGACACGGGTTCGTGCCCCGGTCCGGGAAGATCCCACATGCCGCGGAGTGGCTGGGCCCGTGAGCCATGGCCGCTGAGTCTGCGCGTCCGGAGCCTGTGCTCCGCAACGGGAGAGGCCACAACAGTGAGAGGCCGGTGTACCGCAAAAAAACAAAAAACAAAAAAAACAGTGCCCCATGGGAACATGGGAGGGGCGTATGAAGAGTGGCGAGCCCTTAATTAAAGGGCTCAACATTAAAGCCCTTAATGTTGAAAAGGTTGGGAATACTGTGTGGCAGTAGGTGACCAGATGAGCTAGGCAAGAAAATGGAAAGAAACAATCAGGACAAACAGTAAGTGTCACGGGTGGGAGGGAACCCCTTAAGTGTGTAGCTGAGAAAACTGAGGGTTCGAAAAGTAAAGTCACCTGCCCAGAGCAGTATGGAAAAGCCCCAAATAGAGCCAGTCCAAATTCTGTGACGCTCAGCACTGTCGGTGGTTTTGAATTTTCCACTCAATCTCATTGCATCACTGCTGTTAGAGCCCAGTTCATCACTTATGACCTATCCAGTAAATCAATAATGTCATTTTTATATAAAATACCTAATTTTCAGATGATCTTTTATTTCAGACCATCTTTGGACTACTAGTGTCCAGATAGCCTATTTCATCTCATTTCATTTATTTATTTATATTGAGATATAATTTATATACCACATAATTCACCATTTTAAAGTGTACAAGTCAGTGTTTTTTAGTGTATTCAGAAAGCTGTGCAACCATCACGAATATCTATTTCCAAAATATTTTCAGTACCCCAAAAGGAAACCTGGAATCCATTATAGCAGTCACTCCCTGCTCCTCCCTAACCCCAGCTCCTCTCAGTCACTAATTTACTTTCTGTCTTCATGGATTTGCTTATTCTGACCATTTCATGTAAATGCAATCATACAATGTGTTGTCTCTTGTGTCTGGCTTCTTTGCTTAGCATAATGTTTTCAGGATTCATCCATGCTGTACAACGTCTCAGTACTTCATTCCTTTTTATGACTGATAGTATTCCATTGTGTGGATATAGGTTTTAGGTATGCATTCATCATCAGTTGGTGTATAATTGGATTGTTTCCACTTTGGGGCTATTATGAACAATGCTGCTATGAACATTTACATACAAGTTTTTGTATGAACGTATATTTTCAGTTCTCTTGAGTACATACCTAGGAGTGGAATGACAGGTCATGTGGTAACTCTATGTTTGACATTTTGAGGAACTGTCAAACTGTTTTCAAAAGTGACTGTACCAGTTTATATTCCCATCAGTAATGTATGAAGCTTCCAATTTCTCCACATCCTAGCCAACCCTTGCTTCTTTCCAGTTTTTTATCATAGCCACCGTAGGAGGTATGAAGTGGTATCTTATTGTGGTTTTGATTTGCATTTTTTTAATGACTAAAGATATTAAACATCTTTCCCTGTACAAATTGACCATTTGTATATCTTCTTTGGAGAAATGTTTATTCAAGTGTTTTGCCCATTTAAAAATTGGGTTATCTTTTTATTGTTGAGTTGTAAGAGTTCTTTATATATTGTGGATACTAGGCCCTTATCAGACCTATGATTTGCAAATATTTTTTCCCATTCTCTGGGTTATCTCTTTACTTTTCTGATAGTGACCTTTGACACCCCAAAGGTTTCTATTTTGACAAAGTTCAGTTTATATTCTTTCTTTGGTTGCTTATGGCCTACTTCAGTTTTTAAACTTTCCGTTCCCCATCTTTTCTTTTCTTTCATCTCCTGCATCATGTTCACTGTGGGAAAATGCATGCAACAAACTCTAAAATTACATAAATCTCTGCTCTGCTATCCATAATCTATAACTTCTTTAGGAATGATCCTCTCAAGTAGGAAGGAGAAAGGAGCCAACACTGAAAGCCCCCTATGTACTGGGAACTTTGCCTGTGTTATCAGATTAAATAGGTGTGGGTACTATTATTCTTCTTTTACGGGGGAACACACTGAGATCAAGTGAGATTAATTGACTTGTCTGAGGTTATACATCTGGTTAATTAGCATATTGGGGTTTATACTAAGATCTTTTATTCTACATTTAATGATGTTACTCAACACAGTTCTTTCATTCAACTGTTAATTCTTTTATGACCATAGATATGCTGGAGAGATTCAGAGAAAAAGATGTAGGAAAGAAGAGCAAAGGAGGTAGAGGAAATTTTAACTTACAAGCCTAATCTAAGTGTATATTACAAATATAGAAAAGTAAAAGCTGCTGTACGACAGGAGTTCTTAGACGGGGGTTTGGAGATCCTTAGGGGGATCCATGGATGGGTTTCTCAAAATGGGCAGACTCCTTGAAATTGCATGTAAATGTTTGTGTGTTCATTTTTGTGGGGAGAGAGGATTTGTGGTTTTCCAAAGATTCTTAAAAGTTTAAGAATTACAGCCAAGGAGAGGAAAATACAGACTTAGGAAGGAAAAGGCAAGTTGTATGTTAGCAATTCATCTTTTTCCGTTGGACATGTTTTGGGTATGTCATGGTTTGGGTTAAACCTTCCCATAGGGTTTCAAATAATTTGTTTTAGATTAGTTGTTTATACCTGGTTTAAGACTAGTTCAGTTAAACTTTTTTCCAAATGTTAATTTTTGAAGTGTCAAAAATTTTTTGTTAATGAGAAAATGGTAACAATCCTTTGTCTTTTGGTAGGTCAAATATATAAATTAAATTCCAACATCTCCTGGTGGTGTTCACACACTGTAAAATATAACATATGAGTGTAATGAGGGCATTTCTCAGTTCTTTTCATTTTCTAAATGAGTTTTTAATTCAAATTCACAATGATCTAGTCAACTTGATGTATACATAGGCCTCTCGCAATGGCTTACATTATAGTAGCCACAATGTGAACATCTGAACCTGCTAAACAGGTCTCAGTTCTAACTTAAAGTGTTACTTTTAAGGAGTTTAAGAAAAGTAAGATTCACAAGGCCTTTTAAGTCTCTGATTTTTCTTAATAAAGCTAATAGGCAGGATATCAACTACTAATGATCAAGGTACTCACATTGATAGCCATTTTGAAAATGGACTAGTGCATTAAATGTGATAATTGCGTTCCATAAAACAACCTTTGGTTAAAGCTAGACTGAGACTTTCTAAGTAATACAAAACTCTACTCTTCTTTTAAAAATAACTCCTTTGTTTAAATTACATTCTCCTGTCTGTAGATGACTTTTGTGAATTGAATTGAATAATGGAAAGATGTTGTAAAAATATGTTGTAATCATCCAGGTCCTGCAGTGTAACCTACTTAGTATTAGGTTTCGTCTTTGGCCCTAGGGGTTATTGGTGAAAGTTAAGGTTGCTTAAGCCACTGTGTGATGAGTAATGCACATTAGTTTTTATTATCTTGTAAGGAAATGTGGAGACTGTTGATGCTTGAAGGTAATTCGATAGTGCTTAGGAAAAGTACCTCTCCTTTGTACTCTTCTACTAGCTTCACTTGCATACTACTTAGGAAACGCAACGACAGTCCCATTTAAATGCATATGTGGGGCTTCCCTGATGGCGCAGTGGTTAAGAATCCCCCGCCAATGCAGGGGACACGGGTTTGATCCCTGGTCTGGGAAGATCCCACATGCCACGGAGCAACTAAGCCCGTGTGCCACAACTACTGAATCCCACGCACCTAGAGCCCCTGCTCCGCAACAAGAGAAGCCACCGCAATGAGATGCCCGCGCACCGTGAAGAAGAGTAGCACCCGCTCTCCACAACTAGAGGAAGCCCGCGCACAGCAACGAAGACCCAACACAGCCAAAAATAAGTAAATTTATAATAAATAAATGCATATGTGAAAAACTGCAGTGAAATTTTATTTTTACAAAAGGTTTGTCCAAAGTTGGAGGTGACAGGCATTTCTCAGTTTCATTTCTTACAGATAACGGATTAAATGGACTGCTTAAAAATAATTATTTGACGTTAAATTTTGTTAGATGAGATTGCATTAAAACTAGTTATATTTTTCAACTGTATAAAATATAGGCATCTGAGAACACTTTATGATGTTTATCTAAAATGTGGTCCAATGATATATGTCATTTGAGGTTTTGTTTATTGTAAAGTTGACTTTTACATGTTGGTGTTGGTAGCTTTTCTAGTGCATCCCAGGTCGATTTTGTGAGCACCTTTAGAAAGTAAGCATTTAATAAATGTTTAACAAATGTATGATAAATGTGCTTTATGTAATTTAAAGTATCATATAAATGCATATAACTGTCACCACTACCGTATGTGTTTCGTAGATCAGAGGGTAGAATTTACCAAGTTTTTCAGTTTTGCAGTTTGTTTTCTTGGCTCCCGCTTTTCAGGTTGGCAGACTGAGGCATAGGTTGGTAAAATTTAAGGGTTGACAGTACCAAAATTTAGGTTAAAAATGAACCCCGGGACTTTGCTGTTGGTGCAGTGGTTAAGGATCCGCCTACCAATGCAGGGGACGTGGGTTCGATCCCTAGTCTGGGAAGATCCCACATGCCTCAGAGCCGCTAAGCCCGTGCGCCACAACTACTGAAGCCTGCACTTTAGGACCTGCGTGCCACAGCTACTGAAGCTGCCGCGCCTAGAGCCCATGCTCCGCAACAAGAGAAGCCACCACAATGAGAAGCCCGCGCACCACAAAGAAGAGTAGTCCCCGCTCCCGCATCTAGGAAAAGACCGCGCGCAACAACAAAGACCCAACACAGCCAAAAAAAAAATGAACCCTAATTATCGATCCCATCATTAAGCCTGTATGGTCACACATTCTTTACCATAATAATATGGCTTTTTTAATATAAAATAACAAGATCTTCATTTCCCTCACTTATTTCTCTCCTCCCCCTCCCCCCCCTCCGGCTCCCCACCCCTCTGGTAACCACCTGTTTGTTCTCTGTATCTGTGGCTCTGTTTCTGGTTTGTTGTTTGCTTACTTGTTTTGTTTTTTAGATTCCACATATAAGTGAAATCATACAGTATCTGACTTATTTTACTTAGCATAATACCCTCTAGATCCCTCCATATTGTCGCAAATGGCAAGATCTCATTCTTTTTCACGGCTGAGTAATATCCGTGTGTGTGTGTGTGTGTGTGTGTGTGTGTGTGTGTGTAAATATATATGTAGGCATACACACTGTATCTTCTTTATCTATTCATCTTTTTTTTTTTTGGCCGCACCGCATGGCATGCGGGATCTTAGTTCCCTGAGAAGGGATTGGACCTGTGCCCCCCTGCCATGGAAGCGCAGAGTCTTAACCAGTGGACCGCCAGGGAAGTCCCTCCATTCAACTGTTGATGGACACTTAGGTTGCTTACATTTCTTGGCTATTGTAAATAATGCTACGTTGAACATAGGAGTTTTCTTTGGATATATACCCAGGAGTGGAATTGCTGGATCGAATGGTAGTTCTATTTTTAATTATTTGAGGAATCTCCATATTGTTTTCCATTGTGGCTGCTCTTACAGATTGTTTTTAAGGAAAAGACAGGACATGGTGAGATTTCATTTATTTTAGGCCTACTGAAAGTAGAACCTACTGTATTATCAAAAAAACAAAATTAAGATTTTAGTGTGGACATGAGTCTTAAACTCAGTTTAATTACTAGGTGGGGAAATTAATTATTTCATAAGGAATGCATTCTTGTAGAGAACTTTTTAGAATTACAATTTGGATATTTTAAATTTTATTTTAGTCAGTACTAATATAGGATTTAGTGTAAAATCGTTTGTGCTTTTATTTTGTTTTTATCCTAATTCCTGGTGGTATTTTCCTACTCCTTTTCTACTTCAATTTCTTTACTTATTTTAAGTTTATTCCATTTTGCTTAATTGTATATCTGTTTTATCATATATATGTTTCAAAGATACACTTACATATAGGTCTACAATTGTTTGCCGTCATGTAATTTGACCCCTAAAACACAACTCTAATTATATTCGTTCCTTCCTTAAAAACCTTTGATGCTCTATCTTGTCATCCATATTAACTACAAACTCTTCAGTCCAGCCTTCAAGGTTGGCCACGATATGGCAGTAACTCACCTATTGGGACTTCCCTGGTGGCTCAGTGGTTGGGAGTCCACCTGCCAATGCAGGGGACACAGGTTCGAGCCCTGGTCTGGGAAGATCCCACATGCCACGGAGCAACTAAGCCCGTGCGCCACAACTGCTGAGCCTGCGCTCTAGAGCCCGTGAGCCACAGCTGCTGAGCCCGCGTGCTGCATCTACTGAAGCCCGCGCGCCTAGAGCCTATGCTTCGCGATAGGAGAGACCACCACAATGAGAAGCCCGCGCACCACAACAAAGAGTAGACCCCGCTTGCCGCAACTAGAGAAAGCCCGTGCGCAGCAATGAAGATCCCCAACACAGCCAAGAATAAATAAATAAATAAATTTATTTTAAAAATAAAATAAATAACTCACCTATCTTGCCACCTCTCCCTTCCTCAAGCCCTATATGCTAGCAAAACTAAACAGCTTACACGGTCTCTTGTTTAAGAATATACCTCACTAGTACCCCATTCGAATTTCACTTTACTAGAAGTGACCTTTTCTGCCTTCATTTCTGCCAGTCTAAAACCTGCCTGCCCTTGAAGTTTTCCTGAAATGTACTATCCTTCACAAAACTTCTACTGATTTTCCCACCTGCATGCAGTGTCTCTTCCAAACTTTCAGATTTCTAGTTTTTGGTTTTTTTTTTTACTCATAGTAAGCACACAGTAGTTGTTAAATAATTACCTGACCATCCAAAGACTTTGAGATTAGTTGTTATTTGACAAATGTATCACTGACATAGTTTCCTAATGAGAAAAAAGTGAGTAGCCTTCAGCAAAAGCAGGAAAGCTTTGACTAAAGTATCAGACCAGTGCATTGCTGTCACAGACCCAAGTGTCATCCTGTCCGTTCTTCCTAGTGGATCTTTTTTTCTTTCTGAAAGAACTTTGCTGATAGGCATTTATCTTTCCCTCCTTGATTCTTTCCATTTCTTGGTGGTTTTAGTTCTGGCCTGATCCTCATAGGTAGTTGTATGCTTTAGAAACCTCTCCATTCAGCAGGACCAGGGTCTGGCAGTACATGGGTGGTTTGAGCTTTGGAAAGAGGTCAGGGGCCATGGCTCTGAAGGAGTGGAATAAGCAGAGGTATCAGACTGATATACCTTACCAGGCTGCCTTTTCAACTTGCAAAGACTCGTCCAAAGTAGTGTCTTTTTAACATACAAGGAGGATGCATAGGTACATATTTTAATAGAAAAAAACTAAATTTTTTGAAAGTAACTATTAAAACTTCTCAGGGAACAAAATTGTTTTCCTTTTAAACCTAATAAACACTCTTGAAGACTGCGTAAACTTATTTTGTGGTCCACGTGGGGAAAAAATGGCATTGAAAAAAAGCACATTCTGGAAGCTGTACTTTACTATCTGTATATATGCTGTCATATGTTCTAACTTTTTTTAAAAAACTGTATTTTCTTCCCAGTAGCTGGCCCAGCTTTTACAGTACTAGGACTGACTGCTTCTCAGCTGGTGAACCCCTGACATACACACCACGTTTTCTCCCAAGTTGTGTACACTAATTGTAGCAAGACACTAAGGAATGACCCACTTCATTTTGGAATTTATTTTATGACACTTCAGACAATTATCTTTAAGAACAGATGAACTTGTGTTGTTTTAATACCATAGAGAGATGCATTTAAACAGCTTTAAATATCACTGAGGGTTATTTCTTATTTGCCTCTTCTGTCTACCTTCAGGTTCTTAGAGCTCAATACATTCACTTAGAGAGTCTTCTAAAAAACTAAGATGATTTGTAATAAGTAAGTTAGAACTGAGGATACGCATGAAGAGTTGGATAATGGAACATGGAAGGTTCTAATTTCCCTAATGCGGTTTTGGTATTGTAAAGGTTACTCTGTTGTGCCCTTAGGAGATATTTTAAGTTTTCTGGAAAGAGACTAAAGAAAGATTATTACCAAAACTCAGACAAGGGAAAAGGTGCCAAAACCAAATGAAGAAAGTAAAATGTGGGCAGAATGCCCATATGTGTCTCAAAGTGAACAGTTAGATTGTGTCTTCTGTTGTGACAGTGTGATTTATTGGTGTTTCGATGAGCCTTCCTGATTTTAATAGTGGTGAGATGTCACTTTCAGGTTCATATGGGGGGACTTCCCTGGTGGTCCAGTGCTTAAGACTCAGCTCTTCCACTGCAGGTTCATATGGTAATCCTATATATGTGTACATCATTTAAAATCATATAAAGCAAAAAAGGGCAGATTTCCAAGTGGTCCAGTGGTTAGGACTCAGCGCTCTCACTGCCGGGGCCCGGGTTCAGTCCCTGGTCGGAAAACTAAGATCCCACAAGCCACGCAGAGCGGCGCGCCCCTCCCCCCAAAAAAAATAGAATACAGCACTTTAATTGTCATTTTTTAAATAAGGAAAAGTCTTATTTTCAAACTTGTTAAGTAGAGAATTCCCATGTGAATTGATCCCTTCATCTGTCTGATTTTTAAACTTTTCACCTAGCAATTCTGTCTCTGCTGTCTAGCTTAAGACTGAGACCATTGATATATGTAATACGTATACATATTCATAAAGAACTGCATTAGCTAGGTTATGCTGCAGCAACAAACCACCTCCCAGTCTAGGTGGCTTAAACAGTGAAGGATTTGGTTCTCACTACATGACCATGATAGAGGAGCAGGGGAGCTCTGCCCGTGTCACTCAGTGATCCAGGCTGATGGAACCACCACCTTCTTGTACACTATTGGTCACCGTGCTAAGAGGGAAACGAAGTCTGGAGGGTCTCTCACTAGCTCAGAAGTGATTCACGTTGCTTATTTCGCAACATGATGGCCAGATCTAGTCATGTAGTCCCATGTAACTAGGCAGGGCCAGGAAGCACAACACTGCCGGTACCAGGGAGACAGCTGAAAATATATAATAAACAGCACTGTTCTTTTGGTCACCAGATAGTCGATCTACCCTCTCTCACAGGCAAAATACACTCACTTCCTCCCCAAGTAGGGAACCCCAAGGTCCTATCAAATCATGGCATCAAGCTTGAAGTCCAGGATCTCTGAGTGATGCAAGGATGTGATGACTGGTGGTCTGTTCGTGAGGAGATGATGCACATAATAGTCTCTACATCAGGCCCAGATGTTGCTCTTTCTGATCCATAGATTTGTGAAAGAAATTGGCAAATGATTGGCTGCCGTCACATACAATATACAGTGGTGACTAGCGACAGGATGATAAAAAGAAACACTCCCATTTGAAAGGGGGAAGAACAGGAGACATATAGCAGTCAGTGGACTGCAGCAAATTCCGCAGTTCCTCTGAGCAGTCATTGAGAGGACCCCTCCAGGGATGGGGAATGTTCTCGAAGAGACCCAGACTTGGCTCCTTAGCTCACTTGTCTGTTCTTTCTTTGCTCCCGTAGCTCCATCTTATTGGACCTCCTCCTCCTCTTTTTCCTATTATGTTCCTTGGCTGTATCCCAAATGGACAATGAGGAATATACCCCTTTAAGGGGACGAACAGCTTTCTTAGTCCACTTCCTGCCGTAGATGCCTGGGACCCCAAAGATCATTTTAAGAAGGCTTGAATAGTCATAGGCTCTCAAGCCCAGGCTGGTGGTCGTTTTGGCAGTATAACTCTCAAAAACTTAGTTGGATTTTTACTTATTTGTTTCCAGTCAGCTCCATGTGCCCTAGCCACGTCCACCAGTCTTTTCTAGCCATACTTCATAGATTTGCTGCATAACTCTGCCTTGTTGGTCTCATACTTCTTCCTTGACTTAATTTTGAATACAGGTATTTCTGCCATAATGCCGTATATGCTTTCCTGAATTCTGCAAAATTGCACACTAAAATAAACAGGGCTTATGGGAAAAACAGGATTGGGCAGACCACTCCAAAGCTGTGGAACACTGTAACCAGTGCACTAATAAAAGCAAAATTAATTAAAATAAAAACAGTAGCATATTAAATCTCCAGCGGCGTGTGCACTCAGCATCAGTTGGTTGGAGCTTTACAGACTCAGTCCCCTGGGTGCTTGTTTCCGCCTCTGAGATTTTGGGGTGTTGAAGACATTTACGTATAATAGGACTAATTTCATTACGGTAAAAATTTGATCTATGGTATGGTGTATGCTTCAGCAATCAAAAACTTTCTTTCTTTTTTAAACACAGGAGGAAAAACATATACCCTCAACTTCACCAGATATAAAGTGGAAAGTGCAGTGGTTCATGAAGCAGCTGAACCAGCCACAACTTGCATTAAAGGAAGGTACAGAAGTGGGATGCTTAGCATTTTTCTTAGTGTTTTCATATATTGCTAAAGCTTTCTTTTTAATTTGGGAAAGCTTTCTCCTGATCACTTCGAACAGGAAAATTTCGTATAAACCAACATGACTTCTGTGTTATATTGACATCATTTCCCTGTTTACTAATAGCATTTGAACTAATTCACATCAAAGAAACGTGCTTTGTAGCAAAACAGACTAAGAGACTGCTTTGGTGAGAGAACCTCTCTTTAGTCTCTTTTTAGAAAAGCTATTTTATTCAGCGCTACCTTAATCAGTTGGGAGGTTTTATCAGTGGTTGTGAAGGCCAAAACTTTCGCTTGATCCTTGCCTCAAGACTGAATTCTGATCGGCATTTGTAGCTCAGAGACCTTCTCAGTTGTGTGTTAAGCACCTGCTTCTTCTAACCCTACAAATCACTGACCTTCTGGACTCCTTTTTTTAGGATTGGAAACTGACTGATTCTTTTCTGAATTCATCCTTTTCAAATAATAATTTGTCAAATACAGCCAAGAGTAACCAACACACTCTTTTAATAGTCCATTTTCCCACTAGAGCTATAAGTTTTTATGGCATATTAACTCTCGTCACCACCGTGCAATATGAGCTGCTCTCCTTTTAGCCTCTGATAACTTTTTCCTTGCCTCCTTCTAGCCAGCTCCTAAGCCTTCACCATATATTTTAGGTTTTTTGGTGAGGCAGCACCACACTTCTGGATTCCACCTGTATCAGCTAGGAGAGGCCAGGTTATGCTGCAGTAGTAAACAACACAAGATCTCAGTGGCTTTGTAGTGGGAAGCAGCAGCATAGCACAGGGAGATCAGCTCAGTGCTTTTCGACCACCTAGAGGGGTGGGATAAGGAGGGTGGGAGGGAGGCTCAAGAGGGAGGAGATACAGGGATATATGTATGCATATGGCTGATTCACTTTGTTGTACAACAGAAACTAACACCTAACAGCATTGTGAAGCAATTATACTCCAGTAAAGATGTATTTAAAAAAAAAAAAATCTCAGTGGCTTTGAAAACATGCTCTCCTTCAAATTAAATAAAAAACAAAAAAATTTAAAGATCCACAGCCTTATGCATATCCTGTGGGTCATTTTGTTACTTGGTGTCCCAGGTTGATAGCAGTCAGAGCAGTCATCACCTTAAGGATCGCTGGTCCCTGTCTCAGAGGGAAGAGAGGTCTGGAGGGTCTCATATTGCTCTTCCATGTATCACTTCTACTCAGCTGTACTGGCTGGAAATAGTCACACAGCCCCACCCAACTACAGGGGAGGGGGCAGGGTCAGAAAGTGCAGGTCTGTCATGTGCCCAGAAGGGCTAGGGTCAGGGGTATTTCAGAAAAACAAATTGACCACTACCACAGAGGATATCCTTTCATTTATTTTTCTTTGTCTTCATGATTTTGTTTTATTCCTCTCTTTTTCTGGTTAATTGAATTTTACTGTCTCTCCTCCCTTGCTTAATTTGAGATAATTAATGTGGTTAAGTTCATTTACTGGTACTTGTAGTAGTTTACATTATTTCCACGGGTCAGAAGTTTGGGCAATACAAAATCAAGCTACTATGATTTTCCTACTTAAAATGCAAGGTACAAAACTGATGCAAAAAGGTATGTGGTTACAGGAATAATTGAGTTTTAATTATTTTGGAATGTCATTTGTCATAGTAGAAATAGACCATGAGCTTTGGAGTCAGGCAGGCCTGAAGTCAAACATTGCTTCTGTCATTTAATAGTTAGGTGATCTTAGACAAATAATTTGACCTCTCAGAGGCATAATTTCCTCTTTTATAAATTCAAAAAAGTATAAATATATCTATTCAGATGTCAAGTAAAACATGGTGGCACTTATCACCTTTTCTTTCTGAAATTCTACTAAAATGAAAGTAAAATAATTTTTTATAATTAATTAATTGATTGATTTGGCCACACCACGCGGCTTGTGTGATCTTAGTTCCCCGACCAGAGATTGAAGCTAGGCCCTCGGCAGTGAAAGCACAGAGTCCTAACCATCGGACTGCCAAGGAATTCCCTAAATAATTTTTTTAAAAGAATAAATCCATAAGGAGAGAAAATGGAAGAGAGACAATAGCAGAGGAATGATAGAAATAGTTGTGAATTACGTATTATAGTCATAATAGTGTAAGCAATAAATCACTTAACAAAAAAGTGATACAACTATATGGGGAGGATGAAGGAAGAGTTGGGAGCAATAAGGTAAGAAAACTATAGTGGGAGACAAGTGGTACTATCTAAAATTGAAAAAAAAAAAGTCAAGAAATAGAAATACAATCACAGGGACTTCCACGGTGGTCCAGTGGTTAAGACTCGGTGCTTTCACTGCTGAGGGCCCAGGTTCAGTCCCTGGTTGGAGAACTAAGATCCCACATGCCATGCGGCATGGCCAAAAAAAAAGGAAATATAATCAAATTGTTTAGAAATATGAAAGTACATACAAGGGGAAGGGGTTTAGGAACCGAGATGGTGGAATAGAAGGACGTGCTCTCACTCCCTCTTGCGAGAACACCGGAATCACAACTAGCTGCTGGACAAACATTGACAGGAAGACACTGGAACTCACCAAAAAAGATACCCCACATCCAAAGACAAAGGAGAAGCCACAATGAGACGGTAGGAGGGGTGCAATCACAGTTAAATCAAATCCCATAATTGCTGGGTGGGTGACTCACAGACTGGAGAACACTTATACCACAGACGTCCACCCACTGGAGTGAAGGTTCTGAGCCCCACGTCAGAGTTCCCAACCAGGGGATCCAGCAATGGGAGGAGGAATTCCTAGAGAATCAGACTTTGAAGGCTAGTGGGATTTGATTGCAGGACTTTGACAGGACTGGGAGAAACAGAGACTCCACTCTTGGAGGGCACACACAAAGTAGTGTGCACATTGGGACCCAGGGGAAGGAGCAGTGACCCCAGGGGGGACTGAACCAGACCTACCTGCTAGTGTTGGAGGGTCTCCTGCAGAGGCGGGGAGTAGCTGTGGCTCACCGTGGGGACAAGGACACTGGCAGCAGAACTGGGAAGTACTCCTTGGCGTGAGCCCTCCCCGAGTCCACCATTAGCCCCACCAAAGAGCCCAGGTAGGCTCCAGTGTTGGGTTGCCTCAGGCCAAACAACCAACAGGGAGGGAACCCAGCCCCACCCATCAGCAGTCAAGCGGATTAAAGTTTTACTGAGCTCTACCCACCAGAGCAACAGCCAGCTCTACCCACCACCAGCCCCTCCCATCAGGAAACCTGCACAAGCCTCTTAGATAGCCTCATCGAGGAGAGTGCAGGCAGCAGAAGCAAAAAGAACTACAGTCCTGCAGCCTGAGGAACAAAAACCACATTCACAGAATGACAGACAAGATGAAAAGGCAAAGGGCTATGTACCAGATGAAGGAACAAGGTAAAACCCCAGAAAAACAACTAAATGAAGTGGAGATAGGCAACCTTCCAGAAAAAGAATTCAGAATAATGATAGTGAAGATGTTCCAGGACCTCAGAAAAAGAATGGAGGCAAAGAACGAGAAGATGCAAGAAACGTTTAACAATGACCTAGAAGAATTAAAGAACAAACAAACAGAGATGAACAATACAATAACTGAAATGAAAAATACACTAGAAGGAATCAATAGCGGAGTAACTGAGGCAGAAGAACAGATAAGTGACCTGGAAGACAGAACGGTGGAATTCACTGCTGTGGAACACAATAAACAAAAAAGAATAAAAAGAAATGAAGACAGCCTAAGAGACCTCTGGGACAACATTAAAAGCAACAACATTCGCATTAAAGGGGTCCCAGAAAGAGAAGAGAGAGAGAAAGGACCCGAGAAAATATTTGAAGAGATTATAGTCGAAAACTTCCCTAACATGGGAAAGGAAATAGCCACCCAAGTCTGGGAAGCGTAGAGAGTCCCATACAGGATAAACCCTGGGAGAAACACGCCGAGACACATAGTAATCAAACTGGCAAAAATTAAAAACAAAGAAAAATTATTGAAAGCAGCAAGGGAAAAATGACAAATAACATACAAGGGAACTCCCATAAGGTTAGCAGCTGATTTCTCTGCAGAAACTCTACAAGGCAGAAGGAAGTGTCATGGCATATTTAAAGTGATGAAAGGGAAGAACCTACAACCAAGATTACTCTACCCGGCAAGGATCTCATTCAGATTCAATGGAGAAATCAAAAGCTTTACAGACACGCAAAAGTTAAGAGAATTCAGCACCACCAAACCAGCTCTACAACATATGCTAAAGGAACTTCTCTAAGTGGGAAACACAAGAGAAGAAAAGGACCTACAAAAACAAACGCAAAACAATTAAGAAAATGGTCATAGGAACATACATACTGATAATTACCTTAAACGTGAATGGATTAAATGCTCCAACCAAAAAACACAGGCTTGCTGAATGGATACAAAAACAAGACCCATCTATATGCTATCTACAGGAGACCCACTTCAGACGTAGGGACACATACAGACTGAAAATGAGGGGATGAAAAAAGATATTCCATGCAAATGGAAATCAAACGAAAGCTGGAGTAGCAATACTCATATCAGATAAAATAGACTTTAAAATAAAGGATGTTACAAGAGACAAGGAAGGACACTACATAATGGTCAAGGGATCAATCCAAGAAGGAGATGTAACAATTATAAATATATATGCACCCAACATAGGAGCACCTCAATACATAAGGCAACTGCTAACAGCTATAAAAGAGGAAGTCGACAGTAAGTGGGGGACTTTAACACCTCACTTACACCAATGGACAGATCATCCAAAATGAAAATAAATAAGGACACAGAAGCTTTAAATGACACAATTGACCAGATAGATTTAATTGCTATTTATAGGACATTCCATCCAAAAATGGCAGATTACACTTTCTTCTCAAGTGCGCATGGAACATTCTCCAGGATAGATCACATCTTGGGTCACAAATCAAGCCACAGTAAATTTAAGAAAATTGAAATCATATCAAGCATCTTTTCTGACCACAACGCTATGAGATTAGGAATGAATTACAGGACTTCCCTGGTGGCACAGTGGTTAGGAATCCACCTGCCAGTGCAGGGGACACGGGTTCAAGCCCTGGTTCGGGAAGATCCCACATGCCGCGGAGCAACTAAACCCGTGTGCCACAATGATGGAGCCTGTGCTCTAGAGCCCGCGAGCCAAAACTGCTGAGCCCAAATGCCACAACTACTGAAGGCCATGTGCCTAAAGCCCATGCTCTGCAACAGAGAAGCCACCCAATGAGAAGCCCGCGAAGTGCAACGAAGAGTAGCCCCCACTTGCCACAACTAGAGAAAGCCCGCGCGCAGCAACAAAGACCCAAGGCAGCCAAAAAAATTAGTTAATTAAAAAAAAAGATGAATTACAGAGGAAAAAAATGTAAAACACACAAACACATGGAGGCTAAACAATATGTTACTAAATAACCAAGAGATCACTGAAGAAATCAAAGAGGAAATCAAAAAATACCTAGAGACAAATGACAATGAAAACACGATGATCCAAAACCTATGGGATGCAGCAAAAGCAGTTCTAAGAGGGAAGTTTAGAGCAATACAAGCCTACCTCAAGAAACAAGTAAAATCTCAAATAAACAATCTAACCTTACACCTAAAGGAAGTAGAGAAAGAAGAACAAACAAAACCCAAAGTTAGCAGAAAGAAAGAAATCATAAAGGTCAGAGCAGAAATAAATGAAATAGAAACAAAGAAAACAATAGCAAAGGTCAATAAAACTAAAACCTGGTTCTTTGAGAAGATAAACAAAATTGATACACCATTAGCCAGACTCATCAAGAAAAAGAGGGAGAGGACTCAAATCAATAAAATTAGAAATGAAAAAGGAGAAGTTACAACAGACACCGCAGAAATACAAAGCATCCTAAGAGACTGCTACAAGCAACTGTATGCCAATAAAATGGACCACCTGGAAGAAATGGACAAATTCTTAGAAAGGTATAACCTTCCAAGACTGAACCAGGAAGAAATAGAAAATATGAAACAGACCAATCACAAGCAATGAAATTGAAACTGTGATTGAAAATCTTCCAACAAACAAAAGTCCAGGACCAGATGGCTTCACAGGTGAATTCTATCAAACATTTAGAGAAGAGCTAACACCCATCCTTCTCAAACTCTTTCAAAAAATTGCAGAGGAATGGACACTCCCAAACTCATTCTGTGAGACCACCATCACCCTGATACCAAAGCCAGACAAAGATACTACAAAAAAAGAAAATTACAGACCAATACCACTGATGAATATAGATGCAAAAATCCTCAACAAAATACTAGCAAACAGAATCCAACAACACATTAAAAGGATAATACACCATGATCAAGTGCGATTTATCCCAGGGATGCAAGGATTCTTTAATATATGCAAATCAATCAATGTGATAAACCATATTAACAAATTGAAGAATAAAAACCATATGATCATCTCAGTAGATGCAGAAAAACCTTTTGACAAAATTCAACACCCATTTATGATAAAAACTCTCCAGAAAGTGGGCATAGAGGGAACCTACCTGAACATAATAAAGGCCATATACGACAAACCCACAGCAAACATCATTCTCAATGGTGAAAAGCTGAAAGCATTTCCTCTAAGATCAAGAGCAAGACAAGGATGTCCACTCTCACCACTATTGTTCAACATAGTTTTGGAAGTCCTAGCCACAGCAATCAGAGAAGAAAAAGAAATAAAAGGAAGCCAAATTGGAAAAGAAGAAGTAAAACTGTCACTGTTTGCAGATGACATGATACTATACATAGAGAATCCTAAAGATGCCACCAGAAAACTACTAGAGCTAATCAATGAATTTGGTAAAGTTTCAGGATACAAAATTAATACACAGAAGTCTCTTGCATTCCTATACACTAATGATGAAAAATCTCTAAGAGAAATTAAGGAAACACTCCCATTTACCATTGCAACAAAAAGAACAAAATACCTAAGAATAAACCTACCGAGGCTTCCCTGGTGGCGTAGTGGTTAAGAATCCACCTGCTTATGCAGGGGCACGGGTTCGAGCCCTGGCCCAGGAAGATCCCACATGCCACGGAGCAACTAAGTCTGTGTGCCACAACTACTGAGCTTGTGCGCTAGAGCTCGTGGGCCACAACTGCTGAGCCTGCGTGTCACAACTACTGAAGCCCACGCACCTAGAGCCTGTGCTCCGCAACAAGAGAAGCCACTGCAGTGAGAAGCCTGCACACAACAACAAAGACCCAACACAGCCAAAAATAAAAATAAATAACAAATAAATTTAGAAAAAAAAGAAAAGAATAAGACTATAAGACACTGATGGAAGAAATTAAAAATGATACCAACAGGTGGAGAGATATACCATGTTCTTGGATTGGAAGCATCAATATTGTGAAAATGACTATACTACCCAAAGCAATCTGCAGATTCAATGCAATCCCTATCAAATTACCAATGGCATTTTTTACAGAACTAGAACAAAAAATCTTAAAATTTGTATGGAGACACAAAAGACCCCGAATAGCCAAAGCGGTCTTGAGGGAAAAAGATGGAGCTGGAGGAGTCAGACTCCCTGACTTCAGACTATACTACAAAGCTACAGTAATCAAGACAGTATGATCCTGGCACAAAAGCAGAAACATAAATCAATGGAACAAGATAGAAAGCCCACAGATAAACTCATGCATCTATGGTCAACTAATCTATTACAAAGTAGGCAAGGATATACAATGGAGAAAAGACAGTCTCTTCAGTAAGTGGTGCTGGAAAAAGTGGACAGCTACATGTAAAAGAATGAAATTAGAACAGTCCCTAACACCATACACAAAAATAAACTCAAAATGGATTAGAGACCTAAATGTAAGACGAGGCACGATAAAACTCTTAGAGGAAAACATAGGAAGAACACTCTTTGACATAAATCACAGCAAGATCTTTTTTGATCCACCTCCTAGAGTAATGGAAATAAAAACAAAAATAAACAAATAGGACATAATGAAACTTAAAAGCTTTTGCACAGCAAAGGAAACCATAAACAAGACGAAAAGACAACCCTCAGAATGGGAGAAAATATTTGCAAACAAATCAACGGACAAAGGATTAATCTCCAAAATATATAAACAGCTCATGCAGCTCAATATTAAAAAAAAAAAAACCCAATCCAAAAATGGGCTGAAGACCTAAATAGACATTTCTCCAAAGAAGACATACAGATGGCCAAGAAGCACATGAAAAGCTGCTCAACATCACTAATTATTAGAGAAATGCAAATCAAAACTACAATGAGGTATCACTTCACACCAGTTAGAATGGGCATCATCAAAAAATCTACAAACAATAAATGCTGGAGAGGGTGTGGAGAAAAGGGAGCCCTCTTGCACTGTTGGTGGGAATATAAATTGATACAGCCACTATGGAGAACAGTATGGAGGTTCCTTAAAAAACTAAAAATAGAATTACCATGCAACCCAGCAATCCCACTACTGGGCATATACCCTGAGAAAACCATAATTCAAAAAGAGTCATGTATCACAATGTTCATTGCAGCTCTATTTACAATAACCAGGACATGGAAGCAACCTAAATGCCCATTGACAGACAAATGGATAAAGAAGATGTGGTACATATATACAATGGAATATTACTCAACCATAAAAAGGAACGAAATTGGGTCATTTGTAGAGACGTGGATGGGTCTAGAGACTGTCATACAGAGTGAAGTAAGTCAGAAAGATAAAAACAAATATTGTATATTAATGCATATATGTGGAACCTAGAAAAATGGTACAGATGAACCGGTTTGCAGGGCAGAAATTGAGACACAGATGCAGAGAACAAACGTATGGACACCAAGGGGGGAAAGCGGCGGGGGGTGAGGGTGGTGGTGTGATGAACCGGGAGATTGGGATTGACATTATACACTGATGTGTAGAAAATGGATGACTAATAACAACCTGCTGTATAAAAAATAAATTAAAATTTTTTTTAAAATAATAAATTTTTAAAAAAGAAGAAGAATACAAGGGGAAGGGGAAGAGGAGCAGCTAAAAGGAACACTTTTGTCTCAGGTATGGGACTCAGATGGGATGGAGCAGGCAGAGGATGGCTGCTTTTTTATAAACCTTGCAGTATATTTAACTTGTAAAACTATGTATGATTTTTTTGAGTGATTACTTTGATAAAAAATTTAAAATCAACCCCAGGACTTCCCTGGTGGCGCAGTGGTTGAGACTCCGCCTGCCGATGCAGGGGACATGGGTTTTTGCCCCGGTCCGGGAAGATCCCACATGCCGCGGAGCGGCTGGGCCCGTGAGCCATGGCCGCTGAGCCTGCACGTCCGAAGCCTGTGCTCCGCAACAGGAGAGGCCACAGCAGTTGAGAGGCCCGCTTACTGCAAAAAAAAAAAAAAAAAAAAAAAAAAAAAATCAACCCCAAAGTTTTGTAGTGAATATTAACTAAAAATAATAAATAATGAGCACCTTTACAATTCTGTGCACATAGCAGGTATTCAGTAAATACTAGTTTCCTTCCTTTTGTCAATTAATAGGGTATGTGCTTGCAGTGATATTCATATGACTCAGAGGTTAGGTGGTTGGCTAAGCAGCAATGTGAGGTATGTCACAAAGCAAATTATGTGCCTTTCTCATCTTTTTTTTTTTTAATGGATGGTTTTATTTTTCTTGGAGCCGTGTCAACCTTATGGTTACTGTTTCTTAGAATTTAGACTTCTGTGCAGCTGACACTTCAAAAATCACCTGGTCATTGAGTGGATCTAGAGAGCTATGCATAGAACAAATTTAAAAGTACTTAGCCACTCTGAAATTACTCTAAGAAACCTGAAAACAATGATATCTATACCTAGATTATAAATTATTTAAGGCCAGTGACGTTTCTCTCTCTTCTGTAGTTGTCAATTCGCTGCTTTATTTTCGTGGTCCACAGTGCCTAGCCCACTACTCCCTTTGTTCCATGAGCTCTCACTGTGGTGGATGGTGGTGACTGATATTGAAAAGAAAACCAGCCAGCATAAGGTCCTTACATGTTTCATGGACAACACATATTGTGTAACTGGACTGTAAACTCCTTGGGGACACAGACCATATATTCTGCCACGTCAGTACGTCCAGGATAATGAATGCCATGCAAAAACAGATATTCACTTAGTCATCAAATATACACTGAACACCTACTAAGTGCTGGTAGTCACTGTGCTAAGCTCCAAGAATACCTCAGTGAACTGGACAGGCAAACTCCTGCTGTCTTAGAATTTACATTCTAACAGAATGTTTGCTGAGTTCATGTAACCCAGTAAAATGATGGCCCACGATGAACCATTTAAGCAGGATAAAGAATTGTATACATAAAGAGTTTAATCATTTTAAGATATGTTTGTTGTATGATGTCAGTGCATGCTATAAGAAGGAAATAAGAGACATCTGATCTTTTTTGTCTTTGCTTTTCTTTGCAGATAAGATGCTCCACGTCATTTGCAGCTTTCTTCAAAAGAAAAATCACTAGTGCTCTGCTCTTGCCATAATACCAAACCTTTTGACTTATGCTTTGGTGCTGCATCACTGGAAGAATTGCACACAGGTTCCAGGAATACCTTTTTTTTCATCTGAGTGATCCTTTGTGGATGGAAAAGGATTTGAGTCTTAATAATTGCCCTGTTTTAAAGCTATTTCTCTATAGTCTGAACTGCTTCATAAATTAGGCCACTTACCAAGGAGCCACACAGTCAGTTCTTGTCAGGAGCTGGTTGAAAACTGTGCTGTGCATGTAGCAGGGATGGCACAAGAAGACAGCCGTCGTGGTCAAGTGCCACCTACCTTTTATCATGGTGCCAACCAGGAGCTTGACCTGTCCACCAAAGTGTACAAAAGGGAATCAGGAAGTCCTTATTCTGTGTTAGTGGACACCAAGATGAGCAAACCACATCTCCATGAAACAGAGGAGCAGCCGTATTTCAGGGAGACAAGAGCAGTGTCTGACGTGCATGCTGTGAAAGAAGACCGGGAGAATTCTGATGACACAGAAGAGGAGGAGGAGGAGGAAGTCTCCTACAAAAGGGAGCAGATCATAGTGGAGGTAAACCTTAATAATCAAACATTAAATGTATCTAAAGGGGAAAAGGGTGTCTCTTCTCAGTCCAAAGAGACTCCTGTTCTTAAGACAAGCAGTGAGGAGGAAGAGGAAGAGAGTGAGGAAGAGGCCACGGATGACAGTAATGACTATGGAGAAAACGAAAGGCAGAAGAAAAAGGAGAAGATAGTGGAGAAGGTCAGCGTTACACAAAGGAGAACGAGGAGAGCTGCCTCTGTTGCCGCAGCTGCCACTTCCCCTACTCCCAGAGCTACAAGAGGTCGTAGGAAGAGTGTAGAGCCACCTAAGCGTAAGAAGCGGGCCGCAAAGGAGCCCAAAGCGCCAGTCCAGAAAGCTAAGTGTGAAGAGAAAGAGACTCTGACCTGTGAGAAGTGCCCCAGGGTGTTTAATACTCGCTGGTACCTGGAGAAGCACATGAACGTTACTCATAGGCGCATGCAGATTTGTGATAAGTGTGGCAAGAAGTTTGTCCTGGAAAGTGAGCTGTCCCTTCACCAGCAAACAGACTGTGAAAAAAATATTCAGGTAGGTTTCATCACCAAGAGGGCAAACTTTCCAGGATAGAACCTGGCTGTTCACACTCACCTGGTATCTGCCCAAGAGAATAAATACCATAGAGGCCGAAGGGACAGTTTTCACCAATTTATCTTTTTAAAAGCCCCTGCTTTGGTCTTTTCAAAAGCAGCCTTAACATTTTCTTTCAAAAGCATTAAATTTAACTGACGCTGGACTAGTGGGAACCCAGGTACATTGGAAGGGGGATCTGTTACAGGTGATTGACAAGGAGGTAAAGTCAACACCGACTTTGCACTGAGATTTACTCTTGTAAGACATGTAATATAATTCATTCTGGCATCTTCTGTGTCAAGGTGGGAGATATCAAGGAAAGGTCAGGAGTAGAGAGAGGTCCTTTTCTAAGGTTTGAAAGGATGCCAGATGCTAGTGCAGCTGATGGGGACAAAAACCATAATGAATCAGACTGGTGGAAATGGAAGATCTCCAGGAGTGAGTTTGCTTTTGCCAGTGGAGAGATGACAACACTAAATTTGTCAAGAGGCTGAGCCCATGGGAATATGCAGACTTTAAACGAGGCTGAGCTGGTTGAAAAGGTTGCCCACCTGGCAGTAGGGTTATATAATGCTACTGTGCAGTATTGTTAAGGTAACAAAACATGGTATCCAAACCAGGCTAGTCCTTGAAAGGACTATATTGTGATAGGTTAAGAAGTGTGCTAATTATATCATGTTGAGTGAATTATATTATGTTGAGCTATGTTGGTTTGCACATGTGAATGCATATTAATGAATATTCGTAAAAGGTAAGTCTATTAATGTCTCCAAAAGATATGTAAAATAGAAATTTCTTGTACCATATTTAAGCTAAACTTCTTTTAGAAGATGAAATTGTTTTGTTTCAGTGTGTTTCTTGGAATACTCCTGATTTGGAGTGCTCCTTATTTTTCACGTTTCTTTCTTGCTTTTAATCGACAACCAAGATCATTGCTTTACTTTAAAGAGGTTTTTTTAAAAATATAAATTATATTTGCTAAAAACTCACTGCTTTTTGATTCGTCAGTTGTGACTTGATCTCTGACACGCTTGGTAAATAAAAGAAGACTGAATCATGGTGCCTACCCTCCAATAACTACTGGTGCCCAGGGCCTGGTTCTGAACTGGTTGCTGTTGCAATTGTTGTTCAGGCCAAAAGGAGTGCAATGCTGTGCTGCACCCTAGGGGTCAAACTTAGTTCTGTAATGATTCGTTGCTGAAAAAGGTATATCTTGATCTTGATGTTATATAGTTTGTTTTTTTTTACTCAAATTTGCTTCATTAAGTACAGAAAACATTTAATAAATCCTTTTTTTGTGTGACTTTCTTCACTATTCCTCACCATAATTTCATGTAAACTTGTATTTAGGTTTTGTGGATTCTGCTAAAGGAACTCTTTTTGCATTTCTAATCCTGATGACCTGGTAACAAGTAAACATTAAAACTGTGCCCTACAAAATAGCTTATAGGAGTTGTCTGTCCTTCTCTCGAACAGTATCCAACCGGAGGCTTATCTTTGTGACTCTCCTCAGAGTCCTTGTTTCCTGAAGGGATAATGTGTTCAGAGATCTTTATTTACAGTGAATAACAACTTGCTCCCTTCAGCATCCCAGAGTCCGATGGTTACCTAGAACTTCCTAATATTGCTTTTAACCATTTTATTTTGATACATGTTATGATAGCCTAGACTAGTGATGATCCATCGTACAGGGAACCAGGCAGGACCGCCTGTGTCTCCTGCAGATGCCTATGTGAGAGATCCGGAGCTGGGCTCCCCGGGAAAGGCGAGGATGAGGCCAACAGCTGAGGGGTCATATTAAATTCTGCCAGGGGGGAATGTTTAATAGAGAAAATTAGATTTGGGAAAATACAATAAAATCTCAATAATTTGTGTCAATGAAGGCTCCAAATGCATTCTCTAAGCTACAAAAACATTGTTATATTTCTACAGATATATAACCATTAACGTATGCTTTATCTTGTTTTTATTTATGTTCATTTAAAATTAGTTTGTATTCTCTGGAAAACACGTATTAACTGCATAGTAACCCACGTGTAGGAAACAGCTGCTCTTGGTAATCCATATATTAAAAAAAAAAAAACTTGAAGGTTCTTTTCAAAGGTATAATGCTAATTCGGTCAGTTCTTTGACATTAGTGGGACTTCCTTTTTGCCTTACGTTTTGCCATTGTCGTCATACTCCCAAAGTGTCTCTAAAAAAATTCATCTTGGAAAATAGAACATGAGGACGTTGGTGTTGGAATCTGGACTCCGTGGATTTGTTTTGGATTCTGGCCTGTGCCACGAATCTAAAGCACACCCGTTTCGTGGGACTTCCCTGGTGGTCCAGTAGTTAGGACTCGGCGCTTTCACTGCCGTGTCCCAGGTTCAATCCATCCCTGGTCAGGAGAACTAAGATCCTGCAAGCTGTGCAGCTTCGCCAAATAATAATAATAATAATAATAAGGCACACCCATTTCAGCTGCCAGTCAGCAGGCGTGGCTTTCTGGAAGCTCCTATAAATAAAGATTATTTCTATTTATCCTGCTCAGTGTGTTTCCTGTAATAAATCATTCAAGAAACTCTGGTCCCTTCACGAACATATCAAGATCGTCCATGGATATGCAGAAAAGAAATTTTCCTGTGAAATTTGTGAGAAGAAATTCTATACCATGGCTCACGTACGGAAACACATGGTTGGTAAGTCTTTTCTGTTGCTTTTCTCGTACACCTATAATTTTCCCTTGTTTTTTGGTGTGTTTTATACTTGGGATTGGGCAGGATATGAGGAACTGCCGTATTTGAATCGGTTTTGACTTGTTGAAACTAAATACAACATGTCTTCGGTGAGCATCACCAAATTGGATGGTAGAGTCCTCCACACCCAGGTTTCTTTGCAACGTTGTTATTTTTTCCTTCAGAACTTTGCCGGTAAAGCCTCACAGATGAGAGAACAATCAATTAAGGTGGCAGGACCACCTTACAGTAGGACGTATCTCTTTTCCCATTTGAGCCCTTTGGTGGACTGTTTTTGAGTATAAGTGCATTCTGTGTTGCAGCACACACGAAAGACATGCCATTTACCTGTGAAACCTGTGGAAAGTCATTCAAACGCAGTATGTCACTCAAGGTGCACTCCTTGCAGCACTCTGGAGAGAAGCCCTTCAGATGCGAGGTAAGGCATGTGCTGCCCACCAGGCCCAGGCATGGGGGCTGGCTTATGTTTACGTGGTGAGCCGTGGGAGAGAGGTGTGCCTCGTGCAAGGCACAAGGCTGCGTTTCCCCAGAGCCGTCAGACCCGTGCTCTGAGCGTTGCGTTATCTCACTGCTGGATAGAGAGCGGTCATTTTTAACACAGAGTTAACTCAGATTAGGTTAAGTTTGGGAATAACACGTGACGAGTCATTTTACTTTTCTCAGTAATTCAGAGAAGTCAGATATACTTCAGGGATAATTATTTGGGAAATTTTCCCTTTTATTATAACTCAGCTACGGAAATATAGCAGAGCCAAACAGTTGACACAAGCAGGTTCTATTTTGAGTATGAAAAATATACCTAATCTCAGGCTATGTAGGGTGGGCGCAGGTAAAGCTGCTATGCTTGGCATTCAAAAATCTCCACTGTGTCCAATGCAGAACTGTGACGAAAGGTTTCAGTACAAGTACCAGCTACGCTCCCACATGAGCATCCACATTGGGCACAAACAGTTCATGTGCCAGTGGTGTGGCAAGGATTTCAACATGAAGCAGTACTTCGACGAACACATGAAAACACACACTGGTAAGAATTTCTTGGGAAAGGTACAGATATGTCTCAAGCACTTGTTAATGATCACCTGTGAGTCTGTTTACTTAAAGTTCTAAGCCACGAGTCTGCATTCTAAGTGCAAATTCTGCTTTAAATAAACCTGATATATAAAAATACAAATTTATAATACCGAAAAGTTAGGCGTTCATAATTTTATTTATTTAAAAAAGGATTGTTAATGCCTTTTAACTGTGGGTTCCTTCGAGATGATGGACTCTTTATTTGGGACACAGGATCTCCTGAAATTGTATGAAACTTGTTTTGCATATGGGTCTATGTTATTTTTCTAAGGAAAGGGTTCTGGGTCTTTAAAAAATGGAGGCCAGGCTTTTTTTGTTTTATTTATTTATTTTATTTTTGGCTGCGTTAAGGTCTTCATTGCTGCGTGCGGGCTTTCTCTAGTTGCCGTGAGCGGGGGCTACTCTTTTGCGGTGCGCGGGCTTCTCATTTCAGTGGCTTCTCTTGTTGCAGAGCACGGGCTCTAGGTTCACGGGCTTCAGTAGTTGTGGCACGCGGGCTCGGTAGTTGTGGCTTGTGGGCTCTAGAACACAGGCTCAGTAGCTGTGGCGCACGGGCTGAGTTGCCCCGAGGCATGTGGGATCTTCCTGGACCAGGCCTCAAACCTGTGTCCCCTGCATTGGCAGGTGGATTCTTAACCACTGCGCCACCAGGGAAGTCCCTGAGGACATTGTTTTTAATAGGATACCCTCTCAATATTCTTAAAATTGGATTGGATTTTATTTACCAAAATTCACTACTTTTTACGAACACATCCATCAAATGAGTTTAAGTAGTATTTTAACTACATTGTGTTTTCAGAGGTATGTGCTTCATAGCGTCGATTTGAGTCTTGAAAGCATTGGATCACACAGCCTCCAGGAAGCTAGTTAGAATAATAGCCCCCTGTAAACACTGGGGCATTGTACGTCTGTCTTATCTTGACGCTCTGGAATTAGCTGTCTTGGCACAAATTGAACAGTGTGAAACATATTTCAAGTTTCTAAATAAAATCTAATCACAGGATTCTAGGTTCTATTAGTCTACAGAGTAGCAGAGCCAGAAAGAACCACAAGACATTATCTTCCTTACCCTGCTTAACTAGTGGTGAGGAAGTTCTGCCTGTAGCTGCGCCTCTGTAGTTCCCATCTCTGTTAAGTCCAAAGAAAAACACCTGCCTAGTGGGCTTCTTTCCCATTCAGAGCAGGACCTCTGATTTCAAGGAATAAGCTAGAGGAAGAGCCATGAGAGGAGTTTACGTAAATTACATCTCAAAAGGTAGTGATAACTTTGAAGCCTAAGTGGATAGCAGGATATGTCAGAGTATTTTAACAAATTCTCCTCTTAAAATCTGGTGGCTCTTGGATAGGCTATTAGTTCTGAGTAGCTTTTAGGGTGCAGTTTTCTGTTAATTCAGCAGGAAACTATGGAACTAGACAGAAAATAAGTTTTTTTGAAGGCAGAAGCTGTGTCATATTTACACACGGTGCTTGGCACATAGTAGATGCCCAGTAAATGTTTGTCGCAAGATTGGAAGGAACCTCCACCACTTAAGCCTCTGCGCTCACCTTCTCTTTTCTGCCCGTCTCCCTGCGCTTCTTCCTCCCGGGTCCCCCCTCTCTCCTTCTCCTTCTGCGTTTCTTACTCTTTCTTCTTTCCCCTTTGTCCTTCTTTCTTTCTTCAGGCCCTTGAATGTCCATAATATGAAACTGAAGTGTACATTTTGTGATTAATGTATAAGTTGAATAAAACTTTATGCTAAGTGTTCTTCTTTGACCAAATAGGCAAGCTGAACATTCCCTGTTTCTTCTAAAGGAGTACAGCCACCTAAATTCACTTAAGTTTTTATTTTTCTCATTAAAAGTAGTAGTACATACTTATTAAAGTATATTAGAAAATATGAAAATTGAAATGATCTATAATCTTATCAATGAGAGATGACTACTGTTAACATTTTAGCACATATTTTTTTAATTCTATAGTTTCTTAATATACATATAGATACTATGCATAAGTGTTTATACGTTCATGTATATAGTAAAAAAACAAAAGTTGGGTCTTTACGCTCTGTTACAACCTGCTTTTTATTTTACTGTATTATGTCATTAACAGTAATATCATTTTAATGGTTGTATAATAGTCCTTCTTATAAATTTGCTGTAATAATAGCCATCATTTATTATGCACATGTATGCTGAGTACTATCTTAAATACTTTACATACATTATCTCATTTAATCAGTATAACCTTTACAGTGGTCCTGTTAAGGATGTTATCTCTATTTTATTTAGCCAGTTCCCTTTTGGACATTTAGATGGTTTCTATTTCCAATTTTTCTACTGTTATAAATAATACTGTGACAAACAACTTTGTGGCTAACACAGCCATGATTATTTACTTAGGATAAATTCCTAGAAATGGGATTATTAGGGCAAAGGGATGTGTATAGTTTTAAGACTTGGTGGTATGTATTGCAAAATAGCCATCCACATACACTCTTACCAGCTGCGCGTGAAAATACCCATTTTCCCAACCCTATCCAATGCTAAGTAAAATCATTGTTGAATTAATAGGTGAAAAATGGTTTCTTACTGTGTTAATTTGCACTTAATTGCTAAGTAAGATTGAACATGTTTTTTCATATGCTTGTTGGGTATCAGTATATTTTCTTTTCTGAATTGCTTGTGCCTTTTCTGTATTCATCTTGCCATTGCAGTGTTTGGCTTTTTCTTATTGTTTATGATAGCTCTTTATATATATAGCTCTTTGTATATACTTAAATATATGGGACCTTGTCTAACACCGATGTTAAAATCCTTTTCCCTGGTTTGCATCTGCCTTTTAGTATTGTTTGTAATGCTCACACTGGGAAAGCGCTGGATGGTGGAGTTGGACACACCTGGCTCTGCCGCTCACTAGCAGTGTGACCTTAAGTGAATTATGCAACCCCTGTAGGCCTCTGGTTCCTTGGTACTAAATAAGGATTACAATAGTACCTGAAAGGATCCGAGAAGGGTTAGCTTTTAAAGAAGAAAAGGGATAGGTCTTTTAAGGCTGGATGAAACCACATTTAGAGTATGTTTTGGTGGGGGTTAAGGCCATTGCAGGAACTGACACTGATTGGGCTGTTTCTTTGCAGTTAAAGAGAAGTGAGGTAGATCTTATCTAGGGAAGCCGACCAGCCCTCAGGCAGGGTTTCCTGGGATGGTGTGGACATGGGGTGAGTTCAACATAGAATAATTGTTGATTCTCTTTGTACCAGGCACAGTGCTCAGTGCCGAGGGATACAGGATGAATTAAGACCTGTTTTTTGCCCTCAAGGAGCTTACAGTCCAGTGGTAGTGATGATGATGATGATGATAATAGCAGCACTAAAATGCACTGAATGTCTGCCATGTACCAAATACTGTTCTAAGCACTTTCTTCGAATTTCTAACTTATTGCAATAACCTATTATTATTATCTTCATTTTTCAGATGAGGCTCAGAGAGTAAAGAACTTGTCCAAAGCAGTCTGACTCCAGAAACACACACTTAGTTACTCTGATACAAATTTAATGAAGCAAGTAATAAAATGGAGGGATACGCAGGACATCATGAGGGCAAAGAGCACCACCCCAGAGTCTGGTTCTCAGCTTCCAGAATCTGTCAGTGTACCCAAGCAGATGAGGGCCAGAGGGATTGATCTGTGCTAAACAATCTTAATAATATATAAATAAAGTTGCTAATTTACAGTGAAAAGCCTGAGTGACAAGTGCTTCCGAACTCTTACGTTCTTTGGTCTGAATATTCTTTGCCTAAAATAAATTTATATGAGAAGCTAAATTATAATCACAAGATCATCAGGGACAGAAAATTACAGCAAAGGAAGGTAATTGAGTGATCTTAATTGTGAGTAACATCCTTCATGGAATCCAAGAAGCCATCAGTTTTAAGACAAACCTCATTTATCTATCACTAAGAAAATGCTGCAAATTAAAGAATGACACGTCACCGTGTCATATGGTGTATGTCAGTTTCACAGATGTAAATATTTGGGGGAAAATGCATGTCTTAGAATTAACTAATACTTATTTATAAATATTAATCAAGAATCTACTAAACGGGGCTACTGTAGCGAACAAGACTGAAATAGTCCCTAGATTCACAGAGCTTACAGTCATGTTGGGGTGATAGACAGGCAAGGCATAACAGTGGTTTGGTGATGAGAGCATAGTAAGTACCACTAAATGAAGTTGGTTAGAGTTTGATGGATGGGGGGAGGAGGGGAGGCAGGGAGTATAATAAGACACGGTACTGGGGAGCAGTAAGCAAGTACCGCATCACAGAATAAGCCATGTAAAAAAGTTTGAGCTTTATTCTGAGGACAGTGGGACGTTCTTCAGTGGCTTTAAGCAGAACGTGACACATCTGAAAGGTCGCTCTGGCTACAGTGTGGAGAGTGGATTGGAGGATGGGGAGCAAGAATAGAGGTGGTGAAACCAGTCGGGTGGATATTGCAGTAATCCAGGTGAACGACTGTAACGTGATGGTAGGCCAGATATATAGATGCACAGATTTCTGATGCTGCTCCAGGATATTCATAAGCAGACTGGGGTGCTTGTGTTCATTGGCCAGATCACTTTTTCCTTTGAAAGTTCAAAAGACAGCTAAGTAGCCCAATTCCTGCTCTTTCTATCTTCCCTGCAGATTCTGTCTTCATTTGTTATGTGCGTTCTTCAGACTCATTACAGTACCGTTTCTTATCATTAGGTTAGCTTTATCTGTATGTAACAGTTAGGTTACATCATAAGATGTATTGACATACGTGCTTTCTAGTTACCCTGATGGACTTAGCTGTTAGTACCTCCTCCAGCCACCCATTTACTAGCACTTCCTTAAAGTGGGACATTGTGCAGGTGGTTGATTTCAAATGTTACATTTTGATTTTTCCTTGTTTCAGCCTCATTGTAATCTTACTTTGAGGTTTCAGGGAAACCTTATCATCAGTCATTAGCACAGTTAGGAGATGGGGCCTCATGAATAATGAGAGTTAGAGTTGGGTGGGTTTACGTCTGGAGTAACAAATGTGGAAAATTTGGTAGGACATCAAGAAATGGATAAAAGATTACTAAGTAGTTAAAAGGACCCATTTAAATTTGAATACATAGATTTATGGTAGGCCAGTTCTAATAGTTTTTAGTCTTTCTGCGGCAAATCATTATAGCCTAGAAGACTACAAATGAGAGATGGATGATGAGAGAGATCCAGGACTGGATCCGGGTTTGAGCACATAACAGAAAGTTACATGTCCACGCATTAAGTAAACTGTCAATGAATAAAGTGTCTAGTGAACCTAGGAAGTGATTAGTGAATTAAGTGGAGAATGTTTGCTTGTATTAGACTAATAATTCAAACATTAGGTCCTTAGGCTCTGGTTCCGCATGGCTGTTAGCAGCGAAGACTGTTAACTCTGGAGAGTCAAGGAGGACGGGGTCAAGGGGATTGATAGGTTATCAAACAGGTGTGCTTTTAAAACATTTTATTATACAAGTAAATCATGTTTAGTTTAGAAAACAGGAAGTACATATAAGCATCAAAAATAGAGTAAAATAAATAAATAAATAAATAAAAATAAATTTAAAAATAGAGTAAAATGTCACTCATAATCCCATTATCTAGAGACGATCACTGGTAACATTTGTTGTATTTCTTTCCATATGTTCCTACACGTATTTTTCATTAAAAATGGATAATACCATGCATACGTGTTCATAACTTGCTTGTTTTACTTAATGGACTATAGATAATAGATTATAGATTTTCATGTCAGTAACTACATTTCTATACTTTTATAATATTGTTTTTAGTGGTACTCTCCATTAGCTGGGCATACCACAGCTGATTTAATCAATTCCATTTAACATAGAATTTGAAGTTTTTAATTGGAGGAAATGGATTAAAAGGAAGGAACACAAGCCAGGACAGAATTTATCTAGAAAGATGTGTGTGAATCACAGTGAAGAGCCTAGCAGTGGCAGTGATTGAATAATGAAAGGTAGGGAGATAAAAGAAATATTATAGTCAGCAAATAGTACCGGTAACTATGGAGAAAACTGATCCCCCCTGACGGTTCGATTCAGTCTCTCATGGGAAGTGAGGAAAAGTCTGGCTTCCATGGAAGGAAGCAACAGGAGATGTCAGTTTTCAAAGGCAGAGAGAAGAAATAAGGACTACAATATGGATAAAGGGGAGTTTGCTCGTAGTGTTAGAAGGAGTCCCAAAGTGGAGGAAAACAGTAAGAAAATAACATTCCTTTGTGTGTTCAGGAATGCACAGAACGTTGAGGTGTGAAGCGCCGTTGTTTTACGTGTCTGGCGCCAGACTGCAGAGTTTTAAATCCTGCCTCTCCACTGACTGTAGAACCTCCAGCAAGTTTCTTAATTAATTTTCTTAATAGCGTACCTACCTCATAAGGCTGTGAGGATCACCAGAGGTTAATAAGGTGTCAAGGGATTAGAACAGTGCCAAGCACACACTAAGACTCCATACACAACAGCTCTTATTTATACAGAGTAGAATAAGGACACCTGTTAGAAACAAAGAGAGTAACAATTGAAGTGAGAGCAAACTCTTGCAGCAGGAGCTACAGTAGAGATACAAGCGACATTCACTGAGCATTGGTGAAGGAATTGCTAAATACAAGCACATGGTCGCTGAAGCACACGTGGACAGGTATTCCGCACCGCACCACAGCATTCTGGATGCAGTGACCATGGACGTGTATGTCCAAACATCATTTTGTTTCTCCCTATGGCCTGGGGAGAGAGGCAGGCAGACATAGCATAGAACTAAGCAGTAAGCCCAAAGGAAAGTTAGGAAGTTTAAAAATTAAGCCCTTAGAACCCAAACCTAATTTCCTCCCTAAGTGCCCTTAGAACTAGGGGGTTTTGTTTCCTTTTTGGCTCATTTTCCCAGTGGTTCTCCACCAAGAACGGTAGCCTGCCGCTCAACCCTCCCCACACCCGTGGGCATTTGGAAATGGTGTGGGGACATTCTTGATGGTCAGAATTTCTTGGGGGCATATAAGTAGTCTGGCGCCAGGACCGCTGAGCGCTCTTCAGGTGTGCAGACAGCCCCACGTAATGGAGAGCCGCCTGCAGAGAAACACTGTGGTGCGAAATCTGTGTTGTAGGGTGAGTCAGTCCAGAATTTCCCCAGATAGCAAAGCGTAAGCCGCATTCTAAGGATTGTGTTCGAGTTGACGTGCGGAGACTTATGTCCTCCACAAGACATTTTCAGCAAAGTCCTACTCTGGGTTGGAATGTCAGAAATTGCTCACAGATCAGCTCGCCTATGCTTAGAGGCAGAGATTCATCTGTGGGCTTGGTTCCCTGGAACACAGGAAAGCCATTTGAACACTTCGTCCTGTAGGATGTGGAAGATCACTACTGTAGAAGCCCTTTTTGTTCTTTTAACCAAGCCCAGATGGTAGGTTGTAAGTAAGTTTTCGTTGTATCTGCTCCTTTTTGTGAAGTCCCAACCTTGGGGAACTCTGTTATGACTACTAGAATGTAATATGCCATAAGGGAGAGGAGTGGTAACCTCCTTTTTTAGTATGAGGAATAGCTGGGGCAACTACTTGCCGCCTAGTGTGTTAATCCTGTTTTTGTGTCTGTGTTCGTCTCAGGAGAGAAACCCTTTATCTGTGAAATCTGTGGCAAAAGCTTCACCAGCCGCCCCAACATGAAGAGGCACCGCAGAACTCATACAGGCGAGAAGCCCTATCCGTGTGATGTGTGCGGCCAGCGGTTCCGCTTCTCCAACATGCTTAAGGCCCACAAGGAGAAGTGCTTTCGGGTGACCAGCCCCGTGAACGTGCCGCCTGCTGTCCAGATCCCACTCACAACCTCCCCGGCCACCCCAGTTCCTTCTGTGGGGAGCACCCCCACGACCCCCGCCCCTCCCATCAGCATGAACCCCGTCAGCACGCTAACCCCTCGGCCCATGCCCCACCCCTTCTCGCACCTTCACATCCACGCACACCCTCACCACCCACACCACCTTCCTATCCCCCCAGTCCCTCACCTCCCCCCACCTCCAGCTCTCTTTAAGAGTGAGCCTTTAAATAACAGGGGCCAGGGTGAGGACACCTTTCTGCGGCACCTGGCAGAGAAGAACAGTTCAGCCCAGCATCACTAACATCCATCTCCTTAAACGTGTTCTCCGCGAGTTCCGTGCCCCGGTGTGAGTTTGCAGAGTGGGGGTTGGTGAGCGTTTCTGTAGCTGTCAGACTCTCCTCAGCCTCCACCCAGAGCTTTGTCATTGTCTTGGTGAATCAGCGCATCCGAGGGAGTGGACGAGAAGACCCTGAGCTCACGGAGGGAACTGTCGAACCAGGGAACCACCGAACTAAAGCCCAATTTGCTTGCATTTTCTGGTGACTTTTATAAATTTCAAATACTCAGACTTGTGGAATTTTATAATTTCATATCAGCTGATGAGGTATGCTTGCTTTTATATCCTGGACTTCTCCTCAAAGAGGGGACAGGCCTGGTTTCCTTTGTACTAATCGGGAAGGCTGTGACATTAATCCAGAGCATTAATTGTATCACTGTGTATCGTAACATTCTTTTCAGCTTTCGGTGCTGGCTTCGGAGTCGAGCTAGCCATGTTTCACAGTATATCAAGCATTATAGAGAAAGACAGAAATTTTCTTCTTTGTGTAGCTCTCCTAATGCACTCTTTATTTTACTACAGAAATTATTTTAGAGTTTTTGTATAGACTTCTTTAGTAGTCTGTTTCTAAAATGAAATGTATTTCAATAAGCAGTGTAATTTTTTCAGTGTAGCTGGACCTATGTTGTAAAATAGAAAAAATTTTTATAATCATCAAAATGTGATTCTTAAAGATGCATATAACTTCTATAGTTCAAAGTTATTCTTACATCCGTACAACTCAAAGGTGCTTCAGAGACTAGATGTATCTGAAAGGGTCTCCAGACCAGGTTACTGCGAAAATGAGGTTTTGCTTTCGGAATCCGGCATAAGTCCTTGGTAGTTTTTTAATCTCTGCTTAACACTCGGGGGCCTGTTAGGCTCACGGACATGCTGTGTCCTCCATGTTTCGTTCGGTTCAGTTAGTACGTTGAATGGAATGATTTGCAGAGGGTTGAGCCTTTTCCAGGGAGGTCACCTGAAGCTGGCCTGTTTTGAAAATCTGAGTAAAGCTGCTCGCCGTCAAGAGGAGGACGTGGCGGAGGCTGTTTCCTCTCAGTCACGTCTCGCTTCCCCCAGAAATGTGTTCAGGTTCAGCCTCTGTGGGACGACCAACTGAAGTCTCCTAATACACTGCTCACTTTAAGGTTGCTTTATTTTTCTAATTGTCACAAAAAGATAAAATAGTACACTAAAATCACAAACATGATGTTGCCTGATAGCGGCTGAGAAATTCGGATAAGAACACAAATTGGTTATGACTTTTAAAATGTCTCTTCTATCCATGGATGTAGTCACAACTTCGAGCTATTCTAACACAGTTTAAATTGTGGTGAGAGGGAGAAAACGACGTTTTGCTGCCCTGTCCTCTGCAAGCGATGATGTGATAGCAGCCTTCTTGGTGATAAGGAGAGCCGCAAATGGGGCAGGTTTGAAAGAGTTCGGGTAACTTCTAAAGAGCATGGTCAGTCAGGAGCTCATTAGAAGAAAGGCTGAACAGAAGGGCTGACAGATTGGTTATATTTAACTGATCACATTTATCCAGACTCAGTGTAGATAAAAATTTTGTAATTTTTCATCTCAGCGAACTGAGTTTCAAAGCGAGGTCTTTCTTTCTCCCTCTCTCTCTCTCTCTCTCTCATTTTTTTGATCTTGAAATCTCTTCATTTTTCTTTCCTCAAGGTTTTAAATCTTTGCCTGAATCAGAACCCTGACTTTTATTTATTTTTTGATTTTTAATATTAAGTGTGCAGATAGACTTACAGCACTTTTTCTGGCTGATTAGCTCTGTGGTAGGAAAACTGGAACTCTTTCCATTGAGGTTAAGTCCCTATTTTTAAAATATCGCATTCTCTGTTAGCTTTTTGGTTTAATATTTCCAGATTTTTTTCCTTCTGATTACTGCCTTTGTCTTCTATAATGAGCATAGGAGAATTTGGGAATGAGGCGGAAAAGTATCTCAAGACATACTTTTCCTGTTTCTGGATGTAACTTCTAAGGAATGTGGTTTTAAATATTTGTATACATTCTTGGAACACTCAAGTACCCAAACCAATAAGAAAAGTTAATTCCTTATTTATGACTGTTATATCTTTAGCGGCTGCCTCCCCTTATTCACACAGTCTCCTTGGCGTTCCATGACAAGTTTGTGGATATACCATGTGTGGACATACCATTATTTCATGTCCAAGCTTGTAATATTAAAATGATGTTCAAGATGTAAATTACAGCTTAGTTAATTGGTTATACCTTATTTTGTTCTAAATAAATTTACAATATTGGGCAGCAGTTCTGAATTCTAGACTTGAGACCATTGAATCAACCATTTTACGAGGTGTACTATAATTACACACTGGAAAATTCAGGTAGTCGTATTTGATTTTCCATTCAAGTGAATATAGCCATAAGAAAAGAGCTACTACATAGGAAAACCAATATTAAGCAAATAATCACCACCACCCTTAACAGAAGCAAAGAAAGGATTATCTTTTTTTTAAAATCAGCATTGTCAAACAGTACATTTCTTAGTGAAATGTATTGTGGAACAATCTGGAAACTTCCAATTTTTTTTCCCTAGATAAGCATACCCTCCCTGATTTGGGGTTTGTGGTCTTCGGGAAAACTGCTCAGAATATAATGACTCCTCACCAGTGTCATATTACATATGCCTAACGAAATGCATTAAGAATATTCATACCATTAATGCTTCTGAATAGAAGAACTGAAGAATTAAGCCTTAAACATATACGTGCATCAGGTTTAACACGCTTAAGACTCAAACTCAGGGTTAAAATTTTGATTGGGGTCCTTTACTAAAATAAAAGTTGCATTTATATATGGTGTGTTCCCTCCCACCTATAGTACAGCACCCTGTGACTTATTCAAGACTTATTAACTACTTGTTATCTGTTTATGAAAAAAAGAACTGGGGAGGAGTTTGAGTTCTCAGCCCTCATCTGTACTTAAATTTTAAAGACGACAGAGGCCACATTTCAGCATTATATAGATACCAAATTGAGGCTGTTTCTCCTGACTTAATTCTACTGTCTTCAAAGGCTTGTATCATTGCTAGAGTTAAGACTTACTTGAAAATTCCCAGCTTGAGTTGCTATTGCTTTTTAAATTTTTTTTGCACTTTTCTCTTCTTTTCTCATAGATTTATCATTCAAATATGAACTCTTCCTTAGCCTGAATGAAAGGCTGCTCGTTGCTTTCTCAAATTGAGTGGGGCGGGCTCATACTGAGTCAGACTTTACATCTGAATGAAGAAAATAAGATGAACGGTTTAAAAGCACGTGGCTTCCTTTCCGTGTATATTTGTGATTTGATCCTTGTTTTTAGCAAGCAGGGAAGTCTCCACATAAAACTTTACTACAGTAGTTCAAAGTAACCTTTGCAAATCAGTTGTGTATACTTTTACAGTCTGCCGTTTTTCCATTAACCGTTCTAAATTAATGACTGAGCGTGGATATTACCACAGTTGTACCATCTTTTGTAAAACTACATTGGTTGAAAGTACCTTTTCATCGCGGTTAGAATGCTCCCTATAATTTTTTTTTTAACATCTTTATTGGGGTATAATTGCTTTACAATGGTGTGTTAGTTTCTGCTTTATAACAAAGTGAATCAGGTATACATATACATATGTTCCCATATCTCGCTCCCTATAATTTGACTGTCCCTTATATACTAACTGGAGGCAAAATACTCGGAAGAGATACTTGTACACTTTTTCTACTTCTTGAAATTTTTTTCACTTTTTATGTTTTTTGAATGGATATGCTTGTTTAGCTTAATTTTTATTTCACTGGAAGTTTTAAATCTTAAGAACATCAAGCAGAAATAGAACTCCATTGCAGACGTGTACTATATTTACCACATCTTGAAGATTTCCGTTAGTGAAACACAGAATGGTAGGTGGGGTTTTAATGTTTAAAGAGAGAGAGAGAGAGAAGAAAACTAAAGTTAGAGAAACCCATCTGTTTGAGCTACTGCATAGAAGAGACAACTTTTATTACATCGCTGATCCACATATGAACATTTCGATGCTGTTGCAGACCGTATGGGAAGTATTTGATGAAAAAGGGATGAGTTACACCTAAGAATTTTATCAACTATCTCCCATTACAAAAATCAACTCACTTGGAATTCTTCAGACTATAAAATTGAGCAAGTGAATATTGGGTTTTAATTTTCATTTACCTAAACCAAGATAGGAAATTTCCCAAAAGATCATTTTTTTCAGGAATGAAAGGTCATTAGCCACTAGAGATACTGGCATTATTATGTACTAGTGACACCCTAGCTAACCTGCTTCTGTCACCTGTAGTGTTTATAACACATGACAATGACCTTCCGACCCTGGATGCTACCTCGATAAAGCAAACCAGAGATCCTCTCTACACTTTCTATGGAAGCCATAAAAGTTGCCATCGATATATCTACTTTCATAGTTCTGTACTTTTATACTCTCTAGACTTTTTATAGACTTTGTGATCAGATCTTTTTGTCTTAGAGGATAGGTTTTGCAAGATTCAAAGGAAAATCAAACTCCTTGGTTGTCCCAGCTCTGAAGCCTTAGCCTCAGTAAATTTGTTTAAAGAACTAGATAATGTACCACTTATCAACTTTTTCATTAAGCTATTTTGCAGAATTGCATATCGGGAAAACAAACTTCTCTTTCTCATTCCCTAAGTAGAAGCTATATTGTTGTAAGAAGCTACTTACAAAGCGGATTTCTACCTTGTTAGACTCTGTGTATAACTTGATAATATATGTCTCGTCATAGTGTTCCTGGAGTTGTTTTTATTTCCTTATGACAGATTAGTGCGTGTACATCTCTCACTGATCCTGTATTATCTCACTGCAGCTTCAGTCTCTCTCACTCTGTTCTTGAGTGCCTTCAAAAAGCCAGCATCATGGAACATTCTTTTCCTGATCTAAATCCTACCTCTGATTATTCATCCTCCATGAGTATTGGAACTCACTCTTATTCCAATTGATTTGTCTCTACAAACTAGCTCTAAAACCTTGGATGTGAATTTTTTATGTATTTCTGTTTTGCTCCCCCATGTCACTTTTAGATTATGTTTTAAACTTTTATGTATATCTTATTTCTTCACGTATTACATCTCTAGTGATGAAAGGCTTTCTCCTTATCGTAACTGCTCATGTTCCTTTCTTTCACCAGAAAGTAGATGTTCCTTTCAAATTAAAGGTCATTGAGTATCTCTTTTGAACATCTTTTTCTCGTCTTAGTCTTCCTGAAATGCCTCCCCTTTCTGATTAAGGGATCTAGATTGCTGCTCTTGCTATGCCCTGTTCTGATACGCTCTCTCTCTTCGAGAAACATTTGGCCAGGTTGTACCCATAATGTTATTTTAGTCAAATCAATTTAAAATTGCTCTCTGGGTTTATCAGAAGTCCTTTACTGATGTTTGATCTGCCTCTCTCATCCTTCTGTCCCTCAAAAACTTCCGGTTACTCTCTTCTACTTGTTCACATCTAATTAATTTTTAAAATATCGTTGATAACGTAGTATATGAAGGATGTCATAAAAAGGAGGTTTCAGTGTGTTCTCCATGTGATATGAGCACCTTATTGATAAAACATTGTAGCGATTGGCTCATCTTTCACGGTCAGAACTGCAGTTCGTGCTGCGTACAGGTGTCTTGCTCCCTTTCAATTCTCCTCCCAAACTGAAAACAGATAGACCTCATTAAAATGAGGAAATCAGATTGCTTTTTTTTTTAAGTGCATGAAAGCTATTGAGTTGAGTATTTTGGCCTTAGTCGAAATTTTTCCTTTCTGACTTAAAACGTCATGCCTCTTTCCTTAAAGTGGATGATACTAATACTCAGGTTTTCAAGGCTAACTAACAACCACGTGAAGTGGGAGTCTAAGAAGGCAGCTGTTAATAAATTCTTGTTCCTTTTATCTGGCGACAGTATGTTATGGTGGGATGGTGTGATATTGTGAGAATGCTTATGTTTGATAATGAATAAATTCAAGACATTTGAAGATGTCACTGGTTGTTTGGAATGGGAATACTCGTTTACAAAATGCAAAAAGTAGATTTCTACAGAAATAAGTGACAAGAGTTTCTTGTTGTTTGAAATCTTCTTGCTTTAGTATGCCTCGATAGTCCCCAAACCTAGAAGTTTGCCTCTTTTAGGTGGTAACTGGCTACCTAAAGTAACCACTTTGAATCTGTGGCTTTTCTCCTGGGACTCTCAGGCAGCACAGCAGTGGGAGCCGTGCGGGGAGTGGGGGAGGGGGGCGCTCACACCTGAGGAGCCACATCCCTGAGACAGACTGTTGGCTTGTTTCATGTCTTTGTACGTAGGAGACGTTTGGCACGAGTATCAAAGGGCCTTTGCCTCTAAGAAGTATCTCCTCCACCTTCTAGTTTCACACCATTTGAGCTTCCTGGTGAGATCAGGGATGTTACAAATTACTTGAAAATGATTTTGGGGATGGGGCAAGAAGGGGTAGGAGCTGAATTTTGCTTAACTTTGGAAGGAAATCTGGAACTTGCATTGTTGGTTTTGATCAACCAAAGAGCCTGTCTCTAGAGCGGATGTGCCAAAGAATCAAGTTGTTTCTAAATATCCAGCTCCTCTGAGCACACACAGCTTCCTTCTTACCTGACTTCTACAGGTGAAAAGGGACCGTGTGATCACAAGGCCAGAGACACCAACTCACATTCTGCGTAGGACTTGAGGCTGCGTTTAATCGCATTCAGAAGCTGGTGGGAAATATTTTGTTCTTTTAGAAGCTCCAGCCCATCCTAGAAGTATCTTTTCTGTGCTTCATTATTCAACTCATTAGACTTGTTCCAAAAGTAAAAAAGGAAGAAACCGTGTGGCGTAGTTTTGGTGTTTACTGCTGACGTTGTATCCCCAACCATATCTATGCAGCCTCTGAAAATCAGATGAATTCTTCTCCATCTTCCATACGTTCGAATATGCATCTTCCTCTTGACATGGGCAGCATGATTCTGCTCCACCAGCAGTACGGGCTTTGTCCACAAGGGAGCAACAAAATACTTTAGCTTCTTTATTCTTGCCTTCTAAAGAAAGATCCCGCTTTTAAGTCTCTTATAGAATATTCTCTCTAGGCTCAATATTTATTTATAGATCTTGGTTTTTAAGACATTTTCCCTTATTACTAAGTGCTCAGCCTTCATGATGGAAACAAAGGTTGATATGTGGGTCAGAGGTCCTTGTGGGTCAGGCATCTGAATTAGCCTTTTTACATATCGGTGCCAGAGATTGAAAGCCAGAACCTTCCCATGGGGGATCCGTTGTGTGCTAAGTGCAGAGCAGGAAGGCCACCCTCCTCACTTCTTTTCTCCCAAGTCCCACCGCCAGCGCAGGGCCATTACATCTCTGAGAAGGACATGAGCGGCAGGGGTAGCTCTGGAGTATGAATGAGGAAGTGCTTCTTACCTTCTCTGCTCCAAGCAGATGTCTGTTACAGCAGGGACCAAGTCAGCGGGGTCAGCCCTGTGTCCTGACCTGTAGGGAGTCCCCTGCAGCAGCCGCTCCTCCCGGGTAGGATTCAGTGTGTGTTCCCTCTGTGTCAGTTACTTGTCTTAGGGCTCCTAACTGTCATCAGCTCTCTGACCACAAGTTTTGTTTGTGCTCATAGCAGCACCTTCCTCACAAGAAGCAGGTCAGCAGTCAACTAAGAGGAACACCAGACCCTAACTGTTCAGCCCGTAGAGCCAGGAGGCATTTGCACCTGGAATGGCCTTGCGAACAGATACCTGCCTGGCCCTTTTTCCCCAGCCAAGTCTGACCCTGAGCAATACAGACAGATAGAGGCATCCACTTGTAACCCCAGCACTTGGCAAAAAACAAAACTGAAGCTGTGATTGGTTTAGGTAACAAGGGGGCCAGGTGTAACTTGTCTGTCTGTATTTTCGTTTTCCCCAACAGTACTGAAATCACTTGCACTTTTCCTCTTTTCTTAAAGAAAAAAATCCAGTTTGCTTGCCAGGAGTTGTTCAGCGTTAGGTTTACAAAGCTTGTTGTTGAATGTTGAACATTTGTCCAAAGGAGTTTGACAAAACAGAAGCTGCTTGGTCCCTGTTCTGCCTGCTAGGTCATAAGGATTAAGGCCATGTAGCTGGGGTACTTGTGTCAAGTCCAGAAGAGGGCAGTGTCCCTCTCCTACCTCTGTGAGGACGCAATTGAAGGTGAAGGTGGACTCATGTAGGACAGGTACCTCTCGTGCTGCAAAGAAGTTTAGAGGAGTCTTTCAGTTGGGGAGGTGACAGGTAATAGGACAGGATCTCGTAAGATGGGAAAGATACTGGGGAGAGGAGAGCTGCTTGGCCCCAGGGAACCGTAGGGAGGGGGAACCAAGCTTCCCTCCTGGGTCCCCAAACTTGCCCAGCTTCCCTGAGTCCTCTGTATTCCAGCATCCTGTCAGATCCCTCAATGTACTGATTTTCCCCCCTTGTGTTAACTATACCAATATTATTTTTTTAGCAATTGAAATGCACTTTTTAATTTCAACTCAATCATGATTTTAAGTATAAAAAATTTATAGACTGTTAAAACTACTTTTTTGTGTATTTTTAACCACTTGATGTAGCATTGTTTATTTTATTCTTATGAGACTCTGGTACAAGGTGTGCCACTTCATGATATTTCTGAGATGCTGGGCCTTTGGATGTGTACGGTAACCAACTTAATGCTAATGTTCACAGTAAAAAAAAAAAAAAAGTAGTCATATCCATTGTGTGTATTTCTTCACTTCATTTCTTCCTTCCTTATCCTCATGTGACCGTCCTCATAATAGGCTGGCCAGCCCACAAATCCTGCTGACCTCTTTATGAAGGGTAACATGTTTTCAAGGCTGCTGGCCAAAGTTAGAGTGATTAGTTCTCTTTTATTCTGTGCCGCCTGGCTCAGTGCTGATTGGTTTCAGTAACACTACTCTGTCTAGCTGAACGATAATCTGAACATATCCTAGAAAACAGTATTTGAAAAAAAGGATCATGATTGGGTTCTGAATCAGTCTGAAGAAAAAGAAGACAGATGGAAAGCGCTTACAAAGTACACTCAGTGAAAAGCAGTGATTATAAAATGTGGTACCTGGATGAGGCTCCTTTTCCTTCCCCTATTCCCATTAATTCGTGCACTCGTTTGTTTACTCCACGAATGTTTATGGAGTGCCTAACATGTATTGGGCCCTGACCTGGCCACCGGGGGTTCAGCCGTGAACAAGACACAGTCCCTGCTCTCATGGAGCCCGTGTTCCAGTGGAGGAAATCTGACAACAAACAAGTAAATAATTCTCCAACAGTGAGGCTTGCCCTCAGAGCTGTTACTGTAGCCACTGGAGGATCGACTATTTTCTACCGAGCCTTTCACGCTCAGGATTCCCGTTTCTTTCTGTCTAAGGATTCCAGTGAGGGAGTTAAGCACAGAGAAAGGAAATCTTGTTCAAGGTTCCTTTTGTTTCAAACCTCTTAGAACGGAACAAAACTGCCCAAATCATAGAATTACCATTCTTATTCTTCATCATCTTGTAACTCTGACTAGATGCTGATGTTAACACACTTTTTTCATGAATATAAAGTGGATATTCCCCCTACCCCAGTGTATACTAAATCAGTGGCTTTCAAACTTTGGCTGTGACCCATAGTAAGAAATGTATTTTCTCATTACTTGGCTATCCAATATACATATCTATGAATTTATTTATAAAAGTGAATTAAAAGTCCAAGAAAAATATCTTTGTGCTGCACTTTGATATTTTCTATTCTTTTTTTTTTTTTTTTTTTTTTTTGCGGTACGTGGGCCTCTCACTGTTGTGGCCTCTCCCGTTGCGGAGCACAGGCTCCGGACGCGCAGGCTCAGCGGCCATGGCCCATAGGCTCAGCCGTTCCGCGGCATGTGGGATCTTCCCGGACCGGGGCGCGAACCCGTGTCCCCCGCATCGGCAGGCGGACTCTCAACCACTGCGCCACCAGGGAAGCCCTCTATTCTATTTTTTAAATGCTGATCATGAACTACTAAATTAATTTTAAGACCCACTAAGCCCTACCTGCAGTTTGAAGAATCTTTTCCTAAAGCAGTGTATATGTGTATTATTTTATTCCAGCAGCAGCTTGAATTCAATTTCCTACAGAATCGGGTTGTTTTAACTGGATCTTCTAACATTTTAAGTCTTACGTGTTTCTATTTCTGCCTGGGTCCAAACTCTGAAGCTCCCTGCACAGATTAGCCATCTCTCATTCCGGTGCCCTGCAGCGGAGACAGGTCAAATCTTGGGCACACTGCAGTCAGTCCTGTTTCATGGGGCCTCTAACCCACTGCCCGTACAACGATCCTCGATGAGTCACGCCTCTTTGTGTCCACACCCTTCTGTAGTCTGTCCTTGCCCCTCCTTCCATTAAACTCCCAGTAAGAAGTGTGGCCATTCTCAGCTCCCTTGAATCTGGGCCGGTCTTAGGAATTCTTTGACCAATAGGATGTGGGGAAATGATGTTGCAAGTCCTGGAGCCTGTGCAGCTTCTGCCTTTAATTCTCTTGGAACGTGACTGAGGAAGCTCAGGTGAGACCCCTGACTGATGAGAAACCGCGTGGAGAGAAGAGGTCCCAGCTGTCCCTGTCAAGGTTCCAGGCACGTGGCTGAGGCCATAGCAGGCCCTTCAGGTCAGCCGACACTCCAACTAAACGCATGCTTAAGAGCCCAGGTAACGCCAGCAGAGTAACTGCCCCACCAACCCAAAGAGTCACCAGAAATAAATGATTTTTGTTAGAAACCACTAAGATTCGGGGTGGTTTGTTACACAGCAATAAGATAACCTGGAAACGCCCTCAGATTTAGGTCTAACAGTTACTAAGAGCTTATAATTCTGCACAGTCCGTTATGCAAGAACTTTGGGGGGCATGACGAAGTAACAGTTTTAGCTCATGTGTAACCCTGCTACTTCTATTTCCAATCCCTATTCAGCAACTGTGGACTTGGAGAGGAAGGAGGGTTTCCTCATGTCCACAGCTGATTTCGTCAAGAACGCCACCATTTCAGAATTGCCCTCCACCCAGATTTCTGGCCTGCTCTTCTGTGTTCCCAGAACTTCCTGGGTTAGGTACTGCCTGGGTTTAGAGCCCTCTGACTGGTACATCTCACCCCCAGTCCCTGCACCTAAAGCATGGTAGCCCCTTACTTAGCTTCAATCTTTGCAATGACATCGACCTTCCCAAGATGTTATCAGGGGAGACAGTATAAGAGTTAGAAACACACAGGCTTGTTCACAGACAAACTTGGGCTCGACCTTTTCTCCCCTAACCGTCACTTCTGTGGCTGTAAGTTATCTAACCACTCTGCGCCTGTGTCCACATCTGCAAGGGAGGATATTAATAGCAACTCCCTTAAGGTCACTGTGAGGATTGAATAAAGCCGTGCAGGTAAAATGCTCAGCTTGGTGTTTGCCGGGTAGTATTTGTGACAGGCCGCTCCAGGGTGGCCCCCACCTCCAGTCACACCCTGTGCAATCCTCTCGCCTTTGGTTGGGCTGGTTTCGCAACTTGCTTCTCAGGAATGGAATATGACAGAAGTGATGCAGTGTCACTTCCAAGATTAGTTACAAAAAGACTCTTGGTCATGGTCTCTACCTCTCCAATCACCAGCTGCCATGTCATGAAAACACTTAAGGCAGCCCATGGAGGACTTGTCCAGGAACGGAAGCCTGCCAGCAACCCCATGAGTGAGCTTGGAAGTGGGCTCTCCAGCACAGTAGAGTCTAGAAGTGACTTAGCCCAAGCCAATAGCTTGGTGACCCTGAGCCAGAGACACCTAAGCTGAGGTCAGATTCATGACCAACAAACTATGGAATAATACATGTTTGTTGTTTTAAGCTACTAAGTTTGGGGGTAATTTGTGCAGCAATAGAAAATTAATACGAAGTACAAATGCTATCTATTAGCAGATGGAGAAAACAATGATTGCAGCGGATGCTGTGGTGTGCTTCCCAGATTCTCCCCTCTTCAGGGTCGAGGCACTCATTCTCCCAGCTGCTCCAGAGCGTTTGTGCTGACAGCTCTCAGCTGAGTCTCTCTCCAGGAATGGCTCTCAGCTGAAGAAAGCCACCTGCCCCAAAGTCACACCTCCTCTCCTCCCCAAGGGCAGCCCACATCCAGTGACTAGCTGGCACAGAGGTGTAATGACCCGGACCTGTTGCCTCAAGGGGGAAATTTTGAAGAGTTGCCGTCTCCTGAGCTCCTGTGAGATCGGCCGAGGCCTTTATTGTGAATTCATCACGGTTCAACTCTGCCCAACTTGACCTCTGTCCAATCCTTCTTCTTTGAAGACTTTCCAAGTTTTGATTCTTGGGAACCTGACCTAATACAGTTGGTACCAGGATTGGCTAGGGGAAGCAGAGTCAGAAACGGGATTTTGTACCCTTGGCAGGCAGCTGGTGGAGACACTATCACTAGTGATAGGTGGGACAACTGTTCAAACTGTCATCGGTGGTGACCCTGTAAAAGGGAATGCACTTCCGGGGTGGCAGGGGGTGGGGGGGCGGCGATATCACAGGCTTTTGAGAGGCGGGGGAGGTACTAATTCTAAGGACAGTGGACTCTGAAGGCTGTCCTGAGCACCACTGACGCATTAGGGAAAGATAATGAGTGGCCAAGGGTGTCTAACCACCAACTGAAGGCAAGTGTGAAAGCCGGAGGGCCTTGTGTTGTTGAAAGTCCCCCTCATTTGTGATATTTGTTATGTAGCAATAGAAAACTAAAACATGTGTGGGTACCTGGAAGCAGGCTGCCATAACAAATACCTAAAAAGGTAGATTGCCTTGAACTGACTTTTAGTAGAAATATGTACATTAAAGACAGTGCAGGTCAAAAGAACGTGAAGACAATGTCAAGATCCTTAATTGCCTTAGAGAAAGCCTCCGTCTCCACGAACAGATCGTTAATAGAAAGATGAACTTAAGACGCTGACGGTAAGGGCTCAGATGGAAGTGAGGAATATGTTATTGGAACTGAAGGGCAGGTAACCCTCGTTCCGTAGTGGCAGAAAGCTTAGCAGAGTTGTGTCTAGCAGTTACGTGGAAAACAGAACTTGTAAGCAAGGAATGTGGATATTTAGCAGAGATTTTCTAGGTTTCTGGTTTCTTTTTGCTGCTGAGAGTAAAATACAAGAGGAGAGAAATAAATTATGGGAAGAACCGTTCAGAGGAACTGGGACTTGATGATTGGAGAAATTCTCAGCCTATCCAGATTGCAAAAGATACTAAAATGCAGAAATGGCTGCCACACCCTGGCGTAGAGAAAAGCCCTGGCGTGTGGCTGTACCACCTTTCGCCGAGGCTTCAGAGAGATCTAAAAGCCAGTCACAAGAGATCAAGGACTGTATCGGTTTGCCAGGGCTGCCACCATGGAGTACCACCAACTTGGTGGCTTAAACAACAGAAATGTATGGTCTCACGGTTCCTGAGGCTACAAGACCAAGACCAAGGTGTCAACAGGGTTGGTTCCTTCTGAAGACTGCGCATCTGTTCCATGCCTCTCTCCTAGCTTCTGGAGGGTTACTGGCAATCTCTGGAGTTCCGTGGCTCATAGAAGCATCACCCTGATCTCTACCTCCATCTTCTCATGGCATCTCCGTGTGTGTGTATGTGTGTGTGTGTGTGTGTGTGTGTGTGTGTGTGTGTGTGTGTGTGTGTGTTTACCCTTGTTATAAGCACACCAGTCATATCGGATTAAGGGTCCACCCTATTCCAGGGTGACTTCATCTTAATTGCCTCTGCAACAACCCTATTCCCAAATAAGATCACATTCCGAGGTACTGGGGGTTAGGATTTCAAGGTACGAATTTTGGGAGGACACGATTCAATCTGTATCAAGGTATTTGACAAATATCTCAATCAATCCAGGGGTCCTCTAGGAAGCTCAGGGGTTATTGCCCCTTAGCCTTCTCAGCAGAAGCCAAATATAGAAGAGGGATTATTCCAGAAAGACATGTGGGAGAGACTTCTGTCTAATGGAGTGATTCCCTGTGCCATGAATGCAAAGCCCACAAGGTTCTTGAGAAATTTATACCCACAGGAAAAGAAAGACAGAGTAGAAAATGAAAGAAGGCTTTTGGGTCCCCCAAATTTCACTGACAGGAAGCAGTTTGATAAAAAGGTCTCAGTTACAAACATGACCTGTCTTTCATGAAAAACAAAGAGGGGGGATCCAAGAGCCCAGAGGGCAGAGTCAAGAGCCATGAAGAGTTGTTCCCAGGCCTTGAAACCTAATAGAGTTTGCTTGGCTAGATTTAACAGCTGCTTTGGACTGGTGACATTTCCTGCTTTCTGAACCAGAACACGACCATTGTCCTAAGCTTGTCCCACCACTGTGTGCTGGGGGCATATAACTTATTTCTTTAGCGTCACAGGCCCCTAGATGCACAGGAACTGTGCCCAGGAGCTGTACTTAGTGGCTAATACTCAGCAGATTCATCTGCACCTGACTTACATGATGAAACTTCATACTTTTGAGCTGATGATACTTAAATGAGATTTTGGATTTTGAATTGATGCTATAATAGGACGAGACCCTTGGGAACATTGGAAGGAGATGAGTGTATTTTGCGTTTTTAGGAGGGATGCGAATCTTCGGGGACCACAGGGTAGACTGTAGAAGGCAGAATTCTAAAACTGGCCCTCCAAGATTCTGTGCCCTGATCCATGGAACCTGTTAATTCGATGGGACTCTACTCCTGTGATTATGTTATGAGCTGCCACAGCTGACCTGACACCCTGAGCAGAAACCAGTCCAGCCTGCCCAGGCTCCTCACCTACATAACTGCACGATACTAAGTGGATGTAGTTTAGAACAGCTGTTTGTGGCCCCTTGTTATGCAGCAATAGAAAACGAACTGCCTTGGCAGCATATAAGGAGAAACTCTCATCTCCTGCAGTCAGAAAGCAGAAAAGCTGATCAGGTCCAGGACTTAAATATAAGAGTAGCAGAGCTCCAGATACAGTTGAATTCTCGTCCACTGCAAGTCTGCTATGACAAGTTCAGGGGCCTGGTTGGGAAGGGGTGGAACCCTGAGGTCTGTAATGGGGACACATCTGAGTCCAAGGAGTCCCAGGTCTCCCTGAACCCTCTGGTACTGCAGAAGTGGTTCACTCCTTCCTGGAAGAGACTAATTTCCCCCTCTTGCTTAAAGAGGATGCAGAGACCTCTGCCTCGCACACCTTGCTGAGTCTACTCCATCTCTCCTCCTGGCTACCAAACCAGTAACTAGGGCCAAGCCACAACATAACCTAGCCAGGGAAGTGCTGGCCTTGCCAAAGGAAGACAAGGACTGTGCCCGTTGTCAATTTTTGCCTCTTCGCTCCAAATATACCCTTCACTGCCTGCTCTGGAAGAATGGATCTGAGCCCTTGAAATATTTCTCCTTTGCCAGTTGGCAAAATGCTAAGCTTCATCACTAGAGGGCCATGGAGGATCTTTGCAGGAGAAAGGGGTTTTCCTTCCTAATTCTAGTGTATCCCTCCTGGCAGCCAGCCTCCTGCAGCTCCTCCAGCTCCTGGCTTCTGCAGCATGGGCAGCTTCCCAACTGTCCAGTTCTGGTGCATGACAGTCAGCAGCGCCTGGCGGCCAGCAGCATTTCCCAGCACTCCCCTCAGTAAGTTACATAGTGGACTGTCTCCAGTGACACACCTCCCCGTGCATGGCTTCCCCAGGCATCCCGGAGGGCAGATTTTGGTGAGTTTGCAGGGCAAACTTCCAGCAAGTGCACCTGCTCGTCACCACAGTGACTTTTCTGCCGTCCTTCGAGCCACGACCATATCCTCTCAACAAGATCCGGATCTTGGCCCGGGGGTGGATGGCCTCTTCCTTGGGGACTCCATCCCAGCATTAGGGGTACTGGCTGTTCCTTAGATCTGCTACTCCTATACTCTTGAGTTCTCTTTGTTTCTTACTAGCCAGTCCTTTATTACTCCAATCCCCTATTACACTTCATTATTCTACATATTGAACTTTTCCTGTCCAAATTACAATGTGGTTTCTGTCTCCTCCTTGGACTCTGACTGATTCAGCCTCCATATTCTGAAGTTGCAGGACCTAGCCAGCATGTACTAACAGAAGCCAGGACAGTATTATGGGACTAGATCAAGGGATATAGGGTGGCGTAAGGTTGGATAGGTGACAGTTTATTGATACGGGAGCATTCTGATAATGAACCCTAGCAAAGATCCCAGGAGATGGTGCTAATACACTGCTAAGACGGCTGTTGGAAACTGGGAGAAAAGACATGGCCTACACTAAGAGAAGTAGAAAAGTTAAAAGTGCTATGGAAGGCCCAGAGAAGTGAGAGTGCTGGAGTGGATATACTATGAAGAGCTAGAAAATTCAACAGCTGACTATATTCCACAGGAGGGCCTGAAGGACACCCCTTTTACCAAAAGGATTAGAAATCTCTGGTAAGGGACACCATCATCACTGAGAAGCTCCATGTGTCTGTCCTCTGCATACCAGAGCTGATGGTACAGAGCTAGACTCCCTAATAGCAATAAAGATGGTAGCATCCGTACATAACGGAGGCAGATGGTAGCACTTAAACATCAGAGGCAAGGTGGATTCAAGTATAATGAGTGGCTGTGTCAGAATTTGGGGGCGTGGTGTAGCTGATCTACAGAGAGCTACGGAGGTGATTAATAGAACATGACAGGAAGGACAGTCTTCATTATATCCTTGCTAAATTCACCAATCTGGCCTTTGCAAAAAACAGACATGACCTAGGGGATTAAAATGGACCACTGCGGACTTCCCTGGCAGTCCAGTGGTTAAGACTCCACGCTCCCAGTGCAGGGGGCTCGGTTCAATCCCTGGTTGGGGCAGATCCCACATGCTGCGTGGCACAGCGGAAAAGGAAAAAAAAAAAAAGGACCACTGCAAACTCAACAAATGGTAGCCCCATTGAAACTGCTGCGCCAGACGTAGTATCTTTGCTAAAGGTCATTAACCCAGCCTCAGGTCCATGGTTTACAGCCATTCATCTAGTGAATACTTTCTTTTCCATCCCTGTCAAGGAGCAGCAGAAAAAATTTACATTCACTTTAAATGGATAAATGTACATACTATGGCCTTATTCCCGCTACCCTCTACCTGTGTTCTCTCTCCTGCCCAAAGAGACCTGACTGTCTGGACATCCTGAATAGCATCACATTGATACACTACATTGATGACATTATATTAATCAGACTGGAGGGGCAAGAAGTGGCAAGTGTTTTGGAGGCTTTGCTAAGACATGTTTACTCTAGAGGGTAGAAAATAATCCCTCAGAAGATTCTAGGGCCTGCCACGTCAGTGAAATGTTTAGGGGTCCAGTGATCTAGGGCATCCATAAGAAAGGACAAATGATTTCATCCCGCACCTCCCAACTCAAAGAAAAAATACAATGCCCTGTGGGCCTCTATGGGTTCTGGAGACATCTTTCCATACTTGGCAATGCTGCTTCAACTCATGTAAAGGATGGCACGAAGGGATGCCAACTTTGAGCAGAGTCCAGAGTTGAAAAGAGTTCTTCAGCAGGTCCAGGCCATGGTGCAAGCTGGCCTACCACCTCGCAGATAAGGGCCATACAACGGTGGCATTAGAAGCAGCCGTGAAGAAATTATGTGGAGTTTATAGCAAGCCCAAATAGGAGAATTATGTAGACACATGGGGTCTGGGGCAGGTCTATTCTATTTGCATAAGATCATTATAAACTTTCTGCAGAACAGCTTCTGGAATGCCACTGAACCCTGGTATAAACAGAACACCTGACCACAGCCATCAGTGTTCATGCAGCCAGAACTTCCTATCATGAGGTCGATTCTGTCGATCAGTTGAACTTGAGCAAAGACAGAGGGCACAAGTAAGACGTACAAGTAAGCTACACAAGCACGTGGCCCAGACCCCCATGTCTCCCGCCACACAGGTACCTCTCCACTAGTTATCCATGTTTGGTGGATACGTGGGAGTGGGGGGGCACTTTATGATCATCTGAAGGAAGAGGGGGGAAAAAGGAGAGCTTGGTTCACAGACGGGTTGGCTTGCTGGACGCACGCTGGGAACAGACTCGTGCTGCACTGCAACCCTCTCTGGGTCTCCCCGAGGAACAGCAGTGAGGGAGGATCCTCCCGTGGGCAGAGCCTCAGCGGCACACCCAGACATCCACTGCATGTGGATAGAGAAGCAGCCTGAGGTAAGAACATACCAGAAACACGCACAGGGGCAAATGGTCTGACTAGCTGTCCAGGGACTTGAGAAATAAAGTTTGGAAGATCACGACAAGGAAGCATGGTAAAGAGATATGCAGAATGACCTATGGGAATGGGCATGAAGTGTGAAGATTTTCGCAATACACGTTGAAGGCCATCTGAAACATCTACCATGTCTACACTACACATGCCAAGTGGACCAAATAACTGGGCCAGTTGACATTAGCCAGTCTCCATCATTGGTCAACCCAGTGCTCACTCAATGGGTGCATGAATGGAGATCCATGAGAGCAGGGAATGTAAGTTATAACTGGTCCAACTAGCATGGACTCCCACTCACCAAGATTCGCCTAGCTACTGCCAACCAACCCGCCACGAAGAGGCCAATGCCACGGCCCTGATTTGGCACCACCACTCCTCAAAGAAATCACCTAGCCACTTGGTGACAAGTTGGCCACATTGGATCCCTTCCACTCTGGATGAAGCAAGACAAGACTGGAATCAACACATATTCTGGGTACGGGTTTGCCTTTCCTGCCACAGGGACGGTGAGGGTTAGTTCTCTATCAACTTGACTAGGCTATAACACCCTTATTCAATCAAACACCAATTCAATCTAGGTTTTGCTGTGAAGGCAGTTAACATCTACAGTCTGCTGACTTTAAGTAAAGGATATTATCCTCGATAATTTGGGTGGGCCTCATCTAATCAGTTGAAAGGCCTTAAGCTCAACTGAGATTTCCCTGAGGAGGAAGAAATTCCACTGTGGACTGCAGTATCAGCCCCTGCCTGAGAGTTTCAGCCTGCTGGCCTGCCTAATAAATTTGGGACATGTCTAGCTAGCCCCCCACAATTGTATAAGCCAGTTCCTTGCAGTAAGTCTCTATAGCTATAGATAGATACAGATATATCTCCTACTGGTCCTGTCTCTCTGGTCGAGCCCTGACTGATATAGGGCCTGTGGTAGTATCACTATCTGAGGGCTTACTTTTAAGAAAAACAGAAGCATGGGAGTGGACAGGAAGCCTCCGGCTCCCAAATCACCAATTTCCCAACTTAAGGGAACCCAACTTAAGGCCACAGCTCACCTGTCCCAAGCACCTGTTGTGTGGTGGCCATTAATGTGGACTTGATGTTAAATACACGACCAGGGAGGAAGAGAACTATTCAGGATCACAGCTCTCCAGGCTAATAATCATAGATGGTGGCAAATCACATTTTGTAATGTTGTCAGTGGATGACAGGAATGGTAACCAGGGAGTGTGGCCAGCCTGAGTGGGTGGGCACAGATTCATCCAAAGAAGACTTTCATCGAAAAGTCTCCCCCTTGAGAAATGGGCAGGTGCTGATGTTGGGGTGAAGTCGGGGTCGCTGCAGGATGAATGCAGCACGGCCCCCTGCAGTCCCTCACGTGTGAAGTGACCGGATCAAGCCCTGAAAGGGGTCAGAAGCAGAGGAATGAGAGGTTGACCAGTCAGAGGAATGAGAGGTGCTCCGCTGGAGTCAGGAATATTGAACTGAAAAATGAGAACAGTCAGCATTCAGCGTTTGGAAGTTACTTTTCTTGCTTTCTGGTTGTGACTTTGTAAAAATCCGTTTAGGAAGCCGCTGAGCTGCCGTGACTGATGCATTGATTTCCCAGCTGGCTTTGTCTTCGTCTCAGGCTGGGCCCAGGTGAGAGGACATTCATTTCCGTAGGCCGGCCCAGCGGAGGATTGAAATCAGGGAACTCATTGGGGGAAATGCCAGCCCAACGCGGGCCTAGAACCACAGAACTTTTAAACAACGGGAATGCAGGCGGGCAGAGGTAAATGACGGTGGCTTCGGTTAGCAAATAATATCCCAGACAATCTCAGACCACAAAACAGTGCTCACCCTGGAGAGCTATAAAATTAGAACTTCAAACATTAGCTAGTTACCAAATTAAGACTCTTTTATTTACCTTCCTCACCCTCAGCGAGCCACATCTCTCTGCCCAGGTCGGCGCCACAAGGAGAATGACTAGAATGATGTACTGGGGGATGATGTGACATGTTTGGGTTGGGTCTGTGAAGACCCACACCCGCTGTCTTGAGTGAAAGAACAGGGCCCTTTTCAGAGGATTTGGTTTTTTCCACCTCTTTGTGATCCAAGTTACCAGACCGTACGGAAGGGTCAAGGAGACAGCTGGGGACTTCAGCTCAGGGGACCAAAGGTGGAGCATCTGAAACCTCCACTGTACTCGGGGACCCATTCTAGTGGATCCAGAGAGCGGCGCCATCAGTTGAATCACAGCTTGTGGGCCTGACGGGAGAGCAGGATCCATTAAGGCCACCTGACCAGCAACTGGCAGCACTGTCTATAGCCCCTCTGCCTCTTCCACCTTCCTTCCTCCAGACCAGCCCTCTCACCGCCACACGGCCCCTCCGCCTGGCCCTGATCTCACCCTCCACGTGCTCACGCAGGCCTGGGCCCCAGGCGCAGGCTCTCCTCCTCCACTTTCACTCCTGTGTTCGAGACTGACGGGCAGGACAGTCACCAGGAGACACTGTTATCCACGTGACAGGGGATAAAGTTAGCCTGGTGGGCTTCAGTTTCAAGAGTCTCAGTTCCCTAGGTCTAAACTCCACGTTTCACAGTGCTTGGAGTCTCAGCCCTCATTTTACAGGTGAGGAAACTGACTCCTGGAGAGTAGTGACCAATCAAGGCCACACTGCGAGCTCATGGCAGAGCTGAGGCTGCATCCTTCGGAAAGTCAGTCCCAGGACCTCCGTGTAGCACTCCTTTCTCATCCTTACACTTGCATGTTGGTATTTCTCTTATACCAGTCTTTCAAAATAATATAAAAGTTCTAATTCATTCATATTTTAAAGGAGGGGAAGCAATATATTCAACCCAAAAAACACCTGTAGGTTCCAGCTTCATTTTTACTGGATATTCATTCTATAGTCGCGTGTTTAAAGCAGCACTTTGCCATTCTGAGTTGGCTTTGTCTCGTGCTGAGACATTTGAATCCTCTGAGCACCCCATGCCAGACAGCAGGGACCAAGGAGACTGGGAAATAGTTTCTTCACTAGTGGATAAGCCACACTCAGATCATCGAGAATCAAATGCTCAGATTCACCAGGCTATCCTTGTGGTGTCTACGAGTGGAGAGAGAAATGGAAACTACCTCTCCTCTCCCGGACTAGGATAAAGGGAACGCTAGACCCTGGTTTCCGTCCAGGTGATGCCAAGATTTTAAAGGGTTCGGATCCCTACTGCTGCTGCCAGCTCGGTCTGTGTGTCTTCGAGGCTGTCTCTCGTTTCCTCCCTCAATGGCCCAGGCAGCTCTGGTCTTGCTGATGGATGCTGGGTCAAGGCTGAACATAATAATGGCCTTTTCCAGACTGCTGCATCGGTGCCCCATTTCAGGCAGCTGGGAATTCACGTCTCCAGCTTCCCCAGCAAGTCATCTCAAGATGACAGAAACACTGACCATGTACGCAAAGAGCACCAGCCTAGAAAACACGTGTCTAGTTCTAACTCCAGCCTCTATCACAACCCACCTTTCCGGGCCAACCATCCACCCTTCAAAACCCGGCTCAAGCACCACTTCCTCTGTGTATCGTCCTACTGTGAGCTCCTGAGGGAGGAGAACTGTCTTGATCATCTCATCTTTCAAGATACTCAACATACAAATAAGTAATTATGGAATTTCTCCAGAATGAGATGGTGGTCTTGAAGATGGGTTCCTTATTTAAGAGTCTGTGATGGGGCTTCCCTGGTGGTGCAGTCATTAAGGATCTGCCTGCCAATGCAGGGCACACGGGTTCGAGCCCTGGTCCGGGAAGATCCCACATGCCTTGGAGCAACTAAGCCTGTGTGCCACAACTATTGAGCCTGCGCTCTAGAGCCCACGACCCACAGCTACTGAAGCCCATGCACTTAGAGCCCGTGATCCACAACCACAGAAGCCACCGCCATGAGAAGTCCGAGCACCACGACGAAGAGTAGCCCCCGCTTGCCGCAACTAGAGAAAGCCCGCCCGCAGCAACAAAGACCCAACGCAGCCAAAAATAAATAAATAAGTAAATAAAATATATATTAAAAAAAAAAAAAAAAGAGTCTGTGATGACCCCAATCTGACTTCCAGGATCGGGACCTAATGCCTGAGAGGCACAGAGAGGTGAAAGACCTAGGATTCCTAAACCCTCAGACCACGTGTTCCAACCTAGTCTCTGAGAAGTTACATGGATACATCATGTACACAGGCATGACGAAGATCTGGAGTTTAGACGTGCCCCTCTTATTTCTGTGGGCACAGATCAGTCATCTGTGGGCATGAGGTCTGTCATCACAGTGTGAGACGACATGGTGTTTCTCCAATAGGTGAGAAAATGGAGTGGTTCCCCAAGGGAATGGGGATGGAAAGAGAAATATCTAGAGGGGTTGAGTGATTTGCTGAACCACACACATGTTGAGGGGTGATCCAGATTCTCAGCTGACATTCTCAGTTTCCCCTCTGGGTTTTCCTGACCAAAGAAAGTCTTGACCAGGCTAAGGTTTGCAATCAACGCAGCGGCCATTTCCTCGCTGAACTGTTTGGGGACAGGGCAGGGATCCAGGAAGAGCTACTTTTTTTTTTTTTTTTTTTTTTGCGGTACGCAGGGCCTCTCACTATTGTGGCCTCTCCCGTTGCGGAGCACAGGCTCCGGATGCGCAGGCTCAGCGGCCATGGCTCACGGGCCCAGCTGCTCCGCGGCACGTGAGATCTTCCCGGACCGGGGCACGAACCCGTGTCCCCTGCATCGGCAGGCGGACTCTCAACCACTGCGCCACCAGGGAAGCCCTAGAAAGAGTTACTTTTGAAGTGGGACTTATATGCCGAGGGTCTTCCTTGATGTGGTTTGAAACACTGCCATGGTATGTCTGGATAATGGCTAAATTAGCCCTCCATAAAGACTGAGAATGAAGGGATGTCTAAATAGTACTCTGGGACACAGTTTGAGAATCGCCTGTGGGTAGAATGGAAGAACCCCATCAAGAGGTACAAGATAGCAGAATAATCAAATCCACCTCCCATCCCCACTTTCCCAGTTCTGGGCATTTTTTAAAGGTAGAGAAAAAACAGGCATTCAGAGGTCAAATCAGGTCTCTGGGCATCTCCGCCCCTTCCAGGTGCCAGAGAAGAAAATGCCATTGTGCGTGTGTGCTGGGGGAAGAGGGGGCCTGGGGCTGTTGGAAGGCCCACTGCTGCCAGGCGGCAAACGGCCAGCAAGGTTGTGCAGGTCATTTGTGGAGCCAGTGGGTGAGACCTTATAACACTCTGGGCCCCTGGAGGCAGGCTTTTATTAGAAACCTTCCATTTTCTGGCATTTCACTAATTTAGCCAAACCACTCCTGGCAAAAAGTCTGACTGTCCTTAGCCCCAGGGTGGGTTTGATTTAATTGAACGTAGGTAGGAGAGTGTTGGAGAAAGGGCCCTGGGATGGGCGACGAAAACGTAGGCCCCAATCCCGGCCGGGCAGTAACTTACCTTGGGACCTGGACCTTGAACAAATCAACCCCCTTCTCTGGGCCGTTGTTTCCCCAGCAGTAAAACGCACAGGGTAAACCTTAGGCTCGCTCCACCATGGGACGCCATCCTACAGTTAGTTCTACGATTGGCTCGTGACTCGACTCCGGGCATCGGAGGCGGGGGCCCAGCGTAAGTTGTTTGAGCCCCCAAGTTGCCAACTCAAGTTGAGCAAGTGTCCTGAGGTGACCAAGGGGGCCAGCGAGGTTGCCGTTGCCCTGCAACCGCGAGCTGCCGCCCCGCGCCCCGGGAGCGCCACGTGTGGCCGGGAAGGGCGTCGGCTACCCGGCCAGAGAAGCGACGCTCCCGGCGGCCGCACCCGTCCCGGAACGTGGCGCCAACGGAGGCGTGGCGGGGGCCAGGGGGCCGCTGCCCGCCCGAGCCCGCCGCCTGCCCCGCCGCCGGCCCTGCCGCGGGTCAACTCGTCCTTCCTGGACGTGACACGCTCCGCATTCCCGCGACCGCGAGCCAGGAAGCGCAAGGGACGCCAGGCAGGCGCGGGGCGGGGCAGGATGGGGGAGGAGCTGGGAGCCGGAGGGGGCGGCCATGGCAACGGGTGGGGGCCGGGAGGGGACGTGTGTGCAAAGCTGCTCTCTCCAAGTGTCGCCGCGCGGCCTCCGTTCACCGCCCCCGCCGTCTGAATAGCTGTTCTGTCTCCGCTGATCCCGTCGTCGGCTGATTGTTTAACTCCCAGACTGGCTGGCTCTGTTGAATTTCCAGACGCCTCTCTGGGACAGGTCCTGGAGGAGGGGGGGCGGAATTTTTTCGGGAAAAGCCGGGCACAAATAATCTTGCCTCTGGTCGCCTCTCTTTTGATCGTCATGCCATCTGGACCTGCGACTCGGCGGGGTCAGTAACCCCCTTTTACAGATGGCAAAACTGAGGGACGAAGCCACTTAGCCAAAAGCGCATCGCGAGATACAACTAACGGAAACGAGAGAATTCCTATCCCTCCATTGTCAGCGCCCACAGTGAAGCTCTGGAAAACCCTCCGTTGCAGGGCTCAGAATTGGACAGGCCAATCTCCCTCTTTTTCTACCTGCATCCCCTGGTGAGGGAATGGCAGGCTTCAAGGATGTAAGCCAGAAGGGAGGCAGGACCTAGGTCCTGGACCCTGTTTTGGGCTCCCTGGCTTCCTTTTACTGGATGGCTCCACTTGCCCCCTCCCGTCTCCCCCTTTCCTGGCTTCACTCCATCAGGGTGGGAGGCTGAGGACCACTCCTATTTTCTCATTAATAAATCTGATTAAAGACCACTTGAGTGTTCTAACTTGTGGAACTTGAGCAAGCTCCTTCCTCATTATGGGCCTCAGTTTTCCAATCTATATAAGGACTCTATTAACCCCTAAGAAATTTTCCAGCACTAATATTCCAGGATTCTAATTCAGATACTTTCTCTGCAGGCAATAGCCTGCTGTAAGGAGTTAACTTTTCTTCCTTTTCTCCATATCATAATTATACTTACCTCCCCAGCACCTGTGCCCATAGTAGCACTCAATGAAAGGCTATTAAGTAAGTATAAAGGTATATCTTTGCCTGTCCGCTCTCTCCTAACAAATTCCTAATGATGACCAAAGAAAAAAATAAGTGGGTTTATCAACTCTTTCCAAATATCTCTGCATCACCTTGCATGATGGGATGCTGACAGCCACCTCCTGAGGCTGGTGGGGCAGCAGAAATATTTCAGTTCAGAATCTGGGTTTGAATTTGATCTCTGCCCCTCCCTTACTGCCCCTGGCACATAGCCTCTTTGAACCCTTGGAGTCTTAGGTGTTCCCTGGCCTGTGGGTTTATCAGAAACAACGGCTCCCATTTTACAGGTGACAAAACCAAAGAAGTGAAGTGACTTGGCCAAGAGCATACCACAAAATACAAGATGGCAGATACAAGATCATTTCCTCATTTGTTCAGTGAAGACAATAATAATGCCTGTGTTACAGGATTGAAGGAAGCTCAGCTGGACTAGAAGGGAAGGCTGTCTATAAGCTGTTAAACTGCTAGTTGTTGGACGCTGCGGTGGGAGCGGTAACACTGTGACCTGGCGTGGGGCTATGAGAAGCTTTCTTACCTTAGACATTTGCATCTGGTCCATAAATAGGGCTGGGCATAGGCACTGGACTCAGAGGATGAGCAAGACAAGTGCTGGAGGTAGAAGACAGCCAAGTACGAGCACAGAACCTCAAGGCGGTTTTCAAGAAGTACGCAGCCCCACCGGGCACGTAAGCAGCACCTCCCCTCCCAGTGTATCGGGTTGGTTGATTCTGTTCTGTTTGTTTGTGTTGTTTTACCGTCTCTGCCATCATGAGCAGCTCCCTTAAGGGAAAAATGCACAGTTCAGGACCTGCCACCCTTCACCCAGCTTGGCTGCCACACCTAACGGAGAGGTCAGTTGGGTGACTCTCTGTCATCTTTTCTTGAGGTCTCCAAAAACCTTTCCCCCAAAACCCCAGGGACAAGTTTGCTGGCTTTCCTTGTGGTTCAGCTTCAACCTGCAGTGGAAACACAGCAGGCGGTCATATTTGGGATGTTTGGTTTGTCACCTTGTACCTGAACAATGCTCTAAACATTTTACATTTATTTTTCAAATAAATTTACATTTACCCATACATGTATATGGTTCAAATACTCATGCATGTGGTAAAAAATTGAAAAGGTACAAAAGAGAATATAGTAAAATGTAAGTCTTCCTCACTCCCCTGCCCTCAAGCCTTGAGTTCCCCTCCCTAGAGATAACCACTCTTATTCATTTCTTTTATGTCCTTCTAGAAATCAAATATTCTCTTTTAGGAATTTTTTTTTGGGGGGGAGGAGGATTGTTGTTTGCTTTATTTTATGGTACTTTTTTTTTTGGCCGCACCTCACAGCATGTGGGATCTTCCCCAACCAAGGATTGAACCCATGCGCCCTGCAGTGGAAGTGCGGAGTCTTAACTGGACCCCAAGGACGTCCTGTGGCACATTTTAGATGATTTTAATTGTTAAAGTGAAAACATTCACTTTGAAATGAAATTTAAAGGAACGTTAAAGTGAAAAATGAATTTAATCGTTTTTGTCTTTTTCTTGATCTTTTTTTTTTTTTTGGCTGTACGTGGGCCTCTCACTGCTGTGGCCTCTCCCGTTGCGGATCACTCCGGACGCGCAGGCTCAGCAGCCATGGCTCACGGGCCCAGCCGCTCCGCGGCATGTGGGATCTTCCCGGACCGGGGCACGAACCTGCGTCCCCTGCATCGGCAGGCGGACTCTCAACCACTGCGCCACCAGGGAAGCCCTCTTGATCTTTTTTTTAAACTTCTTTATTTTTATTGAAGTGTAGTTGATTTACAATGTTGTGTTAGTTTCAGGTGTACAGCAAAGTGATTCAGTTATACATGCATATGTATCTATTTTTTTTCAGATTCTTGTCCCTTATAGGTTATTACAAAATATTGAGTATAGTTCCCTGTGCTGTACAGTAGGTCCTTGTTGGTTAGATAATTTTATATATAGTAGTGTGTATATGTTAATCCCAAGCTCCTAATTTATCCCTCCCCTCTCTTTTAGCAATTTTTTTTAAGCCATGTTTGTCAGGACATGCTCTATAGCCCACCTGAGTCAGAATCACCAGAGTGTCTGCTCCCTGAGTTGCAGTCATTAGAGTTGGAGAACACTTGATTTGAAGAATTTGACAGCTTATCATCCTGTGGTTGGAAAGATATTTCCATATGTTCCTATTTCTAGATGAGGAGACTGTGGCCAAACCTGGTCAGCTTCATGCCAGACCTAGAACCGGAGTTTCCAACACTTTCAGCTACCCCAGTGTTTTACAGACCCTGTGTGTGTGTGATTTATAGCAAATCTTTTTTTCGAAAGGAAAATGTACCTGTACACATGTAAAATAAAAGTAGAGCTCCTCCTCCTGTTGAAGTGGGTTGGGGCAAGGTAGGGGGCACTCAGCAAGCCTCCTCTGCCTTATAGCAGCCCCTGTGGCACCTGCTTGGAACCAGGGGTTGAAAGACCACAGTCTCAGCTGACATCCTCGAGGTGACAGGAACTTGGTATTCAGATGGTCAAATCCAAGGTGGGAGAATCCTAGATACCCCCGGTGCCTGGTAAACTCCACCAGGCTTTCTCGAATCCCTCAAGCCCATGAAGGCAGTTTACAGAGAAAGCTGCTCGAAGCCCCAACGTCCCCAAGAAGAGAGGTGGCCTCCTTGAGCATCTCCATCCCGATCAATTCAAGTACATTTATGGAGACCTCCCATATGCCCAGTGCAATAAACTCCAAGCAGTTTAAAATTAGTCCCTGCCCTCCCATTGCCCTCAATGTACCTGGAGAGAGAAGACATGAATAGAAGTGATGACATGAGGCAGGTGTGTGCTGGGTGAGGGGTGAAGGTGGGCGAGCAGGCAGGTAAGTCATCTTCTCTCCGGATTTGGGGGAGCTGGAGAAGGCTTTGGGTGGAAAGGCAGGAGGAACAGCAGGACACCCTTCCTGCGGGGCAGAAGCTGGGCCACTGTCCCTCCAGACACGGTCAGAGTCGAAGAAGCAGCAGTTCGGGACCTGAAACCTTAACTCCAGCTGAATTAAACTAACTGGCTTGAGGGACTTGGGTTTAGATCTTCACAGCCAAAACGTCCATCCTTCAAACCTGCTTCTCCATAAATAGCAGCTCTGTCCTTCCCGTGGCCCCTTCCAGCTCACTCGACTCTCTCACAAGCACTGGCCTCCTGCTGCCTGTTCCGTCTGCCGGAAGCCTCCTCCCCAAACATCTGCACAGCTGGATCCCTCACTGCGTCCCACACCTTATCAGCTGGGCTTCGTCCAGCTGTCTTTGAATAAATATCGCCCTTCTCCCCACTCTCAATACCCTTCCCTGCCTTATGTTCTCCGTAGCACATAGAGCTGTCCGGCCTTCTATACATTTCTTATTGGTTGCCTCTCCCATTAGATGTGAGCTCCATGAGGGCAAAAAGGGCTGTGCCCCTGGTGCCTGGAATAGCCCCAGACACATAGTACGTATGTAATAAGCATCGTTGAACGGATGAGTGCGTGAATGACTCCCCCTTAAGGATTCTCCGTAGAATCCTCCCTAGGATGGAGAGGGCTCCTCATGGTGGCAGGAGCTCTGGTTTGGGGACAGCGTAGGAGCCAGCTACGTCCTGGGGCAATTTCGCCACGAGCAGTCATAAGAGCAGATGGTAAATCTCAGCAGAAGGTGCAGGTGCCAAGTTGAAGCAGTTCCTCACAGTGAATGATGAGATCCCGGGGAGAGGAGGGAGACCCGGCCTTGGGAAGGACCACCACAGGGCTGGGCGGAGCAGGTAGAAGGCTCGGTTCCCTGTTCCCTGCACATGCTCAGTCACCACAGACCCTGAGCCAGGGACCGAGAGAGAGAGGAGCCAGTCATGTGTGATGGGAGTGGCTGAGGCTGTGGCCAGGTGTCCCCTCCTATCCCCTGACTCAGTGCCCTTAACCTGACCTTGGCTCCCTGGATGAATCAGCAAGCTCCAGCCTCTGGGGTTTGTGGCCGCACTTCCGCTGGGGCCAGAGGATCTTGCGCGACATTAAGTAATACACCTGGGCGGGCAGGAGGCTCAGGAAGCCAGCAGCAGCCTGGGGTCAAGGGTCATCCAGGGCCAAGGCTGTGTCTCCGTATAGAGACCCCAGCACAAAAAACAGCTGATGCTGGGAACTTGGGGGGGGGGAGGGGTTCCCAGCCTCAGCTGAAAATCAGCACCTGGGGTACAAGTAGTTGAAGATATACAGTTTGACAAAGTGAGAGAGCGGCATGGACATATATACACTACCAAACGTAAAATAGCTAGCTAGTGGGAAGCAGCCGCATAGCACGGGGAGATCAGCTCGGTGCTTTGTGACCACCTACAGGGGTGGGATAGGGAGGGCGAGAGGGAGGGAGACGCAAGAGATATGGGAACATATGTATATGTATAACTGATTCACTTTGTTATAAAGCAGAAACTAACACACCATTGTAAAGCAATTATACTCCAATAAAGATGTTAAAAAAAAAGAAAGAAAAGAAATACAGTTTGGAGGCAGCAAATCCTCACAGAAAGTGAATATGAGTGTGCCTTGCTTTAAGCCACCACTTATAGGAAAACTGCATAGCTCCTGAGGATAGACCAAGGAGCAAGTCCATATTTTAAAGAAGGACTCTCTTTGGGGATAGTGGGCATGCGTGAGCTCCCCTAGTGAACTGGAAATTGTTGCCTTTATGAATATTCCGCTTCCACATAATAATCATTTGAAATGTGGCACTCTCTGATTTATAACATGCCTTCAAAGATGTAAATACTTTTCCACATATATATTCTCATCAGATTATCAGAGGGTCCTATGAGATCCCCATTTTACAGATGAGAAAACAGAGGCCTAGAGTGGGTAAGTCGTACAGTTCAGCCAGGTTTTTGGACTTGAAGATCTTCCCAGCCCAGCATGCTGTCCCCATGTGATTCCTACAACATCTCTACAGAGCAGGAGACTATGATCCCTATGACAGAAGAGAAAACCGAAACCCAGTGGGTAAAGGCTCCAACCAGATTCCCAACTCTGAGCCCAGGCTTTGGAGTCAGACAAAGTTTACAGCTCACTAGCTCTACTTAGCACTTACTTGACCTCTATGGGCCTCGGTTTCCTCATCTATAAAATGGGGGTAATAATACCCATGTCACGCAAGCTGTGAGGGTGAACGATGTACGTTATTGCTTAGAGCAGTGACTGACACGTAGCTGCTATTTTTATGCCTGTCATTCTTGTTATTTTTACAGTTTCTCACACTTGTATGTGAAATACCCACAGAGACGTGTTATGGAGTCTCCTCCGGGGTGAGCAAGACGTCAGCCCCTCCCTCATCCCAGGCTTTCACTCCCTTCCTGCTCTCGCCCCTTCCAGAAGGTCACACCAGGCTGATTCTCTCCCAACCCCCAGGAGCCACCCTGCCACCGGGCCTCGGCCCCACCTCACGGCTGCCTTGGCCAAGGATGAAGGGCAATCCCCACAGCCCCTGCCAGCGTGTGGTCACCCCACCTCTGCCTGCTGCAGGGCCCGGAGCCCGGACGGGCCTGGCAGGCTACCAGTACTTCCTTGGTAGGATGCCCCAGCGCTCCCTCCGGGTCCCTCTATTCTGGGAGCTGTAATTTAGACGGCCTTCCCCGCCCCAATTGCTATCTGTGGTAGCAGTTACCCTTCCCTCAGGCCCTGCCCACCCCCACTAGGCTGCCTTTTCATAAACAGCTCCTAGGCTGCCCTGTTATCTTAGGCGCCCGTGGCTCTGGGGAGGAGGCCCTGCCAACCTGGAGATACAAATGACCCCTCAATCCCAGCAGAAGCCAGCTCAAGGCAGGCAAAGTAAGGATGGAACCCTCACCCACCAGAGCCCAATATAGCAGCCCTCAGAACCTGACCCTGCAGTCTGCCAGGGCGGGTGGGGCGCAGAAAAGAGGAGAGCCTGTCATTATGCCCCCAACACCCTGAGGACTGGGTCAGCTTAGGCTGTGGTCTCCCCAGAGGCCCCTGCCTCAGCTCAGCCTGCTCAGCCACAGGGGTGGGGTGGGGGGCATGGGGGGGCATGTGGCAGTCAGTAACAGCAGCAAAAGTGATGTTTCTAAAATACAGCTGTGACTGTGTCAACCCCTAGCTCCACACCTTCAGCGGCTTCCCATGGCCCTTAGGGATGAGGCTTATAACACCCTCTGCCCTCTGCCCTTTCTACCGCCTCTCTCGCTTTAGGACCTTTGCACAAGCAAAGAGTTCTTCTCTTCATCTAGCTCCTACTCATACTGCAGGTCCTAGCTTAGAAGTCACTTCTCATGGACCCTTCCCCCGACATCACCACACATCACGCTCCTCCCAGGTCCTCCCTTAGACTGGAATGAGTGTCCCTCCCAGGCTCCCCTGAAGCACCAGGCCGTTGCCTATACACTTGTCTCTCTCGCTTGCTGGCTTTAAGTGCTCCCAGGGCAGGAACTCTGTCTTGCTCAGATTGTTTCTAACACCTAGCCCAGTCCTGGTATACAGTAGGTGTTCAAGAAAAGTTTGTTGAAAGGCAATTTCCTGGTGGTTCTGTGCTTAGAACTCTGCGCTTCCACTGCAGGGGGCCCGGGTTCAATCCCTGCTCAGGGAACTAGGATCCCACAAGCTGCACAGCACGGCCAAAAAAAAAACGCTTGTTGAAAGAACTCATTGATGAATAAAGGGATGGCTCCTCTGCCCTCCAGGATGAGTGGGTCTCTTAGGGGCAGGGGTATTTGCTGCTTTGGGCCCTTCATTTTCCCAGAAAGCCCCATCTTCAGTGTTCTGTCCCTTTGTCCTCTAAGTATAACTTCAGGCTTGCTGCACTGTCTGTCCTTTCTGATCTGGAATATACAGTTGCTATCGTCATGGGCCTGCCATTGTGGAGCCCTGAGGGGCTCTGAGGACACACTGTAGGACAAGGCAGACATCCCTGTGTTGAGAGGGTGGAAGGCACAGAAAGAGGGAGTCCCCAGGCCATGGGTCACTTACAAGCAACAATTCTGTTACTAGGAGGCAGATGCGGGTTCTTATTTCGGCACTTTTTGCCGTGATACGTCCGTATCACACACTTTGTATTCTGCTTGCTCCAAAGACAGACATTGCAAAGAAGAGCCTACAACTACAGAAATGAAGCTGGAGTTAAATTGTTCTACCTGTTATCCCCCTAAATTATGGGAGGATCTCTGAAATTTGATCTCTGCATCCAAATTGCATTTCCTCCATCGTTTCTCTCATCCTGAAGTTTCACTTGAGTTTCTCCCAGACCGCCTGCCTGGGAGACTGGGAAAATATGGGCACTGCAGCTGCTTCTACTTCCCAAGAGCCTGAGACGCACTCCCAGGAATACAGCCACAGAGCCAAGGTCTAGGGCCCAGGCCTTTTAGGGGTAGAAGAGAGGGGGCTCAACACACCACCTCCCTGCTCCTGGAGGCTGCCTGATGATGTGGCCAAAGCCAGGCCTGGTTAGGACAATCAATCTAGAGGCAAAATATATTACAAAGTGCGAGCTCTGGTAGGTCCCATGATCCAGACATGCTCCCACCTCAGGGCCTTTGCACTTGCTGTTCCCTCTGCCTGATGCTCTTCCCCTCAGGTTTCTCTAAGGCTCACACCCATGGGTCTTTGTTTAACTGACCCCTTCGCAGTCAGACCTTCCCTGGTCGCCCTATTTAAATGGAACCTCCCTCACTCCCACTCCATTTCCCTGCTTTATTTTTCTCCATAGCACTTACTGCTTATCTAACATATAGGGTTCCTGTTCTCCCTCCCTCCCTCCTTTCCTCCCTCCCTCCCTCCATCCTTTCCTTCCTTCCACTGTCTCCTTTCTACAGAATGTAAGAAATACATGTACAGATGTATCACTCATTTAGTTCTCTATGGCTGTGTAATAGATGACCCTAAATTTTTAGCAACTTAAAACTAGCATGTATTATCTCCCACAGTTTCTGAGAGCCAGAGGTGAAGTTGCAGTCACCTCAAGGCCTGACCCAGGCTGAGGGTCTGCGTCCACACTGGCTTGTGTAGTTGCTGACAGGCCTTAGATCTGCGCTGGCTGCTGGCCAGAGGCTTCAGTTCCTTGCCTTGTGTGCCTCCCTATAGGACTATCCATGACAGGGTACCTTGCTGCCACGAGAGCAAGTAATCCAAAAAGAGGAAGCGCAAGAGAGTGAGAGAGCCCCAGGAGGGAAGCCACACTCTTATAACCTATATTGGAAGAGATGTCCCTTCGTTTTTGCCCAATGCCACAGGTCACTCAGACTAACCCTGGGTGTGGCCACCGGGAGGCAGGCATCACTGAGGCCATCTTGGAAGCTGGCTACCAATCTCCAACACATCTTCCACACAGAGAAGATGCTCAAGAAACAGTTGTAGAATGAAAGAAGGAAGATAGGAATGATTTCAGCAGAAATCAGTTCTCATGGGGAGCTAATAGCTGTGACCACTGCCCCATCCCTGAAGGATCTGGACCACATTCAGCTTCCCTCCCCCTCCCCCCCCCACCTCTGTCCCTGCGATGCTGTCTTATAGTTCACCTCCACCTCTTCCCAGCCATGTGACCTCGGGCAAGCTGCTAAACTCACGGGCCTGTTGTGGGGATGAAAAGAGATGAGGGTGTAAGCATCATAGTGTCTGACCCACACAGCCCTCAAGAAATGTAGCCATCGTGGGCCGTACTGTGTGTTACTAATACCAGAGGGAAAAACCAAAGTATTTCCCTGGCGTCAGGAGCAGTTTTAGAGCTGCGTGTGGCATGTGTGTGTTTCTATATGTTGACTCCTCCAGAAGTGGCTGAGAGGAGCTGTCCAGGGTCTCAGTGCCGAGGATGGGTCATGTGGGCCAGAGACGGTCACGTGCTGGGGCCTTAGTCACCCAAACAAGCAGGACAGACTGTTGAGCACATGGGCCGCTGTCCATTTACAATAAGTAGCATGTGTTACCCCAGTGGTGCTTAACATTTTTGCAGGAAGGGGAGAGGAGGGCAGGTGGTGTCACGAAACTTTTTGAAAGTTTACATAAAAAATGCACGTTGGTACATAAACACACAAAAATGTATGTACTAAATTCAGGCCATTTCCAGATGGACCACAGATTCAAAATGCTAGCACTGGACTGTGACCTTCTTGAAGGCAATGAGGAGCTTATGTCTCTTGGACAAATTAATGCATGAATGAATAAAAAAAGAACAAAAGAGTCAACTGCCAAAAAGGCCAGAATCTTGGACTCTTTGCTGGTTAGCAGCACGTCACCTCCCCTGGTATAATCACCTCTGGAAAACTAGCTGGTTTCATAAGACCTGGGTTCAAGTTTTGCCTTATCCACTCTACTGACTGTATGACCTTGGACTTGTCACCTAACCTCTCTCAGCCTCATTTTCCTCATCAGGAAAATAATGTGAATTACAGAGAGTGTTTTTTTTGTTTTAAGTTTTTTTTTTTTTTTTGGCCATGCAGCGCGGCTTGCGGGATCTTAGTTCCCCAAGCAGGGATCGAACCCGTGCCCCCTTCCGTGGAAACGTGAGCACCAGGGAAGTCCCCAGAGTGTTTTGTAAGCTCCAAAGTCTACTGAAAACATGAGGGACTCTTATTGTTGGTGCACCTGGACCTAGGCAAAAGGAACCCAAAATATTGTTCCTATCAACCTGCCCTCAAGGCCTCCAGCTCCCAGAAGCACAGGCCTGCCTTGGGATAGGAGATTCCTGGGTGGGTCAGCTTGCTCAGAGGAAGGTGTAAAGACACGCTGAGCTGCCAGCACCATCTGTTGTTAGCAGATCCACAGTCAGACGGCCAGGTTGCAACACAACTGAGGCTGAGACAGCTTGCTTTGGTCTCATTCCAGGCCTAAGGCCACACCCTATACCAGTAGATGAGGTAGACTCCTGCAATCCTTCAGGCAACAAGTATTTATGGTGCGGCTGGCTGCTCTAGATCAAGGCCTGTGCAGCTGCTGCGGATATCCTGGGAGCAAACGCACTATGGCCCTATCCTCGTGAAGGTGACAGTCTGATGGGAGGCAGATATTAATCCATCACCCAGGACAAGTACAGGGTGCTGTGGAGATGTGGAATGGGAGGTCCCCACATCAAGGTGGGAGGAGGGGTTGCGGGCATAACAAATTTCCTTTTAGAAGTGACTTACAGAGCTGAGCCCTGAACTCAGTGAGAGGCCATGGATGGTGTGGGAAGAGGCTACAGCATGTGCAAAGGGCCTGTGGTAGCACACGTGAAAGTCTGAAATAAGGCTGGTATGTTTAGAGCACACAATACGAGGAGGAGAGGGATGCAAGAAGTAACCATGGACACGAGGCAGGCAGAAACTAAATCACCCTGTTCTCTCTAATGTGACATTTGCAAAAATGAAGAGACTAGAGTGGCGGATTTCAAGCCTCTGAAAGTTGTTTCACAGAAGGAGGGTGCTTAGAAGCCAAATGAGAGGACAGCAGACAGCTCAGTCCGGGTGAGCCCGTTGTATGGAGAAGGGGCCGGGGCTGGAGAAGGCAGGGAGGGAAATGTTACCCGAAAAACCTGGAAAGGGATTTATCCAGCCCTGGTCCCTAAGCCCCAGCACAATGCCTTAGACCCAGAGCACCTAAAACAGATCTTGCAGAACTGCCTCAGCGGGGTCACTCCCAGTGGCCTCTTCCACTAAGCCCACCTGCATCAGTTACCAGATCCCCAAGGGAACCTCTACCTTCTGCAGACAGAGAAGTGCTGACCTGAACATCGGGACTGACCACCACTTGCTACACAGCGTCTTTGGGCAAGGTGCTTTCTTAACGCCCCCAAGCTTCTGCTTTCTTATTTGTACAATGGAAATACTAAAACCCACCTGCCAGGGTTGATGTGGGGATTACGTTCTTGGCACCCCGTTGGTGCCCAGTGCCTGAATGCAATCGTCCCGGCGGCGATCTGCTCCTCCCTCTGGCCAGCGCCCCTCTCACCACCGGGCAGATTGGAGAGTCAGAGGTCACATTCCTGGCCTCCTGGCCTCCCAGGCCTTACAACCAAAACCTCGGGCAAGAGTTACATCCTCTTTGTGAAGACCAGCTGGAGAGCTCCATTCCTGGCCACCTGAGTCAGGGCTCACCAGGGACTCCTGTCCCTGTCACCTCAGATGGCTCCCATCTCCACAAGCTCTCTGCCAGATGGACTGAGCTGAGTTCTAAGGTGAACCCCATGGGAGGGGAGGAAGTTCTGCAGCCAGAGAGCTGGGCAGAGGCCTCAACCTGCTGGGGGTGGGGATGGGGTGTGGTAGCAGGTGAGAATTCCCATTCCTTCTGTCCCCATCTTTAGACACATGGCTGAGCATCCAACTTGCTTACTCATTGGCACAATGAGAGCGGAAAGTTTAAAGAGAAATACAGGGCTTCCCTGGTGGTGCAGTGGTTGAGAGTCTGCCTGCCGATGCAGGGGACACGGGTTCGTGCCCCAGTCCAGGAAGATTCCACATGCCACGGAGCGGCTGGGCCCGTGAGCCATGGCCGCTGAGCCTGCGCGTCCGGAGCCTGTGCTACACAGCGGGAGAGGCCACAGCAGTGAGAGGCCCGTGTACCTCAAAAAAAGAAAGAGAGGGCTTCCCCGGTGGCGTAGTGGTTGGGAGTCTGCCTGCCAATGCAGGGGACACGGGTTCGTGCCCCGGTCCGGGAAGATCCCACATGCCGCGGAGCGGCTGGTCCCGTGAGCCGTGGTCGCTGGGCCTGCGCGTCCGGAGCCTGTGCTCCGCGACGGGAGAGGCCACAGCAGTGAGAGGCTCGCGTACCGCAAAAAAAAAAAAAAAAAAAAGAAAGAGAGAAATAGGTTTGCGTCCTGAAAATTTTACTGCAGGGAGAGCTAGGAGTTTCTACATTTATTCCATAAAGGTGCTTTGCACGAAGCCCCTGTTGAACTTTGGTATTCCTGTGGCTGGAAGGCGAAACCAGGCAGTAAGAACTCACTACAGGCGGCTACAGGAAGCTCTCTGCCCACCCCTCCTTCAGCCCCAGGGGTGAATTTGGAAACAAGGTTAAAAGGGCTAATTGCATCAAAGGGATTAGAATCTAGTGCCTCCTGAGAGCATGTGACCCTGGACAAGTCATTTGATCTCAATTTCCCTGTTGTAAAATGGGAATAAATCCGAAGTGACTGTTGGTGTGAAGATTTAACAGGGAACACAAGTGGAGCACTAACGTTGAGGAGACTAATGTTGAGGTGAACACAGCAGGGGACTTGTTTCATCCAACAACAAATATCTAAGGCCTACTATGTGCCAGGGTCTATATGCTAGGGACTAGGGGGACACTAATAAATAAGACAAGCATGGTCTCTGCCCTCACGTTGCCTACTGGAGAAGCAGCGAGGCAGACACTGAATGAGAGGGTGTGGCGTGATGATTAAGGTAGCCAGGTTGGAAGCCCAGCTCTACCATTCACCAGCTGAGTGACCCTAGTCTAGCTCAACTCTTTGTGCCTTGATTTCCCAACAGTAAAATGAGCCATGCACCCACTTCATAGGGTGGTGAGGATTTCATGAACTGACATATGGAAAAATATTTATGTTACCTGAAAACTAGGTTCGCCCCTTGGTGGGTGCCAAAAGACACAACCAAACCAAAGAGCAGGAGAAGGAAGAATTTATTATTTAAAGCACACTTTCACTGCTGTGGCCCGGGTTCAACCCCTGGTCAGGGAACTAAGATCCTGCAAGCCAGGCGGTACGGCAAAAATAAAACAAAACAAAACAAAAAGTCAATAAGGAGAACACCAGGCATCTTTCCCAAAGGAGATTCAGCATAGAACTGGGGCAAAGGTCAACAAAGTTCAAGCTTTACTTGACTGAAGTCAGGAGGGTCAACATCTTCATCCCATCCTCCACCTGGGCAGGGGCCTTAGTTCCTACAGAACTCAAAGATATGTATCAGATTGTCATGCAGATCCCTTGAGGAGGATCCAGGACTCTGTTTTACAGCTGAGCTATTGGTTCTTGACGGCTTTTCCTTTTTTCCTGCATTCCCTCACTTTCCTTAAACTCATGAATTACTGAGACCTGTTAACGATAAGCACCGTGGCCTGGATCAGATCACAACACGGCTTAGGTCAAAACGGCCTCTCTCACGTCAAGAAAGCCATGCCTGACCGCTTTCTCCAGGGACCCCCTACATTTACAGCACCTACTACGCGCTCTGTTAGCACACACGTGATCAGTATAATAAAAGGAAGTGCAGGATGTGTAACAGGGCAAGAGATGATGTCCAGGCTGAACTTGCTCAGCAAATGGGGTGGGTGTGGTCCTGAGAAGGAAAGGGCCCCCTGCAGGGGAGCAGGAGGAAAGGGTGAGGCGTGAAGACTGGGCTGTGAGATGAAGTGGAGCAGCAAACCAGTTGAAGGAGCTGGGGCACTGGGAGTTACTGGCAAGGGTTTTAAGGGTCAGGTTTGCAGATTTAAAGCCTTGCTTCCCCTTTGTATATATGGAAACATGGCACACGTTTGTCCTATTCATCAATGTACCCCTAGCCCCTGGCACAGAGATTAGGGTACTCCCTGGCTGACCCTCGCTCCCTCTGGTTTCCAGTCCCACTGGCCTCCAGATCACTCAGGGCCTTTGCATTTGCGCCCTCTCTTCTCCTGGGAGTGGAGCCAGGGAGACTAGCCCCAGGCCTGGGGCTGCCCACCTTCTCCCCACCCACACAGCCCCTTTGTGACCCCCATGAGTTAGGTGTGCCTGGGTTTGAACTCAATTTTTCCTGCTGTCAACATTCAACCATAAGTGCTGCGATCTAGTACGATACCCGGTTCATAGTATGTTCTCAGTAAATAAGTTTCTTTCCTCTCTAAACATAATCTTCTCTCCTCCTCACCACCAGGGTGGGAGGGCATAAGGGTGGGGCGGGTGTGGCTAGGAAAGGACTCAGCGAGCGAGGAGAAAGTGGGTTTTTTATTTACCACACTACTTGCAAAGGGGCAGAGAGTTTGGTCCCCAACTTAGTGTTTACAGGGTAGGGGAGTGGGAAAGTCGGCAACCCCCTGTGACCTGTAACGGGAGCAAGGGTCCCAAGGAGCGGGGCGCAGTGACTCTGCCTGGAGGGCAGAGGGCACCTAGCTATGCGCACGTGGGAGAGGAATTGCTTTTCCTCGGCGGGGTCAACCGATCCCTGCTCTTGGGCTTAGGAGAGCAGAACGGAATAAGGGCTGGAGATGAGGGTGCATTTCTGCAAATCTCCGGGATCAGAGCTCTGGAGGCGGCGGTGGAGAAAGTCCACAGCCCGAGCACCTCCAGGTGTGTGCTCGGGACTTACGTAGAGGCCCGCAGCCGCTTTAATGAGAGTGCCCCCCACCCACGCCCCTCTGAAGGGACGCGTTCCACCTCCACTCTCCTACCCTTTCCCGCAGCTCCCAATCCCACCTTCGCTTGCGCTCCGGGAGCCTCCGGGGCAGCCGGGAGGCGTGGCCTGCGGAGGCCCGCCCCCTTAGTGTTCTCCGGCGCCACTGTGATTGGACAGCCGCTTGTGACGTGCGGGGACTGCGGTGGGCCCGGGTGCTGCGGCAGCCGCAGCGCCAACCGCGGCTTGGGCTCCGGCTCAGGCTCCCGGGTATTTAAAGGGGACGCGGCGGCGGCCCGGGGTGGGGATGGGGGGCAAGTGGAGAGAGCGGTCCAGATGCACATCATCCACGGCCCCTCGGGAGTGGAGGGACTCGTGAGAGCCGGAGCCCAAGAAATCCGGGGGCGGATAAGACACCGCGTCCCCTTCAATTCCCGTAAGCACCCCTTGCTCCATCCTGCGCCCAAATACCTCAGCTAGCCCCTCTCCCCACTCTTTACACTCCAAACTCAGCCGGGACAGACGTCTGCAGCCACCGCTCCCCACGTGAGTCCTGGGTTTCCCGAGGTGGGGAATGCTGGGGTCCCAGTGTGGGGTGGCGGCTGCGCTGAGTCTGAGAGCGCTCTTTCACGCGCGTGTCATTGGGGGAGTCTCCGGGGCGGAGGAATGAGTCCCCCTTCTCCTACCCCAGGAACGGGCTGTCCGGGTTTAGGTCCGTCCCCGACTCGGACAAGGCTTAGGAATCCGTGCTCCCTTGCTCCCTGCCACCCACGAGTCCCCTCGACTCCCGAGCTGCCCGCCCGCCGCCCCTCACTGGAGCGAAGCACCCGCCAGCTGGGGGTGTGCCAGAGTGCCTGCTTTCCAGCCACCTCTAAAAATATCTCTCCCCCAACTCCACCGTCAGCTGCCACCTCCTTGCCCATTGACGATCCCCTCCGAGCTTGTCCACCCAGGCAGGGCGAGACCAGAGGTGACTCAGGGTCTCAGCTTCCTCACTGGCACGAGAGCTCCAGGACTTCAACCCAGCTAGTCAGGACTGCAAGCTCACAACCCAGGGGGGCAATAGGGAAAGTTCTGGCTGCAGTTTTCCCAAGAGGCAGTAGAGACCCCTGAGTTCTAATCTTGATTCTGATGCTGTGTGACCCAGGATGTTAGCTTGACCTCTCTGGGCCTTTCCTATTCACTGCTGGTGGTGGTGAGCGAGGAATAGACCATGACGAAGTTGCGAGTGCTGTCTGGGGGAGGGAGAGAACTCCAGCCTAGTGGTGGAATCTGGTTTCTAGTGGTTGATACTAAGAGGATGCGTTACTATAGTATCTCTGGGGTCCTTGCCCCCACCACATCCTTATCCTGCACGTTTCTCGTAGAAAACCGTTAAAGCTGCTAAAACTCCATCCATCCATTAAGAGGGGCCTTTCAAACTTAGGGCCTATTCTTGTTTCCCTCCCTCATCCCCAGGTGTCCTCGCACCCTATTCCCATAGATGTAATGTAGCAGCACTTGTGTAAAAAGGTGAACGGGGTGGGTGGGGAGGGGGGAGGGGGGAGGGGGGAGGAGAGAAGCAGTGCTTTTAGGTAGGACTAGAACGTGGACTCCCTGCCAGCCTGATGAAACCCTTCTCTCTCTACTCTAGCCTGCAGGAGAAGCTCAGAGGTCCTGTCCCCCTTTCCTCTGAGGGACCCTTTTTGGTGACCACAAAAGGTTTTGATCACTCAGGACAAAGCTAGCAGAGGTGAGTACCTTTTTGAATGTCACAGGAGGCAGATCCAAGCGGGGCCTGGGGTCCCTCTGACTACTCTGGGGTAGGGGTGGGTATCACAGCATGGCCTTCTCAGTTTCGAGGGGAGAAACCCAGGATGCCTTGCTTTCTGCTGTGGGGACTAAAACAAGGGCAACTCACCAAATAAATGTTTAACTGATTTCCCTAAATACTAGTATTAGATGAAAAAAATGTAACTATTTCTTTTGCTGTGAGAAGTTTTGAACATGATTAAAACCCAGTAGACTATTCCACCAAATTTAAAAAAGAAAAGAAAAGAAAAAGCACCAAGGGCAGTGAAAGTTGGCTTCTGGGTGGCTCCTGGAGACCCTTTTTTAGCTTTGTATCTGCCCGGCGCATGTCTGTCCATGTTTGCTTTTACAAGGGGAGTGGCATCCCTTGACCTTTTCTCTTTGGATTTGCCTGGCCCCTGGGGAACATGTGATATCAGCCAGGATTCTGGAAGGCTGAAACTCCCTCTAGATGGGGCCTGGGGACAGCCCTCCCACCTCTAACCCCCTAAACGTGCCCTTCCTTCACCTCACATGCCTCCCTCCCCTTCTCTCCCATTTTCTTTTTCTTTCTTTTTTTTTTTTGCGGTACACGGGCCTCTCACTGTTGTGGCCTCTCCTGTTGCGGAGCACAGGCTCCGGACTCGCAGGCTCAGCGGCCATGGCTCACGGGCCTAGCCGCTCTGTGGCATGTGGGATCTTCCCAGACCGGGGCACGAACCCGTGTCCCCTGCATAAGCAGGCAGACTCTCAACCACTGCACCACCAGGGAAGCCCTCTCCCATCTTCTTGAACTGTGTCTCTTCAATTCCTAGATTACAAGTTCTTAGGGAAAAGGCTGAAACCCACATCCCATCCCTAGCAAAAGGGTTTAACGCATGTGTGGTCAGGGAGTGGGGAGGGATGGGGTACCTCAAATGGAGAGCAAGAGAGCCCCTCCCTCCTGGGATATCCCAGTCTCTGTCTTGAGGGCTACAGCTTCTCCATGCTGTCCTGGGATGCTCTGGGGAGAGTCAACTTGACAAAGTCAGAGGGGTACCCAGTGTCACCCACTCTCACCACCAGAGGGAAGCAGCCAGCCAGACCTTTGCTCCTTTGCTCCTTAGCCTGTCTAGTCTCCTGGCTCACAGTAGCTTTCCAGACCTGTCCCAGCTGCATCTAGTCTCTCATTTAACCCCAGGATGGAGGGGAGGCACTGGAGTTGTGGGTTTGTAGCTGCACTGGTGAAGCCCCCCACGAAGCCAAACCCTGTCCCCAAAGTTACATAGCAAAGTCCGGCAGAAATTTCAACCCGACTCCTGCTGACTGCCAGCCTCTAGAAGCACCAGGGAGGAAGACAGTCCCAGATCACCTGTGGTGCCCAGGGGTCCCGGCCTTCCAGCTGTGGTGCAGTGAGCCTGGTCATCTGCCCCTTTCCCTTTGAGGGCAGAGGGCAGGCAAGGCTGTGGCCAGGTTTTCATGAACCAGGCTCTGTGCCATGGAACCATCATAGCCTTGGGCAAGTTATTTAATCTCTGAGCCCTTCTCATCTGCTGAATTCATGGGATTGTGATGAGCAGGGAGAGAATGTGAGCGAAGATGATTTGTAAACTATGATGTGCCGTACACAAGAATGGGGCAATGACCATACAGAGAAAAAAGCACTGGTCTCAGACTCTGAGATCTGGTTTTGAGATCTCTGCCACATACAGTGGGTGATGTCTGCACAAGTTGGTTAAACTTTCTAGGTCTCCAATAATATCATCTGTAACCTTTCCAGCATCGTAGGGGATTGTTAAGAGGGTGCCCAGCAAGGGCTTTGTGGTCCTTGGCCTATCTGAGGGGCTGTTTTTACTGAGTGGTTCCTGGGGCTCAGGAGAGGGGTTAGGACAAGGAAACAAAGCCACCTGACTGGGACCCTCAAACGGACCTTGTGTGGTTGTTAGGAGCTCTGGACGACAGCTGGAGGCCAACAGTCCCTACAGGTGGTGCCCAGGGTGATGTATTGACCATGAGCGGGTGTTTTCCAGTTGCTGGCCTCCGATGCCTATCTAGGGTAAGTGGGTCCCTCCAGGGGTCTCTTAGGATGAGGCCTCAGCTCCCATGTTCCCATCATGGGGAGGGAGGAGCCCTATCCAGCCCCTTTTAAGCCTGCCCTCACCTCTACTGCACCTCCACTAATCCCTGGAAGCTTCCATCCCAGGGGTGGGGCCCTGATGCTTTACTCCAGGGATCGTGGGCCACTGAAACTCACAGATAGATGTTGGTGAGACCAGAGAGTGACTCTAGGGATGGAAGTCAAAGGGACAATTCTCTTAGGGAGGCAGATAGCAGGTTCAAATCCCAGTTTGGAAATCAGGAGCTTGGCCTTCTGTTTACAGGATGTACCAGGCCATAAACATCACAGGAATATTGGAAAGGGAGTTAGGAAGAAACCAGAAAGAGGAATGGCTCTGTCTCAACTAACTGGGGTGGGGGGTTGAGAGGCAGAAAGGCAGCATGGTGGATATTCTGAAGCTGTACGTAATCTGCTCGCTGTCCCTCTGTCACATAAAGCTGCTGGCAGGCAGAGAGGCAGGGCCAGGCTGCAGAGGGCTTCTGCTCTCCATTTGCTTGCCTTCGCGCCCTCACACTTGCCCTGTTACCTCCCATCCTCTCCCTTGTGTTTCCCACCCGCCCCCCGCAACATGGTTAACCCAGGGTCTTGACTTCATGTTCCTTCCTCCCCGTGGCCCCGGCACGACTTCCTCCTCTAGCCCCCTTCTTCCCCACTCCTGCCTCATCCCCCCCCCCCCACCCATGTCCCCACTACCTGCTGCCTCCTCTGCCTTTTCAGCCACTGCTGCTCTCTTTCCTCTCCCTTACCTGTCTCCCAGGTATGTCGTGGCCTGGTGTGGGAGGCTCCGACTTCCCCAAGCCCCACTGCTTCTCCTGCTGCCCGCTTGCTTCGGACTCTCGCAGAAACCCCACCTGCTGACAAGTTCCTCCCAGGGAATTGGCAAGTGATTAGTGACGAGCTGCCAGCACAGGGCCCTAAAACTCCCCCGAGAAGTTGTGTCCCATCCTCGGACCCCTGCCCAGTGCCACTGGCTGGAGGCAGCTCACAGAGAGCCTGCCTGGATTTGGGATAGTCAATCCACCTACCTGGCTCTTCCAAGAGCTAAAATCCAATTCTCTGGCCAGTGCAGAAGCCCAGGCCCCTACCTCTCCAGGCCTGGCACTGATCGCCCACATGCTTTGGGTGGTGCTAGCAAGTCTTCCCTGGCTCCTCCTGTCCACCAGCCCCACAAGCCGTCGGCTGTGCATGGCCAAAAAGGGGAACGAGGAGGCTGCTGCATTTGGGTGAACGGGTGGTTTTCCTTAACTATGTTAGGGAAGAGGGAGTAGAGAGTCCCTCCCACCCTCCCTGTATCCAATGGACAGCTGGGGTCACTGGAAGTCTCCAGAATAGTCCAGAAACCTCCCCAAAGGAGCGCCCCCTTGGAAGCCACTCTGCCACTCCTTTAAGCTGACCCTCGTTAAGCCCCCATAGCCCCGGATGAGAGTAGAAGAAGCAGGTGTCAAAGAAGCCCTTCTGGGTTCACGAGGAGGATGGTCCCCTGAGGATAAACCCCAGCGCAGTTAACCGAGAGGTGCAAGGGGGTGGGCGGGGAAGGCTGGGGGTGAGGACAGCGTTGCTTAACCAGCCTTGGGTCCTCCTCAGGTCTTGGATGTGCCAGCGCCTCTGGCCGAGGCCCGCTAACCAGCCTCTCCCTGGCCGGCTCCCGCCGCGCCCCCTCTCGCTTGCTCCCTCCTCTCTCCCCTGCTCCCAGGACGGCGGGATGGCTGCGCAGGGCGCACCGCGCTTCCTCCTGACCTTCGACTTTGACGAGACTATCGTGGATGAAAACAGCGATGACTCCATCGTGCGCGCCGCGCCGGGCCAGCGGCTGCCTGAGAGCCTGCGTGCCACCTACCGCGAGGGCTTCTACAACGAGTACATGCAGCGCGTCTTCCAGTACCTGGGCGAGCAGGGCGTGCGGCCCCGGGACCTGCGCGCCATCTACGAGGCCATCCCCCTGTCGCCCGGCATGGGCGAGCTGCTGCAGTTTGTGGCCAAGCAGGGCGCCTGCTTTGAGGTTATTCTTATCTCAGACGCCAACACCTTTGGCGTGGAGAGTGCGCTGCGCGCCGCCGGCCACCACGGCCTGTTCCGCCGCATCTTCAGCAACCCGTCGGGGCCCGACGCTCGGGGGCTGCTGGCGCTGCGGCCCTTCCACGCGCACAGCTGCGCTCGCTGCCCCGCCAACATGTGCAAGCACAAGGTGCTCAGCGACTACCTGCGCGAGCGGGCCCACGACGGCGTGCACTTCGAGCGCCTGTTCTACGTGGGCGACGGCGCCAACGACTTCTGCCCCATGGGGGTGCTGGCAGGAGGCGACGTGGCCTTCCCGCGCCGGGGCTACCCCATGCACCGCCTTATCCAGGAGGCGCAGAAGGCCGAGCCCAGCTCCTTCTGCGCCAGGGTGGTGCCCTGGGAAACCGCCACCGAAGTGCGCCTCCATCTGCAACAGGTGCTGAAGACGTGCTGAGGACGGGGCCTGCAGGGGGCACCCGGGCGGGGAGGGGGTGAGGGGGTGGGGGTCGGGAAAGACACACCTAGCTTTATTACCCCCTTTCCCTTTCGCTTTGTTATGATCCTCCGGGAATTTCCGGAATCCTAGGTTCGTCCATTTGGGGACTGAAAGAGGGAGTTCGGAGCTGTCCCCGTCTATGCAGTTAACCCAGCTCTGCTGCCTCCCCCAGTTCCACTGCAAGCAAATTCCGGAGTCTGCCCCACCCGGGTGGTGCGCATACCTGAGCAGGCAGCAGCGTTTCCAAAAACCTGGTCCTCCCAGCTGGGAGGAAGGGGTTCCCTGGCGGGGTAGAACATCTCCCGCTGCGTTGGTTTAGTTAAACCAACTAAACCTTTAACTAAAGGTTTAGTTAAACCTTGGGCTGCATGACCTCCCACCCCCAGTCTTCTGTCAAGGGGACCCAGGCCCTGCACTCTCCACCACCCCTCCCCCGCACCGGACTCCCCGCGGAGAGGAGTGGCGCTCTCTGCCGAAGGTCCCAGGCCTAGATCTTGTTTTACCTACTGTGACCCTACACTGTACTCCTGGCCTCCCTTCCCCCCCCCAACCCTGTCAGCATCCCCACAGGAAAAAAAGCCAGAGGGCACAGACACCTCCTTGTGGTCGAATGAGGTAGCACACTGTCCGGGGCTCGGGTCTGGCCAGCCAGGGACCTCACAGACCCCGAAGATATCTCCTCGCACCCCAGCCTCGTCTATGCAGCAAGAAACCAGGGACTTAACCAAAGTTGCCCCGCCGACTGGGCCCTCTGAGTCCCCCTTCTCCCGTATGGAACAGAAAGCCATGATGTTTTAAAGCAGAGCCAGCGGAAACCCAAGGCCCTCCTCCCTCTTTTGGTGTTTCAGAGCTATAAAGGAGGTGAAGGGGCTTCCCTCGTGGTGCAGTGGTTGAGAGTCCGCCTGCCGATGCAGGGAACGTGGGTTCGTGCCCCGGTCCGGGAAGATCCCCCATGCCGCGGAACGGCTGGGCCCGTGAGCCATGGCCGCTGAGCCTGCGCGTCCGGAGCCTGTGCTCCGCAACGGGAGAGGCCACAACAGTGAGAGGCCCGCGTACAGAAAAAAAAAGAAAAAGAGAAAGGAGGTGAAGGTGGCTGAGATCTCTTGCGCCGCAACCTGAGGGATGAGGGCGAGGTGATCTCTGCTCTCAGAGAGCCCCACTTAAGTGAGGGAGCTGGTCCCCACTCTTGGGAGGAGTGCCCAGCTTGGGGAACCAAAACTAAATGCATAACAAAGCAAGCAACAGGCAAAAGAGCAGGGTGCAGCCCGTCTCTGCAGAGGGGCACAGGGGTCGAGCGCAGAGGGCTCAGTGAGCACCGAGGAGATGGGGGATACCGCTGCTCAGGGCAAGCGGGGGCGCTCAATTAGCGGGAGCCTTACAAGTGGGCTGCCTTTCAGTCCCTCGGTTCCCCAGCCCTGCAGGGCAATCAGGGCATCAGAGTTTTATTCAAAGTTGGCGCTTGCAGCTGGAGACCCTGTCATGCATGGCGTAAGGGTCCCCTGTGGATAAGGTCACCAAACTCCTTGGTTTCCAGTTCTTTCCTGTCTCCAGCAGGCCTCTGGAGAAGGAACAGACACAGCTCACAGCCCAGGAGGTGTGCAGGCCTGGTCCAGTCTTGACTGTGGAGCTGGCTTCGGTGTGGGACTCAGAAAAAGAGGCTCACTCAAGGCTGTGCTTGGGTCAGCATCCCAGAGAGCCCGGACTGTCAGCAGCTGGGCTCCACATAGTTCCCGGGGAAGAATCCAGACCCCTCTGAGCAGACACCCTCACACCAGCCATCGGAGTAGCGGCGGGTGATGCAGATAACGGTGCCCTCAGAGAAGGAGAGTTCGTTGTCCTTCTGGCGGGTGTACGGGTACAGTGTCACCACTGCAGGGCGGGAGGAGAAGGTGCCGTGAGATGTGCCTCCTGCCCGGCCACAGGGAGGCTGGAGCCCACATACTGGACCCTAGGGAGCAACGTGGGGGGTGGAGCAGGAGACGCCTTCTCCAAAGCCCCGGGACTCCTCCCCAGCTGAGATAATATTCAATATCAGGCCGGCTGCTTCTCTTCTCTATGGGGGTGTGGGGAACAACAGCCTCACCCCTTTGCAGCTGGAGGGGAGAATGGCTCTGGGCTAGAAGAGCGGGGAATCCTGACCCCAGGATCTGGTGCCTTTCAATCCCAGGTGTCAAGTACCTTTCTCCAAGTATGCATCAGGGACCCAGCTGGGTTCTTCAGGCCCAAAGCCTGGTGGTGGCGGAGGTGGTATCCCCAAATCATCTACATCCAAGGGTGGAGGAGGGGGCAGGTCCAGGGGCATGGGCAGCTCTGGGGCTGGGAGGGAAAGCAGAAAGGCTGCAAGTGTCACACAGGCAACCGCCTCCAGGCCAAGAAACTTCAGTGTTGGAGAGCAGGGCCCCAGGATCTACCCGTTTTTTGCAATCTGCTTTCAGCCCCCGTTCATCCTGGTCCTCCCACAATGCCTCTAGCAGGTAGTAGGTGCTCAGTAAATACGGTAACATTGAACAGTTGTAGGGCTGTCAGACTCTGCCACTTGACTGAGTGAGCCAATGCACTTAGTTTAACCTCTCAGGCTCAGCTTCATCTATTAAATGGGAGTGTGAAGATCCTAGGAGGTTAAGTAAAAGGGAGAAAATGGATGAGAAAGCGGGGGCTAAATTATGTTAGTTCATTCCCTCCGCTGCCTTTCTTCCCGGTACTCCTGCCTTGGACAAAGTGGTCACTGACATAGACCCAGTTGGACCCAACAAGGGTGAGGGTGGGGAGAAGTATTGGGAGGTGAGAACGACCCCGAAGTTGAGCTAGGAGGAGAGGGCAGAGCTCCTTACCCGTTGGGGGCAGGTACAGTTCCCCCAGCGGAGGGGGCGGCAGGAAACCTTCGGAGGCAGCAGGTGGAGGGGGTGGAGGTGGGGGTACTGCCTGCTTCTGGGTCGTGGAGACCCCACCGACACCTTCGGCGCTGCTGAAGACCAGAGAAAGCGGGCGCTCGGCTAGATTGGGGGCGGGGGGGGGGGACACCTTCCTAACTCAGCAACCAACTGGCCCCGCCCCCTTCCGTCATAAGCTCCGCCCCCGTGACCCTGAGTCCTCTTAAGCCCCCGCCCTTCACGACCACCCCCAACCTGGACCTGTGCGGCTCACCCGGCCGAGGCCAGGGAGGAGGCAGAGGAGGCGGCGGAGAGTTTGCCGTCCGGCACCATGGGGAGCTGCACTGGCTCGGGGATCCGGGGCGCTCTCCTGGGGGTGGGCAGAGAGAAGGGGTGTCGTCAAGGGGAAGGCATCAGGCGAGCAGGCGGTCGGTGCGGGGAGGAGGTGGCAACTGGCGGAGGAGGAAGTTTGGCGCCCGGCTTGAAGGGGGCTATGGAGGAGTAGGGTTTCTGGATGGAGCGGCGCAGGTGTGAATTGCGGGGAGGCCTCACCCCAGGGTGGTGGAGCCGGGTGTGGCAGGCGCCTTGATGCTCTTTCGAGACAGGGTCCCGGTCCGCGACAGCTGTGTGCTCAGATCCTGCGGGGGAACAGGGGGCGGGGCTGACACCGGGGGGTGGCCTGCAATAGGCCCCTCATCCCAGAGAGGAAATGCGGGAGGGGCAGACGAGAACTGGGAGGGAGAGCGCGGACACAGCAAGTTCCCGGTTCCACTTCCCAGCCCCCCTCTCCCACCCCCGCCCCACCCACTCTTGCTCGCTGCCTGGATCCCAGGCCTCAAGTCTGCCTAGGCTCAGACAGGCACGGTCAGAAGGCCACTTCCTCTGCAGAGCCTCAGCGGCTGAGCCCCACCCGCTCGCAAAAGCGTCTCAGCGCTCAGCTTGGTGGTCCCTGACTCTGAGAAACCCCAACGCCAGTGCGTGGCTGAGGAGGTAGAGGTTGACTTAGAAATGTCCCACCTGTCATTTTCGCAGGCCTGGGGAACTGGCTTTGGGGAGTTTGGGGCAGAGAGGAGCAGAACGTTTAGTGTACCCGTGACAAGGTGCAAACCCACATGCAAGAGAGCACCTCTGTTAGTGACAGGGTTTCCCCTACCTAGAGGGGGTGCATGGGGGCTGATGTCCTCTGCTATCCTTCACAAGGGACAAGACAAAAAGGGACTCGAGCCCACGCATAAAGAATTGAAGTTGGACAGAAGGAAGAACTTACTGGTGAGGAGGCCTGGTGACTGAAGGAGGGCGTGTGCTTTCTCTTTCTGGGGGGAGATGGCGTGTTAAGGATAGCAAGGGGCCATTTAGATGCAGGGGAACGTCCAATCTAGTCTGGAATGTTGGAGTGTGGGGACAAGTAATCAGCAAAATGTGATGGGGGTGTGTGTCCTCTCCCACCTCTCAGAAGGACATGGGTTGTCAAGAAAATGCCAGAGTCATTCACCGTGTCCTCCTGTGAGTGGCTGCGTCCCAGCCCCTTCCCACCCAACAGCAGCTCTGGGGTGACTGTTCAGTGCAGTGACCTCAAACCTCCAGACAGAGGAAGTTGCCGATCTCATGTGGCTGGCCTGCCATTCTCATACACACCCTGACATTCTCCCTCCCCCCTCTTCCCTTTCACACACACCCGCCACCCACAAGGAGGGGTGGAGTGCCCAGATGTCACTCGCAGCAGATCGTGTGATACAGAGTAAAGGTCAGTTATGAAGAGAGGGGTCATGAAGAATTTTTAAGGAGGAAGGGGGTGAAGGGACTCCTCTAAGGAGGCCTTGTGGAGTAAGGTAGCCACTTAGGGTGGTGGCTTTAGGGAGTGAGGACGGAAAGGGACTGCAGCTTGGGACAAGAACATGGTTGTGGAAGAAAACTGAGGGTCTAGAGAGAAGAGAGCCATGAGGCAGAAGAGGGTGGGGGGACTTCCCTGGTGGTCCAGTGGTTAAGACTCCGCACTTCCACTGCAAGGGGCACAGGTTCGATCCCTGGTCAGGGAACTAAAATCTCGCATGCTGCATGACACAGCCAAAAAAAAAAGAGAAGAGGGTGGGCTCTGGAGAAAGAGGAGGAGCCCCTCTCTCTACCTTGACCCCGTGACCGATGTCATCCAGGCAACCGAAGTTGAGGGGTCTCCTGTAGTAGGGCGTGAGGGGAGGCAGGCTCTCAGGGGCGATAATTTTCTGGCTGGGGGGCAGCCGCTGGACGGTGGCTAAGGTGCCGATCTCCCTTCGGGCCACCTTCTCCATATGCATGTTCACCATCTGCAAAGACAGGGTTGGAGATGACAGTGGGGCAGCCTCTGCACAGCACCCTTCCCCTTAAGGCTTTGGGGTGGGAGGAGGGACCATCGGAGGCAGGGAAGTCCAGAGAAAGAGTGAGTTTTGTCCCCAAGGGCAGACAGCATTTGGGGAAAGGGTTGCCAGTTGAGAATGGAACCACTCTGGAGCAACTTCCTGGTGGAAGAGAGCAAGGGTTATTATTAGCTGAGCAGGAACTGAGGAAGAGAAAACACAACATCCCTGGGGATGCTGGGAAGAGACGGGGCTGGCTTGGGAGCAGAGGGAGATAAAGTGGAGGTGGCTGAGAATTGTGGCTGGATCAGCTCTTCCTTTGGGGGGACAATAATATAAGTGAATTAACTTCCTCTTGGAATGTACTGTGGAGAAACCTACGGCACTGAGAGGGTGGGAACTCCAATCTGCTGGGGTGAGAGGAAAAGACACACCCACACTGAACATGGGAGAGATGCACAGGCCAGACCCATGTGTAACTGGATCTGTGCGTGTGGTTTATGGGGCAATTCCTTGGCCAAGGATCCAGGAAGGAAGGAGGAGGGTGCGTATGCTAGATGGGCTGGGGTTGCTGTGTGGTGGTGGCAGTGCTTCCAGGGCTGAGGATGACCTTGCCAAGCAAGCACTCTGAGTCTGGGATATTTATAAAATCACCACCCGTGTTTATATGGAAACAGGGTCCATTTTCCTCTTTCCTGTCCTATGCAGCCACCGTGATAGGGAGAGCCTGCTTTCTACCATGTAGGATAGAATTCAGAGAAAGATAAAGTTCTGCCATCGGGGAGTTCCTGGTCCGATGGGGCAGCAAGGCTCACCCCCGAGACACAGCCACAAAGACTAGAAGGCTCCAAAAGTTTGGGGAGTGCCAGCCTTCTGTGATACAGGTGGGCATTTGGACATGGAGGGAGGCAAGAAAGAAATTTTGCTGCAGAAGATGTCCAGGTGGGGCTGAAGAGTTGGGGTCTGAGGCGAGCAGCCTTCCCACAGCCCTTACCTGGCCCAGCGTGCTCACACGGGCTTCCACCTGCCTCAGGGCGGACGCCTGAAGGTCCAACATACGCAGAGTGTGTCCAGCCAGGTTGCCCACCTGGTAGGCCACACTGGCCAGGGCCTGGGTGGTGAAGGCCATGGTCTCCTCCAGCGCCTTCCGTTTGTCTGTGGCCTGAAATACACACAGCCCTGGCCTGAGGCCAGCATATTCCACTGGGGCCGCGGCTGGGTGGGCTGGGCTGGGATGGGGTATAGGAAATGTGGGGGCTGAGTTGGGAGGAAGTGGCAACCCTCAGCTGTTTGAGGAGGTTTCTGTAAGAATGATGTAGTAAGAAGGACTCAGGGGACATCAGGAGAGTGAATCTGCAGCCCTGAGGACTGGGTGCAAGGGAAGGAAAAGGCACCCTGCTCAAATAGTCACACAGGATTGGCTCCACCATCCTCCTGAAGATATTTTTTGAGGGGGGTGGGGGCGGGAGCTAAAGGGTGAATGGTAGAAAGGAAAGAGGAAGTCAATACTGGCTGGAAGAGATATTCTCAGACTTGAAAACCAAACAGCCAACCTCATGCCCCCATCCCAGACCTTCTAACCAGAATCCCCTGGGCGCGGGACCAATGAATCTGTACCTCTAAAAGTTCCTCAGGCGACTCCTGTGCTCCTGGTTTATCTCCAGTCTTCAAGCTGGTGTTTGGGAAGCGATAATCTGATCCATTTTATAGATAAGAAACTGAGGCCCAGGAAGGGTGATTTCAATCACTCATTCCCTCCAACAGCTTCCCAACACACTGAGAATAAAGCTACTTCTAACCGTGGCCTATATAGGGCCTCACAAGGCTGGCTCCTGCTTTCTTTCTCACCCTCATTGCCTTCCACTCTCCCTCACTCACGCCCCTCAAGCCACTCTGGCCATTGGGTCTCTCTTCCTGATCAAGCTAAGATCGTTTCTACCTTAGGCCTTTTTTTTTTTTGGCTGCGTTGGATCTTTGTTGCTGCGTGCAGGCTTTCTCTAGTTGCAGCGAGCAGGGGCTACTCTTCATTGCGGTGCACGGACTTCTAGTTGCGGTGGCTTCTCTTGTTGCGGAGCACGGGCTCTAGGTGTGCAGGCTTCAGTAGTCGTGGCACACGGCCTCAGTAGTCGTGGCACGTGGGCTCTAGAGCACAGGTTCAGTAGTTGTGGCGCACGGGCTTAGCTGCTCCGTGGCGTAGGGGATCCTCCCGGATCAGGGATCGAACCTATCTCCCCCTGCATTGGCAGGCGGGCTCTTAACCACTGTGCCACCAGGGGAGTTCCTCTACCTCAGGACTTTGCACTGGCTGTATTTCTTTCTAGAATCCTTATTAAGTCTCAGCGCTTCAGAGACACCTTCCCTCACCACCCTAAGATCTCCCCCAGCCCACTTCTGTATTGACTCACTATCAGATTTACTCTGTTCTCTTTTCTTCATAGCACTTAGCACGATCAGAAATTATTTATCTATGTACTTTATTATCTATACTCACACACACACACACACACACACACACACACACACGTAAGCATTGTGAGGGCAGGGAGCGCATCTGTCATATTCTGTATCCTGTCCTGGAATAGTGCCCAATACACAGACGGTACTTAATGAATATGTGTCTGTGAGTTACTCAGCGGATTGAATGCAAACCCAGACACTTGCTGGGCATCTTCCTGCTGCGTGCCCGGCACTGTGCCAGGTGCTGGCCAGGGCCACACTTCCAGTCAGTGGCGTTGGGGTGGGCAGGGAGTGGCTGAAGACAGAAGAGGGTTTTTTTTCCGTCCCAGATCGGACTGTGCGGGTTGGGACAAAGCTTCTCTGGTCATTTGCTTCCCCAGACAGCTTCCTCATCTCAGGTCAGGGACATGGAGGGTAGCGGGCCAATCCATGGCAAGTCTGGGGAGAGGCCAGCAGAGTGACCAGCAAGGCTGCACGCTGAGGTCTCCTTGCTAAGGGCTCTCAGGTACTCCTCTGGGCCTGCAGTGGAGAACAGACCTAGAAGCTGTCCGAGAAGGGTGCTGAGAGAGACCTGGGTGCCTCCAGTGTAGCCCAAGCCAGGCTTGAGCCAAAGGGCAGGCCTAGAACCTTCTGGACAGCACACACACACACACACACACACACACACCCCGCCCCACACACCCCCTCCATGCTTTTCCCCTCAGGTGCTCCTCCCTGCCTTTCTGTTCCAACTGAGGGAAAGAGCTGCTCGTTTGCATCTAATTTACATCTCATCAACATATGTCACCAAGTGCCTTGAAAAGGCAAAGAAATCAAACCGGAAATCATAGCAGGTCTTATTCTAGTCCAAGACCTTCCTTTAGTAGGCAAGGAGATGGACGAAGGCCCAGAATGGAGCAGTGACTACTTCTCTGGTCTCAGCTGGCCTCTCCTGTACTGTCCCCTCCCTGGACTGGCATATGGAATTCATCACTGGATTTTTCCTGTCAGTCCAAACAGGAAAAATGTCTGCTTGGGCCCAGCTCTGGGAGGCTAGAGCCTGGATGCCTACTGACCCCTGGCTTTGGTCTTAATCGAAAGTGAGGTCTGGAGAGACAAAGGTCTGGGATCCAGCTTCATGGCTGATTGCTTATTCATCATGCAAATCACCCTGTCTACAAATCCAATGGACCCTGACGGAGAACTCTGCCGTTCACCCCAGCCTGCCCTCCCCCATTCCCCATGGGTTTCCTGACACCTGGTTGGGGTGGAGGGAGGGGTGAGGGAGGGAGGGTGTGGGAACCAGGCTTTGTTTAAGACCAGTTCTGAGAAGTCATCCAAACCCTTCCTTAGCATTTGCTCCCCAGACAAAGATCGTCAGAGAAGTCAGGAAAGGTACCTGGTTGTGTGGTCTAGTAGTTAGTGTTCTGCATGAAGGAAGCATAAATCTACAGATTCTGGCCTGGGTCAGGGCTTCCGATGCCCTGAGTGTCTGTGCAAGGGCTGCTTCACCTCACTAGAATTGACTTTTAATATCTGTATGTGTCTTCCATCCTTCTGATGAAAGATGATGATGGTGGTGATAATGGTAACAGCTGCCATTTATCCTGCCCTTCTTAAGGAGGAGGCACTGGGCTAAATGCTTTAATACATTATTACATTTAACCCATATGACCACCGAGAAGGAGGGTATAAGAATCAGAGAGGAGGGCTTCCCTGGTGGCGCAGTGGTCGAGAGTCCGCCTGCCGATGCAGGGGACATGGGTTCGTGCCCTGGTCTGGGAAGATCCCACATGCCGCGGAGCGGCTGGGCCCGTGAGTCATGGCCGCTGAGCCTGCGCATCCGGAGCCTGTGCTCCGCAACGGGAGAGGCCACAACAGTGAGAGGCCCGCGTACCGCAAAAAAAAAAAAAAAAAAAAAAAAAAGAATCAGAGGGGAAACTTGTCTCAGGTCCAGAAGTTGGAAATTGGGCTCAGCTCTTTGCGACCTCAAATTCTGTGTGCACACTGCGTGCAAACGAGAACCCATCTGGAAGTGCTTTGAGATGCGCAGAAGATACTGAAGGAATGGGAAGGCCAGCCTCCATCCTAGTGCATAGAAGGAGCATGCCTTCCAGGGCTTGGAGAATAGAGCTGGTTCACAAGCCACATTCCAGCTCATCTGCAGTAGCTACAATCAGCCACTCAATATCTACACGCGGGGTAACATTTTCAACTAGAGGTTTGGGGGTGCTGCTCTGGAGTCAGAGTTGCTGGTTCGAATCCAGATTCTACCACTAGCTTAGAGACCTTGGGAAAGTGAGTTAAATTCTCCAAAGCTCAGCCTCCTGGTTGTGAAGTAGGAGTGGTCCTCACCTCACAGACTGGGGTGAGGACTGAAGGAGGCAATGCGAGCAGTTTGCGTGCAGAGCAAAGCGGCTTAACTTTTGTTACCATTGACTCTCTTTAATCTGCCATTTTCCCATAAGCACTTGCTCCTTATATTATTATTTTTTCCCACACGCCTACTGAGCCGGGAGGTCCCAGTGCAAATAACTGTCTTAAAGTCATACAGCATGTCAGGGAGGGGAAGGCAGGGAGGAGAGGGCTCATCGTCAGAAGTCAGGAGTCCTGGGCTGATGCCCGCTCTACCATTGCCAAGCTGTATGACTTGGACAAGTCACCTCACCTCCCTGAACTGTTGTTTCCTTATCTATGAAATTGGAATAATGATGCTGTCTCACAAGGTGGTTAAGAAGGTTAATGAGGGCTTCCCTGGTGGCGCAGTGGTTGAGAGTCCGCCCGCCGATGCAGGGGACACGGGTTTGTGCCCCGGTCTGGGAAGATCCCACATGCCGTGGAGCGGCTGGGCCCGTGAGCCATGGCCGCTGGGCCTGCGCGTCCGGAGCCTGTGCTCCGCAACGGGAGAGGGCACAACAGTGAGAGGCCCGCGTACCGCAAAAAAAAAAAAAAGGTTAATGAAATAACAGAGGTGCTCGATCGTTGTTAAGTTTCCCGTGCTCCAGACTTGCGGTCCTGGGACAACCCCACAATTTAGAAAACTATTCTAAAATGCCACCATCCTTATCTTTTGCTGGTAGCCTGTTCCTGGCAGTCTTATTGTCCATCTCCCTGCCTCTGAGTCAGACCCCATCTCTTTAACCTAGCGTAGTCTGACATCTCTCGGCTCTCCCTCAGATCTCAGGAGCAGAACTTTCCCTCGTCCATCTCAAGCTCATGACAATGGGAAGTTCTTCTGAAGTCTCACCCAGAGCCAGCCTGAACATGGAATGATGGCATCAACAGGTGTGTGAGGATAAGTCTTTGGGCCTCTGGATCTGAGTGAAAGGCTAGGAGGGAGATGAGCCTAGGATGAGGCCTGTAGCAGGACGGGGTAGCGCTGCCTGCCGGGCATGCCTGAGGCTCTGGGAGAGAGAAGGGGCACAGTGGGGGCTTGGAGAGCACGAGTCAGCGTTAGAGTTTGCGGGACTGGGATGAAGCCGGCCTGGAGTGGGAGGATAGATCAGCCAAGGCCCAGGCCGAGCACCTGTCAGGACGGGGTCCGGGCCCCTGGAGGGGCTGGGCCACCGGGGCTGCGCCTGCTCTGCTTACCTGCACGTAGTTGTCCTCGCAGTAGTCTGCGACTCGCAGCAGGGAGCTGTAGTTGCCCTGCAGGGCCTCCCGGCCCGTGGGGATCTCAAACTCCTGCAGCTGCTGCAGCTCCGCCATGGCCCCCCGCCTCTGCCTGGCTCCCCGGGGAGCCGCTGGTTTTGCGCCTCACCCTGCCCTTGATTGGTCGCTCCGCCTTCCCTCCCTCTCACTGCTTTTGGTTTCCTCTGCTTGAGAGACCCAAACCCACTTGCAAAGGGCAGACATGCTCATTCCGGCACAAGAGGAAGTTAGTCCCCGCTCCCTGGGCCTGTGCTTCTCTGTCCCCTGCCCAGGGGAAGGGGGAAGCTGGGGGCCCCTTGCAGGGGCCCAGCCCCCCAATCCCTCCCAGCAGAGGAAGCCAAGGTCGGGGCGGCTGTGATTGCTCCCTGGGCCTGGAGAGGAAACTGCAGCGGGGGCTGGGATGGGAGACAGGAGGAAGGGGGCTGGCCTGCTCTGGGGGTGGAGATGGATTTTCCACTCATGGAAGGGGAGGAAAGGGCAGAGGGTGGGGGCTTCCTTGGGAAGCTCGGGGATGAGTCACCAAGAGACAGGGGACTGGAGGGTGGAGAGGATACGGAGACCGGTTGTGCTGGGGGCCCTAGGGCAGTGGTGCCGCGACAGTGGAAAACAACCGATGCAGCAGCCAGGGAAACCATGCTGGACACCGGGAAGATACAGCCAGAGGCCCCCTGAGAATCATTATCAAGTCTCTGAAGGGTTACCTGCAATGAAGATCTGGTGTACATACATGCTCTGTGCCTGATAGCGGCAGGACAAGATGAAATTGACTAAGCGCAGAACAAGGGACTCAGATGGGACAACAGGAAGGACTTGGCTTTGAGAAGCACTAAGTTTAAATTCCAGATTAACAGGTCAGTCTTAGGAGGCAGCGGTGGCCGGCCGGAGCCCTGAGCCCGCCTCAGGAGGTCTGTGCTCCAGTTCCTGCATTCACAGGAGGAGACTCAGACCGGATGACCTCCGGGGTCCTGTCCTGATCTCAATTTCTTAGTACTCAGAGCTGTGAGTGGGACTTGGATCCTGGAGCTGGGGAAGTTAGGATGGACTCCGGGCCTCCTCCCGGCCCCTCCCACTGGGGAGTCTGTCATTCATTCTAGAGTCAGGAGAAAGAAGAGGATCCCTCACTGACCACATCGGTCCCTTAACATCTGCTCCTTGAGAGGGTTTCCTGTCATTGGACGGGCGTCAGCCTGAGCAGGAGCTCAGTGACTGTTAAATGGCACAGCGCTTGGGTGGTCCTGGGAGGAGACCAAGAGAGAGATCAGGACGTGGGCCCTGAGCTCGGGGACTGCTGAGGGAGACCCACACATGGGGCTCAAGGGGAGGCATGGAGGCAAAAACGTGGGGACACAGGTGTTAGAGGTGTGGCCATGGGCCCAAGTGCTGACAGGCACAGCGTCCTAAGTGAGTACATTTTTACCGAATGAGTGAATGAAGATTGAGCTGGGAGAACCTTGCAAGGTGAAATGGTGGGGCTCGAAATGGGGACACAAGGCTTCTCGGGTGAGGGAAGTTAGGAGCCTGTCTAGGAATTGCCTCATTGGGAAGAACAGCCTCAGAGCAGGCTCAGAGGTGGGGGAGGAGAGGGCTTGGGAGAGAAGGCCGGGGAAGGGGAGCAATCAGGGCCGGAGGTGAGAACAGGGAAGCGGGCTGTAAGCCAGAGGGGTCACTACAGGAGGGCGGCCGACGCAGGGGGCAGGGTGCCTGCAGTGGCGGCAGTCTTGGAGGCTCAGGCTGCTGGATGGGCTTAGAACCTTGAGCCTGTGATCAGCTTAGGCATCAGAGATTTGGGCTTCCAAACCATCTGCTTTATCCAAAGACTTTCAGCTGCTGAGGAGCTAGGAGGCTCAAACTCCATGTTGTCTGGGCTGGGGACAAGACTTGAAGCGCACGTTCTTTCTTGGCAGGTAAGAGGGGCTAAGGTTGCACTGGGCTGGGAGCTAGCCTTAGAGTTATTGGGTTAGACACTGGGCAGGCCTTCCTGATAACCCTGTAGTAGTGATGATGAGGATGATGATGATGATAAATGTATCGTGTTCATTATGTGCCAGGCAGTGTGTTAAAATATTTTACATGCATTATTTTCTTAGCACTCACGATAATCATATAAGGTAGGTAGCATTATTATACCCATTTTGCAGATGGGCAAACTAAGGCTTAAGGAGGATGAGCAACTTGCCTAAGGCCACACAACTTGGAAGCAGCAGAGTCACGATCAGAGTTGGAGGCTGGCAGATTCCAGAGTCTTTCTCTTAGTCACTAAACTACTCTGTCTTCTGACAGGACCTGGAGTTTCCTGAAAACTTCTACCTGTGTCATTAGGTGGAACAATAACTTTGCTTCCCAAATCTGCCTCACTGAAAGAAACTCTTCTCTCTCTTCTCCATGCTCTGATTCCCTTTTCCTCCATAGACAGGTCTTATCTAAAGGGCAAAGATTGGGTGTGCCTCCCCCATGAGGCTGGGAGCATCCTCTCCTCTGGAGGCTAGACTCATAATGGGATGGGGGTGGGGGTGCAGTGAATCTACGGTGAGTGATGAGAATATACGGTGAGCAGGGAAGAGGGTAGAAGTTGAGGTGTGGGGAGTACAGAGGAGGGAGCTGGGGGAGCCCAGGGGATTTGCAATCCCAGCCGTGGAATCCTTTCCAGGACCTGGTCTCTCCAGGGCAGGATGACCCAGGAGCTCAGTGAGAAGGAGCTTTTAAAGATGGAGGTGGAGCAGCTGAAGAAGGAAGTGAAGAACCCAAGAGCTCCGGTGAGCCTCCTATTCCCTTCCCTGCTTCCTCTTCTCCATCCCCTTCTGGTCCTCATGGAGCTGGGACACGAAGGAGGAAGTGATGGACAGCCTGGTGGTGGGCCTTCTCCAGGACAGTAGAAAGAGCAGGAGGTGCCTCTGGAATGGGATGGGAAGTGGAAGGAGGCCAGGGTTTGATCCCACAAAGATGTGTAAGAGATAACCTCAGAGCCTCGAGGGCTCAGTGGGTCCGGCCCTGTCCCTGGGCTGGACCTGGCCAAAAAGTCCCTCAGGGTAAGAGTCAGGCTCTGCGGTTCTGGTCAAGGTACTCACACCTGCCTGTGCCTCTCATCTTTCTCCTCTCCGGCCTCTATCCCCACCCTGCCCAGAAGCCTGCTTTCTTGGGACTGAACAAGTCATGAATCCCGAGCCACAGACAGGGGCTAGAGCACACTTTACTTTCCGCAGATTTCTAAGACAGGAAAGGAAATCAAGGACTACGTGGAGGCCGAAGCGGGAAACGACCCTCTTCTCAAAGGCATCCCTGAGGACAAGAATCCCTTCAAGGAAAAAGGCGGTTGTATGATAAGCTGATGGCACTGGAGGCCCTCATCCTGAATGCCTGCCCCTCCTCAGCCCCCTCCTTATCCAGAGTCAAGTATCCTGGGACGCCCAGGGAACCAGTGGATGTTCACCTTCTCTTAGTCACAGAATGAGTAGAGATGCCTGGCTGCGTGCATCAGGAATCCACTCCCCAGTCCTGCTTTGAACTCTTCTCTCCCATTACCACCTGCCTGGTCACTGCTGACCCCACTTGGAAACACTCCCAGGAAAGCTTCCCTGGCTCAGCAGTGGACACCTAAACTCGTGGGGTCTGAAAAGACTGCAGTTGCCTGAGACCTGGGACGGTCCTTGGGAAACAGTTACTCTTCCCATTTCCCCCCTCCACTGTCTGCCTAGGAGCCAGAATTCCCATTCAGAGCTTTCGGGTTGAGGACTGGAGTTGGGGGTGTCCTTTCCCCCCACCTCATGGCCAGTCCTGTGGAAGTCCCCCTGGTCATTTGGATCACCCCAGATGGCCTGGTGACAAAAAGAGCTCGTAAAGTCATGTTGTCATGATTTATTGAATATTATTGAGTGCCTGTTCCATGCTGGGCTAGGATAGAAAAGTGAGCTAAATTCAAATGGCTCTTATTTTCATGGAATTTAGCATAGAAGGCATGAAACAGGGATACAGTTTAATCAGTAAGTGCTGCTGTGGGGAAAAGAAAGTCAAGGGTGGTGCAGGAACACACAGCAGGTGGACAGTCAGGGCAATGTGAACTGTCAAAGTGAACTGTTGCAGGCAAGTGGGGGCGTGGGGGGTGAGGACAGACCTGGGAGGGGTGAAACATGGGGCTGGAGAGGAAGATGAGCTCAAGTCTAAAGGATCTTGCTGTGAGCTCAGGTAAGAAGTTTCTTTTTGACCCTCATTGCAATAGGAAGCTGCTGAGGGTATTTAAGCCGCAGAAGGCTAGGTTTTGATTAGCATGAGGGAGGCTGGATCCTGCTAAGGTCGGGAAGACTAATTCCTAGGCCTTGTTAGCAAGAAGATTACTGTCTAAAGGGGCCACAGACAGACGTTCATGATGCAGTGCATTCAGTGCAATGTCAGAGAGGTCTGCGTGAAGTATGAGGGGGACACATGGAAGGGCTGTCAAATCCAGCTGAGGGGCTGCGTTGCATCCCGGGAGGGAGGACAGGAAAGACCTCGAAACGTAGGTGATACTTGGAGCTGAGTCCTAAGGGGTTAAGTTGTAAAGGGTGGATGGGTGGCAAATCTGGTTGAAGGGACAGTATGAACAGAGGAATAGATAAAAGAAGAAAAAAAGAACATGGGTTTGTATGCAAACACCTATCAGGTCAGTTGTTGGAATGTCAAGAGAAAGGCCTAGATTTTTAGGATCTGCTGCTGGAGAGGTGGGGTTGGAGACCATCCGAGGGTCTTGTCTGCAATACTAAACCACTGAATCTGCTGGGAGTGGGTTGGTAATGTTTGCATTTAGAAGGGAATAGCTTTTGACAAGATGGAAAGGAGAAAGCGTGGAGGCAGAGAGGGAGTTAAGGAGATGATTGTGAGCTCAGGGGAGAGGTGGGTCAGGGCAGTGGCTATAAGTCTAGAGGGGGAGTTCTTTGCGAAATAAAGTTTTCAGATCTTGACATTTCATTGAGAGATAGGCGAGGGACAGGGGGTGGTCAAGGATGCTGACGAGTTTCTGGCTTGGAGGGTGAGAGAGAGAATTGAAAGCAAGTATCTGAAAACAAACCTAACATAATACATTGATCTGAAAACAAACCTAACATAATGCATTGAGCTGCAAACTCCCTCAGCCCCTCCCCAGTGGGCCACAGCCCTATGGTGTGTCCTGCTCCTACAGGTGAGGTCATGGGCCACTGGTCAGAATCCAGGATCTCCCGGGAACTGTCCACTCCTTTCCCAATTCCATAGTAACCCCACTATGCCATTCTGTGACCTCAATAATAAATTCAGGGGCTTCCCTGGTGGCGCAGTGGTTGAGAGTCCACCTGCCGATGCAGGGGACACGGAATCGTGCCCCGGTCCGGGAGGATCCCACATGCCGCGGGGCGGCTGGGCCCGTGAGCCATGGCCGCTGAGCCTGCGCGTCCGGAGCCTGTGCTCCGCAACGGGAGAGGCCACAGCAGTGAGAGGCCTGCGTACCGCAAAAAAAAATAAAAATAAAAATACTAAATTCAGCCACCCCAATATACTCTGCTTAAGAGCAGGAAAAGAAGAGGAAACATTTAAATATAATACTTTTTTTTTTTTAATGGGGAAGTGTGAATATTTCATACGGCTCCATCAGTAAGAAAGGAAAAACAGATGGGGCCTACAGTCACACGGGTGTAGGTCATGGGCTATGGCTTCCTTCTTGGCTGGAGTTCTTGGTCCAGGGGTGGACTCCCACCTTCATTCCTCAGGACTCTGAACCCTTATCAGGGCTCCAGGTAGAGCAGTGGTTTCTTCTGCTCACCTTTGTTACCTGAAATACCCAGTCTGCCTCCTGGTGGGTTTCAAGCTAAAAGACACAACCAAGCCAAAGAGCGGGAGAAGGATTATTACTTACAACAAGTAAGGAGAACACCAGGGATCTTTCCTCAAACAATCAAATTGGGAAAGTTTTAAGCTAAGGATACGTGCATATTCATGAAGGGTCCACAGGAGTCCAAGCTTGAGTTGACTGAAGTCATGAGGGTCAGAAAAGGTCCACATCATCATCCCTTAGGTTCCAGCTGATCTGGTGGTTGAGTGCTTCAGGCTAATCTTTACCAGTGAGGCAAAACTGGGAGTCTTTACAACTGATATATTATCTTTGATATAGTACAATAACTTCTCTCGCCTGATAACAGTTGTTTGCTTTTGCATTCTTTTGTTCCCTTAAAATCTTTCATTACTGAGACCTGTTCAAGGGTAAGCATTGTGGCCAGGCTTACATCACCAAATGGCTTAGGCCAAAAATGGCCTCTCTTACGTCAAGAAAGTCATGCCTGGTTCTCTTTCTCCAGGGACCCCTTACCTTATCTGCAGTAGTGTCTCAATGTCCCCCTGGCCGCTCTGACTTTTCTCTACCAGACCACGGAAATGGGTGAAGGGGGTGACATCACCTGCAGCATCGGAGCTGAGGAAACAAACCAGTGGGGCCAGGAAAGGAGAAAAAGGCCAAGAAGAGACGAGGACTCTGCCCACTGCCCCATGCCGTCTGATCAGATGCAAATTCCTCAAGACTCTATCTTCTACCCTGCTCACACACTCATCTGTCTATCCCTTTGTTCCAACAGCCTCCCACTGAGCTCCCCTCATCTGGCCCCTCTACTCCCACCCCCAACGCTTGGCTGCAGTGTTTCTCTGTGGCTCCCTTGCTTACCTCCTGTAAGACCAAGTCAAGACTTGTGGGTTGAGCACCGAGGCCCTTCCCACACCATGGGTAAGGGTCCTGCTTACCCCTGCTTACCCCTGAGGCCTCAGCTCTCCCCACTGCTCACCCCACCTGCCCCCAGGGCTCTATCAGTGGAGCTTTTCTTAATTCCTCCACCAGCTCGTGCTGGGCTTGAGACACCTTCTGTATCCAGCTAATTCATGTAGGGTCACAACTAGGCTGAAGCATCCCTTCTAGGAAAGCTTTCCCAGATTCTCTCCTTTATGACTGAATGAATAGGTCATTCAAAATTAGGTAGTTCAGAATTTAAGAAAGAAGTGTAAAACGGCATACCATGAACAGTGCCTCCCTCCTCTTCTCCTATATTCCTCCCTGGAGAAACCGACGTTAACTGTTTCTCACATGAGCTCTCAGAGATGTTTTATGCAGATACAAGTCAACACATATAAACATTCTCCCTCTTTTTACACAAGCGCTTTTTACCCTTTTTACATTTTTACACAAGCGCATTTTCCTTCTTTTTACAACAGCGCTTCATGCTGTTCTGAGCTTTGGTCTGGATTTCTTTTTTTTTAACCTTACCTAGCTGGACTTCACTTACCTTTGGTGTCTACATGTACTCCTGAGCCTATAACCTTTCATTTTAAACTCTCCTTTAGTCTTCCATTTATTAGTCAAGTTTCAAGCTCCTTGAGGGCGGGGGACAAATCTTTGATTTTTGTATTTCCAGCATCTAGAACATAGTAGGTGCTCAACAAATGGGTGTGGAATGACTGAGTGATTCCTCTTTATAGGCTTACTATGCGCCAGGCATTGTGTATTGAATATACACTATGTCATGTACAAATGAATAAACCAAAGATAACGAGTGGACAGCCCTGGGAATCTAGCATAATGGAGGGGCCAGGCTAGGCACAGACCCGGCTTCCCTGGAGGTCCTGGTGTTCTGCCCTCTGCTGGTCATTCTAGGCAAGGACAACATCCTGCAGACGCTACCTTCCCGACAATGCTGTCCCTGGGGGCCCTTCCATGAAATAAACCCATGGTAGGGGCTCCTCAGACTGCTGGCAAGGAGGAGGGAGAGGTTCTCCCCTCAGCTACTGGGGATGGAAAAGGGAGGAAAGGTGGAGGGGGGTGTCAGAGAGAGAAGTCTCAGAGAAGCTGAGCTAGGAGGGGAAGGAAGAGGGGATGGTGGTGGGTTCAGAACCATTAGTGAGTAGTTGTGAAATCACTTTAGTAGTTGTGACCAGATTTATTTTTTTTAGTATTTATTTCTTTCTTTATTATTTATTTATATTTATTTTGGCTGTGCCAGGCCTTAGTTGCAGCACACGGGATCTTCGTCGCGGCTCATGGGATCTTTAGTTGTGGCAGGCAGCATCTTTAGTTGCGGCGCGCAAACTCTTAGTTGCGGCATGCATGCAGGATCTAGTTCCCGAACAGGGATCAAACCTGGGCCCCGTGCATTGGGAGCATGGAGTCTTACCCACTGGACCACCAGGGAAGTCCTGAGACCAGCTTTAAAAAAATAAAAACATAGAAAATATCAGAGTGCAATTTACATAGAATAAAGGTGAATATTGTTTCCCAAACTTTTATTTCAGTTTTGTGTATGTGTGAACTGGTTTGTGATGTAAAACGATATCTTACTGAGGATCTTCATACAAACAAACAAGCAAAACATGGTGAAAGCCACTGGAGACATGATGAGAAAGGTCCTGGGGAGTAAGTCCTCAGTGGGTGTGAGGATTCCCAGCAGAATCAAAGCTCAGAGAAAACCATAATTCAAAAAGACACATGCACCCCAATGTTCATTGCAGCACTATTTACAATAGCCAGGTCATGGAAGCAACCTAAATGCCCATCAACAGACGAATGGATAAAGAAGATGTGGTACCTATATACAATGGAATATTACTCAGCCATAAAAATGAACGAAATTGGGTCATTTGCAGAGACGTGGATGGATCTAGAGACTGTCATACAGAGTGAAGTAAGTCAGAAAGAGAAAAACAAATATCGTCTATTAACGCATATATGTGGAACCTAGAAAAATGGTACAGATGAACCAGCTTGCAGGGCAGAAATTGAGACACAGATGTAGAGAACAAACGTATGGACACCAAGGGGGGGAAGTGGCAGGGGGGTGGGGATGGTGGTGTGATGAATTGGGAGATTGGGATTGACATGTATACACTGATGTGTGTAAAATTGATGACTAATAAGGTCCTGCTGTATAAAAAATAAATAAAATAAAATTCAGAAATTCAAAAAAAAAAAAATCAAAGCTCAGGGCAGAAGGCAGGGCAACTTTTGTGGAGCACTACCTCTATCTCAGTGCAGAAATCTTCCTACACCCCATGAGACAAAGACCTTTGAGCTCCCTGACTCCAGACTTCCAGGCACCAGAAGCTCAAAATTTCTCAAGCCTGTTCCATTGATGGACAGCTCAGACTGTTAGAAAGTTCTTCCCATTTGCCCCTCTAACTTCCACCCACGAGTCCTCATTCTCTGCCTCTGTTGCAACCAAGACTAGGAACAACTAGGCAAATAAATTGACAACTAACAAGTGCTCTATAAGTTTTATTTTCCTTCCCATATAAGCATTTGTTTTTTTCTCAAGAATCTGACCTTCCACAGTGTTTATTATTCTGGTTATCTTTCTAGCAGTTAACATTATTGAGCCTATCATGGATGGGACACAGAGAAAAGGACTTTTTGCTTACTATTTTATTAAGTCTTAGGGCACTGCCATGCAAAAGGCACCGTTATTGTCATTTTACAGATGAGGCGCAGAATTTTTTTTCCAGCTTTAGTGAGATGTAATTGACATATAACATTGTATAAATTTTAGGTGTACAACATAATGATTTGCTATACACGTATACATTGCCAAATGATTACCACAGTAAGTTTAGTTAACACATCCATCACCTCACATAGTTACAATTTCAGAACATTTAAATTGCTTACCCAAATGCACCCACCCAGTTAGTGGCAGGATGAAATTTATCAGTGTCTTTGTGTGATCCCTAGAATTGAACCTGATCCTCTGAATGTGGTTCTGCTGGCTCAGAATAGAGGATCTTTAACCTGACTCCCTCTCTGTGGACAACTTTTGATCTCGGATTTCTCATCTGTGACCATGGCAGAAACATGTCTCTAGGCAGGTACTTTTTGACTTTTGTTTTTGTTTTCTTTTGTGTTTTTTTTTTTTTCTTTTTTTGCTGTACGCGGGCCTCTCACTGCTGTGGCCTCTCCCGTCGCGGAGCACAGGCTCCGGACGCGCAGGCTCAGCGGCCATGGCTCACGGGCCCAGCCACTCCGCGGCATGTGGGATCTTCCCGGACCGGGGCACGAACCCGTGTCCCCTGCATCGGCAGGCGGACTCTCAACCACTGCGCCACCAGGGAAGCCCCCTGTTTTGTTTTTTAACTTATTGAAGTATAGTTGTTTACAATGTTGTGTTAATTTCTGCTGTATAGCAAAGCGATTCAGTTACACACACACACACACACACACACACACACACACATATATACATTCTTTTTCGTATTCTTTTCCATTATGGTTTATCACAGAATATTAAATATAGTTCCCTGGGCTATACAGTAGGACCTTGTTGTTTATCACTTTTTGACTTTTTAAATTGACATTCAGAATAGTGCATACAACATAATGCGCACTTTAACAAAATTTTGTAAAGTGAACAATCAATGTAACCTCCACCCAAGGACAAGAAATACAATAGTACCAGTACCCCTGGAAGACTGTTGCTGGCCCCTTTCCAATCATGGCCCTCTCTCTTCCCCAAAGTATTCCATATCCTCACTTATATGTGAATTACTCCTTTGCTTTGCTGGATAATTTTACCATCTAAGTTTGCAGCTCTAGACAATATACAGTAGTTAGTTTTGCCTGTTTAGAAACTTTTTTTTAAAATTAATTAATTAATTTATTTTATTTTTGGCTGCTTTGGGTCTTCATTGCTAAGTGCAGGCTTTCTCTAGTTGCAGCGGGGGCGGAGGGGGGGCTACTCTTTGTTGCAGTGCGCGGGCTTCTCATTGTGGTGGCTTCTCTTGTTGCAGAGAACGGGCTGTAGGTGCGCGGGCTTCAGCAGTTGTGGCTCACGGGCTCTAGAGCGCAGGCTCAGTAGTTGTGGCTCTCTGCGGCACGTGGGATGTGGGATCTTCCTGGACCAGTGCTCAAAACTGTGACCCCTGCATTGGCAGGCAGATTCTTAACCACTGTGCCACCAGGGAAGTCCCAAGAAACTTTATACAAATGGAATAATTTATCATTTATCCTTTTGTATCTACCTTCTTCTGTTCAATACTTAAAAAAAAAAATTCACCCATTTCGTTGCATGTAGTTGTCCATTTGTTTTGTTGCTGTGTAATATTCCATCGTGTGGCCTTACTGCAAATTATTTATCCATTCTACTGTAGGTGGACATTTGAGTTCCAATTTTTGGCTATTATGTTGCCCAAAACTCTTACACATGTCTCTAAGTGCACAAAAGCACACATTTCTGTGGGTATATGTACAAGAGTGAAATTGCTAGATCATAGGGTATGATATCTTCAACTTTAGTAGATCTCAAACTGCTTTCCACCAATTTACGCTCCTTTGAGAATTCACATTATTCCATATTCTCAATAACATTCAGCATTGTCATTCTGGTGAGTGGTATCTCAATGGCATCTCATTGAGCTTTTAATTTGCATTTTCCTGATGACTGATGTGTTGCATCTTTTCATGTGTACCGGTTATTCTGGATTTCCTTTTTTTTTATGAAGTACCAGTCCAAGTCTTTTGTTATTTTCCATTAGGTTGTTTGTCTTTTTTCTTACTGAATTTTAGGAGCTTTTAATATACTCTGGATACAAGTTGTCAGTTATGCATTACAAATATCTTTTCCTATTCTATGGCTTACTTTTCATTTCCTTTTTGGGGTCTTCTGATAAGAAAAACATAGAATATCATATTAATATGGTGACATATATCAAACTTTCAGAACCTTTTGTGTCTTGCTTAAGAAGACTTTCCCTGCCCTGAGGTCATGAAGATATTCTATGTTGTCTTCCAAAGTTTTATTGCTCTTTTTTTTCTTTTTTTCACATAAAGGTCTATAATTCACATGCAATGTATTGCTGTGTTAGTGAAAACTGGGAGGAATTTGATTTCATATTTTTCCATATGGACACTCAATTGTCCCAGAATAATTTATTGAAAAAAAGGTCCTTTTCCCCACTGTTCTGTTGTGCTATATTTGTCATAAATCACTGGTCCAAGTATGTGTGCGGCTCTATCTGGGCTCTCCATTCTGTTCCATTGGTATGTTTGTCTTTCTTTTCACCAGTACCACACTGTCTTAATTCCTACAGTTAATAGTTGATAATAAGCTTTAATATCTGTTAGTGCAAGTCCTCCCACGTCTCATGTTTAGGTATTTTTGAAGCTGGGATCGCTCATACACACAAATTCATTCAAATGTTTAAGGAGTGTGTGGGGTGGAGTGGGGAGGAAGGGTGCTCAGGAGAGAGTTGGGGAGAGCAGAGCGAGGGTTCTGTTTCCACGGCATCCTCCCAAGGCGCGGGGCCGTATAACCACAGTGCCAGTCACCCTGTAGGGGGATCACAAATGCGTGAGCGGGCTCCCTCGTCACTTGTCCCCGAGAGACAGACAGCTCTCAAAACCCAGATACCAATCCAAAGAAGACAATACTCCGTGTACGTCTCTTCCCCGCTACCCCAGAGGTAGAACCTTTCCTGCAAATCACGTGCGCTTGGTCAGCACCCAAATCAGCGACCCTGGACAAATTCGCCAAAAGAGATTCGCTCAGCCCTGCGGGTGAACCCCATAGAGATTCCCATCGTCTGCTCGGGAGAAATAGCCCATCGATACGGCGAGAAACCGTCACCAGAGATACCCTGACCTGCTGAAACGGATTGAAGAGTGGATTCCTTGACTAAGGGATTTTTTTTTTCCAACTGAAAGACAACCTCGCAGTCTACTGCCCGAGTACCGGACAACCCAGACAGACACACTTCAGTATCTGGCCGACTTCCGGGCGGACGGACCCCCAAATACACGCCCTCCTCCGCAGTCGGCTATTCCCTCCCGCTCCCCTCGGCTCCCTATGGCTATTTCGTTCGCTGTTTCCAGAGCAGAAGTGTTTGGCCCTTCTGCATGTTAGCCAATGGGGAGAAGCATTCCCGGCAGCTTGCGGGGCGGGGGTGTGGGTGGCGGTGGCGGTGGCGTTTCCTAGACCAGAAGGCTGCCACTGTTCCCCGCCCGAAGCGGAATCCTCGGGATCCCTCGGGCACCTTCGGCCGTCCCCGGCAAGCTAAAGTCACGCTCCAGCTCCCACAGACACTTACTTTTCCGCCCTGAGTCTCGCGCATGCGCACCGCGACCTTCAAGCAGGCTCTGAAATGAAAGCATCTTGAGAAAGAGGGAGGGACCCTAAATCGCGGTCAGGTAGGTCACGGGGGGGCACCGGAACAGCCTGAGATGGCCACTGCCGCCAGGGGCCTCCAAAATAGGAATTGTAGAACCAAAAGGTTTTGGAGAGGTCCCACCGAGATTTGAACTCGGATCGCTGGATTCAAAGTCCAGAGTGCTAACCATTACACCATGGGACCCGCTCGCTACTTTTGGCGGCCGGGAGTCTCCTCAAGTCACATAGCGGGCGCGCCGGGCTGCCTTTCGAAAACGGCAGTGGATGCCGGGTTTACCGGCTCTGGGTCCTGGGCTCTGGTCCCCAAGCCGAACTGGCGGGCAGGAGCGGAGCAACGAGGGCTTCAGCGTCCCCGGCGTCCTATACCATCCCGGTCCCAGGGTGTCATTTCTTGCTGCCTCTCTCCCTGCTCTCCTCCAGGGGTCCTCACCGGGTTTGAGGAAGCCCGGGGGGTGGGGTGGGGGGGGCGGCAGGCTGGCGGGGTCGGCCTTAGCGGGGCTAGGCCCGCAATGTTGGACCGGAGAAGGCCGACTCCGACCCATAGACCCCTAGCAGGAGGCTCGGCGCTCGCATCCTGGGCTTCGTATTGTTTATTTATTTACTTACACAGCGACTACCCCGGGGAGGTTATTTTTGGCCGAGCGGGGAGGGAAGCTGACTGGCACGTCGAGGGACAGCCGTTCAAGGCCCAGGTGCCCCAAGCGCGAATCGCCGCTAGGAAGTGCGCCCCACCTGATTCCTTGGCGTTACACGTAGCTAGAGCCACCGAGAAATCTGCACAGAAAGTTCCACTTCCATCTCCCTCTCCTACTTTAAACGCTACTTGGGGGCATGGTTCCTTTTAACGTGTAGATTAGAATCAGATCAGTGAAAGAGACAATCCCTTTTGGACTTTCTCATAAGTTTTAGTGAAGGTGTAAAAGGATAATGTTTCTTCAGGTCAATCTGGCGACAGATAAAATTTTATATGCCATTTGCTCAACAATTGCACTTTTGGAAATTTATCCTAACGGGCTACTAGGACGAGTGCCAGTTAGTCAAGGATGTTCTCAGCTGTGTGGTTTTTAATAGTAAAGAATAAAAATAAATGTCCATTGAGTGAAACTTGATTAAATAAATACTGACAATATCTATACAATAAATACTGTGCAGGAATTTAGGGGGGAATTTATTGCATTGGCATGAAAAGATATACTGTCCTAAAGAAACAAAACAAAAATCTACTTGCCGAATAGTGTGTATAATAAAATCCAACTTATACACAAACAGAAAAGCTGAATGAATACACATGTAATGAATATTTGCCATTTATTTGCCCTCGGCCATCTGATTGACTCCGTTTCTTGAGAGACTCAACATTGCATGGGACTGGGTGACAGCAGAGCTGTGCCCCAAGGTAGACACGCTCACTCTCCAGGCTTCTGGCAGCCAGAGTGAAAATGTGTGTCCTTAACTTGGCCAATTGGATTTAGAATCCAGAAGCAGGAACGTTTTAGAACTTAGTTGGCTGCCGGTGGTGGCTGTGCCAATCCAGAGCCTCAGGGGCAGTGATGGCAGCCGTGCCATGTCCACTGGCAGCAGAAGTGGCATCCTAACTAGACTGTCCAGGATCCTGACCTTGGCTGAGTTCCTGGTTGCCTAGTTCCCCTTCATTCTTGTCCATCTTTCTGAGTTTGCTTTCCCTCTGGTGCTGTGAACTCTATAACGTCCTCCTAATAAGTTCCTTTTCTATGTAAGGTACCCAGAGTCTGTTTCTGTTGCATATAGTCAAGAACCTGCTTAGCCCAAATCCGAAAAGATCTGTTGATGACATTTATCTCCTGGGAGTAAACTTATGAAGTCCTGTTTTTTTGTATTGCTTGAAAAAATCGTTTATAATTCTTGTATATTGTCCGAAGAAACATTAATGATTTTCCATTTTGAAGAATGAACCAAATTCCCCTTCAGCTCCTATGAGATAAGGGTGTCCCTCTCTTAAGGCTGGAGTGACTTAATATCAAATTGACTTAACATCAAATGACTTTAGCAGCTCTGGACCTCAGCTTTCCCATCTATTTCCTTCTTACAAGGGTTCTGTACTGGCTAGAGGGTATTGAAATTAAGTTTTCAAAAACTACTGTAGAAAGCTACTAAAGGGTGATGATTATATCCTTTGAAAGTGTATGACAGTTTCTCTATCCGGTGTGAGGAGAAGGAATGACTGCCCTCCTATTCCCACTCTCCCTACTCCACTCCCTAGTTCTTTGCAGTTCCCTCCACTTTCTTTCTCAGCTTGAAAAAAATCTTACCAGCCCAGATGAAATCCTCCACTTGCTCATTCCTCAAGGAACGTAAAAGGATCATCTCCCTTACTGCTTTTGTCATGACTCACTGGAATTATAAGAAATTGTGTTCTGCGGCTCAGTCTCTCCCATCTTCCCTCTCTCTTCCCCTTGGTTGGGCTGTGAATTCCTTGGGACTTGCTTACCTTTATGTGTGGCTAGTGCCTTAACAGACACGTCCCCTGAACCCCCTTAGAGGGCACAGGAGAACTTAGGAGGAAGAAACAACATTCTAATTTTGTGTTCAGAGACCCTTTATAGCATCATATTCTCTCTATATATATTTAATGATAACAGAGAAAACGGAGACAATATGTAATCTCCCTGCCCCAGTGTGACTAGGTTCTTTTAATATAAATCCACTGCACGTGACATCCCAAAGATGGCATCCCATGACATCTTTGAGAACAGACTCTCAAGCATCCACACAAGGCGGCTCCTGAAGCTGGGGGAGTCCAGGGCTCTGCTGGAGGTGGGTTTATTGTGGCTTCAGCTGTGGCATCCCAGCTGAGGGCTGAACTGGGGCAGAGTGTACCCCAGAAAGTACAATGAGGCCAAGGGTTAAGAAAAGAGGGCTGAAATCCAGAATTAGGGGCTTTAAAGATATTTTCCAGGTTTCTTATGAGCCTGTAAATATATAGACAATGGAGTAGGGACAATAATGCTTTGAGGAGTCAACATGGAAAGTATTCATATTCACTCTCAAGGCTGTGTTCAGACAGTTTCCTGTATCCATGCTAGGCTGCTCACAGCTGGGATAGAATGGGCCTTGCTCTGTGTCCTCGCCATTCAGGATAAGTGAGATCTGCCACAAGTCCCCACTTTGCCTTGGGAGCCCTGGTTTTGCCAGACAAGCCACCACTTTGTGCAGGGTGACAGCTTGCCGCTACCCAACCCCTCCGGTCCAGGCCCCCGCTCTGGGCCTGGCATTCCCCAGGCTCTGATGGGGAAATCTGACCGCTTAATTGTTTTTTTTTTTTTTTATTGACGTATAGTTGATTTACAGTGTTGTGTTAGTTTCAGGTGTACAGCAAAGTGATCAGTTATATATAATATATACATATATATATTCTTTTTCAGATTCTTTTCCCTTATAGGTTATTACAAGATATTGAATATAGTTCCCTGTGCTATACAGTAGGTCCTTGTTGTTTATCTATTTTATCCATAGTAGTGTATATCTGTTAATCCCAAACTCCTAATGTATCCCTCCCAGGCCACTTACTTTTTTTGAACAACAGAAAAAAGCAGCATCCACCTTTTATCCTTTTCTTGCGTGTTTTTACTTTCTCTTTTTAAAATAACTATCTTGGGACTTCCCTGGTGGCACAGTGGTTAAGAATCTGCTTGCCAATGCAGGGGAAACAGGCTTGATCCCTGGTCCAGGAAAATCACATGTGCCGCGGAGCAATCAAGCCAGTGTGCCACAACTACAGAGCCTGTGCTTTAGAGCCCATGAGCCACAACTACTGAGCCCGCAAGCCACAACTACTGAGCCCACGAGATACAACTACTGAGCTCACGTGCCACAACTACTGGAGCCCGTGCTCCGCAACAAGAGAAGCCACTGCAATGAAGATGGAAGGCAGTCAAAAATAAATAAATTAATTAAAAAATAATAATTATTATCTTTTCAGATTACAAAGGTAAAATATTTATGGAAAATGTAGAAAATACAGTAAAGTAGAAGGAAGATTTTTAAATAACTACAATTCCAACAAGCACTTTTACATTTGCTATTTCATTTCCTTTTTTAAAATGCATTTTTACAGTCTCACTGTATATATAATTTTATGTTCTGCTTTTGCACTTAACATAATTAAAATGTTAAAAAATATTTAAATAGATAATACATGAGCATAATACAAAATTCAAAAGGTATAAAAGGAAAACACAGATAAATAAGACTTCCTGACTATAATTTTTTTTTGTTCTCCGAGGCAACTTCTGATATGGTCCTTCTAGAGATATTTCATTCTTACACAGATATACATGCATATGCATAATCCTTTTCTAGAAAAAGAAATCAAAACATTGTTCTGCACCTGGTTTTATTTACTTAGCACCATATCTTGAGCATTGTTCCATAACAGTACATATGAAATATACCTCACTTTTTTAAAGGCATTTTATTTTGAGGTATTATTTACATTAAGGAAAATGCACAAATCTTAACGGACTCAATTATTTTTTACAAATGTATACACTTGTGTGATCATCACCTAGATCAAGATATAGGGCATTTCCATCACTCCAGAAAGTTCCCTGGTGCCTTTTTCCAGTTTTTACTGAAATCACTACTCTGGTTTCTATCACCAGAAACTAGTTTTGCCTATTATTATAGTATACGTATACTGTTTTGCAGTATCTATCGCGTGTGGCTTCTTTTGCTAAACATGTTTTCGAGATTCATTCATGTCACTTTATGTATCAGCAGTATGTTTTTCATTGCTGAGAAGTACTCCACTGTATGAATATACCACAATTCGTTGGTCCATTCTTCAGTTGATGGACATTTGGGTTGTTTCCAATTTGGGCCTAATATGAGTAAAGCTACTATGACCATTCCTTTACAAACCTTTTTTGGTCTTGGGTATATAACTAGGAATGGAATTGCCGGGTCGTAGGGTAAGTGTACATTTAAGTTTATTAGGAACAGCCAAACAGCTCTCCAAAGTGCTTGTACCATTTTACACTCCCACCAGCAGTGTATGAGGGAGTTCCAGTTGCTTCACATCTTAGCTAACAAGTGGTATTATTAGTCGCTTAAATTTAGCCATTCTAGGAGGTGTATGATCATCTTTCCTTTTGCTTTTAAGTTGCACTTCCCTAATGGTTAATGATGTTGAACGTATTTTTTTACATGCTCACTAGCCATTTGAATATCTTCTTTTCTAAGTGCTTCAAGTATTTTGCCCATTTAGAAAAAAAAACCTGTCTTTATCTTATTGATTTATAAGAATTATATATTTATACATACTTATATATATATATAGATCCATTATGGATATATATATGGTAATTATATATATGGACCCTTTATCAAATATTTGTACTGCAGATATTTTCTTCCAGTCTGTGGCTTGTCTTTTCACTTTCTTTCTTTTTTTTTAATTTTGCTAATTTAAAAAAGTATATTTATTTATTTGGTTGTACTGGGTCTTAGTTGTGGTAGGCGGGCTCCTTCGTTGCGGCATACATACGGGATCTAGTTCCCCGACCAGGGATCAAACCCGGGACCCCTACCTTGGGAGTGCAGAGTCTTAACCACTGTACCACCAGGGAAGTTTCTTCACTTTCTTGATAGTGTCTTTTGGTTAGCAGGTTTTAATTTCAATCAAGTCAAATTTATCTTTTTTTTTTCCTTTTATGATTAATGCCTCTATGTTCTTGCATGCAGAGATCTGGGATATTTCCAAGCACACAGAATAGAAGAGGGGCTTGTGCAGTTAATACAGATTACTCAATTATACAATGAAAACTTTGATAATCTCTTGGTAAAATTTCAAGAGGGATGTAGCCTTTATTTTTTTTTTCTGTTTTATTTATTTATTTTTTTAATTTTTAAGTTTTATTTATTTATACAGCAGGTTCTTATGGGATGTAGGTTTTACATGGGAGAGTTGTCTGAAACTGGAGCAGGGCGGCTGAAGGGCAGAAAGGTAGCTGGAGGACCCAGGCGAAGGATTAAGAAAAAGAGCTGTATATAGACATGAATACTGTGAAGGTCATTAGATGTAGGTTTGAGCAGAAGAAATGGGGTAGAGAGCAGAGACTTCCTGGGAAGCTGGTGATCCTGATGTTGTTACTGGTGTCTGAAACACAAACTATGGGCCTACCAAGACTGTAGAATATCAAGAATGGGAAATGGGAGGAAAGAATCAGGATATTGGCATGTGTTAGTCTTCATGTTGGTCCTATGAGAGATAAGCTTTAGGCTGAGGCAGCCTGTTTTTTATTTTTGTGGTACGCAGGCCTCTCACTGTTGTGGTTTCTCCCGTTGCGGAGCACAGCCTCCGGACGCGCAAGCTCAGCGGCCATGGCTCACAGGCCCAGCTGCTCCGCAGCATGTGGGATCTTCCCGGCCCGGGGCACGAACCCGTGTTCCCTACATCTGCAGGCAGACTCTCAACCACTGCGCCACCAGGGAAGCCCAAGGCAGCCTGTTTTAAAGCAGGTGTAGTATGGTTTTGCTGAGAGTATCTTGCAATCCAAGTTTACTGGATGTCCTATAACTTGGAGCCTTGTAGGCCTAGAAAAGCTAAAATCTCCAACCCAAGAGAAAGCACCGGCAGAGACAGAAGACTTCGCAGGAGACCAATTTGAGTAAAAGACCAGCCTACTACACTGCAATGCTTTAAACATTTTCTGCCCATTAAGAGGAAAAACCTGGGGGCAAAGAGCAAATTATAGATGGTCTTTCTGTACCTTAGATGACTGTTTTGAAGAGCATTAAGGCAGAGGCCAGGTGCAGAGACCTGTGGGCTTGGAATCCCTCATACATATTCCTGTCGGTCATAGGACACCTGTGCTCTGCCCCACCTCTGGGCTGCAACCTATATATGATAGTTTAAGACAGTTTGGGTCAAGTTTCTGGTACTTGCAGACAAATGCATTCTCATAGATACACTTGGTAGCGGCTTGTATATGTTGTTGGTCTATCAACAATCAAAAAACAGCTGGGGAGGTACCTTCCTGAGTCAGGGAGAGACAGTATCCAGAATGAGGCGGACCCCAGTCCCATTTCCACTTCAGCCACAGGAAGTGGACACGCCCATGCACGCAAAAAAAGGCCACTAGCCCAGTAGCCAATAGGATCCCTCCTTTCTGAAAGTCTTAGGAATTTTCCTTTCCTGAGCAGGAGGGTGGGAATTAGTAGAGGGGAAACAGAGAGAGTGGACTTGAGCTCCCCCTGGAGGCCCACACGATTATTTGCACCAAGTTGTCCAGGAATTAGGAGTTGACCCGCAAGTATCAGAGAGGCCCTTCGCTGTCCTGGAAGGATACCTTTGTCATTGGTTTAGTCCAGGCTGCTCAGTTGTGTCTGAAATTGAAGGCTGGAGGGAGGCCTGTACGGCGGTTATTTTCTGTGATCTGATTTTTACTTCCAAACCACCCAAAGAGAAAACCTTTTATTTATGCCTTTCTGTTTTGAAAACACACAGAATGGTTGTATTATTTAGGACACTTTGCTTATAAGTCACAGGAGCCAACTCAAATTCGATTAAGCAAAAAAGGAGAATTATAAGGGTATAGTGTTTCACAAAACCCCAGGGAAGGAGTATAGCCAGACCTCAGGAAAGAACCAGAAGGCCGCCAGGAGTCTCTCATTTCAGCTCCTTTTTGTGCTCATGTCGAATTCTTTTCTCACTGCACACTGGCTGTCTCAGCTCCCCGGTCTGCACAGTAAGGGGCTGCCCCGCTGCTCCGGAGTGTGACGCCTGCCATCCAGCCACCCATAAAGCCCCACTGGGTATTCTCAGGCCCAATTCAAATTCCAAGAAAGACAATCTGCTTGGCTATTGGTACAGCTTCTCTTAATCCAATATATTTTGACTAGGGAATGGAGGCACACACTCTCTGGGTAGTTGATCTATTCCTGGAGAAGAATTCTTGGAGAACTGGCTCACAGTTTAGGCGAACACCCTCCACTTTAAGAACTCCTCCCTGCTGGAGTAGAAGGTTCCAGTTCTTGGGACAGGGAAGAGGATCTTCCTGGAACCTACCGATGGTAACCACAGCACATCACAACAGTCCCTGCTGGGGGATGTTTTAGGATGCTACAGTTGCCATGAAAACACACACCTTTATCTCCCTGTCTCAAGAATGCAAGAAATTCACCAGGAAGGCAGACTTTTTTTTTTGGAACCAGGCATGGGACAAATTAAATGTTTGTCTAAATATTTAATTTACATTTTAGCTATGTTTATATATTTAAATATTTAAAAGCTATAAAAACTGAAGCTAGCAAATTGTTAAAATAAATGTTCTATCCTCTTACCTTGACAAATATATCTTTAAAAAGGAAAAATCCAAATTATTGTAAAGCTGTGATTTTTGTAGTTATTTTATTATCCCCCCTTTTGAAAACAAAAAATTTTTTTTGGCCGTGCCCTGTGGCATGTAGTATCTTAGTGCCCCAGCCAGGGATTGAACCTGGGCCCCCTTCACTGGGAGCGTGGAGTCTTAACCCCCGGACCACCAGGGAAGTCCCTTTTGTAGTTACTTTAATTTTAAAAAACTTAAGCCATTAAGTGTTTTTATAAAAATAATTAGTTTTTGCATTCAATAACCACTTAATTCCCAGCGTAAAGAATTGGTATTGGGACTTCCCTGGTGGCACAGTGGTTAAGAATCCACCTGCCAGGGCTTCCCTGCTGGCGCAGTGGTTGAGAGTCTGCCTGCCGATGCAGGGGACACAGGTTCATGCCCCGGTCAGGGAAGATCCCACATGCCACGGAGCAGCTGGGCCCGTGAGCCATAGCTGCTGAGCCTGTGCATCCGGAGCCTGTGCTCCACAACGGGAGAGGCCACAACAGTGAGAGGCCCGTGTACCGCAAAAAAAAAAAAAAAAAAAAAGAATCCACCTGCCAATGCAAAGGACATGGGTTCGTGCTCTGGTCCGGGAAGATCCCACATGCTGCGGAGCAACTAAGCCTGTGCGCCACAACTACTGAGCCTGCGCTCTCACCCTGCGCACCTAGAGCCTGTGCTCCACAAGAGAAACCACCGCAATGAGAAGCGCGCGTACCGCAATGAAGAGCAGCCCCCGCCCCCCACCCCCACCGCAACTAGAGAAAGCCCACGCACAGCAACTAAGACCCAATGCAGCCAAAAATAAATAAATAAATAAATAAGAATTGGTATCACACTTCAAGCATGATACATCTAGAACTACATGTATAAAAATTAGAGTAATAAAAATTGCTTCTATTTATTTTTTAAAACTATCCAATTTAGAATGTTTATTTTTGGCATGAGGCATTGAGGACTCTTTTACATTAAAAATTAAGGTAAGATCTTACTCGAATAAAGATCTATTAAAAAAAAACCAAAACAAAAGAAAATGTCTCATAGTATCTTGTTCAAAGATCTTTGCTTACTATTTTTAAATGTTCTTAAGCCACACGTGCAATTGTTGTGAACAGCACACTAATTTTCTAGTACTTTTGGAACCATGAATTGAAAGGCAAGAAAATAGACACTAGGTAGTGGGCAAGACTCTATTGCTATTTATGTTATCTGAGAGGAAGAATTTGACAAATTTAAAAATGTGTCTTTTTCTTTTACCTAAGCACTTTGCTGCTCAAATATTACCAGCATTCCAAAGCACTGTCCACAGACTTGCAGGGCATTTACACACAGTCGCCTTCTGTTTTGAGAACATAGGGCAGAAAGAATGGAGAGGGCTTCCCTGGTGGCGCAGTGGTTCAGAATCCACCTGCCAACTCGGGGTACATGGGTTCGAGCCCTGGCACGGGAAGATCCCACATGCTACGGAGCAACTAGCCCGTGCACCACAACTACTGAAGCCCACGTGCCACAGCTACTGAAGCCCACATGCCACAACTACTGAAGCGCACACGCCTAGAGCCCGTGCTCTGCAACAAGAGAAGCCACTGCAATTAGAAGCCCATGCACTGAAATGAGGAGTAGCCCCCGCTCGCCGCAACTAGAGAAAGCCCGCGTGCAGCAACAAACACCCAATGCAGCCAAAGATAAATTAAAATAAATAAATTTATTTTCTTAAAAAAAGGAACAGAGACACATTTCTCTAGAGCCTGAACAGTGTTTAGTCCCAAGAGGGGATATTTAGGGAAACAGGTTATGCTGTCCCGGCGCTAAGCACTAGATCCTGTGTGACAGAGATGCCCAAATGTTCATCAGTAAATACATGTGTTTGTTCTTTTCCTCCAGTTTTACTGAGATATAATTGACTGACAGCACTGTATAGTTTAAGTAGAGCATAATGATTTGACTTAGCATACATCATGAAATGATTATCACCATAAGTTTAGTGAAAATCTATCATCTCACATAGGTACAAAATTAAAGAAATAGAAAAATAATATTTTTTTCTGCGATGAGAACTCTTAGGATTTACTCTCTTAACCACTTTCATATATTACACACGGCAGTGTTCGTTATATTTATCATGTTGTACATTATGTCCCTAGTACTTATTTATCTTATAACTGGACGTCTGTACCTTCTGACCACCTTCATCCAACTTTGCCTTCCCCCACCCCCTGCCTCTGGTAACCACAAATCTGATCTCTTCTGTGAGTTTGTTTGTTTTATTTATTTGGTTGCGCTGGGTCTTAGCTGAGGCAGGTGGGCTCCTTAGTTGCGGCTCACTGGCTCCTTAGTTGTGTCATGTGAACTCTTAGTTGCAGCATGCATGTGGGATCTAGTTCCCTGACCAGGAACCGAACCTGGGCCCCCTGCATTGGGAGCGTGGAGTCTTAACCACTGTGCCACCAAGGAAGTCCCTGTTTGTTTTTAACATCTTTATTAGAGTATAATTGCTTTACAATGGTGTGTTAGTTTCTGCTTTATAAAAAAGTGAATCAGTTATACATATACATGTGTCCCCATATCTCTTCCCTCTTGCATCTCCCTCCCTCCCACTCTCCCTATCCCAGCCCTGTTTGTTTCTTGGTTTTTTTTTTGGTGGTACGCGGGCCTCTCACTGTTGTGGCCTCTCCCGTTGCGGAACACAGGCTCCGGACGTGCAGGCTCAGCGGCCATGGCTCACGGGCCCAGCCACTCTGCGGCATGTGGGATCTTCCCGGACCGGGGCACCAACCCACGTCCCTTGCATCGGCAGGCGGACTCTCAACCACTGCACCACCAGGGAAGCCCTGTTTGTTTGTTTTTGAAGTAAATACATGTGTCTGTGATATGCAGCGTTCTCTAAAGCACAGGATCCAGGTAGGGGCTCGTCTTGCCTGGGTCTAAGGACAGTACTGAATGGAGCAATCCAACATTGTCCCCCTATATAGCTATGGTGTTGTACGTAAAATACATACTATTGCACTAAATGATCATGCGTGCTAAAGTTATAAAAACTTTATAACTATGTTTATGACATACACAATGGAATGAGGTATGTACTTTACTCCTGTTTGGGAGAATAAACAATGATCGCCAGTCTGTATTTGTATCTGAGAAACGCTAAATTGAAGTTAAGCCAATTTCTTTACAGCAGGACTTCTCAGAACCTTGAATATACTAATGTGAATTGCGACTGTCCAAGAGGGAGACAGAGCGTGCAGTATTTTTCAAAATTATTTGACCACCAAAACATTTTTCATGAAGTTTTATTAATATCTCACAGACACATTTTCAGAGATCCTGAACTACCCTCGGCCGTCTTCAGTAGGAAAGAGTAGAAACCAAAAGGCAGAGCCAGTGCAGCACTGGGAGAATCTCCTGACTCCCAAGGTAACCGAGAGAGCCTGCCTCATCGTGACAGCTCCACTCTGCAGATGACACGGGTCTCGAGCGGTCAGCAACTGATCTCAAGGCCCTAGAATTTAGTGGCTTGGCCACTGCACTTACGCCGTTTATCATGGCTCCTCAGCACAGTGTCTGAGTTCAATCCCAGGAAGTATGGAATCTGTCTTTATGATAGGGAGTCTGATGCCAGGGAAACCTTTATTCCAGCAGTGAGTGGACTACCCCAGGGATCTCATCCCTCCAACTGCCTGCGTCCCATCCGTGTGCCGGGCTCCAGGTGAGCTGACTCCCTCCTCGCCTGCCTGGTCCGCCTCTCATCATCTGATCCGATTCCACTAGTGGACTGAACTGAACCAGGCTTCCACCTTCTCCAGGCAAGGACCCTGGGTTATTCACATTATTTGAGTCCACAAGGTAGGACCAAAAAAAATCTGTGGATGGCAATGATGCTGGAGATGATCTGTGATATAATTTCCACCAAATAACCCTCAAGGACCCAGCAGCCATCTTTTTGACTGAGGATACCAACCCATCATATACTCTTTCGTGTGAGATGAAATGAGATAATGTGAGATACTATATGTACAAATGTTTCATAAATGGTAAGACATCATACAAACAATAATGAATACAGTCTCCATCGCCCTGATCAGTGATTGGTCCATTTCTAATGACCCTCAGCTTTTGATTGATATTTCCAGTACCTGAGCCAGACCCATCTGCCCTGTCCATCTTATCTAGAGTTCAAATTTTGATAGCCCATCCACCAGTTCCTCTGTTTTAGATACCTGCAACTGGTCAGCATAGCGCTTTTCCAGTGCCCGGACAACCTTTACGTGGCACATTGGAGATGGTTCTTGAAGTAGTGGAGAGCCAACTTGAACTGGATCTGAGCTTTGGTGTTGGTCCGGTATACGTTGTAGCTCTTCTCCAGGGCTGCCAGCTCTGGGTCCGCCACTGGAGAACGGGGCTGGTGACCTACAATCACATTTGAGCAGGACCCCACAAGCAGGCTTCCGAGTCCATCGATAAAGAACTCTGCCAAGAGAGGGAAAGTGCGAGAAGGAAATGTGAGCTTCCGCCAGAGACCCAGGGCCATACTGCAGGTCTGGGAGGAGAGTCGGGGGGAGGGGACACAGTTTATACCCCTGGGGAGCTTCCGCCCCTGTGAAGCCACCTGCCCAGGCTACTGAGTTGGAAGGACAGACAATGATATGGGTAGAGAGACACAGATTGGCTTCCAACTGGACGGAACTGTGGACTCCAGGACTGAGAGGAATGAGAGGGGAAGGTCACCAGCTGCAGTTTCATAGGAGAGGATGTCTGGAAAAGAAGCAGCAGCAGCCAGGTGGGAAAAGAGGGAGGGGCCAGAGCTGTAGGCAAAGGAAGGGGAAGGGCGTCGTGGAGAAGCAGAACAGCCTGGGGGAGACAAGAAGGCAGAGAGGGTGGTGGGAGGCAAGAGAGACCACGAGGGACTTCCCTGGTGGTCCAGTGGCTAGGACTCTGAGTTCCCAATGCAGGGGGCCTGGGTTCGATCCCTGGCCAGGGAACTAGATCTCACATGCCGCAACTAAGGGTTCGCATGCCGCAACTAAAGACCCTGCATGCTGCAACAAAGATCCTGCACATGGCAATGAAGATCCGGTGTGCCGCAACGAAGACCCAGTGCAGCCAAGTAAATAAATAAATATTCTAAAAAAAAAAGAGAGAGACCACGAGCTCTCCATTTTAGCGAGAAAGGGTGAGCTCCCCATTTTGGGGAGAAAGGACAAGCTCCCCTGAGCAGTGGCACACGGCCCTCCCTCCTTGGGAAAAAACAGGCTTCTGAGATCTGTCCACAGCACAGCTCTCTTCCTCACTCTTCCAGCCTCCCCACCTGAATGAGCCACTCGCTGCAGGCGGGGGTCGAAGCCCACTCTTTGGAGCCGCTCTGTGTGGGCCAGGAAGAAGTTGACAACGCCACTCGTCACCACACAGCTGGGGAAGCCGTCCAGGGGCCGGAAAGATCCTGACCGCCGGTGGAGACAGTCTCCATTCTCACTGTGCTCCAGGAACAGCTTAAACTGGAACACGTTTCCAAGCACACTGCCGCCTACCTAGCCGGTGGGCAGAGAAATCCACATTAGAGAATAGACTCAGTATCCATGTAGCTGCTGTCAAGAAGCCTTCCTGGACTGAACCTCAGTTATGACAAAAATCACACCCTTTATCTACCCTTCATACTACACTTACACCAAGTCCAAAGGGCAGACAACTCTGCTCCGTTTACCCTCCAGCAGGCTCACTCTTTCCAGAAGGTGACTCACTCCCTTCCAGTACAAGGAGTGGTGTTTAGGTGCAAGAGGCAGCCTGCTCGTGCAGGGGTCCCTGTGTGGACTTCCTGCAGCCAGTAGTTTGTCTCAAGCTGCCTTCGTTCCGTTCTCTGCTCCCGGCTCACCTCTCTGTGCTGCCCGTCCCTGCACTCGTGGGAGATGCATGCATCTAGCTGTTGGAGCCCGAGCAAAACAGGACAAGCAATTATATCTATTCCTGAACCATCATAATCACCCAGGGTGGCACAGCAGTCTGACTGTCTGCCATCACCTGTACTTTCCCTCCCCCCTTAGTAAATGAACCCTCTTGAGTTTTAACTGGACTAAATTAAAGTCTAGCCAATTAACCCAATAAAGATGAAATTTTCCCACTTCCCTTGCAAGGTCTGACCATGTGTCTAAGTCCTGGCTGAAAGGATGTGATTCAGAACAGATGTCTGCAACTTTTATAAAGATCTCAATCTTAAAAGAGAACTTGTCCTTCACTTCCCCTCTCCCCATTTCTTCCGACCATACAGCTGAGGACCACGAAGATGGACAAACAACGGGGAAGGAAGCTGGCCCAGGATGACCCTGGAAGGAGAGTCGAGTGCCAGCTTGCATTCTTACACGGGTGGGAACTGCACCTTCTATGTCATTTACGCTATTGTGATTGGGTCTCTAGAGACATCTTAGTCAAGTCAGATGCTTTGGGGACTGTCCACCTGGAGTATGAAGTAACTGTGGTCACTGTGCTACTTCTTATACATTTTCTTTCTTTTTAACAGCTATATTGAGATAGCTTTGACATATTAAAATTGTATATATTTAAGGTGTACAGCTTGGTGTTTTGATGTATGTATACGTTGTGAAAAGATCACCACACAAGCTAATTGACAAATCTATCACCTCTACCTAGTAATCTCTGCAAATTTCAAAAATACAATATTATTAATTACTGTCACCTTTTTCTTCTCTTTTCTATATGTGACTTGACTTTTGATGTTTTTGTTATTTTTTTAATGTCCTTAAGGCCACACAGTCTTTTATAGCCTTGTGCCATTTTCATTTTTGTAACGGTGTGTGACGGCGCCAGAGCCCCGCTCGCTTTCTCTGGCCGCTCCAGAGAGGAGGAAGGTAGAAGTAATAAACACACCATTTTAAAAACAGAACAACGGTGAGTTTTGGGCGTGGGTGTTGGTGTAATTTGCTCAAAGAAAAGTAAGAACAGAGGCAGAAGCGGAACTCGTGTGTCTGATTCCCGCGTGATGGTCTCAACCCCGGAGCTGTGCTGCATCACCTCCTGCACCGGGCCCTCCCCCACCCCTTCTGCCCTCCCTTCTCTCTCTCCCTCCTCTTCTTTCGCATACTTCCCTCTCTTCCTTTCTCCTCCCCTTCCCCTCTCACTTGTCAGATTGCAATGGGGTAGAACGAGCAACTCTCCCTTACCACGTCCAGTTCTGTCTTCTCTAGGACATCCACCAGCACCTCAATCTTGGTCTTGTCGTTGAAGAGAAAGTCATCGTCCACCCAGAGAACGTATTTGGTGGTGACCTGAGATATGGCCAGGTTCCTACCAGCGAACCAACCCTGTGAGTAGAGTGAGGTTAGATGGTGGTTGCCTGCCCTGCTTCATATCAGCGTCACCTGGGAGATTTCTCAGTTCCCAAAAAGCAGGCTGCACCACAAACAGTGGCTGAGAACCTCTGGGTTAAAGGGAGTCCATGTCTCAGAGACACTGGAAGAGGGACAGGGACTCTCTGGATCAAAGACTGAGACAAAGGCAGAAAGTCCTTCCTTGGCCCTGTGGCTAACATGGACCGATGGAAGTCCCCTTTCACCCCAGAGAGTCTCTGTGGCTCTCCCGCCCTTTCCCCTCATGCAGCCTGGAAGCTGTTGGAGCGGGGGACACTCTGGTACGTATAATATCCACTATCCACTTCCTCCTGTGTGTGCTTGAAAGATGGTGCATGGGGGAGAGAGACGCTCCAGCGAGGGGGGAATTATAGGGATGAGAGGTTTCTCTGCTGTTGGACCTGCATGTCAGGAAACCTTAGCCTGTCGGACACCTCAAGTCACTTAGAAGGCCCTCAATCAATTTCCACACCAAGTGTGAGGAGAGGCAGATTAACTACCCTGTTAATGCAGAAAAGGGAGAGGGGCCTGATTTCTCTGTGAATTTGGAATCAGCAAGGGGACTCCCCTCCCATGCCAGGCCCCTGCTGCCTTGGGAGGGCCACTGAAGCAGCCCCATTCAGGGCAGAACCTGACTGTGGGCCCTCTTGTCCCGGGATCCGGGTGTCTCCCCATCTGGGAGGGACATACCTTCCCATAAGGCATGGTGTAATACTCCACGTGGCTGTCATTAATTTTCAGGGGCTCCTTGCTGTCATCAGCCACGATCACGGTCAAATCTGGATAATACTCACGAATGCTCCGGACCATGGTCATGAGCTTGTGGGGACGGAGGAAAGTTTTGGTGGCAATGGTCACCAGGTCTCTGAGCTTCCTCTCTGAGCAAGAAAGGGTAGATGTCAGAGCTCTGTCTTCAGGAAGCCTCGCTGTCCTGACTTGCATCATTCTGGGGGCACATGGGTCGTCTGGTGCGGTGGGGTCAGCTGAAGTTAACGCATGCTGAAAGCTACACCCTCACCTATTGTTGTGGGTGAATGCAAGAGAACCCGACTGCAGAGCCACTTTTCAGAATGACAGAAATCAGAAATCATTCTATAAACCCTTTTCAGGACATGCTGCAGCATTACCCAGCTTCTCCTGGGTCTGTGGGAGAGAGTGGAAATGAGACAGGGAGATGAGAGTACAGCCATTTTGGACAAAGACCGGTCTTGGGTAAACAGGCCTTGCAAACTAAAGAACAAAGGCCCTGGGGGCCCGAGTCCCAGAGGGAAAAAACCAGACTCACAGGAATAAAAGATTAACTTTATCTCTGTGCCACTAAGAGTATACCTAGTTGCCACAAGACAAGAAGCTCAACTGTAAATTTTCACCTAATCTGTTCCTGGGCTTTCTTACAGAACATTCTCATGCATTTCTTCCCCCTCACGGAAGGGCTCCCTATTCCTGACAGCCACCATGCAGCCACCCGCTGCTGAGCAAAGAAGTTGGATGATTTCTGGAAATTATCCGTGATCGTGAGACAAACCTCCCTTTTGTTATAAAAGCAACTCTTCCCTTCTACTCGAGGAGTTGGCACTTTTTTCCCGCCTTCTCTCTCTCTCTCTTTTAAATTTTATTTTATTTTTTATACAGAGGGTTCTTATTAGTTACCCATTTTATACGTATTAGTGTATACATGTCAATCCCAATCTCCCAATTCATCCCACCACCACCACCCCCCGCCACTTGGTGTCCATACATTCGTTCTCTACATCTATGTCTCTATTTCTGCCCTGCAAACCGATTCATCTGTACCATTCTTCTAGGTTCCACATATATGCATTAATATACGATATCTGTTTTTCTCTTTCTGACTTACTTCACTCTGTATGACAGTCTCTAGATCCATCCACATCTCAACAAATGACCCAATTTCGTTCCTTTTTATGGCTGAGTAATATTGCATTGTATATATGTACCACATCTTCTTTATCCATTCGTCCGTCAATGGACACTTAGGTTGCTTCCATGTCCTGGCTATTGTAAATAGAGCTGCAATGAACATTGTGGTACTTGACTATTTTTGAATTATGGTTTTCTCAGGGTATATGCCCAGTAGTGGGATTGCTGGGTTGTATGGTAGTTCTATTTTTAGTTTTTTAAGGAACCTCCATACTGTTCTCCATAGTGGCTGTATCAATTTACATTCCCACCAACAGTGCAAGAGGGTTCCCTTTTCTCCACACCCCCTCCAGCATTTGTTGTTTGTAGATTTTTTGATGATGCCCATTCTAACTGGTGTGAGGTGACACCTCATTGTAGTTTTGATTTGCATTTCTCTAATAATTAGTGATGTTGAGCAGCTTTTCATGTGCCTCTTGGCCATCTGTATGTCTTCTTTGGAGAAATGTCTATTCAGGTCTTCTGCCCATTTTTGGATTGGGTTGTTTGTTTTTTTAATATTGAGCTGCATGAGCTATTTATATATTTTGGAGATTAATCCTTTGTCTGTTGATTCGTTTTGCAAATATTTTCTCCCATTCTGAGGGTTGTCTTTTCCTCTTGTTTATGGTTTCCTTTGCTGTGCAAAAGCTTTTAAGTTTCATTAGGTCCCATTTGTTTATTTTTGTTTTTATTTCCATTACTCTAGAAGGTGAGTCAAAAAAGATCTTGCTGTGATTTATGTCAAAGAGTGTTCTTCCTATGTTTGCCTCTAAGAGTTTCATAGTGCCCGGTATTACATTTAGGTCTCTAATGCATTTTGAGTTTATTTCTGTGTATGGTGTTAGGGAGTATTCTAATTTCATTCTTTTACATGTAGCTGTCCAGGTTTCCCAGCACCACTTATTGAAGAGACTGTCTTTTCCATTGTATATCCTTGCCTCCTTTGTCATAGATTAGTTGACCATAGGTGCGTGGGTTTATCTCTGGGCTTTCTATCCTGTTCCATTGAACTATATTTCTGTTTTTGTGCCAGTACCATATTATCTTGATTACTGTAGCTTTGTAGTATAGTCTGAAGTCAGGGAGTCTGATTCCTCTAGCTCCATTTTTTTCCCTCAAGACCACTTTGGCTATTCGGGGCCTTTTATGTCTCCATACAAATTTTAAGATTTTTTGTTCTAGTTCTGTAAAAAATGCCATTGGTAATTTGATAGGGATTGAACTGAATCTGTTGATTGCTTTGGGTAGTATAGTCATTTTCACAATACTGATTCTTCCAATCCAAGAACATGGTATATCTTTCCATCTGTTTGTATCATCTTTAATTTCTCTCATCAGTATCTTATAGTTTTCTGCATACAGGTCTTTTGTCTCCATAGGTAGGTTTATTCCTAGGTATTTTATTCTTTTTGTTGCAGTGGTAAACGGGAGTGTTTCCTTAATTTCTCTTTCAGATTATTCATCATTAGTGTATAGGAATGCAAGAGATTTCTGTGCATTAACTTTGTATCCTGCAACTTTACCAAATTCATTGATTAGCTCTAGTAGTTTTCTGGTGGCATCTTTAGGATTCTCTATGTATAATATCATGTCGTCTGCAAACAGGGACAGTTTTACTTCTTCTTTTCCAACTTGAATTCCTTTTATTTCTTTTTCTTCTCTGACTGCCATGGCTAGGACTTCAAAAATTATGTTAAATAATAGCGGTGAGAGTGGACATTCTTGTCTTGTTCCTGATCCTAGAGGAAATGCTTTCAGTTTTTCACCATTGAGAATGATGTTTGCTGTGGGTTTGTCATATATGGCTTTTATTATGTAGAGGTAGGTTCCCTCTATGCCCACTTTCTGGAGAGTTTTTATCACAACTGGGTGTTGAATTTTGTCAAAAGCTTTTTCTGCATCTACTGAGATGATCACATGGTTTTTTTCTTCAATTTGTTAATATGGTGTATCACATTGATTGATTTGCGTATATTGAAGAATCCTTGCAACCCTGGGATAAATCCCACTTGATCATGGTGTATGATCCTTTTAATGTGTTGTTGGATTCTGTTTGCTAGTATTTTGTTGAGGATTTTTGCATCTATATTCATCAGTGATATTGGTCTGTAATTTTCTTTTTTTATAGTATCTTTGTCTGGTTTTGGTATCAGGGTGATGGTGGCCTCATAGAATGAGTTTGGGAGTGTTCATTCCTCTGCAATTTTTTGGAAGAGCTTGAGAAGGATGGGTAATAGCTCGTCTCTAAATGTTTGATAGAATTCACCTGTGAAGCCATCTGGTCCTGGTCTTTTGTTTGTTGGAAGATTTTTAATCACAGTTTCAATTTCATTACTTGTGATTGGTCTATTTATATTTTCCATTTCTTCCTGGTTCGGTCTTGGAAGGTTACACCTTTCTAAGAATTTGTCCATTTCTTCCAGGTTGTCCATTTTATTGGCATAGAGTTGCTTGTTGTAGTCTCTGAGGATGCTTTGTATTTCTGCAGTGTCTGTTGTAACTTCTCCTTTTTCATTTCTAATTTTATTGATTTGAGTCCTCTCCCTCTTTTTCTTGATGAGTCTGGCTAATGGTTTATCAATTTGGTTTATCTTCCCAAAGAACCAGGTTTTAGTTTTATTGATCTTTGCTATTGTCTTCTTTGTTTGTATTTCATTTATTTCTGCTCTGATCTTTATAATTTCTTTCCTTCTAATAACTTGCGTTTTGTTTGTTCTTCTTTCTCTAGTTGCTTTAGGTGTAAGGTTAGATTGTTTATTTGAGATTTTTCTTGTTTCCTGAGGTAGGCTTGTATTGCTATAAACTTCCCTCTTAGAACTGCTTTTGCTGCATCCCATAGGTTTTGGATCATCATGTTTTTGTTGTCATTTGTCTCTAGGTATTTTTTGATTTCCTCTTTGATTTCTTCAGTGGTCTCTTGGTTATTTAGTAACGTATTGTTTAGCCTCCATGTGTGTTTTTTTTTTTTAACGTTTTTTCCCTGTAATTGATTTCTAATCTCATAGCGTTGTGGTCAGAAAAGATGCTTGATATGATTTCAGTTTTCTTAAATTTACTGTGGCTTGATTTGTGACCCAAGATGTGATCTATCCTGGAGAATGTTCCGTGTGCACTTTAGAAGAAAGTGTAATCTGCTGTTTCTGGATGGAATGTTTTATAAATATCAATTAAATCTATCTGGTCTGTTGTGTCATTTAAAACTTATGTTTCCTTATTAATTTTCTGTTTGGATGATCTGTCCATTGGTTTAAGTGAGGTGTTAAAGTCCCCCACTATTATTGTGTAACTGTCGATTTCCTCTTTTATAAGCTGTTAGCAGTTGCCTTATGTATTGAGGTGCGCCTCTGTTGGGTGCATATATATTTATAATTGTTACATCTTCTTCTTGGATTGATCCCTTGATCATTATGTAGTGTCCTTCCTTGTCTCTTGTCACATTCTTTATTTTAAAGTCTATTTTATCTGATAGGAGTATTGCTACTCCAGCTTTCGTTTGATTTCCATTTGCATGGAATATCTTTTTCCATCTCCTCACTTTCAGTCTGTATGTGTCCCTAGGTCTGAAGTGGGTTTCTTGTAGGCAGCATATATATGGGTCTTGTTTTTATATCCATTCAGTGAGCCTGTATCTTTTGCTTGGAGCATTTAAGCCACTCATGTTTAAGGTGATTATTGATATGTATGTTCCTTTGACCATTTTCTTAATTGCTATGGGCTTGTTTTTGTAGGTCCTTTTCTTCTCTTGTGTTTCCCACTTAGAGAAGTTCCTTTAGCATTTGTTGTAGAGCTAGTTTGGTGGTGCTGAATTCTCTTAGCTTTTGCATGTCTGTCGAATCTGAATGAGATCCTTGCCGGGTAGAGTAATCTTGGCTGTAGGTTCTTCCCTTTCATCACTTTAAATGTATCATGCCACTCCCTTCTGGCTCATAGAGTTTCTGCTGAGAATCAGATGTTAACCTTATGGGAGTTCCCTTGTATGTTATTTGCCATTTTTCCCTTGCTGCTTTCAATAATTTTTCTTTGTCTTTAATTTTTGTCAGTTTGATTACTATGTGTCTCAGCATGTTTCTCCCAGGGTTTATCCTGTATGGGACTCTCTGCACTTCCTGGACTTGGGTGGCTATTTCCTTTCCCATGTTAGGGAAGTTTTCGACTATAATCTCTTCAAATATTTTCTCGGGTCCTTTCTCTCTCTTTTCTCCTTCTGGGTCCCCTATAATGCAAATGTTGTTGCCTTTAGTGTTGTCCCAGAGGTCTCTTAGGCTGTCTTCATTTCTTTTCATTCTTTTTTCTTTATTCTGTTCTGCAGCAGTGAATTCCACCATTCTGTCTTCCAGGTCATGTATCCGTTCTTCTGCCTCTGCTATCCTGCTATTGATTCCTTCTAGTGTATTTTTCATTTCAGTTATTGTATTGTTCACCTCTGTTTGTTTGCTCTTTAATTCTTCTAGGTGCTTGTTAAACATTTCTTGCATCTTCTCGATCTTTGCCGCCATTCTTTTTCCAAGGCCCTGGATCATCTTCACTATCATTATTCTGAATTCTTTTTCTGGAAGGTTGCCTATCTCCACTTCATTTAGTTGTTTTTCTGGGGTTTTATCTTGTTCCTTCATCTGGTACTTAGTCCTCTGCCTTTTCATTTTGTCTATCTTTCTGTGAATATGGTTTTCATTCCACAGGCTACAGGATTGTAGTTCTTGCTTCTGCTGTCTGCCTTCTGGTGGATAAGGCTGTCTGAGAGGCTTGTCTCCTGCCTTCTCTCTTGTGCACAAACTATCTCTTTTAATAAAAAGCTCTGTGTGCCTAAGAGTCTTGCAGAAGCGATATTCATTTCTATGGTATTGCTGCTGCCCAAGAATCTGGAAAGGGCTCAGTAACAGAAAGTGTCAAGTAAATCATGTTCAAGAGCATGGCAAATGAATCCTCTCCTACCTTTTCTCTTCTCAGGCCACATGATAAGTTTGGTTCTTTTGTTATAGTAAAGAGAGAATCAGGGGCCTGAATTACCATAGGAGGTGGTCAAGGTAGGGGACTCCCAGCCAAGTTGGTGGTATAGAATTTTGCTTTGAAATTCCATATTGTTCCAAACACATAGCAATGATAAAGAAAAATGCAGACACAGCTGTGCTCAAAAATAGACAACATTTCTTCCAAGAACAGATATCAACAGCTGTGAGCAGAGCTGGAGCTGGGCTTGCAGCAATCTGAGGTCAGAACAGCAGAGGAGGCTGGGAGGCCAAGTCTGAGTGTTTTAATGGAATAAAAGTGTCTCATAAGGTATGTGGGTCCACAGCCAGGCTTTTTGCTAGAAGCCACACACTGAAGCCAGGCTGCACTCCCTCCATCTCTCACCACATACTACCTGCTGGGCAAGGAACCCCAAACATCCATCATCCCTGTACACAACTCTGGTTGCAGAGATGACACCACATCACAGCCAAGCCCTGTGCCAAGCCACCCTTAGGCCCAGCAACTGGCTCTTCAGTGATGACAGTATCACTAGGGAACAAGGACCCCAACACTCCGGTATGAAATGATAGACTAGGAATCTTGGGCTAGTGGAAGTAGAAGCAATTGTAAAGCTGTGAGATGGGAACAAATCAGGAGAGAGAGAGAGAGAGAGGAAAGAGGGAGAAAGAGGGAGAGAGGAGAAAACAAAACAAACAAGCAAAAGCCTCCTACTCAAGATGAGCCACCAGCAAAAATTCCAAGACACTCAAAGAAAACTACAGCCAGCAAATCGACCCTGCACAGTGTGTATCTACCACTCTAGATAGACAAAATCATAGAGGAAGCTGAAAAGGATTTAAAATGAGAATGTTTAAAATCTTTAAAGTGACAAATCACAGAATCACCTATATGAAAAAGAAAATATGGAACAAAAACAGGCATAAATGAAACGAGAATATTTAGATATGAAACCAACTTAAAATTACTGAAGATAAGTGTAAAGAACCAAAAGGGAGACCTGACTTCAGATATTTAAAATTTTTTAACTAACATAAGAGAATGCTATGAACAGCTCTATGACAAAAAAAAAAAAAGTAGGCAATTTACATCAAATTTAAGACAACTTTACAGAAACATTTTAAAAATTGACTCAATGTACATACAGATCAATAACCATTAAAGACACAGAACTGATAGTTTTAAATTTCTTCCCTTTCTCTCACTCCTTCCCATCCACATTCCCATCCTTAACCACCTTCCCCAAAACTTGGACCCAAAAAAAAAAAAAAAAAAAGACATAAGGATCAGATAAGTTGTAATAAAACTCCAAGAGACGTATTATTCTTATTTTATTACAATTCACTTCAGCAAACAGTGAAAAAAGGAAAGCTATCCAACTTGTCTTACGAGACTTGTATAATATTGACAACAAAACTGGGCAAGGACATTACAGGAAAAAATAATCTCAGTTTTGAATACAGGTGCAAGAATCCTATATAAAATTTCATCAAATTTAATTCAGCATTTAATCAACTAATACATTGCAATCAAGATGGGTTTATTCCAGAAATACAGGAACAATTTCAACAGCAGGAAATCAATAATGTAAGTCACTACATAAACCCAATTAAAGGAGAAAAATTATTTCAATGGGTACAGACAATTTATCTGATAAAGTTCAATACTCATTCATATAAAAACTCTCTGCAAGGAAATAGAAAGTAGAAATAGAAAAATTCTTAGCAGCAGTAATAGAAGGAAAGGGACTTCCCTGGTGGTCCAGAGGTTAAAACTTTGCCTTCCAATGCAAGGGGTGCAGGTTCAATCCCTAGTCGAGGAGCTAAGACCCCACATGCCTCACAGCCAAAAAACCAAAACATAAAACAGAAGCAATATTGTAACAAATTCAATAAAGACTTTAAAAAAATGGTCCACATCAGAAATAGAAGGAAAGAAGGAAACTTTCTTACCCTGACACATCTACCACACTCCTACCCAGCAAACATGAATGGTAGAGCATTCGAATGTTCTTAAACTCAGGAACAAGCAAAAGTGCCTGCTACCACTGCTATCATTCAACACTGTACTGCAGATTTTAGCAAAATGCAGTAAGACAAGAAAACTAAACAAATGATAAGAACTGGAAAAGAAGAGACAAAAATTATTATTTGTTCAAGAGACTCTATGTTAAAAACGATCACTAATATGAGTGCAAGAACGATGCTGCTTGTGTAAGTTCAGCATTCAAAAATCACTAATGTCCTATATACCAACAGCAACCAATTAAAATGTAGAAGAAAAAGATCCAATTTATAAAAGCAATAAGAAATATAAAGTACCTAAGACTAAATCCAATGAAGTGTGCAATTCCTTTACAAATAAAACTAGAAAATAAATTATTGAAGAACCTATGAAGAGACTATGACATGGAGATTATAACATGGAGTGGTATACCAGATTCATGGTTGGGAATATTCAACTTCATAAAACTGTCAATTCATCTCTAATTAATCTACAAATTCTATGAAATTCTCATCAAAATCTCAAGGGATTTTGGAGGATCTTGATGAGCTGATGCCAAAACGCTAATGAAAAAGTAAAAGACCAAGAAGGGCTGAGAAAAGTTTGCTAAATGAAATACAGTCATCCTGAAGTATAGAATTTATCCCCACTAGATACAAAACCTGTTATAAAGTGTATGGAAACATTATGGAATGAGCCCAAGGATAAATAGATCGATGTGACCTAAGAAAGGTTCAGACCCCTGCATGCATGAAAGTGGGTGTGTGAACGGCTGGCTGTACGAGCAGTAGGCGGCTGCACCACTAGGTCTGTGGTGGTGGGACAACAGGCTCTCCATACACAAAAAATTAGGTCCTCTTCACATGCCACACATAAGTATCTAAATGTAAGAACCAAACATGTGCAACTTTTGAAAAAAATAGAGAGTATCTTTATGGCTCCAACGTAGGGAAGAATTTCTTTTTTTTTTTTTTTTTGTGGTACGCGGGCCTCTCACTGTTGTGGCCTCTCCCGTTGCGGAGCACAGGCTCCAGACGCGCAGGCTCAGCGGCCATGGCTCATGGGCCCAGCCGCTCCGCGGCACGTGGGATCTTCCCGGACCGGGGCACGAACCCGTGTCCCCTGCATCGGCAGGCGGACTCTCAACCACTGCGCCACCAGGGAAGCCCAGGAAGAAGTTCTTGAATAAGGCACAAAAAGCAAAAGATAGAAAACAACGAATCAATTCTATTAAAGGATAAAGCTTTTAATAACAAAAGACCCCGAAGCAAAATCAAAAGACAAGCCATGGACTGACAAAAGGTCAGAAACTAGAACTTCATGCCATACAATGTAACTTTTATGAGAAGTTCAAAAATGCATTGTACCACACTGTATATGCTGTGTGTGTGTGTGTGTGTGTGTACACATGTGTAAGAATAGAAATCTACATATTAAAATGTACAAAAACAGGGAAAAGAAAGATCATGACTGCTGGAAGAAGGGAGGGGAAGAAGATTGTGGTGATTTCCATTTTATTGGTAACACTTTATCTTTAAACAAATCTGAAGCCAGAAAGGGTTTTTTTGTGAACTCCTTGTACTTATTTCTTTTATTTTTGAGATAGTTATGATGTTAAGCCCATACTTTAAATCCCTCTCCACAGATATTTAATACTATTACTTTAAAATAACAATTTATATTTTGAAAAGAATCTATTTGAATAGATTACATTTTGAATATATAGGTAATACAGTAAAAAAATGTCAACTGTTCAAAATCCTAAATGTATTGAAAGTTATACCATGAAAATACTTCTTCCCATCCCTGTTCCCAACTACTTGGTTTCTTCCCAGGAGTTTACCAGTATTACTAATTTCTTGTTTATTTTTCTGTAATCAAGCAGTTATGTCTTCTTTCCCCCTTTCTTTTTACAGAAAAGGTAGCTTACTCTTTACTCTTTTCTGTACATCTTGGAAAGCATTTTGAATCAGAATAAAAACCTTCCTGCTCCTGTTTTCCTCCTCCATCCTTCTGAATGGCACTGCGTGGCATTTCATTATACCGATGGACCACACTTGATTTAACCCGTGCCTCCCACTTTTAAGGTTTTTGGCATTGCAAACAATGCTGCAATAAATACCTTCAAACAAATGTCATTTCACACAGATGTAAGCATCTTAGGATAATTTCTAGAAGCCACATGATAAGTGGCTGGACCAAAGCACATATACGTTTAAAATGCTGATAGGACTTCCCTGGCGGTGCAGTGGTTAAGAATCTGCACTTCCACTGCAGGGGGCACGGGTTCCATCCCTGGTCAGGGAACTAAGATACGGCTCGCAGTTTATATTTCCCCACTCTTCCAACACAATATGAATGTAGTTTTCATTTGCACTTTTCTTAGCATGAAATTGAGCATATATTTTAATGGCTAAAAGTATTCTTGAATTTAACTTTTTGTGAATTGGCTTATTCTTTTCTTATTGTTCTTTTCTTATTCATGTTCTTTTCTTATTGATTCACAAGCGCTCTTAAGTAAAATTAGACCTTTGACTTTAATGTGTGTTGAAGATATTTTTTCCCAATTCATCCTTTGTCATTTGACTTTGCCTATGGTAAGTTTCTGTCATAAAAACATTAAAAATTGTTATGTATTTTATGTTTTTAGTCTTTTCCTTATGGCCCGTGGGTTTTGTGTCATATTTAGAAAAGCATTATACGCCAAAGTTTTTATTAATTAATTAATTTACTTGGCTGTGCCACACAGCATGCGGGATCTTAGTTCCCGGACCAGGGATTGAACTCATGCCCCTGCAGTGGAAACACAGAGTCCTAACCACTGGACTGCCAGGGAAGTCCCTCCAAAGTTATTTTTAAACTCCACGTTTTTTTCTAGTACTTCAAAAAAAATAGATATTTGCCTATTTGGAATTTATCTTGGTATGAGCTGTGAGATAGATTCAACTTGTTCTTTTCCACATAGTTACACAGTTATCCTGCATGATTTCTTAAATAATCCATCTTTTCTCCCTTTAATTTGAAAAGCTACCTTTATCACATGGTAAACTATCAACATGTCTATTTCTAGATTTCTAATTTGATTCCATTGATGTACATATTCCTGCTCTAGTACCACTCTATCTTTATAATTATTCTTCTCCTCCATCTCAGATGGGATCCCTTCTGAATCTCACCAATATTCTATAGGACCCACCATGAAGCCCCAGAGACAAGGGCCTTACCTGGTCCAGGATCATATAACTTGGGCATAACAGGAAGGCGGATGGTCACTGGAAACTTGGCCACTGAGGACTTGGACTCCAGACTCACTGGAGAGAGAAATAAGGTCAGGTTGGGTGCACTGTGTCTGGGTCACTCCCCACGCTGCCCAGGAAGCCGACGGGATGCGGGAGTGGACTGGTGGAATGAGACTGAGGACCGCATAGTCTATGGCAGTGTGGCTCATAACCTGCTGTGCCTCCCTGGGGCAACCTGCTGATCACCTCCAAAACTCACGTTTCCTCCCCGTAAGAATCTGTTGGGTAAAGTGGGCTTGGAATCAGAGGGATGGATTAAATTTGACTTTGCCTTGTTATCTGAAATTCCTTGGATAAATCACTTCACCTCCTTCTCCATCTACAAAAGCAAGATAATACTACCTGCCCCATTTTATACCTCACAGGGTCATTTTGTGATAAGAAACGTTTGAAAATCTGAAGGTGAAGAGAACTTTGCCTCTAGTTTGTGCTCATGGGAAATCTGTCCCACACTTCATTTTTTCTGTTGGTGTCCTGGGAAGGCATCCTGTGTAGCTGCTCAAAATGGGAACGGGTGCCTTGAATTCAACCAGAAAGAAACTGGGGCTGCCCTGCCGGTGGCAGGAGTTGTTCTCCCAGGAATTCTGGGGATGGGAATGGGGACTGGGATGGGAGGAAGAAGACAAAGCCACTGACCTGGGGGCTTCTAGTTCCCCACATCCCTCTTTCCTGTTAGTGCCCAGGACAAAATACTGATGCATAGACTGCCTCCCATCTACTGCAGCCAACATCTTCAGGTTTGCTTGCTACTGAGAATGAGGAACAGAACTGGATGGTTTCTAGGGACACAGCATGAATGATCTGTCTTCATGGAGAGTCGAGCAGGCATTTTGCCTGTCCTTTCCTTTGAGTCACTCTATGTGGTCAATGGCAATGTGGGGGATAGCACTGGGTACAGTAATTGGGAAGTTAGGTGTTTAGAGTTAGAAACAGGAGCTAGAGAGGCAGGCTTCCTGGAGGAGGAAGACTTTGAGGGCCTGATGGTGTTTTTCTGGGTCCCTAAGCATTTTGGACAGGTCCCTAAGCATCCAAGGACAGCCTCTCACCTACATCCACCCTGCAGCGCTGATACTCTGTGCTTGTGTATGTCACGTGCTGGAGTATGAAATTCAAAAGCTTCCGGTTACTGGTCGAAATGTTCAGCTGCTTCTGGCCTCTGCCCTGTACCACACTGTCTGGGATGTCAGCGAGGGTGTTCAGTGTCCCCAGAGAAGCTGTCAGGGTGACCTAGGGTGGATGAGATAGAAAGATGAAATGCAAAGAACAGCACATACCCAGAATGGCCAGTAGGGAGCAGAGTGCATAAACACAAGAGGAGAAGGATCACGGGTGCCCCTGAAACCTAGGGTCTGGCTCTGCGGTTGCTGCCCCAGCCCCAGTAAAGAAGAAACAAGTTCTAGGACCTGGTGTGTTCAAGGGCCATTTCTGAAGCATTCTTAACTCTTGCCTTGCAGGATACCATTCTTAAAGATTTCTTCCTACCCTTTCCTACCCCGGCTGCTCATATATATATCTATCTCTCCCTCTCCCTCTCTCTCCCTCTCTCTCTCTCTCTCTCTCTCTCTGTCTCACTCTCTCTCTCTCTCTCTCATTTATTTATTTATTAAAATTTATTTATTTATGGCTGCGTTGGGTCTTCGTTGCTGCGCACGGGCTTTCTCTAGTTGTGGCAAGGGGGAGCCACTCTTCATTGCAGCGCACAGGCGCTTCTCATTTCAGTGGCTTCTCTTGTTGCTGAGCATGGGCTCTAGGCATGCAGGCTTCAGTAGTTGCGGCACATGGGCTCAGTAGTTGTGCCGCACGGGCTTAGTTGCTCCACGGCATGTGGGATCTTCCCAGACCAGGGATTGAACCTGTGCCCTCTGCATTGGCAGGCAGATTCTTAACCACTGTGCCACCAGGGAAGCCCCATGGCTGCTCCTTTTGAATTCCGTTTGCCGACTCCTTGTCTATCTGACCTCCAAAGAGAGTTTTTCAGGGTTTGGTTCTGCATCCTCTTCCCTTCTTAATCTACACCTTCTCACTAGAGGAGGCAGCAGCTTTAAATACTATTCATATGCTGATGGTTTAAAAATGTACATCTTCAGGGACTTCCCTGCTGGTGCAGTGGTTAAGAATACACCTGCCTGCAGTGGTTGAGAGTCCGCCTGCCGATGCAGGGGACACAGGTTCGTGCCCCGGTCCGGGAAGATCCCACATGCCGCGGAGCGGCTAGGCCAGTGAGCCATGGCCTTTGAGCCTGTGCATCCGGAGCCTGTGCTCTGCAACAGGAGAAGCCACAACAGTGAGAGGCCCACGTACCACAAAAAAAAAAAAAAAAAAAAAGAATATGCCTGCCAATTCAGGGGACAAGGATTCGATCCCTGGTCTGGAAGATCCCACATGTTGTGGAGCAACTAAGCCCATGCGCCGCAACTACTGAGCCTGTGCTCTAGAGCCTGTGAGCCACAACTACTGAGCCCACGCGCCATAACTACTGAAGCCCGCGCACCTAGAGCCTGTGCTCTGCAACAAGGGAAGCCACCACAATGAGATGCCTGCGCACCGCAATGAAGAGTAGCCCCCGCTCGCCGCAACTAGAGAAAGCCTGCGTGCAGCAATGAAGACCCAACGCAGCCAAAAATAAATAAAGTAAATAAATAATTTTTTTTTTTAAGTACATCTTCAGCTCCTATCTTTCTGAAATCCAGCTGCTTCGTTGGTTGCTCTGCTAGGAAGTTTCACAAGCAGCTCAAACTGATATCTTCAAAACTGAACTATGTTTTTTTCTCAATAAACCTGTTTTCCACCCCGTCCCTGGCTCTCCTTGCCTTGTGAATGGCATCTCCACCCACTCAGCTGTTCCAGTCCCCAAATGAAGTCATTCTTGTCCTGCTCTTTCCCCAACACCTACAGCCAATCCATGAGTGAGTCCTGCCCGGTCCACCTTCAACATGTAGCTAGAAGCCATCTGCTTCTCTCCATCCCCACTGCTACTCTCTTCCCTTGCCTTCTTGTCTTTTGCAACAGCCAGTTATCTTTAGGAAAAGTAGCCTAGATTATGTCATTCCTGCTGAAAACACTTTAGTCATTCGAGAGGTGCTTTCTGAGATCCAAACTACAGGCACTGGGAAAAGAGCAGTGAATAAGACAGACTCCCTGCCTTCAAGAAGCTTATAGTCTAGTGAGGAAGAGTGGCAATAAGCATATCATGACACATATAAAGTAATTCAGGTATAATAAGTGCCATGAAGAAGGGAACACAGAGTAGAGACAAAGTGACAAAGGTGTAGGGGGCAGCGGCGGTGAGGGTAGTTGCGGGGGAGGTGTCTAGAGGCGCCCTCTGGAGGACAGAGCAGCTTTGCTCAATCACCACCTATTACAGCCCCGTGTGGCATGCAGAAGGAGGAAAACTAAATTTCCCAGACTCCTTTTCAGTTAGGGTCTGGATGTGATTTACATCCCACCCCTTAGACATACTTGCATAGACCTTGATTTGGAGCTATCTTAAATGGGAAAGAAGGGCCAGCCACAGAGCATCCACCTTGCTGGCACTGACCCGAATAGAGGCAATACAGCCCGGCTGTGGCCGCAGCTTCCTCTTGTAGCTGAAGGCAGCAGGACCCTTGGTGGCCCAGTCCTCTGGAAGTCCTCCCTGGAACTCCAGCTACCCCACGGCTGGAAAATTCTTGACGTCTATAGGCACCCTTCCCCCTCTCCCCACCATGGACTCACGTCTAATATTTAATCAGGATAGAGACTCTGTCAAAATCTGAAACCGGCTACCATGGGGGGAAGAGGGCACAGGCAGTGAGCAAAGGACAGGATGCCAAGTGCAAAAGGGAGCTGGGAAGGGGACCCTTGTCTCATAGATGGGAGCATCTGGTCCTTCAAACTGGAGACCTGGAGAACACAGGAAAAAGGACAAAAAACAACATTTGAGAGGATGCCAAGGACTCCCTGATGCTCTCACCTTCCTGACTGACTCCTACACATCCCTCCAGAGGCCCTTTAAGTGTCACCTATCCAGAGAGTTTGCTGACCACTCCCCTCTCACCAGGGCTCTATTAGATGGTGTCCCATGGTCCTTCTCAAATTCCAGCAGTTCTAAAGCCACCAATGCCCACCCTCAGTTTTGGATGGGTGCTGTGAATTAATCCAGTCCCTTCTAGGTATCTCTGTTACTAAAGGGAAGGAAGCAATAGATAAATAATGAATTATCCTGAACACGCTCAGTTTCCTGGAATAGTCAAATTCATAGAGACAGAAAATAGAATGGTGGTTGCCAGGGACTGAGGGGAAAAGGGAGTTACTGTTAAATGGGTGCAGAGTTTCAGTTGGAAAGATGAAAAAGTTCTAGAGATGGTTGCTGGTGATGGTCGCAGAACAATGTGAATGTACTTAATGCCACAGAATTAGACACTTAAAAATGGTAAATTTTATGTTATGTATGTTTTACCACAATAAAAAAAGAACTACCCAAAATGGCAAATCATTTTTTAAATGACTATTCAAAAACACTAGCAATTCATCCGAAATGATTTTATTTTAGAATCTATCTCTGTTCTTATAATATGATCAGTTCAAGCTCTAATTCAGACATATTCTTCTTATGTGGCCTCAGATAACTCTGTGAAGTTGGCAAAATAATATTTACCTCACAGGGATGTGATGCTGAACTAAAAGAGTGTGTAAAATTCCCTCGTAGAGGAGAGTTTTAACTGGCATAAATATCCTTTGCCATATGCACTCCCTGGAGATGGGCTCATGCTTTGCCTGCTCCCATGATGCTGGAGGCCACCAAAAAGCCAATTATGTCCCAAGATTCCTCGATGCACATAGATTTCTGTCCTCTTCTGTTATCTCGGATACCCAGGGAGGTCACAGCTACTAAGGGCGATTCCCAGTGGTGGCAAGAGTGAGACTAAAGAGTGAGACTAATTCCCAAGAGTTTGTGCATCTGAGTATAGTTTATCCAGAGTGTAATTACAACTGGGGGTGGGGGGCGTCCCTCAGACCGCAGGGGAAAATGTGAGGATCTTGAGCCCTTGAAGGGTTGAGGTGAGGAGAAAGCCCCATGCAGGATCTTCTTTCCTGAGCATGGGGGACTGACTAGCAGAAAAATTTCCCAGAGCCGGGCCTCTTGGATACCCCTAAATTGGTAGCCAGCGTATCAGCCATTGAAAGCAGGTGCCTCAATGACTTGGCCCAGCCCGCTGTCCCCTGGAAAGCTTAGACACTTTGTGTGAAAGGGGCTTGTAAGGCAATATCTTGCTTACTCACTTGTCTGCCGCCAAGGGACACACAGCCATTGATATTCATGTATAATAGTGGTGTGTGAGATCTGGTTGTACTGACACAGGAGAGTCAATTGTTGAATTTTCAGGAACTTTGAAAGCCAGCTTTTAAACACAGCCAGTAATAAAAATTAAATTATATACATTTAAAATTAAATACAATGGGAACACAGGTAATAAATACTCAAAACTCTCCACTTCCAAATTATTTTACTACATTTTCCTATTATTCTGCTCTTGAGGTTATTTTCATCTATTGTGTCTGTGTGGTGGAGATATTTTATAACTGGAATTCAGTGATATCTTGTCTGTAGCTTGAAATCAGCCACAGTGTGATTATTAAACCACAGAAATTGGCAGACACTACAAGCCACTATCAAAAGACCATTGTGAAACATTTACACCACTGTTCATACTTCTCCCCCCAACATCCATAAACACACCTCCACACACACACGCAACACACAAATGTCCACCCCTCTTCTAAAAACACAAACTAATACACTGTACAAACTTTCTGCACCTTGATGCGGAAAGGTGCTATTCTACTTCACCTTCTAAAGGTACAGCGGGATCTACTTCATTCCTTTTTAATGCCTGAAGCTTCATCCTCCAAACTGCTTCTCTTCCCTCAGGAAGTGAATCACACCCAGAGCTCTGTCCAGAGTCACACATCACCCCATGCCTCTTATTCATTCATTTCTTGACTTGCCCAGCACAGTGCTAAACTGAGGACAAAGAGATCAATAAAGTTCCTTTCCTGGAAGGGTGAGAACCCAGAGCCAGACTCCAAAAGCTAGAATACAAAGTCATCTGTTCAGTAACAGAGGTCAGGCCAGCTCTGAATGTCACCTTTTTCTTGAAGTTCCTTTTTCAATTCTCAGAGCTAGATGCTGTTCTCCCTCTTAAAACCTACCACATCCCTCCCTCTGACTGCTGTTATAACATTGAGCTTGGGATTGAACTCTTGAGTTCCATGCAATTTGCTGAAAACACTCCCTGGGCCACAGACTGCTCGTGTGCTCTGTGATGATGGTGGCGCAGGGAGGATGTGGTGGGGAGAGTGGCCACTTGACCCCGGTGGGAGGGCACAGTCTGTATCCCTCTATTATACTGTAAGCTCATTGAGAGATGTTGTCTAGATCAGATTGATCTTTTTTTTTTTTTTTTCGGAACGTGGGCCTCTCACTGTTGTGGCCTCTCCCATCGCGGAGCACAGGCTCCGGACGCGCAGGCTCAGCGGCCATGGCTCACGGGCCCAGCCACTCCGTGGTATGTGGGATCCTCCCAGACCAGGGCATGAACCCGTGTCCCCTGCATCGGCAGGTGGACTCTCAACCACTGCGCCACCAGGGAAGCCCGAATTCCCAAGTTTTATAAATCTTTATTGAAGGACTATTTCCTCAATTCTCTTTACTTGGTTTATTCCTAATAGTTCCTTCCAGGGACCCTGCAAGAGCGGGAGTGCCTTCCTTCTCTCCCTGGACCCACACCCTCAGGAGACAGTAGGGAGAGCTTCTGTTCCACCTCAGGGCCCAAGAGCCCTCATAGTCTGCATTACCTCCTCTGAAAGTGTTCAAATTCAGCCTGTCTCCTCAGTTTCACCGCAGGGAGGTCACTCTGGCCATAGGCATCCTCAAAGTTATAGCTTCCCTGATGTCTTGAGGCTTCACATTTGCACTGGTTTTTCGGGAAGAGCCTAGAACAAGATGAGGACTAAGGTCACGGATTGGGTGGGTGGGCTGGTGGGTAAGGCGAGGCCTGAAGCCTAAGCCAGTGTGTTTTTCCCCTCAGACTCTCCTTTCCCATAGCCACCGTCTGGGTTGCGTTGAGACTCTAGAATGACAGCAGTGGCTGTTCCCAAAGACACAGGGAGGGGAAGGAAGGGGAAAGGGCAAGAAGGCCCTTCTCTCAAAACCAACGTATGGCTACCAAAGGGGAAACATGGGGGGAAGGGATAAATTAGGAGCTTGGGATTAACATAGACACACTACTATAGATAAAATAGATAACCAACAAGGACCTACTGCATAGCACAGGGAACTCTACACAATATTCTGTATATAACTGAATCACTTTGCTGTACACCTGAAACTAACACAACATTGTAAATCAACTAGACTCCAATAAAATAATAAAAAATAAATTTTATAATCCAAAAAAAGGCCCCCCTCTCTTGAGTCATCTCCTGCACCAAACTTCTGCCACACTGCACGGCTTGTGCTATCTTAGTTCCCGACCAGAGATCGAGCCCAGGCCCGGCAGTGAAAGCTCAGAGTCCTAACCACTGGACAGCCAGGGAATTCCCCAAGCTTCTTTAAACTTGAGAGTCGCAGGAATGTCAGTGGCATCTCAGCAAGCCCGACCAGAAGAGGAGGCCAGAGGGACAGAAAGGCAGCATCTTTCCTGTGGTTTGGGTTAAACAGGCCCTCCAAAATCGTAAGGGACTTCGTTCGCTGGGAACAGAGTCCGTGCCCTGCAGACCAAGCCTCTTCCTGGTTCCGTGGTTTGGAATCACGTTCGCAATCAACACAGGTGCAGGAAGGTAGGGAACTGGCTGTAAAGTGGGCACAACAGGACACTGTGAGCCACAGGAAGGAAAGGTCAGACCAAGGTGGAATAACTTGTTATCTCACCAGATTCCATCATAGGCAAAGAGGCTCCTGACATGTTCCTCAGGTAGAAGCTTCAGCATCCCGGCAGCCGGAGCAGGGTGAGGGAGCCGTGGTGTGTGGTTACTGGACTGTGTATAAAGGTATACACTTCTGAACATAAATAACACAACACCCAGGACCAAGAGTAAGACCGGCATCTTGAGGATCCACAGACATCTACGGCTGTTGGGACACAAAAGAGCAAAGGCTGTTAAAGTTATTTTTCTTGATTATGTAAACAAAAAAGACTTGATTGTGTAATACAGACGGGAACAGTAACTGGAGGAAAAACGTCAGTTAAACCTGTATCTTACACTACTTAGCAAGATTGATTTCTGTTAAATAGAAGAGTAAATAATCAATTTGCAACAGAGAGACTCAATAAAAAATCAGAAATAAAAGAATAGGCGGGGGCTTCCCTGGTGGCGCAGTGGTTAAGAGTCCGCCTGCCGATGCAGGGGACACGGGTTCGTGCCCCGGTCCGGGAAGATCCCACATGCCGCGGAGCGGCTGGGCCCGTGAGCCATGGCCGTTGAGCCTGCGCGTCCGGAGCCTGTGCTCCGCAACGGGAGAGGCCACAGCAGTGAGAGGCCCGCGTACCGCAAAAAAAAAAAAAAAAAAAAAAGAATAGGCAAAAAGAGCCCAAGGGGAAATAAAGAGTAAGGTTTGCAATATTAATGTCAACACAGTTGAATTCGAGGCAAAAATATTAAGTGGGACCAAAAGGATCACTTATCATGATCACATGCATGATCCAGAAAACAGATGCAGAGGTCATGACCTTTATCCATTAGATAATAGCATTAAAGCACACAAAGCAAAGAACGGCAGGACATGGAAGGAGAAGGATTACAAATACGAAGACAGTCATAGATTCTAACCTTCTCACATCTAACACTCTAAAATCTCAGTCCTCAACGGATCAAGTCTCAAAACTATATAAAGCAATAGAGCCACTAAATTATAGAACTCATATTCTGTGAAAGAGCTTTTAGAACATTTACAAAAATGGGCCACTTATTTGAACACAAAGAAAACCATAATAAAGTAGAAATCGTTCAGATTATACACTCCACACTCTGACAAGTACAATCAAAATGAAATCTGTAATAATAAGCCCCCTCTCCCAACAATGTGGAAAAAAATGTTTTAAAGCTTTCCAAAGCAAGTGTTTGAATCAAGGACAACATTAGGACAAAAATATAAAACTAATGAAGGTACTACATACAAAACTGTGGAACACACTAAAACTATACTGAGTGGAAACTTTGAAGCTTTAAATACAAATTTCTGATCACAAGACATAAAATTAATAAATTAAACAATCAAATAAGAAGTTTGAAAATAGATAACAAAATGAATCTAGGAAAAGCAGAAACAAGGACTTAATAACAATGCAAATGGAAAGTGGCAAATTAGAAAAAAACCTGAAATGAAATAATTGCTAAATCTAAGCACTGAGGAGAAAATTTTTGAGATATCTGCCTACTTTATAACCTCCCTGCTCTAAGACTCTTCTCCTGACCCACAGAGGTGACACCTGTGAGTCCAGTTGTACCACACGATGCTCCCCTGGCCATGGCTGATTGGACCAAGGGTGGACACCTCTGAGCTGGGCTGATCAGCCAGAACTTATTCCCAGGAATCGGGAAGCAGAGATATTGATCAGTTAAACCTGGTCCCCTGAACTGAGAATAGAGGGTAGGAGAGAAGGCAGAGGAGATAGAAGATAAGCAACACAAGAAGCCTAGATCTTGAATAGCTAGATGAAAGAGATGACTTTCTAGAAAACCACAAATAACCTATACAGATCTGTAAAAGTGAAAAAAAACTGAGGAAGTTGTCAAAGGCCTATGTACTCAACAAAGTCCCAAATCCATGTTTCATAAGTAAACAACTCAATGCCGATTTATAAAAACCAGTTTTAGGGACTTCCCTGTTGGCGCAGTGGTTAGGACTCATGCTCCCAATGCAGGGGGCCCGGGTTCAATCCCTGGTCAGGGAACTAGATCCCACGTGCATGCCACAACCAAAAGTTCGCATGCCACAACTAAGGAGCCAGCAAGCCGCAACTAAGGAGCACACGTGCCGCAACTAAGGAGCCAGCGAGCCACAACTAAGACCCAGCACAACCAAATAAATAAATTAAATAAATATTTTAAAAAAAGTTTTACAGCGATGCAAATGTAGGTATAGATGAATAATGATGTAAACATGCTAAACAAATATTAGCAAATACAGTACAGTGGTATCCTAAATGAAAGATTCACCACTAACAAATGGAGTTTTCTCTAGGAGAGCAAGGATGTCTCAGTGCTATAGTGTGGCTGAACCACTCTGACTCCATTTTGTCAGCTTATCTTAGGCCCACAGTCCTACTCGCTTCCCTTTCTTTTCTTTTCCTTTTTTAAAGAATGACAGCGTCATCAAATTCATGACACAATTTTCAACCTAACAAAAAGAAACAAATCACCGACAACAGAGGGACGTGGTCTTGACCTTTTTGAGGGTTGGGTTTTTTTCCTTTTGCCGTCAGGAAATAAAACTAAGAATTATGTCACTGAGTAAAAACGAAAGTGGGGAGAAAAAAATTCTCCAGGTAAATGGCTTCTCTGGTATTCTATAGTTTTTTTCTCCTTCAACTGTTACCTGCTCCCTTTTCCATGTCATCGAGCCTACTCACAAGGAATGTGCCCAAGCAAGGTAAGTTTCCTATCAACTTTTCCCCTGGCCTTTTCAGTCCTGGAAGGACGCCTTTTGCTGACGCAGATGGTTAATGGTCATGAGAGCCCCAAGGGGAGGGGAAAATAACCCGGTTCCCATCAATATGGACATGATTCTCCCTAGTAGTCAGATTCTATTTTTAGCTTTGGCCCTTTAAATCCCCCTGTACCCTCTTCTGCAGCACAGAGCGCAGCTTTGAATGCCTATGGATCAAATGCCTCTGGATCCTCTGCCAGATCCAGCCCATATGTAAGTTACCCACAATAAACTTCATAACTGCACTTCATGGAGTTGCCTGCTTCGTTTTCCGGTATCAAAGTTCATTCTCAGTTAGAAGGATATTATTCGATGTCTCTGTCTCCCAACAATCACACAATTTATTAATAAATTTCACCAAGAGAAAATTCAGGTCAGGAGAAAACCCAATATGATTATATTGACAGATGATTTTTTTTAAATAAATTTATTTTTGGCTGCGTTGGGTCTTCGTTGCTGCACGCGGGCTTCTCATTGCGGTGGCTTCTTTTGTTGCAGAGCACAGGCTCTAGGCACGCGGGCTTCAGTAGTTGTGGCTCGCGGGATTTAGAGCGCAGGCTTAGTAGTTGTGGCGCACAGACTTAGTTGCTCCGTGGCATGTGGAATCTTCCCTGACCAGGGATAGAACCCGTGTCCCCTGCACTAGCAGGCAGATTCTTAACCACTGCGCCACAAGGGAAGCCCTTGACAGATGATTTAAAAAGTATTTAATAAAATCCAACATCCATTCTTAATTTGTTAAACATCCCTCATTTAAGAAAGGACCAAAAACAGTTTCCCAAGGCAATAGAAAAGCAAAAATAAACAAATGGAATCTAATCAAACTTACAAGCTTTTGCACAACAAAGGAAACCATAAACAAAACAAAAAGACAACCTACGGACTGGGAGAAAATATTTGCAAATAATGTGACTGACAAGGGCTTAATTTCCAAAACATACAAACATACAATTCAATAACAAAAAAACAACTCAATCAAAAATGGGAGAAGACCTAAATAGACATTTCTCCAGAGAAGACATACGGATGGCCAAGAGGCATATGAAAAGATGCTCATCATCGCTAATTATTAGAGAAATGCAAATCAACACTACAACGAGGTACCACGTCACACCAGTCAGAATGGCCATCACTAAAAAGTCTACAAATAATAAATGCTGGAGAGGGTGTGGAGAAAGGGAACTCTCCTACACTGCTGCTAGGAATGTAAATTGGTGCAGCCACTATGGAGAAACTAAATCAGAGCTACCATATGATCCAGCAATCCCACTCCTGGGCATATACCCAGACAAAACTATAATTCGAAAAGATACATGCACCCCTATGTCCATAGCAGTACTATTTACAATAGCCAGACCCCCTGGAAACAGCCTAAATGTCCGTTGTCAGATGAATGGATAAAGAAGATGTGGTGTGTGTGTATATATATATATAATATATATATATAATACACACACACACACACACACACACACACACACACACACACAATGGAATATTACTCAGCCATAAAAAATAAAATAATAATACCATTTGCAGCAACATGGATGGACCTGGAGATTACTGAGCAAAGTAAGTCAGAAAGAGAAAGACAAATACCATATGATATCACTTATATGTGAAATCTAAAATATGACACAAATGAACATATCTATAAAATTGAAACAGACTCACAGACATAGAGAACAGACTTGTGGTTGCCAAGGGAGAAGTGGGAGTGGGGGAGTGAAGGACTGGGAGTTTGGGATTAGCAGATGCAAACTATTATATAGAGAATGGGTAAACAACACGGTCCTACTGCATAGCACAGGGAACTATATTCAATATCCTGTGATAAACCATAATGAAAAAATATGAAAAAGAATATATATATATATGTACAACTGAGTCACTTTGCTGTACAGCAGAAATTAACACATTGTAAATCAACTATAATAAAAAATTTTTAAAAAGAAAGGACCTAAAAGAAATGACACCACACTAATAATCGTAAGCACACCTAACATCTGGATCTTGGTTTACATGCAGTATTCCCTTCTAAAGGAAATCAGAGCCCCTTGGAGAAATGGTTGATTCTGGCTTTGGGGCAAGGAAAATTCAAAGCAAGTCTGGAATATCCTGTGGTGTCAGAAAGGAAGGAAGCTATCTAAGAAGACCACAGTTATGTCCAAAGAAAAAGAAGCCAGTTTAGGGTCTTCTACCAGCCATATTTGGGACAATTGATACATCAACAAGAACAATGGCTATAATTAACTATAACACATTGAATAAAATAAAATAAAACCCATGAAGCTTCCCTGGTGGCACAGTGGTTGAGAGTCCGCCTGCTGATGCAGGGGACACGGGTTCGTGCCCCGGGCCGGGAGGATCCCACGTGCCGCGGAGCGGCTGGGCCCATGAGCCATGGCCGCTGAGCCTGCGCGTCCAGAGCCTGTGCTCCGCAACGGGAGAGACCACAACAGTGAGAGGCCCGCGTACCGCAAATAAATAAATAAATAAAACCCATGAAGCTAATGATACCCAAGGGAAAAAAATGCAAGGGGTGAGTGGGGTACTTAAAAAAAAAAAACTTTTTAATTATAGAAAAAAATCCAAGTAAATACAAAAAATAAAGAGAAAAATAAAATAAATTTTACTGTACCCATTACCCACCTTCTACTCCTGTACAAAATGGATTTATCTATTTCTTTACCTATTTCCCTCACTTCTCAAATCATTTTGAAGAAAATCTTGACATCATATAATTTCATCAGCAAATATTCTGTCTCTGAAGGGTAATGTGGTAGTTTTGTACTCAAATGAACCGAGCTGGAACCACGTTTCCTTGAATTCCCTTCCCTGTGTAACGCCAGGTTAGTGATGGCCACAAGAGAAGTTTGCATGAGATTTAGAGGCACTGCAGGTACTGGCAAGTTCCATCCACTTGATCCTCTTTCCCTCGACTCTGGGTCCAGCACTCCTTCCCAACTACTGGTCCTGCTGACCAGCTACCCCAGGTTCACTATCAGAACTTCCTCTGAGAATTCACAGTAGTGGTAACCATGAGGGACAAGCTTTCATATACTTCTCCAGCAACTCTGTTTGTGGCTGTACTCCAGAAAAACAGATGCTTCTGAATTCTTTCTTTTTTTCTTTTTAAAATTTATTTATTTCTTAAATTTTTGGCTGCATTGGGCCTTTGTGTCTGCGCACAAAAAAAACTTTCTCTAGTTGCGGCGAACGGGGTCTACTCTTCGTTGTGGTGCGCAGGCTTCCCATTGCGGTGGCTTCTCTTGTTGCAGAGCATGGGCTCTAGGTGTGCGGGCTTCAGTAGTTGTGGCACATGGGTTTAGTTTCTCCGCAGCATGTGGGATCTGCCCAGACCAGGGCTCAAGCCCATGCCCCCTGCACTGGCAGGCAGATTCTTAACCACTGCGCCACCAGGGAAGCCCTGCTTCTGAATTCTTGCAAGTTCCAGCTCATTCACCTGTGACAAGGTGGCTGGTGACTTTTCTCTAATTCTTTTTTTTTTTTTTGGAACTTTTTTTCCCCAGCTTGTCCCACAATTGTGTTAATTCCTATAAAAAATATTTCTTATTCTGCAATACTCATAGAAGTTTTCCTTCTTTGCTTAAGGCTTCAGATAAGGGTTCTTACACAGACACACAATACCATTATCAGCTAAAAATCTAACAATCATTCTCTAATACCATCAAATGTCCATAGAGTTTAACTTTCCCTTTTGTCTTTTTTTTTTTTTAAGGATCAAAGCAGAATCCAAATAAGGTCCATACACGGGTTGATATGTCTCATCAGTTCCTTTTAATATACAGATTCCCCTATATCTATTTTTTTTCTTGCAACTTATTTGTTGAAGGAACCATGTTGTTTATCCTACATGATTTGGATTTTCCACATCTGGACTGTGCTGATTTCAGCCCCCTGGGTCATGTTCCTTTGTCCCCTGAATTTTCTATAAATTTGTAGTTAGATCGAGAGGCTCAGTCAAATTCAGGTTTGATTTCTGAGAAAACTACTTCATAGGTGATGGTGTGTGCCCCTCCATCCGGGAGGCGAGGCACAAAATAGCTCATCATCTCTCTTTCAGGGGATATTAGCAGCCATTTGATGCTTGCCCAAATCACTGGTTCTGAGTATTTTTGGTCTCAGGACCTCTTTATAATCTTCAAAATTATGGAGGACCCCCAAAGAGCTTTTGTATTTGTGGCTTATTTCTGTCAATGTTTACCATTTTGGAAATTAAATTTGAGGAGTTTTTAGAAATATTTATTAATTTAGAAGTAAAATAATAAACCCATTACATGTTAACACAAATAACATATTTTATGGGAAAAAAACTGCATTTTTCCAAATAAAAAGTAGGGAGAAAAGTGGCATCGTTTAACATTTTTGCCTATCTAATGTTTAGCTTAATAGATAAAACGAATCCTCACATTGTTTCTGCATTCAATCTGTTATGATATGTTGTTTGGTTGAAGTATATGAAGAAAATACGGCCCCACACAGATGTATAACTGGAAAAGGGAGAAACATTTTAATCGCGTTTTCAGATAATTGTGGATATTCATCTTTGATACCACACCAAAAATCAAGAAGTGGTAGTTTCTTAAAAGATTAGCAGCCCTCCAGGACCCCCGACGGGGCCCTGCACTCCTGGAAGCTCCCTCCCCCGGCGCCCCCTCCCTCCCAGAAGGCCTCGGGGCAGAGCGGTCCTACACCCTGCGCCCAGAACGGAGCCCGCGTTTCCGCAGAGCTGGAACTCCTGGCTCGGGGTCTCTTCCTCCGCCGTCGCGGAACTGCCCCGGAGCCCAAGGAGAGGGCGGCCTCACTGAGGCTGCCGGCTCTGGAGAGCCCCCGGCGGCCGAAGCTGCGACAGTAGTGGGGACAGCGGGCCGGAATCATCGTACCTGGGGGGGTTTGGAGAAGATGGCGGAAGAGTAAGACGCGGAGATCACCTTCCTCCCCACAGATACACCAGAAATACATGTACACGTGGAACAACTCCTACAGAACACCTACTGAACGCTGGCAGAAGACCTCAGACCTCCCAAAAGGCAAGAAACCCCCCACGTACCTGGGTAGGGCAAAAGAAAAAAGAATAAACAGAGACAAAAGGATACGGACGGGACCTGCACCAGTGGGAGGGAGCTGTGAAGGAGGAAAGGTTCCCACACACTAGGAAGCCCCTTCGCGGGCGGAGATGGCGGGTGGCACAGGGGGAAAGCTTCGGAGCCGCGGAGGAGAGCACAGCAACAGGGGTGCGGGGGGCAAAGCGGGGAGATTCCCGCACAGAGGATCGGGTCGGCCGGCACTCACCAGCCCGAGAGGCTTGTCTGCTCACCCGCCGGGGCGGGCGGGGCTGGGAGCTGAGGCTCGGGTTTCGGTCAGAGCGCAGGGAGAGGACTGGGGTTGGCGACTTGAAAATAGCCTGAAGGGGTTAGTGCGCCACGGCTAGCCGGGAGGGAGTCCGGCGAAAAGTCTGGACCTGCCGAAGAGGCAAGAGACTTTTTCTTACCTCTTTGTTTCCTGGTGCGCGAGGAGAGGGTATTAAGAGCGCTGCTTAAAGGAGCTCCAGAGACGGCGCGAGTCGCGGCTAAAAGCGCGGACCCCAGAGACAGACATGAGACGCTAAGGCTGCTGCTGCCGCCACCAAGAAGCCTGTGTACGAGCACAGGTCACTCTCCACACCCCCCTTCCGGGGAGCCTGTGCAGCCCGCCACTGCCAGGGTCCCGGGATCCAGGGACAACTACCCCGGATGAACGCACGGCGCGCCTCAGGCCGGTGCAACGTCACGCTGGCCTGTGCCGCCGCAGGCCCGCCCCACACTCCGCGCCCCTCCCTCCCCCCGGCCTGAGTGAGCCAGAGCCCACGAATCAGCTGCTCCTTTAACCCCGTCCTGTCTGAGCGAAGAATAGACGCCCTCAGGCGACCTACACGCAGAGGCGGGCCCGATCCAAAGCTGAACCCCGGGAGCTGTGAGAATAAAGAAGAGAAAGGGAAAGCTCTCCCAGCAGCCTCAGAAGCAGCGGATTAAATCTCCACAATCAACTTGATGTACCTGCAGCTGTGGAATACCTGAATAGACAACGAATTATCCCAAATTGAGGAGGTGGACTTTGGGAGCAAGATATATTATTTTTTCCCCCTTTTCCCCTTTTTGTGAGTGTGTATGTGTATGCTTCTGTGTGAGATTTTGTCTGTATAGCTTTGCTTTCACCATTTGTCCTAGGGTTCTGACCACCCAGTTTTTTATCTTTTTTTTTTTTACTTTTTAAAACTTTTTTCTTAATAATTATTTTTTATTTTAATACTTTATTTTATTTTACCTTACTTTACTTTATCCTCTTTCTTTCTTTCTATTTTTTCTCCCTTTTATTCTGAGCCGTGTGGAGGACAGGCTCTTGGTGCGCCAGCCAGGCGTCAGGACTGTGCCACTGAGGTGGGAGAGCCAGGTTCAGGATAGTGGTCCACAAGAGACCTCCCAGCTCCACGTAATATGAAACGGCAAAAATCTCCCAGAGAGCTCCATCTCAACGCCAAGACCCATCTTCATTCAACGAGCAGCAAGCTACAGTGCTGGACACCCCATGCCAACAACTAGCAAGACAGGAACACAGCCCCATCCATTAGCAGAGAGGCTGCCTAAAATCATAATAAGGCTACAGACACCCCAAAACGCACCACCAGACGTGGACCTGCCCACCAGAAAGACAAGATCCAGCCTCATCCACCAGAACACAGGCACTAGTCCCCTCCACCAGGAAACCTACACAACCCACTGAACCAACCTTAGCCACTGGGGACAGACACCAAAAACAACGGGAACTACGAACCTGCAGCCTGCGAAAAGGAGACCCCAAACACAGTAAGATAAGCGAAATGAAAAGACCGAAAAACACAGCAGATGGAGGAGCAAGGTAAAAACCCACCAGACCTAACAAATGAATAGGAAATAGGCAGTCTACCTGAAAAAGAATTCAGAATAATGATAGTAAAGATGATCCAAAATCTTGGAAATAGAATAGAGAAAATGCAAGAAATATTTAACAAGAATCTAGAAGAACTAAAGAGGAAACAAGCAATGATGAACCACAATAAATAAAATTAAAAATACTCTAGAAGGGATCAATAGCAGAATAACTGAGGCAGAAGAATGGATAAGTGACCTGAGAGATAAAATAGTGGAAATAACTACTGCAGAGCAGAATAAAGAAAAAAGAATGGGGCTTCCCTGGTGGCGCAGTGGTTGAGAGTCCGCCTGCCGATGCAGGGGACACGGGTTCATGCCCCGGTCCGGGAAGATCCCACATGCTGCGGAGCGGCTGCGCCCGTGAGCCATGGCCGCTGAGCCTGCACGTCCGGAGGCTGTGCTCTGCAACGGGAGAGGCCACGGCAGTGAGAGGCCCGCGTACCACAAAAAAAAAAAAGAAAAAAGAATGAAAAGAAATGTGGACAGTCTCAGAGACCTCTGGGACAATATTAAACGCAGCAACATTCGAATTATAGGGGTCCCAGAAGAAGAAGAGAAAAAGAAAGGGACTGAGAAAATATTTGAAGATATTATAGTTGAAAACTTCCCTAATATGGGAAAAGAAATAGTTAATCAAGTCCAGGAAGCACAGAGAGTCCCATACAGGATAAATCCAAGGAGAAACATGCAAAGACACATATTAATCAAACTATCAAAAATTAAATACAAAGAAAACATATTAAAAGCAGCAAGGGAAAAACAACAAATAACACACAAGGGAATCCCCATAAGGTTAACAACTGATCTTTCAGCAGAAACTCTGCAAGCCAGTAGGGAGTGGCAAGACATATTTAAAGTGATGAAGGAGAAAAACCTACAACCAAGATTACTCTACCCAGCAACGATCTCATTCAGATTTGATGGAGAAATTAAGACCTTTACAGACAAGCAAAAGCTGAGAGAGTTCAGCACCACCAAACCAGCTTTACAACAAATGCTAAAGGAACTTCTCTAGGCAAGAAACACAAGAGAAGGAAAAGACCTACAATAACAAACCCAAAACAAGTAAGTAAATGGTAATAGGAACATACATATCGATAATACCTTAAATGTAAATGGATTAAATGCTCCCACCAAAGGACACAGACTGGCTGAATGGATACAAAAACAAGACCCATATATATGCTGTCTACAAGAGACCCACTTCAGACGTAGGGACACATTCAGACTGAAAGTGAGGGGATGGAAAAAGATATGCCATGCATATGGATATCAGAAGAAAGCTGCAGTAGCAATTCTCATGTCAGACAAAATAGACTTTAAAATGACTATTACAAGAGACAAAGAAGGACACTACATAATGATCAAGGGATCGATCCAAGAAGAAGATATAACAATTGTAAATATTTATGCACATAGGAGCACCTCAATACATAAGGCAAATGCTAACAGGCATAAAAGGGGAAATCGACAGTAACACAATCATAGTAGGGGACGTTAACACCCCATTTTCACCAATGGATAGATCATCCAAAATGAAAATAAATAAGGAAACACAAGCTTTAAATGATACATTAAACAAGATGGACTTAATTGATATTTATAGGACATTACATCCAAAAACAGCAGAATACACATTTTTCTCAAGTGCTCATGGAACATTCTCCAGGATAGATCATATCTTGGGTCACAAGTCTAGCCTTGGTAAATTTAAGAAAATTGAAATTGTATCAAGTATATTTTCCAACCACAGCGCTATGAGACTAGATATCAATTACAGGAAAAGATCTGTAAAAAATACAAACACATGGAGGCTAAACAATACACTACTTAATAACCAAGTGATCACTGAAGAAATCAAAGAGGAAATCAAAAAATACCTAGAAACAAATGACAATGGAGACACGATGACACAAAACCTATGGGATGCAGCAAAAGCAGTTCTAAGAGGGAAGTTTGTAGCAACACAATCCTACCTTAAGAAACAGGAAACATCTCAAATAAACAACTTAACCTTGCACCTAAAGCAATTAGAGAAAGAAGAACAAAAAAACCCCAAAGTTAGCAGAAGGAAAGAAATCATAAAGATCAGATCAGAAATAAATGAAAAAGAAATGAAGGAAACGATAGCAAAGATCAATAAAACTAAAAGCTGGTTCTTTGAGAAGATAAACAAAATTGATACACCATTAGCCAGACTCATCAAGAAAAAAAGAGAGAAGACTCAAATCAATAGAATTAGAAATGAAAAAGGAGAAGTTACAACAGACACCGCAGAAATACAAAGCATCCTAAGAGACTGCTACAAGCAACTCTATGCCAATAAAATGGACAAACTGGAAGAAATGGACAAATTCTTAGAAATGCAAAACCTGCTGAGACTGAACCAGGAAGAAATAGAAAATATGAACAGACCAATCACAAGCACTGAAATTGGAACTGTGATTAAAAATCTTCCAACAAACAAAAACCCAGGACCAGATGGCTTCACAGGTGAATTCTATCAAACATTTAGAGAAGAGCTAACACCTATCCTTCTCAAACTCTTCCGAAATATAGCAGAGGGAGGAACATTCCCAAACTCATTCTGTGAGGCCACCATCACCCTGATACCAAAACCAGACAAAGATGTCACAAAGAAAGAAAACTACAGGCCAATATCACTGATGAACATACATGCAAAAATCCTCAACAAAATACTAGTAAACAGAATCCAGCAGCACATTAAAAGGATCACACATGGGCTTCCCTGGTGGCACAGTGGTTGAGAGTCCGCCTGCCAATGCAGGGGACACGGGTTCATGCCCCGGTCCAGGAAGATCCCACATGCCGTGGAGCAGCTGGGCCTGTGTGCCATGGCCGCTGAGCCTGCGCGTCCGGAGTCTGTGCTCCGCAACAGGAGAGCCACAACAGTGAGAGGCCTGCGTACCGCAAAAAAAAAAAAAAAAAAAAAAAAGGACCATACACCATGATCAAGTGGGGTTTATTCCAGGAATGCAAGGATTCTTCAATATACGCAAATCAATCAACATGTTACACCATATTAACAAATTGAAGGAGAAAAACCATATGATCATCTCAATAGATGCAGAGAAAGCTTTCGACAGAATTCAACACCCATTTATGATAAAAACCCTGCAGAAAGTAGGCATAGAGGAACTTTCCTTAACATAATAAAGGCCATATATGACAAACCCACAGCCAACATCGTCCTCAGTGGTGAAAAACTGAAACCATTTCCACTAAGATCAGGAACAAGACAAGTTGCCCACTCTCACCACTATTATTCAACAGAGTTTTGGAAGTTCTAGCCACAGCAATCAGAGAAGGAAAAGAAATAAAAGGAATCCAAATCAGAAAAGAAGAAATAAAGCTGTAACTGTTTGCAGATGACATGATACTATACATAGAGAATCCTAAAGATGCTACCAGAAAACTACTAGAGCTAATCAATGAATTTGGTAAAGTAGCAGGATACAAAATTAATGTACAGTAATCTCTGGCATTCCTATACACTAATGATGAAAAATCTGAAAGTGAAATTAAGAAAACACTCCCATTTACCACTGCAACAAAAAGAATAAAATATCTAGGAATAAACCTACCTAAGGAGACAAAAGACCTGTATGCAGAAAATTATAAGACACTGATGAAAGAAATTAAAGATGATACAAATAGATGGAGAGTATACCATTTTCTTGGATTGGAAGAATCAACATTGTGAAAATGACTCTACCACCCAAAGCAATCTACAGATTCAATGCAATCCCTATCAAACTACCACTGGCATTTTTCACAGAGCTAGAACAAATATTTCACAATTTGTATGGAAACACAAAAGACCCCGAATAGCCAAAACAATCTTGAGAACGAAAAATGGAGCTGGAGGAATCAAGCTCCCTGACTTCAAACTATACTACAACGCTACAGTAAACAAGACAGTATGGTACTGGCACAAAAACAGAAACATAGATCAATGGAACAGGATAGAAAGCCCAGAGATAAACCCACGCACATATGGTCACCTTATCTTTGATAAAGGAGGCAGGAATGTACAGTGGAGAAAGGACAGCCTCTTCAATAAGTGGTGCTGGGAAAACTGGACAGGTACATGTAAAAGTATGAAATTAGAACACTCCCTAACACCATACACAAAAATAAACTCAAAATGGATTAAAGACCTAAATGTAAGGCCAGAAACTATCAAACTCTTAGAGGAAAACATAGGCAGAACACTCTATGACATAAATCACAGCAAGATCCTTTTTGACCCACCTCCTAGAGAAATGGAAATAAAAATAAACAAATGGGACCTAATGAAACTTAAAACTTTTGCACAGCAAAGGAAACCATAAACAAGACCAAAAGACAACCCTCAGAATGGGAGAAAATATTTGCAAATGAAACAACTGACAAAGGATTAATTTCCAAAATTTACAGGCAGCTCATGCAGCTCAATAACAAAAAAACAAACAACCCAATCCAAAAATGGGCAGAAGACCTAAATAGACATTTCTCCAAAGAAGATATACAGACTGCCAACAAACACATGAAAGAATGCTCAACATCATTAATCATCAGAGAAATGCAAATCAAAACTACAATGAGGGTGGTGGCGCAGTGGTTGAGAGTCCGCCTGCCGATGCTGGGGACACGGGTTTGTGCCCTGGTCCGGGGGGATCCCACGTGCCATGGAGCGGCTTGGCCCCTGAGCCATGGCCGCTGAGCCTGCACGTCCGGAGCCTGTGCTCCGTAACGGGAGAGGCCACGGCAGTGAGAGGCCCGCGTACCACACACACACAAAAAACACACACACACCAAAAAAACTACAATGAGGTATCACCTCACACCAGTTAGAATGGGCATCATCAGAAAATCAGGGTCTGGGGTGATGCTGAGGGTGGAGGAGTGGTGGTGAGTAATGGAAGATGCTGGGAGAGGGGTGTTTAGAGGGTTGACCCAGAGAAGGTTGCCCAGAAGAAGAAAATTAGAATTCCTGTAATTTCTCGGGGGCTTTGGGTAGGTTTCTTGGGGGCTGGTTTTGAAGCCAAAATCTGACTCTTAGTAATGGAAATTTTGGTGTGTGTGTGTGTGTGTGTGACTCTCATTTTCCAGCCCTAAGTCAATGAATTTTTTGTACACTGTTACATTAAAATCCACTGGTATGACTTGGACTTTGAATGAATCTTTTACCTACTCATGATTTTATTACACTATACATTAGTCATATGGAAAATATTGGTTAACTGAGTTATGCTGATCCCCCAAATGCTTATGCATTTATTTATTTATCTATTTATTTATTTATTTATTAGCTGTGTTGGGTCTTTGTTGCTGCGCACTGGCTTTCTCTAGTTGCGACGAGCGGGGGCTACTTTTCCTTGTGGTGCTCGGGCTTCTCATTGTCGCAGCTTCTCTTGTTATGGAGCACAGGCTCTAGGCGTGAGGGCTTCAGTAGTTGCAGCACGTGAGCTCAGTAGTTGTGGCGCACGGGCTTAGTTGCTCCGCAGCATGTGGGATCTTCCTCGACCAGGGCTCGAACCCGTGTCCCCTATATTGGCAGGCGGATTCTTAATCACTGCGCCACCAGGGAAGCCCTGCTGATGTATTTTTAATGCAATATCGAGAATTCACATTCATTAATATCAACACCAATCTCATAGAAAAGTCTTTAAATATTAAGACTGTCAAACTCATTGCGGTGGAAATAAGTTTTACAAAGTTCTAATTTATGGAAAGCTTGAACTTTATGATTGGCAACTAGTACTGGCAACTGGTGCATCACATGGTCCATTTTTTTGAGAAGACATCTACCCAGTACAGAAGTCTGAATAACCAGCTTATTCTATTTCATTCTTATTCTTTCAAGCAAAAAACAAATTTCCTTTAAAAAGCATCTACTTCAGGGGCTGCCCTGGTTGCGCAGTGGTTAGCAATCCGCCTGCCAGTGCGGGCACATGGGTTCGAGCCCTGGTCTGGGAAGATCCCACATGTCGCGGAGCAGCTAAGCCCGTGCACCACATCTACTGAGCCTGTGCTCTAGAGCCCGCGAGCCACAACTACTGAAGCCCGCGCTCTACAGCCAGTGCTGGGCAACAAGATAAGCCACGGCAATAAGAAGCCCGTGCACTGCAACAAAGAGTAGTCCCCGCTCACTGCAACTAGAGAAGGACTGGGCACAGCAAAAAAGACCCAACGCAGCCAAAAACAGAAAAAGAAAAAAAGAGATTTCCATTAAAAAGCAGCTACTTCAGGGTCTTCCCTGGTGGTGCAGTGGTTAAGGATCCACCTGCCAGTGCGTGGGACACGGGTTAGAGCCCTGATCCAGGAAGATCCCACATGCCACGGAGCAGCCAAGCCTGTGTGTCACAACTACTGAGCCTGTGCTCTAGAGCCCGTGAGCCACAACTACTGAGCTCACGTGCCACAACTACTGAAGCCTACGCGCCTAGAGCCTGTGCTCTGTAACAAGAGAAGCCACCACAATGAGAAGCTCACACACCACCATGAAGAGTAGCCCCCTGCTCGCCACAACTAAAGAAAGCCCTCCTGCAGCAATGAAGACCCAACACAGCCAAAAATAAATAAGTTAAAAAAAAAAAAAAGAAAAGCAGCTACTTCAGCTCGCTACTCAAATTGCACAAGCACTTTTTCTTGAGACAACAATCACTGCACTTCAGTCTCTGTCAGGAATGTTTTACGTGTACCTATCATCAAAAAATCTACTTAAAATTGACAATTTTTTAAAAAAAAATCAATCGATTTTACTGTTTCATCAAGGATATTCTGAAGTAAACTGGCTTTTTTCCCTGAGTGTGGTGGGAAAGTACAACTCCCACCAGTTCAAGCTAAGGTACCAGCAGCAGTTTTGCCCATCATTGCCTTTGCATCATCAGTGCAAATGTCAGCACAGTGAAAAAAGCAAGTAGCATCTTACTATTATCATGAAATAGTTTTCACCTTGCAGACTCCCCGAGGGTCACTGGGACCCTCGGGATTCTACGGCCCACAATTGGAGAAGCCCTGCTCTAGCGCATTCTTCTACAGGCTTTTCCTTCCCTAATTTTAGAAGCTCTTGGTGTATAGAGATATTCACCTTTTGTCTGTGGTGTAAATAGCTAAGGTTGTCTTTCCCAATTTGTCACTTGTCTTTTTTCTTTAAAAAAAAAGTTTAATTGTGGGAATAAACATAAAGTTTACCACCTTAACCATTTCTAAGTGTACAGCTCAGTAACATTGTTACTTTAGTAGTTACTTTAGTGCAAGTATACTGGTGACAGATTCCCTCAAATGTTGCTTGTCTGAAAATGCCTTTATGGGCACCTTCATTTTTGAATAGTTCTGATGGTATAGAAGATATTTCAGTGTCTGGCTTCCCGTATAATCTGCTGGAAAGTTAACTAACAATCTCTTTTATTTTATTTATTTATTATTATTATTTTTTGCGGTACGCGGGCCTCTCACTGTTGTGGCCTCTCCCGTTGCGGAGCACCGGCTCCGGAAGCGCAGGCTCAGCGGCCATGGCTCACGGGCCCAGCTGCTCCGCAGCATGTGGGATCCTCCCGGACCGGGGCACGAACCCGTGTCCCCTGCATCGGCAGGCAGACTCCCAACCACTGCGCCACCAGGGAAGCCCCAAAGCCAGATACTTTTTAATAAAAAGGAAAACTAAAAAGGCAAAGAAAAGAAATAGTTTCTTCGGAGGAAGAAACGTTACTTCCCCAAGGCCACAAAGGCCAGCCGCCTTAAGATCATAGAGATGTAAATTAAACAGCAACAACATCATTTAAAACCCAGACCTTTTGTTCACGGTTTCAGCTGCCCATATGTGAAAGGAAAGTCAAGTTTGCCGAGCACTTGCCAGCGTTAAATTCGTTGGCACCAGGAATGTGGGGTGAGGGAATGAGGAAGGTGCTGGAATGAAAGCCTTAGCCAGGGACTTTCGGCGACACGAGGGCTGCCTCCTTCCCCTCGCTCCGCCACAGCCTCTGTACAACGTGTGCTTCATTTTAGTGCTCATAAAACATCATCTGACCAGCACGTTTTTGCATTGTCGGGAGACACCTTCCTTGTTAGCGTTAAATGATCGTTCTAGTTTTGAAAAAGAAAAAGTAAACTTTGGGGATAAAAGGCACAAAATGTATTTTTGATCCTTCTTCCTGGTTTATAAAAACTAAATGAGCCCTCCAAGTCTACTTTTCCCCCGTTAATTAATATGCTATGCCTTAGAGACTTTAGCGCCCGGAGCCCCAAAACAGACGCTCACTCTGCCTCGAGGCTGTCGCCTGAACCTGAAAACCTACTTTTCGAAACCCCTGACTCCAAAACCCCGGGCTGTTTTCTGAAGCTGCGTAAGAAGGAGCAGCCTAGGTTTCCCGACTGCCCGGAGCCCGCGGTCCCCTCGCCGGGGACCCACATCACCAGGGACCCACATGTCCAGCCCTGGTCAGAGCGTCCGGGTTCCATGCCGCCCCCCACGCTCGGCACCACAGCGCTACGCACTCCAAGCACGAGAGGCAGCCTCCACGTCGAATTTTCCACCTCGAAAACCAGTGTTCCCTGGAGAGCAGCGCTGGAAAACGAGCAGGGGCTCTCAATACCGTCCCCAGGTACTGTCTCCTCGCTGCCCCACCTACGCAGGGGACCGGTTGGACTTAATTTAGAGACCGGCTGCCCCCTCCCTCGGACCTGGATTCCGCGGCCCCCGCACCTGGCCGCTTCCCGACGGCGCGTCCGGCTGGCCAAGTCTGACCTCCCACTTTTCTCTGCTTCGGGGACACTCACCCGCACGAAGTCATCCCGAAACCCGCCGCCTCGCACGTTCCGAGGTGGTGGAGCCGGGCAGTCACCCCGCCGATTGTCCAGCCCTTGGCACCGACCCGGGGTAGAGGAAGCCGCGAGAGCTTGGGTCGAACCTGTCCACGTCACCACCAACCCCCGCCCACCTCCTGGGTCTTGCCTTCCGCCCAGCTTGGCGCCAGTCCGTCCCAGCATCTTTGTGGTCTTTTGGGGACGACCGCACCTTGCAGGATCTTAGTTCCCGGACCAGAGATCGAACCCAGTGCCCCCTGCAGTGGAAACCCCGAGTCCTAACCACTGGACCGCCAGGGAATTGCCGAAAAGGTGACAGTAATGACCACAGCCCCTGCTTGTGATAGATACTAGGCAAGGGCTTGGGGGCTAAACGCTTTATTTACGTTGTACCATTTATTCGTCGCAACAGCCCCAAGAGACGAGTGCTGTTATTAGCCCCACTTTTAGGATGGGGAAGCTGAGGAGAAGTGGGGTGATCAGCTAGTAGGTGGAAGAGCTGGAATTCGAAGTGAGTCTGGGTGACTCGGAAGCCCCGGGCGAGTGGAGCAGTTTCCGTCCCTTGTACGCGGAACCCCCACACCGGCCAGACGCCACCTTGTTGGTGGTCCGAGGTGAAAGTAGGGGCCTTTCTGCGGAGAACCGCGTGGACCCTGCGTTTTACCACGCGGCACCCGCGCTTGCCTTCTCCCGGCCGGGTCACCAGCCCTGGGCTGTCGGAGCCCGTCCTCGCAGCGCTCTTCGAACGCGTAGCGCACCCTACCCAAGGGCTGCAGTCCCGCTCCCGCGCTTCTCTCCCAACTTCCCAGACTCGGTCTGGGACCACTTCTCCCGCTCGGTGGGTAAACGGAGTTCCCGCTCCACCTTAAGGAGCAACAAAATCCCTGCGCCCACCTCTAGCCTCCCTACCATCGCGGCCTCTCGCTTTCCTTCCCATTGAAACCGTATCCACCTGTCCGCGAGCCTCACTGCCTCTCGCGCAGCTCAAGCTAGAGTTCCGTCTTTGCTCCGCCTCCACCTCGCTCCGCACTCCACACCCCACCGGAACAGTTCCGGCAAAAGACGCTGGGAGGAAAACTGCAGTGGGTTGAAACCCTCTAACAGCCCCTTACAGCCACTTAATGCCTCTGTCTGGACGAGTCTGGTGAATTTCACATGAACTTAGCATTTGCCGGAACCTTTTCATAAGCCAGGTGCGGTGCTGGGCGGCTTCCTGTGCTTCATCTCAAGTGCGATTGTACTGTATTTTACTATGACCCAGCTTAAGTCACAAACATAACCTTGCTTTAAACTAGACAAAACAATGGCACTGGGCTTCCCAGGTGGCACCGTGGCTAAGAATCTGCCTGCAATCCAGGAGACACGGGTTCGAGCCCTTGTCCAGGAAGATCTCACATGCCACGGAGCAACTGAGCCCCTGCACCACAGCTACTGAGCCTGCGCTCTAGAGTCTGCGAGCCACAACTACTGAGCCCATGCGCCACAACTACTGAAGCCCGCGCGCCTAGAGCCCATTTTCCGCAACAAGAGAAGCCACCACAGTGAGAAGCCCGAGTACCCCAACGAAGAGTAGCCCCAGATCGCCACAACTAGAGAAAGCCCCAGCGCAGCAACAAAGACCCAACACAGACAAAACTATATAAATAAAATAAATAAATTTATTAAAAAAAAATAAAACAAAGGCATTTAAAATGCTTGCAAAATGACCGGTGTTTCTATGTGTATATAGTACGTCCTTACTTATACCCTGCCGTGTCCCAAAAAGGAATTTAAGACAGAGACATAAAATAGAATGTCGTGCAAATAAAAGAGAAAAATGACAGTCAATCAGTCAAACCAAATAAGTCTGGAAAGAGATCTGCTACCAGAGGGATCTACAACCTTGCTGCAGGTGAGTCCCAAATTCGGCTCAGAGCTTCTCAGCAGCCGGCAGAAAAGAGAAACCCTGCTGGAGAGAGTTCTGAAGCAGCTATTATAGGTAACTATTTTCTAGGAATAGCTGTGAGAGGGATACTATGCTTTCCCGGGCAAGACTAATCAGCAAAGCGCTGTACGTTGTACTATTTGCCACGTACATGTAATAAAAACACCTCACCGTTTACCAAGGGCTTTCACATGCATTGTCCTTCTTAATTCAACGGATAATAAAGCTGTGAACTGCTTCGCAGATGTGAACACCCAGCCTGTGAGAGATTTCATGACTTGTTCAAACTTTTGTGGCCAGCCTCGAGCTAGGACTTGCACCCAGGAGTTGTGTCTCTAAGGCCAGTGCTGACTCCACTCTACCGCGCCCCACCCCCCCCCCCAGCTCTATCTAAATGGGGAGCTCTTCTTGTGACTTGGAAGTGGGACTGGGTTAATTCAGCCAGATTAACTCTTGCCTCACAGAAGTATTGTTGAACCGAGAAGGACCCTGTGGGGTCCTCCTGGGCACAAAAGCCTTTTGGGTGTCCCCTATTTCTTTTCTTTTTTTGAAATTTTTAATTTTTTTTAAATTTTATTGAAGTATAGTTGATCAGGTCCCCCATTTCATATTTGCAGGATAAAGGCTTCAGCCTTCTAGACCTTCCCTGACTACCAAAGAGCAGATTCAAATAAGGAAATAGGGAATGCAGAAACAAAGGAGGAACTATCAAGAAACTATAGTGCAGCGATGGGGCAAGATCCTGGTTCCTCCTCAGGGAATATACATAAAAATACCTTTGAGTTCTTCTACAGGAAGTAAGGCCCCCACCCAAGCGGAGGTGGTAACTTCAGGCTGAACACAAGATTCTGTTGCCAACCAGGGTTCTTGGTCTTCCCCCATCAATAGAAATTGATTAAGAGGCCAAACAAGAAATTCAGGCAAGGCTTTATTGGGGCCCCTGCTGCAGCAGGGAGGGGGAGCAGAAAACAAGTAACAGGTTCCCTTTCTGGCTCCAGAGGAGAGACGAGGGGGGATGAGCTGGTCCCTCACAGGGGGTGAGGGTAGGGGGTGTGTCCAGGGGTCTAGCCAAAGGGGTGGCTTAGGAGGTTTACCCACCCTTTTGGCTGTGTTGAGTGCAGGGGGCATGCGCAGTACCCTGCTTTTGCTCCCGACACCCTGGTATTTGCTCCCACTCTTCAGAGATGGCAGCTGGGGTTTTTTTTTCGTCTTTTTGTATCTTGTCCATCATTTGCCCCAATTGCGCATGGACGCAGTTGTTTTTAGTCTCTTATGGTTTCTTTGTATTTTGTTGCTTGAGGAGACTTTTGTCCCAGTGCAAGCACTGCAGCAAAGTGTCCCAGGTCCCAAATCCCAGCCTGTCTCAATTCCTGGAACACCAACCATTACCTCACTACCAGCCAATCGGAATAAAGTCACACACACTGCAGCCCTCACCCCAAATTTTGCCTAGAAAATCTTCTCCCCGAAAACCATTGGGGAGTTAGGGGTTTTTGAGCACGAGCCACCCATTCTCCCTGCTTGGCTCTGAAATAAACCTTTCTCTGCTCCGAACTCCGAAGCCTCAGCTTGGCCTCATTGTGCACTGGACACAGAACTTTTCTTCCGTAACATTGTGACCTGTGATTTTGGTTCCAGGGTGCATTCTTTGTGATGGGCAGGAAGGGGAAGTTAGCTAAGTGAGGATGTTTGCTGGTTTTCAGCTCGATTAGCCAGGGGTTTAAACACCAGTTCCCCATGGCAAAAGCCTGGCTGTGGTCCCTGGGTGTCTAGACCCAGAGCCAAGCAGTGTTCGCTGCTGCCCTGAGACATAGGGAAGAAGGGGCCCCTCCCGTCTACCTGGAGCCCTAACATGTGGCCAGGTCTGTGCACATCTTACACCAGGTGCTGTCTGGGCCAGCCTGAGGGTGGCCTCTCCCAGGATGACTTCAGGCTTTTTCATGGTGGCTGGTTACTATGTATTTTACCACCATAACAAGACCTCCACTTCTCCCTATGTGTGGGCCCATTTCTGGCTGTCACTTGATAAATTGGCAAGTTCTTAAGTCATTTGAACCTCCTCTGTGTTTGGTTATTCTAGCCACTCCCAGTGTCCCATTACACCCACCTCCATTACTGGTGTCACTGAGTCAAAGGCCAAACTCTTTTTTTTTTTTTTTAATTGATGTATAGTTGATTTACAGTGTTGTGTTAATTACTGCTGTACAGCAAATTGCACAAACTAGGCACTGTTCATTGACTGAGTGGATGATTACCTTGACTGGTGGAATTGCTTTCTTATCCACATAGTCACTAGCCCTTCCTCCTCCCCAAATCTAGTCCTTGCTGATGCTCAATAAATGTATGCTGAAATTATTTTTATATAAATTTATTTATTTAGTTAGTTTTGGTTGCGTTGGGTCTTCATTGCTGTGCTCCGGCTTTCTCTAGTTGCGGCGAGCAGGGGCTACTCTTCGCTGCAGTGCGCGGGCTTCAGGCTCTAGGCGCACGGGGTTCAGTAGTTGTGGCTCTCGGGCTTAGTTGCTCCGTGGCATATGGGATCTTTCCGGCCCAGGGCTTGAACCCGTGTCCCCTGCATTGGCAAGTGGATTCTTAATCACTGAGCCACCAGGGAAGTCCTATGTTGAAATTAAAAAAAAAAAAAAGAAGGTGGGGGTCAGCTGTTCAAAGGACTGAAGGAGCAGGGACAAAATACCCTGGTGTTGGTTTGCAAACTGGCCCGTGTACACGGAGGGCAAGAAGCGACTGAAGAAAGCAGCAGATCACTCCAGACTGGTAGCTGGCAATTGAAATGAACACATCCCCTCCCTGAAGCTGGCCATTCCAGCAGATGTTTTGCAAGACTGATGGCCCTTTTACTTTACTTCCTTACTGCCTCTCCCTCTCTGATACTGTAAGAGAAACTGGCAGCCAGACCCAGATAAGATGGTTTTTCAGAGACTCTAGTCTGCCACCTTCTTGGTCTGCCGGCTTTCCGAATAAAGTCATGTTCCTCGCCTCAACACCTCCGATTCACTGTGTGGTGAGCAGAGCGAGCTTGGACTCGGTAACACAGGGACCAGGTCAAATTCTTCTTTCGGTGTCCTTGTAGCACCCAGTACTTCCTGGTCGCCGTCCCGGGCAGAGTTTGTAAGTTATATTAATGTGCTCGTGTGTGTGTGTGCGTGTGTGTGTGTGTGTGTGTGTGTGTGTGTGTGTTTGCTGCCTGTTTCCAACATTCCCTGAAAACAAGGAACGTCACCACTTCTGTTTTGCTCTCCAGTTTATCCCTAGCGTAGGAGCTGGCTCATAGTTAATGTTCAAAACTATCTCATGGAGAAAGGAATGAACGCGTTTTGCTTTACCATTTGATGCTCAGAACAATCTCGGGCCTTCAGTGTTGTGTTTGTCTCATTTTCACATGAGGAAAGTGAGCTCAGAGACTTGTGAGGGGAGGCAGAGGGACTGGAGCCGGGTCTGCTGGATCTAAAGCCCTATACCTCCCCTGCTGCCTGTGTAGAAGGGAGGGTTTCTGTTTCTCCCATGGGAGAAACAGAAAGAGACAGAAGAGACAGGAAGAGACAGAAAGTCAGGAAGGATAGGGCCAAGTCTGGAACAGTGAAACGAGGACTGAAGTGGAGGATACTGCCTCGCTGTCTTTAGCCTTAACTTGAGTCAAGAAGTGCATCACTGGGAATTCCCTGGTGGTCCAGGGGTTAGGGCGCCATGTTCTCACTGCTGAGGGCTCAGGTTCAACCCCTGGTTAGGGAACTAAAATCCCACAAGCTGCAAGGTGCGGCCAAAAAAGAAAAAAAAAAGTGCCTCACTGATGAGGACCGAGGGGAAAAGAAAGCAGACTTGAAAGGCTGCGGATTTCTTCTCAATTGTCTTCTGAATTCTCTGGATGCCTTCAAGAGGCAGAGTGTACTGGTTAAAAGGTGAACTCCAGAGCCTGGCTCTGCTCCTGCCCCCTACCTGCTGTGTGGCCTTGGACAAGTTCTTCAACATCTCTGTGCTTCAGTACCCTCAGCTGTGAAAATGTGGATGATAATATCACTTACCTCATGAGATTGTTTTAAGAATTAAGTGAGTTAATACATGTAAACTGCTTCAGACAGTGCCTGCAAGTGGTACTCTCATAGTAAGTGTTGGCAATTATTATTTGAAGGGCAGCTTTTTTTTTTTACATCTTTATTGGGGTATAATTGCTTTACAATGGTGTGTTAGTTTCTGCTTTATAACAAAGTCAATCAGTTATACATATGTTCCCATATGTCTTCCCTCTTGCAGAAGGGCAGCTTTTTTTTTTTAATTTTTTTTTTTTTTATACAGCAGGTCCTTATTAGTCATCAGTTTTATACACATCCTTGTATACATGTCAGTCCCAATCGCCCAATTCACCACAGCACCACCACCACCACCACCACCGCTTTTCCCCCTTGGTGTCCATACGTTTGTTCTCTACATCTGTGTCCCAATTTCTGCCTGAAGGGCCGCTTTTGTGCTTTGAAGTCTCTGTAACTACTAGGGTTTAAGTTAATATTTTTTAAATTTTATTTTTTATTGAAGTCTAGTTGATTTACAATGTTGTGTTAATTACTGCTGTACAGCAAAGTGACTCAGTTATACATATATATATTCTTTTTCATATTCTTTTCCATTATGGTTTATCACAGGATATTGAATATAGTTCCCTGTGCTATACAGTAGGACCTTGTTGTTTATCCATTCTATATTTACCAGTTTGCATCTTCTAATCCCAAACTCCCAATCCTTCCCTCTCCCAACCCCTCCCCCTTGGCAACCACCATTCTATTCTCTATGTCCCTGATTCTCTTTCTGTTTCATAGATAGGTTCATTTGTGTCATATTTTAGATTCCACATATAAATGATATCATATGGTATTTGTCTTTTTCTGACTCACAAATTAATACTGAATGTACTGAAATCACAACTACAAGCTCCATATTCAATGAGCAAATCTTATTATTTGTGGTGGAATGAATTATGGGTTCCAGTACTTCACTCCCCTGTAGAGTTCTACATCACATGCTCGCCATGGCCTCAGGGCGGGCCAAGCCCAGCAACCCTGGGTTCAGTCACAACACTTGCTTGAGCCAAGTGGATGTTAGCAGAGGCTGAAACACGTTTGTGTGGGTCGGCTTCTTCTCCTGAGTTCCAGTGACCTGCCCTTAGAAGAACACGCCCCAGCTAGCTGTTGTCCCTTCAGCTTTTGACTCTAGAAGAAAACCCAGGAAGGGGATTCAAACCGAACCCATGGCCAGGAGCCAAGACCAACTGACGAGCAGTCTATAGCAGAGTCACCTAGCTGAGCACAGCCTAGGTCTGCTGAAACGTAGTTGATCTTTGGACGCCACAAACTTGAGAATGAATGCTTGTAAGCATTTCTGGGATGGTTTTTTTTTTTTGCAGTACGCGGGTCTCTTCACTGTTGTGGCCTCTCCCGTTGCGGAGCACAGGCTCCGGACACGCAGGCTCAGTGGCCATGGCTCACGGGCCCAGCCGCTCCGCGGCATGTGGGATCTTCCCAGACCGGGGCACGAACCCGTGTCCCCTGAATCGGCAGGCGGATTCTCAACCACTGCGCCACCAGGGAAGCCCTGGGATGGTTTTTACACAGCACTATTTTGACAAAAGTCAACTAAGACATATTTCTATCAACAAGTCCAATACATTTTAATCCTAAGTTTTAAGGAAAACTTTGATTAATATTTAAAGTTCCTTTAATAATCGTATGCATCGGTCAATGTCAAGTTCACAGTTGGCTCACTCCAAAGGGTTTGGCTGAAGGGAGTTAGAATAAGAATTATTTACAGAGATGTGGGTAGGGTTAAAGAAACCAAAATGAGATGGTGAAACCTTTGGGTGAAGAGCAGCAGCAAGAAGCTGTTACCACCTTAGGCTGAGGGGCAAGAGGTGGAAAGAGGGATATTCCAATGACCTCCCACTCCAAAGGACACCTAATGGCATTGTCCACCCGTCATCTGACACCCCTGGGAAAACTGTCTATTTGCATGGCCCTTTAGTTAATTCAGAGGCCCCATGGAGACCCAAACGGCCGGTGAACGAGTGGGTACAGCTTGTTTGCAGTTTTTCATGAACACTTTACACAGGTGCTTCATTCAGCCGGATGGCACTGCATAAGCCTCAGGTTACCTGTAATACCACAGGGTTTAGCTGGGCACCTGGTGGCAGACCCAGGCTCGGGAGAAGCAGAAGCACCAAACAGAGGTGGTGAGCTGGGTCTGTCATCTGCTATATTAGCTATACCTCTTGTCTTTGAATCACCTGCAAATAAGATGTTAGAAATATGTACAGCTATATTAGAAACCAAGATAGCTATGAGGACTAAACTCATATATAAAAGACAACCTATTGGGAATTCCCTGGCAGTCCAGTGATTAGAACTCGGCGCTTTCACTGTCCAGGGACCGGGGGTTCGATCCCTGGTCAGGGAACTAAAATCCTGCAAGCTGCAAGGTGTGGCCAAAAAAAAAAAAAAAAAAAAAGACAGCCTATCAACTTGGATTATTAAAATGAGCTATATGATCCTCGTAAGGCACATCCCAAACCAAAATAAAACAAAACAAAAGGGGCACAGGAAGGTTAAACATAAAATGATGGAAAATATTTACTCGACAAATAGCTAACTGAAAGAAAGCTGGTAGAACAATATTAAAATCAGACAGGAAAATCTTAGGCAATGAATATTAACAGAGACAAGGAGCAATATTTTGTAAAGATAAAAGGAACAGTCTTAAAAGAATAGATAGTAATCAGGAAATCTTCTGTCTCTTTATAATAGAACCTCAAAATGTAATTATAGGGAGAAATTAACAAGCATCCAATTATAGTTGGAGATTTTAACGTAAACAGTTCAAGCAGACAAAATTCTAGTGAGGATTTACTAGAATCGAAAAATCCAGTTAACAACCTTGATCAAGTGTGTGTGTGTGTGTGTGCACGCGCACGCACGCTTATGTACACTGACATATATACACATACACACATATATGTACTCAAAAGAGAGAATATACATTCTTTTTAAGCACACACACATTTATGAAATGGACTGTTTACTGTGCCCCCCAAAATCTCCAAAAAGTCAGCATCTTATAGACCACATTCTCTAACCACAGTGCAGAGCAGTTAGAATCACACACACACACACACACACACACACACACACACACACACACGCCAGGAACCCTTATTAATTTGTAAACTGAGACACATACTTTAAAATGATGCATGCCTTAAAGAGGAAATCTCAATGGAAATTGCTAAATACTTAGAAGTGAACTATGGTGTGGTTCTGGTTTTTACCAGTAAGCTGAACTAACTATGGAGGGAAAATACCATGAAATGGGAAGATTGTGAAAAAACCTAGGGGTGGAGGGGTGGGTGGAAGGTATAGGACAGCAGCTTTGGCTCGAGGTTAGCCGAAGGTGGTTATATAAACTCAAGGAGGAGCTATTGGAGTTATGCCATTACCTTGGAACAATTCATGCCTGGCCACACCTGTGGTGACTCAGAGCTGTTCCAGGTGTCCTCAGAGTAAAATCAGGGCAGCACAAGCAAGTGAGGGGCTAAGGAAAACAAGGAGGCCAACCAACCTGTATATTCACTTCTCTCCCCAAACCTCCAGGAGATAGTTTCAGTTCCTAATTCTGTGAAACCATGACTGTGCATTTCAGTGAGAACATTCCTCCTTGTTCACTAGGACCTTCACATCCCCAAACACAAGGTCATGGGGGATGGGAAGAAAAATTATTCAAGCAAATTTTTATGTGTAATAGTAAGAGGACTGCTTCATCCTTCACTCCATGGTTCCCCAATCCGTGCTTCCAGGCTAAGGGGAAGAAGATGGCATGTACTGGCCACAGGTTTAAGGCATATGCCCTTTAGACGCAAGCGAAAGGGAACCCTGACTCGGGCCATGAACTTCAGAGGCCCTGTTGTGTTTCTCCTGTGGGGGCACTCTCATGGGAGGAAGAGTCTGGGCCAAGGGGATGTACCAACCCAGAGCCCACACACACTCAGGCCACTCTCTAGGTGCCCAGGACCCTGGAATTCCCTGCCCACTTCCGGAATCTGCACAGGCCTCTTCCCTAGGAATGTGTCACCACCATCAACATATACATCCCTAGACTCACAGAGTGGCCAAGCGTTAGCTATTTGCAGGGCGTGTGGATGGCGCTTGAGATGTGAAGGTTTGGTCTATACAAATTTAAGGAAAGACAAAGGCAGTGGTTGGAAAGGGAAGGGGCTAGACCACGGGCTGCAGCTGGACGTTGGTTTGCCTTGCACTACAGAGATCCGAAAACTCTCAATTCAAATTTGAGTTTCCCCTTCTAATCTGTACCTCTTAATCCCCTACACCTATTTCGCCCCTCCCCCATCCCTCTCCCCCGTGGTAACCTCTAGTTTATTCTCTGTATCTGTAAGGCTGTTTCTGTTACACTTGTTTGTTTCGTTTTTTAGATTCCACATATAAGTGAAAACATACAGTATTTCTCTTCCTCAGTCTGACTTAGTTCGTAATACCCTCCAGCTCCATTCATGTTGTTGCAAATGCCAACATTCCTTTTCATGGTTAATATTCCATTGTGTATATATATATATATATATATATATATATATATATATGTATATATATATATACCACAACCTCTTTATGCATTCATCTGTTGATGGGCACTTATTTTTTATTAATATTTATTTATTTGGCTGCGCCAGGTCTTAGTTGCTGCGGCATGTGAGATCTTTTAGTTGGGGGCATGCGGGATCTTTAGTTGCGGCATGTGGGATCTAGTTCCTTGACCAGGGATTGAACTCCGGCCCCCTGCATTGGGAGTGCAGAGTCTTAGCCACTGGTCCACCAGAGAAGTCACTGTTGATGGACATTTATGTTGCTTTCATAGCTTGGCTATTGTAAATAGTGCTGCAGTTAACACAGGAATGCACGTATCTTTTCATTTTCTTCGGATAAATACCCAGAAGTGGAACTACTGGATCTATGGTAGTCCTATTTTTAATTTTTTGAGGAACTTCCATACTGTTTTCCATGGAAGCTGTACCAATTTACATTTCCACCAGCAGTGTATTAGGGTTGTAAAGTACAGCACAGGCCATATAGTCAATATTTTGTAATAACTTTGTATCGAATTGCCATTTGTACACCTGGAACTAATATAATATTGTAAGCCAACTATATTTCAATAAAAATAGTAATACAGAAATAGAGAATAGATGCACTGGGGCTTCCCTGGTGGCGCAGTGGTTAAGAATCCGCCTGCCAATGCAGGAGACATGGGTTCGAGCCCTGGTCTGGCAAGATCCCACATGCCACGTTGCAACTAAGCCCGGGCGGGGCACCACAACTACTGAGCCTGCGCTCTAGAGCCCGTGAGCCACAACTACCAAGCCCACGTGCCAAAACTATTGAAGCCCTCGCACCTAAAGCCCGTGCTCCCAACAAGAGAAGCCACTACAATGAGAAGACTGTGCACCACAATGAAGAGTAGCCCCTGCTCGCCACAACCAGAGAAAAGCCCACGTGCGGCAACAAAGACCCAGCACAGCCAAAAATAAATAAATTTATTTAGTTTTTAAAAAAAGGAATAGATGCACTAAAAAATTGAGTTTCCAATTCATTATGAAAGTGTATTTGTTAAGGTAGGAGGGCAGAACATTTTATATTTGACTGCTAGCCTCATTTGTAACTTAAAGTATTTAGACACACGGTATGTCTGCCTCTTATACTCCTGCCTTAGCCTCGCCACTGGGCCTGTGTCCTGTGTGCTGTGGGACAGAACTCCAAAGGCACAGTGCTGTCTCCCAGCTAGCGTGTGGTTGAGTCTTCAGCAGACCTTTCTGCTGTTCTGTCAAGCCGCTTCTTCTGTGATGGGGCCACTTGTTAAGACCAGGAATTCTGTGAGCATGAACCCACTATCATACTTGCTTCACCACAAAACGTGTCCCCTGGTTGGCATTCCACATTTTATGGGGGACATCATGGTGATGGACGAAGCATTCTGTACAGGGGGTTCGGGCAGAAGTGCTGAGGGTAGGCGGGCAAATCTGTACCCGAACGTGTCTTATCCCCATGTGGACAGAGCACTGCCCTCCATGATGGGGAAGGGTCCAGTGTAGTCCACCCACCTTGCCTCCAGGTAGCCAGCTGGTTCCCAGGGGATTGGGGGAGCTTAGTGTTAGTCTCTGCTGTTGGCAGGTTCGGCACTCAGCAGTGGCAGAGGCCAAATCAACCTTGGGAAGGGAAGAACGTGTCTCCACTATGGCCACTTTGTACCTGGGCCCATTGAGCAAGCACTAGGGTGACTGGGCAGGGAAAACAACCCCCTGCCTGGTATTTACATCAATCCTAGTTAGGACCCTCCGGAGCAGAAAGGATCTGATATAATCAACCTGCCTCTGACTGGCAAGTTGGTTTCCTAAAGATGGTACCATTTTGAGGGTTTAGCCATTGTTTCTGCTGCTGACAGGTCAGACACTCAGAGGTAGCAGCAGAACGGAGACCAGCCTTGATGATGGGAGCCCACGCACAGGGCCATGCCTAGCTGCATCCCTGCCATTATGGCTACTCTGCTCATGGGCCCATTGGCAAGCATGGGGTGGGGCTGGGGGGTGGGGCAGGACAGAGGCTGGCTGGCCTCCACTGAATTAGTGTATCCACCTCATTGTTGAGTGCCTCTGAGGTGGATGCCCTCTTACGGTTATTGATGGAAAACATAAATATATGCACACTGATGCCCACTCCCACAGGTCCATCCGCACACATCTCTAGACCTCCTTTCTCTAGTCTTTCAATCTTGCTTCTTCCAGACCCCAGAGCATCCAGCCAAGCTATTCTTTATTATCCAGACATTCACGTATCTCTTAACCTCTGACCGCTTTACCATCTATACTATGATGCTGCCATTAAGATACAGCCTGTATCAGTTAGCTTTTGCTACGTAAAAAACTTCTCCGGTCTGAATGGTTTAAAAACAACAAGCACTTATTTTTTCTCATGATACTGTGGGTAGACTGGGCAGCTCCTCTGCTCCGGACTGGACTCAGCTGGAGCTGGGGCTGAATAACCTGAGAGCCTCATGGCATGTCTGATTGTTGGCAGGCTGAGTGGCCTAAGGAGACCTCAGCTGGAATTGAGGACCCTTCACATTTAGGAACCCTTCTGAGGGAGAAAGGTTCCCAACTTCAGTGAGGGCAAACCCTTCCCAAGTCTCTGCTTTCATCAATTTTGCTAATAATGTAACATCCTACAGAGCAAGCCACCTGGCCCAACCCAGACTGAAAGCGTGAAAAACAGGATCTACCTCTTGATGGAGGATTGGCGGTCACAATGAAAGGGGTGTGCGCACACCCACTGGAGGAATTTGTGGCCATTACTGCCATCTACTACATGGCTTTAAGATAAAGAAAAAGTCAAGTGTGTGGCTATCACACCCTTTTAAAAAGACCTCTGAAAAGATGAAGGCAGGGCCTAATAAATCCACTCAGCTAGACAGAAGGGTTCCTGGAATGATTAACTGTAAACTCACAGAAGAGTGATATGCCAGTTCTTTTTCCGTTTGTTTGTTTTGCCTTTTTTTTTTTAACTTTTTATTTTATACCGGAGTATAGCTGATTAACAGTGTTGTGTTAGTTTCAGGTGTACAGCAAAGTATACATATAAATGTATCCTTTTTCAAATTCTTTTCCCATTTAGGTTGTTACATAATATTGAGCTGGGTTCCCTGTGTTATACAATAAGTCTTTGTTGGTTAACCATTTTGTTTTAAACCTTAATTTTCTTTACTTTTTAAAATTGGTTAATTAATTAATTTATTTTTGGCTGCGTTGGGTCCCCGTCGCTGCACGCGTGGGCCCTCTCTAGTTGCAGCGAGCAGGGTCCTCTCACGGTGGTGAGCTCTCTTGTTGTGGAGCATGGGCTCCAGGCGTGCTGGCTCAGTAGCTGTGGCGCACGGGCCTAGTCGCTCAGCAGCATGTGGGACCCTCCTGGACCAGGGATTGAACCCGCATCCCCTGCATTGGCAGGCAGACTCCCAACCACTGCACCACCAGAGAAGTCCCCATCCATTTTAAATATAGCAGTGTGTACATGTCAATCCCAAACTCCCTAACTACCCCTTCCCCCAACCCCCGGTAACCATAAGTTCGTTCTCTAAGTCTGTGAGTCTGTTTCTGTTTTGTAAATAAGTTCATTTTTATCTTTTTTTTTTTAGATTCCGCATGTAGGCGATATCATGATATTTCTCTTTCTCTGTCTGACTTACTTCACTCGGTATGACAATCTCTAGGTCCATCCATGTTGCTGCAAATGGCATTATTATTATTCTTTTAATGCTCTACTGTATGAAACTCTTTATTTATTTATTTGGTTGCTCTGGATCTTAGTTGTGGCAGGCGAGCTCCTTAGTTGCAGCTTGTCTGCTCCTTAGTTGTGGCATGTGGGCTCCTTTAGTTGCAGCAGGCAGGCTCCTTAGTTGCGGCACACCAACCGTTAGTTGCGGCATGCATGTGGGATCTAGTTCCCTGGCCAGGGATCGAACATGAGCCCCTTGCACTGGGAGTGCAGAGTCTTAACAACTGCGCCCCAAGGGAAGTCCTGCAAATGGCATTATTTTGTTCTTTTTTATGGCTGAGTGACATTCCATTGTATGTATGTACCACATCTTCTTTATCTATGCCTCTATCAATGGACATTTAGGTTGCTTCCATGTCTTGGCTATTGTAAACAGTTGATATGCCTGTTCATAAATATCCAATATTAAGTCTAGAGAGCATAAAAGAATTGTGAGCATGGCTTCTGGCCCATGAAGTTGTCTGAAATCAAATACATAAGAAATATTCATTTCTGGCAGTTATGTTGACAAAGTGGCCCCAACTTGGACTGAAAGAGACAGGAGATGTAAAAGAACTTCGATGCCCCCAAGTTTCTACTATGAAAGGAAAATCACAATGGGAGTCTGCATTGCTAAGAGCACTCTCCACAAAGGAGCCAGCAGGACACTAGGGAAGTGTGATGTATGCACTTCTCAGCCTGGATGGAATCTGACCTTTTGACCTGACGAAGTCACACAGAACACCTGCCAGAAACTCAACATATGTGTTGGACCCTTACACTAGAATAACTTGTGATAATCTATCTACTTATCAGACACCTACCCTACAACAACTTGGGATTCCTTGAGGACAAATATTTTCCGATTTTCGTCAAAGTCAATCACAATTCTCACCAGGCAACTTTTAACAACCTAGTGGCTTTTTGTATTTATAAACCCCTGACTCTCTCTTCCTTGGAACACTCTTTCAGTATTACCCAAATCTGTGCCTCTCAAATTGCAATTTTTTTTAAAATTTATTTACTTTATTTATTTTTGGCTGCATTGGGTCTTCGCTGCTGCGCACGAGCTTTCTCTAATAGCAGCGAGCGGGGGCTACTCTTCGTTGCAGCGCACGGGCTTCTCATTGCGGTGGCCCCTCTTGTTGCGGAGCACAGTCTCTAGGTGCGCAGGCTTCAGTAGTTCTAGAGCGCAGGCTCAGTAGTTGTGGCACATGGGCTTAGTTGCTCTGCGGCATGTGGGATCTTCCCGGACCAGGGCTTGAACTCGTGTCCCCTGCATTGGCAGGCGGATTCTTAACCACTGCGCCACCAGGGAAGCCCTCAATCGCAATTCTCAAGACCCCAATTAAATAAATAAGTAAATTCTTTTCTTATCTGCAGCTCCTGCATTATTATTTTCATTGACACTGAAGACAAGAAGGTTAATAGAGCTTCTCCGCTAACACAGGGGGCATATTTTCAACGCCTTCTTCCAAAGTGACCGAGGAGAATGAGAAAGGAAGGATCTTGTAAATACTGAGCTAGGTCTGACAGGAAGGACGCCCAGGTGGTAAACACTCCACTGAGAACGTCACGATGCCAAATGCAATGGTCCCTTCTCTACACTCATGCTATTTGTCTTCTTAGGAGCTTTTAGCAGTTGACTGCTCCCTCTTTCTAGGAACCCATTCTTCTTTTGGTTTCTACCCCACCACATAGTTCAGGTTTCCCTCCCACACCCTGGCAGCTGCTTTCCAGTCTTCTTTCCTGGCTCTGTTATCTGCTCAAACTCAAAATGTAATCCAAGGTCATTCCTGAGAGTCCTTTCTCCAACTATACAGTATCCCTAGGAAATGTCATCCAGATCATGGCATTAAATACCATCTCCATGCCAATGACTATCAAATCTGTATCTCTAGTTCTGACACTAACCACCCAGAGTTAGCACAGACACCACAGGTTTAAGGGCACAATTTCCCAAACTGCTCTTAACTTCATATGCCAAGTGCAGGGGTGTCCAGACCACCTGCACTTCTGACCAACTGGCTACAAATTCAGAGGTCACCACACCCCCTCAGATTCAATAATTTGCTGGAATGACTCACAGAACTCAGGAAACTCTATACTTACTATTACAGTTTTCTTATAAAGGATACAAATCAGGACCCGCTAAATGAAGAGACACATAGCAGAAGGTCTGGGAATAAAATTAGATGAGCTATGCTCACTCAGCTTAAGGCTGAGCTAGTTTGTCCTGCATTCCCTCATTCCGGAAAAACATGGTTGTATATGTTAGTCAGCTGGGGCTGCCATCACAAAATACCATAAACTGGGTGACTTAACCAAAAGAAAGTTCTTTTCTCACAGTTCTGGAGGCTGGAAGTCTGGGAGCAGGGCACCAGCATGGTCAGGTTCTGGTGAGAGCTCTCTTCCGGGCCTGCAGACAGCCACCTTCTTGCTGTGTGCCCAAATGGTGGAGAGAGAGACTAGAAGTTCTCTTGTATATCTTTTTTTTTGGGGGGGTGGGGGGGCACACCGTGCAGCATGCAATGCGGAATCTTAGTTCCCCTACCAGGGATCAAACCTGAGCCCCCTGCAGTGAAGTGCGGATTCTTAACCACTGGACCGCCAGGGAAGTCTTGTGTATCTTCTTTTAAAGGCACTAATTCATTCTTTAGGGTCCCATCCTCACGAACTCATCTAAAACTAATTACCTCCCAAAGGCCCCATCTCCAAATACCATTACAATGGGGGTTAGGGCTTCAGCGTATGATTTGGAGAGGACACAATTCTTCCACAGCACTGCAGTTTTTTGTTATCTTATTTTTCTGCAAGACCTAGATCTTTTACACACATCTTGGTGGTTTGTGATGTCCCCCAAAATCATGTCCTAGGTGACTGAGATAGGACCTGAATGTCTTGGACCTCTTTGATGTTTGCTTGGGTTCTCTTTCTTCTACTGTGTTGTACCCTTTGTCGTAACAAGTATACTTTGCTAAGTCTCATGAGTCCTTTCAATCATCTGGTCGTGTGTAACTGCTGCATCCTCTTCCTACTGAGCCACCTGTTTGGCTTCCAGCGCTTCTGTGAATGCCTTCCTGAAGGTCAGATGCGTCTAAGGGGAGAGAGTGAGCACGAGATGAGGCAGAGTAATGGCTTCGACAGCGCTGCTGCAGGACCCGCACGGCCGCTGGAGGAAGAGGCCACGAATGGCTCTAGCAGCTGGAGACAATGTGAGGTCAGAACGCCCTTCCACCTCCACATCCGTGCCCAACCTGAGTTCACACCCCAGAATCCTTGGCTGCCCAAAGTGCTCCTGTACCTCATTCTGGCACCCTCAGGTAGAACACAGCCCACGGGCACCAGAAGGTATCTATTCGATTGACCACCTCCCTAGGGGAGGAGACCTGTGGGTTCCAGGACCCCCACCACTGACTAGTGCTCTTCCAAGGTCCTTTGATGGCCTGCTTGAAGCCCTCAGAGAAGCCAGATGGAAAACTGAGCCCCTGAGAGTGAGGGATACAGCTGGTTCTCAGGGATTCAAGAGTGTGATGCTCTCTGCTTATGACTTAACCAGGCCACTGCTTTCTCACAGCATCTCCACCACAAAACAGGAAGAGGACTAGAGAGACGATTTCCAAATCATGATTTTGCAAATCATGGTTTTCCCTGTGTGAGTGCTTCTGATAAAGGGTTTAAAAGACAGAGAAGGCAGGTAAAGATATTGATTCGGGAGAAGGTTTAAAATTCTGATTATGCATAGGTCTTCCCTAATAACATAAATAACTAAGAGACTTGGCTGAAATAAATGTCCCTAATGATAGTTCAATCAGTGAGAATAGATCTCAGGACTCCTAATGCCTAGCCTAAAGCAATTTACTAACTAACCCAATTTTTTATTAAAAAAGAAGTAAAGGGGAAAACAGCTTTCGTTCTTCTATCAAATTCTACTTGCTTTATTTCTTCCCCTACCCTCCTAACTTCTGCTTTTTCTAATATAAGCAGTTCAAAACTTCTACTGAAGACTGCAGTGTGTTCCCTGTTTCTTCCAGAATTTTTAACACCCTCAACTCCCAAACTATGCCTGTTCTGTTCTGTCTGCTGTTTCTACTCTTGTTCAAAGTTTGAGGACGAAAACCCAATCCTGAGAAATGAAAAGTGAAATATATAATTGGAAAATAAAATTTCTCTCTCGAAGGGCCAGCTGAAGGCAGCAAATTTCCCATAAAATCTTATTTTATTCTCATGCTTCTTAGATATGGTTTCTTGTGGTCAGCCCAAATTTCCCCATCCAGAATGAAAAGAGCTTGGCAAACAATCTGAGCTGTTCTGAGAACAATCTGAGATCCCAGACAGACCATGTCCTAGAAGTAAGGCTACACACACTCTAGGAATAAAGTAAAAAATTAAACAGACTCACTCTAACAAAACCTAAGTCAGGGTTACCTATTAGCAATTTAACTGCCTGCCAAAACCAAATGTAATATTCTTTATGGGAAGATAAAATAATCCAGAACCTCTACAACATATTATCCCAATGTCCAATACACAATACAAATTACTGGACATGGGGGCTTCCCTGGTGGCGCAGTGGTTAAGAATCCACCTGCCAATGCAGTGGACACAGGTTTGAGCCCTGGTCCGGGAAGATCCCACGTCGCGGAGCAACTAAGCCCGTGTGCCACAAATACTGAGCCTGCGCTCCAGAGCCCGTGAGCCACAACTACTGAGCCCATGCGCCACAACTACTAAAGCCACGCGCCTAGAGCCTGTGCTCTGCAACAGAAGCCACCACAATGAGAAGCCCGCGCATCGCAAGAAGAGTAGCCCCTGCTACGCGCAACTAGACAAAGCCTGCACAGCAACGAAGACCCAACACAGCCAAAAAATAAATAAATGAAATAAATTTTTTAAAAAATTTTGTAAAATGAAAAAAAAATTACTGGACATGAGAAGGAAGAAAGTAACTCATAACCTGTAGCTAAAAGCCAATAGAAGCAGCTTCTTCATTTTATTTGTAGCTATTTCAGTTCCTCACTCCATGATACCCTAGACTTCTCTTTTTACACTTTGAGTTACCTCTTTTACCATTTTATACCTAGCTTCACCTAGTTAACAATTCTTTTTTTTCCCCATTGTTGAGGTATAATTGATATATAACATGATGAAGTATAATTGACATATTAGTTTCAGATGTGCAACACGATGATTCAGTATTTATATATATTGTAAAATGATCACCACAGTAAGTAGTTAACAGCTGTCACCATCCACGGTCACAACATTTGTTTTCTTGTGATGAGAACCTTTAAGATTTATCCTCTTAGCAACTTTCAAGTATGCAATACGATATTATTAGCTATAGTTACCATGCTGTACATTGCTTATAACTGGAAGTTTCTACCTTTTGACTCCCTTCACCTATTTTGACCACCATCCATCCTCCACCTCTGGCAACCACCAATCTGTTCTCTGAATCTATGAATACGTTTTTTTGGTTCTTTGTTTTTCAGGTTTTTAAAGATTCTACATATAAGTGAGATTATATGGTATTTGTCTTTCTCTTTTTTTTTTTTTTTTTTTTGCAGTACGCGGGCCTCTCAGCGTTGTGGTCTCTTCTGCTGCGGAGCAGAGGCTCCGGACGCACAGGCTCAGCGGCCATGGCTCACGGGCCCAGCCGCTCCGCGGCATGTGGGATCCTCCCGGACCGGGGCACGAACCCGTGTCCCCTGCATCGGCAGGCGGACTCTCAACCACTGCGCCACCAGGGAAGCCCCTGTCTGACTTATTTCACTTAGCATAATGTCCTCAAGGTCCATCCTTGTCACAAATGGCAAGATTTCTTTCTTTCTTTCTTTCTGTTTTAATTAATTTATTTACTTATTTATTTTTGGCTGCGTTGGGTCTTCATTGCTGCACACAGCCTTTCTCTAGTTGCAGAGTGGGGGCTACTCTTCGTTGCAGTGTGCGAGCTTCTCATTGCAGGGGCTTCTCTTGTTGCTGAGCACAGGCTCTAGGCACGCGAGCTTCAGTAGTTGTGGCACACGGGCTCAGTAGTTGTGGCTCGCAGGCTCTAGAGCGCAGGCTCAGTAGTTGTGGTGCACGGGCTTAGTTGCTCCGTGGCATGTGGAAGCCTCCTGGGCTGGGGCTCAAACCCGTGTCCCCTGCATTGGCAGGCGGATTCTTAACCACTGTGCCACCAGGGAAGTCCCCAAGATTTCTTTCTTTTTTACGGCTGAATAATATTATGTTGTGTGCGTGTGTGTGTGTGTATCTCACATTTTCTTTATCCGTTCATCCACTGATGGGCACTTAGGTTGTTTCCATATCTTGGCTATTATATATAATGCTGTAATGAACGTAGGGGCGCATGATAACAATTCTTAATAACAATTATATTAAGTTCTATCTTTTCAAATAACTATTAAGATTTCTGTCTCCTCACTGGACCAGCAGCAAAAAGAATAACAACAGCAGTGAGTTGAAACACATCAATTACGTCAAAATTCATGAACTCATAATAATACTTTTCAAAAACATCTTTGGCTTTGGAGAACGCTTAGAAACCAACTTGTTATTCAGAAAACAGGTAAATAAAGGTGAAATTTTAAGCATTTATCCTGTCTTTCCTGTATGAACTGTTCCTCAGGGCCACCAAATAGTTGACGAGGGAAACTATTTGATAGAAACGTTCCAGTTAATAAATAAAGAAGGAATGATAGAATTAGAAAATGGCTAATGGAATAATGAAACTAGGCAGGGGTTGTAAGCAGCTGCTGAAAACATTAGGTGAAAAGCTGCATAGTTTCACTCTTACGTGTGCATAATAGTAATATGATTTTTAAAATGTCTAAATAAGTCTTAAAAGACTCTTTTAATAAAATAAAATTTCTAAGTGAAAGGAAGCAATGACAAGATGCTCAACACCATCAGCCATCTCAGAAATGTAAACCAAAACCACACTGAGACACCACTTCACATCCACTAGGGCGGCTGTAAGCAAAAAGACAGACAAAAGTAACAAGTACTGGTGAGGATGTGAAAAAACTGGAAGCCTCATACGTTGCTAGTAGAAAAATAAAATGATGCAGCTACTTTGGAAAACAGTTTGGCACTTCCTCAAAAAGGTAAACATAGGGCTTCCCTGGTGGCGCAGTGGTTGAGAGCCCGCCTGCCGATGCAGGGGACGCGGCTTCGTGCCCCGGTCCGGGAAGATCCCACATGCCGCGGAGCGGCTGGGCCCGTGAGCCATGGCCGCTGAGCCTGCGCGTCCGGAGCCTGTGCTCCGCAACGGGAGAGGCCACAACAGTGAGAGGCCCGCGTACCGCAAAAAAAAAAAAAAAAGAAGCAATGACGGGACTTTCTTTTCATGGTGATTAATGCTGCATCTTACAACTGATATCATTTTGGCATTGATTAAATATGGTAGGTTGTTTTCTTAATTATCAAAGCAATCCTGGAACTTAAGTATTAATAGCCTTATCTTGCAGATGAGTGAACAGTTGTGGATTTGAGGTTAGGTCTACATGGCTCCCGCACTCTGCCTAAGAGTTTGAGTGATTGCAAACCCGGGGTTAGCGCACGGCAGGAAGGAGGCTGTGGTCTGAAGGAGCCTAAGTCAAGGCAGAGCCTACAGGGAAAGCAGAGCTGATTTTGACGCTGGGAGTCCAGGTGGAGGAAACAGGTGCTGGTTTCTTCTAGTCCGGTCAAGAAAATAGTTCCTAGCTTGGGGACATAAAAAAAATGGGGCTGGCGGCAGAGATAATCATCCTAAACTCAGTAGTCTCCTCAGGCCCCAGTCCAGGTGCCGACTCCTCCCCCCAACCCGCAGTGTCAGGGCATCTTAGCTCTTCCCCTGGGGTTGGGGTCAGGGTCGCATATCAGCTCTGACTCTCCCTGGGAAGGTTTCACTCTTCTGTCGGAACACTACAGCCAGAAAGAAGGCCTCTTCTCTCCTCCTGGTGCAGGGGCTCTTCCCTCGCGGCAGGGCTGGTTCTGTCCCAGGAGAAGATTGCAGATGCTCTCACAGGAGAGCGGGGCCTAGTAGACAGCTGTTTGGACAGTTTCTGGACCCGCCTTCCAAGCCATGCCTTGAGACTGGCTTAGAATTTTGGCTTCAAACAATTAGTAAACCTATAAAAGCCATCTCGGCAAGGAGGAGAGAAGGCAAACGAGTTAGGTGTTTGCATCTAAATGTACGGTTTCACCTCCACTTGATGTCCAGAAACCAAGGACCCTCTGAGCAAGACCCTTAATCCTGGAGAGTGAAAATAATACGTAAACCCATCCTGAGTTCCCTCTCTTTCCTCCCTTCTCTGGATTAGGTTTCCAGTCTTTATCAGTTTCTTAGCCCATTTTGTCCCCCACCCCAATTCCCCTCCCAGATCTGATGTTATCACCTTATTTTCCCTTCCTGAGGCTCAGTTTGCGCTCAGTGACATGGGTAGATTCGTCTCTGCCCTGGAAACCATTGCTGCTGGGAATGTTGCCACTTCCTTGTTCTTTCCAGCCTCCTGCAGGAGCGTCTGCTCAAAGCTCCCTGCCTCATCTACCGCTTCCCCTGCTGAACTGTCAGGACTCTGCCCTGGGCTCTCCTCACCCCGCATTCTCCCTTCGGAGTGGGGCAGAGGTAGGGCTCTCCGCTTCGGTCAGGAAAGGAAAGACACAACAGTTCAGCTGATTGGAATGAAAGATGCAGCACCTGGAATCACATATCTGCACGGGTCAGGCTCTCAGGTGGAAAGACGGGAGGTAGAATCTGCACACTTAGGTACCACCCCTCTCCCTGCCGAGAGCGCGGCGAGACCCACTTGGTGGGATTGCCCCACTCTGCCTTGTCACACTGCCTGAGCCTCACTGACTAGCCTCTCGAGGTCTAGGATTGTCTCTCCCACCGACCCAGGTTCTTCCCTGCCTTCCACAGCCACGTGATTATATGACCAGTCTCTGCAGGGATCATTCCACCCTTTATCTAGTCCTCCCCATGTCCTGCCTGCATCGCACACTCAGCCTCATCCCTAGGTGGCTCAGCAATTTCTTTCTTATATAACTTGTACGATCCTAGACCATCTCACCCTGTACCTTACCCACTGTGTGAGCTCCACCACTCTGTGATCTATGCCAGGACTAGCTTAGGAGTTGTCACTTGCATTCTTGATCATTAACTTCAGTGTCCATAATTGTCCAAATCCAGCAAGCATGGGCAGGGGGTGGGGGGTGGGGGCAAAAGAATCACCGGGTTGGGTTGGCGGTGCCTGATCTTCTCTGTTACTCTCCAATTCCAGTGGTCCAGTCTCCCAGGGGTAGATGTGGAAAGGAAAAGTGTGACCTGAGAACGGTTCATTATGTGGTTTGGGTCTCTTACAGCCATTCTGGGTCTCCGCCCCTCCTCCCCAACCTCGTAATTAAGCAATTTATTTAAACGGGAGGTACTTTCTAGAAAATTGCCACATTCAGAGACCAAACTGCCTTTCTTAAGTGTGCTTTGCTGGAAACTGAACCTCGGTTGTCTGGTTAGTTGTCTTTTCCAGTTTTTCCTTTAAGAGTCCATAGTAGGGGGGCTTCCCTGGTGGCGCAGTGGTAAGAATCCACCTGCCGATGCAGGGGACACGGGTTCGAGCCCTGGTCCGGGAAGATGCCACGTGCCGCGGAGCAACTAAGCCCGTGCACCACAACTACTGAGCCTGCGCTCTAGAGCCCGTGAGCCACAACTACTGAAGCCCACACGCCTAGAGCCCGTGCTCCACAACGAGAAGCCACCGCAATAAGAAGCCTGCACACTACGACGAAGAGTAGCCCCCGCTCACCACAACTAGAGAAAAAGCCCGCACACAGCAACGGAGACCCAATGCAGCCAAAAATAAATAAATAAAATAAATAAATTTATTTAAAAAAAAAAAAAAGGAGTCCATACTAGGCGTCAACGGCACGTGCAGCCAGGGGGTGATATGGGGCACGAAAGATCCAGTGAATGTTCCAGGGGCTGCCCACTGATGCTGTACTTTCTGCTGCAAAGGCAATGCCACTGTCTGATTGTATGTGTTCGGGGAATCCAAAAACATTATTCAGTCCATCTAAGAGTCCTTGAACAGTACGGCACCCATCTCTCGTGCAGACAGAGATGGTTGTGCCACCCCAGGAAGATATCCATGGACCCCCAAAGGTACCCACATCCTAATCCCTGGAACCTGTGAACATATGTTACCTGGGAAGGTGAACTGGAGTTACAGACGGAATTAAGGTTGCTGAGTTTGAGGTGAGGAGACTATCCTGGATTTTCTGGGTGGGCCCAGTGAAATCACAAGGATCCTTGTAAGTGAAGGAGGGAGGCTGGAGGGTCAGCGTCAGAATGACGCACGTGAGAAAGACTGGATCGGCCATTGCTAGCTGTGAAGATGGAAGAAGCCAGGAGTCAAGGGTGTGAGCACCCTCCAGAAACTGGAAAAGACAGGGAAAAGGGTTCTGCCTCGGAGCTTCCAGGAAGGAATGCAGGCCTGCCAACATCTTGATGTGGGCCCGGTGAGACCCATTTTGTATTTCTGAACTGCAGAACTGTAAGATAATAACTGTATGTTGACTTAAACCTCTAAACGTGCGGCAACTTGTTACAGCAGCGATAGGGAAAGAACACAAGTCTCCTGCAGCCAGTGCCCTCAAGAAAGAGTAGGGGGGCTTCCCTGGTGGCGCAGTGGTTGAGAGTCCGCCTGCCGATGCAGGGGACGCGGGTTCGTGCCCCGGTCCGGGAAGATCCCACATGCTGCGGAGCGGCTGGGCCCGTGAGCCATGGCCGCTGAGCCTGCGTGTCCGGAGCCTGTGCTCCGCAACGGGAGACTCCACAACAGTGAGAGGCCCACGTACCGCAAAAAAAAAAAAAAAAAGAAAGAGTAGGGGCCTACGTGGTCTACTTGCCACGGCCAGCCCCGCCTGGTACCCCTAACTATACACTCTGAAGTCCCCGTTGCTACTCAACTATGTAGCTGGCAGTCCAGGCACGTTTTCCAGGCTTCCTTAGCCTCCTGGGCTGGAATCACTAGGCCTTGTTTTAGGGCCCAGTTCTGAACTGTACATGGATGACCACACCCTGTGCGACCGTGGATATGCACAAAGCTGTGGTCCTCACCTGGGCAGTGCAGACCAGCTTGTCGACTCCACCCATGTTCATCCTCGAAGGGTCTCTTTCCCCAGGGGTCATGAACAGGGGGTGTGGCTCTTGTGCGATCTGCTGCCATGGTGTTTGGCCCCACGGGGCCTGAGACGTGTTGATCCGGTCAACTCCGGCCAGGCACCAGACCACACTGCCAGTCCCATGAGTTAATAAATAGATCACAAGGTACATTTTTGGGGGGGTGTTTTCAAGACAAGCACCGAAGTCTGCACTCTGCCTACTGGGCAGAATCCCTTTGCCCATGCAGTCTGCAACCATGTCCTAGGGCTGCCACAACAAAACACCACACACGGGGCGGCTTAAACAGCAGCAATTTATTTTCCCACAGTTCTACAAGCTAAAAGTGCAAGACCAAGGTGTCAGCGAGTTTGGTTTCTTCTGAGGCCTCGGTCCCTGGCTTGCACACGGCCACCTTCTCACCGTATGTCCATATGGCCTGTCCTCTGTGTTGCACATCCCAGGTGCCTGTGTGTGTCCAAATTTCCTCTTTTTATAAGGACACCAGGCAGACTGGATTAGGACCCGCTCTAACACCCTCATTTGAACTTAATCACCTCTTTCAAGCCCCTCTCTCCAAATGCAATCCGATTCTGAGGTACTGGGGGTCAGGGGTTTTGTTTGGCTGTGCCACGTGGCTTGCAGGATCTTAGTTCCCCAACCAGGGATCGAACCCCTGCACCCCTGCATGGGAATTCTGGGGGTTAGGGCTTTGACGCATGAATTTTAAGGGGACACAATTCAGACCATAACAGTTTCCAAGAACTTTGGTTGGGTTACTGGTCCCAGATTCATGATGGGGTTCATCTTCCAGCCCTGTTCACTCAGAAACTGAACCATCTTATCTAAGGCAGTCGGTATACTGTCCTTAGCCCTTCCAGTCAGAATAATGTCTCCATATAATGGTACTGGACCCTGCTGGTGAGATGTCAGCCTTTTTAGGTCTCGATCTATGCACTGGTGACAAGTTGTGGGAGAGATCAGGCCGCCTTGCAGCAGCCCACTGACAACACTGTAACCTAAGCCACGTGGAGGCACATCGGCTCTGATCATCTGGAAGCAGTGGGATGCTGGAGTCGGCGTTAGCATCGCTCCCCCACGGTGTATGAGGCCGCTCTAGTCTGCACAGTGGGGCACTAGGCCACATTGAGCTTGTAGGGGTCCACAGGAAGATGCCAGGTGCCAATGGCTTTTTCACTGACCACAAGGCTTATTATAAGGTGATAATACTTCGGGTTTTCTTCATTAATTAATTGATTGATTTTTGGTTGCGTTGGGTCTTCATTGCTTCAAGCGGGCTTTCTCTAGTTGTGGCGAGTGGGGGCTACTCTTTTTTTTTTTTTTAAATCTTTATTGGAGTGTAATTGCTTTACAACGGTGTGTTAGTTTCTGCTTTATAACAAAGTGAATCAGGTATATATATACATATGTTCCCATATCTCTTCCCTCTTGCGTTTCCCTCCCTCCCACCCTCCCTATCCCACCCCTCTAGGTGGTCACAAAGCACTGAGCTGATCTCCCTGTGCCATGCGGCTGCTTCCCACTAGCTATCTATTTTACGTTTGGTAGTGTATACTATGTCCATGCCACTCTCTCACTTTGTCACAGCTTACCCTTCCCCCTCCCCATATCCTCAAGTCCATTCTCTAGTAGCTCTGTGTCTTTATTCCCATCTTGCCCCTAGGTTCTTCATGACCTTTTTTTTTTTCTTAGATTTCATATATGTTAGCATACAGTATTTGTTTTACTCTTTCTGACTTACTTCACTCCGTATGACAGACTCTAGGTCCATCCACCTCACTACAAATAACTCAATTTCGTTTCTTATTATGGCTGAGTAATAGTCCATTGTATATATGTACCACATCTTCTTTATCCATTCATCCGATGATGGACACTTAGGTTGCTTCCATGTCCTGGCTATTGTAAATAGAGCTGCAATGAACATTTTGGTACATGACTCTTACTGAATTATGATTTTCTCAGGGTATATTCCCAGTAGTGGGATTGCTGGGTCATATGGTAGTTCTATTTGTAGTTTTTTAAGGAACCTCCATACTGTTCTCCATAGTGGCTGTACCAATTTACATTCCCACCAACAGTGCAAGAGGGTTCCCTTTTCTCCACACCTTTTCCAGCATTCATTGTTTCTAGATTTTTTGATGATGGCCATTCTGACCGGTGTGAGATGTATCTCATTGTAGTTTTGATTAGCATTTCTCTAATGATTAATGATGTTGAGCATTCTTTCATGTGTTTGTTGGCAATCTGTATATCTTCTTTGGAGAAATGTCTAGGTCTTCTGCCCATTTTTGGATTGGGTTGTTTGCTTTTTTGATATTGAGCTGCATGAGCTGCTTGTATTTTATGGAGATTAATCCTTTGTCAGTTGCTTCATTTGCAAATATTTTCTCCCATTCTGAGTGTTGTCCTTTGGTCTTGTTTATGGTGTCCTTTGCTGTGCAAAAGCTTTTAGGTTTCATTAGGTCCCATTTGTTTATTTTTGTTTTTATTTCCATTTCTCTAGGAGGTGGGTCAAAAAGGATCTTGCTGTGATTTATGTCATAGAGTGTTCTGCCTATGTTATCCTCTAAGAGTTTTATAGTGTCTGGTCTTACATTTAGGTCTTTAATCCATTTTATTTTTGTGTATGGTGTTAGGGAGTGTTCTAATTTCATACTTTTACATGTACTTGTCCAGTTTTCCCAGCACCACTTAATGAAGAGACTGCCTTTTCTCCACTGTATATTCTTGCCTCCTTTATCAAAGATAAGGTGACCATATGTGCCTGGGTTTATCTCTGGGTTTTCTATCCTATTCCATTGATCTATGTTTCTGTTTTTGTGCCAGTACCATACTGTCTTGATTACTGTAGCTTTGTAGTATAGTCTGAAGTCAGGGAGCTTGATTCCTCCAGCTCCATTTTTCGTTCTCAAGATTGCTTTGGCTATTCGGGGTCTTTTGTGTTTCTATACAAATTGTGAAGTTTTTTGTTCTAGTTCTGTGAAAAATGCCAGTGGTAGTTTGATAGGGATTGCAATGAATCTGTAGATTGCTCTGGGTAGTAGAGTCATTTTCACAATGTTGATTCTTCCAATCCAATAACATGGTATATCTCTCCATCTATTTGTATCATCTTTAATTTCTTTCATCAGTGTCTTATAATTTTCTGCATATAGGTCTTTTGTCTCCTTAGGTAGGTTTATTCCTAGATATTTTATTGTTTTTGTTGCAATGGTAAATGGGAGTGTTTTCTTAATTTCACTTTCAGATTTTTCATCATTAGTGTATAGGAATGCAAGAGATTTCTGTGCATTAATTTTGCATCCTGCTACTTTACCAAATTCATTGATTAGCTCTAGTAGTTTTCTGGTAGCATCTTTAGGATTCTCTATGTATAGTATCATGTCATCTGCAAATAGTGACAGCTTTACTTCTTTTCCAATTTGGATCCCTTTTATTTCTTTTTCTTCTCTCATTGCTGTGGCTAAAACTTCCAAAACTCTGTTGAATAATAGTGGTGAGAGTGGGCAATCTTGTCTTGTTCCTGATCTTAGTGGAAATGGTTTCAGTTTTTCACCATTGAGGACGATGTTGGCTGTGGGTTTGTCATATATGGCCTTTATTATGTTGAGGAAAGTACCCTCTATGCCTACTTTCTGCAGGGTTTTTATCATAAATGGGTGTTGAATTTTGTCAAAAGCTTTCTCTGCATCCATTGAGGTGATCATATGGTTTTTATCCTTCAGTTGCTTAATATGGTGTATCACATTGATTGATTTGCGTATATTGAAGAATCCTTGCATCCCTGGGATAAATCCCACTTGATCATGGTGTATGATCCTTTTAATGTGTTGTTGAATTCTGTTTGCTAGTATTTTGTTGAGGAACGTTGCATCTATGTTCATCAGTGATATTGGCCTGTAGTTTTCTTTCTTTGTGACATCTTTGTCTGGTTTTGGTATCAGGGTGATGGTGGCCTCACAGAATGAGTTTGGGAATGTTCCTCCCTCTGCTATATTTTGGAAGAGTTTGAGAAGGATGGGTGTTAGCTCTTCTCTAAATGTTTGATAGAATTCGCCTGTGAAGCCATCTGCTCCTGGGCTTTTGTTTGTTGGAAGATTTTAATCACAGTTCCAATTTCAGTGCTTGTGATTGGTCTGTTCATATTTTCTATTTCTTCCTGGTTCAGTCTCGGCAGGTTGTGCATTTCTAAGAATTTGTCCATTTCTTCCAGTTTGTCCATTTTATTGGCATAGAGTTGCTTGTAGTAATCTCTCATGATCCTTTGTATTTCTGCAGTGTCAGTTGTTACTTCTCCTTTTTCATTTCTAATTCTATTGATTTGAGTCTTCTCTCTTTTTTTCTTGATGAGTCTGGCTAATGGTTTATCAATTTTGTTTATCTTTTCAGAGAACCAGCTTTTAGTTTTATTGATCTTTGCTATCGTTTCCTTCATTTCTTTTTCATTTATTTCTGATCTGATCTGATCTTTATGATTTCTTTCCTTCTGCTGACTTTGGGGGTTTTTTGTTCTTCTTTCTCTAATTGCTTTAGGTGCAAGGTTAGGTTGTTTATTTGAGATGTTTCCTGTTTCTTAAGGTAGGATTGTATTTCTATAAACTTCCCTCTTAGAACTGCTTTTGCTGCATCCCACAGGTTTTTGGTTGTCATGTCTCCATTGTCATTTGTTTCTAGGTATTTTTTGATTTCCTCTTTGATTTCTTCAGTGATCACTTGGTTATTAAGTAGTGTATTGTTTAGCCTCCATGTGTTTGTATTTTTCACAGACCTTTTCCTGTAATTGATATCTAGTCTCATAGCATTGTGGTCGGAAAAGATACTTGATACGATTTCAATTTTCTTAAATTTACCAAGGCTAGATTTGTGACCCAAGATATGATCTATCCTGGAGAATGTTCCATGAGCACTTGAGAAAAATGTGTATTCTGTTGTTTTTGGATGGAATGTTCTATAAATATCAATAAGTCCATCTTGTTTAATCTATCATTTAAAGCTTGTGTTTCCTTATTTATTTTCATTTTGGATGATCTGTCCATTGGTGTAAGTCCCCTACTATGATTGTGTTACTGTCGATTTCTCCTTTTATGGCTGTTAGCATTTGCCTTATGTATTGAGTTGAAAACTTCCCTAATATGGGAAGGGAAATAGTTAATCAAGTCCAGGAAGCACAGAGAGTCCCATACAGGATAAATCCAAGGAGAAACACGCCAAGACACATATTAATCAAACTATCAAAAATTAAATACAAAGAAAACATATTAAAAGCAGCAAGGGAAAAACAACAAATAACACGCAAGGGAATCCCCATAAGGTTAACAGCTGATCTTTCAGCAGAAACTCTGCAAGCCAGAAGTGAGTGGCAAGACATATTTAAAGTGATGAAGGAGAAAAACCTACAACCAAGATTACTCTCCCCAGCAAGGATCTCATTCAGATTTGATGGAGAAATTAAAACCTTTACAGACAAGCAAAAGCTGAGAGTTCAGCACCACCAAACCAGCTTTACAACAAATGCTAAAGGAACTTCTCTAGGCAGGAAACACAAGAGAAGGAAAAGACCTACAATAACAAACCCAAAACAATTAAGAAAATGGTAATAGGAACATACATATCGATAATTACCTTAAATGTAAATGGATTAAATGCTCCCACGAAAAGACACAGACTGGCTGAATGGATACAAAAACAAGACCCACATATATGCTGTCTACAGGAGACCCACTTCAGACCTAGGGATACATACAGACTGAAAGTGAGGGGATGGAAAAAGATATTCCATGCAAATGGAAATCAAAAGAAAGCTGGAGTAGCAATTCTCATATCAGACAAAATAGACTTTAAAATAAAGATTATTATAAGAGACAAAGAAGGACACTACATAATGATCAAGGGATCGATCCAAGAAGAAGATATAACAATTGTAAATATTTATGCACTGAACATAGGAGCACCTCAATACATAAGGCAAATACTAACAGCCATAAAAGGGGAAATCGACAGCAACACAATCATAGTAGGGGACTTTAGCAACCCACTTTCACCAATGGAGGCTACTCTTCGTTGTGGTGCGCAGGCTTCTCATTGCAGTGGCTTCTCTTGTTGCGGAGCACGGGCTCTAGGCGCGTGGGCTTCAGTAGTTGTGGCACGCGGGCTCTAGAGTGCAGGCTCAGTAGTTGTGGCGCACGGGCTCAGTTGCTGCGCAGCATGTGGGATCTTCCCAGACCAGGGCTCGAACCCGTGTCCACTGCATTGGCAGGTGGATTCTCAACCACTGAGCCACCAGAGAAGCCCCGATAACACTTCTTAAACATCTCTGACTCCATTAGCTTCTTGGTCAGTATAGTGACCTCCTACCCCTTCTTCGGCCCCTACCTCATAGCATCCTGTATTGGTTCACAGTCATAAGAGTAGGCCAGGGAAGCCTGTTGGGCTCCGGACTGTGGACTTGTCCCACTACCACTGTTCTAATTGTGGCATTTCCCCATTGGGAACATTCTTTGTAGTCAAAAGCAGTATCAGTGACAACCACTTGAGTGTGTATTGGCCAAAGGGCCCACTCATCGAGTTACAGTTGTCCACTGTCCAAGCTGAGAGTTAGTCCCAAATCCAGTGGCAGTAGCTTTCCAGCCATGTCCCTGGGTGTTTCCTGGCACCACAGACTTGTACCTCAGTGTCCAAAAGGACTGAAAATGTTTGGCAACCTTGGTTGCCATCAGGTCCCCAGCACATCTTGACCAGTGCATACAGCCTCCAGCCTCCCTTAGGGAAGACGGGACCTTGGCTTCTGCCATAGTCCTGTTTGTTCTTGAAGGGTGACGTCTGGTTAGACGGGCGAAGTGAAGGCATCAGACCAACACAAGTGTAAGCAGCGCAGACCTCAGCAGGGCCTCTCAGCCCTCCTGGTCCTCCTATTTGTCCACAGTAAATGTCACAGCTGGCCAGGCATCTTCACCTGCTACAGCCCAGATCTTTAAAATTTGTGGCCCTCTAATGGCCCAAGAGTGATAATTTCCTTCGTGGGCAAGTCATCAACCTCCTGTTTGGGAACTCCCTGACGTAAATGCTAGGTCCACATTGTCCTACAGACTGGATGTTCAATCCGTTTCTCTCCTCTTTAGTCTGAAGGGCATTTACCTCAACCTGTGTCAGGCCTCTGACCTGTGGAGTTGGCTGCCCAGTAGCTAAATAGTTTTCTGGACTTAATTGTCCCCGACGATTGGTGCCAATTGACCAAGCCAGTCAGTCTGACCCTGAGTAACTATCTCATCACCTCGGCCCTCATGGTTTCCACTGAAATTCCAGGCTGGGGTTCCAGTAACCCTAAGGAAATGTATAGGTTCTCCTTCTATCACCCATGGATGCTTACCAGACAAGGGAAGCTCCTGCAGGGTAGGCCATTGTTTCACTGTGGAGGCGGACACCCACTAACTGGGCTTCCCCGGTGGTGCAGTGGTTAAGAATCTGCCTGGGGCTTCCCTGGTGGCGCAGTGGTTGAGAATCTGCCTGCCAGTGCAGGGGGCACGGGTTCGAGCCCTGGTCTGGGAAGATCCCACATGCCGTGGAGCAACTGGGCCCGTGAGCCACAACGACTGAGCCTGAGCATCTGGAGCCTGTGCTCCGCAACAAGAGAGGCCACAATAGTGAGAAGCCCGCGCACCGCAATGAAGAGTGGCCCCTGCTCGCCGCAACTAGAGAAAGCCCTCGCACAGAAACGAATACCCAACACAGCTATAAATAAATAAATAAATAAATTTATTTTAATAAAAAGACTCTGCCTGCCAATGCAGGGGAAACAGGTTCGATCCCCGGTCCAGGAAGATCCCACATGCCGTGGAGCAAATAAGCCTGTGTGCTACAACTACTGAGCCTGCGCTCTAGAGTCCATGAACCACAACTACTGAGCCCACGTGCTGCAACTACTGAAGCCCGTGCTCCGCAACGAGGGAAGCCACGGCAACAAGAAGGCCACGCGCCGCAACTAAGAGTAGCCCCCGCTTGCCGCAACTAGACAAAGTCCGCACGCAACAATGAAGAGCCAACGCTGCCAAAAATAAACTTAAAAAAAACCCCAAAAAACCCATGTAGGCAGTCTGTCAGGTAGGCCCAAGTAGTATGTCTTCTGTAGTAAGTTGCATGGTGTCCCCCCAAAAGATATCCCCACCCCAGACCTTAGAATGTGACCTTAATAGAAATAAGGGTCTTTGCAGATATGTGCAAGGATCTCGAGATGAGATCATCCTGGATGTGGGTGGACCCTAAATCCAGTAAGGACTGTCTTTATAGCAGACAGAAAAACAGAGACAGAGCCACAGAGAAGACCATGTTGGCAGAGATTGGAGTGATCTGTCTTCAAGCCACGGAGGGCCAGTGATTGCTATTAACTACCAGAAGCTGGAAGACAGGCATGAGATGGATGTCCCTAAGGGCCTCCAGAAAGAACAGACCTGCTGACACCTTGATCTGACTTGTTTTGGGGTAATTTGTTACAGCGGCCCAAGGAAACTAATATGGCCTCTTTTACAGCAAGATGAATACGCCAACTTCGACCAACTTTTGCCAAGAGTTACAAGTTTTGAATTAGGACACGGGGTTTCTTGTTAAAAAAAAAAAAAAAGCAGCTTTTCCTTGACTGTCAGAGAAAGTCATTGTTTCAAGACACCTGACTTGGCAAGCAGGCCTGAGTCTCGCTGAGGCCCACGGGTTGTGGTCGCTGCCACTGGCAGGCATCCAAGGCCACTAAGAACAAGACCTCTAAACTCACCAAACAAGATACCTGCATAGAGTGAATGTTCTGGACACCAGAGGAATTTTCTAACACTTCATGCACAGTCACAATTCAAACAGGTGACACATTTCAATACCTATTGCATGTTTATACAATAGTTCATACAATGAATGGGCTGGACCCTGGGCCTGCAAAGTTACTTTAACCGTTGTTTTTCCTGTTTTCACTGCAAGTTTTCGGCCCAAACTCTATTAGGTGCTTTTTCACAGAAACAGAGACCAAGGAGTTTTAACACAGGCACTGCAGTAGCTGGAAGCTGAGGGAGCAACTTGCACCAATAAGCAGCTTTGCACTTACTTTGGGTTTTAAGTGATCATTAATTCAGTCTCAAACTCACTTTTAACACCTGAAAGCTCCAATCCTACCTCTGGCCACTTGACCTCCAACATTTATCAAGTGGCATTAGCTATCAGATCCCTGGAAGTCCTGTCCCCTAATGCGACCCACGAAGCACACAGCCCCTGAATAGATAGGACCTCTGCCCTCTTGCCAACCGCTGAGTTACCAGGTCCGGGGGCAAGTATATTATTCCCTAGCCTGGTCCACACAGCCTCCAGTCTTCTTTTAAGGGCATTTTAACTTTATGAGCTCCACACTGAGCACCAATTTGTCAAACTCATGTACACGTGACAAGGCAGGGCCAAGGTCAAGGTCTAACGGACTTGACCAGCAAAGATACAAAGAGATTTACAGTTAATTACTTACATGCATGTTTTCCAGTAAACCTTTCGTCTTGTCTCACATGCACCAATGACGATTTCTCTCGCAGAGATGCTGGTTAGCCTTGCTGTGAAAGGTAGTTTCTAGAATCAAATGTCTGTGTGACTTTAGTAACAACCACTCTGAACTTCAGTTGCTTCATCTATAAAATGGGAATAACATTCACTTTAGAATTGTTGTAAGGGTTAAATAAATAATCCATCACGTAAAGCCCTTAATGCCTTAAACGTGTAACAAGCACAATATTTATCTCGACAAACACTGGCCACCATTAGGAAAGTATCCACAGGGTTTCATTCCCATGTTTAACCACCTTAATTATTCCTGGTTTTGTTTTTTGGCCGCACCTCAAGTGCCTTGCAGGATCTTAGTTCCCCGACCAGGGATCGAACCTGGGCCCCGGCAGTGAAAGCACTGAACCACCAGGGAATTCCCTAAGCTGCTTTTTTTTTCCACCTTAATTATTCCTAAAAAAAAAAGTCAGGGAGCCAATAAATATTAATCTCCTATATAAAGCTTAAACTAAGACTTGAAAATCATGTCCCAACATTTATCCAATTATTTGGGAAGGCACTATAACAGCAACACTAAATCTAGCCCAATGACCTTCCCCCATCCAGTCACTTTGCAGAGGAAGAGGGTTAAGTATGGGATCACCATACTTAGCAAATATCCCTCACTGTCCCCTGTGGAAGTCAAGTTTTCACTGATCTGCTCAACATCCAGGGCTGCTAAAAAGCCTAAGTGGGAGGGACAGTCCTTAGTGTGTTCCTTCTACACCAGATTTCTGGGGGTAGCCGCATCTATTCACTCAAAAGATAACCTGGAATGTTTCTTTCAGTGTGGCGTTGCCCAGTACCATCATGTCATCTTTTAAGGATGGGTGATAGAGTGGCAAAGGCTGGACCGAGAATCAGGAGAGCCAAGTTCGGGTCCAGGTTGTCACACAAGGCTGTCCCTCAACCAATCTGGGCTTCAAAAAAGGAAAAAAAAATAAGGGAGGGCAGGGTCACAGTAGATGATGACCAAGCTCCCTTCCAGGAAACCCCCCCAAAAAGCCATTGGCACCGTTTTTCTTAGGGCAGGTGTCAGGAACAGCAACTGCAACTCCTCTGCAGACGTTATCCAACATCTTCTTTAACGGTGGAGGCCTTACTCCAATATGCAAAGTAAATTAGGAGCAAGGCCATTTAAAAGCCACTCCTTTCTTGCTATCCTGTAAATATAAGAAAAACCGCCTACTTTGCATCTGAGTGGCTCTGGTCCCTGGAGACCAGAGCTCAGCCCCCCAGAAGTCTGAGCATCTCAGCTACCAGATCTCCCAAACCCTCCCTGAAACACAGACACAGTTCACAGCTTTCAATATGTTTCCTTTTATTTTGAAATTGAAACAGCGGAATGAAGTGATTTGTAGCTGAAACAACCTTCACAGGAAAGAAAACGGGAGCGCGCTCACCCAGCAAAAGAACAAACCCCAAGAGTCGGAGGCAGCCGCCCCACCTCCCCAGACCAAGCGCAGAGCAGGTTAAAGGGTGGAAGGAAGGGTACAATCAAAACCCGGTGGCGACGGGCCGGCAGATTCCCAGCCAAGTACAGTTTTCAAAGTGGCCGCAGTTACAGAATACGGTTACACATATCACAGGCGTGAGTCCCCCCTCCAGCCCCCACCCATGTTTCGCATTTATAAAAATACATTTTTCACTCTCCCACGTGAGTGATGTCTCAGGACCAGACACCAATTCACTTCGCCTCAGGGGAGGGGGCTCTTTTATTCTGGTTTCTGGCACCAGGATCGAGATGCTGGAGAAAGGGGGAGACCTCAAACGGTGGCAGAGGGTTTTTATTCCTCCTGCTAACTCATTATCGGCTGAAATTCGTCTCGAACACCTTTGCACTGCGGCAGGTTACAGAAACTTTGCATGGAAGTGTTACAGGTGCTCCCCCAACCCCCGGAGGTTGAAATGGTGAGACCAGACTTCAGCACCCCAACATACACAAGCCTTGGTTCTTGGTGGGGGTGAGTGAAGTCACCTGGCTGAGAAGCAACAGGGAGAGCACAGGTAGGAACTCACTGGCAGGAATGGCGTCTGGGGTGGGGCAAGCCGGGGGGCAGATTGTGAAAGCTGAACCTGTTAGAAGAGCACATCATCTTAAACAAGTGGAGAAAATCGCCGAAGAGTGAAACTTATTTGCGGGGGAAAAAAAGAGAAAAGTTTGGGGAATTAAAACACTCCAGCAGTCACTGGAAAATGTCTCCCTCTTAAAATTTTTTTTTTTTTGGTTTTTTTGTTTTTTTTTTTTAATTTTTTGGAAAGTATTTTTAAGGTAATATTTTTCTTTTCCTTTGGAAAAAGAAATCTTTTTCCCCCCCTAATCTAAGCAAGTGGAGTTGCCACTACCTAATTTATCTCTATTGTCTTGCTAAGAGGTAGATAAAACAAAAGTGAAATGGGGCTTCTATGAGGAGGTCCATTAGAGGGTGGGGAGGGGCTGGGATCGCCCAGTGGAACTCCCCGACTACAAAGACTCCTGAGTGACCAGAGGACCAGGCCCTCGGACTCTCAGGATAAGGGGTCCTGCACCACCTGTCCTTCTAGAGCCAACCGTCCCTGTGAAGACTGGGAAGGGGTACAGAGGAGGTGGAACATCTCCAAGAAACCCTGTTGAAGAGGTCTTAGCTCCGGCTTCCCCAGGCTTCCTGGCTTTGGGGCTGAGTAGCGGGTTCCAGGCTGAGCCCCACATCTCACCTCCAGGCAGCCCCCCCTGCAGGAAGAGAGGAGGCAAGTCCTCTCCTCACCCTCTGGTCCAATAAGATACAGCAGGTGAGGGAGGGACAGGCTGAGGGGAACAAGGTGAAGCATAGGACCCCGGGGGCAAGGAAGGCAGAGAGGGGGGCCTAATGGCCAGTCCTCCCAACCCAACCGATGAGTATCTAGCAGGCATGCCTGTTCCTCAAGGACAAACCTTTCGTGGCACAAGCCTCAGCTCACTCCTCCTGACTGGGATCCAAACCCTTACTCGCCAGTCCCAGCCCTTGGTTCTAATCTCTCTGTGAGGATTGAGGTAGTTAATGCGTTTATACTCCTAGCATCCGTCACCTGTGGTTACTCAGAACACATGCCCCGAGGAGGTTCCTGCTATTTCATTTAAGGAAAGAAATTCTCTTTTGTCTTGTCCATCCAGATGCAACCAGACTACGGCACCAGGAATGGTGCCCCCAAGGAGCTGCACGGGGCCGAGGGCCAGGGCTGGGGCTCCCGCCCTCACCCTCTAAATCCACCTTCGGTCATGAGGCCCCCTCCCTGTTCTGTACCCCGACAGAAAAGCCTTATGTATCCAAAGGAAAGAAACTGAAGTTTTTAGCTGGTGTTCCTCTAAGTCTGAACACAAGAGAAAAGTCCCGCATCTAAATCACCAAGAGTTGAGAGGAAATGGCTTTATGTCCCCTGGCATCGAGGATTCTATCTTCCTGCAGCTACGGTGGCAGGCTGTGCTGTTTTCCTCCTACCAGTTTTCAACAAATAGGCAAAAGTTGGCAGGATCTGAACATCAAAAGCCACTAGGATCTCCCCACCCACACTTCAGGGGGTAAAGGGGACTCCCCACCCCTGAGCCAGGAGGAGGAGGGAAGGCTGGACTGGAGGCAGAAGCTCGGGCAGTCCCTCTGGGGCTCTGTGAGGTAGTTACGTAGTACTGCTGTTCCCAGTTTGGCAGAGGGTATGTCTGGGGTGGGAGGAGGGGAAGGCACCCTTGAGAGCTAACTGAGGCCCCTCCTCGTTGCCAGTCTGCCAGGCCTGAAGAGAACTCGCAGTGCTGCCTCTGCAGTGGGGTCAGGGGACAGAGCACAGCCCCACTCGGAGGAGCCCCGAACTTCCCCTCCTTCTCCAAAGTGCAACCAGGAGCCATCGGACCCCCTTCTCAGCTCCCGCCCCCTGGCACGTACCGCCCCCAATCCCCCAGGAGCCTCAGAAGGGAAGGGGCGGGTCTCCAAGCCCACGCTGCGTCCGGGAGCCCTCCCCCACTCAGACAGCCCAGGTCTACGTCAAAAGATGGTTATTGCTTCGATTCAGAAATGGCGTCTCTCAGCCTCTGTCTGTCTGTCTTTGGCACAGAGGAAAACGGACACACAGAACCAACTGGAGTGTTCCCCTCCAGTGTTCTCTGGGTTTTACACAGGGTCTTTTCTGCCAATCGTGAGGCATAACTTAACAGCCCCCAACCGCCCCCCAGAAGTGGAGAGCTCAGGGTAAAGGGAAAAAGACTGAGAAGGACCAGGTGAAGGGGAGGAAAGAGAAGGTGATGAAACTCCCTGTCCCTAAAAACAGCTCTCTCCTCCCCAGACCCCTCCCTAAGAGCCAAGTCCACAACCCAAACTGCAAAAGGCAAGCAGACCCTCGAGGGGATTCAAGCCATTGGGTGTCACTGTCAGATGCAGCTTCAAAGTCAGGGAATCAAAACCATTTTGGTTTTTTACGTGTTCCACAGAATTAAACAATATATCCCAAAGTGATGGTCCTTTCTTCAAAATATATATGTAGCGCACACACATATCAGAGCACAGAAGCTGTTTTTTCCTCAAAGTCGTTTTTCTCAAATCAACCAAACCTCCCAAGTGCGTTTCACGTTATCTCACCAAGGATGGGGAAATGGAGGTGATGTGCAGGCGGGCATGAGGTGCCCAAAGCCCTCGTCTATAGGTCAAAGGCAGACCCACCAAGACAGGCCTTTTATCCTGCTAAACCTTAACCACCAAACCATATTCCTTTGCTTTCTGGTAGCGTAACTTCCACCATTTTCCTGCTGGGCGAGTATCAGCCGTGCCTAATCCAGGTCAAGTCTGACAGTCCCTTGCCACACTCCTGGTCTCTTCTGGGAGCTGAGTCAGCGAAAGGGAAAGGAAGTGGGCTTCAGGTGTGAAGGGAGCCGGATCCCAAGGAAACTGAACACTGCAACAATCACATTTCAGGTACTGTGGGGATTTTATTCCGATGGTAGCGTTTGAACCGGATATCAAAGCATGCTTGCTGCCGGAAATTCACCTTACATCACTAAACGGCCGACGTCTGAACGTTATCTGCTTCATCTTGGAATAAAGCGTATAGAGCCAGAAAGAGAAGTTGGGAGACCCTTTTTTTTTTTGTGGTTTGGACAGGTGGGAAGCTTAATTATACTGGCCTGATAGCATCCCTAAATGCTTTCCTGCCTCCTCCTCTTTGGGGTAGACAGTTCTGGGGGCTATCCAGGAATGTCATGGGGAGAGAGTGACAAGACACAAATGAGGCAGGAACATGTCCCCAGTCACATTCCCGAATCCCCTGCCCCTCCTTGCCACCCACCACCCTAAATCAAGAATTTGGTAAGTTTGGGTCCACGGTTAAGAGTCCATCAGATCAATCGAAAGAAGACGGGGAGACAGAGGGGGCGGTTAACTGTTTGCCCCGTGGTCTGTTGATAAATTTAGACCGAGAATAGCAAGACGGGATTGAAATGAAATAACAAGAACAAAAAGTGAAAAGCACTGCAACAACAAATCAGGCGGACCTCTCTGAGGGCGAGAGGATGGCTTTGTCTCTTCCACTAATGGAATCTTGGCTCCCATATTTTTAGACAGAGAAGTATAGATTTTTTAAAGGGTATCTTTTTTTAGTTATTATTTCTCTCCTCGATAAAACGGAGGCAATATTTTTAAATATCTCAACAGCACCACTGGTGGGAAAAACCGACTGGGGTGCCCTTTAACCAAAGCGGGGAGGGGAGACCACAGGCCGGCCGTTGGAGGGGCTGTTGTTTCGCCCTTGGGGCCACAGTTCTGCTGGGCCTGTTAATCTCATCAGGCAGGATTTTCCTGGGAGAGGCTGGTGGCTTAGGAGATCAGAGCCTGGCCCTGGGCTCTCTCACACGCGTGGGCCTTCCCCCACTCGGCCCAGCCTCCGTCCAAGGGGCAGCTCCAGCTGCCTTTCCCACAGGGCCTGTTCTCCATAGAGAGTTCCTAAAGGGTTACACTGGCTCATGTTGTAAGAAATTATGAAACATAACTTTCTCGTTTTTTTTTCTTTTCATTAAAAAAATAAAATATTCAAGACTATCAGCTTCTCTTTTGCTTCTTTTCTTTTTTATATAAAATATCAGCAAGCCGCAAAGAAAAAAAAAGATTAAAAAAAAAGAGGTGGGGGAACAAAGAGGAAAGTAATTGCTGAGGTAACTTCATACCTTGAGGTAGTTTACTTCGCGCACAGCATTACCTGACTGACTCCGCCCACATGTCAAGGTTGTCTGGTTGTTACTGTCGTTGTTGCAATGTCGGAAGGAGGGGAGTCCAGAGCATGGGCTCGTCCACATGCGGGAGGCCTTCCTCCCTTCCCAGCACACTTGATAGCATTGTCCAAGGTAGCTAAAGTGCACCACCTGGCTAACATGCACTGAGGGTCAGTACGTCTGGAGGGGAGGCCTAACCTCATTTAACTGATGGCTGCTAAGTCTTCCACAAGGGCTGAACTGAAAACGGGATCTTGCTGAGCCTGGAAAATTAATAAATTAAGCTTGTTTACCCCTTTGTGCACAACGTCGCTGGTATTTTGAATTTTGTTTTTTTTAGGCACACGTAACGTCATGCCAACGACTCGTGGAGGCAGAAGCCATCAGTTCAATAGGCCTCTAGGATAGAAACAGAAGCAAATTTTCTCTCCAATTTACTGAACAGTCATGAAAGATGCCAAATGATGGACTTCAGCTTTATCAGGAGCCGAGGGTCGGGTTCCACGTCCCACCACCACCAAGGGAACAGTGCCGTGGGGGGGAGTGCCCCGCAACCCCTGCTTCTGGGAACCAGCCCTTATGGGAGCACATGGGCTGGCGTGAGGGCACAGTGGCAGCCTTTGGGGCCACTCAAGTCCTCCATGGAACTGAGACTTTATCAAGGGGCGTTAGTGTCCCCTTCCCAGTGCTCGTATCCAATCATTAAAATAGACTTTAAAAAAATATAAAATCTGCCTGAGAATGATAGGAATCAGGGACAGTACAGTGGTCAGCCCCTCTCCCGCTGAGCAGTCAGTACCACCCATGTGCACCTGGACATGACGTGGGACTTACATGGTTAGAGGGACATGAACGGGGCGGGAATCCTAGTGGGGAAGCCCCAACAGAGCGGGAAATTTGAACTGTGCCAATTTTTCAAGGTGGTGATCTGGAATCAATCAGCCACAAGGGCACTCCTTTTAAACGTGGATTACTGTATAGTTCAATCACCTTTCTCCCCATTTCTCCCCCATTCCTTGCCATTCCTACTGGCTGGTTAGGAAGGGATTGGAATTAATCTACAGATGCCAATGTGTCTTCTCCCTTCGAGTCAATAACGTAAGCAAAGCAATGGACTGGTTCTCACTTTTGCCAGTAGCAGAAAGGTAACATAACCGGCGTGAATATACGAAAAGGCTACGTCAGGGCACAAGAATAGAGGTATTTTCATCAATAAACCAAGTAGAAGGTTGGAAGGATCTTAGGGTCAAGAAGTAAACCATCCTTTGAGGTTGATTAAAACACCCCTCTGCGTGTTTTAAAAGCCTGAAGGAAATTTTCTTTCTCTTCCCACTGGGGTCTGACCCACCCTCTCGGTGGGACCTAGAGAACTTAAACGATCCACGTTTAAAAGCACCCTGAGCTAGAATTTCCATGGTGACACCCTCAGGGGTGGGCAGTGTTGGGCCAATCGGTTGGGTGTTTAGGGCTGAGAGATCAGGGTTCCTCACTGGAACAACTTCCTCAAGCAAGTGGGCAAACCTGATCTACATCCCGGCCCAAGTGTCCCTGATTCCCGCTCATTCTCAGGCCTGCTGGGGAGAACGTGCTCTCGATTTCGGCCTGTTGTCCTTGAGCCGACGTGATGGGTAGGGGCCGGTCACTTCCTCCGGGCCTGGGCCTGGTTACTCTGTCCCTTTTGGTGCAGCTGTTTGACTTGGGCCAAGATGTCTCGTATCTTCCGCTGAGCCATCTGCAGACAGAACAAACGAGAGTGAGGGTCTCCGAAGGCAAGGAGTTACAGCCTTACGTGCGGAGAGAAGCCATCGGGGTCTGGACACCAGCGGCAACCACGGGTCATGTTGGACTTGTAAGAAAGGTAAGAGAAGACTGAGGATTAGAGTGACCATAAGTTTCTTTGCCTCCGAGCAGACCCTGAGCACCCACTGGATTCATACAGAGGAAGGGAGGATAAACAATAGTATAAACTCATTCATCAGAATTTAAAACATGACCAAGTTGACACACGTTACTGAACTCGAGGGGGAACTCCCAGAGCTTCCAGGAGCATGTGTCGTCAGAAGGTCGAAAAGCAGGAGACCTCGTCACCAATCCCAACTCCGCTACGCATGTAAACATCCCAGGAAAGGGGATGAACTGGGATAACCAAAAGGCAGTGAAAGAAGCCCCACTGTGGAAATGGACAGAACACCAAAGGACCGGCATCTCTACTCTCTCCTTCTTAAACGTGTCTTCCCTATGAACAAAGTTGTCTAAGGGAAATCAACTGTAGAATGTGATTCTCTTGACAGAAATTTACCAGAATGTCTCCTTTCCATAAGTTGAGCGCTTGACTTCTTGGTTGAAGAGAAAGTTGGTCTAGGTTGGGGAAAGAACGTGGAGTCGATGTTTACACATTAATTCTTACTCTGTCAGCCCTGTGCTGGATGTTTTACTAGTTTTTCACTGAGTTCTCATTTTAACCAATGAAAAATGTCACCACTTTGGTATTTAATACACCCTGGCTCTCTGCATCCCTGGATACATCATTTAAATCTCACATTCCTCACTTGTACGATGAGGTTGTTATGAGGGTTACACGAGTTAATAGAGACCACATAGAATGCTTGGTGTAGCAGCAGAATCCACAAATCTTAAATATTTCTGTGGCTATTAATGGCTCCCAAAGGGCTGTCAGAGAAAGTTGTCACGCTACGCTGGGGTCTGGGTTCCTGTCTTGCCCTTGACTGCGTGAGCAGCCTCAGGTGGGCCACAAGCCGATGTGACGTGCTTATCCTCTGTGAGTGGAAGGGACCGTATCCAGTAGTCTCCACACCCCTTCTAGCTCCAACACTAAGGGGTTTTAGGAAAACCCCACTAGCTTCCAATCATCCTATAATTTGAACCCGATACCTGCCCTCCTTTCTAGACTCTGGGGTCAGTCCCAATGCTGGGCACTGCTGACTGGCTTTACTGGAAGCAGTGCAGGGATAGATGGTGAGTTCCAGGAAGAGAACAGGAGGGTGGAAGAACTGGAAGCAAGGACGGAGCAGTGGTTCTGGGAAAAGTGAAGGAACTGCACTGCAAACGGGCAACCCAGGAGGTTATTCCATGAACAAGGCTGGGTGGTGGATAAGATCCATTTCTCTCCTTATCCAGTGCAAAAGAGAAGGACTAAGGTTAGACGACAGGGAAGACTATTAACGTATAACATGATACACCATAGTTATTACATAATGTAGACTACCTATGAAAACGGTCAAATCACTGTCCCTACAGCCTTCAGAGGGAAAAGAACATCTACACCTCACACCCTTACACCTGGAAGGAAAGAATGACCCAGCCCAGAGGCGGGCAGAGTGCACGGGATTTGTCGAGATCATGCTCCCGGAGCCCTGCCGCCCTCCCGTGATGGGGGAGTGACATACGTACCTGGCTGGCATAGAAATGCCCAATGATCTTGACGATGACCTGGTCGTTCTCATCAGGGGTCTGGTCTCTCGGCACCACCACCTCAGCTGCTGTCAAATTTTGCAGCTCATTCACCTGGGGGCAGGGGCAGGGAGGACGGGTCAGAGAGGAGCTCAGGGCGCTGCCATGTCCAACAGGGATGGGACTGGAGGCTCAAGAGCGTGGTCACTAGCAGCTAGAAACTGGAGGAGTCAGGAGCTGGGCTTGGGAAGTGGAATCAAGTAAACGGGCAAATCGGGAGTACCCAGGCTGAGCCGGGCGGAGGAGCTGGGGGCCAGGGAAGAGCTGTTGGGTTTGGGGACTAGTGTCCAGAGCTTTCAACCTGACCCTCACGGCTCACCGTTTTGCCACCTTTGCCAATGACCCGGCCAGCTGCCGACGCTGGCACCCGGATGTGGGTCTCCAGCTTTACTTCCTCCTTGGGACCAAAGAAGTTCTCCTCCTTGAGTTTTCCATAAATTCTTCCCTGAGCCTGAGAAGAGGAGGTCATTGTTGTGTCAGCGGGCCACATGCATATGACGAAAGGGAAGCTCCCCAAGCCCCACCCCTTCCTCCTCTGGCCCACAGGCCCACGCCCGCTCGGGGTGGGTCACCATCTAGGCCAGGTGATAACAAAAGGTGCACAGGACTGACCTGCTCACTTGTAACACTGGGGAGCCCGGGCAGAGTAACTGAGTATGAGTACGTAGCTCCCCAGAGGAACACAGCACCTAAGCTACAAACCAGACCTATGGGGTCTGGGATGCTTGCGTGGATTTGGACAAGCTGTGGCTGGCAAGTCAAGGCCCTGAGTGGCAGCTGGTGGAAGTCACCCACTCAGAGGGCGGCCTCTTGGTCACTCCACACAGTCTAGAGAGCTGTCCCCGCTCTCCACCCCTCCCTAGGTCAGAATAAGCTATCAGCTCTTTGACTGTCTGCCCGGAAGTTCGAGAACCTCGGCACGTCATAGGGACATAAAGGAGAGAAGGGCCTTCCTTAGTCACTAAGGCAGAGGGCGAGGAAGAAGCCCTCAGACTGCCTTCTTTCCCACGTGCCTATTCACTCTCAGGAGGCAAAGAGGGAGAGCAACAGAGTTCCCGCCTGACGGCAATTTGAGAGCAGCCTTGCAGCCCTGTTTTGCAGGGAAGCTTAAAAACAGGACGCAGATTTGCGCCCCCATCCAAACTCGACTCCTCTGGGTCCTACTTGGAAAGACAATAAAGATCGGAACCTTGAATTGGGCCTCTGGGGGTCCAGTGATGATGACCATACGAAGTTTGGAGTCCGGAGTTTCAGGAGGAGCGATCTACAAAGCAAACGCCCGTCAGAGGTGCCCTCTACCTCCGCCTCCTCCAGACCTCTACCACCACCCTGCTTCCACTCCCCACCTGGGACGGCCAGGGGAGGGGAGAACAGAGACCCCGAACCCCAAGGCTATTGCACCTGCATCAGAACTCTTATAGGAGGGCGTGGGTGCGTTCGTTTCTTGACGTATTCTAAGTTGGGGCGCCCCGCCCACACCCCATCTCCCCCACTCCCCAGCAGGTTTCAGCAGAGTCCTGCCAAGAGGGAGGGGCACAGAAATTTAACAAAACATCTGTTCACTGTGACAGGTTCTCCATGGCCAGGGAAGGTGGAAAGACGGCTGACATGTACTGAGCAACCACTGGGCACCAGGCACTGAGCCAGGGGCTTTGGCTGCATCGCCTCAGAGTATCATCATCCCTACTGTACTGACGAGGAATCCAAGGCTCAGGACCTAGAGCTCAGAAGCTGCGATCTGAACCCGGTCGGTCTTGTCTGAACTGAAGTTCTCTTCTGTGCTACAATACCACCTCCTCCCTTAGCCTGAAAGCCCAGGAGCCTGGAAGGCATCCCCCGGAGGACTAAGCGAGGTCAAAAGCAAAGCGTCTGCCCAACGCTGGGCAGACGGGGTGTCTGAGAACAAAAGCGGAGGGTGATGGGAGCAGAGCGCTCTCCCAGCCCGGGCACCGGAAGGAGACAGGGCAGGTCACCTTGATGGAAGCGCTGGCGAAACGGGAGAGCTGTTTGATGTGCTGCCCCTTCTTGCCGATGATGGCGCCCACTGCCTGGGCAGGAATGAACACCTGCACCATCTCCTGCTCTGGAGCCTGCTGCCAAGACAGGACGTGTTATTAACGCAGGTCAATGGACACAGCCCGGAAGCCCTCCGTGGCCCTGCCCTGCATCCTCGAGGAGGGAAGGGTGCAGGCACCCAGCGGCCACCCTGGGCTACGTGCTCTGTAGCTCTTTGCAGCAGGGACAAAGGGAAGAAGCCGGGCCAGACAAACAGGAAGAGTGCTGCCAGCATCTGAGGCTGCCGTGCACAGGGCTGGTGCTCCAGAGGGTTGGCGCCAGTGGCTGGGAGCCCTTCCCTCTCCCCGCAAATCCCCAAGCGTCAGGCTGCCACAGAGTTGGACCCTGCAGCCGCATGGTCCCCTGTAATAAGACCCTGCACCTACCATAAAGGAGCTGTAGGGGGCAGCTCCGGTGACGCTGCTGGGAGGTGGTGGGACTGCACTGGAGGAGGCTGGAAAAAGGCCTACAGCAGCCAAGTTCAGGCCGGGGATGAGGTGAGATTGCAGCTGGGGAAGGAAGGTGAAGAGAGAGAGGTCGGCTCATTCTGACAGGACCTGGTGGCCCTTGTACGTGGCCCCGGCTGAACAAGAGGGTGAGTGGGCCTCAACAGCGGAATGACGTGCTTTTGCCCCAAACCTGCCTGCCCTTCTGGTTTTTACACACACTCACATGTACACCGAGGGTTCTCGCTGGACTAAGAACCGGCAGCTCTGAGGAGAAGGCCCAGCGTTAGACCCTCAGACGTCCTTCCTCTCTAGTGGTTTACAGCGCTCTGACAGAGACATACGTCGGACGCAGCCGATGACAAGGAAGAGACACATCTCTGACTTTCAGGACTCACCTTTTTGGTCACGTGCCCCACATCCTCACTCCCCTTTAAAAACCAGATGAAAATTATGGGCCCTCTCCCCACTAAAGTGCACGTAAACACAAACTTTACAGGAGGATCACAGACCTCAAAGCCCAAGACTGGACTCCCACTTGCACCCCAGGAATCAAATGAAGAATCCCTACTAATTTAATTTAAAAAGGATTCTGATGAATCGAGGTCCAAAAAGCAAAGCAAAAGCTCCAAGGCCCGGGCTTCCCTGGTGGCGCAGTGGCTGAGAGTCCGCCTGCCGATGCAGGGGACGCGGGTTCGTGCCCCGGTCCGGGAGGATCCCACGTGCCGCGGAGCGGCTGCGCCCGTGAGCCATGGCCGCTGAGCCTGCGCTCCGCAACGGGAGAGGCCACAACAGTGAGAGGCCTGCGTACCACAAAGGCCCCCCAGCCTGTGAATGCCCACCTCACTGGAGACCCACTTCTGCCATGGCTCAGGCTCACAGAAGGGCAAGCAGAGGCACCCGACACTCACACTCATGGCAGCCACGTCATTCTCATAGGCTTCCCGAACTTTCTTCATGATCTCCTGCTCGGCCCGGCAGCAGTTCTCGATGGCGCCCTTCACGGTGATGGTCCTCTCGGGGTTATAGAGGGTGAGGTCCTGTAGCCTGGGGCGGGGAGCAGAGCAGTGTCAACCTTCCACTGACAGGCCAGGACCGGGACACAGGTCCTGGCTGGGGCCGAGACACAACGATGCCATTTCTGCAGGCTGTTTAGTTTTGGGCAAATAGCTCTCTGCTTCTGGCCTTCGGTTTGTAACCGGGGCAAGGATTCCCCACAGGGAGGTGAGGATACTCAGAGCAGACTGGTAGGGCAAGGAGGATGCTCATAAGTGGAAGCTGGTCCCCAACGGTGCCGAGCACTCCACTTCCTGTGCCCTCAGGAACAGAGCAGTTACTTTGCCCACGGGTAAGTCTCTGACGACATCAAGAGGCACAGTGCTCACGGAGTTGCCAGTCCAGCTGCATGACTTTGGTTCCCCCCGCAGTGAGGCAAACCACCACGCACAGCAGGTGCTCAGGGCTCAGAAAAGGATCTGGGTCTGTCCACATCCCATGGCCTGGCAAATGCTCCCGAAACCCCAAAGCCCTGGCTCCTGGCCACAGGTTCTCTCCTCCAGATGCAGAGCAAGAGAGACAGGATGTGGCAGCAAAGGACTGAAGAGGCAGCAGGCTAACAGCAGCCCAGAGCGGTGACGGGCGCTATAATAAACGCTCCAGCCCTTACGGATAAACGCTCTTTACCGCCGCTTTGATTCTTCTTCTTCAACAAGCAGAAACTGCATCCAACTTAAGGGGCAGATATTAAGGCTCAGCGATGAGATACTGCCACCCCAGGTGCCCAGGCATCCCACTCGTAGAGGGAAATGAGAGAGTGCCTTACGAAGAGATGGTGATTTTCGTCTCTGTGTCCTGCTCCACCTTCTTCAGGTTGCGCCCCTCCTTGCCAATGAGACGCCCCACGAAATTATTATGGGCCAGGATCTTCAGGGGAACCTCGTCAGCCCTTGGGAAGAAGCGAGGGACAAGAGCTTCTTAGATGGTGGGCCACCGCAGACGAGGGGTTTCCAAGGTAAACCCCAAGACAAAATGACGTTTTCAAAGAAAACCAGCAGATCAGCGGTTGTTTAGGGAGAGAAATGGGAAGCAGGGATGGGTGGCCAAGGGCACAAGGTCAATAAGGGCGATGGGTATGTTCCTTATCCTAACTGTGGTGATGGTTTTATAGATGGAAAGAAGCGAACTGTAGGACAGCGTGTTCATTATGTCCTATTTGTGCTAGAATACACGCACATACACACACGTGCACACACCTGTGAGGGCACAGCGTTGCTAGGACACACAAGGCGTTATTTACATGGAGGATTCATTTTCTCAGCTTTTATCCTTTCGTACAATTTCTGTGTCTCCTATCTGTCTCTATTCTTGCTTTTAAAAAGTCTGCGTTAGGGCTTCCCTGGTGGCTCAGTAGTTGAGAGTCCGCCAGCCGATGCAGGGGACACGGGTTCGTGGCCCGGTCCGGGAAGATCCCACGTGCCGCGGAGCGGCTGGGCCCGTGAGCCATGGCCGCTGAGGCTGTGCGTCCGGAGCCTGTGCTCCGCAACGGGAGAGGCCGCGGCAGTGAGAGGCCCGTGTACCGCAAAAAAAAAAAAAAAAGTCTGTGTTATAGTCGAGGAGGTGGCAGTCCCCATGTGCCCAGAAGCTGAAGCCTTACGTTTTGGTGTCCTTTGCCTCCTTGTGCATAATCTCCAAGATCATCTTACAGGCAGAGGAGCAGCCCTCGGGGGTCGAGTGCACGCTGATGGCCTTCTCGGCAGCGCCTGCGTTCTCCTTCCTGTGCACGTCGATCCTGAGGGCCACAAGCACACGGACGTTAGCTAACCCTCAGCCGAAGCTACAGTCCGGCTCCTTTTGGAACAAGGCCAAGTGCAGAGCTGAAACGGGCAGAGAAAAGGGCCAGCCTGTTGCTATGGATTCTGTCTCAGCCAGGAGGTGGTGGCTGAGAATGGTGGCATCTATCATGGGAATACAGGGTTGGGGGATCAACAGTCCTCAGCTCTGAAGCTGCATTTCCCCTTGAATTCTGGATTTCCCCCTTGAAAGAACTATAAAGAGAAGGCACGCTGTCCCAAATTAAAAGTAAATAATAAAAGGATGCATTATGAATAAGGACACGACGTGACCTGTTCTCTTTCCACAGAACACACGACGATCAGCTACAAAGATCAGCGAAGAGGGGTGGCTGTGGTGGAATGGGAGATGGGTCAGAACTGTGACCTCTTACTAAGGTCCCTGACGGGCCCCATCCTGCTGCCGCCAGTAAGCGGTGCTGAAATCACAGAGCACTAAGGAGTGGCCGCCTTACCGAGACTAGGTTTGCTCGGTGAGACTTTCTACAAGAAACAAACCCTTCTTACTAACGAAAGTGTGTGGCCCAGCCACTGCCACCAGATGGCACCCCCCAGGCTTCTTCTACCTCCCCAACGTTTCCTAAGAGGTTAAGTTGAGTTGAGGACCCTCAGCGTGCTTCCAGGAGAGGCTTTGCCTCCTGGGCGCCAGCCACTGTTCCCTGGCCCCACCTCCCCTTCCCCTGCAGCCAAGACTCACTTGGACTGGGTCTGTTTCGTGATGTTGCGGATGGTAGCGCCCTCCTTGCCAATGATGGCGCCCACGTACTGGGTGGGCACAAGGAGCCGCAGGGGGATGTCCACTTGCTGTTGCTTGGCTGGGGCTCCCGCTGCCACAGGAGAGCCCTGGCGGGGCTGACCCCGAGAGCCAAAGCCGCCTCGGCGCCCGTTCTCGGGACCCTGTGCTGTCTGCTCATCAGGGATGTAGGAGACCTTCAAGGCGTGGTTCTCCAGCTGGTGGCCGTTCAGCTTCATGATGGCTCTGAGGACAGAGGGGGAATCTACTGGTCACTCCAATCCATGCCAATCACACCCAATGCCCTCCAGGTGTACAGCACTCAGCTGGGTTACAACGCGGAACATGCCAGAAGAAAGGGAGATGACCCCCTGTGCACCACTCCCACCTCCACCTTAGAGAAGCTTCCAGTCTAAGTAGCGTAAGACATCAAGTAAGGTAGCGTAACACAAATAAGTTATCTCCACTGAATTCTGGAACTGGCTTGGGAATTTCGACCAGAGCTACCTATCACATAGGATTCACAGGAGAACCACATGTGATTCGCGATACGTGAATAATAAATAAAACATGCCAGAACAAGGTTTGTTGTGTCACCTCTTGAGAATGATACTGTCCATGTTTAAGCAAACTCCATGGAAACAGAAGAGGTGGAGACAGAATGGCTTGCAGGAGTTTAAGTCTGTCTGGAATGTCTGAAAAGCGGGACTGATGAACACTGGAGGGAGGGGGCAAGCGCCGTGCATTCCCAAGGCTGATGCTGGTTAGAAATGTTAACAAGGCAACAATACGCAGTAGGAAGGAAGCAAGTGTTGACTTAAAGCCAGGTCAAGGCCCATAGATCAGCCACAGGGACCTCCAGAAAATTCTGAGTCCAGCAGGCATCTAAAAGAAAACTGAATGGCTTGAGAAAGTGGGTGGATTTGACACTAGGTTGGAGGAAACAAATATGATAGAGGCAACATGCTGAAGGGACAAGAAAGCCATCAAAAGCAAAATGGCCTATAAGTGAGCATAAATGAGTACACAAAGTATACAAGTCTGTCAGTACCAGTGGGTGGAGAAGTGTGACTCAACCAAACAGGCTAAGGAGCCAGAAACTGTGGGTGTGATGGGACTCAAGGCAATCCCCGAGATAAAATGTCTGCCTCCGCCACATCATAACAAACCCTTTAGGTCTTAGTTCCTCCTCATCACCACTAGATGGCGCCATCAACACAGCAAAGGACCCCATGGGTTCTCCCGCAACCAGAGACCTATTAAAAGCCAGTATCTTGTCCTAAAAAGGATGTCCCACCTTCCCCGGGAGATCTTTGGGTCCCTCCCTTCAAAGTATTTGCTATCAATCCTGGTGAGGTTTCTGAACCTGAGATTCCTGAACCAAAAGACAAGAGTCTGGATTTGGTTGCCACAAAATCAGAGGCTAGGTGTGGACTCGTGCCCACCTGGACCCCATCCCTGCCCAAGCAGGGGCACCTGACTCCCACCACTCACAAAGACCCTCCTTTGCCCCACTTTTGGGTCCACTCACTGCCTGGTCTGCTCGCGGTTGGAATAGGTGACATTCACCACTGCTGTCTCACTCTCGGTGTTCACTGGGGAAGCAAAACAGAGGTCAAGGTTAGAGCAGCGAGATCTGGAGACGGCACCAATGGTGTAAACATTGTAGAAAGCTCATCTTTGATGGTTACGCGATCAGGAAGGAAATACTTGTATGATGAAGCCTTTCCCCTATAGACCACGTTCACCACAACTCCTGGAAAATTCAAATTAGACTTTACGTGCCTTCCTTTGATTCCCCTACCAGCCCTCAAGAGAGACAGGAATACACAAGGGTGTGCAGTCAACACATTCAGCAGTTACGCAGCAGGGAGAAAAGACACACACACACGCACATACACACACACACCCCTAGTTTTTTTAACTAGTTAAAATCACACACCTAGTGAGACTGGACCAAGAAATGGTCTGCAAGGACACGGCTGAAGAGATTTGGGGAAACACCCAGAAGCATTTTAGAGTATCCTCAAGGATATACTGATCAAATGTAGGTGTATCATGACCTGGCTGACAAGGGTGGCTGCCACGGAGCCCGGGGGGAAGGACGTGGGAGTGGACCTGGGTTGGACATTAGAATTCCAGGCGATCTGGGCACATACTCTTCCCCTTTTTGGGACTGATAAAATTAACCGCTTATGCCTCGTCTTGTGATTATGGGTCGCCTAGGCCTGCTTAGCCCCTGGCATGGAGGACTTGGATCAAAAAAATCAAGCCGCCGCCCGAGGACACTGAAAGCACTTAGCCACAAAACTGCAACGCAGACCACTCTCAGCCCTTCTGACCTCAGCGGTACAGCTCTCCCACCTCAGTGGAGAGGAATATTCTGAAAGAATAATCTACCAGAGACCTCCCTGGTGGCTCAGTGGTTGAGGATGTGCCTGGCCAATGTAGGGGACACGGGTTTGAGCCCTGGTCCGGGAAGATCCCACATGCCGCGAAGCAGTTAAGCCCGTGCGCCACAACTACTGAGCCTGAGCTCTAGAGCCCGTGAGCCACAACTACTGAGCCCACGTGCCACAACTACTGAAGCCCGCGCACCTAGATCCTGTGCTCTGCCACAAGAGAAGCCACTGCAATGAGAAGCCCACGCACCGCAACGAAGAGTAGCCCCCACTCGCCACAACTAGAGAAAGCCCGCAGGCAGCAACGAAGACCCAACGCAGCCATAAACAAACAAATAAATGTAAAAGACGGTGAGACAAAGGACTATTACACAGCCATAAAAAAGAATGGAATTCTGCCATTTGCAGGAACGTGGATGGACCTAGAGAACATTATGCTTAGTGAAATATCAAAGAAAGACAAATAGTGTGCTATCACCTATATGCAGAATCTAAAAAATCCAAATCAATGTATGTGCAAAACAGACACTCAGACAGAAGGCAAACTAGCCGTTACCCAAGAGGAAGGGGGAGAACCTTAAGGGTGGGGGGGTATGGGATTGACAGACACAAACTACTATGTATAAAATTAGACAAGTGATGGGAATTCCCTGGCGGTCCAGTGGTAGGGACTCTGCGCTTTCACTGCCATTGGCCCAGGTTGGATCCCTGGTCAGGGAACTAAGATCTCACAAACCGCGCAGTGTGGCCAAAAAAAATTTTTAAATAAAATAGACAATTGAGAAAAATATATTGCACAGGGAATTATAGACATTATCTTGCAATGACTCTGAATGGAGTATAATCTTTAAAAATACTGAATCACTATGCTGTACAACTGAAACTAATACATTATAAATCAACTATACTTCAATTAAAAATAATAATAATAAAGTCATTCTCTCCCTGAAAAAAAGTAAAAGGGTGGACAGAGAGGACTTTGCTTAGAAAGTGGCATCTGATGGGACTTCCCTGGTGGCGCAGTGGTTAAGAATCCACCTGCCAAGGCAGGGGATACGGGTTCAAGCCCTGGTCCGGGAAGATCCCACGTGCCGTGAAGCAACCAAGCCCATGCGCCACAGCTACTGAGCCTGCACTCTAGAGCCCGCGAGCCACAACTACTGAGCCCATGTGCCACAACTACTGAAGCTCGCGCGCCTAGAGCCCGTGCTCTGCAACAAGAGAAACCACTGCAATGACAAGCCCGCGCACCGCAACTAGAGAAAGCCCGTGTGCAGCAACGAAGACCCAACGCAGCCAAAAATTAATTAACTAAAAAGTGGCATCTGAGCAGCCTAGAAGACTTAATTTTTACAAAATCAAACACTTCCCATTCTGTTCTCTCCAGGTAGCAGGTACTGCCCCCGGATTCGGTATGCTATAGCTCCCTGGTGAGCCTCTTAACCAGCGGTGACTCCTGTCGGGCGCCCCCCGTGAGGCTCTCCAGTGTGCTCCCAAGCCATTGCTGTCTCTTTGTCCAGGAGTAACGGAGTCATCAGTCTAAGCTGTAAGCAGGACTGGGTGATGGTTATCAGCGCTTCCAGTTGTGTCCTGGCGTTTATGATAAAAGGCAAGCTTCGGGGTCAGCAGGAGAGAACCTGCCTGATGGATTCAGCACTTCATACCTTTATGCAGGCAAGTATTTTAATCATTTATAATGATTTACAGCTTGCCCCTTTCCACAAAGAATTCGGAGATGAATACTTAAGTCCTGTCTAGGTTTCTTAAAGGTCTGCAAACTCAAACTATTTTGTCTACCTAACGACCAAGCTCTGCTTTAAGTCCAACCCAAATCACTCCACATTTTATTTTAGCTTATTTTCTCTGCAAATCATTTATAACCTTAAGCAATAAATTCAAAACTCATACCAAACTTATGATCTAGAATAAATAAATTAAAATAACTTATAACCTTAAGCAATAAATTCAAAACTTGTACCAAACTTCTTATGATCTAGAATTCTTTTTTATTATTTCTCCTTCTTTAAAGAGAAGTGATAAAAAGAACTTAATAATAAAAATAAGTTCTTCTGCACTCTTGAAAGATTTTGCCTGCCCGCTATCAATATGTACAAAAATCCTGTTATTTTTTTAATTGACCAAAGACATGTAGCTCACAATCAGAGGTTCTATAAAAAAAAAAAAAAGACAACCCATTGATTATTCCAGACAAAAACAAAGAATTGTGAAGCTTTTAAAGTAAAAGGGCTACAGATTTGCTCAAGCCGCGTGCACAGTTTCCATTCTTAATCTATTCCTAAAATCTTGGGACGTCTATTGCTACCTTGGTTGACCCCAGGAGCCTGGGGACCCCGTGCTTGGAATGAGTGACTTTGTTGAGTCTCTCATTAAACAGAGGAGAAACCTGTCCCGGAGAAGCAGCAGAGCTGAAGCTGGAACTCCATGTCCCAGCCCCCACCCCAGCGTACCTCCCTCCACAACTTCGGCCGTCTGCCCCTCTTCCTCACCCACGCCCCCGCCCCCAACTCCAACACCCACCCCTACCCCACCGCCCCACTCCTCTGCCCACTCTTACCTTGCTCGCAGTTCTCCACTGTCCCATACTGAGCCAGCAAGCTGTCCAGTACCTGGGAGCAGGGAGAAGGGAATACGGCTGCTCTGGGCATCCCAGGAACTCACAAAGCATCACTAGACACTCCTCACCCCAAAGCACCGGGGTACAGGCAGAGCCTTTGGTGGGGATTGAGCACGTCACCGGCTCAGTTTGCCCTTTCTCAGGTACTAATGCTGACGGCAATCCGTCGGGGTGTCTTCACAGAATGTACTTGAGCTCAAAAAGGCATTTAAGGGCCTTTTTGGAAGCAGACCTGTGCCACCTGAGTCCCTAGCTGATCCTCTGTCATCACTAAGTTTGGGGTTCAGGGGATACCCTTCCCACCTCCCTAATGCCTCTCACGGTAGGGACTGCCCAAAGGACTAATACTGGAAGTCTTAGGTTAAGGATGCGATCCAACCGGCCTCCCCTCAGCTCCAGCTTCTCTGGCCTAGCCCCAAACCCCCAGGACACCTCCCAGTCATCTCTGCCAGCTCAGGCTGACCCAGACTTCTTTCCCAGTGCCACTGACAGTTTCCCCCAATCACTTACTTCCCATCGAAGCTGGGGTGGAATATTTCGGATCTGTATTTTTCGACTCCTGAAATTAGAGAGAACAGCATCAGTGACAGCTCTGGATACTTTAGGCGCCTGTGACCTTTTGCATTTTTCAGTCCTGTTCCAGTCCATCTTCCTAAACTTCTGCTCAACACCAAAGACTTAAGAGTCTGAGAACGACAACCTTTGGGAATGGAGATTTATTTCGCTGCGTTTTAGAAAGCAAAATAGAGTGCTACCACAGATAGGAAAGCCAAAATCAGATGCCCTAAGCACTGGGATAACATAGTTTCCCCCCTCCACATACCAGTCACATCTGCTTTGTCTCTCCTAGGTTCTCCTCACCAGTTCTCTTACTCAGCAACCATCTATTACCACCCACCGTGTTTCAGGATCTAGGAATACAGAGCTAGCTGTGTGAATTATTACACGAATCATTAACCTGATACCTTTTCAATCGGTGTCTACTCCATGCTGGACTTTGTTCTGAATGCTGGGGACACAATGATAAGCCAAACAGACAACGTACCTGGCCTCAAGGTGCTCACAATTTATTAGGGGAAACATATATGCAAACAAATTACAGCGGGATAATTGGCAGCAGCTCGGCTCCTTCTCGGTACAGATATGGATTTAAACCTGTGCTCCACTTAACAGCACTGATCTTTAAAAGGTTATTTAACTTCTTTGAGGCTCAATTTTCTCCTTTGTGAAACAGGGATAATACCTATTCACAGGGAGGTATAAAGTAATGTCAGATAATATTATCAAGAGCTTAGCAAAGGGCTTGGAGTAAGTACTTAAAATGTAATAACAGACACATGTGTGGACGCTAAGATGGAGTAATTAACACACACGCAACCCAGCATTAGGACCAACCCCTTCCCTCCTCCCAGTTTACTACGGTTTCTCCTTTCCATCTTTCCAATACCTCTTAAAAACGTAATTTTCCCTGAGGAAGGCTTTCAGGTTCAAGGTTGACTCCCACGGTGATTAACTGCTCACCACCCAAATCAATGCCCTAATCCCTGGGCTTAAAACATTTCAACTGACTTGATCTGCATTGGTCAATGGTCACTTATGTCTTTGCATATCCTTGATCACAAACTCTTAGTTCAGGGACATGGTCCAACAAAATTCTAGTGGCACGAGGGAAAATGAAACTAGGAAGCAAGAAAATCCAGTTCTAGCCCTTAAACTGCCCCCGATTGGCTGTTCTGACTAAGCCACTCAAGCTTCAGGCCCCCGTATTCCTGGCTGACATGCAACAGGGCCCAAGGCAGTTCTTGCCAAGCTAGGGGGAAGGGGTACTCAAAACACACGAGAGCAAGGGAAGGGATGCTAAGCTCTAACTGTAAATGTTTTTGATCTTGGCTCTGTCCTCAGCCAGGTCGCTCATTTCATCCCTGTGACCAAGTATCTTGAGATATAAAATGGAAGCAGAAGGGTCTTTAAGATCCCTTCTAGCTCTGCCGCTTTGAGGGTAGAAACTCTTTATCAATGAAATCTTTTCCCGGGTTAAAATAACTTAAGGGAAGTGGAAATGTAGCGTAAGTGTTGGAGAATCTATGTCCACGGTTTTCTACTTTGGTTGGTTCATGAACCTGATCTAAGGAGGTTAGATTATAGGAGGACAAAAGAACAAGGGTCAGAAACAAGTCCAGTTCCAGGTCCTCGGGTCCCACACCGGGCCGGTTTCTTCTTGGGATCCAATTCACTGGCCAAGAGGGAGGAGCCTCGTGGCATCTGCATGACATGGCGTACAGGATTACCCACACACAACACATTTCGTGATGAAATGGGCAAAGAAAACGCAGGGGCCCTCCCATGAGGAAAATCAAACTCTTGGTGAACTGAAGAGATGATTATACCGTCGGAAGATTGAGAATACTGATCTACCTTAATGCTAGTGACGGGGGGTTACCTAAGCTGAGGGAGGACCTCCCTCAAGCAGAGGCTTCTGGAAGGACTGCAAGGAGATGGGCGGTGCCTGCCTGGAGTTCCAATCAGTAAGAGCTTAAAGCAGTCCCCTGCAAAAGTTCAGTTTGAAGAGTCCTCTTTCAAGATGGTCCTATAGATTACTATAATCTCAGGTCAAGGGTCAAAAATACCCTCTTCCTACTTCAAACTCCCAGTTTTAAGGGCTTCCTCTTCAGGGTAGGGAGGAATTGGGAGGGGATGGGGAGGTGAAATCAAATCTCAGTTTGGGATGTTAATCCATATCCTGAAAGCAATGGCAGTCTGGAATGTCTGGAATGTTCCAGGAGGGGGAGGAGGGCAGGGACACCCAACCAATGGAAGAAAAGACATCCTGGCAACCCTCCCCCACCCCCAACAGGCAGGGACTCACCCAGCCCTCCAGGGCACACACACCCAATCCTGGGAACCTGTGCCAGGCCCCTTGAGGCCTGCAAACCTGGCCAGCAAAGCCCCCAACCCTGACAAACATACAGAGACCAAGAAGAACCTTTGTCTTTTAAGCAGTTGGCCTGGTTTGTGTGAAGTGTGGTGCTACCTAATTTCTTTCTGGCCCAAAGCACATGTGACCATGCTGAGAACTGGACCCAGTACCCCCTTCCAGGAGCCCATGAGTAACTCACTCACCCTACAGGTATTTCTGGATGCCTAGCTCATACTGGGCCGGGGCAGTGTGCTGAGGGCTTGGGGGATCAGCATGGACGCTAAGAGACCCTAACTGCTTACTTCTTTGCTCAGTACCTTACTTTCCTGTGGAAAGCTGACTGGGCTTTTGTGAGGGCTTAAAGCAGGCGGGCTGCGGGGGCGGGGGTGTGCCTGCCAGGCCGTGGTGCTCAGTCCCAGTCCCCAGGAGCCACTACCTGTGATAGTGAAATGGTTAGGCTTCTGCGCTGGTGGGGAAATAGCGGGAGATACCACAGCCTAGAGAGAGCCCCCGCGCTCCCACCTCCCGTGACAACCAAAGGGCCCCACTCCAGCACTCCTGAGGATGGGCTTCCACTAGGCTCCAGGGGAGCCTTCGCCCTACAGGCAATAGGGCGCTGCACTCTGCGCAGGACCCTCAACTCTAGCACCCGTTGTTTAGAAAAGCAAGGGAACTCCCAGAGGTTCAGGAGCCACCACCCACCCTGGAGCTGATAAACCTGTTGAGTGAAAGAATGAAGCCTCCAGCCCCTGGCAATTGAAGGCAATGGTTGCGCCAGTCAAATGATTTCCCCAGTGGCTGATACCCGGAGGCTTCTTACCCTCTCTGCCTGCCCCGACCAGCAGGGCAGTTACCAGGTCCTGGGGCAGCTCCCCAGATACAGAGCAATCACAAGGGATGCTCCTTTCTAATGTTGCTGGGGACAAGCAGGGGACATCAGGGCCACAGGGACCGAGTGACCATTCAAGCCCAGGGGAGATTCCAGGAGAGAACAGAGGGAGAGAGAATCTGGGCAGCAGCGTCGTAAGGAGTTAAGTAGGAAAACAAGAGATTCAGGAAGCACAGGAGCTAGAGGCACCCGGAAGGATGGCTGGGAGTGCTCCCTGCGCAGGAAGCTCTCGTCCTTTTCACCTTTTCAGAGAAATGTCATTGACTTAGACTGAATGGGAAGGAAAACAGTTCATTAAGGAAGAAGCTAACATGTGAGGAGTGCTTACCAGATGCCAGGCTCAGATTCAGCACCTCCTATAAACCTCCCACTACCCATGAGCACGATAACCACGGCTCCACTTTACAGACTGGGGTCCTGAGATTGAGGGCTTGAGTATCTGCCAAGTTACACAGGTTCTAAGAGCCAGAGCCAGTATTTGAACCCAAAGACTGTCTGGTTCCAGGCTCTTTGCACAGTCCCCTGCGCTGCCTTGACGATGGCAGAAAGCCTTCGCCAAAATATATTCAGGTTTTCGCTTGAGTTTAAAATACTCAGAGTTCACACAACAGAGTGAAGAGCGGGCCTGCTGAGTGGGTGCTGCTCTCCAATAAGTCGAAACATCCCACCTATAACTCCTTAAGACTCATACTTCCATTGTTAGTGGAAAAGTGATTCTGTGCTTATTGAACACTGACTAGACATTTGATAATATTGTTAATATTTTAAAATCAGGTAATTCCCTGGCAGTCCAGCGGTTAGGACTCTGCGCTCTCATTGACGAGGGCGCAGGTTCAATCCCTGGTCAGGGAACTAAGATCCCACAAGCCGTGCGGCACGGCCAAAAAATAAAATAAAATAAAATCATACTGATTTCTAGAAATACATACTGAAATAGTTACAGATAAAATGGCATGTCTAGGACTTGCTTTAAAGTAATTAGGGGGAAAATTAATACAGACTGGATACGATTTGGTAATTTTTTAAGCTAGGTGATGAGTACGTGGTGGAATTACTTAATTATCCTTTCCCTATTTCAAAGTTTTTTTTTCCATAACAAAAAACTTTAAATAAAAAGATAATTCTGAGAAGATGTGGTACTTATATACAATGGGATATTACTAAGCCATAAAGAGGAATGGAATTGGGTCATTTGTAGAGACGTGGATGGACCTAGAGTGTCATACAGAGTGAAGTCAGAAAGAGAAAAGCAAATATCGTATATCAACGCATATATGTGGAATCTGGAAAAATGGTATAGATGATCTTATCTGCAAAGCAGAGACAGAGACACAGACGTAGAGAACAAATGTATAGATACCATGGGGGAAAGGGGTGGGGTGGGAGGAACTGGGAGACTGGGATTGACACGTATACATTATTCATACTATGTATAAAATGGACAACTGATGGGAACATACTTTATAGCACAGGGAACTCTACCTAATGCACTGTGGTCGCCTAGGTGGGAGGGAAGTCCAAAAGGGAGGGGATATCTGTGTGTGTGTGGCTGATTCGTTTTGTTGTGCAGTGGAGACTAACACGACATTGTAAAGCAACCATACTCCAGTAAAAATAAATAAATAAAAATAAAAAGATAATTCTAGCTCACCCAATTTTAAAGTCATCACAGATTCAAAATGAATGGGTCTAAGCCAATGAGCTTTTCCTCTTTTATTTTTATTAGCAAGAATCCAGGCCCTGGTGAGGAGCCGGCTGAGGGCAGGGAGAACGGGCCTCAGGTCCAGCGGAGAGCGAAACAGATGCATAGATGGGACACTTTTCAGAAGGGGGGTCCCCATATGACAGAATGCACACCTGGACGGAATGCACCCTGGAAACGGTCTTCAGGTCTTCCGGAGGACAGCTAAAAACTGCCCCAGGGAGTCTTCTTTTTCTAAACCTTTGCAAACCAGCTCCTTCCTCTTTCCACCCCCATTCCCAGAGGGTAGCGTGCTGTCTTGATCACGCTCGTGGGCCTCACCCTGCCCGAGAGGGAAGCGTTCCTTTAAACCAGGGTGGGGCAGACCAGTTGTGAGGACAGAGGCAATAGTAGGTTTTGGAAATCTTTTCAGGCTTGGGGCCTCAACCCCCAGAGGCCACTATCAGAGTCAAACCTGGACTTTCATCTCTCCAGAGAACTAGGATTAAACCAGGATCTCCAGATTAGACCCTTTACCTCCACCCCTCCCCCGGGCCGTGATTCTCTGACTAGCAGTCTGCTTGCTCTAGGGCAAGTTAGGCCTTCAACTCCCTAGACCTCAGTTTCTCTCACATGAGGGACCAAAGGATTAGGATTAGTCCTTTTTACTGGATCTTGTGTCCCCAGACAGAGATCAACCCTGTCCACCTATAGCGATACACTTTCTTCATTAGAGTGATTTTCTGTGCCTCAATGGTCTGCCTAAGTGGTTCTTAACCCCCCTTTTTTTTTCCTGGAGACTAGGTTCCCATTAGGAAATATGATAAAAGCTAAGAACACTCTCCACCAGAAAAATGCAAAATTCACTCCAGCCTGCAGACATCTCCTCGAAAGTGTGGGAAGAAACTAGCCCAAGGCAATTAGAAAGCTAAGCTTGACTGGGGATGGAGTTGGGGTTATTACCTGGCAATTTTAAGAGTGAGCAACTAGGATTTTTCAAACTTGCAGTAACACCATGCTCTTTCCATTCTGATCGGCAGTCAAGAAGGTCACCGCCACTCCCCCAAGGTTTCTGGTGTCCAGCTGACGTGGCATCATTCTAGATTTTCTTGCCACCTACTAGGCACTGGGCCTGTGTTGTCCACACTACAGTAGCCATTAGTCTAGTCACGTGTAAGCTACTGAGCACTTCAAAGCAGCAACTGAATTTTTTCTTAAAATTAAAATGTTTGTATAATGTAACTTTTTCTTCTGTATATTTTATGAACTCTAAATACAGATCAACTGTTTCCAATGAAAATTTAGCATGTGAATTGGGACAGGCTCTAACAGTAAAATTAAATACACACTGGGTTCCTAAGACTTAGTAGCCCCCCAAAAGTAAACGATCTCATTAATCGTTTATATTGATTCCATATTGAACTAATAATCTTTTGAATTAACTTTAAAAGTAATTTTGAATTAATCTTCTACATTAATTTCACTTTTTTCTTTTTTAATGTGGCTATTAGAAGATTTACACTTACACACGTGGCTTGCCTCACACTTCTACTGGACAGTGCAAGGCACTACGCTGCAGTACACAGCATGGAGGGATGAAGAAGCCAGGTAAGGCTCCTGCTCTCAGGAGTTTACAGTCCAGCAGGGGACCCCAGTTTGGTTTTTTGTTGTTGTTGTTGTTGTTTTGTGTTGTTTTGTTTGGCCATGTTGCGGGGCTTGCAGGATCTTAGTTCCCCGACCAGGGATCGAACCCATGCCCCTTCAGTGCAGGCGAGGAGTCCTAACCACAGGACTGCCAGGGAATTCCCCTCAGTTTGGTTTGGGATGGGAGAAGAGAACAGACAAGGTTAAGTGGGTTGGGGAGGTGGGCTGGCCACAGTACCCTTTCGGAAGTGGGTGATCCTGGGACTTCCCTGGTGGTCCAGTGGTTAAGATTCCATGCTTCCACTGCAGGGGGTGTGGGTTCGATCCCAGGTCGGGGAAGTTCCGGGTGCTACGCAGTGCGGCCAAAGAAAAGAAGTGGGTGATCTTGTTGACTCCTCAACAAGAGTCCCATGCGGCTGACACCGGAGAATAAGCACCGCCCCCCCCCCCAAAGCTGGCTCCCATCCCAGTTTTCTTCCCCCAGCTGGAAATCACACATAAAAGATGTCCTAACGTGCCAACCTCTGCCCTTTCCATAAGATCACCACTGACCTAGTCCTTCCTCTCCACCCTGCCTCCTTATCCCTGTAGAGTGGAGAGGTGGAGAAAAAAATAATTGTCTAGGAAAGCTTCTGAAGGGGGCGGACCTGGCACGCTCCAAGCATGGCAGTAGCTGAGAAAGCGGGCCAGGCTGGGGAGGGGAGGAGGAGCTGGCCCAATGCCCAGGGCTCCGTGCCAGGCTGATCCAGAGGCAGGGCAGCCAGACAGGCAGGCAGTCGGGTGGGTTGACCAGCAAGGTAGGGGCTGGAAAGGAAAACACTGACCTACTGGAAGGTGCAGGACCAAGCAGGGCAGATGCCACCACCAAGGGGTCAAGGTATCGGGGGGAGGAGCTGGAAAGCAGGGACACCACTGGAATGTATCTGTGGTCCCACGAACATGGTCTTTTAAAGGTATGAGGCACACACACACTGTCCCACATGTGCTCCTGAACCAATTCTGAGGATAGGAAGGAAAAGCAAATCTCGGGGAGAAACTCTGGGATGGACGACATTCCCTCTCTGGCAGGCTCTTGTGCTGTGTTTAATGTGCTCTTGGCCTACCTGGAGTCAGGGAAGAAGAGGGGGATTCACTAGGCCTCTTACATGACCAAGGACACACACACCCCATGAACCTGGCAATCGGAAGTTCCAATTGAAGAAAATCAGATTCCTACATTGAGGGAATAAGATTCATACACCGAGGTCTGAGAGGGTCTTAAATAGTCACCTTCATTTCATAGATGGAGAAACTGAGGCTCAGGAAAAGGAAAGAGACTTGGCAACATTGAGGTAGGACTGGAACTCAGCTGGTTTATGCTGAGCTCTAGTCCTACCTGGTTTATGATGAGCTTATACCAGCCTCCTCCCAGGCTGGTTTATGCTCATCTCACCAAACTTCGCTCCTTTCTCTCTGACAAGAAGTGTTAACACAGCAGAAGTTGTATAGCCCCGATGTCAGCAGCAGGAAAAATGCCCATATCCTGTATGGCTAAGTGCATGCCAACTGGCTTTTACTGCATGCGGCTCCAATTTGGGCACAGGATTTAACTTGCAGAAGAGCTAACTGTACTATAATACGGCTGGATGACTGTCAGAGAGATTTGTTAGCAGGGAAAAAGTGTAGTCACCAAAAATTCTGTCTAGAAAAATTTCACGTTGGTTTGGGATAGGCAGGGCTGCAAAGGTGAGAGGCCGGTGGGAGGCGCCACCCGATGTTGGAAAGCAAGCAGAAGAGGAATAAATCCTTTGCTCAATTCACTCATCTCGGAAATACACCGTTTGACTAGAGAGAGCTCACGGGTTTTTTTTCTTGCCCATCTAGGCAGTGCCAGAGGAAGCCAAAACAGAAGCTGAGACAGTGGAGCTCTTTCCAGTCAAATTCCAAGTCAGCCTGGGCCAACTGCCACTCCCTCCCTCCACCGTGCTCTCTCTGCCTAGAACCGTGCTCTTTCACCTGAGGGGCTCCTAGAGCCAGAGCTGGCCTCCTGAGCCCTACACAGTGAGAAGTGCGAGGTGTGATGAAGCCATCAGATTCAACCTCATGCGTGGAGACAAACAGGAGAAGTGACCCAGTGTAAGCAGTGCAACCCTGTTGGTGCAGGCAGCGATGGTGTGGATAAGAAATTAACCACTGGGGACACTGCTCACCTGCCTTCTCTGGCTAGCAGTGGGAAGCATTTCCAGGATCTTCTTCGGGGGGTGGGGGGGTGGGGCAGCGGCGCGGGTGTTAATTTGCTCTGACAGAGGGTAAGGTGGAGGGGACCTAGAAAGACCACTTCCTGCCCCAGCCTCACTAGAGACGTTGGTTTAGCTCACCCCCCAGTGGAGGTGTCAGCATCTCTCCAGAAAGCTTAAGAGACAAAAGGTCTGGCACTCTGGGGCCCAGAGACCTGGCTGAGGGTGGAGCTGACACCCTGAGGAAAGCCCTGCGGGGCATGCCTCGGAAATGGAGCAAGAGGCTCTCTCCTCAGGAGGGACCCGCAAGCTTGGAAGCACAGCTCCAGGCTAGGATTTGGAGGCAGGGAAGCAAAGAAAAGGATACTAGACCAGACTCAAGAGAAATCAGTTTTCTGCAACTCACAATTTGCACTGAGAAAGACCCTAGTGGAGTTTGGGTACTTCTTGGAATTGTCAGTGTTCCTGCTAAAGGATGAGAATGCATGCCAGCATACGTTGAAAAATACGAATTCACCCTACTAGTGGAAAGGCGCTCTGGTGTGACCCTCCAACAGGAGGTTTAACAACCTCACGGAAGCCTTGTCTCCTCTCCACGGCTGCCAACACAGACCTGTTGGTGGCCGAAAACTTCAGGAAGCTGCTGTTTGTTTCTTTCCAGCGTGTAGGTCTTCATCAGAATAACTCTCTTCTGACATGGACACCTACCCTGAGTTCTGCCCTCGCTTGTGAGGGAGCAAAATGCCCTCTCTGTAGAGGTCTTTCTCCCCAGCCCCAGCCTCTGCCAGGGCGTCACGACAGCACCATTCGAGACGGTTCTCATCCATCCTGGGGGGAGCAGGGGCAAGGTCTCTAACAGCCCAAGGGACGGCGAACACGGCCTTTCAGGAGGCCGGCGGAAAGCAGGCGCGGGCAGGGCAATTGAGAAAGAGGTGCCGGGGAAGGGCGGCAGCAGCTGAGAGTGGGGGAGGGCTGGCAGCAGCTGGGGGGGAGGAGGGGAGTCCTCATGAACGGGCAATTGAGAAGGGCCGAGCAGCTGAGCGGCCGGGCTGGCGTCGCCGGGCCTGTGCCCCACGTGGGCCGGCCCCTTCCCCCAGCCCCTCTCACCTCACCCAGGGGAAGCTGAACGCCCGGCCCCGCACCCCGGCCGCTGGGTGGGCCGAGTCGGCAGAGCACAAGGAGGGGGACAGAGGATGTCCCCGGGGGCCCCCTCTGCTGCGGGGCCCGGCGGTCTAGAACGTTCTGCCGCCAGAACCCCCTCGGCGTCCCGACTCTCCCCAGCCCGTCCCACCCGGCCCAGGGGGCCCTGGGCTACGCGCGCAGGGCCCGGAGGGGGAGGGGACACGCGCCGGGGGCTGCCGGGTGGGGGTGGGGACCAGGACTTTGCCCTTTGTCTCTCTCTCTCCAGAGCCACCGGCCGAAACCCGACCCCATCAGTGAGCCAGGCAGCCAGCGAGGGGCAGGCTCCCCCTCCGGGGTCCTTTAGTAAATCCAGACCCGACCTCCCCGTGGTCAGGGCTGACTGAGGTGGTCCTGTGGGGGAGGGGGCTTCCCGCCTGCGAACAGGCCTGCAAGCATTTAAGTGGGAACCGGCTGGGGGCAGGGGGCTGGGAGGGGGCTGGAAGTGGGGCCGCAGAAGCAGAAGGGGAGAAAATGGCCCGGGAGGCGGCATTCCTTGGAGACCTCGGCTGGGCTGTGGGAGGAGGCAGGACCCGGGCGGGAGGCCTCCCACTGAGAAGGCAGGAACTGAGGCCTGGGAGTGGGGTGGGCTGGGGGCGCGGAACCAAGACGCCTTCCGGGCCTCGAAAAAAAGACCCTCCTCTCCCAGGGCGTTCTGGGAGCCGCTACAGAAAATTTATAATCGAAGAGTCACACCTCCATGCAGAGTAGGGCATTTGTCTGGGGATGCGAATGACCTTCTTTTGTCTGCCCTCTTGGGGTGTCATCAATTACTGATAGTCTTATTAATAACTCACGTTTACACAGTACTTTAAGGTTTACAATCCACACTCTCCTATGAGCCTAGAACACAGGTTGATTTGAGCCTCTAAACCACAGAAGGTTGAGAATATTTTTATTTCCATTCTGCAATTCAAAAAGAAGCTCAGAGAGGTTAAGTGCCTAGTCCCAAGGTGACACTAGCCAGCCACTGTCACCACACCATGAAGCCGGCTCCTGCTCCTCAGGGAAAGGTAACTGGGTTCTCGCTCCTCAAAAGCATGTATGAGCTATGAATTATGATTCTGCAGGCTTGTAACAAAGGTCAACTCTTTGTCCCTTCCTGCTAGGAGGAGGGGGGATGGGAGGGGAAGCCACTCGATCCCTGCGCCCTTCCCCCCAACCTCTCATTTTCCCCAGGTTTGAACCCAAACAAAAGGAAAGGGGAAGGGAAAAAAAAAAAAATTAGCCCAAAGCGCCAGCCCTGGCACCTAGAGGAATGCCAAAGGATGGAAGCTCTTAGAACTCAAAATAGCTACCAGCTTTTTTTTGCGGGGTTCATGGAGATGGGGAGGCTTCATATGAGGACACGAGGCCCAGGAAGATACTGACCCCAGATCCCACAGTGTGCACACATCTGGCAGAAGGGCAAACTGAGGTTGACGCCTGAATCCTAAACCACTCAAGTCCTTCTCCACTTCATTCAGCCCCCTTTCCGTGGTTTTTCACTAAAAGCAGAATTCCCATCTCCCATGATAGCTGCCCAGACAAGGGGAGAATGTTCTTAGTTTTCTTCAACCATTCAAGGTTGCCTGAACATCGCAATGGTGAGAGGAAAAATAATGCAAGACGAGTATGAAACACCTACGGAGGAAAGAGGCTCAGAGCAGGGAGAAGTTAATGTTGGGCATGTTTTTATTTGCTAGCCTTATGCTCTCCCCCGCAAAACATTCAACTTCTCTGAATGTTAGAGGATCAGCTATTCCCACCTTCTAAGAGAGCTCGGCCTTGAAGAAAGAAAGGCCTGGGTTTGAAACCCAGCACCAGTATTCAAGGTATGACCTTGGCTAAGTTACCATAACCACTCAGAGTTCCAGCTTCTTCTTCTGTGGAATGAAGACTAATGCCTGCAGCGTTCTTAGGATTCAATGAAGGAACAGTGCCTAGCTCTGAGTAGATAGATACTCAATAAACGCTCCCTATTATTTTTTAAAGCATTTTTTAAATATTTATTTATTTGTTTTTGGCTGCGTTGGGTCTTTGTTGCTGCACGTGGGCTTTCTCTAGTTGCGGTGCATGAGCTCCTCATTGCGGTGGCTTCTCCTGTTGCAGAGCACGAACTCTAGGTGAGAGGGCTTCAGTAGTTGCCGCACGTGGGCTCAGTAGTTGTGAATCGCGGGCTCTAGAGCGCAGGCTCAGTAGTTGTGGCCCACAGGCCTAGCTGCTCCACGGCATGTGGGATCTTCCCGGACCAGGGCTCGAACCCGTGTCCCCTGCATTGGCAGGCGGATTCTTAACCACTGCTCCACCAGGGAAGCCCTGTGCTCCCTATTATGGCAGAAGGAACTCGTCTTTTGACCCACAGCACGTCACACAGAGCTCTAGAGAAAAGAAGATGCTCAATAAGGGAAATTACGGACATCTGCCATACTTACCTGGGGGCCTCTCCCCACTAGGATGCCATCCCTCTCTTCCAGAAGAGTTGTCTTCCCACAAACATCTCCCTGCCTGTCCACAGTGCTCTCCTGAATCCACTCCTATTTTTTCTGCCTGTCCTCCAAAAACACAGCTTAAGCTCACTCAAAGCCTACCTCCTGTTAGTTCCTGAGGTTGTGTGCCTCTCATTGCAGTCTCTTAGCCTCTGCTGTCCCACAGCTTTTCCTGGATCTAAAGTGAAAACACTGGAGGGCAGGAATTTTATCTTGCACCTCTTTTGTGCAGCTCCTCCTCCCTATGTCTCCCTTCCCTGCCCTGAAAGAGACCCAATAATGCTAAATAAAAACCCAATAAATAATCAAATGTTTAATTCAGGAGAGGGGTCAGGCAAAGACCCCCATTTTATACAGAATGAGGAGGTGGCCACCATGTAAGAAACAAAATTGGTGATCTTTAAATATGGCCAGAGGGAGGCGGGAATGGGGTGTTACTGTTTACTGGGTACAGTTTCAATCTTGCAAGATGAAAAGAGTTCTAGAGACGAACGGAGAGGATGGTTGCACACCACTGTGAACGTTCTTAATACACCCGACCTGTACACTTAAAAATGGTAAATTTTATGTTATGTGTATTTTACTATGTAAAATTATTTTAATTATTTCATATTAATTTTAATTTTTAATATAAAAATTTAATTTTAAATTTAGGTGGGTTATTTTTTGGCTATGACATTCAGCTTAGCAAAATAAAGAATAAAAAAAGAAAAAAGGATAGAGGTGGAAACCTAAAAGCTCCTGGAGAAAAATGATCTGATAAATTGTATTTCTTTGCCATCTCCACTGTAAAGACCAAGGTCTTTTGTTTGTTCTTCATTATATTTCTATAACCTGGCAGAGGGCATGTCAGTAGCAGACTCTGGGGCTTCTCTGGTGGCACAGTGGTTAAGAATCCGCCTGCCAATACAGGGGACACAGGTTCGAGCCCTGGTCAGGGAAGATCCCACATGCCGCGGAGCAACTAAGCCCGTGCGCCACAACTACTGAGCCCACGTGCCACAAGTACTGAAGCCCTTGCGCCTAGAGCCCGTGCTCCGCAAAAAGAGAGCCCACCGCAATGAGAAGCCCGGGCACCACAACAAAGAGTAGTCCCCACTCGCTGCAACTAGAGAAAGCCCGCCCGCAGCAACAAAGACCCAACACAGCCAAAAATAAATAAATAAATACATTTATTAAAAATAAATAAATAGTAGACTCTGAATAGATAAAAATAAGTGGGTGCACGCATACATGTGTGAATGAATGCATGATCAGAAGTACCAAGCTTTGGAGCAATATGCAAGCTATCAAATGTCTATACCATGTTAAATATTTTCTTGCATGATTTAGTTGTAAATATATATTTTTAAAATTAACACCCCACTCCATCTCCAAAAAATGGCTAATGACTGACTGGCAAGAGCCCCACACACCCAGGCTAAAGTGGCTGACCATGTGATGTTCTGAAGAGGAGAACAAAGGAACTCAGGCCTAGACAGGCATCATTCCTCTTCTAGTTAGAAGTGTAGGGAATTCCCTGGCGGTCCAGTGGTTAGAACTCTGCACTTCCAATGCAAGGGGCAGGGGTTCGATCCCTGGTCGGGGAACTAAGCTCCCCCATGCCGTAAGGCATGCCCCCCACCCCCGCAAAAAAAAAAAAAAAGTTTAAAGGAAACTACTCAAGATGGTCAGGGGCAAGGGTGGGAAAGTGAAAGAAATATGATCCGAGAGATCTGTGAGGTTATGAGGTTCGTGAAGATCATTTTATTCCACCTCTTGCCTCCCACAGCTTATTCTGGACAGATATCACTCCACTCTATTCTAAAAAGTCAGCAGAAGCGGCTTTGAATCAAATGGTAATAAACGTCGGGAGGAAACCTCTCTATATAAAATAACTTCAGTCAGCTAGATTTTCCCTTCTACATTAAATAAAAGGTTGCTGGAGTGGACACTCTAGAAAAGTGAAGAGACTGTTCTTCTTAACCCTGCCGTCTCCGCAGCCAACATCCTATTTACATCTCATCCTCGCTCAGAACACACTGGCTGCAGCCACCAACAGCCACGTCTGTGAAGGATCATCTTTGCCCTTTAATTTAGGGTTCTGTCTCCAAATCCTGCCAAAGCAACTGCTCTCTATTACAGTTGGACTTCTCCTCCCAAGCAACTCAGAGACCTGGAGGAGGAAGTGGCATAAATACGTCTAACTCTGAATAGATAGCCTCACCAAGCTTACTCCACCCAACAGCCCCACTCCAGTTCCTCTCTCCCCCCATTTTCTCCTCCTCAGAGTACCTGATGGAAAGGTGACAAGCCCCAAGCAATCCCAAATGCCACTCCAGAAAAGAGGCAACACACATCATTCCGCATAAACTAATTGTAAAACCCTTTATAGTAACTGAATAAAGTCACAAGTCTGTTAAATGGCCTAAAACCACATCCAGATTGGAAGCCCTTCTCCCCACCCCACTAAGAGAAGATTCAACCTTCATTCCCTGGACTGAGATGTGGAAAGGGGCTATATGTCTGTGGGTTTGTGAGTTTGTACCTTTGGGGCAGGGAGGGCTGAAAAAAGCAAGTGGACATCAAAGTGGGTCCTGAGCACCCCTTTGGGGACTGTTTCCAGACCAGGTAGAGAAACTGAGACCACTGTGGCTTTGCTATCTAAGAGGCACGGGAAGGGGAGCCATGGCAGTCACTTCCTCCGCATCCAAGGGTCCCCAACTCCTGAATGCCTACTTTGTTAGCTTAAGCAAGAAGGGAACTTCAAGACAAACATGCCCATCTCCTACCAGATAGGGGAAGCTGCCCATTTCTTCTTCCTCAGACCCCCAAAAGGACTTACACAGTCCCCTTCATCCTGAATTCTTACAACACCTCATCTGCAGAATTAGGATAGTTCTCCTCTCATCAAAGTCCTATCCTACATGCACTTTTGACAGGAGCACCAAAAGTGTGAAATTTCAGCGAGGAACCTGGCCCAGGTTGAGGGCATCAACGTTGCAATGTATGCTCCATTCTCCTAAGAGGATGGTTAAGAGACAGTGGTAAGGGGCTCTTGAGGGTTGCCCTGATGAGCTTCACCTCCTTCTCCCAAAAGGTGGCCTTTCCTTTCAGCACACAGGTGATCAAAAGCATCCTGCACACCAATCCCCCTCAATATGCCTATCCATCATCGTTCCACATAAACTACACGCCATATTCACAGAAGTGTACCTGAACACCGTACCTGTTGCCTTAGATATATGGCCAAGCTGTTACACACAGTCCAAAGACAGGAGGCACAGGTCCACATGGGAAACAAATAATAGCTAATGTGTAATAGCACCAGCTTACAGTTAAGGCAATGACGGCTCAAGGAGGTTAAGTAACTTTTCCAGTTTCCCGGTCATTGCCTGACTCCAAAACTCTTGTTTTTGAGCACTGAGCTCTCCTGGAGAGACCTTTCCTCCACACTCCTGTAGGACTGAGTGAGGGACCTAGGGTAGGTCATGAGACTCTGACCTAATAATAGAGCTTCCTCCCTCCTTGAGCCTCAAGAATTCTGAAAATGATTCCTGTCCTCCCTGCTCCTGTTGCCAAAGAACTCAGACTCCACAAACAACCTTTACACAAGACAATTTTTTTAAAAATTTCTAAATTCTCCGATTTCTCCTCTTAAAGATTCTAACTATATCCAATCAACTAAACTATGCAATCACACCTCACTTAGACTTAACATTTTCCATTTCAGGTGGCCAAAACATCTGGATGAAGGACTAATTTTTTAACTGAAACTAACGCAAAATGAATAAAAATTGAAGCCTTCCTTAACCCACTTTTCCTAAGGAAACGGTGAAAGAACTGACTGGAATCCACAAAACAGATACATTGGAGAGGGAAAGAGAAAATGAAGAGAGATCCTCCACTTCTCCTGTCTCCACAACCTTCCCCCTAAACTATGGCCAAAATTCCCACCCATCCTGATGGGTCACTTATACGCCTTTAGCCACCAAAATGCCACTTGTCTAATAATCAGACTTGTCCTAGGGGTGTTGAAAATATCTGGACAATCCAGTCAAAAATTCTTTTACTCATCCAGCTTCTTGCTCTGTATTTCATACAAAAGCAGTTTACTGGTGGGCTCGCCATGCTCTCTGCTCTCTGCCACACAACCAGAACATCAAATCCTGGAAGCCTGGACTTCTGCACTAGGACTGCATTTCTGGTGGTGTTTGTTCTGTATACAGTTACACTTCAGTGTTTCGCAATCAGGTTTTCTCCAACTATATTAAAATGATGAGGTCCAGACCTACTTTTCTCCTGTGATTTACCCATTATCAACACACGTTTGATTTCAGCAGTCTGCGTTTAGGGTGAAAGCTTGTTCCAGCCTGTTGTTCCTTCATTCCATGACTATCTATTGCAAACCTACTGGCTGCAAAGGAGAAGCAGGTCTTACAAAGCTGGCTCTGCTTGTTCAATACTAGGATGACCCCTTGGACCCACTAAAAAGTACAGAGCCCCCTTTGAACAAACTCAAGTTCTTCTACTAGAATGCAGTTAACAAACTGGGGACTGGACATCTCCCTGCTGGCGATGCGCCCTTGAAACGGTTTGTGTTGTCACAGGCACTCTCCTGGTTGATCATTTTCTAGCTAAATCAAACTTTTATCAATAACCAAAAAAGCATACATTTTGATTCCACGTTTTTTGAGGAGAGACCTTTTCTTATTTGTTTTGACAGACATTTAAAAAGGTGTGGACTGGGCCCAGGTGGAAATGGTATTATGCAAATTTGACATTAACATGGAGTCAAACACTGACTGAGACCCTGAGAAAGATCTTCAAAGCCTCACCAGTGGCCAAATGGAAGACCTGTTGTCAATCTTTTACAACATAAATAAAACCCATCATAGAACCTCTGGTTACTATTACTCCCTTTGTTATTGTTTCAGTCAGCCTTTGGAACATGGGGACACACAGTCTATCTACTGAAGATTACAGATTATGCGACGCTGTTAACTCTCCAAGGTTCTATGCCCCATGGCCAAGGGGCCTCAGCTCCTGGGAGAGGGCAACAGTTAACATGGACTTCCATTTTCTCTCCACCTCTCCATCCTCTTACTTTCCCCTGACCTGCTCTTTTCCTCCCTCCCCTGACTCTTCACTCCACAATCACCCCCCAGCCTTTAGCTTTTGCCTTAGAATGTAAAGGGCTTGAGACAGCGCGGGCGCTGGAAGGTCTGCACCGCGGGGCCTGGGACCTCTCCCAGTGGGGAAGGCTGGGGAAGCCGCGGCGAGGTTTGGGATCTGGGGGCTCCCAGGACGAAGGCGAGGCTGTGGGCCGGCGCGCCGCAGCCAGGGGTCTCGGGACCCTGGGAAAGGAAGCCCTCGTCGGAGACCCAGGCCTGCGGATGTTCCCGGGTAGGGGCTAGTTCAAAGGCAGGCGAGGGCCCCTGCGCGGAGCGGGCAGAGATTGCGCGGCCGGGGCTGGGCTTGGTCTGCGGCGGGCGGGGAAGGGCAGCGGGGCCGGCGCGGGCTCTCCAGGAAGCGCCTCCAGCGCCGCCGCGACTTTCTCTGTTTTTTGAAAAAGCGAAGGGAAGGCAGGCAACTCCGAAAGCAAAAATCGCCTTGCCCTGGTCTGAATCTACCACCCGTCTTCCAAACCTGGTGTCTGCGACCCCCTCCTCCCGTGGGTCGCTGTGCGCCTCTAGCCGCTCCTCTTTAAAAGGGAAGCGGGCAATCCACCCCAACCCCCATCTCCCTCCCTCTCCCTCTCCCTCTCTCTCTTCTCTCTCTCTCTCTCTCTCTCTCTGTCTCTCTCCCTCTCTCTCTCTCTCTCTCTCTCTCCCTCTCTCTCTCTCTCTCTCCCTCTCTCTCTCTCTCTTTTTTTCTCCCCGTCTGGAATTTCCAACCCAGGACTAACTCGTCTGATTTTTCCAGTCTCCCCTGCTGCTTTTTTCCTCCTCCTCTTTTCTCTCCCAAACACTCCCATCCCAAAATCTAAGCTGCACTTTCTGGAAGGCATTAGCCACATTTTAAGAATCTTTTAAGAGGATGGGGAGCGAACAAGACTGAATTTAAATTCTAACAGCTGGCAAAATGTCTGTTCTTCAAACGCCTTTGCTTCATACATTTATTCTAATAACAACATCACCAACACTACCACCCCCCCCACACACACGAAAACCAACACAGGTACAACCAATACATATCTCTTCAACACAAAAACCCTTAGACTTCCACAAATAGCACTTAGGTCTCCCTCTTTTCACTTAACTAAAATTTTAATGTTTTAAAATTTTATACTCACTAGCCAATCTCAATGGTATCTTTGTCAACTGGCTGTTACACATTATAGAATAAATAAGCTCAAAAAATAAGCCTTAAAAGTACCCAAACACATAAAATATGATTCAAATAACATATATTAAGGTAATTTAAAAAGATTAGAAGCTCTGGACCTTTGAATCAAGATTCTTCCAATGGGAATGTCATGTATTTTGTCTCTAAAACATAATTACAAGAAAGAATGTTTTGCTCTTGTTCCAGCAAAATCTATGCCATTAAAACTTTACATTTGAAACAGCTAACTATACTTTGAATAAATTAGTGATGGGAATTACAATTCTTCCCCCTCTTTACTCAAAAGTTCTCCATCTGGGAAACCACTGGAGTAAAATTTCATCTTTCTACTTTGGGTTAGAAAATAAAGTGTTCTGGAAACCTACAACTCTTCCAAAGGATAATCATATACCACTGTCTTTAGGAAAGTCACCTTGAAATACTGAGCACTAAATAACAAGTTAAAGATTTCTCTAGCAGTGAAAAAAACTTAATTTATGAATTTGTAAACATTTATTTTCTAGGTGAAAATTAAAATGGGTAAAGTGAATTGATTTCCACCTTTCCTCCAAAGAACGCAGAAAAATTAAGAATCAACTTATTTAAAACTCAAAAACTTGGTATTAGTAAGAAAACCTTTTTACTAAAAGTGTCACAAACCGTTTCTACTTTAAACTTACTAGTTGATTATCTGGGCAGACGTATCTTTCAACCATAACCACTAAGGCAAAAGTGCCTGCAAGTACTCCCACCCTAGTACTTGTCCTCCTTTACAGTTGTTTTTTAAAGACATTCCCTTGTTTCTTAACAACGCCCATAATTAATTTTCAGCCCATAAGAACAATTTTCCTTAAAGGCAAACCCATTTCTGAAGGCAAAATTTTTGTCTGTTTTGAAAACATTTAGTGATCCAATTATTTCTTCAGAGTCTCCGCAAATCACTTAAAAATATTTTTGCCACTTACGAGACATCCCTTTGCAGAGATTTTTAAAGCAAGTAACTTCAGAAAATTAAACCATAAAATCAGAATTAAGTTTGAATACTTCTCTTCTGAGAGTTCTCACACTTATAGGGCTAGGAGACCAATTTTTGTGTGCTTTTTGATATTTAGAAATTTAAGGGAAAGTGTTATTAGCCCACCTCATTTTAAGTCAGAGAAAACAACCATTAATCTGCCTAAGGAAATCAAAGTCTTTAACTTGAACACATTTCACCTAGAGAAATGCAGTACATCTCTTCACTACTTTTCTTAACAGCAACAACTTTTATTTTGATGACACCAGTGGACAGGAGGTATGCTATCTTTAGGCCACATTCCTCTAGAAAAAGGCACACACAGTGGCAAATGAAACAAAAATTTAATTCCCTTTTAAGGAATTTTCTCCCCAAATACCCAAGCCTCACTAACATGATACCCCTCTACCTTAACTACTCAAGTGTCTTAAAAACAAACAAACAAAAAAAACATACAAATCCTTTTCACAACTGTCTTTAAAATGCTTTTGGTTTTCCTCCTTTGTCCTAATACTTGACAGTGAATATATACAAATTCTCAACAATAAGCTGAAACTCTTGACCAAAATTCCAACACTGACTAAGAGGGTATTTGGGAAGGTGATCTCAGAGAAATTTAACGCCACCCATTTTAAAAATTCAACTTAATGTTTTCAGTTTTTCAACTTAAAGTTCAGTCTCTTGAGTTCTTAAAAAGGAATAAATTATATTTAGCAAATAGATACAAGGTTAAAACAACATATATTAATACTTCAAAATCAGTTAGAGTTAACTGCTAAAAAATATTTTATCATTTTCTTGATAACCCCCTTCTTAAAAAAAAAAAAAGAGGAACATTTAGGTTGCCAGGTTTTTATGAATCTCTTAGAAATGTTTAAAAAGTCATAATTCATTTGGAACTGAGTACATCAAGAAGATGTACTATTTTAAACAGTAAAAACAATATATATATACACAAAATATATATATGCACCATTGTTCATTTTGCTTAAAATATATTAGTCATAATTAATTAACTAGTTCCTGTTCTATACATCATGAGACTGAAAACGCCAGGAACAAACCAACTGAAGAAATACTTTCAGACAGACTAAAAACACACACCACAACATGCTTCCTCAAAGAACACAAAATGATAGAGAGCAAACTGACTTCATGAAAACAAACTTTCTTTTTTTAAATCCTAAAACTTCAAAAATTGATTCATTCTAGAAAAATGAAGTGCCTTACCACCACTCAGAAAAAAAAAAAAACACAACTGACTCAATGTTTGTGCTCAAAAATTATTTCAGGAAGGGGGGGAGAATACACAAAAGATTGAATATGGGTGTGGAAGGGAAGATTTTGTACCCACTCCTCACAAACCCCACCCCTTCCCAACTCAAAGGAGCCCTCAGTAATACATTTTGGAGGGAACAAGAAGGAGCCTAAAAATGGCTTTAAAGCAAGCAGATGGCTTAGGGGAAAAGATCCATAAACACTGTGCACCATGAAAATTAAAATATAAATGTTTTGCGTTCCATTTCATCACATTTTGCTATTTTCTTGCTTATCACTTTATTCCCTTTAAAATTTAAACCATCCTTTAGAGCAAAAGAAAAAAATTCCATATATTTCAGAATTCCAGTTATTCTGGTTATTGTCCATCAACATGTTTCAAACACTTAGCTTTCAGGTCAAATATCCACTATCTTCTTAGTAGATCTACTGATGTCAGTGTACATAGCTCTCTCATTCCCATCTCCAGGAAATGCTTCCAAATAATAAATAAGACTTTTTTTCTTTCTTCCGATTTTATTGTCTCTTTACTCCTAACTCTAATTGCCTTTCCAATAACAAAGTATTTCAAGCACTTGAGGTTACATCACAAGCTCTATAAACATAGTTACAAGCCATATTGATCATCTATAGAAACAATAGTTCCAAGTTACTTAAGTATCTCAAGCTAAACCACGGAACAGATTTTTCTCACATTAAACTTTCTAGACTCTCTTAACTGCCTTCAGAAAAACACAGCCACCCACCTCCACCTTCCCACCCAGAAAAGGCCAGGAACTATTCTAAAATGTAGCAAGTTTCCAGTTGAAATGAGGGGAGAAAGCGAGGAGAAGATCAAAGACTTACTGGGGGCTGCAACATGAGAGAAAACTCTGCACTGTCAACATGTTTAAAGTCAGGTCTGAGAAAGCAGAAAGACTGGAATCAGCTTTGGGGATAACATAAGAGTTACCCCCTTTGCTGAAGTGAGGATAGGAAGGTATTGGAACACACTCTCTCTTTCTCTCCCTCTCTCTCCCTCTCTCTCTCTCTCTCTCTCTCTCTCTCACACACACACACACACACACACACACACACACACACACACACACACACACACACACACACACACACACACCCATTCATCCAGGGAGTTCTAGACCCTCCAAAGAGCCCCAGCTCACAGCCTGAACACAAAGCTCTCACCCCAGATGGTCGGTCCCCTTGCAACAATGGACTGAAGGAGTGGGGGTGGGGGGCTCAGAAAGGATAGTACAGCCAAAGCATATTTGCAAAATCCAGTTGGGAGGGGAGGATGTGTGATGGGAGGGACTAGAGATAGGTGTCTGTGAAAAAATAATGTCTTTGCCTGTTGCAGAAATATAAATAAAGCACAGAATTCTTTGGGTGGCAGGAATTCATTCCACTTCCCCTAGGGAGTCAAAGGGGACCCCCTCCCAATCCACTTAAGAATTATGGTGAGGGAAGGGGGGGAAAAACAGTCCTGCTAGAAACTTGCTGAATGTCCATGAGTCTCAACTCTCTAAAGATTTTTAGCTTCCCCACAAAAATGGTCCCACACACCATGAACAAACTCCACAAGGTTCCTCCTCTATTGATTTTTCTCGCTTTTACTTCTCCAAGTAACATCTCCTAGCCCACCCCAGCCTCAGCTTTTTTTTTTTTTTTTACAAGCTGTAAACCACCCATTACAAGATCTTAGCCAATCTTCCCTCCCTGCCCCCAACATCCGGAGTTGGGGGTGGGAAGGCCAGTAATGGGTTTCTTCCACTGGAGACACTATGGACCCCTGAACACAGCCTCTCAGCGCCCCCAGGCTGACCCCCTCCCCAGAGAAGAGCTCTTTCCTACCTTTGTTTTTTGGGGACGGAGTGTTCAATCTCTAGGCGTTTTCCTTGCAGCTCCACTTTCCCTAAAGATTAAATTGAAAAAGACAACATGAGAGCTTGGACGGCGGGGGGGGGGGGGGGGGGGGCGGCAAAAGGAAGGAGAAATCAGAGTAATTCAGGAGTTACTGGGATTTGAGATCTTCCTAGGAATCCAGGTAGTGGGTTCCGCAGCCGGATGCGAAAAGGTCGCCTGGGGAATGGTGGACTCTCTAAATTCATTACCGTGTTTTCTGAATTTTTGTTTTGTTCTCTCACTGAGGTAGCCGAGTAGTGGACGGCTCTGGGAGCCGGATCTGGGGGAGGTGCGAGGGCGTCCGTCCGTGTGGGCCGGCTGCCTTTACGGCTCCCAGATGTGGGGAGAAGGGGCCGAGAAAGGGCTCCCCCGTTTCTCCCAAAGTCTGTGGCGGGGGGTGGGGGTGGGGCTGCAGAATGAAACTTTATTTTCCTGTCGAACCAGGGAGAAGGGCTTCGGGCGGCGGGGTGGTCACCTGTCGGGGCCGGCCGGTTGGCGAGGTCCGGGGGAACGGAGCTGGGCCCCGCGAGGAGGGTCCCCGGCGGCCGCCGCGCGCTCCTCTCGGCCCAGCCTGGGCGTCTCGGGAAGCAGCATGGCGACCCGCCGCCGCCGCCGCCGCCGCGCCACCCCGCTCACGCCCCACTTTCAAATCAAAATGGCTCAAGCCCCGGGCCCTGGGCGGTAGGCGGGACCCCGCTCCTCTCAGGTCAGGCCCGAAGGCTGCCGTCCCCACGGAAACCCTGGAGGTCGGGAGCGGAGCGGGGACCCCTTCCCAGCCCGGAAAGGCCTACGGCGGAGGAAGGCGAGGGGGTGCGCACGGGGTGGGGGCGTCCAGCCTCGGACACCGAGGGACTGACGTAGGGCGCCCAGACTGAGTTCGCCTCGGTGGCGAACCCCCCCCAACTCCTGCCAACAGGGGCTCCCGCCCCGTCGGTTGGGGGCTAGGAGAATCACCTCACTAAAGCCTCCAGCTCTTCATCTCGGGCTAAGAGGAAGGGGCGAGGAAAGACGGATATTTCCGCGCGAGGGGCCAGCGAGGGGACGCAGGGGGCGTCGGAGAAGGTGGATGGGAGTCGGTACCGAGGCCAAGCCCCGCAGGCCGGGGGCAGAGAGGAGTTGGCGGGCAAGGAAATAAGAGGAGCAGGTCCCCGTAGTTTAGGCATTTCGCGGTGCTTTTTCCGGGGAGGTGGGTGCACTCTTACCGGAGAAAGTTTCGATGGCCTTCATCGCCCAGTGTTCGTCGGGGCAGTCCACGAAGGCATAGCCGGACTTGACCAAGAACTGGCCGCTGTAGGAGATCTTGTGCTCCGCAAACACTTTCTCCAAGTCCGCGGGGGTCACGCTCTCGTTGAGATTGCCGATGTACAGCTTGTTCATGGTGGCGGTCTCGGGCAGGACGCAGTCCTGGGCAAGGCCGAGCGGGCGGGCGCGGGCGGCGAGCCTCCTAGGCCGAGGCGGGAGGCGGCGGCAGCAGACGCAAACTTTCTTTGCACCCCACCCCTGAAGTTGTCCGGAGCCGAGGAGGGGAAGGCGGCCGGAGGGCGCGCAGAGGTCGCGGGAGAGTTCGGGGAGGCCCGGGAGAAGTGCCCGCGGCGCGCTGGGAGGCGGACGACGCGGCGCGGCTCCTTCCCTTCTGTCCGAAACCCCTCCAAGCGGGCTGGTGTGTCACGTTTCTCCGCGGCCGCCCTGGCGCCGCCTCTAAATAAAATCGACTTGAAAAAAAAAAATGGAGCGGAAAAAAAAAAAAAAAAAGGCGAAGCCACGTGGTGAAAGCCCCCACCCACCCTGCAGGGGAAGACCCCCGACGCCTCTGGGCCCTTGGGCCCTCCAACACGGCCCAGCCCACCAAACTCCCGGCCGGGGGCGGGGGGAGGGTGCCTCTCAACTCACCCCCCGGGTAAGTTGGGCTGGTGGGGGCTGTTTTCCCGAAGCTCTACTTGCCCCCACCCCCTTGCAAGAATCTGGCCCCTAGGGAGGCGCCCCGCCCCCCACCCATCCCCCTACCCGGGCCCTAGCTGGGGGGAGAGTGGTCCGGCCCAGAATCTCCCACCTCTTAATGGGTTGGATAAAATGTGCGGTTATTTTTTATTCGAGTGGCCGGGAGTGGGGGGAGTTTGCCCACCCTACCCCAGCTAACTGCTAGCGACTGACAGGCGGGGGACGGCCGAGAGAGACAAAGAGAAGCCGAGGACTTTGGGGTCTTCAAGAGGGGGTCGCGCGAGCCGATGATTTCAAAAGAAAAGCGCTATTCCCCTACATCTTTAAGTGGGGGGGGGGGGGTCTCGGCCTTCCCAGCCCCAGCGCTAGGAGAATCCCTCGCCTCGGGGGATACAGGATCGAGGGGCCCGGCGAGCGCGGGACTGGGAAGCTGGAAACACGGGGGATCGTGGCTGGAAACCAGGGATCCACAGGAAATCATGTTTCGGGATTCCCCCGGGGTTCATACCGGGGGTTCGGCTGTTGAACTATAACGTCTCGTGGTCCTGGGGGAAAGCGCGGATCCGGCCCAAGATGACCCCGAGAGAGAGGGAGGGGTGGAGAGAAGGAAGAGGAGTGGTCGCGTGAGCGGACCCGGGCTAACCAAAGGGGGAGGTCTCAGGCAGGGAGTGACAGGGTGGAGATCTAAATGATCCCTTTCTCCCTCCCTGACGCGGGGGCAGACAGGTGGAGTACCCTACCCCCGTCCCACCCGCGACAGCGACGGCAGCTTTCCCAGCGCTGGGTTCGGGTCTCGGAACTTTGTTTGGGGTGCGGGATTTGGATCCCGGCGGGAAGGCGGGAGAGGCGCCGAGGGCCGGGGGCCGAGCTCTAAGCCCCGCCCACGTCCCCAGGTCAGACCCGCAGGGGGAGGGGGTAATTTCCGCTCGGCGCTCGGGGAAGCGAGGGGCGGGAGCTGTGCTCGGAGGAGGGGGCGGCGGCCCCTCCCCCGCCCGCCTGGGGAGGGGGAAGCGGATCCGCCCTGGTCCCTTCCCTCGCCTTTGACCAACTCGTTCCGGATCTTCTAGCCCCGGGAACCCGAGGGATGGACCCGACTGGGCAAGGGGCGAGATGTGGGCGGTCGCACCCCGTCTCGGCGGTGGGGGAGGGGGCAGTTGGCCGCGCGTTTCGGAGTCCCGGCTACGCTACGCAGAGCCGGGCGTGCGGTCCACGAGCACCCGGGATCCCAGGCCGAGGGGCGAGCGAGGCCAACGAGTTTCTAGCGGCGGGGGCTGGGATGGCGCCAGCGGGTGGTGGAGAGCGCGGCCAGGGGACCCTGGAGCCCCCTTACCCAGCGAACCAGGGAAAGGGGCGGGGGTGGACCCCCAGTCATACCAGAGTCTCTTCGAACTGGGCGGAAGCTGGGGTTTTGCTCTGGGTTTTAAGGGAGGGAGAAATAATTCTGTCGCGGGCACGCGTGCTGCGAGGGCAGGTGAGGAAGGGGGTCACTCTCCCTTTCCCGGTCCCCGACCCCATTGTCTCAGTCGCCTGCGGCCCGGGCCGACTCCGCAACACGTGTTGGCTGCACCGATATGAATGCCTTAGATTTTTTTTTTCTTGTTATTATTTTGTGTTTGCAGAGTCAGTGAGCCGATTCCGACTTCGGCGCACCGCCCTTCTGGCAGAAGATTTTCTACCGTTCAAAAGTCAGGAGTTAACTGCACGCTCCACCTTTGTCCCCCTCCCCGTTTTCCCCGCGCGCTGAAAAGAAATGGGGCTTGGGGGTGGGGGTGGGGGAGGGCTTCCAACTCGGTTTCTCCATCTCCACCACCTTAAAAACCCACCCTCCAAATCCGCGTTTTGTTCTTGCCAGCCACGTGTTTGTCGGATTTTTACTTTTGTGATATTCTTTCTTTCCATGGGTCTGCAGAAATTAAAATACCATAAGCCATCAGTTGCTGAGCAGACAAAAAATGTTTTCTCTCCAAGAAGGTGGGCGATATCTCTCTTCCACCCCCCACACCTCCTCCGACTCTACCCCCTGTTTCTAAGTCTTCATATTCAGTCAGCTCTTGACCATAAACAATTTTAAACAAACCAACGAACTGGAAACTGCCTGCCACATAGTAGGTATTCAAGAAGTAATTTCTTAAGTGAAAAGCAAGCTAATACAAATGTTCTTTGTACTAGAGCAAAGAACATTCGGAGGAAAATTAAGAGGCCAGGGGAAAAAAAAAATTATCTTGGCGAGAATGTGTGGGTCTGTTGCCCGGGGACTCTTCTTGGTGCTGTGTGTGTACTTTTGAAAGGGCTAAAAGATGGTCTCAGAAAGGCTGTTGTGTTCCTTGGCCTTTCCCTATATAGGAACCCCGATCTCCTGAAACCTTTTCTGTTATATCTGGGAACAAGGAAGAGGGTACTTGGGAGGGCATTCCAGTTCCCAGAAACTTTAAGTGCTGTTTGCTTCATTTAATTTAAATCTTTAGGAATTAATAGAAGCACCTCTCAGGTTTTCTCCCTGGGGAGCATGTCCACTACTCTTTATTCCTAAAACAAAAGCAAGTTACACCCCACAAAAATCTTCATTCAGATCTCTAGACGCCTGTAAAATGCAGCCCACCTTTTCTTATCCTAAATTCAAAGGGAAACAAATTTAAGTTAATAATTGAAATCGGTTCACTTTTATGTTGATTTTTTCCATTTAAAAATAGAAGTCTAAATGTTAGCTGAAATTACTCAGTTTCTTTAATGTTTTAAAATGACAGAGGAAAAAATATAAATGTATTAAATTAAAAATTTACCAACTACTGATAAATTGAAACTGATTAGTTCTTTTTAAAAATCAGCTGTTCACTGAATTCTAATCCTCCCCCCACCCCCACCAAGAGCTTCTGTGTATAGTCAGAGGCTGCAAGAACACAAGAGAGAGGAGGCAGCTGGGGCTGAGATGCAGACCCTTTCAGCCCCCAAATCAGTTTTGCCTCAGTGACCTGGCTATTTTAGGCTGAGGTTGGGGAGACTGAATGATGTTGATTGGTGCTTCATCTCTCCCCTCTGAGTGAGTCCAGCTCTAAAATTAACCTGAGAGAAGGGCTATTTCTTGTCAAGACTCACATTCCCAGGTTAGGGATAGGAATGGGATGACTTGGGATTCCATAATTTATCATCATTCTTTTCTTTGGCTTTTTAAAAATTAAAGACAACTACTCAACACTTATTTGTTAATATTTTTTTTTCTACACAACTTCTTTGGGAAAATTTAATCTTCAGTGCAGAGTTCAACTTAGTTTGTGAGAGTTAAAAATATAGCTGCAGGATAAATTGTTTTCTTTAAGAATAATGATTTTTAAAAGTATTATCATTATACTTCTTGTTGTTCTCCTCCCCCCTTCCTCCTTCTTCTCTATTTTTTCCTGGAGAACTGTTTGGTCTAGTTACATAATTCAATTCTCTGAATTCAGAAACACTGAAACTTGACTCCATTTTAAAGATGGGATTCTGATCCATTTTCCTTCAGTGTGAACATACAAATACATGCAGAGAGAAAAAAAAGAATAAAACAACTTAAAAAATTTAAATATAAAGTAAAAAAAAATCAATGTCTACCATTGTCATACAAAATTAATTTTAGTATTTCTTTTCAGTTGTTTTCCATTTGTAATAGATTTATATTTTGTCATCTTATTTGTATATCTTGATTTTTTACTTGCTGTTGTGCCGTATTTTCCCATGCTGCCTCCAAGTTTTGATAATGATCATTTTTAGCCAGCATGTTCTCATCAGTCCAATAGATGTAAGTTAATCATTATTCTTAGATATATGTTACATCAAATTTTTTTTACTTTTGTTAGTGCTGAATAGGTATTTGAGGGCATATAACTTTTTCCTCTTTTAGATTAGCTCCTTTGGATAAATCCTCAAAATATATATTGCATTTTAAATCTAACAGTTATCAATGACTTTCTATTTTAAAAGGTTCACATGTTTTACAGAAAAGACACACACACAAACTGGAAAGCAGTTAGGAGGAAAATACATTAAAATATAATTTTTCCATTTTTTGTTTTCTAATGAATCATAATCAATATTGAAATAAACTTATGGTTTCTATGAAATGTAGAAAAAGAAAATTTCACATTTACTGATATATGGCCACTTTGACTTCAAAGTGTTTGAAAGAATTTGTCTTTTGTTTGCTTGGTTTTTGTTTATTCTGTTGTTGTTTGCTTGTTTTTCATTGTTACTGTCTTCAGATATTTTATTTCTTCCTGCAACTTGAAGTCTTAGTGTGGTTCTTTTAAATGCCTATACACTTTGAAAAAGTGTAAATTTGTCCCAATTTTAAAGCACATTCAGCATTTTCTCCTGTCAAATAAATAAAGATAACTATGTGTTTAAGATAACTCATAAAAGGTAAGAGAATTCTAAGCAGAAAAGGAAATTTCCTCCTTCAAATTATTATGTAAAAGTGTTCAATGTTTAAAGCCTTAAATAGAAATGTATTTATTCCAGAGATAGAAGAGATTCAAGGAGGAAAAAGAACTTGAAGAACAATCATTTGTTTTTGTATGGGTCACACAATGTGTGTGACAAAGCTGCTCAATTTTTGGTTTTGGCCCAGGTTTACAATGTAGAAACTTGGATCAGGCAGGGAATCATTTATTTTATTAACTTAAGAAAAAATGGATATTTCCAAATTCAATTTGTTAGTCAATTAAACTGCACCACACTAGCCCCTATTGACACATATGAAAGAGATGGTCGATAACATTCCTCAGATTACAAATACTGCATTTCACTCCAAAATCATTTGGTTAAAAGATAATGAACAACTTTGTTTAGTCCCTATTTTGCACAAAATGTAAAATAGATTATTGGTTTGTTTGGGGGGAAATTGTACAATTGAAGAAAAGACAAGGAAATAAATGTTACTTTTCAAAATAAAACAAATTGTAAAAAGCAACAAAAGTGAGGGAATACATACCTCAATATTATTTGGGAATAGTAGGAAGACAATTTTGTACTTGAAAGCTACATATCTTCTAGGTATTTAAATGATTTTAATTCAAAATGAATCAGTTACAACATCAAACTGCATGGAGTTAATTTGACTTTAGCTGCATAACTTCTATGTTTTTTAAGACTGAAAGAATTTTTCTATCTGGAAAGCAAAATATTTTTGTTTGCTTCATTAAAAATTTACTTCTGATGATGAAATTAATTGATTTTACTCCTGTTTCTAGTTAGGACTTTTTTTTTCACGAGGTGTCTTAAATGTTACTGAGTGCTTAAAAGGGGATGCTACTATTTTTTATTAAGTTGAAAAAAGTAATACATATACTATTTCACTAATATTTCATCAGCAAAATACTCATTAAAAACACTTCAATCTGTCTTTGTAAAACAAACCTTTCCTTTGTAAAAGGAAAGGGACCCAGCCTAACAGTATATTATTTTTTAAAAACTGTTTGTTTAACTAAATTGAGATACAATTCTAAAAGTGATTTCAATTTTCATGGGTTAACAATCTAGAAAGAGTTTTGGTCCACACGCTTCTCCGATAAATGCTGAAAAATTTTTTAGAATTATTATTAACACAACTTCCATTCTTAAACATAACTGGAAAGTATTTGATTAGCATGTGTATGATAAATGATTGAATAATTTTTATGAATTTCTTTTCATTTCTAAAATCTGCTTACAAAGTGTGTAGGAAGCAATATTAGAGTTATTTCTAAATTGCTTTGAAATGAGGTTCAGGATCTCTTTCCCTATCTTCCTCTTCCTCCCCGCCCCTCCCCCCGCCCCTCCCCTTTTTCTTCCCCCCTCCTCTCCTTTTGTTCCTCCATTTTTCTTCCTACTCCCGACACTGTCAATTCCTTTCCTCCTCCCCCTTTACCTTTACCCTCTTTTCAATTTTTCTTTTTTCTTTGTTACTTCTCTTCCCCCTTTTATTATTCTCTGACTCTTCTGCCCCTCAACCCATTTCTTCCCTCAGTTTAATCGGTGTACCTATTCAAACTTTCTATGCTTTTCTTCACTCCTTCCCTCTTCCTTCTTCTCCCACTATCACTGACTTGTTGTCATTCAAACTGTTATTTCCGGTGAAGTGGAAGGATACAGAGATGCTTGAATTATTTTATACACCAAAACGGGAAACTTGTTACATCTTTGAGGAGAACTCCAGGGTAATTCAGACCCCAGAGCTCCTCCATCCTGTACTCCCAGCATGTGTTGTCTGAACATTCACTAGACACTTGTACTTCTTTGCATCATTTTCCTGTGTCTTGTGTTGCTTATAACTAATTTGGTTATTAGCATTTTATGTTTCAAATCCTTGGGGGTAAAGACTATCACCCAGGGAGTCAGACACAGGTGACTGATATATATATATATGTATATGTATATGTATGTGTATGTGTATATATATGTATATGTGTGTATATATATATATGTATATATATGTATGTGTGTGTATATATATAAAATAAGTATCTTTTGATACTACCTGAGAAGAAGATGAGGTCAGTGTGATTAGATAAAATGCTGTGCTCAGCCTGTAAGTGCTTTTTCTTTCCTTCCTTCTTTCCTTCCTTCCTTCCTTCCTTCCTTCTTTCCTTCCTTCCTTCCTTCCTTCCCCCCACTCCTTCCTTCCTTCCTTCTTTTCTTTCCTTTCATTTCCCCTCCTCTTCTTTTCTTTTTTAAATACAATACTCAACAATCATCAGATGAACTACAAGTAAATGCAGCCATCCAAAAAACTGACTGGTCTACATCAAAAATAGCAACCAAGGGGTATCTCTGGGCTTGTCGCTCCCTAGTCTTGTGCCCATGACAGTACCCACTGCCCACTGAGGAACATCCTCTCTCCATGTCTGGTCAAAGGAATAGCCTCGGAATTATTCTCAACTCGGGGTTTCAGGCACTCATTGGCAACCATCAGAGTTAGTTGGCACATCTCTTTGTCATCCTGATCTCCCTTGATGCCATACAGCCAGCATGACAATCTCAAGGGACAGTCTACGTGCACCTCCTGCCAAGAGCCCTCTTAGGGTCTTCCTCTGGGAATGCAGCTAGCACCCCATTAACCATGTAATGATTTGTTATTTTGTATGTCATCCAAAGCAAAAATGTCACTCCAGGACAGCCTTCCATCTTGATGACTATCTCCCAGAATGTCTGGTAGAGTCACCCACCCATAGTAGATGTTTATTGAATATCCTAGCTATCAATACAGCTATGAACCCTCAAGGAGAAGGCAAACCAATTTTTATAGCAGGTTAAATTAAAGAAAAAATTAAGCCGGTCATGAAAATAGCAAAGTGCTTTGTTTTGTTTTTAATTTATAATACTCATTACTAGCAAGAATATAGTGAAATAAAACATTCCATATAACTGTGGAGGAAAACAAGTTTAAAGCAACAAAAGACTTTCAAAATTCATACCATTTGACTAAGAAATTGCACCTTTGAGTAACACTTCTACCAAAAGTCCAGTATATAAAACTTTTTTTTCAGCCTTAAAAAGAATTGAAATGAAATTCTGATACCTGCTACAATATAGATGAACCTTAAAAACATTACACTAAATTAAATGAGCCAGATACAAAAGGACAAATATATGATTCCACTTACATGAGATACCTAGAATAGTTAAATAATTCACAGAGACAGAAAGTACCAGGATTTGGGAGGAGCAGGTGGGGTGGATAGTTAATGTTTGTGGGTACAGAGTTTCAACTTAAGAGGATAAGAAAGTTCTTGAGATAATGTGATGGTTGCACAACAATGTAAATGTACTTAATGCCACTGAACCTTACATTTAAAATGGTTACAGTTATAAATTTTATGTTATATATATTTTACCATGATTAAAGAAGGCAAAAAATATCTTTTTCAAAATTAAAAAAAAAATGAACATGGATGTGTTATGTGCATGTCAAGAAAAAAAACGTTGGCAATATAAATGCTTAAAAGTAGTGGAATCTTCAAGTAACTTTAACATAGCTACTTAGTAAAATATTATGTAGCCGTTAAAAGTTATGTTCAAACAAGGCCAGTGGAGCTTGTGTTCGGGAGAGCTGGGGGGTTGTTAGAAACAGAAACTCTGCTCCTGAAGGACATACACAAAATTCCACACTCTCTGAGTCACATTCTTGAATGGGGTTGTGATTTCCTGGGTGTATACATGTGTCAAAACTTATCAAATTGTACACTTGACCTATATTTTATATTTCCTACCATCCTTCACAATAAACTGTCAAGAGTTCCAGATCAAGCCTGAACATATATAATGCAGAGGAAGAAACGTGATTTACATTGAGTTTAAAATTCAAGTTTTAAACTAGACTAAATTTTAAAATAAAAAATTTTTAAATTATTACATTTGATCAGTTTTTCATGAAGTGGTGTGAAGATGAGATTCCATAGATCATCACTGATGACTGTGATTAGAGAGGCATAAAACTATCTCACGTTACACTCTGCTTAGTTCACAAACTGGCCACGTGAATACAGTAATGGATGTATGTCTGTATGTTGTTTCCTTGATTAAATACAACAGAGGTAATATCATTTCAAAGTGTAACCTCAGTAATATTAGTTTTACTGACAAAATAGATTATTTATTTCATTTTATTTTTTTGGCTGCACCACACAGCATGTGGGGTCCTAGTTCCCCGACCAGGGATCTAACCTGTGCCCCTTGCCTTGGAAGTGTGGAGTCTTATCCAGTGGACCACCAGGGAAGTCCCCAAAATAGATAATTTAGCACTTGTTATAGAGTTAAATTGGGGGATATTGTTTGGACTCAGTATTTTGTATAAAATTCCTTGAATACATGTCTTATTATTTTGAATTTTCTCCTTTATCTTATTTTACCTGAGTATGTAAATTCTTAACTCAGTTACTAGCATAAATCTTTAATAAAATAAAACTACATTTGTGTTAAAACATCAAAAAAAATTATGTTCAGAATTTAGAAAAACTTGGGGGAAGCTTACAAAAAATGCATGTCACAAAATTGAGTATTTGTGCTCATATAGTCTGTGTGATTGAAAAAAAAACTACATGTGCATAAAGACTAGAAATTACCTTACAGCAACTCTTGCACGTGGGTACCCAGAGACATGTGCAAGAATATTTTACATCAGCGTCGTTTATAATAACAAAACCTAGAAACGCTACAAATATTCATCAACAGGAGAGTGGGTAAGTAAAGCCAGGTATAGTTATGCAATGGAATACTAGGAGCAGTAACAGTGAATGAATTTTAGCAATGTGTATCAGCATGGGTGAATTTCGTAATGTCGATTGAAAAAAAGAAAAAAAACAGAGACTGAGTAATATACACATTATGGTTCCATTTATATAAGTTCAAAAAAATATGCAAAACTAAACAATATATTGTTCAGAGATGCATCCAAAAGAGGTTAAACTTTAAAGAAAAGAAAGAGAATGATAAGCAAACTTCCAGAATGTGGTGAATTTTGGGAAGTAGCACAGGGATGATTGTAGCGAGGCTCAGGGCACTTCAAAGATATTGGGAATGGATGTCCGAGTTCTTAATCTGAGTCATGGCTATGCAAGTGTTTGTTTTATTCTTGAAACCGTACGTATATAGTTTGCATTATTTTCGTTAAGTATAAATATTTCATAATAAAAATTAATGGAAATAATAAAGTTTGGAAAAATTGTTAACAATACTTTTTTTCTTCCAGTTTTATTAAGATATAGTTGGTATACAGCACTGTATAAGTTTGGGTACAGTGTAATGACTTAATGTACATCATGAAATGATTACAAGTTCAGTGAACATTCATCATCTCATATGATACAAAATTAAAGAAATAGAAAAAAATTGGTTTTCCTAGTGATGAGAACTCTTAGGATTTATTCTCTTAACCACTTTCGTATATAACACACAGAAATGTTAGTTATATTAATCACATTGTACATTACATCCCTAGCACTTCTTTCTCTTATAACTTGAAGTTTGTGACTTTTGACCACCTTCTTCCAATTCACCCTCCTCTCACCCCCCCATTTCTAGTAACCACAAATCTGATCTCTTTTTCTATGAGTTTGCTTGTTTGTTTGAAGTAATGACATACAACAGTACGTTAGTTCCTGGTGCAGAACATAGTGATTCAGTATTTCTATACGTTTCAAAATTATCACCACTAACAATAACTCTTTGGTTTTGAGACTATGAGTGGATTTCTTTCTGTTTCCTCCCACTCTCTCCCTTTCTCTCCCCCCTGTCTGTTTTGCTGTCTCTTGACTCTGCTATATTTTCAAGATTTCTAGACGATTACATTTTTACAACAAACTTTTAAAAAAGGTAAAAGGGATATTCAAGTTAATCATCCCCAAATACCTTTAAAAGCTAGGGAATAGCTTTGGCTCATCCGCTCTTCCAAGATTTGATGCAGCCAGAAGTTCTTTTTCCATTAGCAGTCAGGGTTGAGGGTTAACTGCAACTCACCCTGATCCATCATGGATGTGGCTTGACTTTAGCTAGAGGTCTGATTAATTATACATGTATTCATAATAAACTGAGGTGGTATGTGCTAAAACTTAGGACCAGCTGGTGAACAACAGGAAGCAAGCACCCGGATTCACACCTGCCCAGTCTGTCCTAGATCTTGCAGACACATTGCTCCTTTCAACTCTCAGGCTTGAGTCATTTTCGTTCTCATTTGCATTCACTGGAAACCTGTAAGACTGAAGCTTATTTCTTCCTCATTAGTCTCGGAGTTTCTTGCTGAGGGATCTCATGTCCTTCAATACACTGGAAACCACATGGCAGGATCCATGTTGCTTCCTGTCTCTAAGTGAGTGGCTTCATTATTTTTACCACCTAAGATCTCCTTTATTATTCCCTCATAAGCCCAATATTTTGAAAAACGTTGCCTATCAAAAAATTCCATCGATCAAGTAATATCAAATATTGAGTGGCTAAGCAGAGCTTCCACACAAGTGGCAAGAGGTTATACTATTTCCACCAAAAGCAAAGGGACTTGGCATTGGAATTTACCCATAGAGCCTTGCCTGGAATAATGTCTGATTGGTTTGATGTCCTAACTGGCTGAAAATAGTTCATGGGTATACTGTACCCATTATACCTTCCTTCCTTCTGTCTTAGAGCCCTGGATCTGAGGACCCTAGGGTTTAAGAAACATTAGTCAGAACGAGCTTTCCTAATTCCAGCACTTTGCCTGGGAGGAGAGCAGAAGAGGAAAGAAGAAATGCAGAGAGAACATTGTAAAATGTGGTAAATACCCTGAGGTGGTAGGATCATTGTTTCTATTCTATAGCTTAGCTAGGCCACAGATAGGTAGCAAGACCAGGAGTCTAACCCAAATATGCCTGGACCCAAGTCCTTGCACTTGCCATTATACCAGTGGAGCATTTAAAAATCTCAATGCAGGGCTTCCCAGGTGGTGGAGTGGTTAAGAATCTGCCTGCCAATGCAAGGGACATGGGTTCGAGCCCTGGCCTGGGAAGATCCCATAGGCCGTGGAGCAACTAAGGCTGTAGCCACAACTACTGAGCCTGCACTCTAGAGCCCAAAAGCCACAACTACTGAGCCCACGTGCCACAACTACTGAAGCCTGCGCACCTAGAGCCTGTACTCCGCAACAGGAGAAGCCACGACAATGAGAAGCCCGCGCACCGCAACAAAGAGTAGCCTCCACTCACGGGAACCAGAGAAAGTCCGCACACAGCAACGAAGACCCAACGTAGCCAAAAATTAATTAATTAATTTTAAAAACAAGACAACTCAGTGGGGAAATGATAATATTTTCAACAAATGGTGCTGGAACAATTGCATATCCATATGCAAAAAAATAAATATCCTTCCATACCCCAACCTATATACAAAAGTTAACTCAATCATATACCTAAATGAAACCGCTTAGGTCATGTAATTAACTGTAAAACCAAAAACTATAAGAATTCTAAGAGAAAATCCTTGTGACTTTGGGTGAGGCAAAGCTTTGGTACGACACCAAAAGCAAAATTCACAAAAAACCAAATTGATAACGTGGACTTTATCAAAATTTTTAAAAACTGCTTCTCAAAAGATACTGTTAAGAGAATGAAAACACAAACCACAGTCGTGATCATCTTGCAATGTACAGAAATATTGAACCACTATGTTGTGTACCAGGAGCTAATATAGTGTTGTAAGTCAATTATACTTCCAACAAACAAACAAATTCATAGAAAAAGATCAGATTTGTGGTTACTAGATGGGGGGTGAGAGGAGGGTGAATTGGAGGAAGGTGGTCAAAAGTTACAAACTCCCAGTTATAAGAGAAAGAAGTGCTAGGGATGTCATGTACAGCATGATGAACATAATGAACACTGATGTGGGTTATAGATGAAAGTGGTTAAGGGAGTAAACCCTAAAAGTCTCAACATAATGAAAAAAATTTTTTCCTTTTTTTAAAATTTTCTATCTTTATGAGATGATGGACATTCACTGAACTTACTGTGGTAATCATTTCATGATGTATGTAAGTCAAATCATTATGCTGGACACCTTGAATTTATCCAGTGCTGTATGTCACTATACCTCTAAAACTGGAAGAGAAAAATAAAAATGCAAAAAAAAAAAAAAAAAAGACACACCACAGACTGGGAGAAAATTTTTGTAAATCATATATCTGTCAAAGGACTTGTATCCAAAGAACTGTCAAAGGAACTCTCAAAACTCAATAACAAGAAAACAAACACCCCTCCCCGCAAAAATTGGCAAAAGATTTGAGCAGACATTTCACCAAAGAAGATATACAGATGGCTAATAAACCCATGAAAAGATACTCAACATCATTAGCCATCAGAGAAATGCAAATTAAAATCACAGTGAGGTACCACTACATACTTATTAGAATGGCTAAAATTTAAAAGACTGACCATATCCGGTTTTGGCAAGATGGTGGAAGAACTGGAAACTTCATGCAGCTGTTGGGAAGATAAAACGTTACAACCACTTCAAAAAGAGTCTGGCAGTGTCTTAACAAGTTAAATATACCCTAATCCTAGGTATTTACCCAAGAAAAATAAAAGCATTATATCCATACAAAGACTTGTCCACAAGTGTTCAGAGCAGTTTTTTTTTTTTTTGCAGTACGCGGGCCTCTCACTGCTGTGGCCTCTCCCGCCGCGGAGCACAGGCTCCGGACGCGCAGGCTCAGCAGCCATGGCTCACAGGGCCCAGCTGCTCTGCGGCATGTGGGATCCTCCTGGACCGGGGCACGAACCCGTGTCCCCTGCATTGGCAGGCAGACTCTCAACCACTGTGCCACCTGGGAAGCCCCTTTCATAGCAGTTTTATTTGTAATAGCCAAAAGCTGGAAATAACCTAAATGTCTAAAAACAGGTAAATGGATAAACAAACTAATATAGCCATACGATCGAAGAATATTACTCAGCAATAAAAAAGAATGAACATCCTGCCACAATGTAATTGAATCTCAAAATAAGTATGCTAAATGAAAGAAGCCAGACAAGAAGAGTACATACTGTATGATTCCATTTATATAAAATTCAAGAAAATACAGACAGATCTACAGTGACAGAAAGCAGTTCAGCGACTGGACAGAGTAAATAGTAAGAGCGAGAGGCTCAAAGAAACTTCTGAAGACAGCAGATATGTTCCTTACCTTAGCTGGACTGATGGTTTCATGGGAGAAGACACATGTCAAAACAATCATTTGTACACTTTAAATTAAATATGTGAGTTAATTATGTGTCAGTTTTACCTCAACAATGCCATTAAAAAAATCCCAGCACTGTGGAGGGAGTGGTAACTTGGAAAAATGACCATTTTCCATCATCATAGTAAAGATAAGTTCACACAAGAATCATCAAAGGTGTTAAATAAGTCTGAGGGTGGGGGAAGCCTGATGAGGAAGAGGGTATGTGCATTGTCCTAACATGTCTCCGTGTACACTGCTTATTAGTTATAAGGAGAAAAATAGTAACTGTACAGTGGGAAAATCCAACAAAACTTTGGGTGATCAAAATTATCATCAGTTATGGGAAGGCGGAAGGCGGAAACATTGTTCCTCCAGGTGCAATGCCTCGAAAAGGACACACTTTCATTTTCTAGTGTTCTGGTCAGGATGCATAACCTGAATCTCAGACAAAACCAAATGGAGAAACATTCTATAACGTAACTGGTCTATACTCTTAAAAATGTCAGTATCATGAAAGAAAGAAAGGCTGAGAAACTGATTAAAGGAGAATAAAGAGACATAATTAAATGCAATACGTGAGCCTGGACCTGATCTAAGAATGGAGGAGAAATACCTGAAAGGATGTTATTGGGATAACTGAAAACATTGTAATATGGACTATATGATTTATATCAATGTTAAATGTCTCGAAGTTCATAACTGTACTTATTGTGGTTAGATAAGTGAATATCGTTGTTTGTAGGAAATGTGGGTGAAAATATTAACTGGTAAAGGAGCATGATGGACATAACCTACTCTCAAATGTTTAGAAGATACATAATAGAATGATAGAAGAAAAGTGGCAACATATTGAAAGTTGGTGAATCTGTGGGTATATTGGAGTTCTCCATATTAGTTTTGCAACTTCCCTGTAAGTTTTAACTTATTTCAAAATAGAAGGTTTTAAAAATCTCCAGACAAATGACACAACAGAGTCTCTGGGAATGACACTGAGGCACTAGGATTTTAAAAATCTTTCCAGGTAGGGTTGCCAAATTTGGCAAATAACAGTACAGGATGCTCACTGAAATCCGAATTTCAGATAAACAACAATCTTAACATTTTTTAGTATAAATACCTCCCATGCAGTATTGCTGCCTACCCAAAGAAGTACCCTCTTGGAATGCAATTCTTCTTTTATTTCATTTTATTTTTTTTATTTGGCTGCGCCAGGTCTTAGTTGTGGCAAGTAGGATCATCGTTGCTGGCATGCAGGATCTTTTTAAGTTGTGGCATGCGGGCTCTTAGTCGAGGCATGCAGGATCTGGTTCCCTGACCAGGGATCGAACCCGGGCCCCCTGCATTGGGAGCGCGGAGTCTTAACCACTGGGCCCCCAGGGAAGTCCCTGAAATTCATTCTGATACCTGTCCTCTGCTAGTCTTGTAGCATATCAGAGACATTAACTTGCATTATCCTCCTTCAATATCTAACATCATCTCCGTTTCTACTCTTGCAGTGAGATAGGGACTGAGATAAATATAAATAGATATTAAATGGCCAGAGTTTATGATGATGAAAAGAAACACTTAATGAATCTGGCATCTTCTATACTAATGATAATGATGGTCATCATTTTTTAACGTTGATTATGCACATGGTAGCCAACCTCTAAGGTGGCCCCCAATGACCCCGCCTCCTGGTATTCACAGCCTTGTGTAATCCCTCCCACATTGTGCCAGGGTTGGTCTGTGTGACCAATAGCATACAGACGAAGCGATGGTATGTTGCTTCTGGATTTAGGTTTTAAAAGACACTTAGGCTTTCATCTTAGGTGCATGCCCTGCCTCTGGGGGAAAGAAGCCCTGCGGTGAGCAGCCTTCAGGAACTGACGCCTTCAGCCTACAGTCATGGGAGTGAGCTTGGAAGGTGATCTACAGCCCCAGATGAGTCTTCCTTTGAGACTGCAGCTCAGCTGACATGAGAGACCCTGAGCTAGAACCACTCAGCTAAGCCACTCCCAGATTCCTGATCCCCAGAAATGTGAGAAATAAATGTTCTTTGTTTTAAACTGCTAAAATTTGGAGTAATTTGTTACACAGCAAAAGATAACTAAGGTATCAAGATATAATGTAACATAATGTATCATCTAAGTATACATGCTTCCCAAGATAATTCTTTGAAGCAGGAACTATTACATTCCCCATTTTGCAGGAAGGTAAACTAAAGCACAGAAAGGGCACGTTGCTCCAAGGAAGCAGGAAGTATACCAGGAAGTATAGATGGATCTGTCTCCAAAGCCCTCCCTCACCCCTACTCAGGAATTTCAGAGCCTTCCACGATTCCGATGCTGGGCTGAATCAGGCTGACCTTATTATTTCATCTTATTTAATTCTCACCATAGAGTGAGATAGGGGAGGTAATTCCAGAGAAAACCACCAGCCAACACTGGCAGGAAGCCCTCAAGTTAACAGGACACACACTTTACACTTACCTATAAGCTAGGCAGAGCAGATTTTGTTTTCTTAACCCCAGTTTAGAGACAAGTAAGCTAAGACTCTGAGTGGGTAAGGCCTTCGCCCAGACAAAGCCAAACAGCCCCGGGAGTGGTGAGCAGGTAGAGCTGGGCTTGAATACTTCTACTCCTCTCTCCATCCTACCAGGCTACTCCCTAATCTAACTAATGAGGGGCATGTTTTCTGAAGTTGCAGAAGGCCCTCCCCATACACACTGCAGGAATGTGTGTGTGTTGTGTTGATGGGAGGGTGGGGGGGCTCACTGGAGACCCTGGAAACTACTTCATCCTTCATGTCCCCGTTCAAGGAAAAGGAAGGGAAAGCTCTCACTTTTCACCCCTCTCTTCACTCTTCACCCCTCTCTTCCTTTCCCTGGGGTGTGCTCCCACCTGGGAGAGAGAGGGAATGCTGCTCTCCCTGGGAGGGCCAGTCCTTTGGCCTTTTACCTAAATGCCAATCCTTTCCCTCCCCGGAACTGAGAACCTGTGGCCACCCCCTCCCAATTCTAACTCTTCACTGCTGTTCTCCCGTGGATTAGGCTGCAATTACTAAGGACTGAGCTCTTTTCTCGACAAACAAAAGCAGACCAAAAACAAAACAAAACAAAAGACAAAACAAACATACAAAAAGCAACCCTTTGAAAACAGCAAGAGGGACTGGGGTTAAAGCTAAGAGGGGACTTCCAAACCGATCCCCTGTAGCAGATGGTCAAGAGAGGCTGTAGGTAGTATTAGGTTGGCCAAAAAGTGCCTTTGGTTTTTTAAGTAAAAATAAAAGACACATTTTTCATTTTCACCAAGAACTTTATTGAGCAACGTATTCACCCTTTTGTTCCACTACCTTCTGCCATTTTTCAGGCAACTTCATAATTCCATCGTCCCAAAACTTTTTATTTTATTTTATTTTTTTTTTGCGGCACGCGGGCCTCTCACTGTTGTAGCCTCTCCCATTGCGGAGCACAGGCTCTGGACGCACAGGCTCAGCGGCCATGGCTCACGGGCCCAGCCGCTCCGCAGCATGTGGGATCTTCCCGGACCGGGGCACAAACCCGTGTCCCCTGCATCAGCAGGCGGACTCTCAACCACTGCGCCACCAGAGAAGCCCAAAACTTTTTATCTTTTTGAGCAAAGAACTTTTCCAGGTGCCTTTTACAGTCTTCCAGGGAACTGAATTTTTTTTTCATTAAGAGAAATTTGTAAAGACCTAAATAAATGGAAATCTGAAGGCGCAAAGTCTGGTGTATGTGGCGGATGAATCAGAACTTCCCAGCCAAGCTGTAACAGTTTTTGCCTGATCATCAAAGAAACATGCAGTTTGTGTTATCGTGATGGAAGATTATGCGTTTTCTGTTGACTAATTCCGGATGCTTTTCGTCGAGTGCTGCTTTCAGTTGGTCTAATTGGGAGCAGTACTTGTTGGAATTAATTGCTTGGTTTTCCAGAAAGAGCTCATAATAGAGGACTCCCTTCCAATCCCACCATATACACAACATCACCTCCTTTGGATGAAGACCGGACTTTAGTGTGGTTGGTGGTGGTTCATTTCGCTTGCCCCACCATTTCTTCCATTCCACATTGTTGTACAGTATCCACTTTTCATCACCCGTCACAATTTGTTTTAAAAATGGAACGTTTTCCTTACATTTAAGTAAAGAATTGCATGCGGAAATAGGGTCAAGAAGGTTTTTTTCACTTATGTGGAACCCAAACATCAAAGTGATTAACCTAACCAAGGCGGTGCAAATGATTTTCAACACTTGATTTCGATATTTTGAGTATGTCGGCTATCTCCCGCGTGGTATAGCGTTGATTGTTCTCAATTAATGTCTCGATTTGATTGCTGTCAACTTCAACTGGTCTACCTGACCGTGGAGCCTCATCCAACGGAAAATCTCCAGCATGAAACTTCACAAACCACTTGTGACACTTTCGATCACTCACAGCACCTTCTCCATACACTGCACAAATCTTTTTTTGCACTTCAGTTGCATTTTTACCTTTCTTGAAATAATAAAGCACGATATGCCAAAAATGTTGCTTTTTTCTTCACACAAAAATTCACCAATTTTGATGTCTTTTTTTAAAAGCACGCTGATATGACAGCTGTCACATAAAATTTAACAAAATTGTTTTGAATGAAGTTAAAGACAATTAAGCACTACTAGAGCCATCTTATGGAAAAAACTGAATGAAACTTTTGGCCCACCCAATACATACTTTCTTTAAGATCATTCTGGAAAGTATCTCTCTTGACCGGAGTGGTACTGGAGGCTGAGTGGGTAATAATAATGTCTGGGACTACCCCTGTGTTTGCGATGTGACTGGGGAGGAAAGATGGAGGTGGTCCTTCTAGGAATCAGGAGAGACCAGATGACTCAGCAGAGTTTGTCAGGGTTCCAGTCACCTCTTGTCTCCTCTTCAGGAGAAGAATAAAATCTGCCACCTGGTGTAAGTGAGCTCTGAGAGGGATGTCTGCTTTCTGAGTCAGCCGGTGAGCTCGAAGAGCAAGTGAACTTCTAAAGCAGAGTCCACGGCAGGGAGGCTGCAGCCAGCCCTCTGGATCACCTTGTCTTGGCTTCGGAGACTGGCCTGGAATGTCTGTGGTGGCCCTGTGGGCCTTGGGGAGATGGTGAGTCACCTCTGTGAGCTGGAAGAGCCAGCAAACCTCCAAAGCTCTTCTGCTACTCCAGCTCCCGGGGCGCCTCAGTCCAGACGCCAGGAGGGTCTGGGAAGCAGCACCCTGGGTTCTCCTGCAACAGGACTGCCATCACCCCCTCCTGCGCTGATTCCCTGACTTCCCTGGCTCCGCAGACACCCCAACCCCACAGACTTTCTCCACCTCTCTGGGCCATCAGTCTTTGTATCTGGGCTTCCAACCAGTGAGGGGCATTTCCTGCTTCCCCATCCCCTGTGTCCATCTGATCCCTCACATCCTAGAAATTCTCCTCTGTGGTCGGAGGCTCTGCTCACTCCCTGCCCTGCCCCCACCCCTGCACTGCACTGGACTCCACACACCAGGGCACTGCCCACTGTGGCATCGACAGGCTGGTTGGGTTGCCAGTTGGGTTTATTGAACTATTTTAAGTCCAGCAGGCCCTTCTGATCTCCAGAAACTTCCCAAGGCCATCTTTCCCAATCCCTGGCCTCCCAATACGCCGTGCGGGGTCGGGGCTGTAGGTTCCCCTGGGAGTTTGGTATCTTCTCTGATCTCCTTCCCTGGTCCTCCCCACATCTGTCCCTCCCCCAGGACCCAGGCCACATTTCTCCCTAATCTGTCCACTGTTGGGCATGAGAGCCCTAAATGAAAGGGAAACAGGGAAGGGGGCTGCAGAGAGGTCGCTTCCAAGAGGAAGTGGGCTAGGGACCAAAAGTGCAACTGGCCTTCAGAGCAGTTCACCCCCAAACGAATCCCCAGAGCACCAGGCAGGGGTTCAGGGCTGCTGGGACCCATCCCAGAACCTTCCTTGACTCTGGTTTGGCGTGAGACTTAGGGTCCCAGGATGATGTCCACACTTTTTGGATGTGCTGTGCCTCCGGCAGTGGGGCTCAGGTTTCGCACCAACCCTTTCGAGCCCATTTACTGCGCTGCTCAGCAGGAAGCAGGACCACAAGCAGCCTCCGCACCCTCTTCGGAGGCCAAATCTGAGCTGATGTCTAATCTCTGCCCATTGATAGCTAGGAGATGGAATCTGGAGAGCTTGCCCAGAGAGGAGTTTTTCGAGACGGTGGAAAATGGGTGGTGGGTCAGGGAGGTTTCCAGGAAGCAGAGGTGAGTGACCATCCTAGTCAGCTACCTCTCATCCCACACAAGCACTTAATTTCATGCTGGACCGGCTCCCAGGCTGGGGAGTTGACCCGGAAAGGAAAGTGGCCTTTACTCAGCCCTGCAGCTAACAGGCAGGGCAGGAGCGGGGCTGTTTAGGGTTCAAAGTACCCACAGAGAGTGGAGAGGGAAGAGCCTGGGAAGGAGGCCTTGGGGGTCGGCCAAACGTGCAGGCTGTGCCCCGCCCCTTCCGGACTGAGAGCGCTTGGGGACAGAGCCATGCACTAAGTGCTTGGAGAAAGGCAAAGGGTGCACCTCAAGGAGTCTCCAGTCTGAGGGCCCCGGGTCTGATCAAGGCACAGCGCAGCCTCAGAGGCCCCACTCTGATGGCAAAACACAGGGGCACATACTTCTCTCTTACAGGAGAGCAGAGCATTGGAGGAAAGAGGCTTGGACCTCATAAATCTTTACAGTTAGAGTTGTAGCTGGTCCGCCTTCCTCTGCGTCCCCACGGTGTACATGTGCCTCTTTTCCCCACCCTGCCTGCCCCTCAGCAGGAAGGCAGCTTGAGTAGAAGTTCTCAGTTCACCAGCTACCACCAGGAAACCCCCATCCTTCATGTTCCCTCAACCCTCTGCTCCATCACTCTCCCGCCCTTTCCCCAGGCAGCTGGACACCCCCTAGATATCGAGCTGGAGACACTGCCACATTGACAAAGCCGCGGGCCACTGTGGCCCCTCTCTCTCTGACCCAGGAGTAGTTTAATGTCTATGGTAGTGCCCCCCCCACCCAAGTTAGTGTCACCTTACCCAAGCCTGCCCTCACCAAGGGCACCCATCCTTTCAAACTGAGGGCACCTATAAAGGAAGTGGAGGAATACTGGGCTTCCCTGCCCAGAAGGGAGGAGGGGGAAGAAGAAAAGGGGCACTTAAGGTACCCTGCCCACAGGCCAGGCCCAGAGAGCAGCTGGAGATACCCAAATGTTAATTACCAATTAGCGCAGTTCAGGTGGAAAGGGCAACTTTATTACGTGTAAAATGGACTTAATGTGGCAGGAGCTGTGGGATTAATTTCTTGAGATAAGATGCTTTTAGGCTAATCAGTAGGTCTGCGATATCTGGATATAAAGGAGCCGGGGCAGACTTTCTTGAGACAGGTTCCAAAGAGCCAGAAGGGAGGAGGAGACCCCTGCCCTATCCTTCTTCTGGGAGAGCCGGAAAGGAAGGCTGGTAAGAGAGCAGCTGGGATGGGGATGGACGTGGACGTGGACAGGACACTGGAGAGGAGGTGGGTCTTGGCACCCCTGAGGTGTTTGGCACCCTAGTCCCTCACTTTCTTTTCCTCCGTGAAAGAAAGAAAAGGTGGGGCTGAGGGTTCCTTTAACACCCAGGTGACAACGCAGGAAAATCCACACATCTGTAGAGCTAGCTTTGGTGTTCAGGGCTCAGGAGGAAGGCTCCTTACTGTTCTTCGTCTCTGCTGAAGATGCCCTGATGAAACGGGGCTTGCCCTCGGCAGAAGCGTCAGACATCCCTAAGTGGGGATAGTGAAGGCTGGCGGGTAGGGGTTCTACTTATGGTTTTCACTCAGGCCAAGAGGGCTGCGAAGATTTAGGTGACAGCCAATCTGAGAGCTGGAAGGCTGGCTGGTATGAACTTTGGAGGCTCTGAAGGGAGAATCTTGCCAGTCCACATGCCTGTGATGTCTAGCCACAGGGGCCAGGAAGGGGGCTGTCCCTGCACACAGGCCTTCACTGCTTTCTCCTGCCAGGATCACCCCCCTGCTGCCCTCCTCCCACTCCACTCAGACTCCACCTAAAAAACAAGAAGCAGGTCCACTCTCATCCAGGCTCCATATCCCTTCTAATGTCCCTTCTAACTCTAATGCCAGCTCCTCCCACCATCCCCAAGGTGTTGCTCTAGCCTCTTAGAAAAGCTCCAACTCCCAGGGCACAGGGCCCCCCAGCTTTCAGACTCCCCACAGGCTCTGGGGCACCAGGAGTGCGCGGCCATATTGCCTGCTTCCTCAGCACAGGGCTTCCACCTCATGCTGGTCCTTTTCTCTCTTAGCTCAGGAAATAACCATTGGAAGATGCTGGCCATGAAGACCTTCTCTCTGCTGCTGGTGTCCCTGCTCCTGGCATTGGTGCTAGGAGAGAAGGAAGAAGGTCACTCCAGGTTGGGGTGAGAAGGAAGGGGTCAGGTGCCGGGGAGGAGGCTCGGGGGGTGACTGGGTTCTATTTTCAAGGGGGAGGTGAGAAAGGGAGGAATCCCAGGCCAAGAGGAAAGATGCTCGACGGAAAAAAACTTTTCAGCAGTCTGAGTGCAGAGTGAGGCTAGAACCAGGGAGTCTTTTTTTTTTTTTGCGGTACGCGGGTCTCTCACTGTTGTGGCCTCTCCCGTTGCGGCGCACAGGTTCCGGACACGCAGGCTCAGCAGCCATGGCTCACGGGCCCAGCCGCTCCGCGGCACGTGGGATCTTCCCGGACCGGGGCACGAACCCGTGTCCCCTGCATCGGCAGGCGGACTCCCAACCACTGCGCCACCAGGGAAGCCCCAGGGAGTCTTTTTTAGGAGCTACTGTTGTAGCTGGAGAGAGTGTGCTTAGATCTCTGGAAGGACTTCTCAGTGGTTAAGTGTCTGAAGTAGATGATAGCATCTCCCTTCCTAATGAAAGCCTTAACCAGTCACTTATGTGTGCATTTGATCAAATTTTACAGCAGGCTTCCTGTGTGCCAGGCACAAGGGATATACCTGAAGAGTGGTCCACAAATGCCACCTGCCCTCGTGGAGCATATAGGCCCAAGGGGAAAGCAGATGAAGAACCATCTAGGCAAAGCTTCAAACTGTCATGAGCGCTGTGAGGAAAAGGCAGGGAAGATTATGAATGAATATAGCAGGGGGTTCTGTTTGTGTGTTCGGGAGGCCGAGAGACGTGTCTGAGTAGAGTTAGGCCTTCTCATATGCAAGGACAAGCCATATGCCCCTGTCAAGTGGCTAAGTTTGACATGCAGCTGTCACACGCATACAAGGACAGACAACATCATGCAGAAGTTAAAGACCATAGACCTGGACCCAGACTACCTGGGGTAAACCCTGGATCATACCTTCACTGTACGCTAAGTTAATCTCTTTGCACGGTGGTTTCCTCACTTACCAGAGGGAGATATACATAGTGTCTACCTCCTTGGGGTGGTGTGAGGATTTAGTAAGTTTCTGTATTCAAGGGCTTGTAGAGGACCTGACTCATAGTAAGTGCCGTTATATGAGAGCTCACTATTAGGAAACTGAGAACCAAAGAACTGAATCTGGTGGGGCCAGGGCAAGAGGAGCAAAGGAGAAAACTGTGGCTCAGTCCTTAGGGAAGAGGGGGACCCCTGATCTTTGCCCAGAAGCAGAGCCTCAAACACTGAGGATGCTGGAAGTGGGTGCTTGAGCTGAGGATAAAGCCCCGGGGGCTTGATGCATGGACAAGAGGGTGTGTCCATAAAAACTGACTCCCTAGAAATGGGCTGCTTCCTTTCCAAACAGCAGCCTCCTGCTGGTGACAATCATTTATCTTCGCACCCTCTGCTCCTTCTGCGGCATCCTGGTTTCCCTCTCTCTCCCCTCCCTGCCCCTCAGGTTCCACACTAAGGCCAGCGGCTCCCAACCACGAGCCCCCAGGTACGCCGAAGGCACTTTCATCAGTGACTATAGCATCGCCATGGACAAGATCCGCCAACAAGATTTTGTGAACTGGCTGCTGGCGCAGAAGGGGAAGAAGAGCGAGTGAGTCATGCGTGCCCTTCCCTGCTCCCTGTGCCCCCGTGTGATGCACAAGGCCAGGTGGCACCTTTCGCTTAGGTGCTGCTGGGGAGCTGGACCGCATGGCGGCCCTGCCTGGGACCCTGGCTCAGGCAGCAGTCTGGTCGGGGGGTGGGGCAGGATTTGGGCAATTTTCCAATCCTTTTCTTCTAAGAGGAGGGGTCGGGAAGATGTGTGGGACTCACAGAGGATCCTCGGGGGGCTGGGGATGAACCAGGGGAGCTGAATTGCTGCCAATGACTACTTGGTGGCGGCAGCTTCAGACTTTGGAAATAGGATAAACTGCTTTCATCGTTCTTCTCTATGCAAACTCTTTTCCCCTGCCCTCACTGTTTGGCCAGCATGGTAGCTCCTGAAAAGCTTGTCACTGATAGCTGAAGACAAGCAGCGGGGAGGCTGAGTAGAGAAAGAGGTCCCCTCTGCTCCTTGGGTCGAGGTACCAAAAGATTGGAGCTTCTTTGGGCTGGAGAACATCTGGAGTCCCGCCTGGCCCCACCCACTCCCTAATCTTTATTTTACCAGCTGGAAACACAACATCACCCAGAGGGAGGCCCGGGCCCTAGAGCTGGCCCATCAATCTAACAGGAAGGAGGAGGCAAGGGAGCAGCAGGGGTGAGTCAGCCCACAGGGGAAGGGGTCGGGGGGCGGAGGGGGTGCCTCTTGACCCCACCTCATTGTTCCCTCTCCCAGACTCCAGAGCAGGGCTAGGCCCCAGATAAGCATCCCCTTCTACTCAGAGTTCAAAGAGGGGTCTTCACAGAACTCCTGGAGGACAGCCCAAGCCTAAGGGAAAGCCTGGGAGGAATGGGGGTGGGGGTCCTGGGAGGGAATCTGGGGCCAGAGTTTCTAAGGTGGATGACTTAGTGTGCAGAGTCACCAAGTCCAGGAGTGGGGCACAAAAGAGACCTCGGAAACTGGCTTCTCCACTTCTGCCTGCCAAACTTCAGGAAGGCTTGTGTGAAACTGGGACCCTCTGAAGGCCAGTCCCCTGAAATCAGTTACCCCGTCTCTGTAGGAAGCTGAGGAATTGATGACACAGATCCTTCTAAAGAGTGAATATTCCCAAAGTAATCTCTTGGGGTTTTGGAATGCACTCTGGGACACTTGGAGAGGTGGATGGGTGGGATGTCTCCCACCGGAATTGTTTGTCTTTGCCTGTATGGAAGAGCCTATATTCCCTGGCCGACAGGTCTGGGTGGAGCTTTGAAAGCTGAGACAACTGAGAGGCAGCTGTGTTGACTCGTACACCCCACCCCCACCCCACCTTGTCCCACCACGTTGGAGTCCCAGGTCCGGTATTTACTCTCTCTGGGTGGTGCCCAGGCTAAAGGCGCCTGCCTGAGGCTTTCTCCTTTGTAGCTCCCTACCCAAGAACCCCAGTGATGACGGTTTGCTAAAGGATTTACTGATTCGAGAGCTGCTGTCCTGGATCGTGGATCAGATGGAGCTCTGCAGGCTCAGGTGGGAGTTTGGTAGCTTTGGGCATCTTGCATAGTGGTTGTGAGCTCGCACTCTGGGGTCAGACACGGGTTCACATCTTCACCTCAACACATGCTGACAAATTACTTAGACTCTCTGAACCTTGGGGTTTTTGTGAAAATTGGGGCTACTTAAACCACTTCATGGGATTTGGTGGGGTTTAAATAAGATAATTCGAGGAAAAGGCTGAAATCAACATCTGCAGAGTACTGAGTTTGGTAACCTTGACAGTTATTAGTACCACTTGCACTTCTTCCTCAATTTCCTCCAGGTGAGATGCTGCTCTCACCTGCCCTACCCACCCGAGCCCATCCTAACCTTAGCTTTTCCTTGGTACCGTTGTGCCATGGCACCTTCTCAGTGATGGAACCCCTAGAGTTGGAGGCATGTTGCCCTTCTCTGTAGCTGCTGCTGGTCTCAATAGTCCTCAAATCCTCCTCCTAAGCTAGGAAGTCTTTCAATCTATTATGTCTCAGAAACAAGGGATGGCTCAATACCATGGAGAGATCCACCCACCCGAATGGTGAGACAGGACACTCATTTAAGATGCAGACACCGAGGCACAGAAACCAAAACAAATTCAGACTTCGGTGCTGGGAAGTTGAGGGACTGAGGGCACAAATCTGGGATGGCTTCCTGTAAGAGGGTTAGAAGGAAGAGAGGCATGTGACCTGAACAACGGAGAAGAGAGTATGAGAAACTCTCCACAGGAAAGTGGGTAACAGTCTCTGTGCTTTTGGGAATCATTTTGATTACTTATAATTAGAGAGGTAGTTTGGAGGTAGGAGCGGTTGAACTATGGCTGGGTGCCAGGATACATTTACTTTGCTGCCTTTAAGCCGATACTGACCCTCTCTCCACTGCTCCACTCCTCTCTCCACTCTGCACAGGTTTCAGTGACTCTGACCAAACCCAGCTCAGAACTGGACTCTGTCCTTCACTTACTCAGCTCCTGCCTCAGCTCCACCCCAGGATACCCCAAAGAAACAAAACCAAGTTCAAGCTGAAATAAATCTTTGTGCCCGTTGTCAAAACATATTCACGTGTCTACTGAGCACTACCTGTTCATTTGTCTTCGTGTGTGCACCACCCAGTGAAAAGCAGATATGGCTCTTACCCATCTGTTAATTCATCTGTTGTTTCCACGAACACTTACTGGAAACTTAACACAGGCAGAGACTGCCCTGAACGCTGGGTATACAGCAATCATGGAAACAGACACAATCCTTGTCCCCAAGGGGTTTACAGTCCAGTGGTGGGGACAGACTTTAATCTTTAAACACACAAACACATTAATAACTACAAAACATGCAGAGTTATGTGAAGAAACACTAGGGAGCTGTGAGAGGACAGAGAAGCCTCATCTAGATGGAGTGGGCAGTCAGGAGGGCCTCTCTAAGAAAATGACGTTTAAGCTGAGTGAGATTTGAAGGATAAAATGGCCAAAGGGTGATGGAAGCCTTCATAAATATTAGCCAGTGCTATGGTTGCACAGCAAAATGGGCAACGGTGAGAACGGCACAAGTAGAGACGGGGCAGGTGGGCAGAGGCAGGGCCTCAAAGGCCATGTTAAAGCTTTGAGAGTTTATCCTCAGTGCAAGGACAAGTACTTGAAGGATTTTAAGCAGGGGCAGGTCAGAGAAGATCTATTTGCATCCCCAAACAATCACACTGATGATGGTGAGAATGATATTGAGATGAAGAGGGATGAATGTGGAAGAGGCTCTTAAGGGATTCCAGATTTCACACTAGGGAGTTGCCAGTGAAGGTGAAGGGAAGTGGGAGAACTCAGTTTGTCCAAAAGTCAATACCTCTTTCTTCCGGTGTTTAAATGTTTATCCACCTCGGCATGCTGCCTTCTCCCAGTGCCCTGCATCCACAGAAGACAAGGCTGTCTCTCTTTCCCGCTTAGTTTAGGTTACCTTTGCCTAATGTCCCCTCCTCTTCCCTTGATCTAGTCATATTTTAGCATACTAGAGTCAAACACACCTAGATTCAAATCACTCTCTAGGTCTGTGACTTGGCAAGTTAGTTCCTCTCTCTCTGAAGCTCAGTTTGCTGTCTGGAAAAGACTAAAAAGTACTCACGTCATAGGGTTGAAGTATTTTAAAATAATGCCTGGCACAAAGTAAGTGGTCAATAAAAGTTAACTTTTGTTATTATTATTCACACACTTAAACCTCAGTTTAAAAACACTGGGGTATTAGTTTAAAATCAGGGAGTGGCAAACTGGATTGGCTGAATGGCTGGGCCAGTAACCTAAATAAGCAAAGTGGGGAGTGTGTAAAGTAAGGGGAAGGATTGGGACTGTGAAAATGGAAAAGAAATGTGCCCCTAAAGGTATTCTGATGACCAAACAAAACTCTTTGGAGAACTGAATTTGCCTGAGGGCTGCCAGTTTGCAATCTCTTCCAGTTCTTAACATTTTGGGCTTCCTCTCCTCTAAACTCCTAGAGTTCTAAGGGTGTGTACCACACAATTTAGAGCATGCCTTTGCTCAGAGGTTATATTTTAGTGATTCTCCATGATAGAACTGATTGTATTGGGGAGGAGTTCAGATCTATATTTCTGTAGTCTTGGGTGTCTCTGTGAATCAGCGAATCTGTAAGTGTTATTAAAAAAAATGTACAACTGTCTCACTATGGGCCAGGCATTAGTGCTCAGGACTTTCGAGATGCCATTTTTTTTTCAACTTTTTTTTTTTTTTTGGCTTTTATTCAGATTTAGAAACATCATTTAAAAAAAGTCATGGTGATCTCATTTAAAGCCTCATCACAGTCCTTCGAGGTAATGATAGCATCATAGCTGTCAACCGTGCACTACACTGCCTCCCTGAGGCAGAGAGTTAAAGCCCATGCTCTTAGCCACTCTGCCATAAGGCCAATGACTCACTAGTCACTTAAAGCAACTGAGAGCATCTGTGACGGTCACATTCAGTGGTGCACCGGGGCAGAGTGCTTCTGAGAGCCATTGTGAAATTGTCAGGAATTCTGTGAGCAGGCTGTAAAACCATCCATAGCTTGAAACAATAGCTCCAAAGGCTGTGGTCAGAGTATTTACACTATGGAAATTGGCAAATGATATAAACCAGAGCACCGCCCTCCCAACCTGGAGAGGTGATTGTTAAACATTTACCAGCACATTACTGGTCAGCATACTTTCTCTTAAATTATAGAGGAGAACAAATGTGTCTGAAGAAGGGAATGAACATGTCTGCTTGAGGGTGGCAATGAAGTTTATCAAGGGTCAATGTGTGTACCTCAGGGAGTATGTATGTGTGCATTTGAGGGTCTGAATAGTTAAATCTGAAGTCATGAGTGTGAGTGAGGGATCAGTGTGTATACCTTAAAGAGTCATACAGTGTGAGTCAGAGAGTGAGAAGTGAGGCAGGTGTGTCTAGATGGTGTCAGCGGGCACCTAAGGGACGGAGTTTTTGTGTTAGGGAGTGGTGTAGTAAGAATATGAAAATATGAGGTCAGTATGTGCATACATGAGGCTAATGCATTTTTCATAGACAGGGTGTAATGGAGGAAGTCAATGTGTATGAGAGGGTGTCAAATGTATGTGTTGGGAGGCGACAAATCTGTGTCTGAGAAAGTAAGTTTGTGTTTAAGGGGGCTTATGTTATCTGAGTTTAGTGTCTAAGGGTACGTATCGGAGTGAATCTGAAGGTAGGACTATGATAGCCTAAATAATTGTTTCAGCCTTGGTCGTTCTTTCAAAATACAGAAAAACACAAATAACAGTGCTAAATATTTTTAGCAAGATAGAGCATTATTTCTCTTTCTCGTAAACACCCAGAGGCAGGCAGCCCGGAGCTGGTGTGACAGCTTTTGCTCCGTCAAATCCTCAGGGACCCAGACTCATTGGCTCATGGCTCCACCATCCCTCAAGGCCCAAAATGGCAACTAAATATCCTGCCACCGATCTCTCTGCTCCCATCCTCTTTTTTTTTTTTTTTCAGGTTGCATGGTGCAGCATGCAGGATCTTAGTTCACCCACCAGGGATCGAACTCCTTCTCTCACCCCCACCCCCGTGCCCCCTGCCACATTGGGAGCATGGGGTCTTAACCACTGGACCACGAGGGAAGTCCCTGCTCCCATCCTCTTTTTTTCCTTTTACTTGAAACCTCTCTGGTAACATTATTCACATCCATGGTTTTGCCTTGATCTGTAGCCCAGTTCTTTCTGTAGAACTTCATACCAGTACATCTGAATGACAATTGGCCATCTCTCCCGGGATGTCCCACAGACCTCAATTTCAACATTTTCAAAACCACTCTTATTTCCTCAGCTTCATCCTGTGGTCTCTTCCTACCGCTCTCTCTGAACGGCACCACGCAGTTGCCCAAGCCAGGACACTGAACATCCTGCTAACTTTTCCCACCCACTCTGTCCCCATCAGTTTTACCATCCCTTTTTCTTACTTTGTCCGGAATCTGTCGCATTCTCTCTATCCTTTCTGCCACCATCTTAGTTCTGGCCCTCATCATTTCTACTTTGGACTGCTACAACTGACTTAAAATTAAGTCTAGGTTGCCATTAATTTTCCTATAACAAAATTTTGGTATTATTACTCCCTGACTTAAACCTCCCTTGGCTCCTTTTTTTAAGACTCAATATTGCTATAGAAGTCACCTATGGAACTTCCTAAACACACAGATAACTGATTTCACCCCAGACCTGATGAATAACAAACATAGCTGATACTTATTTATGTGCCAGGCATTGCACTAAATGCTTTGTTATATATTTTCTGGCTTAATTCTCACAATGACTTCATGAGTAGGTATTACTCTTTCTCAACTGTGTTAAATGGAACACAAAGAGGTTAAGGAATTTGCCTTAAGTTACTGGACCATACGTAGTGGAAGTGAGCTATGGTACCAGGTAAACTAATTCCAGAGTCCAAGTTCTTAACTGTAAGGCCTTCCCCAATCAGAAGCTCTACGTGTGATTCCAAAAGGCAAGCTCCATTAGCGTAGAACGGATTGTTTTATGTTTAATATGGAACGCTCGGCGCCCAACTCAGCGCGTCGCACGCAACAGACGGCCAGTGAGCAGCGGCGGACCTTCACTTGCAGGCTGGGGTGGCGGTGGGGGTCAGTCGCATGAAGTCGAGCGAGTCCGAGGCGTCCACCTGGGTGGGGCGCGCTGGGCCGCAAACAGTTTTGCGGATCCTGGCTGGAGCACGAGGCGGGGCCGCCAGGCCCCTGGCGCTGGGGGAGTTCAGCCCCGCGGCCGGAAGTCTGGGCGTAGCTTCCGGCGCGCGGAGATGACGTCCAGTTTGCGCATCCGCGTGGGGGAGCTGGTGGAGGATCCCGGGACGCGGAGACCCGGGGTCCCGGCAGCGGGGCGGCCCGCGGGCCACGGTGGGGATGCACCGCCGCGGAGTAGGAGCCGGCGCCATCGCCAAGAAGAAGCTTGCGGAGGTGAGGGGAAGGAGGCGGGCCCTACAGTCACTCCAGACCCGCGAGAGACAGAAGTCTCTCCGCGCAGAGCTCTGTACCCTCAGATCGCCTCCCAACAGAATCTGACGCGGGTTTCTCGGTCCCGGGGAATTGAGTTTCTCCAGCTTCCGGTGTATTGGAATGTCAGCATCCCTAGATCCATCAGCCCTTTCCCTCACTTCCCCCAATTAGACTACAGTCGAGTCGTCTATTCTACTTCCTCACTTCCTCTCCCTAAGAAAAACCATTTGCAAGACCCTTTTAATACTTCTGCGGAGGCAGTACAAGTGGGAGCCCCCAGCACCCACTCTCTCAACTCATCCTGGTCTATTTGTCTGACAGGCCAAGTATAAGGAGCGAGGGACTGTCTTGGCAGAGGACCAGCTGGCCCAGGTGAGTGGGATGGAGGGCTCCAGACAGCAAGGGAGATCCGACAAGGCTGGGCAGGACACCTTTGATATAAACCAGATTGTTTGGATCGAACTAAAAATAGGGCATTTGGCAAATCCCAGTTTCTGGGCTGCTCAGGTCATTTAGGTGACTTGCTGATAACAATGATAGCTAACATCTTTGAGTGATTACCTACTTGTAGCGTCCCAGGCACATGTCCATTTTCTTTACATACACCGTCTTGTTCATTCCTCCTGACAATCCTATCAGGAAGGAACTCTGTTCTTCGCACTTTCAAATTGAGGGCACTGAGGTGTTAAGTGCTTTATCCAAGGTTACATGGGTAGTAAGTGGTAGAGTTGTTTGATTAGGTCTTTTGGGTTTTTACTTTAAATGCCTAAGAATAACCTGAAAATATTGCCTAACCTGTGGCACCCACCACCATCACATCTAGGTGCACACCAGAAGTGTCAGTGATGGGGGTATGGCTCCTGCAGTTTCCTTCTCTAACACTTCCCTTTTCTGTACATGCCCTGTTGTTTACTCAGTTATTTTGCCTGGTGAAGAAGAGAAGGAGGCAGTGAGGCAGGGAAATGGGCCCTTGAACTGAGGAAAATAAATAGACACAGGGTGTGCTGTTCAAAAGCTCCCACTCAGGGGAGATAACATGCAGGAATCAGCTGGAAATGGTGATTATAATAATGTGTAAATTTCTAATATGTTGGAAATGAGGAGATGCTGGGCCAGGAGTGGTTATTCTTGGTGAGTTGAAGATAGGTTGTTAATTAGGGAAAGAAAAGGAGTAATGCAAATGGGAAGTCAGAATATCCCCAAACCAAAAGTATTTAGCTTTAGAATGTACTCTGGTAGAGCCACATCCCTTCCTCAGAGATTCTTTATCTATGGTTATCCCCGAGGAGGTTCTTGACTCAGAGATTAAAACAACACACCTAATTCATGCCAGGCTTCCTTTCTCTCCTATCTAGCCTTTCTGTCAGTGGCTGAAGATTTCCCACTGTGTGAATGCTGCAAAATTATTAGGTGCATCTTCAATTAATTAATTTCATTAGATTTAAAAAAAATTTTATTTTATTTTTGAGTATAGTTGATTTACAATGTTTTGTTCGTTTCAGGTGTGCAGCACAGTGATTCAGTTATACATATACATATGTCTGTTCTTTTGCAGATTCTTCTCCCATATAGGTTATTACAGGATATTGAGTAGAGTTCCCTGTGCTATGCAATAGGTCCTTGTTGATTGCACCTTCAATTTAATAACATTTTTTTCTTCTGGGAAAAAGATAAGAAGCACTTACAACAACCGAAATATAATTAATGCTGTTGTATGTTATATAATGAGAGTTGTTAAGAGAGTAAACCCTAAGAGTTCTCAGCACAAGGAAAAAAATTTTTTTTCTATTTCTTTAATTTTGTATTTTGTGATGAAGGAAGTTCTCTAAACTTAACTGTGATTCATCCTGCAGATGTCAAAGCAGTTGGACATGTTCAAGACCAACCTGGAAGAATTTGCCAGCAAGCACAAGCAGGAGATCCGGAAGAATCCTGAGTTCCGGGTGCAGTTCCAGGACATGTGTGCCACCATTGGGGTGGATCCTCTGGCCTGTAAGTTGTCTGTAGGGGTCCAGTGTTCTTCTAGGGTTGCTAAGGGACAAAGCTCACCTAGTTGTTGTCACTACTGTTGGGGCGTCTTCTGTAAGGGCCTACAGGGAGATCCAGAGGATGTTGTCTTCAGGGAGTCCCTAGCAGGATGGCTGAGTATCCAGTTTGATGGGAAAGATGGAGAGGTTGGAGTGCAGGCTGAGTAGCCAGTGTACGTGATCTTCCCTGGAATGCTGTGCTGTGGAATTTTTTATGACTATTTTTCCCTTTGTTAAAAAAGTTTTGATAAAAGTAGCATGTATTCAGGCAGTCAGTCAACAAAGGAGAAAAAAGAAAACGAGAAAGTGGAAGTCTTCTGACCCTGCCCGTAATTGCAGAGATAAAGTACTGTTAACAGTTTAAGGTATATCTTTCTAGACACCTTCATCATATTTATAAACTATTTTTTAAAAATATATGGGATTGGGCTTCCCTGGTGGCGCAGTGGTTGAGAGTCTGCCTGCCAATGCAGGGGACACGGGTTTATGTCCCAGTCCGGGAAGATCCCACATGCCACAGAGCGGCTGGGGCCGTGAGCCATGGCTGCTGAGCCTGCGAGTCTGGAGCCTGTGCTCCGCAACGGGAGAGGCCACAACAGTGAGAGGCCCGTGTACCGCAAAAAAAAAATATATATATATATAAATATATATGGGATTATGCTGTAATTATTACTCTGTAACTTGCATTTTTTACTCAATAAAATATCTTCAATGGATTTTTGAATGCCAGGTCTGCATATTCTTTTTCTTAGCCTGTCTAGACCGTATGTCCCATTATATTTCACTGCATGCTTTGGGAAAGAAAACTCACTTTTATAGTATCCTGAGCCAGAGTTAGCAGCCAAATAGATTGCCCACCTTTAGAACTGTCTGAACCTGTTGTTTAGTAGGAATTACCAAGAGACAGATTGTGTTGAGGATCCTGAGTTGTAAGTGGAGCAGAAGGACGTAAGGCTGGGCAGAGAAGACTTCCCATAGAATAGATGTATTTTTTTAAGTATATGGGCTGCCGAAGCAAGCACTAGAATAGATGTTTTAATCTAGCTTTGAAAGAAAAGATGTAACTATTGAATAACCTAGCTTTTGTTTTTCTGTCTTTTAGCTGGAAAAGGATTTTGGTCTGAGATGCTAGGCGTGGGAGACTTCTATTACGAGCTGGGTGTCCAGATTATCGAAGTGTGCCTGGCCCTGAAACACCGGAATGGAGGTGAGGGTGGCTCGGTCCTGGACTGGGCTTTGGGCTTCTCTGAGAGGGAAAAAATGTTGAAAGATGATCTTTCCTATCCTGCAGTCTGCAGGCCAGTAAGGTCTTGAGAAGCTGTTAGGTCCTGAGAAGTATCTTAGTGCTTCACGATGTTGAATCCATGACCAGTCTCCATGGCCAAGGGTAAATCTGAATGATTATCTCTATTCTCCAAAGGTCTTTGGCCAGGAAGGCTTAGCTCCTAGTTGTTACAGAACATATAGGCAGGTAGGAAATAGGCCTTTTTCCCTGATAGATGATGTGTCTGGGTTATGATTTTCTCATTAGTAACTATAGGCCTGCCCTGCTTATCCAAGGTGTGGTGATGTCAATGGAGTCTCTGTGCTCCCCAGAATGTTAGCTTTAAAACGATCATTCAGTGATATCATCTTAATAAGCACACTGAATGGTCTGTGTTGAAGTTAAGAAATAAAACTTAACCCTAGTTAGAAATCATTGGCTATAGACAGAAATCATTGGCTGTAGACAGAAATCATTGGCTGTAGACACAGCCTTGGTGTCAAGAGAGCATTTACAGTTTTTCAGAGATGCTGTCTTTTTTTTTTTAAAGTCATAAAGGTAATCCTTCAACTGCTTTCTGTCCCCCTCTCCAATAGGTCTGATAACTCTGGAGGAACTACATCAACAGGTGTTAAAAGGAAGGGGCAAATTCGCCCAGGATGTCAGCCAGTAGGTTTTGCCTTCCAACCCCTTGGAGTATAGAAAGGTCTTTAAAAAAGGTGGAAATCTTTTCTCCTTACCACTCGTTCGTCTAGGCTAGTTTAGGAATCATTTTTATTTCTCTTCATGATCAGAAGAAATGTTTTTATTTTAGAAATCTGAAAATAGAGATATAAAAAAACAAAAAACCCATTATTTCTCAACTGAGATATTACAACTGTTAAAAGTTTTGGTAGATCTCCTTCTAAGCATTTTTTTCATGCATAAAAATAATGTGGGTGTGTGTATACACTTTTTTTTTCTTCTTCTTTTTAAACATACTCGGGGCTGTATACACTGTTGACATTATTTGTGGTCAAGGAGACTAGAGCTGGCACTGAGAAAGGCTGGGGAAAGGAGCTGGGCTCAGAAGATGGGGTGTAAATTGACCTGGTTCACTAGCCTTTGTGTGACTCCAATTTGAGAAAAGGTAAAAAAGACTCTCAGTATGTGGGCTGGATATGTGGTCTACACATTATCTTGTGGGTTTTCTTTAATTTCAGTTAGTTGTCAACTAAGAAATCAAAATCTGGCACCACTGGGCCTGAATTTCCAAATGGCGGCAATCAGCTGGGTTGCCCCTTTCAAGTCTCTGTTTTGCCATAGTTTACAGTACTCCCTATTGTCGCTTAAGTTCAGCTCACTTATTCACATTTCCTGATGGGCTCCTGGAAGCATACTTTTTACCTCTGTCTGGTATTGGAGTGGTTTGCTAAGTGGAGAGCCTGACTCCTATACCATTTCCCTGGAATGTCCAAGCACCATTTGGTGCACCTTGACCCTGCCTTTTTACTGATGTAGTTAAATGTAGTGCAGCCTTTTGAGTCTTCAGCCATGGTATCCTGCCCAGGGCAGAGCTGAAACTGCATTGTTGCTAGTCTGGTCTGCCAAGGGTCTTTAAGCAGCTCTTCCTCACCTCAGAGACGACCTGATCAGGGCCATCAAGAAGCTAAAGGCACTGGGCACTGGCTTCGGCATCATCCCTGTGGGCGGCACTTACCTCATTCAGTCTGTTCCAGCTGAGCTTAATATGGATCACACTGTGGTGCTGCAGCTGGCAGAGGTACTGGTGGGCCGTGTGTGTGTGTGTGTGTGTGTGTGTGGGGGGGGGGTGGGAGAGAGAGAGAGGAGAGGGAGGGAGGGAGGGGGAGGGAGGGAGAGTGTGTGTGTGTGTGTGTGTGTGTGTGTGTGTGTGTGTGAGGGAGGGAGGGGGGAGGGAGGGAGAGAGAGGAGAGGGAGGGAGGGAGGGGGAGGGAGGGAGAGGGAGGAGAGGGAGGGAGGGAGGGGGAGGGAGGGAGAGTGTGTGTATGTGTGCGTGTGTGTGTGTGTGTGTGTGTGTGTGTGTCCGTGCGTGCATGTGCATGTAGAGGCAGTCTGGGAGGGGATTTTCTGATCTCCTCCCCTCCATCACTCAGGTCTTTTGCTGAAACTGTCTAACGGATGCACTACTCAGACCTGTGCTTATTTAGCAGACGTTTATTGAGCAGCTATAGTGCAAAGCACTGGGCCAGGCTGTAGGAGCATATAAAGATGGGTACCATATAGTTCCTGCTCTCAAGGAGCTTACAGTCTAGTGTAGACAGACATGCAGACCACTAACTGAATTTCCTTGGTGGACAGATTTTTTTGATGTCTTCGTAAAACTACTTTATGGATTCTTTGAAAAAATGTTTAATCTTGTTTGCCATCCTCCTGTTCCTCAGCAATGCCTTAAGCTATATCATCTTCCTCGAAATCCTTATCATGTTTTTAGGGAAGACATGTTCAGTTTTCTCAATTCTGTAATGTAGAATAGAACTAAATGAGGGAGGGGACTTTTCTGGATTGGGGAATGGTTAGGGTGAGGCAGGACAGGGGCTGAATACTTAAATATTTTAGATTATGAACAGTTTATGATGATCACCATTTCTTCCTATCAGTTAATCATTCTGAATCTTTCCTTGTCACTTTAGAGTTCTCTGGTAAAGTCTACATTGATATTTTAGTACCAGGGACTCGACTCTACTTTTTAGGACTGAACCCCTCAACCTACCTCTGTCATCCTGAAAGTCACTTCTCTCTTGCTCTCTACTGGGACCTCTAAACATTCTTCTGTGCTCTCTTAGGCTTCACCCAAGGGCAGTTCCCCCTCCTGCCTGGGTAAATTAATTGTCCCTGGGCAGATGCTGGATTCTAAGGGAAAGCACGCTCTTAACTGACGCAGCCTCCATTCCTCCTTCCTTCAGAAAAGTGGCTATGTGACTGTCAGTGACATCAAAGCCAGTCTTAAATGGGAGACGGAGCGAGCGCGGCAAGTGCTGGTATGTGACTTTTGGAATGGCCCAGAAAAGATGGGCCCCAGATGGGAGGAGGAGGGTAGACAGGTACCCCACAGGCAAGAGCTGTGGCCTCTCTCTCTCTGCTGACTTCTTGCCTGGAAGGCTGCTGCTGCCACACCAGAAGTAACCCCAGCATTTCTCTGAAGATGGCACTGAGAGGTAGAACTCACAAAGGCAGGCTTCCAGCCCTGGCACATGGGTACAGCCAGGCTGCCACTGCCACTGGGGAGTCACCAATGCCTCTCTCTGCTGACCTGTAAAGCCTGGTCAGATGGTTAATGTGGCTTGTACTGGAAGTAACACTGTTAGTACAGAGTGAAGGGAATTATTAACTACTGATAACTACATTGCTATAATTATATACTATTATAGTGCATGTTACATATAGTTTTATATATACACATTTCATGGTACTAATGAAAGACTGATGTTGTGAAGAGGGAGTGGCATGAACACGTAGGAACCCTGGCTTTCAATACCTTTCTCCTTACCCAGGCAGTTGAACTATAGACTTAACTTCATCTGTGAAGTGGGGATAACAAACATTTAATGATATTGGGTAGAACCAACCCATCTGGAGCATACTTCCAGCTATAGGAACTATGAGTCCATTCTAATACTAATACAGTTTTTCCATTAACTTTTCCAAAAAGGTTTCCCCCTAGCTGTCTGTTACTCCATAAGTTAACTGAAAGGTACTGATCTCCATTTTGTTTTAGGGAATGCAGTTAGTGATTTGCTCAAAGCCATACAGCAAATATTTCTGTAGCCCTTCCTTCCACAACATCCCACTTTGTCGTTATCCTCTTTCCCAGCAGCACAGATTAAGCAACTTGGTGGCATTTCTCACACCTCAGGCAAAGACCTAGGCTAAACAAATCATTCTAATTTGGCTGTGTAAATATGTGAAGGCACTCTTGTAGATTTAGTTTGAAAACCCCACTGAAGCCAAGATAGGTTTGAGGATTATCTACCCTACATTATGTAAACTCCCCTTTCTCAGTTGATTTTTCCTTTTTCTGCCAGGAACACCTGCTGAAGGAAGGGCTGGCTTGGCTGGACCTGCAGGCCCCAGGGGAGGCCCACTACTGGCTGCCAGCTCTCTTCACTGACCTCTACTCCCAGGAGATTACAGCTGAGGAGGCCAGAGAAGCCCTCCCCTGACTGGGAATGCGGAAGGGGGCACAGCAGCAGGCAGGGAGAAGAGGGAGGAGCTGGTGGTGAATAAAACCTCGACAACTTTGTTTTAAAAAAGAACCAAAAAACCAAAAAAATTCCAATTTTTTTCTTCCCCCAGTATTCTTCAGCCATTACTTTCTTTTTTTTAAAGTGCCTTCACATTGCATCTTTATTGGAGAAAACCTTTTTTATCCGCTAAGGATAACCTGAGTAACATAGATAACAGTGAACATGTATAAAATGACTTGCACAGGTCATCTACAAGTTCATGGTAGAGCTGGGCCTAGAATGAAGGCCTTCTGTCTCCTGGCTAGACAGTCTAGTTTCTGTGGCCCTGAGACATAAATTATAGCCTCTGTTAATTCAAACCCCTTCCTCATAAAATGTTCCTTATCTCAAATGAGCAGACCCTAACGGACCAGTAAATAGTCACCCTTTCAGTCTCTTCCAGCTTCCTTTGTAGAGGTTCCAGGTTATGGCAGCAGACTTAGCTACGAGTATGAAGGAAACAGGTCAATGTTAAATGGTGGTTACAGAAAAGAAAACTTAATTTGAGGGGAATTACCAATAGTGGATGCAGTATTTCTCAAATTCCTTACTACCTTTTCCTCCTATAGTGATCATCAGGTCGTCCCTCTAACCTCAGGGGTGGGAAAGGGAATCATTTATTGAACACCTACCAGACACCCAGTTTTATATACACCTTGTATAGTCCTCACAACCTTAAAAGTTAAATAGGTGTCCTTAACTTTGGCAGGTGAGGAGTCTAATTGACCAGAGGCCACCACCTTAAGCAGAGCCAAAGCTAGAGCCTAGGCCCGCAGGCCCCCCGGGCCCCCGCTTTCCTGTATGCAGCTTTGCGTGGCACAGGTTGGCAGGACGTTTTGTGTATAATTTCTTCCGACACACATGGTCAGCGAAGAGGAAAAGCCTCTGTACCAGAAAGCAAGAGCCTTCTATAGCAAGTAGAGAAGGTGATGAGCTGGGAGGCCAGCATTAAGCCCCGTCTTCATGGTCTGAATTCTGAATTCCTAAGAAGGGGTCGTTTGGTATCAGAAAACTGAAAACCCAATGGTTTGGACTATCCATACTAAGACACCTTTCCCTTAGCAAGGGGATATATAGCCTGAGCCCATCTCTACCTCTGCCTGTCCTTGAGGACAAGCTCACTTCCTGAACAGGTATTTCTTTCAAAGCAGCCGAGGCTAAGATGGCATTCCTCTCCTGACTGCCAAAGTTACAGCCTCAAAAAAAGGACCTTATTTCTTAATGATGGGAACTTTTGCCACCAGTAGTCCTGCTTCCACCCACACCACGTAACCCAAGTTTTTGGCTTCCACTGAGCACTATCTTTATCCCTGACAGTTTCAGGCCTAGGTGAGAGGTGTGGCTGTCAAAACAATCCCGTTCTTCCTTTTACACAAACCCTCCCACACCCATAGGCGCTTCCTCCTTCTGCCAAAACAAACTTTATTGCACCAAAAAGAAAAAAAAAAAAAAACAAAAAACTTCATTTATGTACAGTCAGATATAAAGACATCTCTTTGACTCCTGTGCATATATTTCCTCAACTCAAGATTAGGACGTAAAAGTCAGGCTAGTACGCCAGACATGCTCTGCCCATGGCAGGACCAAGGAGAGGATTGTCACTTGAAAGTGGGAACACTTAAATGTATGACAGGTAACACTGGACCAACAGACCAAGGGCATTCTTCCAAGCCTGTACTAGCTCTGGGAATGGAAGAGGGAAATTGGAAGCAGGGCCCCTTCTTGAGTCTTCTTGTGAAGAGGCCCAGCCTTCAGGTTTCAAAGCTATACTTCTGTCCCCCAAGCCCACTTCCTGTCCAGTTCCTTTGCTTCCTGCCCTCCCAAGTAGGACATTCTCCTTTGTGCCCAACCCCCTTCCCAACTTCCCCAGGAAGTCTCATGACCCACAAGGCAGAGGCCTCTCTAGCAGCGGGCAGAGCAGGTACAAGTTATCCTCTCCCTTACATGTGGCTGGATACTGACTGAGGCCCTGTGTCATGTGGATCACCAATACCCCACTGGGAGACCTATCAGTAAGAATCTGGAAAGTACAGGAGAACACATCAAAAAGGGGAAGGATGGGTTCCCTTGATGCCCAGTGTCACAGGGCACCTAAAGTACATTTTTCTGAGCCAACCAGATAAAGGATCACTGCAGCTAAATAGAGAAGCGACACAGCCAGGCAAACACCCATCAGAGTCAGTGACAAAGAGCAGTTGGGGGTGGGGGGGGGGGGAGAGAAGGAGAGGAGTCTTCACAGAGTCCCAGCTTCAATCCCCTCTGCCATTGGCCACCCTTGCTCCCCACAACTCCCTGGGCCTTTTTTTTTTTTTTTTTTTAAACTGGTACACGGGCCTCTCACTGTTGTGGCCTCTCCCGTTGCGGAGCACAGGCTCTGGACACGCAGGCTCAATGGCCATGGCTCACGGGCCCAGCCACTCCGCGGCATGTGGGATCTTCCCGGACCGGGGCATGAACCCGCGTCCCCTGCATCGGCAGGCAGACTCTCAACCACTGCGCCACCACGGAAGCCCCACCACCACGGAAGCCCCCTCCCTGGGCCTTGAAGTGAGGAGGGGGACTACAGGCTGAGGTGAAAACACACAAGGACAGCCAAACAAAATACAATAGGACTAGCATCAGCCTCCCCCCTGTACCCCACCCCCAGGAGTAATACCCTCATTGTGACTAGTATTTATGAAAAATCTGTAAGAGACTGTTCTATGTAGTGGCTCTAATCCCATACACACAACAGTTGTCTGCATTGGGAACTTTTCAAATCGGTGATTGCGGGAACAAACGGCAATTCAGCTTCTTATGGTGCCTGTGCAGGCTTTACCAAGACCTTGGTTCAGGCCCAGTCACATTTACCTTCTGTCTTAAATCTAGAATGGGTGAGGGAAGGGGGGGGGGGGCAGAGGAGAAAGGTGCTCAGGTGCTAGGTGAAGCTTACTCATCAGCAGCCTAGACTCCACCACTGTTCCTTCTCTTTGGTCTGTCTAGAACAGTGACTATAAATTAGGAAAAACAAAATTATGCTGGCCTGTGGGAAATGATGGGGGTAAAGAGGCAGGGAGGAAAAGGGCATTGGGAAGCCCTGCTTCAAAACTGAAGACAGACAGACAGACAACCACCCAGACTGCTTAAGTGTCACAGACAGCCCCCCACCCCAAGCTCCCTTCCAGATATCCCCATAAATCATTTGGGCACACTCCCTCTAGGAATTGCAATTTCTGTCTCCACCTGTCCCTAAGGAGCTGGCCCTGTGGAGAGGTGTGTTGGTTGTTTTGTTTTTGCCAGAGGCCCTCGCCCTAGGTGCTCCTGCATAGGTACCTTGGCCCCTGATATGGGATGAACACAGCCCCAGATGCTCGAGAGCCAAGGAGGTCAGATCGGGAACAGCCTCCCCACTTCCACACCCTGGGATCCAAGCTTGCTTGGTTCTTGCCATCTTGCGGGATGATGTCACATTTGGAGGGAGATACACAAGTGCCTCTCCATCCCTGGGGTGGGGGGAAGGGACTTTGCTGGGACTCTCGAGTGGGGGGAGGGGAGAGGGGAGCAGGGTCTAAACCCTCAGGCTCCCGTGCAGGTCTGTCTCTGTCCCAGACGAGCTGCTATCAGAGTCCATTTCGGCGTTCTCATTATGGAGCCTCTCCAGCACTTTCTGACGAATCAGTCCCAGGCGCATCAAGAGGGACTGGTAGTCAAAGTGGCCCCGCTTCTCTCCAAAAGGGTCCTGTGGGGGAAAGGAGACAAGCGGGAAGGAAGATTCAAGTCTGGGTGGCTCACCCTAGACAGAGCAGCTTTAGGCCCACGTGAAACACACGCTCAACTTCTGAGCATGGGGACAGAAGGGGGCATAGCACAGAGAGTTCCCAACAGCAGACATCATCATCTTTGTTTAGGAATATTGTGGCACGTTCACCACCCCAGATAGGTCTGGCTTGGGCCAACATTAAAATGTGTTTGCATTCCCCCAAAGCAAGCCACTGTGCAGAAGGGGGACACAGTAACAGCGAGGTAGATAGGGAAGAGAAATTCAAGACCAGGACTGTAATCATTAAGTGTGCTGGTGTTTTCAATTAACCTCATACAAACTATATAAGGGGAAAATTACCCTTCATTCCCTATACTCAAAAAGGGTAATTTGCTTTTCTGAGATCATAGGCAGGTCTAGAAGGAAGGAGTTCTGACTTCGGATAAGCACCTGCCCTCCTCCCCACGGACCAGTCATCACATTCCTGTCCAGGTTTCTGGGCATCACTCCAGTCCTTGTCATTCGAGATCAAAGATAACCAAACATTACGTGGAAAGGGGTTAACTGTCCTTAAAGTCTCAAAAATAACTATGGGTGGGGTGAAGGGTATAAAAAAAGAAATTTAAAATGCTAAATAAGGATTATGGCAGCAAAGTAGCTTGCCCAGCGTTCAAACAAGTGGAGACCTCTTTCCTTGGCAGTTACAAAAAGTCCACGATTTTCCCTCTCACATAATGTCTGCTTCTCCCACCTAAACTCCTTCCACACTTCTGCCCGCACATTACCATCATGATCAAGGGCCAGTGGATGTAAGTCAGTCTCTTGTGACTACAGCCCATACTTTTCACATTTGAGGGTTATGTTCTCCCAAAACTGAACTCCACACTTACTCTGGAGCTGTCAATTTCCCAAATCTTCCTCCTTTCTTCACTGGCTCCATTTCCACCCATTCTCCGCCTTCCCAGATGCTGCTCCTCCCTGCCCTTCCCTTGTCATGAGTTGGTTTTCCTTCACAGACTGAATATTAGAAATGCTGCTAGATACCAGCAATGATAATTCCTGATGGGGAACAAGCTACAGCATGCATCATCCTCGATATATTCTCAGAAAAGGTTCAGGAAACAAGTCAGCCTTGAGCTGGTCCTGCCCTTTGAGTTTAAATGCGGGACATAGGAGGGAAGTCCTTGAAGGGAGGATAGGGAAGCTACCATCTCTGAGCAGCACCTGAGGAAACAAAACAGTTACTCCCACTGCTGGTGGTGCTGGGTGGGTGGGAACATAGACCAAAAAGAACTGGAAAGAACCTGAAGAGGCTTTAGCCACTTATCCAAGTCACCACTTTTCTAAGCAAGTAAATGATCCAACAGACACAGGACTGGCCCTTCAGGACAGGAAGATTCTCAACCAGTTGCTTATACTGGATCCTATTTACAATTCGGTTTAATAAGAACCTCTTCTTTTAAGCAAGCCTAAATTCTGCATTCTTATTGGAAGCAGAAGCACATTTCCCCAGTAGAGGCAGAGAACGAACAACTGGTTACCATCCTTGTATTAGGTTCTTTCAACAATAATTGCACACCCAATGTTTCCCTAAGCATTCCTTCTCTTAGCACCCCCCTGAGCTAGGGATGGAATTCCAACAGATGACTCTCATAATCCCTAAGTTCTGAGAGGGCTGAATGTTCTTGGTTTGAAAAGACTACTGACCAAGAAGGGAAGGAGTTCCAGGCTAGAAAGCAGGATGATTCAGATTCTACTCTTGAGTACCTACTTTATGCCAGGAACCTAGAACCAACTCCATATGACTTCAGTCTCTCTCTGGGCCTCAGCTACTCAATGCACCAGGTTCCTTTTGGCTCTGCACTCTATGAGAGATGTGGATGTCACCCTTGTGAGGGGGGTTTACATGGTCTGTTGTAAGGCCTCTGGAGTCAGCAGCGGGGGCTCTGTTACCTGCATAGTCTGGCCTTGAAGGTGCAGACGATCTTTGCAGGCCACCTCATAGAAGTCATAATACTCCAGGAAGGACTTCTCCATCACCCCTCTGGAAAACAAGCAAAGCAGCTTCACTTAGGAACAAGAGGGGAAGGCACCACCCCTTCACCATCGAACCTTAATGCCAAATTCAGCAGCAAGAGTTTCCAAAACCAGATTTGGTTTCCTACAAAGATCTTTCAATGGAAAATGGAAAAAGAAACAGCTGACTGACCATGGTTGATTTCCCTTATACTCTAAGGATTATAAAATGAGAGTGACTGTTAATACTGATCATTTGAACTCCAACTTCAACTCATGACTTTGCTCATTCTCATTCGTTTTCCACAGGCCATCCCTAATCCCAAACCTTACTCAAAATTCTCCTAGATACACCTGAAACACTGTAATCAACTATACATCAATTAAGAAAAAAGAAAGAAAAAACCGTTGCCCCCCCATTTCCTAGAAAAGTTTGTTTCATTAACTCTTTGCTCATCTAGTTTTTAACACCTAGAAATAAACTTGAACCCTAAGAAATGGGTTTATTATGAAGTACTCTACACCTCATTTGGCTGTATAACAGTTAAGTGTCTTTAGTCAAACAGGGGCTCCCTGAAGGCATGGACTATGTCTTTCCCATCAGGCTCGGCACTCTCCAAGAACCGAAAAGCTCTCTGAACTTCCTTTTGGGTAACCCCTTGGTCACTTGCTCTTTAAAAGCATGAACCACATCTTTCCTTTTTCTCTCTCTTTCTCTGGTGCCCAACACTGGACTTTGCCGCAAAGGTTCTCAAATGTACGAACAAGCTCAATATCCAGAAGGAATACCAAGTACCAAGTGGGCTCTCTTCACACATACCGTAGGGGTTCAGGGCAGGGACACTTTCCTTCCATCATGTCACAGACCGCCACTCTGATGGTCTCATGCCGAATACATTCATTGTAATTTTTGCTGTCTCCTGGATGTCTCTCCTATAATGTGACAGACACCACAGTATCCAAGTACAAAATTTAGGTAAAAAGAAAAGCCAATGGGAAGAGATTTTAGGATTAGTATGGGGTACGTGACCCAAGCAAATGAACTAAGAGGATGCCTTTCCCACTATATGGCAGATCCATGAAGAGCAACTAAGTCCTTGAGACCACTCACCCCGCCCCCCCCCCCACACATACCAGTACCCATCCTCTGTTATGGGTCATTTGACCTATAAGCAGCAAACGACATCCATCAAATTTCCCTAAGCCTGAAATGAAAGGCCTCGCAGGAAGGATTAAGTGGGAAATAACCATGTGTAAGAATAATGGTGGGACAAAAAGGTATAAATGATGCTAGGAGTCTTAGCCTGAAAAACCTATAGATATCGGGATGCTTCCTGGTTAACTCCTTTACACATCTGTGGATTCCACCATCATTGAATTCAACTATTGTCTATCAGAAGTAGAACCTGAAGTTTTCAAAAGAAAAAACTCCGAACCTGGTCTGGAGAGCTGATAGGAACATGTGGGCGTGAACAGACGGGAGCATGGCGTTCCACCCTTTAACTCTTCCCTTGGTCCCCCCTCCCACCACCAACTCTAGTCAATCAGAGCCTTGGCTCTGATCAAAACATGTAATGAACAGGAAATACACACATGCCTTCAGCCTACCATCACGGTTCCCAATGTGCACCACAGCGAAATCACAAGGGCACTGTGGGATACTGTAAACTTTTTGAGGAAAACCACAGTATTCAACACCTGTGAAATTCCATGCAAACTACTACCTTGAGATAGGTAGTTCAGTTTTTTTTTGTTGTTGTTGTGGTACGCGGGCCTCTCACTGTTGTGGCCTCTACCGTTGCGTAGCACAGGCTCCGGACGCGCAGGCTCAGCGGCCACGGCTCACTGGCCCAGCCGCTCCGCGGCATATGGGATCTTCCCAGACCGGGGCACGAAGCCGCGTCCCCTGCATCGGCAGGCGGGCTCTCAACCACTGCGCCACCAGGGAAGCCCTAGGTAGTTCAGTTTTAATGTTGAACTGTATTACATTCCTTTTGATGACATACTGTTTTCACGAAGCTGAATTTTCAGTCACTGCTTTAGTAAATAGCAAGTAGCATATGAAAACAGGAGGGAACAGAAATGAGGGTGGTGGCTCTGGTCTGATTCCAAGATTTTAAAAGTTGTATGGCACTGAACAGGTGTACACATCCTATTAAGTCAGTGTAGTCATCTGAGAAGGAAGTAAGTTGTTTGGACCTAACTACTTAACAAATGGAACAGTGTGGCATTTCTTTCTGCCTGGGGAACTGTGAAAAAAAAACTACCAAGACAAGGGGTTTCTGTGAACCAAGAATGTTTGGTAGTTTTAAGAATAAAAGGGGTCCCATCTCTTGAATTTCCAAACAAGACGTAAAAATCAGGTCCTTGGTTAGCCAATGAGGTCCGTTTCCATTTCCACCTACTCCTGAAATCACATTCACTATTTGTTTGAAAGGATGGCTTAGGGAATAATTTTTGTTCATTCCTTTTTTTTTTTTTTTTTTTTTTTTACCGTACGCGGGCCTCTCACTGCTGTGGCCTCTCCCGCCACGGAGCACAGGCCCCGGACGCGCAGGCTCAGCGGCCACAGCCCACGGGCCCAGCCGCTCCGCGGCATGTGGGACCCTCCCGGACCGGGGCACAAACCCATGTCCCCCGCATTGGCAGGCGGACCTCCAACCACTGCGCCACCAGGGAAGCCCAATTTTTGTTCATTCTTAAAGGGTATTTCCCTTTGTTTAGGACTACAGAAGAATCACCAATGTTAGTGTTATCTCAAATAGTTTCAAAATGAATTAAGCCGTTTTAATCATTTAAACTGAATTACTGTATCTTTTGATAATATCACTGGAACTCTTTTCCTGTGCTCATGAGTAATCTGGAAGGGGCTTTGAAACAATGGAAGACTTTGGGCTCCTGGGACTACATCCTGATCTGTGTGTCCTTGTGAAAGTTAACTAACCTCTCCGAGTCACCATTACCTCGGCTGAAAATGGGGATAACATTTATCTTGCAGAGTTAGTATGAGGATTAAATGAGCAGTTACATATAAAGTTTGGAAGGGGCTGGCATATAGTACAGCCTTGGGAATTATGGGTTTTCTCCACCTTCTGTTTGGCAGCACTGACTAAAATACTCTTGCCCTAGCCAATGACTGTTCCTGTGGTTCTGCAGGTAACAGTACTTCACAACTCCAAAAGAAAGTCTGGCTCAGCAGTAGTCACTAGGGAGCACCTTAAAGGGATACTGGGGAATGGAGGCATACAGAAGAACACACTGGCTCCAAGAGCCCCCAAAACAGACACAGAATCAATTTCCAAATGACTCCACTAACTTTAATCCAAGTCAAATGGAAATAACTTGACAATGTTATTGTAATAGGGAAAAAAATTCATTATTAAGGCACACACATGCCAGCTCCTTTTTTCTCCCACAGTGACGAGTTTAATACATGGGGCTGAGCCAGGTCAAAAACAAAACAAAAACCCCCAAGTAGATCTTTCAGATCTCTTAAAACCCAATACTCTACACCCCAAAGCTGGGCCCACCTGGCCTTACCTGCTCAAAGCCAGGTTCATTGTGATAAGGGTTCTCAGTCATCAGGGACTGGATGGAGATGAGCACGGAAGAGATGCTCTGGGCTGGGCTCCAGGCAGGGCCAGTCCATGTACTGCAAAACACATCAGAAGAAGGGAAGAGGGTGAGGCAGAGAGAGACGGGAAAGGCCCTACAGAAAGACCAGTGTACGAGTACCCCGGGGCCTGGAAGCACCATCATAAGTGACTCACTTTCTCTTTCACTATTAATACTCTGGAATTTCCCAGCCTCCATCTCACCCTCATTCACCAGAAATCACTCAACTGCCTAATCCTCTTATCAAGTGTCACAAAAGAGGGCAAAGTAAGCAAAGTAACTTTGAAGGGATTTTCTTTGGGCTAGGAGAGAAACAGTAGCCAGGGAAGGTTCCCTTCATCAAAATGAAAGAAATAAGGTAAGAAAACAGCTCCAAAGGCAGGCTAAATGTTAACCTCTATGGATCTTAAAGAGCTTATTTATTTATGGGTGGTGATGGAGTCAGAGAGGAGAGAGAAGTTGAGCACAGAGGCAGAGAAGGGACTGAAGCTCCCTGGTTAGAGGCCATGTGGTGGGGTTGATGATCGGGGATCCAGCTCTCTATCAAACCCCCAAAGAGTGTCAAATCCTCTGAAAACTACAGAACTCTGCCAAAGGACAGAAAGGGAATAAGGGGCACTTCTAGAGTGTGGAAGGTTTGAAAATAATACATGAACAACATCTTCAACAACAGAGAAACACCAAAATTGCTCCTCTCTTTCGTATGCCTGATGGAATGTTGGGAGAAGGAGGGAAGCTTGGACATTAAGGACATTTATTTTTAACTCAATTAATTGAAGAGATGGCACCTGAGCTGGAAGCTGAACACAACCTGAACCAGGACTGCCTTGTTCAAGTTAACTCGCCACTTCCCTTTCCCTGCTGGCCTTGAGGGAAGGCCAGTAAGTAATGGGGAACAGTAACTTCCTCAGAGCTCGCTCTTCAGTGCCTCTCAACCTCTCTTCTCAGCTTCAGTTCCCCAGGAACCCTAGACCTTGTGCTCTCCGAAGCATCTAGTATTCGGGCATTGAAGTCAACAGGGTAAACTCATTCAATTTCTTTTGTAAGTCAGCCCAATATTTTTTTCTAGGTAGGGAGGAAAGGAATGCAGCTGTTAAAGTGAATAGTCAACTAAGTACGCATGGGAATTTTCTACTCTGATTCTTGACGGCAAATTTTCAAATTCAGAGTAGCTTCTCCTTTTCCACCCAATACTTCTGCCACTTTTACCCCACCATCTTACTTCCCCTGTTTCTACCGTGAACCAATGTTTGCTCGAAATAGTTTTATATTGGCCTAATGAAGGAAAACCTAATACAAAAACACTTACAAGAACAACTTTCATACAGAAACAACAACTAAGTTTCCTTACCACTGTGGTTTATATATACCGCTATCCTTCCAGCACAGACAATCCTATACCCTAACGAGATAAAGGACTTCTTTAAGGACAACCTCCTTCAAAGGACTTTCTCACTGCCGCAATCACAGAACATATTCTTCGATCTGAGAGAATTGGGCTGAGGGAGAAGTTTGTTTCAGCTGCCTTTTCCCCACACAAACCTAATATATTGGATTGGACAGGAAGAAAGAAAACAGTATCACCAGTCTGGGCAACTTTCTTAACTTCAACTTTTACTTGTTCTATGCCCCAGGGAAATTCAGACCACACTAAAAAGACCAATTCAGAATATGCTAGAAGATATTTCCATTCTGAATTTTTAACCCCCGAAGGAGATTAAAAGGGAATGGATGAGAACTACATGAAGCAAAATCTTGGTAGCACCCAGAAACAAAAATGTACTTGAAACATCTGTGTTTCATATCTGATGTGACTTCCAACCTCAGACATTTTCATTCAGTTGCTAAAACATAATCATCATCATCACCACCACTGCCTCCAAAGCCACTCACGAGAGACTCAGGAATAAGACATTCACAGCCTTGAATGGCACAGGATCTGCAGCCTTTCTCAACCTGCTCAGGAGAGAATTAAGCCCTGATGCCCTAAGGGAGTAGTTCTCCAACAGTTTGCACCAGAATCACCTGGAGAGCCTGTAAGACACAGACTGCTGGCCCTACCCCCAGAGTTCTTGATATAATAATTCTAGGTTGGGGGCCCAGACTCTACATGGCTATAAATTCCCAGATGCTACTGCTGCTCGGGGTGAACCACTTCACTAAGGCATCCACTGTACGTCATGAATTAACTTCTTTTTCTGCATCTAGAATGACAGTAATCAAGTACCATCCGGGGGAGAATTGAGGAAACAGTCACTCCAATCATTTTCTGTGTCCTGTGATTCAGATGAGAAACCCTGGTTGATGAAGGCTGGCCTAGAGTAATATTTGCTAACAACCAACTTGGCCACTTAGAAGTCTCCTCTTACCCTAGAATACTCAAGCAGACTTTCCCATTGCGGTAGAAGTTGGGGTTAAACCTCACTGTGTTATTGCCCGTTGTCATCAGTTTGACCCGAGGTGGGTGGATGGGATAGTCGGGCGGACACCGAAACACGAACAGGAAGAAACCCCCTTCATAAGGAGTGTCAAATGGGCCTGTGATCAATGCATGAATCTGCAAAATAAAACCCCATCTCAAAATTGTGAGGTGATGTCCCATCCCAAACCCTCCTGGCTTCCACTTGCTACCCACGCCAGAAGCAGGACCTTCATCTGAATCCATATTCCATATCCTCACCATGAAAAATGAATAGCCTGTGCTCACTCACACCAATAAATATTTTTGGAATTTTAAGAAACCCCATTATAGTGTAGTGGCATCTTACTCAGGGGTTACATTCTAAAGTTAGAGCCCAAGGTGAAAATTGAATCTAGCCAAAATCACCCTTGAGTGTCCCTTAAAACTCCCTTAAAGCATGTTTTTTGTTCGGACTTCCCTGATCAGTATTTTATATAACAAATGGATAGAACACCAACGTGCAAAACATAATATACATCTGTAAAATATTGTCCTAGCATGCTTAATTTTAAGAAATCAATACATATTTTTACTGAGTACGTATGTTTGGATTTGCCTAGGTTAAACATGCGTACGATGCAACTCCACCCTCCATTTATGTGGCACAAAGGGGAGGAGATGAATGGAAAAGAAGAAAGGGATTGGAGGCCACAGCACCAGTGCCAATCACAGGGCAGAGCTGAGGGTTGTGATGGAGGCCTACAGTATCTGTCTCCTCCGCAGAGGATCAAACCTACTGTGGAGGATGTGGCTCAGGCAGCATCCAGCTGTGTGAAAGATACAAAGAAAAATGGGGAAACTCAGGGTCCACTCGGAGCCATAGACTATTCCCAGAACTTTCCCCAACACTGTAGGTTAATAATAATATAAAAAAATCAGCAGCACTTGAAACAAAATGCTAAGTTCTCTTCCTCCAGCTGTGATTTATTGAACAAGACTTCCCTTCTTGAAGGGAAGAAAACCTAACTGACTCAGTTATATTTCTTCATCTACAAAGGCTCCTAGGCACTTAAGTCTGCTCAGAATTTAAACAGCAAGAGGAAAAAGGACCTGCAATCCAATGCCTCTGTCTATAGTCCCCACCTTGCCCTGGTGGCATCCTATGTTATCTTTTAGCCTTCAGTCATTTGGAATAGCAAGCTCAAATGGTATCAACATGACATCAATTCTGGGACCCCAGGGACTAGCATATTAACACTAATACTTGACTAAGAACAAGATGTCCCAGGAAAAACATTTCCAACCACATAAAAAGAAAAAAATCAATTTAAAGGGAAACCTATTCAAAACAAAACAGACACACAAATAATACCAAATCTGAATTTTTACTATAAGAAATTTGACACTAAAAGGAGTTTTCATTTAAACAACACTAGATTTAGGTAATCTGATTTCTTCCCGATATCAGTTTAAGTAAAAATTCACTTCTCAGGGTAGAGCAATCAATGACAGAGAAGTCTAGGTATCTATGCCAGAGGAATTTTAGCTTTCTCTTGTGGCTGTGTGTGGACAAGAGAGGAACGGTCTTTGGGGTGGAAAGGATATTCAAAAGCAATCAGTAAGGACAGGAGCCTAAACAAGGCCCTGTAACTACAAACACTGTTCACTCAAGCCTGTCCCATCCCCAACCTTCTTGGCATCTGACTTACAGCACCACACTTAAAGGTCAAGAGTGGCAAGATGGGGGAAGAGTTGGCTAGTACAATAGGGTGACCATATAATTTATCATCCAAACTGGAGCATTTTTGAGAGGTAAAGAGTGCTCTATTAATAATTAAGCTTGGACAACAGGCATAAACTGGCTTTTCCAAGCCAACCAGGACCTTTTGGCACCCCAAAAGAGATACCTGTTCAAGGCTCTGTTCCACCTCACTGTGTGACCTTGGGCAAGCCACTTACTCTCTTGGGGTTTTGATTTATTCATCTACGTAATCAGAGATGTGAGCTGGATAATCTCTTTTAGGCTCTTTCAACTTTATGGGCCCAATTTCCCAATAACCCCCAAATCCCACCAAGGTACATACCTTAGTCATGTCAACAGTATCAGGTACAACGAACATTCCTGGAGGAGGCTCCTTATAAATGGACATGATATCCCTGTATAACACCAAGAGGAAGTGGGGGAGGGAGTGAGGGAGAGGAGAAAAAAGGGGAATCCCTTGAGCAGGACAGTTGTTATCACCTCAGTGAGGCCAGGGTTCGAGAAAGTGGTGCTTGGTACCACAAACGTTTGCACCGTCTTGTTGGCTGAGAAATCTCAGCTGAGTATTTGTCAGGCAAGCAGAGAGCAAATTATCATCAAAGGGGCATTGTTTCCTCAGGGGGAGGGAAGGGAGAGGGGGAAAAAAAATCAGAGATCCCAATGGTATCCAATGTCGCCCTGGAAAAGCCGCATCCCATTTACTCACTTCCTCCCACATGGCACTTCACTCACTCCCCACCTCCGAGATTCCCAGGGACTACGGCTGAATGCTACATGAAGATTTCTCGGTAACTGGGAAGGCATAGTCAACTCCACTAAAAAACTAGTTCCATAAACCACACAGTGGACCGTTGTTAGCACGGGGATTATATGAAGCAAGTGAGCTAGCAGGGAGCAATAATGGCCTTCTTGCCCAGAAGACTAACAGTGTACAGACCTCTTCAGGTTGGGATGGGGACCCTCTGAAATTGCTGAGAATCTCACAGGTGGAGGATGACATGAAGTCATTACTATAGAAGATGAGAGGACTTCTAGGTCATAGCTCATAAACTAGAATGGATCAGTTGTGAGCAAGGGCCTATAGGTGGGAAATCTAGGGACTTGCTACGGTACAGAGGGACATAAAAACGTGCAAACAAATGACAGAGTGGAGGAAAAGAAGTATTGGCAGAACTCAGAGATATGTTAGGATTGGAAGACTGAAATGTCTGAAGGAGTACAAGAGTTGAGAAGTGCTGAGTTTCTCAAGTTAGAGGTGGCAACCTTGATGGAGTTGGCAAACTGTGTCAGGCACTGGGCCAGGTACTTTACACACAGTATGCTGTTTAATTTTTAGTACAACCTTGAAAGTAGGTAGAAACATCTGAAAGAACTTGGAGTGTGGGGAATGTGATTACCTAGATGAGGATGACTGTGATGGTGGCATGGGGAGAGAGAGTCTGGCTATCAGCAAACAGGTTTCAGGATTAATAGCAGCTAAAAAGCATTCCCTTTTCCTATGTGATAGGTACTATGCTAAGCAATTTCACAAAAACATTATCTATTAAATGATATGATCTGAGATCAGTCACCCAAGAAATAAGCACAGAAGGGCCTTGGGCCTTTGTTCCTATATTTCAATTGGGTACATTTGCTTCAGAAAGTAAATCACATGACTCAGAGGAAAGAATACAGAAAAGAAAGTCTTGACTGGGATATCACAAGCCAATGTGAGACTGGGTGGGGGGGGCGGCAGGGGGATAGAAGCTTGAGTTCCTGGAACAGGTGTGAGAGTAGAGAGCTTTGGGGTTCTGGAAAAGTGGTTCAAGAGAAGGCTGCTGGCATGCGTGGGAAGCGACCTAGACTTGGGTAGGGGACTCTGTGGAGGGGGTTGAGGAGGCCGGGAATAAAGCCAGGATGGCCTGACGTCTCAGGCCGGGCAAAGCAAGCTGTGTGTGTGTCTTACAAATGGGGCTCGGGAGGAGACGACGCAGGGGACCGCTGGGTGGGGCCTCCGGGCTGCATCTAACAGGGCTGGGGTGGAGAAGGGGGGAGAGGGGCGGTGCGGAGGGCGGGAGGGGGTGTTACTGAAGCGCCGAAGGGTCGGGTTTCGGGCGGGAGGTCGGGAGGTGTGGGGGAGGGTGTCCGGACTGGAGACTGAGGGCTCAAGGGAGGTTACCGAGGGGCGGGGTCGGACCTGGATACGCGAGGAGGGGCTTGGTGCGTGTGGGGTTGGGGGCGGGGGGAAAGGGGACTTGGATCCCGACGCTCCGGGCTGGCAAGACGTGGGCTTGGGAGCTGGGCCACCGCGAGGGCAGTGGGGGTGGTAGTGGGACAGAGTGGGGGCGGCGGGGAAGGTCGAGCCCCGGAGCTCGGGGCTGGGGGAGGAAAAACTCCGGCTCACCGCTTGATCCGGAGTAGACACTGCGGCGCGGTTCGCTCGCCGTCCCAGTCGGAGCTGAGTGTGGGGTCCCAGTGGCTAAGCAGCGCGGCCCCGTGGGCAGCGGCCGAGGGCGGGAGCCCGGGCAGCGGAGCCAGGCCGCTCCCTGGCCCCCCGGCCCCGCCCGCTGCCGCCGCCGCCGCCCACACATCCGGCAGGAAAGGCGGCCCGAACCCGCCGCCGCCGCTAACGCCAACAACACCGGCGACGCCGCTCGCCCCGGGGCCCGCCGCCCCGGCGCCTGCCGTCGCCGCCTCCTCAGTCGGACTCTCCGCCATCGCTCCTTCGCTTCCGGGACTGCTCGGCAGCACGTCCGCCGACCAGAGCGGCCGCTGCTCCCTCCCGCTCCCCGCACCACCGAGAGCGGGGCCAGAGTGTCCCCACCCTCCGCTTCCTCGGCCTGGGCGGTGTTGGCTCCGCCCACCCCCGCCCCGACCAGCGAGAGGCGCTCTGCAAGAGCGTCCACCCACAGTCCTCCAGTGCGGGCGGGGGTCGGAGCTCGCCGGCCAAGCGAAGGTACTGGGCCTGCGCGGGTCCCGCGCTTTGCGGGAGGAAGTTCTGAGGCGGGTACGGACTCCTAGGTGCAGTTGAGGACCCAATTCCAAGGAATATTTTAGTTTCAAGCGTTGAAAGGGGAGGAGAGGAGGACCATTTACCACATCTAGGAAAGCGACCCTCTGACGTGCCCAAGGGGTAGGACTGGGGATCCAGCTTCCTTGTGGGGAGGTGCTGGGTAGAGGAGTTGACCCGCTTAGGGCCCTTCCTGTCCTAAAGTCTCTGTGATTTATCCTTCCTGCACCCTCACCCACGGAGGGCAGGCTGCCATTGCCCCCTGCCTGCAACAGGACCAAGAGGAAGGAAGGAAGGAATCAGGAACTACGAGTGAAAAACTACCTCGTTTTAGAGTTTATTCGATATATATTTATGAAGGGCTTGCTAAATGCCAGGCACTTTTGCTAGGCGTTGCCATAGGGGTAATAAAACAAACCTAGAGAAGCTTGGTAAAAAGAAGAAAATCAGGCCTCCTGACTCGAAGCTCAACATTTCTTTCCACAAGGCCTTGAATATGCAGGAATCAAGGGGCTGTGAGTTTAAATCCTGGGAGGATTCCTCAGGACTTTACTGAGATTAAGCTGAAAAAATACAAGCCATCCAAAAAACAAAAACAAGCCATCCAAAAAAAAAGCTTTCCCTTTTCTGCCTATCAAGAGTACAGGATCGGGACTTCCCTGGTGGTCCAGTGGTAAAGAATCCGCCTTACAATGCAAGGGACATGGGTTCGATCCCTGGACGGGGAACTAAGATCCCACATGCCACAGGGCTACTAAGCCTGCGTGCCACAACTACTGAACTCGTGCACCTCAACTAGAGACCCCGTGCCGCAAACTACAGGGCCCATGCGCTCTGGAGGCCATACGCCACAGCTAGAGAGGGAAAACGCACCGCCACAACTAGAGAGAAGCCCGTGTGCTGCAACGAAAGATCCCACATGCCTCAACACAGATCCCGCGTGCCGCAACTAGGACCCAACACAGCCAAAAATAAAAAAGTAAATAAATAAATAATAATTTAAAAAAAAAAGAGTACAGGATCATAATTTAACACTCCCAGCAAGACCTCGGGCAGCACTCAGTAACCAAACATACCGATACTTCTGTAGCAAAGCATATGAATATTCATATTAATTTGGGTACACTTATGAATATTCATACAAAATCAGACGAATAGCCTCACTTTATTTTTTATTTTTAAACTTTTTTTATTTCTTTAATGTTGTATCTATTTATTTTTATTTTTGGCTGTATTGGGTCTTCGCCGCTGCTCGTGGGCTTTGTCTAGTCGCAGAGAGCGGGATCCACTCTTCGTTGCGGTGCGCGGGCTTCTCATTGCGGTGGCTTCTCTTGTTGCCGAGTGCAGGCTCTAGGCGCACGGGCTTCAGTAGTTGTGGCACAAGGGCTCAGTAGTTGTGGCACGTGGGCTCTAGAGCGCAGGCTCAGTAGGTTGTGGCTCACGGGCTTAGTTGCTCCGCAGCATGTGGGATCTTCCTGGAACAAGGCTCGAACCCGTGTCCCCTGCATTGGCAGGCGGATTCCCAACCACTGTGCCACCAGGGAAGCCCCAGCCTCACTTTAGATTACGTTTTGCCGCCAAATTTGTTTCTTAAAAAAGAAGTCCTGTTTTCACAGCTTTATGAATTTTCCAGCCAGGGACTGTGGAGTTGAGTGATAATAGCCAGCATTTATTGAGAGCTAAAATACTGGATTTTTAGTTAACATTTATTGAGTGCCTAATAGGTGCCAAGCGCTTTTTTTTTTTTTTTTAACACAAATGGATTTTTTTTTTTAATTTTTGGCTCCGTTGGGTCTTCGTTGCTGTGCGTGGGCTTTCTCCAGTTGCGGCGGGCGGGGGCTGCTCTTCCTTACGGTGCGCGGGCTTCTCATTGTGGTGGCTTCTCTTGTTGCGGAGTACGGGCTCTAGCCGCACGGCCTTCAGTAGTTGTGGTACACAGGCTCAGTAGTTGTGGCTCGCAGGCTCTACAGCACAGGCTCAGTAGTTGTGGCACATGGGCTTAGTTGCTCCGTGGCACGTGGATCTTCCCGGACCAGGGCTTGAACCTGTGTCCCCTGCATTGGCAGGCGGATTCTTTTTTTATTATTATTTTTAAAATTTTATCTTATTTTTAAAATTATTTTTGGCAGTGCTGGGTCTTCGTTGCTGTGCACAGGCTTTCTCTAGTTGCGGCCAGCAGGGGCCACTCTTTATTGTGGTACGCGGGCTTCTCATTACAGTGACTTCTCTTGTTGTGGAGCATGGGCTCTAGACGTGCGGGCTTCAGCAGTTGCAGCACACGGGCTCAGGAGTTGCAGCACGCGGGCCCTAGAGCGCGTGGGCTTCAGTAGTTGTGGTGCAAGGGCCTAGCTGGTCCGCGGCATGTAGAATCCTCCCGGACCAGGGCTCGAACCCGTGTCCCCTGCACTGGCAGGCAGATTTCCAACCACTGTGCCACCAGGGAAGTCCCTGGCAGGTGGATTCTTAACCACTTAACCACTACACCACCAGGCAAGTCCTGTGCCAAGTGCTTTGTATGTCTTATTTATTCCTTTCAACAAACCTATGAAGTAAGTACTATTATTAGTCCATTCTGATAGATGGAAAAAGAGAGGCTTAAAGAGGTTCAGTCATTTACATGGGTCACAGTGAGAGCAAGCCAAATCTGTCTCCAGAAAAAACGTTCTGACCACTATGTGATACTGTCACAGCTTGGAACTCTCTCCCACACTTATCACATTGTACCTTGTACTAATTACAGTCCTTTGGTACCTGTTGCTTCCACCCCCTACTCCCTCCTGCTCCCCGTTCTTCGGACTCTAGATCGTGTATTATCTATGAATCCAGCATGGGGCCTGTCACAGCTTAGGTACTTAACATGAAGCAAAATGAATTGATACAATATTTTATACAGATTTCATGTTTTATTGGTATAGCATTTTACCACTCTATAATAAAGATGCCTAAATATCTCTGAAAGGATATGCAAGAAACTGGTAACAGCGGTTGCCTCTTGACTGCAGACAAGATGGGGCAAAGGGCATATATATATATATATATACACACATACACACACACAAACACACTTGTACCTTTTAAATGTTGTGCTGTACATCTATTGCCTATTCAAACTATATATTTCATTCATTTTTTAAGGATTCTAGAATTTTTCTTGGGTATTATTTACTTAGTAAGATGGTCAAAAGTCATTGGGTAACCTCACGCAAAGAAAAACACTACTTCATAGCTTCTCCATGGCTACAGACTGCAGAGGCCCATAGGGGGCCCATGGGGTGAGAGGAGTCCTCAATGGGTCCCTTACTTATTATTGGACCATTGTTTTCAGGTACAAGGTCCATTAGAGATGGGACAATGAACAGAAAACCACTTACCTCAGATCCAGAAAAAGAGGTTCAACCTTTGATATGTACCACTCTGCAAATATCCTCTTTGAGCCTATTTCTGCATCCATAGAATGGTGATAATTACTACCTCTCAGGGTTTTTCTGAGGATTAAGTGTGGCATTTTTAGAAGTGTTTTGCAAAGTGGTAAGCACTGTCCAAATAATTGGCACCTCACTTGCCCATGTGCCTTCTCTCCTCTGGGCCTGTGCTCATATTTTCTCTACCTGGAATACGCTTTCCCTTTATTAGGGAAAATCCTAATTATTTAAAGTCTCTAAGCTTCTATTCTTCATCAGTAATACTGATAAAAAAAATAGTAGCTATAAAGAAGAGATAATGTGATGATGAATGTGCACAATACCTGGCCAAAGTAAGTGTTCGATAATAATAATTATTATTATCTTACATTTTACTTATTTATTTTTGGCTGCATTGGGTGGCTTCTCTTGTTGCGGAGTATGGGCTCTGGGTGTGTGGGCTCAGTAGTTGTGGCACATGGGCTTAGTTGCTCCGTGGCATGTGGGATCTTCCCGGACCAGGGCTCGAACCTGTGTCCCCTGCACTGGCAGGTGGATTCTTAACCACTGTGCCACCAGGGAAGTCCTGGAAGTCCTGCGTTCAATAATTATTAACTCTTTAAAAAAATTATTTATTTTATTTTTGGTTGCATTGGGTCTTTGTTGCCGTGCACGGTCTTTCTCTAGTTGTGTTGAGTGGGAGCTACTCTTTGTTGCGGTGCTCAGGCTTCTCATTGCGATGGCTCCTCTTGTTGTGGAGCATGGGTTCTAGGCGCACAGGCCTCAGTAGTTGTGGGACACGGGCTCATTAGTTGTGGCGCATGGGCTTAGTTGCTCCGAGGCATGTGGGATCCTCCCGGACCAGGGATCAAATCTGTGTTCTCTGAGTTGGCAGGCGGATTCTTAACCACTGCCCCACCAGGGAAGTCCCAATAATTATTAACTCTTATTATTCTTACCTTCAAGCCTGGCTGTAATATTACTTTCTCTGCCAAGCTTTAACACCCCCAGGCATATTATTAATATTATTAGTCATTTTTAATTACTCCATCCTCTGAAGTAATTCATACCTTTATTATAGCACGTACTGCTTTTTAAAAAAAATAAATTTATTTATTTATCTTTGGCTGCGTTGGGTCTTCATTGCTGGTGCGGGCTTTCTCTAGTTGCAGTGAGCGGGGGCTACTCTTCGTTGCAATGCGCGGGCTTCTCATTGCGGAGGCTTCTCTTGTTGCGGTGCACGGGCTCTAGGTGTGCAGGCTTCAGTAGTTGTGGCACGCAGGCTCAGTAGTTGTGGCTCACGGGCTTAGTTGCTCCGCGGCATGTGGGATCTTCCCGGACCAGGGCTCGAACCCGTGTCCTCTGCCTTGGCAGGCGGATTCTTAACCACTGTGCCACCGGGGAAGCCCTGCTTTTTATTTTAGTAGTTTGGTTACTCATCTGTCTAGCTACTACATATGACGTCCTCTAGGGCAGTAAGCATGGAGCACCTATCTTGTATCTCCAGGACCTGACATTCAGTGAGTATTGCAGAAATGGTAAACACAATGGAAGTGTTTGGTAGCCAGGTGCCCTTCCCCTGGCCACGGATCTTTAAGATTTCACCTCCTCTTCCTCAGAAATGCCCATTTTCTTTCCAAAGGGCTGGCCAAGCTTGTACAAAGAATCTTCAACTCAAGGTCTAAAGGGCTGCAGCTGCTTGAAGGACCAGCTCACCAACTCCCAAGGGAACTCCAGAAGGCCTCTAAACTGGGAAAGGAAGGACCAGGGAGAGGCTAGCAGAACTTTGTGAATTGGCATTGCTTAGTCCAGTGCTCACTGACTTTTTCAAGGCAACACCTGGCTGCTTTTCCCTGGCAGCTTGGCCACAGCGCAAGAGTGTGCCTTCTGAAGCCACTCCCATGGCCTCTGGGGATGGATGACACAACCAAGCTGTGTTCCGACAGGAAACTGGATCCAAGCCTCTCTCTCCTCCCCAGCACACTGGACTGCATTGAGCCATCTCTCAGTGCAGCAAAGTTTGGTAGCACCTTGCTCATGGCAACCTGGCAGCACTCTCCCCCAGGACAGAGACCAGCAAGTATCCTGATGTTCAGGTCACTGCTGTGCTTCAACCTTCTAAATAAATACATCGTGAAGATCCTTCTCCTCTTCCCCAAGGTCTTGTGTCCCACTGCTCTCTGGAGCAGTCCTTCCCCTCCAGGGCCTAGCCTTTTGTCTTGGGCTCAGTGCCAGGAATAGATGAAGAGTTCCCATCCAGGTCACAAATTGGGGGCTAAAAGGAAAAATCAGAACTTGGACTGGGTGTTGGAGGCTTCTGATTATAAGTAATAGCTATATTAAAATTTTTAATAATACACGTATGTGTTATCTCATTACATATCTCAATACATCTTTATATTACATATAATTAATACTGTACATGTATATTAAAAAATACTGTACATTACATATATTATCATTATTTGCATACATTTACCTGTATTATCTTACTTTGTTGTCACAATCACTATGAATTGTTCTCATCCCCATTTTACAGATGGGGAAATCAAGGCTCAAGAGAGATAATTAACTTCATAGTTAAGAAATGGCAGGGCTGAGATTTGCACTCCCCTCTAACTCCCAAGTTTATGGTCTTTGCCACCTTGCTGAACTCTTAAGGCAGTGGTTACTCAGTGTTTTTTTGGTCATTACCCCTCTCCCAAGAACAGTGCACCTCTGTATGCACTCACAATTATTTTGTGGTAAGCAAAATGGTCCCATCCATGGGCCATAGAGCTTAGATAAAGAATCTCAATGGTAATGGACTAATTGCCTGCTTGCGGGTGGGAGCACATTCTCTCTTTTTTTCCCTAGTATTTCTTTATTTGGCTGCTCCTAGTTGCGGCACCTGGGATCTTTTAGTTGCAGCATGCGGGACCTAGTTCCCTGACCAGGGATGGAACCTGGGCCCCCTGCATTGGGAGTGCGGAGTCTTAGCCACTGGACCACCAGGGAAGTCCCGCACATTCTCTCTTGACTCTAGAGTTCCATGGGCCCACCAACCACATTCCCAACCCCGCTGATTTGGATTTGAAAGCCCAGCAATTCCAAAGCTGTTTGGAACGCATGATGAAGGGAAATTCTTACCAGCCCCTTGGGAAAAAAATAAGTTCCTGGAGCTTCACAGGAAGGAAAAGGTAACCATCTTCCCTGGGGGCTGCCCCTTGATTACCACCAAAGGGTAGTGACCTGGCAAGGATGCCAGCCTGACATCCCAAAAGGTTACTGCATTCCATTTGCATAACAGCATTACCAGTTAATCCATTGCTCCCTTGGTGATACCTCAGCTGCCACTTCAACCTCAGTCTGATTCCTTCTCTTTGGCCCTAAGATTCCTGGGCTCTGCTTCAGGTTCTATCACTGGGTTGCTGTGGACAATCTTGAGAGTTACTTTAGGTGAACAGACTAAGAGGACAAGTAGCAGGTTACAGTAGACCAACGGTTCTCAACCGGGAGTGATTTTGCCCCAGAACTAGGAGACATTTGTCAATCTTACATTTGGCAATTGGTTGTCACAACTGGGGGAGGGGAGGTTGCCACTGGCATCTAGTGGGTAGAGACTAGGAATGTTGCTAAACATTATCAGACAATGATTTATCTGGCCGGGAATGTGCCAAGGGTGAGCGATCCTGTGGAAGTGGAAGAAGACCATGATTGTTGAATGTCAGGTGGTCTCGGATTGAAATCGTTGCCCTGCTGTACGACCTTGAGCATGTCACTGAATCTTGGATGAGTCAGCACAGTGATTAGAACACAGGTCCTGGAGTTTGAATCCCAGCTTTACTAACCAGCCGTATGACCTTCACAGGATTCCTCACCTCTCTGAATCTCCCTCATTTTCCTTACCTATAGAATGACTTATTTCATAGGGAGGTTGAAGTTATTCATTGAAAATGCTTACCACCATGCCTGACATACAAGTGCTCAAATGTTAGCTCACGTTATTACAACCAACACTAGCCTCCTTGCTTTTCCTCTTCTATAGCACATAGCTTCTGTACCCACGTATTCAATAATTTATGGCATTGTTCAGTATTGTTTCCACTCTTGATTTTTCAGCATTCCCCAAGACTCCCAGGAGAATGCTTAACACCTAAATAACTGCACGACTATCTTTATTTATTTATTTATTTTTGGCTGCATTGGGTCTTCATTGCTGCGCACGGGCTTTCTCTAGTTGCGGCAAGTGGGGGTTACTCTGTTGTAGTGCGTAAGCTCCCCATTGTGGTGGCTTCTCTTGTTGCGGAGCACAGGCTCTAGGTGCGCGGGCTTCAGTAGTTGCAACATGCGGGCTCAGTAGTTGTTCCTCGCGGGCTCTAGAGCGCAGGCTCAGTAGTTGTGGTGCACGGGCTTAGCGGCTCCGTGGCACGTGGAATCTTCCCGGACCAGGGCTTGCACCGGTGTCCCTTGCATTGGCAGGCGGATTCTTAACCACTACGCCAACAGGGAAGTCCCATAACTGTCTTTAAATTGCATTAAATTGAATCCATTCTTATTGACTCACATTTTTTGGTGTTTTAACCCTACTAGCTGCCCTTCAGCTGGAAGGTGTTAACAATTATTAGGAATTTTATTTTGGTTTCACTAGTTCAGACTTTTGCAGTAAGTTGAAGTATCGGGTTTTCAAAAAATGGGTCCTATATTTGAGATAGACCATGCCTACTAGCACCCCTGAGTTCATTCTGTGGATATATCAGCTTAGCTTTCTCTTACCTGGGTTATCAGTCCCACGTCAGGCCAAGTGGGGGGCACCTGCTGGGCACAGACTGAGAGCACAGGATGATACCGTGAGGTGCTCTCTAAGCAATTCATTTGTTGGTTCGCTACCCCACACCCCCCAAACACCCTTTTCATCCCTAGCAAAGCTAAGATTGTAAATTCTCCAAGAACACAGACCATGTCCCTCATCTGCTTTATTCAAGAACATTTAGGCACTCTAAGAAAGGAAATGAAACTTACAGGCAGAGCTAAGTGCAGGCAGATGGAGGCCCACCTCCAACTCTAACGTGCTATACAACTTCTTTGGGACGAAGTTTCCCTATCTGTGCCACCTTAATTGTGTGGCCAAAATGAAAATAGATGGCACAGCACAGCAGGTAAAGGTTTAGGCTGGCCCGAGGCGGAGGTTGGGGGGGGGAGGAAATCTCCAATTCTGCCACTTTCCAGCTCTGTGATGATGGACAAGTTATTTTGCTTCCCTAAGCCTCAGTTCCCTCATTTGCAGAACAGGTATAATAACTGCACTTACAATTCATAGTGTTGCTGAGATAAAAAATGCAAAACACTTGGTAAAGAGCTTGGTGCAAATTAAGCCCCTCAAAAATATTACATATTATTACAGCAAATCTGAAGGGAAAAAAGCACCAGTCATCATTAGACAAATCCGTGTTCCCTCCTGTGGGAGATGTTATTACAGTCATGGCAGTGCTACTTCTCAGCCCTGAGAAGTTCCTAATCACCAATGGTTCCTGACCCAATCCCATTTCCTTGTCCCACCTTTCTATGAAGGTCCTCCCCAAGGGCAAAGGACAGAGGCGCAGGCATATGAGTTTAGAGAAACATTGTGTTTAATGGTAAAGCTTAGCACACTCTAGCACCGGGCATGGCCTGGAGTCGAAGCAGCAGGGGTGGATAGGTGACCTTCATGGAGCCTCACATGGCAAACAGGATGAGGAAGGCGACCATCAAACAGAAGAGCCCCATAGCCTCAGACAGGGCAAAGCCCAGAATGGCATAGGAGAAGAGCTGCTGCTTCAGAGACGGGTTCCTGCCGGGGACAGAGACAGGGAAAGGAAGGGGTGAGGGTACGGGTCATGGGTGGTGGTGGAGGACTCAAGTAGGTTAGGTGAATGGATAGTGCTGAAACTGGGAGAGGGCCTAGCTTGCATATATCCTGGGGGTTGGACAGGCAAGCAGAGTACCAACATGGTAAGTTTAAGTGAGCCAGACTGGAAACTTATATTTAAATTCTGAGAAAACAGGAGGTAGATGAAATCAACACAAAGCTAGAAGGATCTCTTGCTGAGGCTTCCTCCAAATAAGATGGAATTTATAGTAGAAGACGCTCTAGGCCACCCCACAACTTACCTGGCATAGCCAATGATCAAACTGCCAAACACTGTTCCAATGCCGGCCCCTGAACCAGCCACACCAACTGTGGCAGCCCCAGCACCAATAAACTTGGCCGCTGTGTCAATGTCCCGGGAGACAACACTGGTCTGGAACTCCCGCCTGGCCACCTGGAGTGGGACACTGCTGTAGGAAGTCTAGAAGGAGGGGGAGAGAGAGGGAAGTAGAGAAGGAAAGAACGGAAGAAGGGAGATAGCGAGGCTCAAGGACAGGTGGCTGACTCCACCCCTCACCCCACCCACCTGAGCTCAGAAATTGTTGGCAAGCTCTTAGCAAGTACAGAACGCTCAGACTGCAGAGCATGCTTGGAATTAGTCTTAGGGTCCGTTTCCAGACAGGACTAGGGAAATTTCGTGGGGTTCATGATAAACCCAATTTCACTTTTGCAAGTTTCTCACCTACAATGCTCACCTTGAGGTACTTAGAACTATTAAAGCACCACAGACTCTCCTCCCACTTTGGCCTAAAGGCAACTGAACAAACTTAAAGGAACTTAGTCTGGGGAAATTCTTAAGAAGGCCCAATCTCCTTTACCTGTTCAGATGGGATCTCTGGCCTACTCAGGAAGGAGGCAGACACAGGCCTGCTCAGACCCCTGGTACAAGAGCGGATCTATAAAATCAGAAAGACACATTTCTCCAAATCAGGCAAGAAATCAAAACAAAACAAAACAAAAAATCCCCCTAACTGCTGAGCTTCAGTCAAAAATGACTACAAATATTATAAATAAAACAAGTCCAAGGTATTTCAAGGTCAATTAATGTGTTACTGTTGCTACCAGATATGCCCACACCAGAGACAGCTGTCCTGAGACCCTGGTGTAGTCAGCAGTGGCAACCCTTCCATTTAAAACTGGGTAACAAAGTTCACTTCTATGAGCACAGCCCTTAATCAATACCCAAAATGGAAAAAAACAAAACCAGAAACCCACACTAACATCAAACCAAGTACAGGAAGGGTTTGTACCCAGACCACCAAAGGAATCAGAAGGGGAAAATCTTATTTTGCTAAAACTGTAGTCACTGTTATACACCCTGAATGGAGTTAGCCAGTAAGCCTGGTGAGGCTCCTGAAACAGTCACCTAAGCAGAGACTCCTGTAACAAGGCTTTCTTGAACTATTTCAAGAAATATAACGTAGCAGTTGTGAAACTTGGTCGAACATTAGAATCACCTGGGGCGTTATAAAAAAAATAGATGCATGGATTCCACTCCCATAGGGTGCAGCCTGGGCATCAGGAGTTTTAAAAGCTCTCCAGATGATTCCATTGTACAGCCAATGTTGAAAATCACTGTTTCAATGGGCTAACTATGGCCAAGTCAGACTGGGGGTAAAGGTCAGATCCAGACTCTGACCACATTGCAAAGCCAAGATAGCTTGGTTTACAGGCTTAAATAATCAGGGGTTAATGCATCCATCCTACTGCTTCGCTAAAGGGGCAACATCATCAGAATGCCAAGCTTCTCTCAGTTCATTCATTAAACACTGATGGTTCCCACACCTGGCGCTACAGAGCACCCGGGAGCCGCAGCTTACCAGAGCAGGAGGAATGAGTAGTGCCCTGGTGGTCTGCATTTTTTCGGTCTGCAGAGGAAAAAAAAAAAAAAATCCACTGACAGCCTGGTTGTTTGCTTACAGTTGCGACCTTCGGTCGTCCCCTTCACCCCGCCCGTCCTCCCTGGACCACGGTCTTCCTCGAACCATGCCCCAGCTGAGGAGACCATTAGAGGTCAGAGGGACGGCGCAAATTCCCTCTCCACCACTTTCAGCGCGACAGGTCTGCAAAGGAAGGTCACGGAGATCGGAAGTAAAGTAAGGAGGCCCGAGCCCCAGCCGGGAAATGATACCCAAAGAGGATGATCTGCCGGGAAGACTGGGGAGGCAGAAGCTAGGCAGGTGCCGTTCAGGGTCCTGCCCATTTCACACAGCAGTCCACGGCCCGCCTCAGCCGGGACAGTAAATTGCTCATTACCGTTGGTAACTAACATTAATTGTTAAGGTTACAGACGGCCATTGCCTTTCCCGGCCCTAGGGGCAAATGCCCCACCACACAACCCAGCCACATCCCTGCCGATAGCTGGCTTTCGGCCCCAGGTCACCTGCACTCCCACTGCCCTGCTGCCCCTGCTCGGAACACAGCGCTCGCCCGGCTCAAGGTGACTGACTCACCTCCGGGCTTTAGCTCTAGGACTCAGCGCTCAGCTCCCCGGCCCACGTGTCCGGGGGTCCCCCCACTCTCATTGGCCGCAATCCCCCCCCGCCCTCATTGGTTAACATCCTCGAGTCCTCCTTTCTTATTGGTCTTCCGCAGCTTCTTCCTCTCTCTCCACAGGAGCTTCGTGGCAGTTCCCGCCTCCGTGCGGGTAAAGGCGGGGTTTTCCTCCGAGATCTGGCTTCCGATTGGCCGATCCCTGAAGGGCTCGATCACAGAGTCGGCTTGACTCAGAGGTTCTATAACCTCCCGCACAAAATGGCGGCCAAGGTGGAAAGCAGCAGAAAAAGGCGTGGGAGAGATGACCGGTCGCCTTACACAGAGAGACACATGACCTTGGACCTTAGCCTTCATTCGAGCGCTCGGGCCCTGAGGCACGTTGCATGTTGGGATTTGTAGTCGGGTCAGAGGCCCTAAGGGCGGCTGAGATCCCGCGAGACGTTTCTCCCCAGGCTGGGAGAGCCAATGCCTTTGCAGCAACTCCCGCCCTAGTGTTTTGTGGGAGTCTTGCTTCCGCCAAGAGGCGTAAAGGCTACCTGCCTCCATGTAAGTTCTCTAGTGGGTGAGCGCAACTTTGTGGGCCTGTGCCAGTGTTGAGCAGTCGTGAGCTAGCAGCCAGTAGTTTGTTTGCTTGTTTTTTTAAAGTATTTTTGTATTGTTAAAAACATTCCAAGGACAAAACACGTAACACCCTGATAAACAAGCAAAGGATGGGAAACAGGCAGAAGAAATATAAATTGAAGGGAAGAATCTTAAACTAAACTATAAAAAGAAATAGAAGTTTAAACGCAACTTTTCTCACTAAATCAAAAAGCAGAGTTCTTTTTACTAATGTGAGCCAGGCACTTCTGTACTGCTGGTGAGAAGTATGAATTAGAACTTTTCTTGAAAGTGATTTGGTAATGTTTGTTGAAAGGTTTTGAATGGTCCACCCTCTTTGACTCAGAAATTCTCGAGGAATTGAGAGCCTTTAAACTCTCTATCCTCTTTGACCCAGGAATATCACTCATAGAAATCGGTCTTGAAGAAAAAAATCAGAAATGCAAAGATTCCCTTCAAAGGATGTACATTGCAGAATTTGTTGAAATTGGAAACAAGTAAATGGTAAACATTAAATAAATTGTGATATTTTCACTTGATGAAATAAGCAGACACTGTAAATTTCCTTCCTTCCTCCCCTTCTTTTTTTTTTTTCAGCTTAAGTAATAAAAATTTATTAAGAATTCCTGGGATGGTGGTTGTGGCTTCCCAACCTCAAGAGAGGAACAACCAACACTAGGAAATCATTGAGAAATCACACAGTCCCAACACCCCTGGCCAACATAGGGAGGAAAGTCATTCCCCTGAAAATGGGTCAGTTCTCATTATTCCAAGAAGTGTTGGGAGAACAGATGCTGAGGGGACCATCACATGTTGCTGGGGGCAGGGTGGGCATGTGCTGGACCCCGAACTGGCTCCTGAAAAACCAGGGGAGAAACAGATCCACTTCTTCTCTGGGGGCCGAGTTCTGGGTCATCAGGCTCATTTCTTACCCTTGATGAGGTTGTCACTTCCCTGGGTTTAGGGAAGTGACCTACACTTCATGTTGTAGGTTCAGCACAAGGCTGTCAGCAGTGAGATACATACGATTCTGTGATGTGGCGATTGTCTTGGAGATGTTCTGTGCTGCCCAGATCTTGTGCAGTTTTGATGTAGCCTGGGTTCTTGCTCAGTGCTTCTCCGAGGTGAGCACGGTGGGTTCAACAAGACCAAGTCTCAATCCCTGACCCCACCCTTACTACCCCCCTCTCCCCAGCCATCCTCTGGGCTCTCAGATCCAAGGTTGCATTAAGGTGGCTCGTGCTTAGCCCTACTTTGGTCCCTACTTGTGAACCCTCCCTGTGGGCAGCTGCCAGGAACAGGAGGCAGCATCAGAAATTGAGGCAAGGCCTGTAAAACCATGTTTCTGGTTTTATGTTTTATACTGAGAAAATTTTCATGATGTAAGACAAATTTTGAAGATTTAAATGCAGAGCTGTATGGCATTGTGAAAAAAATGGAAAAAAGATTAAAAAATAAAACAATAGTTAATTCAGTATGGTATAATAAGGTTGATTTATATTTTTATGAGTATGTATTAGTTTTTTTTTTTTTTTTTTTGGTTGTGTTGGGTCTTCGTTGCTGGGCAGGCAGGCTTTCTCCTTGTTGCAGTGCACAGGCTTCTCATTGTGGTGGCTTCTCGTTGCAGAGCACAGGCTCTAGGTGTGTGAGTGTCAGTAGTTGCAGCACGTGGGCTCAGTAGTTGTGGCTCGCGGGCTCTAGAGCACAGACTCAGTAGTTGTGGCACACTGGCTTAGTTGCTCAGTGGCATGTGGGGTCTTCCAAACCAGGAACCAAACCTGTGTCCCCTGCATTGGCAGGCGGATTCCTTTTTTGTTTTTTTTTAATCTGACTTCAGCCAGATGTACTTTTATTTATTTAAAAAATTTTTTTAAATTAATTACTTTATTTTTGATTGCATTGGGTCTTTATTGCTGCACGCAGGCTTTCTCTAGTTGTGGTGAGCAGGGGCTACTCTTTGTTGTGGTGCACAGGCTTCTCATTGTGGTGGCTTGACTTGTTGCGGAGCATGGGCTCTAGGCGTGCGGGATTCAGTAGTTGTGGCTCACAGGCTCTAGAGCGCAGGCTCAGTAGTTGTGGTGCATGGGCTTAGTTGCTCTGTGGCATGTAGGATCTTCCTGGACCAGGGCTCGAACCAGTGTCCCCTGCATTGGCAGGCGGTTTCTTAACCACTGCGCCGCCAGGGAAGTCCCTGTATAAGATTTATAATAGCAATATATTAACAGTTATGCTAATCTGGAAAGTCTGAACTTTGGACTCTTAGAAAAAATATTTTAAGATTGAGATTTAAGGTATCCTGCAAGAATGGTACAATGGAAAGAATGTGGAGTTTTGAAATCACACAGACTTGAGTTCCTATCATGGCTCTATCATATAACTAGGTATGTCTGTCTCCGAGCAGATTACCACATCTCTTTTGGCTTTAGTGTTAATAAGCTACCATTTACCATACGTCAAGCATTGGATTAGGTGGATTCACCTGTTATATGATTTAAGCTTGACAACAGCCTTTTTTTTTTTTTTTTTTTTTTTTTTTGCGGTACGCGGGCCTCTCACTGTTGTGGCTTCTCCCGTTGTGCAGCACGGGCTCCGGACGCGCAGGCTCAGCGGCCATGGCTCACGGACCCAGCCGCTCCGCGGCATGTGGGATTTTCCCGGACAGGGGCACGAACCCGTGTCCCCTGCATCGGCAGGCGGAGTCTCAACCACTGCGCCACCAGGGAAGACCGACAACAGCCTTTTAAGTGGATATTATTATCCCTATTTTACAGATTACCCCCATGTTACAGAGCATCTTTTTTCCAGTTTGGAATATTTGGTAAGAGGTAAAGTCAGTATGTGGACCCAGGTCGGTCTGGGTCCAAAGTGCTTAACCATCAGCTCTTGAGTCTCCCTAAAACTGGGGAAGCTGTAAAACAGGGTTAATACTACTTACCTTATAGAAATATGAGGTAAAATAAATGCCAGGCCTAGGTTGGTGTTTGGTGAATAGTCCCTGGCTGTTACTACTCTAGGACAAGTTATATTTTCGTGTGGAAATCCCTAACTTTGTCTACGTGTTTTAATTTTTTTTTCATATCCAGATTTGTCACATAGCTCTACTCATAGCTTAACTTCAACATTGCCAAGTTTATCCTGTGACCTGCTGGAAATCAGGTATTTCAGTGCCATGTTTAGGACATGAATTTTGGAGTTAAATAAGCAGGATTCAAATCCTGGCAATGCCACTTACTGCTGTGTGATTTGGGGCAAGGCTCTTAACCTCTCTAGTGCTCTGTCATCATCTATAAAAAGGAGATACCCCTTTTTCAACAGAATTGTTATGAGTAAATGAGATAGTACATGTAGAGGTGCTCCTTTAATTATTGAAGTAAAAAGTACTGGTAAACCAGGAGAGGCTGTGGGAAGTGGAAGGAGGTTAGGAAACCTCAAACCCAGACCTGACATCTTGGGGGTTGTACTAGCTGGCTTGGAGGAGGCCCAAAAACTTCTGTGGGAACTCTGAGAGGATTCCTGAGTAGGCAAAAAAGCTTTTTTCTTATGGTTACAAAATGATTTATTAGAGATATATTTTCTTATTGAGGTATAGTTGACTTATAATGTTGTGTTAGTTTCAGGTGTACAGCACAGTGATTTGGAGATATATATATATATATATATATATATTTGTTCTTTTTCAATTTGTTCTTTTTCTTTCTCCTATAGATTATTACAAAATATTGGGTATAGTTCCCTGTGCTATACAGTAGGTCCTTGTTGGTTATCTATTTTGGTGTGTATATGTTAATCCCAAACTCCTAGTTTATCCCTCCTCCCTACTTTACCCTTTGGTAACCATAAGTTTGTTTTCTATCTGTGGGTCTCTTTATGCTTTGTAAATAAGTTCACTTGTATGGCAAAAAAGCTTTTGATGAAGGTGGCAAAGGGCAAACTTGTGGATAATAATACCAGCAGGTCCCTCTTTCCAAAGGCATTTCTGACTCCTCAAATCTACCTCTTCCACCCAGAGTCTTATCTCAGATCGTCTCGCTTTTCCTCTTCCTTTTCACTCTTCCTTTAGGAATTCAGTTTCACTCTTCCTTTAGGAATTCAGTTCAACAAACATTTTTGATCACTTGGCAGCTCCAAGCAGTACACTTGGTTCTGGGGGAACACAGATGAATAGAACCAGTTTCCACACTAAGGAAACTCAGTTAACAAGAAAATAAATAGGCAAATAAATACTAAGAACTAGTATCTTAAGGAGCACTACAAGAAAACTTCCTGCAAAGTACAGAGAAGGGAGGTGGAGAGAACCAAGGAAGAACTTTTTGGAAAAAAAAATTCTGGGCTGAGATTTGAGGATAAACATATGTTAGCTAGATATATCAAGGGAGAGAGTGAGAATGGATGAAGATATTCCAGGCAGAGTGAATGAGATGTAGAAACCCAGGAGAGTTGGTGTGGCCAATTTTAGACCAATCAGTCATGACCATGGGACAGCAGAAATATGACTGCTATACGCCATTTCTGGCAATATGGCCAGACTAAGTATTCTGAAAATCCTCCTGCCACAACACCTAAAAATGCTACATAAATATAGCACACATATTTTAAAACGCATAGCCTTGTTTTTGACAGCTAAAATAAAATATATTCTATATTATATCCAAATTACCAATTTCCCACAGTCTGAAAATAATATCTCCTCTGCGAAATGACCCAGGTGGTGATGATATATTCTGTAACAACAATAGTAACAAATATAAAGGGAGGTTTTTTTTGGGGTGGGGGGAGCTTTTGGCATAGATGATTCATGGTGATAAATCCTAGCTTTTAAATGCATAGCTGAGCTCACAAGAAAGTAAGGAGAGTCCCTAAGGACCCAAAAGAAAGAGAGAACATAAAATTAGAGCAGTAAACATGTAATATTAAACTGAAGCTGCCATGACTGGGAATATAGTGGGATAGGGAAAGGGGTATCAGTCGCAGCAATTAAGTGGCTTGGCTCTTAATCGCCCATGGGGACAGAAGGATTTGGGGTCTGTATAAAATAAGGAGTTAAAATTGAAATTTGCAGATAAACCTAAGATCCTCAAAAGGCTACACCCTTTGAAGTGTGGACGTCAAATGTGGACTACCATCCACAGGGAGGTAACAATGAAGCTTGTGTGCCTATTCCTGGCTCTCAGTGGGAAAAGAAAAACAAACAAACAAACAAAAACTTTCCTGAGAATTTATAGTGACAGGACTATATGTTGGGTTTTGGATTCAAATCTATACCCTGGGTCCAGGAATGTCCAGGCTAAGGAACTGATATTGAAAGCTTCTAGACAGGGGATGTCCCTGGGATGAAACAATGTCAAACTCCTCTGGACCCATGCAGGATTCTCACAATAACTGAAACATAATCTCCATAAAGAAACAGTCCACAATGAGCGAGCATCAGCAAACATAACAAACAGCAAGAATTTCAGATAACACAATATTCAGATTGCAACTCAACTATAAAAGAGGCAGCAAAGTATAGTGATTAAGAATGTGGACTTTAAACCCAGACTGCCAGGCATTCTAGTCAAGGCATTCTACTTACTATCCAGGTGATCTTGGGCAAGTTGACTAAGTTCTCTGTGCCTCCACTTCCTTATACAGGGTTGTTATGAGGATTAAATGAATTAATATTTATAAAGTGCCTAGAACAGTGCTTGGCACATAGTGTCACAGATGCATTTGTTATTATTTAAAACTAAGTATGTTTACAATGATTAGGGACATGAGAAAAAATCAAGATGGTATAAAAAAGAACTTGCAGATTTGAAAAAGAAAGAAATGGGGGGCGAGAGGGATAAATTAGGAGTTTGGGATTAACATATACACGCTACAATATATATAAAATAGGTAACCAACAAAGACCTACTACTGTATAGCATAGGGAACTATACTCAATATTTTATAATAACCTATAAGGGAAAAGAATATATATATACACATATATATATATATATATGACTGAATCACTGTGCTGTACACCCGAAACTAACACAACACTGTAAATCAACTATACTTCAGTAAAAAGCAAAAATAAGTAAATAAATAAATGAATAAATAAATAATAAAAAAGAAATGAACAAAGAAAAACAAATGAATGAAGCAAAAAATGAAAAATATAGTACTTGAAGTTAAGAAAAAAACTTAATGGATAGGTTAAACAAAAGATTAATGAGAGCTGAAGGAAAAGTCAGCAAACTGGAAACAGGTCTGAGAAAATTATTCCTATTGAAGCACAAAGAAATAAAAGATCAAAAATATGAAAAGGAGGTTAAAGGCCGTGGAGGGCAAAATGAGAGCTAACATCCACCTAATTAGAATATTAGAAGGAGAGAACAGAGAGAATGGGAAATAATAAATATTGAAATATAATGGTTGAGACGTTTACAGACTGATAAAAAACATGAATCCTATAGTTTAGAAATCTCAACAAATCCCAAGTAGGATAGCTATAAAAAAAGAAAAATCCCATTTCCCATTTTAGTCAAACTACAGACCACTCTACAAAGAGAAGATATTAAAAGTTACCACAAAGAAAAACAATTTGTCTACAATAGAAAGTTTCACTGAGAAGGTAATATTTGAAAAAGTCTTGAAAGAGGGGCAATAAAGTATGAGGCTATCTGGGGGAAACATATTCCAGGCAGAAAGAACAGCAAGTGCTGTGGCAGAAGAATGATTAACACATTCTAGGAATAGGAATAGACCAGTTTGAATAGAGAGGAGGAAGCAAGGAGTATCACTGGAGATGTAATCAGAGAGATACTGGTGGTGGGAGAGGAGGGCTTGTAAATGTTAGCTTTATAAGAATTTTGACTTTTACTCTGAATGAAATGGTGACTCATTAGAGGGTTTTGAGTAGAGGAGTGACATAGTCTGACTTCCGTTTTAAAAGGGTAATTCTGAGAAAATAGTACTGACCAGGATAGGCAGGGACCCCAGTTGGAGGTTATTGTAATAATCTAGATGAGAGATGATGTGGCTTGGACCAGTGGAAGTGGTAAGAAATGATAGGATTCTGATTTTATTTTAAAAGTAGAGACAACAATTGCTATTAATGGATGATGAGAATGAGAGAATGAGAGCAATTAAGAATGACTCCAAGGTTTCTACCTTGAAGAGCTGGAATAATGGAGTTGGCATTAACTGAGATAAGGTTTGACTATGTTTAGAGCAGGGTATTTTTGGGAAAGTGGGATTAGGATTTCAATTTTACCATATTAAGTTTGAGGCGACTGTTACACATTCAAGTGAGGACAAAAAGTAGGCATTTGAATATATGGGTCTGGGGTCCAGGAGAAGTCTGGGCTTGAAATATGTATTTGGAAGTCATCAGTAAGTAGTTAGCATTTATCACACCTAGACACGTCAGAGCCAAACTGTCAAAAGACAAAGGCAAAGAGAGAAACTTCAAAGCAGCAAGAGAAATATGACTGATCATGGACAGAGGAATCCTCAATAAGATTAACAGCTGATTTCTTACCATAAAGTATGGAGGCCAGAAGGTAGTGGGATGACATATTCAAAGTGCTGAAAGATCCAGTGGTTAGGATTCTGTGCTTTCACTGCCAAGGTGTAGATTCAGTCCCTGGTCGGGGAACTAAGACCTCACAAGCTGCGTGGCATTGCCAAAACAAACAAACAAACAAACCCTGTTAGCCAGGAATTCTATATATAGCAAAAATATCCTTCAGAAACCATAGAAGGGGGGCTTCCTTGGTGACGCAGTCGTTGAGAGTCTGCCTGCCGATGCAGGGGACACAGGTTCGTGCCCCGGTCTGGGAGGATCCCACGTGGTGCAGAATGGCTGGGCCCGTGAGCCACGGCTGCTGAGCCTGCACGTTCGGAGCCTGTGCTCCACAACGGGAGAGGCCACAACAGTGAGAGGCCCGTGTACCACACACACACAAAAAAAAAAAATAGAAAAAATTAAGACATTCCTAGATAAACAAAGACTGAGAAAATTCACTACTAGCAGAATTGCCTACAAGAAATACTAAAGGGAGTCCTTCAGGTTGAAATGATAGGAAACTAGACAGTAATTCAAATCCACATGAAGAAATAAAGAGCATTCGCAAAAGTAAATGCACAAGTAAATGTAAAAGTATTTTTTAAATTAATTAATTAATTATATTTATTTATTTATGGCTGCGTTGGATCTTTGTTGCTGTGCGTGGGCTTTCTCTAGGTGCGGCGAGCGGGGGCTACTCTTTGTTGTGGTGTGCGGGCTTCTCATTGGGGTCGCTTCTCTTGTTGCAGAGCATGGGCTCTAGGCACGTGGGCTTCAGTGTTGTGGCACGTGGGCTCAGTAGTTGTGGCTTGCAGGCTCCGTAGTTGTGGCACACGGGCTCAGTAATTGTGGCTTGTGGGCTCTAGAGCGCAGGCTCAGTAGTTGTGGCGCATGGGCTTAGTTGCTCCATGGCATGTGGGATCTTCCCTGACCGGGGCACGAACCCACGTCCCCTGCATCGGCAGGCGGACTCTCAACCACTGCGCCACCAGGGAAGCCCTGTTATGTACATTTTACCACAATTTTTAAAATATGTGTAAAAATTAAACAAAAATTGTGTATCAGAACACACACACACTACAATATGGAGGAAAATATATCCAAGTGATATGTAAATACTATTAAAATTTTTTTTAAATTGAAATATAGTTGATTTACAATGTTCTGTTAGTTTCAGGTGATGTAAATACGTTTGTTTTCTTTTTTTTTTTTGGCTGCGAGGCATGCGGGATCTTAGTTCCCCTGCAGTGGAAGCGCGGAGTCTTAACCACTGGACCGCCAGGGAAGTCCCCAAGGTGACGTAAATACATTTTAATGGCATTTCACAACTCCTAAATAGAGAACCTAATAAGTCTGAAAAATACATTTGTTAACAATGGTTGCCCCTGGGTTTTTAGTTTATAAGTAACAATGCCTCAATTAATCTTTTTCTTTTTTGAATTTTTAATTGTATACAATGAATATATATTACATTTACTTTGAAAAATCAAATATATAAATTAACAATAAAAACATACCTTTCGGTTAAAGTTGGAAAAAGAATGAGTGTAGATAGAGACGTCCAATCTTAAGAGGTCAGGGAAATGAGGGGAACTAGCAAAGGAGTCTGAGAAGGAATGGCTCAGGAAGTAGGAGGATAATTAGGCAAAGTGGTGTCTTGAAAGTAAAATGAAGAAAATGTTTCAAGGAGAAGTGATCAACTGTCTCAACTGCTGCCGATAGGCGAATCAGTGAGAACTAGGCTTTACTTCTGGGTGGAGCAACCTGGAGGTCATTGGTCAACTTAACAAGGAAAGTTTTGTAGATTGGTGGGAGTGAAAGATGATTAGAGTGGGTTTGAGAACAGAGTTATTTGTCATAATTTTAAATGACTGTTTAACTAAAACTTACTTTGAGGGACTTCCTTGGTGGCCCACTGGTGAAGGCTCTGTGCTTCCACTGCAGGGGGTGCAGGTTTGATCCCTGGTTGGGGAACTAAGATCCTGCATGCCGTGAGGCATGGCCTAAAACAAACAAACAAACAAACAAACAAACGTTACTTTGAAAATTGGTCATTAAAGGAAAATAAACAAGCATTTGTCTTGCCTTTCCAGTAGGAACTGTATTTTGGGATAATCAAATAGATTCAGTTGATAAAGAAAAACTTTCCTGGGCTTCCCTGGTGGCACAGCGGTTGAGAATCTGCCTGCCAATGCAGGGGACACAGGTTCGAGCCCTGTTCCTCCGGGAAGATCCCACATGCTGCGGAGCACCTAAGCCCGTGCGTCACAACTACTGAGCCCATGCACCACAACTACTGAAGCCCGCGTGCCTAGAGCCTGTGCTCCTTAACAAGAGAAGCCACCGCGTTGAGAAGCCGGCGCAACACTTCTCAACAACACAGAGTAGCTCCCACTTGCCGCAACCAGAGAAAGCCCACGGGCAGCAACGAAGACCCAACACAGCCAAAAATAAATAAATAAAATAAATAAATAAATAAAATAAAGTGTATGCATCTAATAACATGCATATAAAGTGAACATTGACATAATTATAAGGGGAAATTCAGAAATTCAGCATCATGTTGGGAGATAATGCATCTCTGTCAGTAATTGACAGATCTACAGACCAATAATGAACCAGGATATAGAAGATTTGAATGACACAATTAACTCCCTTCATTAAGTGAACTTATATAGAACTCTGCACTCAGCAGTTAAAGAGTACACATTCTTTTCAAGCACACATGGAACACTTATTGGCCACTTACTAAATAACAAAACAAGCTTCAATAAATACCAAAGAATCAATGTCACACAGACCACATTCTCCGACCACAATGTAATTAAATGAGAAATCAAAACATTACAAAACATGCATTTAGACATAAAGAAACCTTTCAAAGGTGACTGCTGGAGTCCATATCAAGAATTGAAGGGCAGTAACTAGAGAAGAGGGAGTGAAGACCCCCATTAGCCAGGCAGATACCTTGAAAAGTCCCCACTACATTCTAAACCCCATACCCCCACCTTTCTCCCAGTACAGCCTAAGATGAGCCCTTTAAGCATGACCCAACCACTTCAAGAATGACCACTGCTCACCTTCTTCCCAAAGCTAAAATCATCTGTGTCCAGCTAGTAGCCAGAGGCACCATAATGAGGCAGCTATTCCCCAAGTGTATTACCTCCCTCTGATGTCTATCTAATCTTCTAGTTCAGGTTCGATCTTACCTTGGTGTGGCTCCACATCGTCCTGTTATTTATGGACTAAACAATAGATAGAGCCCCACCTTCTGCACACTTGGGCTTCCTTCCATGCAGCAGAGGTCTCAGATGGTGCAAGGATCAGGACAGATTCATGGACACTTGGTTCATTTATGCAGGTGCAGTGCCAAGACCTTTTGGAGCACTAGGCGGATTGCATTCCATTTTGTCCATAACTTAGACCTTCAGTTTAAGGATCTCAGTCATTATCTTTGCACAAAATTCTTCCACTTTCTAGCCCAATGCCTCCCTCTCTCTTATGATTTAAAAAAAAAAAAGTCAAATGGTACAATTTATTTTTTAAATCAGTTTTGCATCTCCCAGCATTTTGCTGACCAAGACACATTCATATAAATTTACTGAATTTTTTCTAACACAAAGTATTCCTAAACATACATGCTCACATTAGCATCAATTATAAGGTACATTTCCCTACATATTACTGACCATACAAAATCCCAATTTAAATTCTGATTAGTAGTACCTACCAGTAACCACTACTCATATGCAATAGTGGGAAAGGAAAAAAAAAAGGAGAATCACATTAGTTATTCTTAAGAAAAGGGTTTAGTGGGAGGCCTCCATGAAAGCACCATACTTGGCCACTGGTCCAGGGGCTGTGCTGTATCTTGCTGCTGGACAAGTCTGTATAGGTAAATGATGCAACAGCAAATCACATTGGCATCATTGTATAACTCACTTCTTGAGCAGTGGAGTGACTTCCTTGGTCCCTATGATCTACCTGCTTGGAGGACTTCCTTTATATTGATATAACCAGCATCCTTCAGGACTGCTTCAAAGAGGACCAGTGGGTAGGGTCTCCTCTAGGGAAACATCTACTTCCTATTATTGCTGGTATCATTTTTATGAGGTTTGGGATCGAGTCTTCCTGTAACATTGGTTTAAGAAAATCTCAGGCCTCTATTTGCCAGCATTACTTTTTTTTTTCTGGTACTACAATTCCCATAAAATTTTGGTGACCTGAGCATTTCCTTTGGGAGTTCTCTGCTAAAAAGTCCAAACTAAGAATCTTGTCTTTCTTTGATAATATCCAGGCTTGGTGAAGATTCAGAGCTGGGTCTGCCTAGGGGGTTCTGCTCAGCTATACCAATTCTCCAATTCATGCTTTAGCTTCAGGGTATGGATGGTGAATAATGAGGGTGGAGGTGTCTGACTTGCTCCTCTAATCTGCCCTCGAAGGTCAGTCATCCCTGCAACCTCGCGTTCCACAGCCATGGGGAAGGTCTTTTAAGATGGGAGGCAATTTCACATTTGTCCAGCAGAGGGGGCTCAATGAAAGATGGTTTGGAGAGATCTGAGGTTTGGTGGTGGTTTTTTTTTTTTTCCCAACAAAGCTGTTTTCTCTTACACCCTACATTCGATCCCAGGAAACTATGCTGGTTCTGCTTTCAAAATTCGTCCAGGATCTGACCACTTAATCACACCTCCAATGGTACCGCTCTAGCCTGAACCGCCTTCATTCTCTCATCTGGGTTACTGCAGAGACCTCCGAACACTTGCCCAGCTTTTACTTGCTTCCTTATCATCTATCCTCATCCGACCCAGCAGCCAGAGAGATCCTTTAAGATATAAGTATACTGTGTCACTCCTCTGCTCAAAATCCTGCAAAGGCTTTCTCATTTCTCTCAGAGTAAAAGCCCAAACTCCATCCCACTTGGTCCCCCACTACCTGTCTGACCTGTCCTACAAGTCCCCCCACCCCATACCCCGCTCCAGCCCCCTTAGCCTTTTGGCTGTTGCTTGAACTCCCAGGCATATTCTTGCTCTTCCCCTTTTATGTCCAGGTAACTCACTCCCTAGTTTCTTTCATGTCTTCACTCAAATCTTGCCTTTTCAATGAAGCTTGCCCTGACCTCTCTGTTTAAAATTGCAACCACCATTTCCCTATTCTCTCTCCAAATTTCTTAGCCTGCTCTGTTATTTCCTCCACAGTACTCCGCACCTTCTAACATACTGTTCTGTACTGACTGTTACAAACAAATGTAATTGTTATGTTTACTATTTATCATCTTTCTCCCTCCTACATGAGCTCCTTGAGGGCAGGGATGTTCATTCACTGTGCTTAGAATAGTACCTGGCCCAGAGTAGGTGCTCAACAAATATCTGTTGACTGAATGAATCGATCAATACCTTCATTCCAACAGCTAAGATCTTACAGTTTCTCTAATCAATGCTCTAACTTCATTCCTGGGCGTGGGGAGGTATAGAGAATCAGAAGATCTGACACAGCAGTTCAGCAGGATTCAAGGCTAATTTGTTAGTTTGTTTTTTAATTTTCTGTATTTATTTTCTTTAATTTATTTTTTTTGGCTGTGTTGGGTCTTCTCTTTGCTGCATACGGGCTTTCTCTAGTTGCGGCGAGTGTGGGGGAGCGCTGCTCTTCATTGCAGTGCGCGGGCTTCTCTTGTTGCGGAGCACGGGCTCTAGACGTGCGGGCTTCAGTAGTTGTGGCGCACGGGCTCAGTAGCTGTGGCTCACAGGCTGTAGAGCCCAGGCTCAGTAGTTGTGGCGCACGGACTTAGCTGCTTCGCGGCATGTGGGATCTTCCTGGACCAAGGCTCGAACCCGTGGCGCCTGCATTGGCAGGTGGATTCTTAACCACTGCGCCACCAGGGAAGCCCAAGGCTAATTTCTTAAAAATTTTTTATTGAGGTATAGTTGATTTACAAAGTTGTGTTAATTTCTTCTGTACAGCAAAGTGACTCAGTTATACATATATTCCTTTTCAAATTCTTTTGCATTATGGTTTGTCACAGAATATTGAATATAGTTCCCTGTATTATAGAGTATGACCTTGTTGTTTATCCATTCTATATATAATAGTTTGCCTCTGCTAATCCCAAACTCCCATTCCAAGGCTAATTCTTTTTTTTTTTTTGGCCGTTCCATGGATCTTGTGGGATCTTAGTTCCCTGACCAGGGATCAAACCAGGGCCCTCAGCAGTGAAAGCACAGAGTCCTAACTACTGTGCCGCCAGGGAATTCCCCCAAGGCTAAGTCGTTTTTTTTGTTTTTTTTTTTAACATCTTGATTGGAGTGTAATTGCTTTACAATGTTGTGTTAGTTTCTGCTGTATAACAAAGTGAATCAGCTATATGCATACATATATCCCCATATCCCCTCCCTCTTGCGTCTCCCTCCCCCGCTCCCTATCCCACTCCTCTAGGTGGACACAAAGCACCGAGCTGATCTCCCTGTGCTATGCGGCTGCTTCCCACTAGCTAGCTATTTTACATTCCCCAAGGCTAATTCTTGATCTTGACTGCAAGGACGTCAGGTCGCCCGGGGTTTTACCATCTTTGGTCAGCTGGGCCATTGCTGGATAACAGCTTGTCTCTGGCTGCACCTTACTGAAGTCCACAAACAATGGCCAACACACTGTGTCTTGCTATCAGGTCATCTGAAGCCTTGGTCTTAGTGGACACATGGACTGAGCACCAAAAGACACCAGGGAAGGGGTGGGGGAGATAAATTAGGAGTTTGGGTTTAACATATACACACTACTATATATAAAATAGGTAACCAACAAGGACCTACTGTATAGCACAGGGAACTACTCAATATCTTGTAATAACCTATAATGGAAAAGAATCTGAAAAAGAATATATATATATATATTCATATATATATATCTGAATTATTTTGCTGTACACTTGAAATTAACACAGCATTGTAAATTAACTATACTTCAATTTAAAAAAAAGAGAAGCTACCAAAAAAAAAAAAGACACCAGGGAAGAGCTTAACCAACCACGTAGCAAGGACTGCCAGCTCCCCTCTCTGTGGTCACATATTCTTTCTTGCACCCCTCTGCCCAACTCAGCCAAGTCCACAGTATCTCTCAAGTTTTGTGAAATGAACACGACTCTGGATGCTCCTTTCTATGTCGCCTAGGACTCTTTGGTTGCAAGTTAGTTTGTTTTTAAAATAAGAGGGCTTATTATAAAGATATAGAGGTGTTTCACAGGGAGTAAAAGCTTAAATTTCATAAAACCCCACACTTTGCTCCTTATACAATGTGTAGCCCAGATGTAAGCGGATTACTTCCATTCTTTCCCAAGAGTTTTACTTGCTAGGGCGCCCCTGTTGGTTTGATTGCCTGACTAATAACCACGTCTTCCTTTTCTTCCTTCTGAAGGGCAGTTTGTACTGGTGTTTTTTCTCCACGGTGTTACATGTGTCAGTGGAAGGGGACCCTATCCCAACTCCAGTGGCAGCACCTGAAGTGAGTCATGGCAATTCCATTGCCCTTGTCGTTAATTGGTTTAGCAATGGTTGAGTGTCTTCTGTTGGGTTCACTAGAGCACAGCCTAAGACAGGGATGCTTGATTGTTAGATGGACTGCCCTCGGGAGAAGGGACATGAGGGAATCTGGGAAGCAAGGACATGGTCTCATTTGGAGATTAGCTTCAGTCTGAGTCCATGGGGAGTTCTGGAGTGTAAATTGCACCACACAGTTCCTCCCATCTTGGAACCAGGGGCCAACCTTTTGTACCCCCCATGAGTTAATCACTGGCTACAGGCTCCCCTGAGGAGGGGCTGTGGTGGTGATGGTGTAACCTCCACAGCAAGGTGGCTCTGGTTCAGCTGAAGGCAATTCTTTGGAGTTGGAGACAATCTGTGGGTCATTAGTAGTCAACCCTCAGGGGAATCCCCAGCCCAGCAAAGGGAATTTGAGCAGGACACCAAAGACATGTATTATAGCATGGAGCTAGGGTGATCAACTGTCCCAGTTTGCATGGGACTGTCTTGGTTTTTTTCTTTTCCTTTTTTTTTTTAATGTGGTTGACATGCAATATTATGTTAGTTTCCAGGTGTAGTACATTGTGATTTGACGTTATGAAACAATCACCATGGTTAGTCTAGTAACCATCTGTCCCCATACAAAGTTATTGGAATATTATTGACTATATTCCTTATACTGCATATTACATTCCTGTGGCTTATTTATTTCATAACTGGGGGTTTGTACCTCTTAATCCCCTGCACCTATATCACTCAACCCCTCCCCCCTCCCCTCTGGCAACCACCCACTTGTTCTTTGTATCTATGAGTCTGTTTTCGTTTTGTTTTTTAAATTGCACATATAAGTGAGATCGTACATTATTTATCTTTCTCTCTCTGATTTATTTCACTTAGCATAATAGTCTCTAGATCCATCCATGTTGTCACAAATGGCAAGATTTCATTTTTTATGGCTGAATAATATTCCATTACATGTATGTATATATGTGTGTGTGTGTGTATATATATATATATATATATATATATATATATATATATATATACACTACATCTTCTTTGTCCATTCATTTATCAATGGACACTTAGGTTGAACATAAGGGTGCATATGTCTTTTCAAATTAGAGGTTTTGTTTTCTTCAGGTAAATGCCTGGAAGTGAAATTTCTGGATCATATAGCAATTCTATTTTTAACTTTCTGGAGAACCGCCATATTGTTTTCCATAGTGCTTGCACCAATTTACATTCTCATCAACAGTGCATGAGGGTTCCCTTTTCTCCACATCCTCACCAACTCTTTTTTTGTTGTTTGGGTTTTTTTTAAATTTAATTTTATTTATTTTTTTATACAGCAGGTACTTATTAGTCATCCTTTTTTTTTTTTTGCGGTACGCGGGCCTCTCACTGTTGTGGCCTCTCCCGTTGTGGAGCACAGGCTCCGGACGCGCAGGCTCAGCGACCATGGCTCACGGGCCCAGCCGCTCCGCGGCATGTGGGATCTTCCCGGACCGGGGCACGAGCCCGTGTCCCCTGCATCGGCAGGTGGACTCTCAACCACTGCGCCACCAGGGAAGCCCAGTCATCCATTTTATACACATCAGTGTATACATGTCAATCCCAATCTCCCAATTCATCACAGCACCACCACCACCCCGCCGCTTTCCCCCCTCGATGTCCATACGTTTGTTCTCTACCTCGCCAACTCTTGTTATTTGATGTCTTTTGAATGATAACCATTCTGACAGGTGTGAGGTGATCTCTCATTGTGGTTTTAATTTGCATTTCCCCGATGATTAGCAATGTTGAACATCTTTTCATGTGTCTGTTGGTCATCTGTATGTCTTTTTTTGAAAAATATCTATTTTTCAATAGGTCCTCTGCCCATTTTTTAATCATTTGTTTGTTTGTTTGTTTGCTTTTGTTTTTATGTTGAGGGCACTATCTTGGTTTTAGCATGAAAGACCCACAGCCCAGAAAACCCTCAGTCCTAGGCAAACCAGGATGGTTGGTTCCTCTACAGCAAACCCAAGTTTGGCCCATGATATATGAGGGGAAGTCTGCCAGGGGATTTCTAAGAAAGAGATACAAGAAGGATAACTAATCGTTTTTCTTACTCGGGACGTTGTCGTCTGGATTTATGCCTGGAACTGCTGTACTTGCCTGGCGGCTGTGACAGAAGAGTCTTTAGGCAAAGCTGACACCATCAGGGGGTGACTAACAGTTACTCCACCTAGAAATCTGGGCTAGCTCGACAGAAGACCCCTGTAAAGTGATGTCCTGTCTTCCCTTCATGAAACACACACCAGGCAACAATGACTAAAGGGGCTGAAAAGACCAGTAGAGTATGGGAAAAAAGAGCAGTAACTTTGTTACATGTTCCCTCGTACCATAAAAGGGAAGGGTCTTCCCATCCTAGGCCTTAGAAAGGAGGATGTTTAATGTGGACGGTCCCTCTCACTCAGCTTTCTCTGTCCCCTCAGTTCTCCCCCCTTTCCCCTCTTACAGGACGCACAGTACAGTGCATCCCAGCCCCTTCTTGAGAAGCTTCACCCCTGGCCAAAAGAAAAGCAGACAACGTCAGTGTCCCTCCTGTATCCCTTCCACGTCCACTCTCCCCTCAAGTACCTTCCCTTCCACACACATGGTTCTCGACATCACGCTCCTGCAACTTCCCACTTGAGGCACGCTCTGCTGTTGAAGTGAGGTGACCTCCTTGGGGCAGGCGGGAAACGGGGCAGCTGGTGGGAGTTAACAGCTCTGGGGGTGGCCCTCAACCAATGGTGGGTAGGAGTTGGTGGATAAATACCCCAGCTTTCTCACTCGTGGTTGGGACAGCTCTGAGGTGGGTTCTGTAAGGACTGAGCCCCAGCTGCCCATAGCAATCATCTGCTGCGGAACACATCTTGTGTTGCATTCCTCCCCTCACTCCCCCACACCCCTCTCTGCCCATGCTTCCTGGGACTACCACCCAATAACACTATTTGTCCTGAAAAACAGACTCAGGGTCTGCTTCTGGGGGAACCCAGGTTAAGTCCTTCGTTCTGTTTTAAAAACCCAAACATCTCAGGATTGGGTCAGATAATTGCCAGTAATATTCCCCTGTGTGCGGTCTTTGCTGACGTCAGAGGGATAGAATGTGGTTTGACCAAATGAGAACAGAAGTGGGTTCCCCAGTTCCCTTCACGCTCTACTAGCTTTTACTGCTGGTATGGAGTCTCCTGTTCTTAACTTTTCATTTATTTTTTTTTAAGTGAAAAACATGTTTTTGAAGTCAACATAATATATTTACACCATTTAAAAGCAAATGAGGACTTCCCTGGTGGCGCAGTGGTTAAGAATCTGCCTGCCACTGCAGGGGACATGGGTTCCATCCCTGGTCCGGGAAGATCCCACATGCCGCGGAGCAATGAAGCCCGTGTGCCACAACTACTGAGCCTGCACTCTAGAGCCCGTGAGCCACAACTACAGAGCCCACGCGCCACAGCTACTGAAGCCCGTGCACCTAGAACCCATGCTCTGCAACAAGAGAAGCCACCGCAATGAGACGCCTGTGCACTGCAATGAAGAGTAGCCCCTCATTCACCACAACTAGAGAAAGCCCACGCGCAGCAACAAAGACCCAACACAGCCAAAAATGAATGAATGAATGAATGAATGAATGAATATAAAATTTTTAAAAAAGATGTTAAAAAAAGCAAATGATACTAAAAGGCTTATAATGGAAAATATCAATTCCCTGCCTGACCCCTCCCTACTTCTCAGAGGCCACTATTTTCATCTAACATTTCTAGCTGTTTCCTCTGGTATTACCCCCATATTTCTAAGTAATATGCTTATACTGTTAACGCCTAATTTCTCAACATTAGACATTACCCATTTTACTTATTATTATGGTAGATGAGCATAGAGCTCCCTTCAATTCCTGGTTTCTCCTCTTGTACACCTCCACACTTCACATATCTTAATTTTTGGTTAATTCAACATTTACATTTTATGACTAAATAACTATGACTCCCAGCTAAGCCATATATTATACTATAATTACATTTCCTTTCTTATGCAGTGTTTTGGTTTGCCTGGAAGTAATTGTCTCATTCTTTCATTTGTTTAGTTTTCTTTGAAGCTACTACTAATTCTTCCCTCCCCCTTCCTTAATCCCATTTGTGACTGGGAATATTTCTTTTATACGAAAGGTAGTCTTCTATACATATACAGGTTTCCCTTGCTATCTTAAAGTAGAGTGTTCCTATGAAATCTTTCATAAAATAAAATGGCGTGAAGTGAAGAAACAATTACCTTCGGACACATCTTGCTAATGGGATGCACAAAATAAACAGATAAATCACAGATGCTCACAGACTCGTTCAAAGCTGCAGTGGCTTGATGCTGAGATGCTGAGTGTAGTTCCCAGGGAAGGCGCCTGGTGGCGCCACTCCCGCTGCCCAGCTAGCTGCAAAGCTGAGCGCTTTTCTTTCTTTCTTTTGTTCTGGCCGCTCCAGGCGGCTTGTGGGATTTTATTTCCGTGACCAGGGATGAATCCATACCCTTGGCAGTGAGAGCACTAACCACTGTATCGCCAGGGAATCCCCTTTCACCTTTTTTTTTTTTTTTTTTAAATATTTATTTATTTGGCTGCTTCGGGTCTTAGTTGCAGCATGTGGCATCTTCGTCGCGGTGGGTGGGCTTCTCTCCAGTTGCAGCTCGCAGGCTTAATTGCCCTGCAGCATGTGGAATCTTATTTCCAAGACCAGGGATCGAACCCCCGTCCCCTGCATTGGAAGGTGGATTCTTAACCACTGGACCACTAGGGAAGTCCCCCCTTTCACCTTTTTTCTTAAAGCAAAAATCCTCTTCAGATTTCTTTTGGTTAGCAAAAACAGATACTAATGTAGGTCTTCTGTAAAAGCAAAGTGGTGTAAAGTGAACTTTTGAGAAGCAGGGGATATCCGCATACTCTTTTGTATCTTGCTTTTTCCACTTAATGATACATCCTGACCGTGACTCTGTATCAGTTCAAAGCAAACTTTCTTGTTCCTTTTTTATAGCTGCTTAGTACTCCACTGCAGGGATGTACTAGAATTTCTTTAGCCAATCTCCTATGTTTGGGCATTTGTTTCTCATACTTTGCTATTACAAATAATGCTGAAAAACCTGTGTGCATTTTTTTTAAAAATAGTGTTGGAGGGTTATATTCAGGGTAAATTCTTGACTGGGATTGCCAGGTCAAAGGGTCAATGCCTATTTTGTTAGATATTGCCAGATCCTCCTCCATAGGGGTTGTACCATTTTGCACTCCTACCAGCTAAAGGAAAACCGTTTCCTCTAAACACCAACAATACTTCTGACACCAAATGTGTGGTTTTTTTTCCTATACCAACCAATTCTCCAATTCTCTGCAGACACCAACTGGGTGTCCTAGAATTCAATTCACACACTAACTACCCAGAGTTAGAGCAGACCCCAAGACCCCACAGGTTAAGAGCTCAGGCCCACAAAGCTACTTCCTCACTTCAGACACCAGTCGTAAGTCCAGGCCTCACATACTTCTGACCGACCAGCTGTAAATCAGGGCTTCCCACATTTATTTGTTTTTATTTTTGGCTGTGTTGTGTCTTTGCTGCTGTGCGCGGGCTTCTCATTGTCGTGGCCTCTCCTGTTGCAGAGTACGGGCTCCAGGCGCGCGGGCTTCAGTAGTTGTGGCTGGCGGGCTCAGTAGTTGTGGCTCGCAGGCTCCAGAGTGCAGGCTCAGCAGCCGTGGTGCACAGGCCTAGTTGCTCTGCGGCATGTGGGATCCTCCCAGGCCAGGGATCGAACCTGTGTCCCCTGCCTTGGCAGGCAGACTCCCAACCACTGCGCCACCAGGGAAGCCCTCTCAGGTTCAATAATTTCCTAGAATGGCTCGCAGAACTCAGGGAAACACTTTGCATACTCTTACTGGTGTATTATAAACGATGTAACTCAGGAACAGCCAGATGGAAGAGGTTCACAGGGCAAGGTATGTGGGGAAGGGGTGCGAAGCTCCCCCACCCTCTCCAGGTGCACCAGCCACGCAGCACCTCTATGTGCAGCTCCCTGAACCCATTCATTTAGGATTTTAATGGAGGTTCCATTACACAGGCATGGTTAATTTAATCATTGGCCATTGGTGATTAATTTGATCCTCAGACCTTCTCCCCTCCCCAGAGGTGGACGTGGGATGGAGCTGAAAGTTCCAACCCTCTGATCTTGTGGTTGATTCCTCTGGCAACCGGCCCCTATCCTCCAAGAGTCACCTCACTAGCATAAATTCAGGTAAAGTTGAAAGGGGCTTATCACCCCTACACTCAGGAAATTCCTAGGGCTTTAGGGGCTCAGTGTCAGGCAACAGTGGCAGAGACCAAATATATTTGTCTTATGTCACAGCAGCAAAATATGAAAGTGTGTGTTTCCCATACAGCCTCGCCAACAGAGTATGTGGTCAAGCCTTTGAATTTCTGTCCATCTGATAAATGAGAAATGGGGTTACGGTGTACTTTTAATTTGCATTTCTCTTCTTCATGAGTAAAATTGAGCATACTTTCATCTATTTAAAGGCCATTTTTAGATGTTTTATCCTGATGTATGTGAGTAAACTATCTCTTTGTGCCTCTTGCCCACTATTCTAACGGGGAAGGATAACTTTAGAAAAAGATACTGCATTCATTAAAGGTATACACTAAACTGCTGTAACAGAGGCCCCTAATACAGTGGCTTAGGTCCTAATACAGTGGCTTAGGTAAGACAGAAGATCAATTCCTTCTCATGTAGCTGTAAGAAGGGAGCAGCCTGGGGCTTTTGGAGTGCCTCTGCCACCTTCAACACGTGCTTCCATCTCTGTGTCTAAGCCACTTCTCATCAGCAGGAAGGGGAGGCGTGAAGGGCAAGCACCTTTTCTCCTTCTAAGGACGGGATCCAGAAGTTGGGCACCTCAGTACTGCTTGCCTCCTATTGGCCAGAACTCGGTCATGTGGCCACAGCGGGCTGCAAGGAGGGTGATGAAATCTGGTCTCTGGCTGGACTACCACTTATCCTTGAGGGTGGGGTTTCTATTACCAACCAGAAGAAAGGGAGACGAGGTAGTGGAGAGTAGTACTTCAGGGGGTACTTAGGCCTCTCTGCCCCAAGGCCTGCATGAATCATAATAGAGAATGTTTATTGAGTGGCTCCTACGTGGACACTCTATTTCAAACACAGGACACGTGTGAAACTTGTAATCTGCACAAAAATGTATGAAATGGGCACTAGTGTAGAAAGGACCCCGAGGCAGAGAGCAGTCAATTAATTAATTTCCCCAGAATCTCATAGGTAATAAACGATGCAGCCAGGCAGCCTGGTGCCGGGACCAATACTCTTAGTCACTATTTTATTCTGCTTCTGGACCATGTTTAGGTATTTTGAGATATATTTTTTTTGTTTTGCTCCCTGGGGCCAGAACTTTCTTTCCTCTAACACACGAATCTATTGTTCAGCTTTCAGACATATCACCCTCGTACACTTTTGTAGGAATGTGTCATGTTTGCCAGTAAAGGACTGTCTCCCTCACAGCTGTATTGCAGCCTTCGGCATTGCTCAGTCGCCTTCCAGTCACTGCACGGCCTTGTTGTTTGGCGGCTGAGACTCCTGTCCTCCTGCCTTCCTCGTGCGGCCTCGTAATAAACCCCCATTATGTAAAGAACTTTCTCCTTGAAAGAGCCCCAAACTCACCCCCTTATATGTGAGGCTGGGAGGCTGGCCTTTGCCCTGTGCATGTTGATGTGCCAATGGAGAGGTTTAAGCAGGCAGAAATCAGGAGCAACCTGACTGTGATCTAGAAGCATCCTTAGGTAGTGATGTGAGGGGCAGGGGAGAAACAAGGAGGCCAATGCAAGACCTTAACCAAACCCATGGGAATGGAGAGACATTCCTCCCTCTTGTTGGGCACAGGGTCCTGGCCAGAGTAGCATGTCCCTGTTTTTCAAACAGGAGCTGCGTCCCATCTGGCGCCACCTGCCTCTCTAGGCGGGTCTTGCACTGTTCTATGCTATGCACACTCCAGCTGCAGGGCACCTCTCACTGCCCTCCAACAAGCTCACAGTTCTACAGTGCGTTGCCTTTGCTCATGCGGTTCCCTCTGCCCAGAATGTCTTCCCTGTCTAGCGCTGCCTGGAAAATGCTTACTTATCCTTCGAAGTCCAAGTAAAATGTCACCTCCCCTGTGGTGACCCTTTCCCCTACTGTCCCAGACTTATTCACATCCCCCCTGTGCTCCCATGGAACTTGGTACACACATATATTACAGTAGTCATTGCACTGAATTGTAATTGTGTTTGTGTTTGTAGTCACCGCTACAAAATGGTGACCTCCCAGATGACAGGGATGAATTTTATTCCTATTACCCTTTGTTCCCAAAGTGCGTACAGGACGCCTGGTATAGGTAGGCGCTCAATAAATGTGAGTGAGTGAATGGTGGGGTTGATCTCAGCCTGACGGCTGAGGGGACTCCCCACCTGCACCTTCCTGGAGCAACCTCTAGAGGGCAGTCTCACACCACATGTGGCTTTTCTACCCTCTGTCCAGTTGCCTTTATTACTTTAGGCAGTCTACATAGATGATGATGGATAGATAGGTAGGTAGTTAGATGCTACATAGATGATAGATAGTTGGGTGGATAGATATGGTCGGGTGGTCCAGATGGGCCCAGGAATTGACAAGCACTGGGATTTGGGACTCTAACCAGGCACTGCCGGCCCATACCTTAGACATAGGCTTAGGGCCTAGGGACTATGGTTGAAAGATGGAAAAAAGTTTTTGGTTTCAAAATGAACAAAGAAAATTGCAAAATGAAAATTCGTATTTAAATAAATGGCTATAAGACAAAAACGTCAACCAGTTAACTGCAGTTCCACTTGTACCTAGTTTATGTATAAATGACATTTCATGTGGTATGTGAGTGCATCTTAGTTTTTGTCATTATGTGGGCAGTCCTAAAGCATCGCGTGCCCTTGGTGCCCTTGAAAAGGCCCTGGGAGGGAGTAAGCGGAATGGAATGTTACTTGGAAGCCCAGACTCCCCACCAGAGGGCTCAGGGTCCTTCTCTTTAGCTCAGCTACCCAATGAATCTGAGGCTGAAGGCCCGCACACCCACATCTGCCTCCCCCCTTCCTGCTGGGGGCTCTGGAGCCATGCCTACCCAGGCCTGGTCAGTAACAAAGGCTGACCTCAGCCAACATCTTTCTTGGTCTCAAGGTAAGATGGCAGAGGGGTGGTTTAAGCTTCTCCACTGGGAAGATATTGAATAGGAAGAGGTTCTGTCCCCTGGGACTTCTGGCTCAGCAGGTAGAATGGGCAGGAGACAAGAACGGGACCAAGTGACTCTGAATTCAAGTCAGAACAAGTCAGGGGCTCTAAAGCACTAGGTAGGGACCCAGGAAGGCTTCTGGGAAGAGGCAGTATTTTGAGTTGGCTTTGACAGGTGAGTGTCACACAGGCAGTAGTTGGAACATCCTAAAAGAGCAGGAGAGAGTGGAGGGGAAACTAGATGGCATGTCCGTCAGGCTTCACAGAATTCATAGGGCAGTGGTGTTCCAAGTCATACATGAAGGGGTGAAGTTCAGAGAGTTAATAATAATAGTAACCAAGGCCAATCATTGAGTGCTTACTTCCATCCAGACCCTGTGCTAAGCCCCTTACATATATTGTCTCATTTAATCCTCTCAACAATCCTAATGAGAGGTAGATGTTATTAGGTTCATTTTACAAATAGGGAAACTGAGGTTCAGAGAGGTTAAATAAGTTGTTGAAAGTTAGGATTCAAGGGCAAGGTTATCTGACTTCAAACCAAGTGCTCTTAATCACTACATCATGCCCTTTTTCAAAGTGGCCTGCCCAGTTTTACAGGGCTATGAATTACATGGAAGGGTGGAACATTTATTGTTCCCAATCAATGTGTCAGACCCTGTTCTAAATGCTTTGAACATTTTAACTCATTTGCCACTCATAAATGGGGAAGCCAAGGCCGAGAGAGGCTGAGTAACTTGCTGAAGGTTGCTGCCAGGCTGTCTGGTTCCAGAGTCTGGGCTCTTTACCACAAGCCTGCCTACTCTATGGGGTCATAAGGTATGGGGCTGGGGCAGTGACAAGCCCAGTGGGGTAGAGAATAAGAGGGAGGGATGTAGTGGTCTATGTGATGTGTGAGGGAGAACCCAGCCACAGGAGCTGATCACAGTGTTTTACTCTGCTGTTTCCTCAGTTGGAGTTCAATGCTGAGTTCCTACCAAAACTACTGAGAGCATAATGCCTCCCCAGGTATCTTTTCCTTATGGCATTTTGTTGAAGTAATTTTATTTATTTTATTTTATTATTATTATTTTTTTGCGGTACGTGGGCCTCTCACTGCTGTAGCCTCTCCCGTTGCGGACCACAGGCTCCGGATGCGCAGTCTCAGCGGCCATGGCTCACGGGCCCAGCCACTCTGCGGCATGTGGGATCCTCCCGGACCGGGGCACGAACCCGTGTCCCCTGCATCGGCAGGCTGACTCTCAACCACTGCACCACCAGGGAAGCCCTGTTGAAGTAATTTTTAATTAGCAAATACAGCTGCTCTGCAAAGAGGGGTTTATTTTCCGCTTGTGACCAGAGCTCCTGGTCTGTTGGAGCTTTCCTGAATGGCTCACAGTCCTCCAGTTAGGCTGAGGAACCACTTTGTTACGAAGGATATTAACAAGATGGGGCCATACAAGGGAAAGGCTGGTGTGGATGTGGTCAGAGATTGAATTAGGAGATGGAATGGAAAGCTTCCATGGCCCTGGTCCCTAATATGACTCTATTCAGGGTCTTTGGGACCAGTTCTAGTCCCAAAGGTGAGACTAGATCGTTTCCCCTTCTTGCCTGCCTCAAGGGGAAATATTGTGGACAGGTATATATGCAGGTGGAACGATCCCATTTGGGGAAAGGAAAATTGTAGGGAGATACAGAGCATTAATAATTAATTAAGCACATGGGCCCTGAAGTTGGGACTGTCTGAATTCAAATCCCTACTCTGTTATTGTATGATGTTGGGTAATTTACTCAACCTAAGTCTTGGTGCCCCATCTGTAAAATGGGTATATTAATGATACCTTTGATCATTAACTGTTTATACAGTAATGATTAATGGCTTTTTGTGGGAATTAAAATGACCAAGTACAAAGTGCTTAATACAATGCTTGTCATACAAACATTCAATGCCTATTATTTTATTCAAATTAAATGGGGGACAACAACAAAAACAATTCTATTGTTCAGAATATGTTAACAGGTACTGAAGTTGGCTGTAGAAAGAATTTCCTAACAACAAAGGGTGTGAAGCCTAAGAAAATTGTGAAAGCCCCTCCTCAGTTTCTTTCCAAGAGTGGATCTCAACTCAGGGGTGGTCATTTCTGGAGGCAGGGCCTGGGGATGCCCTGGTGATGGGCAGGTCTGTGTGGCTTCCTGAATCCATGACAACTGATAAACAGACACTCTGTATGGCATTGCCTGGGGTTTACAACCAGGAGAAGGAGCGCCTGCATTGCCAAGATGCCCTTTATAGCTGTTTCCTGAACCTGAGTAAATTTCTGTTTAAAAAGTACCTCCTGGGCCCCTGCTTAAGTCTCCTTACTGCTTAACATTAGCAGTTGCTTCCCTTTGGCTGAGTGAGAGCTGAGCTGCAAAAACTCCGGGAAGGAAGAAAGGAAGGAAGGGATAGTGGGTTGGGTGGGGTGGCAGGGATGGGTCCTCCATAATGGGGGATGGGCCTGAATCCGAGCCTGGATGTCCCTGGGGCCTCTTTAAGAGAATTTGTCCTGACTTGAAGGTAGCTGGAAAGCCCGACTACTGGCAAAGGAAGAGTTACTAAGCATCAGCTGAAGGGATGGAGAGTGGTGAGTGGGGCCCTGGCCAAGCAGTTTTTATCTTCGGGAAAGTTTCAGAGTCATTGTCACTTGCAGGGGATTTCCTGGACTATGAACTTTATTGCAGAGGGCAGAATAGGTGGGCGAGAGGAAGTTGGCCTCAGGCGCCACACCCACCCCACCCATTGCCCCACAGCAGGATTCTGTGTTACAAACCTAAACCCCGATCCAGCTTGGCCTCCTGCAGCAGTGCCACCCTTGTCCAGTCCTCATCCTCACTAAGCCCTGGCTCCCTCCTCTATAAAAGGGGATGACAAGAGCGCTTAACTGGTAGCAAACACTCAATGTATCTTGGATTTAAATAATATGTGATGACTCCTGAGGTCAAAGATTTGCACTGAGGGGAAGGAACAGAGAAGAGAGTCTGTCCCTTTTCTTGGGAGCTGATTAGAGGAACAAGCCAGGCATAAATCAAAAGAAATGCAATTGGAAAATGCCTTTTCCAGCCAGTGGTGGGGAGCAAAACACAAACATTGGAAAGAATTTCTAGTTACTCTCTGCAGTATATTTTGTCACACCTTTGCGTTGGTTTTCTCAGCCCTGTCTATCTCGAGATGCTGTTCAAATAAAAGTGTGTCCTCTGGGCTCCCACACACTGACAGCAGGAAGCAGCAGTCAGGAAGCACATGGTGGCGAGCCGGACATTTGGTCAGAATGTGTTCTGGGCCGCCTGGCAGATTCTGGGGAATTGACTTGGGGAATCGACCATTTCACTACAAAAGCACAGAGGGGATGGCAGGGACTAGATTGTGCTGGCTGAAGACTAGGCAGGGGTCACCGAATTCAACAGGAGGCAACAAGCATCTACCAGGCACCTGTGTGTTCAGTAATCAGAGAAGGCTTCCAGGTGGAGGGGGCTTCTTCTTGTAACTGGCGGGAGATTATTGGCTCAGGCAAAGGGTATAGGATTCAAAAAGGAGAGGAGGATCAACACCAAGAAGCAGTAAGGTGGAGAAAACACCTCTGCCTTGGGGGCTTGTAGAGAGACCAGGTGGTATCAGAGGTATCGGGGCAGTGAACAACACCCCAGGGAGCAGATGTTGAGAAAGGATTAGCCTCTGACAACGGATGTGAAATACTGACCCAGAGAAAAGTGCCTGGTGTTTGTCCAGGCCAGACCAGTGCAGCAGCTTCTGCGGGAGGAGGTGCAGGAAGATGGCCCAGGTTGGGAGGCCGAGGCTCCTGCAGCTCGCCCTGGGGGAGCCTCACCAAGGTCCAGAACTCAGTCTCCCTACCTGGAGACAGATCCTCCAGGAGGATTTAGAGGAGGATCCTTATGTTTGAAATCAAGGCAGGTGGCTATGCACACACAGGAGCACACACGTATAAATAAATTTTTTTTTTTAAGGTCACCTATGCATAGAAAGAACTGGATGGAAATGTTAATAGTGATTGCTTGATGGAACTATATTTCTTTTATTTCTATTTCATGCATTTCAAATGTTCTTTAATGAGCAAATACTGGTTTTTAAAGAGAGAAAAGAAGCGCATCTGCCTGTCAACGTTTAGTTCCTGAAATCAAAGGTTTCTTTCTAGCCCTACTGATATAGCTAAAACTGACTAAATTACTTAGGCCTCCATCACCTTATACTTCACTTGCACGTCTTCTTTCCATATGTTTTTCTTTTCCTTTGTTAATGATTCCTTTGCACCTAATTTACCTGCTAGTATTTGACACTATTGAACTCATTTTCTGAAGCTGTTTCACCCCTCGGCTTTCAGGTGGCAGCTTTCTTCTGCTTCTTGGATGGCTGCCTAGCCCCGAAAGTTGATGTTATTCAGGGCCTGTCCTCAACTGACCCTCCACGTTAGCACACTCATTCCCATGGCTGCAGCTACACTGCCCTGTGTCAGTAACAACTTGCAGCTCCAACCCATCTTCTTATTTGGCTGCATCAGGTCTTAATTGTGGCACACAGGCTTTTCTCCAGTTGTGGCGCACGAGCTTGGTTGTCCCGTGGCATGTGGGATCTTAGTTCCCCCAGCAGGGGTCGAACCCACGTCCCCTGCATTGGAAGGCGGATTCTTAACCACTGGACCACCAGGGAAGTCCCCCAGCCCATCTTCTTGCAGAAACATTTCTCCAATCATCTACTGTCTATTCCTGCAAGTTCCTCAGATTCAATATGCTTAAAACTTAAACTCTCTGCCTGAGAGCAACTCTCCCTTCTGTATCATCTATCTTGGTGGTCTGGGTCAGAATCGTAGTTATCATCTATTCTTCCCTACCTCTCTGTAGCAGGTTGAAAAGAGATGTCCATGTCTTATAATTACTACCTTATATGGATAAAGTATACTGCCTTATAAGAAGAAAGATGTGATTAAGGATCCTGAGAGGCGCTTATCTTGGATTATCTAGGTGGGTACTAAATCCAGTGAGGAGTGCCCTTAAGAGACAATTGGAGGAGGAGACACACTGAGAAGAGGAGGTATTGTGACCACGGAGGCAGAGACTGGCATGACGCTGCAAGCCAAGGGATGCCAACAGCCACTCAAAGGACAGACTGTCCCCTCCAGCCTCGGGAGGGAGTGTGGTCCTGCCAACACCTTGGTTTTGAACTTCTAAGAGCCTCCAGAATCTGCCCCTGTGAAAGAATAACTTTCTGTTGCTTTAAGGCACCCAGTTAGTGTTGTTATGGAAATTAATATAACCTCATTCTTGGGCACCTAATTGATCACAAAAGTCCTGTTGACTACAACTCCTAAATAGCTCTGGTTTTCCCTCCCTTCTGCATCTCCACTGTCTGGTCCAGGCCCTCCTGAGCTCTCTTGAACCACTGTAGTGGTCTCCTAACTGGTCTCCCTTCCTCCCGGCTTCCCCTGATTATTATCCCTACACCCAATCCATTCTCCACAGTGCTTCCACAACCTAGAACCACAGGGATCATTCTAGAATATGTTTGACTACATCACTCCCCTATTATAAGACCTCAAAAGCTCTCTATTGCCTTTAATAGGACCAAGTCCAGATTATTCCTCAGGACGGTATACAAGGCCTTTCCCAGGCTGGATTTAACCTTTCCAGCCTCCTCCTTTCTCACTCTGCCCCACTAGGAACGCCGTGCTCTCATCACACGGATTGTTGCAATCTCCTTGTCATGACCTGCTTTTTGAAGCTCCTGCTCTTTTTTAGAAAATAAAACTTTACTTTTGTGGTAATTGTAGATTCATGTACAATTTTAAGAAATAATAGAGAGATCACATGCACCTTTTTTTTTGTTTGTTTTTGTTTTGCGGTACACGGGCCTCTCACTGTTGTGGCCTCTCCCGTTGCGGAGCACAGGCTCCGGACGCGCAGGCTCAGCGGCCATGGCTCACAGGCCCAGCCGCTCCGCGACATGTGGGATCTTCCCGGACCGGGGCACGAACCCATGTCCCCTGCATCGGCAGGCGGACTCTCAACCACTGCGCCACCAGGGAAACCCTCACATGCACCTTTTAATGCAGCTTCCCTCAGTGGCAACATCTTGCAAAACCTTAGTACAATATCACAACCAGGAATATCAACGTTGATGCAATTCACCTACCTTATTCAATTTCCCATTTTTCTGGTTCTCATTACATAGTTGGTTCAATGCATTTTTATCACATGTAGGTTTGTGGATCCACCACCAGAGTCAAGATACAGCACAAGGACCCCTTCCTCACATAGCCCTCACACCCCAACCTCCCTTCTACCTAACCCCCAGCATCAGTAGCCTAGTCTCCATTTCTATAATTTTGAAATTTCAAGAGTGTTAAATGAACAGAATATATAGTATGTAATTTAAAATGCTTTCAAATTTAGCTTAATTCTGTGGAGATGTCAGTCAAGTTATTGCATGTGCCAGGTTTGCTCCTTTTTATTGCTCGGTAGTATTCCATCCTTTGTCTTTAAAAAAAAATTTGTTTATTTATTTGGCTGTGCCTGGTTCTTAGCTGTGGCACGCGGGATCTTCGCTGCCGTGTGCGGGACCTTCGTTGTGGCATGCAGGGATTTTAGCTGTGGCATACGGGCTCTTTTAGTTGCAGCATGCAGGTTCTAGTTCCCTGACCAGGGATCGAACCTGGGCCCCCTGCACTGGGAGTGCAGAGTCTTAACCACTGGACCACCACGGAAGTCCCCATCCTGCGCTCTATTATGGCATCCTCCCCAGTTTTCTCCACCTAAAGGCCACTCATCCTTTAATCAGATTTGAATCCCATCCTCCCACCCGCAGCATTTGTTATAAATTATTGCAATTATCTGTTGCACGCTCAGCTCAGACCATCTTCTCTGGTACTCTCCTCTCCCCATGCACCTCCCTTCCCATCCCTGCAGTGACTCAGAGCTGCCAGGTTGGTGCAGGGTGACCGCACATTCTGGCCACAGTTGACTGAACAAGGAGTGAGTGCATTGGTTCACCCTAGCAGGGCCAAACAAGTCCCTCCCTCAGGGAATCTAGAGTTGGACTGAGATTCCCATCCTTTCCTTTCACAACTCTTTTTTTTAAAGCAGAGTAGCCTAAAAACTCAGATAAGCAGCAACCAGTTTCCATCATGCAGTCTGGGAGGCAGAGAATCAGACTGCAGTGAAAGAGGTTTGACTCAGAGGCAGAGAAGCAGGGTAACAAATGGCAAGGGATGATGTCTCTGTGTCACCTAGCACTCTAGCCCTGAGGGCTGGGAATCTTAAGCCTGGGGCTCTGAGACACTCCTATATCCTTAAAACTGACACCCTTCGCCACCCTCCCTCCTGTCCCTTTTGAGCTCAAATGAGCTTGTTAGATGTGGTTCAACTGACTGGAGTGTCTTTCAGGACAGAAACTTGTCTCTTTTTATATGCTAGTACTTTTGCTTCAAAGTTCTTTGCATTCTGGAGCGGCTTCTCTCTCCCCCTTTGTAGAGACCCTCAGGATACCCTCCCCATTTTGGTCTGCCATTTTTGTCCCTCAACCTCTTCCAAAGCACACTCATATAAGACATCATTAACTTGGGCTTTGCTCACATCTTAATTAACACTCAGGTCCCATAGCCCTCATGTCTTCAGTTTGCGAGATGATGTCCCTTATCTTTGCGTCCTTAAATTGGGCAGTTAATCTCATTTCCCCAACAGATTAGGAGACCCCTGAAACCTGAGAATCTCTCCCCCAGCAGTTCGAGGGCTCCCAGAGGGCAGACAGAATGTCTTCATTAATCTTGCAGATCCCTCGAGGGAAGAACTTTTCTATTAAAAAAAAAAAAAAATCCTGGCCCTGTATTAGCTCTGCACACTGTGGGTGCTCACTAAATGTTGACTGACTGGGTAAACGACAGACTTAGTTCCCCAGAGTGTCATATTCTTTCTTTCCACAGGGAGAAAGTAATAACACTAGGCAGAGCAGGCTGGATCCCTTCATATGATTACCTGGGATTTGTGGGCTGGTGACTCTTTACCCCAACTTTATTGGGTCCATTCATCTCCACAAAATAGATATTCCCAGAGACCACCAATGCTGCTGGCCAGATGGTAGGCTACCATTAATTGGCCTGACGCTACTAATCACAACTGAAGCGCTGCCTCCAGCCCAAGAGAGGGGGAGAACCCAACACTGCTGAGGCAGGGGTTGTACTGACAAGTGTGATTTAACCAAGGTCAACAGTGCTGAACCTGCTCTGTATCTGTATTTAAGACATCCTAGGGACTTCCCTGGCGGTCTGGTGGTGAAGACTGCACGCTCTCCATGCAGGGGGCACAGGTTTGATCCCTGGTTGGGGAATTAAGATCCCGCATGCCACATGGCATGGCCAAAAAAAAAAAAAAAAGACATCCTTTTAACCTTTTAAAAACATACCAACTTGAGATATAACTCACATAGCACACAATTCACCTGTTAAGTGTATAATTCAGTGGTATTTAGTATATTCACACAGTTGTGCAACCATCTCTGTAATAAATTTTAGAACATTTTCTCTACCCCAGAAAGAATCTCCACACCCATTAGCAGTCATTCTCCATTTCCCCCAACACCCAGCCCTAGGAAAATACTAATCTATTTTATTTCCATAGAATGTTTTCTTATTTTGGACATTTCATATAAATGGAATCATACAGTACGTGATCTTCTGTGACTAGCTTCTTTCACAGCATGTTTTCAAGGTTCGTCCATGTTGTGACATCTCAGTACTCCCTTCCTTTTTATTGCCAAATAATATCCCGTTGTATGGCTATATCATATTTACCCACTCATCAACTGACGGACATTTGGGTTGTTTCCACTTTTAGCAGGTTATTTCTCCACGTTTCATCTTATTCATCTATAAAAATGGGAGTTAATAGCTGTTTCAGGGACTTCCCTGGTGGCGCAGTGGTTAAGAATCTGCCCGCCAATGCAGGGGACACGGGTTTGATTCCTGGTCTGGGAAGATTCCACATGTTGTGGAGCAACTAAGCCTGTGAGCCACAGCTGCTGAGCCCACGTGCCACAACTACTGAAGCCCGCACGCCTAGAGCCCGTGCTCCACAACAATAGAAGCCACCTCAATGAGAAGCCCGCGCACCGCAACTAGAGTAAGCCCGCCCGCGTAGCAAAGAAGACCCAATGCAGCCAAAAATAATTAATAAATTTAAAAAAAGCTCTCTGTTTCAAAGGGTTACTGAAAGTATACATGGAGTATATGAAATGTATTCTAAACTATAAAGCACTACATGCTTATAAAGCCATTATTTTAATATTTATATGAGATCAATTAAGGAGATCTCAGTGTAATTTCCCCGAGCTTGTGGCCTGTTGTTGGTTAACTCAGGAGAATTAGGTGCTATCTCTTCAGGTTTGATCTCTATGTTATGCTGAGTCCACTTTGCTTTTTTCCCTAGGTAATGGACGGCATCTTTTTGCCACAGCCTACCATCTCATTAGCATTTGTTGCTAGGAGACCAGGTTAGAGAGTGCTTAGCTCAGTGCAGTCCACAGCCACTGTAGAAAATCACTCGAATCCCAGGATCATATTTAAACATCAAGGCAGTTCCATTTCATCCCAATTTTTAGCAAGATGAGGCAAAAGGGCTGAAGCTACAGGTGTTCTTAGGGGTCTAAGTTTACCAAATATCTTGCCAACTCTCCCTTCTCTGATTTTAGGTTAGCTTTCCTTCACCACTCACACTCATGTATGCCAGGGTGACTTTTTTCCCCACTGCTTCGTGAGTGTGCTAAGGTAACGCAAAAACATTTTAATATTAGAAAAGAGAAAATGAACTAGGAAGGAAAACTTGTTGCCATAATAAGTACACAGATTCTCAAATCCATTTTGCTCCCACAAGCTGTTATTTCTTGCAGGAATTTTCCAGCTTTAAAATCTGTGGGTGTAAGAGGTATAGACGGGAAAGGCTGGGGTGATGATTGGATTATGTAAGAATGACTGTTTCCTTTACCACTAGTAGATGCCTGGAGCGTAATTTCCCCTTCAAAGCCTTGGTAAGAGCAGCTGGGGATAATGAACAGTGGTTAAAGATGCTTTGTTTTACATCCAGCAAAAAGGATGATTAACACCTCAACTGCTTTTTTGTACCAAGCCTGTGGAAGGGCTCCTGCCGCTGTTGATAATCACGGTAACCCTCAGGGTAGCAGGGGCAAAGGGGTGGGTGATTCACCAGAAAATGGTATTCGCTGATTTGGGTTATGTGCACCACTGCTCCTCTCCATTCGTGTGCTTAATTAAGAGCTGACTAGTATAAAATAAATGAAACTGCAATTCTTCACTGGAACTATCTGGGGAGCAACAGAAATTTTGCAGGAAGGGTATCTGCCAGAAAAACTGTGTTACTCTCTCCCCGTTATATTTCTATTCATTCATTCATTTATTTTTTTGGCTGCGTTGGGTCTTCGTTGCTGCGCGTGGGCTTTCTCTAGTTGCGGTGAGCGGGGGCTACTCTTCGTTGCGGTGCGCAGGCTTCTCATTGCCGTGGCTTCTCTTGTTGTGGAGCTCTAGGCGCGCAGGCTTCAGTAGTTGCGGCACGTGGGCTCAGTAGTTGTGGCACACGGGCTTAGTTGCTCCGGGGCATGTGGGAACTCCCTGGACAAGGGATCCAACCCTTGTCCCCTGCACTGGCAGGCGGATTCTTAACCACTGCGCCACCAGGGAAGTCCTATATTTCTATTCTAAACTTTGTCTTAATGTCACATCTGATTCTTACAGGGCAAAGGCTTATGAGTCCAAGAGACATCATATCGAAATGGTGATACGGGAGAAGCAGTGGGAGTATAGTCTCATCTTCATTTTATCAAAGGAGAAATAAAGGTGAGGAGCTGTGACTAGGACAATACAGTTAGTCTAAGGCCTAACTTAGTCACGTCAGGGAAAACCACAGAAGGAATGCAGAGCTATAATTGGCTCAACCTGATGCACAGCATCATGTTTCACATCATTCAAAAGTTTCTGTAAAAGTCTCTACAGTGACCAGCTGGCTGACGGCCTGGGAGTCATTTCCATTTGTTCAGTCCCTGGGGTGGAGAAAATGGAATTGCTTCTTATAGTTCAATTAGGCAGATCTGGATGGAGGGAACTGAAGTTAGTTCACAAAAGGTGCCCAAATCCACACCCTTTCAAAAATGCACAGAAAGTTAGAACAAGAAAGTCAGGGCTCCAGATTTCTCAAACTAATGCTTCGTCACCTCCCTCTCCACCTCAAGATAATGGCCAGGACACTCTTTTGTTGACTAGTTAAGACAGGTGAAGAGAAATCCTTGGTGGAGTCTATAATTCCGACAATCCTTTTGATTATACTTTCCCCACAAGCTTAAAAATAAAAAAACATGAACTCAAGGTTTATTTTAAATTACCAAAGTCCCTGAATAGAGGACTAGTTTATTTTTAGTATTAAAGCGATTAACAATAGTTCTTATTCTAACTTATCCATATTCAAACTCACCTGCTCAGAAAGTTGCAAACCCATACAGTTTCTAACAAGTCCCACTAACCATTAAGAAAGGACTTACAACAATAATAGTTATGTGCACAGGAAAAAACCAGAGTAGAAAATGCCAGTCAGAGGTATCCAGAGAGAAAGCCTTTCTGTGAGTGAAATATTTCATGTCCATTGTTCAGGAATGCTTCCGTCGGGAGCTGGGAAATCAAGATGAGAAAACTTTGGTATCCAAATTGGATATCTGGGTTCTCTGCCATGCCTTTTTTGACTATTCTAGATTAGTTGGAGAAGGAGGCCTGAGGAGGAGGTAGAAATTCTCAACCTCTGATCAGTCACCAGCCCCAGGGTTAGGACTGAGGACTGAGTACAAACACACTCAAGGCCTGACCTTGAATGGCAGTGGGACAACCTGGAAAACTACTCACTTAGTACTCGAGTCAGGCCTCCTGTGAACAGCCAGGTCAGCTCCAACCCAGGGCCTTTATGCTGGAGACCCTCGCAAGAATGGGCATTTTAGTTGAGAGGCTGACACAGCTGGAGTTATGTGACTTAAAAGGTACTAAAACCCACAAGGATGGAAGTAACCGCCCTTAACACTATGCTTCAGATAACCGACATGACTCCACCTATAGGGCAGCAGGACTAAGTAAATCCCTAATGATTCAGGTTAGGCAGGATCTTGGGTCATAACTCATAGTAGAAGCTTCTACTCTATAAAATCCATGTACAGTATAGATCCAGGAGGCCGGGACACTTAGAGAGTGTGGCACAACACATGGTCTTCAAAGATCTGCTTCTCTTTTGCTGGGAAGGCCTTGTCACAAATTGGACAATTCAAACTAAGGGGCTGCATGTGCTGCTCCAAGGTGTGATCAAACAAGTCATCAGGAAAGTCTGATTTGCAGGTGGGGCATTTCTTGATGGAGAGCTGGGAGGAAGAGCAAAGAGGTCAGTCCGAACGTAAGCTATATGCGGCAGAGACTGTGTCTGACTTTCTACTATATCCTCAGCACCTAGCATCATGCTTGGCAGATGGTAGGTGATCAAGAAGTAGAGGATGAATGAACAAATTCACATTTGGAGCTCCTCACTGGGGCATTCTCTAACCCCAGGATTGAAAGGATGTAATACTGCCCGGAAGGGGCACTGGACGTACCTTGTTTGGCTACCTGCCTGGTTCATATCTCCTCCCTAGTCCTTCTACCAAACTCAATTCACAGGTGAAAAATCTTCAGCGGAACACTGATGGATGAACTGTGTTTTCTTCTCCCCGCCCTAACAGGCTCTCTCAGCTTTCGGCACTGACCAAATTGACCCTGCTGACTTGGATTATCACAGTGAACCAGTCTCCCTACGGTTCTCCCGTGAACTGGATGGAGCAGGAAGGGAAATCTTCTCAAAGATTTGCTGTGGGCAATCTCAGGAGTCAAATACTTACCAGGCTGGGGGCAGGACTTTCTTGGATACCTGAAGGTAATAAAAAAGACTGCACTCAATGAAATGCATCCTTAGAATACATTCTCCAGCTGTGTTCTAGCAGCTGTTTTTTGTAACCCTCATTGTTCCCCTTCTGATTCTTTAGCTCTCATATATACCATCTACTTTGATAGAGGGGATCTAGGTCAAGGATAGTGGGAAAAGAGGAAAAAATAATGAAGTGGCATTTTCAGTAGCCATTATATAATCAGAAAAAAACAATAAACCTATTTTCAGTGTGGAGAAAATGAGATTTTAATGAAAACAGTAACAATTTAACACGGAAATAGTCTGAGAATAGATTTTAAGACCAAATCCACACAGTCATTTTTTAAATGAAATGTTTAAAAATATACTTTTAAGGAAAAATAAACTTGTACCCCTGCCTGTTGCAAAGATCAGATTGTGACTGTTAAGAGAACAGGACTGGGCTTCCCTGGTGGCGCAGTGGTTGAGAGTCCACCTGCCGATGCAGGTGACACAGGTTCGTGCCCCGGTCTGGGAAGATCCCACATGCCACTAAGCGGCTGGGCCCCTGAGCCATGGCCGCTGAGCCTGCGCGTCCGGAGCCTGTGCTCCGCAACGGGAGAGGCCACGACAGTAAGAGGCCCGCGTACCGCAAAAAAAAAAAAAGAGAACAGGACTGCTTTAAACTGTCGCAAAAAAGCAAATGAGGTCTCATATCGCTTTGGAGACAAAAAAGGAGGAAAGTTCCCTGTTTGGCAAAGACATCTGACCCCGGGTCCTTCAATGACAAGACTGGTTGTCACCCCACTTCCTGTCCTCCAAACCACTCAGGAGTCTCTGTTGAGCACATCCCTGCTACCCTTGGTCAGGCCACGGGGGTGGCTGCCTAACAGCCCATGCTGGGTGGCACAGTCCGCCTCTCGTGCTTCCACTTCCAAATCTTAATGAGCCTCCTCAGCTTTAGATGTATATATCTTCTACACAGAGACATTTCTCTGACTCATATATTTGGAATATAGCCACGGGACTCAATTTGTGTCTGCTGCCTCTAGGCGAATGATCTATTTGTGTCTTCTAGATTCAGATTTATTTCTCAATTAACACTTCTTGCCTGGCAGTCTTTCTGTTGGGTACTCAGCTTCTGCCCAACAAGTCTTAACAATGAGGCTGGTCTTAATTAGCATTTCAGATAAAAAGAAAATTTATTGGAGGAAAGGGATGCAAGCAGGGGCCTCCACCTCGAATGGCAAAGTTGTCTTACCAGAATATGGGTTTCCATAGACAAGTCCTGGGTTTGGTCTCGCACCTCCTTGATTCGAAGCAGGCGCTTGATACGGCAAAGAGTCATAATTCAGACCCATGTAACTCAGCAGTGTGCTGTTCTCCATCTTCAAAAGCTAAGGATAGAGTATTTAAAGAGACATGTTAAAAGCCAACAACAAATGGCCACAAGGAACTGGCCAGGGATGCCCATTACAGGTAGTCCTCAATTAACAGTGTGGCACTGGAGAAGCCCAAGAAATGATAAACCATAATCCTTCAAAAGGGGAAGCAGCAGCCTCAGTATTCCAAAGATCTGAGTTCTTAATATCTGAATTTAAATATGTATTGAATTTTGTTTAGAATGAATGCAAAAAGGAATTTTAAACCTTTAAATACACACCAACTGAAGGGGGTACAGAAGTTTTATGGATATGTGAGGGTGGTGGGAGCTATATTAAGATTGAAATTGTTACACATTATTGAGAGCAGAATGCTTTTTAGTCTCCTTCCTAGAACAATTTTCTTACACAGTGTGAATATTCATCTGATATAATTTTCCCTCTTCATGTTTTATCCCATTAAATGGATATGCCAACAGAGAGTGAGAGGGAGGAAAAAAGAGAGGGAGGGAATGCGAGAGAGAGAAAGAATGTAAGAGATCAAGCCACAAGGGGGACAGGCAGCGTTTAAAGTTCTTAGAAAAAAGAAAATCAGTAAATTTCCTCTTAACATCTTCAGAGGGTTTTACTACAGTTCCTAACAAAGCTCCAAATATCAGATCTTTCTCTTCTTGCTGCAAGTTGTGTGCATTCTTCCTCCCCATCCGCTGCACACCCTTCCCCCACCCCCAGCCCACACCATCGACTATTTCAAAGTCAAAGTACCGCTAACTAAATCAAGAGGATGAGAATGACAGGACCAGAAACAGACCCCAGAGTCTTTCTGCAAAATTGAAACACATTGGCATAAATAATATAATCAAAGGTAGAAATGATCACTTGAAGGCACAGCCCAGAAGGTTATGGAGAGGGTAGAGATGGAGAATGGCTGGAGGTGCAGATCGGAGGAGCAGCCAGAATGCATGGACACCTGCTCTTTGATGCCAGCAAGCACGTGAGAATGACTTCAAGTTCAACCTTATTTGCTGCCATCATCCTCAATCAATCAATAATAATGTGTTAGCATACAGCAGAAAATAAATACTGGTTGGATGAAAGAATGAACTGATGAATGAATGAATGCATGGTATTTATTTGGGGCCTACCATGGGTCCAGCACTGGTACAGACCACCACTTCTCCTGGTTTGGCAGCAGAGAAAAAGAAAAAAGTTGTGCTGAAGGAAAAGAGTCCCTCAGCTAGCACAAAAATGATGTAGGATATTACTCCCCAAAGACAATACTTAGAATAGCTGTGGAGTTAAAAGCAAAAATAATAAGTTAGATCTTCATCAAGGCTGTTCCTTTCAAGTTCACTACTGCCATGCCAAACAAGCTTCAGTTACAGAACAAAGAATGGGTTTTGCGGTAGATTAGGAAACCAGATGAAATGTACCCTTTGTTTGGGAGCAACTGTCTCATCCAATGTCCCAGAAAGGGCTCTTTTGTTTAACTTTTTATGTTATCATCACATCTCTGGGTCACCCTGCTCCTTCCCTTAAAAAGTCTTTTACACACTTACACCATTTTCTTCTTCCATTCTCTCTTTCTCTTTCTGCAGAACGTTATATATAATCTTGTTCTCACTCAGTCTTTTTGACAGGTCAAGGTTCTGGTCCTGTCAAAAAAAAAATTAGGATTAGGACCACCTGTTGCAGTCTGGATCCAAGGTGGGGTAAAACAAGATCAAAGAGGATCTGGCTGTCCAAAGTGGTGGGACTGAGGTGGTGGAGAAGGAAATGGGGGTAGGGAGGAGTGGTACCATGGAGGTGATGCTGACTTACAGAAAAATGACTTAACAAAATGCCTGAAGGCTTGGGCTGGCATCAAGATGCCAGTTTCGTTTGGTTTAGCTGGGAGTAAGTGACCAAAGAGAGAAAAAGTTAGCTTGGGGGAAACCTCAAGACTGGCTTAACAGAATTAGGGATAAACTGAGCTTTTTTTAAACCCCACGCAACCATGGAAACAATCATCATCTTTGTCTTGAATAAACATCTCACCCAACACAGCGTGAAGCACTGAGTTAGGCTGGTGTGACTCCCTCCCAGTGTGAAGATAGGCATATGGACTCAAGTTACACCGAGGAAGAAGGAACCCTGGAAGGCATTTATCCAAGGCTAAAAGGAACCCAGACTGCGGTCCTGGGCTTCCCAGTACGATGGGTTCACCTGACTAGTTTCATGGAGCCAAAACTCATAGGCATGCTTCAGCGCTTCCCGACACCTGCCTATATACACACACATGCGAATACCTCACAAAAACACTTTAAGCTAATCCTACCAGTTGTGGGGTTTTTTTTCAAGATTTTTTATTTGAATGCTGTGCACTTCTAGCCGACCCTGAGGTAGTAATGCGAAAGGGGGCTACCCGATGACAGTGCTGACTGCAGGCCCCTGGTTCCCCACCCCCACTGGCTCCTGCTGGCTCTTCTGGTCCTGGTTCACTTCCTCAAAAGGCAGAAATAAGAAAGCACTATCTGAGTCTGTACAGAAACCTGCTCAATGGTTATAAAAACCTTCCCTGAGGGCTTCCCTGGTGGCGCAGTGGTTGAGAGTCCGCCTGCTGATGCAGGGGACACGGGTTCGTGCCCTGGTCCGGGAAGATCCCACATGCCGCAGAGCGGCTGGGCCCGTGAGCCATGGCCGCTGAGCCTGCGCGTCCGGAGCCTGTGCTCCGCAACGGGAGAGGCCACAACAGTGAGAGGCCTGCGTACTGCAAAAAAAAAAAAAAACCTTCCCTGAGACCCATGGCTGAGCTGGGGCCTCTATTTCTGGGGATCTCCAGGCTGGTTTCTGGCCCCATACTCCATCCCTCTTTTTAGCAGAGGGTGTATTCTCCTTAACAAGGGTGTACAATCCTCTGGGCTTGGTCCAGGAGCCACAAACCTTCACACCCTTTGCTTCCTGGGCCCCTCATCTCTGTCACCTACCCGTGCGGCAGCCCTGAGTTGCCTGATCTGTTTGTGGAGCCGCTGACACTCTTTGTACTTCTCTAAGAAACAGGCTTTCCCGGCCTCTACCTTTGCCTTTAGGCGTTCCACCTCTTGTACTAGCTGCTCCTCCACTGCTGTTTTCTTGTTCTTAGGCTCCTGAAGCCTAAGATACATAGTCGTCAGAGTTAGGGGACTTTTGGATGCATGAGGAATAAAGAATTGCTGTCAGACAGCTGGGGAGCCCCTGGATCTTTCAAAGTATTCCATGAAAACCAAGGAGGTTCAAACCTTTGAATGGCTGTAGATTATTTAAAGCAGATTTCTTTGTTACATCAGAGGTCACAAACTCAAAAGTGCCAATAGGGGCCTGGCAAGTAATGGAACTGAATGAAGGAGTGGGATGTAACAAAACAGTGAGGACGGCAGCCACATGGGGAACGCATGACCCATCTAAGGGGTCAGCAGCTCCAGCTCCAGATACTGCTACTGGGCGGGAGTGTCGGCTCATATGTTGCCAGAGCCTCTGATTTTTCAAGAAGCTGGAAATACAAATTTCTTTTAACGGGAAATGTTCCCATTTTTAAGTGCTGTTCACCAAATCAGTTTTTTAAAAAACACCATCTAGAACAATAAAACATTCCTGTGAGCTATACTTAATCTGTGAGTTGAAGATTTTCAAACTTTGTTGCATCTATTCTTTATTATATAAGCTAAAATACGCAGTATCTTATATACAGTAGGTACTCAATGATCAATTAGATAATGATTGAATGAATGAATGATGCATAGAGGATATGAGTTACATTCCCAATAACTGGATATTCTCCACACATCAGGAGTTCTCATGTCCTTACAACAGTTCAGAAAATGGAGCTTCTAGGCACCTGTGATCACCATGAGGCCTTGTTTCCAACAATATATTATAGGAAATTATTAGTCAATTAGGCTTTCATTACTATATTACATAGCTCAGAACAATTTATAATTATGATAATCGCTAACATTATATTAATTATAACAAAATTTGTTTGACTACTATAATATCTTCTAATTGTAGAGCTCATTTGACAATCATTAATTTGTCTGCCCCGACAAAAACTCTTTAAGAAGAGGGTAGGGGTTATTCTGTGTGATTCCTAGCCCAAGGCTCTATTTACTACAATCTCTCGTGAAGTTTAACTTCCAATATTCCTTTTCACTCGTCACATATTAGAAATGCCCACCTCTCCTCAACAGTCTATAAATGGCAGATTCTCTGACCCTTTGGGTAGAGAGAAGAAAGTCCAGAGGTAAATGCTATTCTAATCTGTGTCATTTATCCTGTCCATCCCCTGAAAATAGGCTCTATCCCTTCCTTTCTTTAGGCTCCCTCCCACATAGCCATCCAAAGACAGACATGCCGTTAACTCCTGTTCTTTCTTCGCTGCAGTAGTTTCTTTCTGCTTCATCTCCTCCACTGTCCGTTCGAGCTCCTTCCGGTGTTCCCTCTGCACAAAAACAGATTTCAGTACCACTGCTGGGAAAACACACGCACACGCACACGCACAAGCACATGTGCGCACGCACTGGGGAAAGGCCTGCTAAGCTAATGAGCGAGCAGGGTGCAGAGAGAAAAGCAAGTCTTCTCTTGTAAGTTTCTGAGAAAAGCCGTTAGATACCTCATTTCAGATGGCTTCCCTGAGACCTTTCCCGCAGCCAGTGACACCCAGGTATATGATAGAGCAAAGAAAGAACAATGTATATATTTTTTCACAAATGCCTAAAAATATTTTGTTCCATGACTCTACCTGTTCAGTTAAGCTGAGAAAGAGCTGGCCGTTTTCCTTTTTCAGGTCCTCCAACTGCTCTGCTTTATCTTGGACTCCCTGAACAAGCTTCTCTATTTCTTTCTCTTGAGTTGACAGCTGGGCCTAAAGCAAAAATAGTGAATGTAACCAAAATAAAAAAGAAGGAAAACTAAACAGGAACAATGCTTTTAAATGTGCAGTAACATAAAGAGATGTGTGTCCCCAGCAACTCCCAGCTGCCAAATACCCCTAAGAACGTCTTCACTCTTCAGCTCTACCTTACACCTGAGAATCTAAGGCTCAGCTGAGTAAAATCTGACAAGCCACCCTTTAAAGCCCCTCTTCAAGGCACAGCTTCCTAAAAAAGAGAGTCCTGCTGCTACCTGCTTTACATTCCAGGCCTTTTAGTAAGACTTTGCTTGAAAAGATTTTGTAGCTAAAAGAAAAGTTAAAAAGGGTGTGGAGGGCCAAGAACGGAAAACACACACACTGAAACTGTAGTGTGATGCTCTGAGCGATCCACCACTAGGCCCTCAGTACAATGAGCTGTATCTTCCTGGGCCACCGCAGTGGAGTGGTGGCAAGGCTAAGGAAATATACTTTGGCAAAGGTTTGGCATTACCTACCTGAAGCTGATCCACTCTGACTCCCATCTTTTCATTTTCTGAGGACATCTTCTGGTTTTGTTCTTTCAGCCTGTGGAAGTGGAGACGACTAAGTGAAAAAAAATACTGATTCTAGGTCAGCTCCCCCAGACCTTAAACGATTTAAGGCTGCCTTGGCCCTAAGCCTGCAGAGTTATTTTTAAAGCCACTAGTCTCTTCTTCAGTCCTATTTTGGCTTCCTGACCTCAAACTGCAAGTGTTCAATACTTAACGCTAATACTTGAATTCAGGTCATTTGTCCTTACAATTCTGATACTAATTCTCTAACCTAGAATCAAAGAGCTCATGAATCAAAGAAGGAGAATCATACCTATCACTGTCATAATAGGAAGACTGTTCTAAAATCTAATCAGACCCTGCCTAAGGGTGTCTATAATACAGCAGCTCCTCCCATTCAAGAGTCACACTCACTGAAGAAGCTCTGTCTCCCAACAGTCCTTCTGCTCTTTCATTGTCTGTTCCAATTTCTTATTGATGCTCTTTAGGGTTTCTAGCTCCTCCTGTAGATTGAAACATCAAAGGGACTTAACATTTCTAAGACAGTGTTTAGGATCTCAGGCAGCCAACAAATATTTATTGAGCACTTATATGTCAGGCATATAGCATGACACAGCAGTGAATGAAATATCCAAGTAAAAGGAGTTCTATATTAAAATGTTCTTAATATGTTCTTTCCATATTAAAAATACATCTACCTTAGGAGTTTGGGATTAACATTATACACACTACTATATATAAAATAAATAACCAACATGAACCTACTGTATAGCACAGAGAACTATACTCAATATTTTGTAATAAGCTATACGGGAAAAGTATCTTTTATATATATATATATATATATATATATATATATAAAAAACTGAATCACTTTGCTGTACACCTGAAACTAACACAACATTGTAAATCAACTACAACTCAATTAAAAAAAGGAAGAAAAAATACATCTACCTAATTTCTCTTCTAGTGGAGCTTATATTTGTCCATTAATTCATTAAACAAATATTTACTGAGTGCCTATTACACACCAGACACTGTTCTGGCACTGCAGACACAGCAGTGGGCAAAATAAAGGTGCTTTTCTCCTAGAAACGTGCTGTCCAATTAATTCATGAAAGCCACATACATAATTTAAAAATTTTAGTAGCAACATTAAAACAAGTAAAAAGAAATAGATGAAATTATTTTACTAATAGTATATGTATTTAATTCATTAAATGAAAATATCATTTCAATATGTAAACAATAAAAAGGAAATCTCTAATATACTAAAATCTGTGCCAGATATTAGTATAAGGGCGTGAGATCACAAGAAAAACAGAAAATGATTCTGATCTCCAACCTCCAAGTTCACCTTTAACCAGCAGCCATACCTGCTTCTTCTGGAGCCTAGCCTGCATGTCTGCGTTCTGCTTCTGGAGGCTGACACAGCTGTCCTTCAGCTGCTTGTTTTCCCTGCAGAGCTCCTCGTTGTGCTGCTCAATCTCTTCCACCTCACCCTACGAAAGAACGTTCCATAAACTCATGTTTGGCCCTTTATAGCTCAATGGATATTCAAGTCCCTCTAGCAGAAAATTCCCATAGGCTGGGATGGTTAGGGTCTAGCTGATTCCCACTCACTGTAGTGACATCTGTGTACCCCAAGTGGAAGCAGCCCCTCAGTATGTAGGGAAGCGGGGTAAGAGAGGTGTGTCTGTATAATTGCAGCATTGAGGCTGCCATTACCAAGAAAGAAAGATAAACAAAATTAAGGCCACAAAAAGTTAAAAGGGGTAATTGACAAAAGAACAGAGTTTTTTCTTGCAAACACTTAATATTGTTTGTCTCTCCTCTCAGACTTAGCTCCTTGAGACTGGAACAGGATTTTAATTGATTCTTCACTACATCCCTAGTGCCTACCAGAGTGTTGGATGGAAGTAGGTGTCCTGTTAAATAACTGAGTAAGCAAATGAATCTGAGAGATACAAAGATGAATATCTGGTGTGTCTCTCCTCAAAGGAGCTTATAAAATTTACTATGGTGATAAGATGTGCAGATGACAAAAATTAAGTAACTGGGAAAGTTAAATAACTGAATGTCAACTGAGTTACAGAAGTTTTAGAGAAAGGAGAAATCACTTATTGTTATGATTCTTGTTAACATTCCTAAGTCATTCCCTTAGGAATGGTGGGTTTGAATGGGTACTGTATAAAATTTTCCCAACAGTTAACTGTTAGACATTCAATAAAGGCTTACTGACTAAAATTCTACCCTATCCTGGAATTGCTACCCTTAGCGGCAGGAAGGGATTGAGATGAGACGCTTACAGACCTGAGTGGTAACAACCAGGATGTCCTCCTCATTTTCTGGACAGAACTGGAAAGGGATACTTGCCCCCCGGACCACACCATCCTGATCCACATAGCAGAACTGGTAATACTCATCATCCTTGGGCAGGTAATAAGCTGAAAACAGAACATGATTTTTAATCCAAAATAAGGTCTATTCAGAAAACTAAAAATCCGGAAGTCTTTTATCTACCCAGAAAGCTCAAGCTCAAGGGAATTAATTAGTCTTGGCTGCTAGCTGTCTTCTACCTTTGATCCAGTATTTTTCTCACCTTTGAACTGGACCTCCTGCTGTTTGGGAGATTTGCTGTTTAGGTCAACAGGCAAAGTAACCCACATGAAGGTGTAGTACTCACGGGTTGTCTTCCATCCCACCTGCAATGACAAGAGGCTCTTGTTCAGCATCTGAAAGCGCTCAGGTTTGGGCCACGTCTTCGTAAAATGCACTTTTTGTTATGTTGATTTTACAATAGAGTAAGTTCATTATGATACGATCTACCCACAATGGATCAAATCTTGTTTTTTGACTTATGATAACTATATATACAATTAAAAACTGGTATGCACACACACAGTCTAAATTACTTGTCTTAGAAGGAAACAAAAACTGGCCATTCAACACCCAGGACAAGAGTTCCAAATATTGTATCTCCAAGTCAGACATAGAACCGAGAGTGATCGGGGAAAAGTTGTGGGATTGTGAACCTTGATCCCGCTATTTTCCTACAACAGTGTTCTTGGAACTTCTTAATCAGAAAGCACTTCTGATCTGCCCTCTCCACTGGTTCGTCCTCTCCTGTGTCCAATTCAGTCTTGTCACCTATACCAACCCGGTTATATCACTGCGTTTAAAAGTGCATTTTATTTTATTTATTTATTTTTGCGGTACACGGGCCTCTCACCACTGTGGCCCCTCCCACCGCGGAGCACAGGCTCCGGATGCGCAGGCTCAGCGGCCATGGCTCACGGGCCCAGCCGCTCCGCGGCATGTGGGATCTTCCCGGACCGGGGCACAAACCGTGTCCCCTGCATCGGCAGGCGGACTCTCAACCACTGCGCCACCAGGGAAGCCCCTAAAAGTGCATTTTAAAAATAATGTGTGTGTTGGGGTTGGATGCAAGAGTGTTCTTAGACTATGAGGTACCAGATAACTGAGTCCAATCTGTAGAGTTTTCTTTCTTCAGTGTTTTTCTTAATGCATGTTTAATGAAGGCTTTTTGGTGATAAAGATAACAACAACAATCTGGTAGTCATAAAGGCCCCTTCTAGGTATGGAATGCAGTAAGTCATAAGATATAAGAATACTGTAAAATATGCCTCAGAGCAGAAAGCTGGCGAAGTGGAAAACATTCTCACTAAATGTGAAGAGGGTAAAAGACGGCTCAAATCCCATCTGGAAGATGAGAGTACACCGGAGAACAGAAAAGGAGCCGTGTGTCTTCAAGGGGAGAATACTCAGCAAATAAGCAAAATTACATTTATTGCCATATTGTGACCCTGCCTGAGCCCAGTGGGAAGAAAAAGAACTAAAAATAAATTCCACGTTCATATACTAAGGAATCAGAGCAGGGTTGAAAAGGCTGTAAGTGCATCACACATACTAGGGCATGTTTTAGTGTCTCATTAACACCCACACCATTGCTGTAAGCACCTCTGGGCCACTGAAACCTGTGGAGGTACAGGAAGCAGGAATTTTATGGAGTCTTCATTCACATCCTGGAGTTTCTTAATGCACTGTGACCAAAATATCATCTAGGAAGGCCTAAGAATTACTGCTGCCTTGGAACAAGGAAGCAACTCCTAGCCACCTGCGATTTCTGTCCTTGGCTCTTCCATCTGAGCAGTCCTAGTCGCAGCCTGCCTCTTGTGCTATGACATCTCCCCTCCCCGGAACCTTGGAACATCGCATAAATGCCAAGGTAAAGGAGAGTATGGAGCGCAGGGCTCCACGTTGAAGGAAGAAAAGCTAACTCCCATCCACTTTAGGCTTTATCACTGGTGGTAGCTTTCACTCTATGGAGAAGATGTAGCATATTGCACGTGCAGAAACATTTTGTGAGGGCCTACGTGGTGCTGGGAACCAGCGGTGTTAGGGCAGATGAGGAGTTGAGGGGTATGATTAAGACTACACTGCAGGAACACCAGGAGCACTTTAGAAGTGAGCTAGGAAGTACACAACTTTACAGTCAGCCCTTAATTCTCTAACTGACCATCTGTTGTTCAAAGGAATTCAGCAGAAAAGAGGAAGAAAAGCAGAGGTTTGGGAGTCAAACAAACTTGCTTCACCGCTAGGAGACCTTGGGAAGGTCACCATCTTGAGTACATTCACTTTATTCATCTGTGCACAAGCAATACTACTACTTACCTCAGGGGGCTGCTGTGCTGTAAGGATTAAATTAGAAAACACAAACACACACAAACACACACACACACACACACACACACACACACACACACACACACCCCTCATCAAAGACCTAGCACATCATATGTTCTCAAAAAGTTTGTGTTCTCTCTTTATTAGTCTTAAACTTTGCTTACACACTTTAGGGTAGGTGTTCAAATCAACAGCTTTGTGACAATGAACATCAGAGGCCATTCTCTGGGTTAACCACAATTTCCTTATTGTGGTACGCAATACCTCTGAAATGAATGAAGTATAGATGCATTTAAAAACAATGCTTTTAAACATTTGTTTTTAAAAAGAATAACACTTTCGGGACTTCCCTGGTGGTGCAGTGGTTAAGAATACACCTGCTGGGCTTCCCTGGTGGCGCAGTGGTTGAGAGTCCGCCTGCCGATGCAGGGGACGCGGGTTCATGCCCCGGTCCGGGAAGATCCCACACGCCGCAGAGCGGCTGGGCCCGTGAGCCACGGCCGCTGAGCCTGCACGTCCAGAGCCTGTGCTCCGCAACGGGAGAGGCCACAACAGTGAGAGGCCCACGTACCGCAAAAAAAAAAAAAAAAAAAAAAAGAATACACCTGCCAATGCAGGGGACATGGGTTCAAGCCCTGGTCTGGGAAGATCCCACATGCCGCGGGGCAACTAAGCCCGTGCACCACAACTACTGAGCCTGCACTCTAGAGCCCGAGAGCCACAACTACTGAGCCTGCGTGCCACAACTACTGAAACCCGTGCACCACAACTACTGAAGCCCGCGCGCCACAACTACTGAAGCCCGTGTGCCTAGAGCCCGTGCTCTGCAACAAGAGAAGCCACTGCAATGAGAAGCCCACACACGGCAACAAGAAGTAGCACCCGCTCACCGCAACTAGAGAAAGCCCTCGTGTAGCAATGAAGACCTGACACAGCCAAATAAATAAATAAATAAATAAAAATAGGGCTTCCCTGGTGGCGCAGTGGTTGAGAATCTGCCTGCCAATGCAGCGGACATGGGTTCGAACCCTGGTCTGGGAAGATCCCATATGCTGCGGAGCAACTAGGCCCGTGAGCCACAACTACTGAGCCTGCGCGTCTGGAGCCTGTGCTCCACAACAAGAGAGGCCGCAATAGTGAGAGGCCTGCGCACCGCGATGAAGAGTGGCCCCCGCTCGCCGCAACTAGAGAAACCCTCGCACAGAAACGAAGACCCAACACAGCCAAAAATAAATAAATAAATTAAAATAAATAAATAATTAAATAAATAATAAATAAATAAAAAGCATAAGACTCTCATCTGTTTTAGAGTGAAGTCCTCACTGGAAGTTGCTCCGGCTGTCCCTCCGGTTGTCCACTACCCCCACCTCTAAACACCAGCCTTGTTACCTACAGCTTCCATCGTTCTATCACTTAGCTTGGAATTCCAAACAATTAAGGAGAAGGAATTCGATGAGGAAATGTGAATTAGCATCAGCTCCTACACAGTGCACTCAAGAACGATGTCTGATTTTAGGATGAACAGCATTGGTAAACAAGCACATGACATACTGAGGTGTCAAAACAAAGGTCACTTATGTTGGGACTCAGCAGTGTAAGTTACTTACGTTTGACCTTTATCTCTGTCTCTGTAATTAGGACGATTTGTCATTATGATGTGTGAGTGAGTGAATGAGTAAGAGTGTGCATGTGTGTGTTTGTGTGTGAGGGGATGTCAGAGACAGAGATACAGAGGGGGAAAGAAGAGGAGCTAGACAGTAAGTTGACTATAATAAAAAGTACCATTTCTGTACTTGAACTGACAGGGCGATTAGACACTGGAAGAGGAAACCGAGGGAGCTCATAAACTTTCCGTTCTTGGAAATCTTCACAAAGAAGCAAGACACGCTTATTCAGGAACAAACTTCTTGGATGCAAGATATAGGACAAGGTAAATTTTCAACATCCTTTCCAGATTTGTAATACTTATATTAAAACAAATTAAACACTGTACTAAGTAAGCAAGTGACGTTTAAATTCACAGAAATTATATAAGGGGCCACCTACCCCAGTCAAGTCATAGATGAATATTTCAAAATAGGATAATTTAAAAAACATTTACATTTGGTCTTTGAAAGTATAATAAAACTTGTGGATTGTATGATTTGCTATCTTATTTTAGCTTAAGGCTGAAATTAAAATTTGAGTCCTACAGCACATGCTGGTGTGTGTAGGGAGAAGTGCTAGGGAGCTTAGTTTAGGATTTTAACATGGGCCACACATATATGCAAAATGCTTATAATACAGAGACAGACACACACTCAGGTAACTAAGATGAACCTCTAGTTCCCAGTCACTTGGTACTAAATTAAGCACTTACTCTAAAGATGCCAATCCAATCCTTTCGACGGGGAATGAAATGCTGGGTGAGGGTGTAATAGCATGTGATGTCCCCTCCAGGGACGTAGAACTTCTCCACACTGTTAAAGATGACCTGAGAGAAATGACAGTGGTCCAGCAAGACAGCTGATGTGGGGGGATCTTCTACTGTCTCTTCCATGGTAGGGGTCCTGTTATGAGATATGGGATAGAATAAGGCTCAAAAAGGGTTGTCTGAAATGCTGGAAATTTCTGGGCTCTCACCCAGGAAACATTCAGTTCGGGGCAAGTCAGTTAAAGCAAAAGCCTGACAAGTATTGAGATCACACAACTTGCTTTCGGTTTCACTATGAGCCACTTTGCATTCATAACTTCCTGTGCTATAAGAATTTTCTGAGTCTCTGTGACCTCTTCACCACAGGCACCACCACCCTCACATACCCTTGTTCTCTGCTCACATCTAGTTTGCTCCCCTTCCTCTAAATGCCTTAAGTAAGGCAGCCTAGAGGTTCCTGAGCTGGGAACTGTTAAGACTTAGATTCTAGATTTTTCATTCCAACAAGCCCTATGACTTTTGGAATGTCAATTTCTCTAGATTTCAGCTTCTCTATTCAATTTCATTTATCCTGTAATTATCGGGTCCTTCTATACATTAAGGCACTCTGCTAGGAGCTGGGGATGGGTGCAGAAAGAAAGATAGGGATGAGAGAAGGAGATTATTTGACATGCAGTGGTGACGAGCATGGGTTCAGAAATCAAAATGTTGGAGTTCAAATTCCAGCTTCATCACCTATTAAACGCATGCCCTTGGGTAATTTACTTAACTGGACTCTGTGCATGGTTCCTCATCTGTAAAATGGGGCTAATAACATCTACCTCATTCTTTTTTTTGTGAGCATTAATTGAAACACAGGCATACCTCGGAGACATTGCAAGTTCAGTTCTAGACCATCTCAATAAAGCACATACCTCAATAAAGCAAGTCACACAGTTGTTTTGGTTTCCCAGTGCATATGAAAGTTATGTTTACACTATACTGTAGTCTATTAAGTGTGCAGTAGCATTATGTCTAAAAAAATGTACATACGTTAATTGAAAAATAATTTATTGCTAAAAAATGCCAAAGACTTCCAAAAGTAACATCAAAGACCACTGATAACAGAGCACCGTAACAAATATAATAATAATGAAAAAGTCTGAAATATTGTGAGAACTATCAAAATGTGACACAGAGACATTTAGTGAGCAAATGCAGTTAGAAAAATGGCGCCAACAGACTTGCTCAAGGTAGGGTTGCCACAAACTTTCAATTTTGTAAAAAAAAATAGTATCTGTGGGCTTCCCTGGTGGCGCAGAGGTTGAGAGTCCGCCTGCTGATGCACGGGACATGGGGTCGTGCCCCGGTCCGGGAAGATCCCACATGCCGCGAAGCGGCTGGGCCCGTGAGCCATGGCCGCTGAGCCTGCGCGTCCGGAGCCTATGCTCTGCAACGGGAGAGGCCACAACAGTGAGAGGCCCGCGTACCGCAAAAAAAAAAAAAAGAAAAAATAGTATCTGTGAAGCAGATAGGTATGCCTACAATGTGCAGTGTCTAGTCCTTAAATCAGTACCTGCCATAGAGTAGGCAATTCACACAAAGTAAAGGCTGAGTGACAGAATAAAGCACGTGCACAAAGTCTGGATAAAGAGAGGGTTTTACAGATGTTAGTGACTATTACGTTTGTGTTTCTTTTCTTTTCCGTCAGTCTTTGCCCTCAAAAGAGTCCCAATCCGATATGGAGGTTAGATGAGAATTTAAGTGACTGCCAAATAAGTGCAAAATGCTCTTGGGTTCAAAAGAGAGAGAAGTGAAACTGGTTAGGAAAATGAAGAAAAGCTTCGAGGAGTGAGTAGAATCCTAGATAAGCCCTCGAGGAAGATTAGAATTCTGACAAATGTGTTTGGGGGTGAGGAAATTCCAGATGAACGAAGCAGCATGCATAAAAGCAAAGAAACAGAAAAATGCAGCCCATGGAGGACAGCAAGCAAGTTTGGATTCCTATCTATAAAATGGGGCTAGTAAGCTGTATTTCACCTTTCTAGGTCATAGTACAGATAAAATGTGATCAAGGATGGGAACTATTGGGGAGATAAAAACAACACACAAAAGAAAACAAAGTCTTTTGAATTGTCGGGACCTCAAAAGCCACATGCCTGTCTTCTAAATGCATTTAGTGAGTCTATGTTTCTCAACCCAGAGTTCTACTGGGAAATGAAAACAATACTGCAGCTCCACACAGCAGATGCAGAAAGGGCTGGACATTTGCAAACACTACTACATGGCATCTTACAAATTCAGCTGTTAGAACGTGTTGGAAGATTGTACACACACACACACAGACACACACACAGACACACACACACACCCCCCTTAAAAAAAGAGTAAGTACAATAACCAGAAAAACACAGTAGCTCTTCTAGCTCTGCCCCACCCCACTTATTTCCTGGTTTTATTTTGAACTCTAAGCTAACAGGCCTCCTCTTCCAGCTCCCCCAGAAGTCAATTTTTTCACAGAGAAGGTAAGAGAACTTTGAGGCACTGAACTGTCTGTTCTCGAGACTGAGCTAAGGAACTAAGAAATGTACTAGCTTTCTGGTTTGTGACACAGTTTGGCCACATCCTCAACCTCAAACCTCAGATCAGTTTTTCTAAGGAAGAAAGAGGTCACATTCCAGTCTAGGCCAGTACTTGTTCCTCATGATAAGCTGTTGACTACTGATCTGTTGGATGCTGTGGGAGGTTGGGCAGGGAGATTTCTCAGCTCGCAGACCCCCTGTCTTTCCTAGTGGTCTTCAGTCACACTGAGGCCAGCATAGCCCCTGTGTCCTAAGCCTGGAGCACCATTTATCTGAGCATGTGACTTAATCTGTCCTTTACTGTGGATCATGAGAACACTCAGGAAAGAGTGAATTCGGGGCCTGTCTCTCAATTAGCCTAAATACCATCATACTCCCTGTTCTTTTCCTTCATAACACTATCACCACTACATACACAACAGAACACCTAGCCCATAGCAATCACTTATTGCTATGTACTCATAGTACTTACTCACTGAATAAATGAATGAATAAGATACATATGCAATTCATCAAAAAGTGAAAGGAAGCGGCTTTGTAGGTAAACAATGCTGTGAATGATGGAGGGGCTGATTATTGTCTTTAGCCCCGCTCTTAACTTGTTGGGTACCTTTGGAGAAGCTGTTTCTCAGCTTTCTCTTTTCTAAAATAGGGTGAGGCGGGAGTTCCCTGGTGGCCTAGTGGTTAGGATTCTGGGCTTTCACTGCTGTGGTTCGGGTTCAACCGCTGGTTGGGGAACTGAGATCCTGACAGAATCTCACTGAAGAAAGGACAGCATACACACACAAAATGACATGAAAGAGCTCATATTCTGAGGCCTGAGTGCACAGCCAATGGAACCTTCATCTCTTGTCATTCATCTGAAAACCTAACATCTGTCTGGAAAAGTCAACAGCCTTGGTTCCTTGCTTATCAAAAATATAAGAGACTCCATGAAGTTTTCCATTTCAGAGACCTCATTACATTCCCAGAAGGACTCAGGGGACACCCAATGGCACTCCGGGTGTTTGGAACTCAATCATTCTTGAAATAAAAAACTCTTCTGCCAAGACTGCAGAAGGGTTTGAGGAGGTAGAGTGAAGAAAAATAGTGGCTTTTCTGCTTCTTACCAAAGCCGACGACTTTTAGAAAAGGCCATGGGTAAACCTAGAGCATAACCATGTCAATCTACACTGGGTCAGTGAGGAGGTACCTCATTCAACTTTTCCTGGAAGGAAGCTATCTACTGATTTTTAAGGTCAGTGATCCTTAAAGCTTATCCTCCCTCCCAGCGATAAAATTCCCTGGGAGAAATGGGCTCCAACAACGGCTTGGGAAATTGTCTTTCTGACAAAGCAGTCTAGAAATGACTGTTTGTGGCGGGGGTGGGCAGGAAGGATGCGGAAGGAAAATTAGAATGATTTAAGCATCAGCTCCCCTCTTTTAACCACTCTTCCCACTATAGAACCTGTCCACCATCCACTTCTAATTCTGGCAATATCCACAGAGACAAGAAGAGAGAAGAAATACAAAAAGAGCAAATGTTAAATTTAGAAACCTAGAGTCATTAAAAAGCAGTGGGATGAATTAGGCTCCCTAGAAGTCATGGAATGGTATTCCACTTAATTCCTTACTCCTACCCTCAAATCAAAGACTGGCCATATAACGAGTGACCAGGGAAAACAAATAGAAAATTTTAAAAACAAACCATCAGGGCTTCCCTGGTGGCGCAGTGGTTGAGAGTCCGCCTTCCGATGCGGGGGACGCGGGTTCGTGCCCCGGTCCGGGAAGATCCCACATGCCGCGGAGCGGCTGGACCCGTGAGCCATGGCCGCCGAGCCTGCGCGTCCGGAGCCTGTGCTCCGCAACGGGAGAGGCCACAACAATGAGAGGCCCGCGTACCGCAAAAAAAACCAAAACCAAAAACAGAAAACAAACCATCAAACGTGGGAAAATAATGCAGAGATTCCACAAACTGTCAGAGGCACTTTAGTTGGACTCTGACACAGTTGCTACTTTTTCTTTTTTTTCAGCTCAGTTTCCAAAATGATTAGGGTCCTCAGAGGAGGCAGGCAATAATAGGCAATATATCTTAAAATGAGTCTCCCGAACTGGCTCCTGGCTTCTAAGAAAACCTGACACATTTTCATCTAATGAGCTTCTCAAGCCTAATACAGTACTCCCAGGACTGTTCCATGAGGGCATAGATTCTCCTATATTCTCCTGAAGGAACAAGAAGCCAGTTCTACTCCTGCTCTTTCTTGAATCTGTAAACTACGCTGATACGCTTTTTAGCAGAATAATTGAAAAATGTTAAGCTTTCTGTCTTTTTTTTTTTTTAAGCTTTCTGGTTTAGGTTCTAACAGTGCAAATATTCAACCAAATCAATTCACCAATTTTCCTAAAGCTTTTTCCTCATGTGTGCTGAACCACAAAGAATAACCTTATAAAACGACAGCAACAAAAACTAAAATTCTAGCACAAAGAATGCCCAACATTTTTACATTCGCCTTTTATACCAGTGGGCACATGTTTCAAGAGAAGTGAAGACTATAGATTATAAGTTTCTCTGGATCAGTTCACAGAAGGAAACCAAATGAATCCACAGCCGAGAGAGAAATGCCAATCAGTTCTTCATTTGGGAATAGTAAAAACAAAAATAAGTAAAAACTAAACACACATTCAACCTAATCCCTTCATCCTTCTGCTTACTTAAGTTTCTAAACTACTAGCAATTAGCAAAATGGACAAACTGATTTGAGTTCCACTCCCCCTGGCCCTGGAATAGATGCTTCCACAAAACTACCCTTTAGAGAACACTGACAATAGATATTATGGGTGTGTAGATGGCCCTGAGATGGGGAGCAAAAGCACAGACACATAGTCACTGGTCCTCAAATTATGAGAGCCACTTGCTCTAATCCGAATTTTCCAAGTTCATTCCAGTTCCTTACCTAAAATCTTTCTAGTGCCTTAAGTAAATTTTGTACCCCCAGGAGACTTTTAATACCTAATTCAGTAACAACTGTTTGGATTAGCTGCCCGGCTTATTCTAAGCAGCCTTCATCCCACATACCACAACACCACAGTGCCAACAGTACTAGGGAAGAACAGAAAAACTGTTCTGGGCAACCAGGAGAAACTGCGAAAAGCTCCAAGCTGTGGACTAAATCTCCATTTTATTCCATTTTACTTTACTGAGATTTTATACTTTTTCTGTGAAAAGGGTGATTCTGCTAACCCTTGAAGTGACCTGGGTAGTGACAGTGTTTGAAGTGTAATAGAAAGGGGACTAAGCTAGGAGCCAAGGCACCTGGGTTCCTGTCTTAGTTCTGCCACTAACTAGCTCTGAGATCTTGGCCAAGTCACATTACCTCTTTTTAGGCCTCAGTTTCCTCATCCGTAAAACACACGGATCAGGCAAGAAAATCTCTAAGGAACTTTCCAGCTATAATGATGATCCCAAGTGAAGGAAAAAGGAAATGAAAGAGTTTAACTGTCTTTTCATCTAAGAAAATGAGGAAGCATGGTATTATATTAATAAGCACAGTCAAAAATTTTAAAGAGCCCTATTTGTACTATCTGACTCCAAAGACCACATGACTTGTGTTACGTAACTCTTACTACCTTTCTTAGGGTCCTTCCCACTCCACAGCTGTCATTTCTGCAAAAGGGTAGAGTTTCAAATAGAGGCCCTCTGAAAGTATCGGTGAAAGTCACTCACCTGGATATTCCTTAATCATGTGCTCTACACAGTCTACAAAGACCTATTGTATTAAAAGTCTTTTGCTTTTAACAGTTTTTGCAATAGTGGAGATGTTATAATACATAGCTTTTGTATTATTCTACTCAGCTCCAACCATGGCCACTTGTTGGCTTACATCAGAAGCAAAGAATCCAAGTGATAGAAAAAAGTTTAAATGTCCAGGAGGGGTTGAAATCATAATAAATTAGAGTGGGAACATTAGCCCCAAACTAAATTGGGGGTGGGGGAAGATGGGGGGGGATGGTGGGGAGGGAGGGGCCACCGGAGATCAACGGTAAAGAAGCAGGTCACCGCACCCCAAGTGCTCTTTCTTCTCGGTCGTCTAGAACATCTCCTCCAATTACAAACGGCCTCAACTGAAGGAAGGGGGCTTCAGGGATCAAGACGGGGAAATTGAGGCCCATAACTTGCCTAGGGTGACTGGGCAAGGTCCGCCCTCGGCCACAGCCACCAATGACGTCAAGCACGGGGATTAAGGAACCAACACGACCTCGGCCAGAGAGGCGGGGGCATGACGTCGTGACTTCAAGACCCTCACTCGGGTCAGAGGATTCCTTCTGCCCCAGGAGCCGCCCACCCGGCCCCGGGCACTGAATCCCTACCCTCCTCGGGGAAAAAACTGCCCTCAACCCTCCAAGGCCGCGGAGGGGCTCCAGGGGCCCCATGACGCCACTCTCACGGTCACCCTAGAAGGATGGAAGGAGGTGAAAACCGAAACCAGCCGCACCACTGCCCGCCCATGGCCCTTTCTCAGGACTGGATGTGTGAAGTCGGGGAACCCGAGGGCCCAACTGTCCCTAATTGCCCACCTTCACTCCAGGGACTCACCAGGGGCTACAGCCAGCGGCGGCGCCACAGCGACAGGGCGGGGAAAGAGACAGGGGCGGGGCTGAAAACCCAGGGCAGAGCGGTCCCGTCTGACCCCGCCCGCTACGTCGTAACGGTCAGCAAGCCCCGCCCTCACCGCGGTGCTTTTGGGGACTTGTAGTGTTTAGGTGACTGGGCCCCAGGGTTGCTCCGCAGCCCTGTATGGTTTTCCCCAGTCTGGAGCAAAGATCACATTCCAAGGAGCCTACTTCTTTCCCTAGAAAGAGCCATTTACCTTCCTTTAAAAAAATTTTTTTTTTCTTTTAGACCTGAGTGCAAGCTCCACACATTTGAAGGACCATTCAGAAGTCATCTTCATTTTTCTCCTGCTCCACGTAATACTTCACTAAGAGTCTTATAGATGAGAATCTCTTTGTCATTTAATCATGCCTCCCACTTGCCCCTAAAGGAGACCCAGCAACCCCCCTGGGTAGCCCAGTTTGTGTTTCATCATTACCCCTCCAGAAAGAAAGAATTCTTTAGTGTTAACTCTGTTAATGTAGTGCTCTTCCTAATCGGAGTAAGAATAAACTCAGCAAGAATCCTGCTAAGTCAGTTTAGAGAAAATTCCCCATCCTTTATATCTGATCAAACCCTGACCTGCCTTCAGCAAGAATCCTGTAAGTAGGTTTAGCAACAATTCCCTCACCCTTGATGTCTCCTCTTAGTAATTTTCTATCCACTTGTCCTTATTGTATTTGGAGTTGAGTGCAATCTCTCTCCCCAATTGCAGTAGTCCTGGTTAAAGTCTCTTTTACTGTTTTATCAAGTGTCAGGATAATTATTTCTTTTTTAAAAAAATTATTTATTTTTATTTTTGGCTGCATTGGGTCTTCATTGCTGCACACGGGCTTTCTCTAGTTGCAGCGAGTGGCGGCTACTCTTTGTTGCAGTGCGCAGGCTTCTCATTGTGGTGGCTTCCCTTGTTGCGGAGCACGGGCTCTAGGCGCAGGATTCAGTAGTTGTAGTACTCGGGCTCAGTAGTTGTGGCTCGCGGGCTCTAGAGCACAGGCTCAGTAGTTGTGGTGCATGGGCTTAGTTGTTCCGTGGCATGTGGGATCTTCCCAGACCAGAGCTTGAAGCCGTGTCCTCTGCATTGGCAGGCATATTCTTTTTTTTTTTTAATTAATTAATTTATTTGTGACTATGTTGGGTCTTTGTTGCTGCATGCAGGCTTTCTCTAGTTGCAGCAAGTGGGGGCTATTCTTCATTGCAGTGTGCAGGCTTCTCATTGCGGAGGCTTCTCTTGTTGCAGACCATGGGCTCTAGAGCACAGGCTCAGTAGTTGTGGCGCATGGGCTTAGTTGCTCCACAGCATGTGGGATCTTCCCAGATCAGGGCTTGAACCCGTGTCGCCTTCATTGCCATGCAGATTCTTAACCACTGCGCCACCAGGGAAGCCCTGGCAGGCGTATTCTTAACCACTGTGCCACCAGGGAAGCCCAGGATAATTATTTCTTAACACTGAACATGCTGTCTATGGAAGGTTAAATTCAGAAGTGCCCCTTCTCCAAGGAGTAGCATCTGTCTAAATCTGGAGAGAAAGTTTTCCATGTCATCTAACCAGGGATTTATGCCCCTGAAGCCACTTGAGGTTTCAGGCAGGAGAATGAGCATTCTTAATCCTGCCTTCTCACAAGACTGGTGGCACTCAACTGAGATGAAAAGATGGTGGGAAATGATGAGTAAACCTGGGAGTGGGGTTTCTACTGAAAGTTCAGATCACCTTCTGAGTTACCAAAATAATACTCTTCCCTTTAAAACTCTATCTACAGGGGTGACCTTAGAATCTTGGATATATTTCCATTAATTCTACTTATTAGCTTTCTTAAAAGCACTGAGAACTGACACCTCCTACACACACACAGCTTACTGTCTATGTTAATATGACAACTATTAACACTCTTGCCTGGAAGTTAAAAATGCAAATAAATCCATTGTTCATTTTAAGAACTTCCTAAAAGAACCATCAGCTTTTCAATAGGAAGTATCACTTGACAATTCTGTACACTCCAAGACTCTTAGAACCGCTGGTCTCAAAATCCTTGCTGTGCCCTCCAGTCCTAAAGTATTATATCATGACCCTTGCCCAATTCTAATCAAATCCTGCGCCCCCCGCACCTGCACTGAAAGATTCCCGCCCCCCCCACCCCGCCTCCAACCAATCTTCAAATTCTCAATAAATACTACTACTTTGTCCTGCCACCTGTCGGCCACTATTACAACTCTGTCAAGATACTAGTCTTCCTTACTGCAGTAAGAATAAACTCACTTTTGTCTTATCAATAGGTTGTTTTGTTGATAGCTTGGAGAGCTAAATTTGACAGCACAGAATAATAAAAAAAAAGGTTAATTAGTCTGATTTACTTATTTCCAATAGAAGTGTCAAGGGAAGCCTGCAAGTACAACCCTTTATAACTGAATATTGAAGAAATGGGAATTTACATTCAGACCTACAGAGAAAATCTTCCACTTTTATCTTCAACTTCCAGGTATGGAGTCGAACAAAGACTGGGGATTGGGGTAATTTGTCTGTGCCTGACACAGTGGGTTATCTCATTTAATTCTTATAAGAGAAGCACTTTTATTATCCCCATTTTACAGATGATAAAATTGAGGCTTAGAGAAATAAAGTTATTTGCCCAAGCTCACACAGCTAGTAAGCGCCATTAGAAGGCTTTGAACCCAGCATTCTGACTCAAGTGTACTCTTAATCACTATACTCGCTATACTTTTCATGAGAGTTCAGTAATCCATAAGGGGCGAAAAACACATAAATGAGTTTAATACCACGATATTGGCTTTAGAAGAGGAATTGATGTGGTGCTAAGATAGAAGAGAATTAATTTTTCCTAGGGGCGAGAAGGAAGGTTTCATAGAAGAGGTGTTAAAGAAAAAATTATTCTGAAGCCTGTTAAATGGTAAGGAAGACTTTATTCAGAACTGTTGCAATAGGAACATTAAAACAGGGGAGAGAGATTGTGCTCAGCTCCAAATACAATAAGGACAAGTAGGAATTTATAGCCATTAAGAGAGTGAGGGGGGTCAGTAGATGAAAAATTACCAAGAGGACACACCAAGGGTAGTGGGGATTCTTGCTAAACTGACTAAGTAGGATTTTTGCTGAGGGCAAGCTAGGGATGGATCAGATCTCAGGGGTGGAGGATTCCCTCTAAATTGACTTAGGATTTTTGCTAAAACTGGACTTGGCAAGGATTAGACACAGAAGCCAAAAGTTGAGACCTAGTTGAGAAAAGTGCTCAGAGGCACCTAACTGGAGTTTGGTCAAAGAGACAGTCTTTGTCAGACGCTTGATTTATTTGAATAACAAACGTGGCAGGCAGAAAAAGTGATGGGAGAGAAATCTGAGATGGAGGGAGGGAGTGGTCATCTTCAGTGGTGCAGTCCTGTAGAATTCTCTGCGATGATGGAAATGTTCGCTACTTGCACTATCTGATCCAGTAGCCACTTGCCACGTGTGGGTATCGAACACTTGAAATGTGGCTATTACAACTGGAAACTGGATTTTTTCTTTTAATGTAAATTTAACTAGGTCTACGTGATCATTGTCCTGGCTAGTGCAGACCTGCAGCATCTGGGTGGCAGGGGTGTGGACTTCGGGAAGGAGAAGGCGCCCAAGTAGCTGCTGCTACTTTCACCTTTGCCCTCAGCTCCGGCCCTGCCCAGTCCTGCACAGTAGCAATGGCTCCTCTGGCCTTTGGACTCTCGACTCCATGGAAAAGGAAGGTGAGAGGAATTTTTATCCCTGAAGCTTGCTGTCTCTGTAACCATTTAGAGACTCTGCAATTTGATGACTTACAAAGCAGAGATAGCTTGTATGCCCAGGTTTGAGAAAGAGAAGGAATGAGTAATCAATGGGAAGAAGGAGACTATTAATTAGGTCAAGTGTGGTATTTTATAAACTTCAGAAGAAAGAGGAACCAGGGACTTCCCTGGTGGTGCAGCCTGGGTTTGATCCCTGGTCAGGGAACTAGATCCCACATGCATGCTGCAACTAAGAGTTTGCATGTCACAACTAAGGAGCCCACATGCCGCAACTAAGACCGGGCGCAAACAGATAAATAAATAAAATTAAAAAAAAAAAAGAGAGACAGAAACAGGAACCAGGTATGCCTCAAATTAACCATGCGTTTCTAAAATGTTCTGGCAAATCAAATCCCCTACTAAGCACTTCAGGGGGTGTTAATATTTAAAGGTGCTTTGGAATGTCCTGTTAAAAATTTGGCAATAAAGATGTTAAAAAAAAATTGTGGAGGGATATATTTGTTTTTTAAAATTACTTTTTTTTTTTTTTTTTTGGCGGTACGCGGGCCTCTCACTGTTGTGGCCTCTCCCGTTGCGGAGCACAGGCTCCGGACGCGCAGGCTCAGCGGCCATGGCTCACAGGCCCAGCCGCTCCACGGCATGTGGGATCTTCCCGGACCGGGGCACGAACCCGTGTCCCCTGCATCGGCAGGCGGACTCTCAACCACTGCGCCACTTTAAATAAACTAAAAAAAAAAATTCCATAATCCCACCCATGTTTTTAAGACTGCCATCTGTAGAGAAAAATGTGTGTGTTGCACACCCTTCCTTTAATTAGCTGATTCAAATTGATTTCACGGGAATTATTTCACAATTCTGTAAATTTTAAGTAATTTGTGGACGAGTAATTTCTGACTTGTCTGACAGAGGCTTGATTGTTTTCCCTCCTTTCCTTGTGGAAAAAAATCAGTTTTACCTCTGCTTGCAATTCCTTTCAATATATATTTTTTAAGTATTTATTTATTTATTTATTTGGTTGCATTGGGTCTTAGTTGCGGCGCACGGGCTCTTCGTTGCGGCGTGTGGGCTTCTCTCTAGTTGTGGCGTGCAGGCTTAGTTGCCCAGCGCGTGTGGGATCTTAGTTCCCCGACCAGGGATTGAACCTGCATCCCCTGCAGTGGAAGGCAGATTCTTAACCACTGGACCATCAGGGAAGTCCCTCCTTTCAATATTCTAATGGAAGAAATTTTCACATATTGTGGTATGGGGAAATCATTCTGGCTTGTAGATGATTGAACTTGAATTTTATGCTAACTAAAACAGCCTGTTTGTGGCCTATCGAACATATATTATACATCTGTTTTAGTCATCAAAGAAAAGGTTATATTGACCCGAAGTAAAAAATGTCCATGTTAAAAATAAAAAGTAAACGTCTCCCTTCCTGGGACACCAATGCTGGAACTCCTTTGATGATAAGACTCCCTTCCCAGGTGTCAAGGCCATACTGCTTGCTGTGTATGTGCTGATCTGTTTTTTTTTTTTTTTTTAAACCTTGAAGGAATGTATCCCTGACTTTTTTGATGTTCTTTGTTCTGACAAGATATAAAACTGTGTTGAAAACCATGCTTCTCCAGAACAGTTCCTCAGAGATATCTGAGGGGCTGTGTCCTATGCTATAGTCCTCAGTTTGGCTGAACTACAACTCCTTTCTATTCCTATTATAGTTTGGTTATTAATTATTTACATCGACAATGCTTGGAGTTCTTGACAGGATATCAGAAAAACTGGCCTGAGGTCACGTGGATGTTACTTTGTGCTGGTGCTTGGTACCAAGCCCCCTGAGGAGACTCCCACCCTCCACCCCTGCTTCACAGCACTCTTCAGATGCTTTGGTGAGTTTTTCCTGATATCTGGATATCCTTTTATTAAGTAATGGTCCGTCACTTTTATTTGAGCTGTTATCTTAAGATTCGTAGTCTTAAGGGGGTAACAGTTCATTTTCTAGGTGAAAGTAACCTAGGGAGAATTCCTAGACAAAAGGACCTAGGGGGAAATTCCTAGGCAAGGACCTAGGGAGAATTTCTAGGCAAGGGACCTAGAAAGAACTTTGGAGTGAACTAGGTCAGCTGACCTTTTTTAAAAAACGTAGCTTAAAATTGGAAAGATGTGTACTTTATAGTAAAATTAAACTTTTTTAAAAAAGTGGGAGGGCTTCCCTGGTGGCGCAGTGGTTGAGAGTCCACCTGCTGATGCAGGGGACACGGGTTCATGCCCCAGTCCGGGAAGATCCCACATGCCGCGGAGCGGCTGGGCCCATGAGCCATGGCCACTGAGCCTGCGCGTCCAGAGCCTGTGCTCCGCAGCGGGAGAGGCCACAACAGTGAGAGAACTGTGTACCGCAAAAAAAAAAAAAAAAAAAAAAGTGGGAAACTATGCTTCTAAAGCCTATCAGCTCCCAGACAGACAGCGACCCACTGGAACTGTTGGCTTCATGTACAATTACGGAGCCAATACTTGCAAGTACTTATCTAACCCTAAAATGGCCAGGATGGAGCTCTTTTGACATTCCAGAACTGCTTTTTGCATGTGCAGTTAAAGAAATCTGGCTTGATAAAACATGTTTTCAAAATTCTTACCCTGAGAGAACAAAAGTACTCCTAGGAGAAAACTTGAAGTTATAACTCTTATCATGTCCTTGAAATGCAAACACAGACCACATTGCCTGAGACTACAGCCTTGGCTCAATTACTAGAAACTAAAATTGAAAACAAAAGGCAGGTGGGGGAAAGGAAGGAGAGAGGCCTTTTAAACTCAAGCAAGAAAACTATGAGATCTCTGTGTGTGTCTATCTGGATATACGTGTGTCTTGTGTGTGTGTTATAAATATGATGTTTCTACCTCCAGATGATATTATCAAAATTAATTTGTAAAAGAGCTCTATTTAATTGACTTAAAAGTAAGCACTTACAAATCAAATATTTCTACATGTAATGAAAAACTAACCCCAATTTTTAAAGGATCACATGATCTAAGATTAATCTTTAATGAATGAAAACAAGTTTAAGTTATTGGTTTTATTAATACAGGCATGTCTTCGGAGTCATCAACATTAAGTATAATACTTTTAATGTGCCTGGGTTTACTGAAAGTCAATAAACTTATGTTATCTCTGTTATAAAACTTGTCAACAAGAAAATTAACTTGATATGATAATATTTTCGTAAGTAATAAAATAGAGACAAATAGGATAAGAGTTTTTAGGTGATTAAGGATAATTACATTTTTTAAAATTAATTAATTAATTTTAAATTTTTATTTATTTATTTTTGGCTGCATTGGGTCTTTGTTGCTGCTCGTGAGGTTTCTCTAGTTGTGGCAAGCAGAGGCTACTCTTTTTTTTTTTTTTTTTTTTTTTGAGGCTACTCTTTGTTGCAGTGGACAGCCTTCTCATTGCAGTGGCTTCTCTTGTTGCAGAGATCAGGCTCTAGACACACAGGCTTCAGTAGTTGTGGCATGCAGGCTCAGTAGTTGAGGCACACGGGCTTAGTTGCTCCATGGCATGTGGGATCTTCCTGGATCAGGGCTCAAACACGTGTCCCTTGCATTGGCAGGCGGATTCTTAACCACTGTGCCACCAGGGAAGTCCCGAGAATAATTACATTTTACGGTATGTCTATTTTTTTTTTTGGCCACACCACGCTGTTTGTAGGATCTCAGTTCCCTGATCAGGTCACAGCAGTGAAAGCCCAGAATCCTAACCACTAGACCACCAGGGATCTCCCTGGTATGTCTACTTAAAAATAGGTTCTCCAGATTTTGGGGTTTTGCTAAATTAATTTAAATAATGGAACTCATTGAATACTCAGATCATTTCCAATTAAGATAAAATACTAAAACATTAATTGCTAAGCAAGTCTAAGTTTACCTACTTTGTCTTCTTAGATGTTTGGGTTTATTGGAAGAGAAAATGTATGTTTCTAGAGGTTTGGAAATATATTCATAAGTTCACCAATCAGGAAATGTTGGTATGACAAACAGTTCACAGTGGCTTGCTTCTTGGTTTCTTAATCTAGCAACTAAGGTTTTTTAAGGGCTAAAAATTATAATACATATGTAATTAAAGCTACTAGAAATAATATGGGAAACGTTTCAGTATACAAGGAAAATAGGTGTGTGTTTTAAGTAAAAGAAGGTATGAGGAGGGACTTCCCTGGTTGCACAGTGGTTAAGAATCCAGCTGCCAATGCAGGGAACATGGGTTCGATCCCTGGTCCGGGAAGATCCCACATGCCATGAAGCCACCAAGTTTGTGTGCTACAATTACTGAGACCACGTGCTCCAACTACTGACGCCCGCGTGCGTACAGCCCATGCTCTGCAACAAGAGAAGCCACCACAATGAGAAGCCCGCGCACCTCAATGAAGAGTAGCCCCTGCTCGCTGCAACTAGAGAAAGCCTGCGTGCAAAAACAAAGACCCAATGCAGCCAGAAAAAAATGGTATGAGGAATGGAAATGAATTTTGTTAAGGGAAAAGAAAGTAATTTTGTCCTAAAGTGTCTCAAAGGGAGATATTAAACTAATTGGGCTTATTTGTTATGTTAAATTACATGGGAAGCATTGTCAAATAAAAGGTAACATTAAGCCTCCTTTATGTTATGCCTATATAAATATATATTATAAACGTTCCAGAAATTATGTGAAATTCCTGGAAGTCTTTTTTTTTTTGGCTGCTTCAGGTCTTAGTTGTGGCATGTGGGGTCTTTGTTGTGGTGCGGGGGCTTCTCTCTAGTTGTGGTGTGTGGGTTTTCTCTCTCTAGTTGTGGCATGTGGGCTCCAGGGAGCGTTGGCTTTGTAGTTTGCAGCACGTGGGCTCTCTTGTTGAGGCGCACAAGCTCAGTAGTTGTGGCTGGCAGGCTTAGTTGCCCTGTGGCATGTGGGATCTTAGTATCCTGACCGGGGATCGAACCTGTGTCCCCTGCATTGGAAGGTGGATTCTTTACCACTGGACCACCAGCGAAGTCCCTCCTGGAAGTCTTATATGTCCTCACATAAAAATGTCATTAGTCATCAAAATTGAGGTTCACACTAAAGGGACTGAACCGAAGTATTAGAGAAATGCTCTAGCTGACTTTCATACAAAGGCAACAACAACAGAATCTGTAAAGGTTATGGCACGTGTAGATAAAGTCCATTCTGCTTTTTCAAAAATGAACCCCTTGCTGTCAGACTTTTGCCATCTTGATGTCTTTGTAACATGACAACAGTCTGCTCCCAAATCAGAGAAATTAAGATGGGTAAACAATAGCTGTAAATTAAACAGTTGGGGCTGCTATGGGAAACCCAATACAGCTGCTTGGCTCTTCCTGGCTCCCTGGCAACCCCCTTTTTGTTTGATGGGTTAAAGCCTTCCCTTGCTGCAAAGCTGACACCCTCCCAAGGACAAAGAAACTGTTAGAAAATGTATTTTCCATGTGGGGTATGCTTTCCACAGTCTCCAGTGATCAAGGCACCCACTTCACTGGGCAAATCATAGGAGTCTTCTTTTTATCTTTTATTTTTAAAAATAAAAATTTTTTATTTTTTATTTTATTTTTTATTTTTTGACCATGCCACATGGCATGCGGGATCTTAGTTCCCCAACTGGGCATCGAACCTGTGCCCCCTGCAGTGGAAGCACAGAGTCCTAACCACTGGACCTCTAGGGAATTCCCAATCATAGGAATCTTAAAAAAAACCTTACAAACTTCTTAAAATGATTACTGTCACCATCATCCTCAATCACTAGGTATGGTCAACAAAACTAAAGGAAAAACTAAACTCAAGCAGAACAAAAATCAACTACATGGGATTTGACTAATTGGTAAATGTGATTATGATTTTTGTGACTTTTTATCTGAAATACCACTGGCTTTTGGGCTTCCCTGGTGGCGCAGTGGTTGAGAGTCCGCCTGCCGATGCAGGGGACACGGGTTCGTGCCCCGGTCCGGGAAGATCCCACATGCCGCGGAGCGGCTGGGCTCGTGAGCCATGGCCGCTGAGCCTGCGCTTCCGGAGCCTGTGCTCCGCAACGGGAGGGGTCACAACAGTGAGAGGCCCGCGTACCGCAAAAAAAAAAAAAAAAAGATTTACGATCAAAAGGGGGAAATAATGGAAGAAATTTTCACATAGAGGTATGAGGAAGTCATTCTGGCTTATAGATGATTTATGTTGAATTTTATGCTAACTAATACAGACTGTTTGTGGCCTATCAAACATACATTATGCATCTGCTTTACTCATCAAAGAAAAGGGGACATTGACCAGAAGTAAAGAATGTCCATGTTAAAAATAAAGTTCCTGGGACACCAGTGCTGGTACTCTTCTGATGATAAGACTCCCTTCCCAGGTGTTAAGGCCATACTGACTTGCTGTGTACATGCTGATCGGTTTTTTTTTTTTTCCTGGAAACCTTGAAGGAATGTATCTCTGACTTGTTTGATGTTCTTTGTTCTGACAAGATATAAAGCTGTGCTGAAAACCATGCTTCTCCAGAGCAGCTCCTCAGAGATATCTGAGAGGCTGTCTCCTGGTTGGCTCAAATACAACTCTTTTATATTCCTATTATAATTTGGTTATTGATTATTTGTATTGGCAATTCTTTTTTTGTTTTGTTTTGTTTTGTTTTGTTTTTAAGTTCAGCAATGTTTTAATGTTATTTTGTTTAAGCTTTACCATACACTTTTTTTGTTTGTTTGTTTGTTTGGCAATTCTTTTTATCAGACAAATTGTGCTGCTTTTTTTGAACCAGCTGAACGATCTGACTATCTGACTATCTTCAGTGAATAAGTTAAATAACATCTTTAACATGCATTCACTTTTATACCAGTATGAGTCATGGTTTTACCTTTTTTTGTTTTGTTTTGTTTTTTAATTAATTTATTTTATTTTGTTTATTTTTGTCTGCATTGGATCTTTGTTGCTGCGCACGGACTTTCTCTAGTTGCGGTGAGTGGCAGCTGCTCGTCGTTGCAGTGCGCAGGCTTCTCAATGTGGTGGCTTCTCTTGCTGCAGAGCACTGGCTCTTGGCGCCCAGGCTTCAGGAGTTGTGGCCTGCGAGCTCTAGAGCGCAGGCTCAGTGGCTGTGGCCCACGGGCTTAGCTGCTCCGCGGCATGTGGGATCTTCCCGGACCAGGGCTCGAACCCATGTCCCCTGCATTGGCAGGCGGATTCTTAACCACTGTGCCACCAGGGAAGCCCTGGTTTTACCATTTTTGGTGAACATTCTCTTAGTACTTCAAAATTTTAATGCAAACAAATACATATTTGACATAATTATAGTCATAGCCTTTATAAAATTATTTTTCACTTACTACTATTAGGTAAAAAATTCTTTTATACGCTGTAAAACTTCATAATGATTGGTTTTGTTTTTTTTTTTTTGGTTGTTGTTACATAAGTGATTCTACCACAGTTTACTTCCCCATTCTCTAACCATTGAATATTTAGGTTATGCATTAAACAAACTTTATATATTTATTTATTTATATTCTTTTTTGGCTGTGCTGTGCAGCATGTGGGATCTTAGTTCCCTGACCAGGGGTTGAACCCATGCCCCTGCAAGTGGAAGCACAGAGTCCTAGCCACTGGAATGCCAGGGAATTCCCTAAACAACTTTTTTTTTTTTTTTTTTTTTCTGGTACGCGGGCCTCTCACTGTTGTGGCCTCTCCCGTTGCGGAGCACAGGCTCTGGACGCGCAGGCTCAGCGGCCATGGCTCATGGGCCCAGCCGCTCCGCGGCATGTGGGATCTTCCCAGACCGGGGCACGAACCCGTGTCCCCTGCATCGGCAGGCGGACTCTCAACCACTGCGCCACCAGGGAAGCCCCCTAAACAACTTCTAAAAAGCAAAGATTCTACATCTATTTAACTGCTTTGTAATTCTTGAATTTGACTATCATTACTATTTTTGCCCTATAAAATGACAGCAATGTGTAAGTGAGAGGAATCCATACTATATACCCATGTCACACACATAAATATTGTTTGGCCCACCAAAAAGGAGTGTTGGTGGGAAATGAGTGTTCCAAGCACTTTGAAGAAAAATAAAAAGGCAACTTTGCAGAGGATCCTTTGCTACATGCAGTGCACTTACAAGTGCATGTGTCTGAGTGTCTCCCATGGCACCCAGCAAACTGCCTTGCACATAGAAATTGTTCAAGTAATGTGCCTGTTATTTCAGCTGCAGTCAGGGCACTTTCTATGGAACTTGTTTCTAAGAGCATCTATGCCAAGAAAAGGGTGCCCTAAAAACAACTATGAATAGCTCCTTTCAAGGAAAGCTGTTTTCCCCAGAAGGCAGAGGGAAGATGAAGAAGGACAAGATAAAAACAGAAGCCTGGAGAGCTTCCCTGGTGGTGCAGTGGTTAAGAATCTGCCTGCCGATGCAGGGGACATGGTTCAAGCCCTGGTCCAGGAAGATCCCACATGCCGCGGAGCAAGCCTGAGCACAACTACTGAGCCTGCGCTCTAGAGCCCACGAGCCACAACTACTGAAGCCCACGCAACTAGAGCCCATGCTCTGAGACAGGAGAAGCCACCTCAATGAGAAGCCCGCGCACCACAACGAAGAGCAGCTCCTGCTCGTGGCAACTAGAGAAAGCCCGCGCAGCAACAAAGGCCCAACGCAGCCAAAAATAAATAAAATAAATAAATTTAAAAACAAAACAAAAAAACCAAAGAAAACTCAGAAGCCTGGAAGCTCCATTGCCCTCGTCAAGTAACCCCATTCCCAGGGGCTCTCTCAGCCCCACCAGATACATACCAAAATGGGAGACATCAAAAGAGGTGCTGGACAGCAACTTCTGTTTCTGTTTCACCAATTACAGTACTAAGAATGTGTGAAGGAAGGAGCCGTTCTCTATGAAACCCTGCAAGGCCTTGGCCAAGCCACCATATTTTTCTGGGCCTCACTTTCCTCATCTGAAAACAAGAGAAATACCAGGGTCTTTCAGATCTCTTCTGATTTAACAAGACTTCTGATTCTGTGATTGGACACAGTTCTATAACATTCCCTAATACATTGCAGCATTTCAACTCCTTACTTCCTCCCTGGTACATATACCAAGACTTTCTTTTGACTGGCACAGGAAGAGAGTGCTTCTAGGTGGGACCCTGGTTCAGGGGAGCAAAAGCAGGACTCTCTCTTTTTTCATTAATTACTTAAAGGAAGCATCTCAAACTGAGAGTGTGCGTCAACTGTAAACAACCTTCTGAGGGGTCTGTTATTGTCTTACTATTTATTTAGTCAGGTGGGTGCCTTAGGCACAAAAAGTGAAAACCAAAGTTTCAGACCTGTATTTTTTCACACAATCTTTCCTCTGAGTTGGAGCTCAGAGGAGGGTACATAGTTCACATTTTGCAACGACCGGCAGGACCCTCCAACACACTGCTTCAACCTTCATACCCAGGCTCAGAAAACCCCTCACTTATTTGTCACATGTATTTTTCTGTTTCCGGTTTGTCTGCTACAAATCGCTGATGCTCTCAGTTCTCCTGGCTGTCACTCTCTGGCCCTGGAGAGGATGCCCAATGGGGTCGAAGCCTGCTTTGTTCTACAGTGGGGGCAGCTCTACTATTCACCCTGCGTTTGTTCTTGTCATCACCCCTGAAAGGACAGCAGTGCCAGGCTCTGGCCTATTAGCTCCCACTGCAGCCAACCCTCTCATAAATAACCCGTTGTCAGGGATTTTAATGGAAGCCCTCTGGAAGCTGTAAATCTCTGCAGCTCCCTCCTGCATCCTCTCCCTCATTTCCATCACAATATCACTCCACAGGAACCAGAGACCAAAGTGTGAGCTTGCCAGAGCAGATTGGTAGGACACTGGGGAAAGAAAGAGGCAGGATGGGGGGAGGGGAACCAAGCTGGGACAGTTGGTCTTAGGGAAGCATCTGCTGAGTGACAAGTCGATGATGGTCACCTGGGTCCTCGAGGCCCTGGAGAGGGGGAAGGGCAAGATGGCCTAGGGCCACCTGGAGGGAAGAGGGAAGAGGGAAAAGGGAAGAGGACAGGATGGCAGAGAGTTTTCTGGAAGAGCAGCAGATGGGCTGCTGGTTCCACCTCGGGCCCTACAGTGTGAACTTAAGTACCATGTAGCAGGATTTCAGTGTCTGCTTCGGGTTAAGCTATGCCTTTGCCTCTATCCTCCTGCCTGGGCAGATCAGCAGGTAAAGGGGCAGTGTCCTGTGTTGGCAGGAAATCTTTTCCTCTACCAATTTACGTCTGAAAGGTAACAGTTTATATGCATACGAGAGCAGTCTAGAGTGAGTAACTCCCCCGATAGCTAGGAATTAAGGTTTATACATCAGTTTAATAAGGGTGTGTGCGGGGGTGTTCAAGGCTTCAAAGGATAGAAGGCTCTGATGAGACTTATTTAGACAGTTTGTTTGGAATATCCGTGTATCCCGGGATGGTGCCTCCCTGACTGGAGGTCTCCCTGGAGGGGTGGGGGTGTTGCTGGGTTGTAACTGCTGGCTCTTGTAAACCTCTGCATTATTCAGATAAGGGAAGTTCAGATAAGATTTCTTTCTGCATCTGCTGTAGCTCAAATGTTTCCACCTTAAAGTAAAAACCATCCTGAAGGGTTTTTTTTAGTCCCTTCACCTGCTGTTTCTCCAATATCCTATCACAGCATAGCATGAAGTCCTGGGCATAGTCACTGACCAGAATGTTCCCAATGAATCTGCTAAAAGCTTACATACTCTAAGAAACACTCCTGGACTAACTCCAACATGCTTCACATCAGAGACGTGGATTTTGCCTCTTCCCTTAGTTGTTTCGACTACAGGTTTTCTGAGATGGCCTTGTTTCTCCTTTTTACATGTCTCCCCTCAACTGCTGGAAAAGAGCTCTACCCTCAGTGGAGAGTAACGATCCAAATCTTACATAAATCTTACTCCTTGGGACTAAATGATTTTTTTTACAGGAGCAGTTACATTTCAGTGGCATCAAGTTAAGCATCTGGAAAAATTTCAAGAATGAAGAGGGATGGACACAGGCAGCAAGACTCCTCGGCTCAATCCATAAGGGAGTTTCTCCAAATCACTATGGTTCAAGACCTTAACATCTATCCTTTGTTCAATCTTTCACCAATCCTGAATCAACCCAGGCAGAAACAGCCCTACTGGCTGCCAATCCTTTGCAGGCAGGACTCTGAGCTTAGACAGGTGGAAACATTAGGAAACCACAATTATTTAAATCCAGTCACTACTCTGATTCTCCACCTAAGGACAGTCAAGGTGTTGCTTCGAGAAGCCAAGACCCCTGAGCCCTGGGCGGCCCTCTCTTATTGGCCAGTTCAGTGCGAGGGCCAGGACCCCTCACACTCTGAGGAGATGGCATGATTCAATAAGCCTGAGCTGTTCATCACAGGTTTGTGATGCCCATTTTACTGCTAAAGAAGCGAGGCCTCAGGTCACGTCAGCTGCCTGAGGTTACACAAGCAACCTGAGATCTTGACTTAGGTCTCAATCCAGTGCTCTCTGCAAGGTGCCTCCTGCTCCCGGTTTTGGCTTTTTATCCTCCGCAGAGGCCCGAAGGGCAAGGTGCCCCTAGCTCGGCGCCACCCGCGCCGCCGGAGCTCCGGAGGTAGACTTGCGGATCTGCGTTAGCCAGGACGTTCCAGCCGCGCCTGCGCACGACGCCCCGACGGCGCGGGCCCGGACCGACGCGGACGCGGAGGCGGGGCGGACCGGGGAGGGCGGGGACCTGCGTAGGGTGAGCGGTAGTCGCGCCTCGCGCGCTGGGAGCGCGGCCCGGCGTCCCCGCGTCCTTGGCGTCTCCCAGGGCGACCTCGGGCGCTTCCTTCTCCGAGCGGTTAATTGGGGAGCGGGATGGGCGCGCATGTCAGCCTACCGCAGGGGCCAGTCGAAGGCCTGGAAAGCCCTATATGCAAATAGGAGGGCCGGGCAGACCCCAAGTTAGGAGGGGCGCGGGTTGGGGTTACGGGTTGTCTGGCAGCCAATGGGAGCGTGTCTCAATCCTTGGAGCAGTGGACCCACAAGTGTGGTTGCGAGCGGTACAGGTGGCAGAGCGGGGCCGAGACAGGAGAGTAAAAATCGCGGGTAAGAGCGCCCCAAAGCTCGGTGCTGTCCCCAGGCCGCGGCTTCCTAGTGCCTCCCCACTGAAAACCAGGTTCTACATGTCCCCGTTGGCCCCCACGGTGCCCAGTGCCCCAGGGCTACCCCCTCTGCCCTCCCTGGTGGCGTTCTACCAGGTGGCAAAAGCCACCCGCACCCGCTTCCTCTCGGCTCCATAGCCCACCGCTTCTCAGCAGGTCTAGGTATCGCTCACCCTCTTCCACGCCCCATACTGAGTTCACTGCTAAAATATTCTCACACCCTTTTCTCATCCTCAAGACCCCCATGCCCAGGACCTTTCTCGCACACCGACCCTTCTTTTCCCAGCTCCTTACTCCCCTCCTGTCCTAGCTTTTCTCCCGAACCCGGGTCGCCCTTTGTGTGCACCCTCACTTCCTGACCTCCCTCGATTTCCCAAACCCGGTGCCCCCAGGGAGCAGTCCCTTAGATACAAGAGATCCCTGGGAATCGCACAACCCTCTCCACCTCCCCCTTCCCCATCTTTGGATCCTTCTCTTGATAACCTTTCTTCCTTTGCCTGGAGAATCCTTAACAGAAAGACACTGCTGTTTTTCTTGGCAGCACAGCCCTCTGCAAATAACCTACCCCCTTTCCAGCCTCTTTTTCTTTCATTTCCAGATGTATTTCTCACCCTCCTGAGGGAAAACTCTTCTAAGCTTGAGAAAAGTTCTTTGGGATATGAACCCTAGGGAAAAATGTAACTTCCATTTGGGGATGACGCAGGAAGGGAGCTAACAGTTTACTAAGCACTGGTATGTGCCAGGCACTTAAATAAGTTATTTATTGTATACACCAATGCCACCATTATATTTTCATTTGACAATATAGCCCTTATTTTGAGCCAAACACTGCTTTAAGAGCTTTAGAAATATTAACTCATTTAATCTTTAAAGCAACCCCATGAGATGAATATTATTATCTTCACTTTACTTATGAGGGAACTGAGGTACAAAGAAATTCAGTTACTCACCCACAGTCGCCCTTGTAGTAAGTGGTAGAGACGGGATTTAGATCCAGAACCATCTGTCTTTGTTAGTTATGCACTGCGTTTTGTGGAGAAAATGACTGGGCATGAGCCTGCTCTGAAAAGTGCATCTTCCAGTCTTGCAGAATTCCTCAGTTTCTAGCAGAATAAAAGGTGGCATCTGAGTCAGCAAGATTCTTATTGTTCCCAGGGAATGTGGTCAGTCATTCTCAGCACTTACTGGCAAAGCCCTTGAGTACTTGAGTGTCCCCTCCCCTCCCTTGTTAGTCCACGTTTTGCTAAGGATCCCTTCAGGCCCTGTGCTGAAATTCAAAGGGTGGCTAGAATGCAAAGCCAAAGACCATAGAAGGCATCTTATTTTATCCTGCCTGCTTCAAAGCTCAATGCACTTTTCTGGATATGAAGCTTTTATCTTCCTGGTGATTCTGTAATGATGGAGAAGACAGGGAATGAGGGAGGAGATAAATACTGGCTTCTTACGACATACTGTGTCAAAGAGGCAAAGCTGAAAGCAAGATTCAGGGGTCCTACCTCCACATCTTTTTTTTTTTTTTCTCCTATCTACTTCGACCTTTTCCAAGGACTACCCACTGAAAGCCTTCAGAGGATGCATCTAGAAGGGGAATGAGGACCAGAAGATGAGAAGAGGAGGGGAGTGCAGGAAAGCCTATTATTTGGGAGAAGAGAAGGAAAGTCACAGGCAGACACAGTAGGAAAAACTCTTCAGTGCCGTATGAATTCCTACAGACTGAAAGAAAAGTCTAGGCTGTGAAGGTCAGGGTGAAAAAACTTGGCGAAAACTTGAAACACTTAACTACCAAATGATTCTTTTCCTCCCATTTACAGAACACCCATATTAATGCAGCCTTGCAAAGGAAAGCACTAAACATTTCCCACCCTTCTGCAATACCCTTAGAGCCAAGAAGAGTAGTCAACATGAATAGTCCTTCAGAAGTGGAAACGAGTCCCTCCAAGTAACCTGCAAAGTGTTTGTTTGCATGGAGCCATCCCAGTGCTCATCCCCTCCCCCTGGTGGCCAATGAAGGTCATTTTCATGCTGCGTAACCCGGCTTTAGTTGGCAGCCTCTGACTTGGAAGATCCCAAGATCAAATCCCATACCAAAATGGAAGGAAACATCAGGGTTTTTTCACTGTCTTAACTCTCCTACTTGGGAAGGTGAATTGAATGTGTCTTGTGTCATCAAGAAAAACTGAAGATGGTATTTTCTATGTTTGCTACATATATTTGTACAACATAGTGTTCTTTTTTGAACTCCCCAAATCCCTTGGTCCTCATTGCCTGCCCACCTACCTGGCATAATGGAAAGCTATGTAGAAGGGCAGGAAGCTGGGGCTTTGATCCTGGCTCTGCAGACTTCTCTCCGGCTTTGTGCATGTCCCCTCCAGTAGCTGGGAGGGGGGATTTCAAAACCTTTAAAAAGCAAACAGGTTGAACTAGACACTCTCCAAGGTCCCTCCCAGTTGTAATATTCAGGACTTCCACTAGAAAATGTTCTAATTACACTCCAAATAAGAGCCCTGGTACAGCATGGATACTGGTGAAAAGAAGGGAAAGAAACAGAGTGAAAATAAATGCGAAGTAGAAACAATAGGGCTGGTCCCAGATTATGTCAAACCTGAGGAGACCTAGGCCCCTTGTTGGAAGTGGGAATTTAGAAGCACTTGGCTTTAAGGAAAACAATGTGGGACCAGCTGATTCTTGAGGGACTGAAGTCACCGAGACTGTTTCTGGGAGCTAAGAAGTCAGTTGCTTCTCTTTATGGTCACAATCATTTATAGGTGATAACAGAGAGGAAAAGGCAGTGCATGGAGTATAGAGGAGAGACAGCTGGTGGGGTCAGACAGACATGGCTTCTAATCCCAGCTCTGCCTCTTAACCTCTCCATGTTTCAGCCTTCTCATCTGTAATAGAGGGAAGAGAGTATCTGTGATATGATATTATGAGGATGAGATGAGACAGTATGTATATAAAGTGCTTTAGTATAGTTAATACCTGTTACTTGGTAAGTAGGTTGTAAATTGTATTTACTATTATAAGTGAATGAAACTAAGTGTTTTAAGCGCCTGCTATATGAAAAGATGCAAGGTCGATGCTTTAAAAAGTGTTTTTTATTTTTTAATGCTCACAGCAACATTTCTATTATATAAATGGGGAAAAAGAACCTTAGTTAGGTGAAACTAGTTCATTTGTTTATTCATCCTTCCAGTCCATTCATTCAAGAAGCATAGAAGCCTCTGCTATGCGCCAGACACTGTGGTAGGAGCTGAGAATTTAGACATAGCCTCTTCCATCAGGGAGTCCACGGTCCAGGGCCACACAGCTGAGAATGATAGGTAGCAATTAGTGAGCACCTACTATGTGCCAGGCACTGTTCTAAGCACATTGTATTAACTCAAATGAATTACCTCATCTAATTCCCATGGCTGGGGCAGACCATTTTACACATGGGGAAACTAAGGCAGAGGGCTGTTATGATAAGTAAATTGCCTGAGGTCACACAACTAGGAAGTGGCAGAGCAGGGATTGAAATCCAGGCAAATAGACTCCAGAATCTTGAGTTCTTAGCCACGTCACTACAGCTGCCTCTTAGCAAGTGATTTAAAGCCACATCCCTGACTGCAGAGGCCCTTAAACTGGGAAATAGATATAGTATTTCAGGATGCCAGCAGCAGCCCCCTTCTCTCTTTTGTATTCTCCTTAGCCTTGTCCTTTGAATCTGTGGCCCCACCTCTTTTGATTCCCCGAGGCTGCAAGACTGCTTTTGAACAAATTTTAAGGCAGGAGAGGAACCCCCGGGTTAGCAGGGAGCAGTTGTTGAGACTGGGAAAGAGAAGTAGAGATGCGCAGGTGGAGGATGGGTAAATTCAGATGTCTGGGGTCAGGCGTGTAGCCTAAATGAGAGAGAAGTGATCTGAGGCATATGAAAATGTTCCCTCTCTCTTAATGCTACTATATGGAAGATAATAGCACAGGGGCAGCTGTCACTTGGCTCCTGAATCACGGAGACAATAGGGGAAGACAGGGACTGGGACAGGCTGGAAAATGGCTAAAGAGGGAGCCATTGCTCGGCCCTAGTTGATTGCTGGCGTGAAGCAATGGGGACCTGCTTTTCCAAAGAGGAATGGAAATCTAGATTTTTATGAGAAATCAGTTTACATTTCCTAGTTATTGGCAGCTACTTCTAGTTTCTACTTCTAGTTTACCACCGTGGCCCAGTAAACATTTCTGTAGGCTAGATTCAGGACGCAAGCCCTGGTAGGCAACTTTTTCTTTTTTGGCGGTACGCGGGCCTCTCACTGTTGTGGCCTCTCCCGCTGTGGCGCACAGGCTCCGGACGCGCAGGCTCAGTGGCCATGGCTCACGGGCCTAGCCGCTCCGCGGCACGTGGGATCCTCCCAGACCGGGGCACGAACCCGTGTCCCCTGCATCGGCAGGCGGACTCCCAACCACTGCGCCAACAGGGAAGCCCGGTGGGCAACTTTTGAGTGAGCCGTTCTCTTTCGAGGGTTGGAGAGAAGCCAGAAGGATTTAGCCTTGGGGATGAAACAGGAAGGAGAGGGCTGGGAAAAGAGAAAGCCCCCAAAGAGAAAGCAAATATAGTCACATGTGGCACTGACTGTTGTCTGCCGTCTTGCACCTGTCTCGGGTGCCTTCCAAGAGGTTCTCGTGTCATAGGTAGCATAGTTTACAGGGGAAGGTGGGCAAGGCTGCCGGGATGAACCAGCTCCTGCAGAAGTATCAATACATGGGCTCCATCCCTTCCTTGCTTACGTGCCTGAGGCCTTCTTGTGCGAAAGTAAACAGAATTTGACTGTTTTTTGTTCTTCTCTTTGAGGCAGACACATATAAGCAGCCACGGCTTGTTTATACCACTTGGGCAAGGATTCGAAAAAGGGCACAGACAGCTCACAACTCCAGAGACGAAATTCAGGGTCAGTTTTCTCTCCTCAAGTTAACATTAACATTGAGGTAAACGGAGCCAGTGCTCCTGGAGGGCTTGGTAAACAGGAGCTGTTGTGGAGGCCATGGGAGGGGAGATGGCCGTTTACCTGGCAGGAAGGGAGCAGCCCAAGGTCAAGATCTCATGTACTATAGTCCTCTTGAGCTTTTGCCAGGAATGTGCCCGTTCACTAAGAGAAACTGACTCACAAGACCCAGGTTTCATCGTTAATTGTGCTGAGCACAACCCTTTCTGCCCCTGTTCCGGTGTCACCACAGAGGCCTTGGGTGTTAAGGGACAGCCCTCTTCAGCAAGAGAGAGAAACAAGTGGCAATCCCTGGCCATTAAAAAACTCTGCTCTCCCTCTGAGAAGTGGCTACGAGCATTCAGTGAGATCGTATATGTGACAATTCTTTGGAAAGCCTAAAGAATGATGCCCATGTAAGGGTTTATTATGAAATTATTCATAGGTAGCCTCTGAGTTAGAGCCCCCTTCCCCATTCTGGTTTGAGAAAGAAGCAGAGAGAGGTGGCAGGGTGTATTAATGTTAAAAAAAAAAACCTGGCCGTAAGGTATAAAAGTTGTCTAGAATTAGCACGGTTGGGTACAGAGGGGAGATGATTCCCAAGAGATTGTGTGACTCTGGTGAGCCTGCTATCATTGCACGTTGCTGGTGGTAGTCGAAATTGTTGGAATCCCTCTGGGAAATAACATGGTGATATAAATAAATAAATAAAATATCAGAGGCTACATGATTTTCATATTCATTAACTTAGTAATTCTAGTTCTGGATAAATATCTTAAGAATATAATCCTGAAGAAATACAAGCTCTTCTGTACATGAAAGTGTGCATTTTAGAGCTATTTATGTAATAGCAAGATTGAAAGCAACTTACATTGCCAGTAATAGGGCAATGGTTGGTTAAATTCAGACACATTCCTTCAATGGGATATTATTACACAACCATTAAGAATTAGAACTATGTAAACTTTGCCACAGCCAAAAGGATGGTTATGTTATGATAGTAAGTGGACGAAAAGCAGATACAGAATTGTTTATCTATTATGGTTACAATCCTATAAGAATAATTATGCTTAGAAATTTAGAATAAAAAAGAATACACAGTAGGGCCAAAGTTGCTGTTAGCTACGGGTGATTTCCCACACTGCCCTTTTCTGAGCTTCCTTTAATGTTATAGTATTTCAATGATAATAATACATTAGAATAAATTATAATAAAGATATTATTAATATCTTTTTTCAAAGCCAAAGAGTTTGTGAGGAAAGAACAGGGTAAGTAGCAAGAAGAGAGAGGGCCTGAAATAGTGAGGAGGTTGGCGGGCTTTGGGGAGGTGAGGAGAGGAGGGGAAAGCACCAGAAATTTGGCTTTATGGTCATAGAAGCCTCAGATGTGAAGAGGATATGAATCAGTTTATTGGGCCTGGGCAGTTCTGGGTACCCAAAGGCAGACTAAGCACATTCCTAAGGATTAGTGAAGCAGGGGCATTAAAAACCATGTCAAAAAATTTGATATTTGAAATTTCAAGCAAACATCACAGAAGTCATCATGGGGGTGGCGGCGGTGGGGGTGGAATGGGAACTTTGCTGGACTTCCTTGTAGGTATTTTACAATTTGGTCTTGCTTTTATTTTGAATTGGATGGTGAGGGAGACACTGTAGCCTCTTCTGTGGTTGAGGTCTCCGAAGGGCTGCATCTGGCCCCGGGCTTGAATCTTGTTCAACCAGCTACGAGTCAGTCCTGCACTCATGAGCGCCAGTTGTGTTCACTCTCAGGCCAGCAGATTGTGGGAGGGAGGTTTGGTGCAGAGCCCAAATAGTTAACAGACCTCCTCAAAGCACCTCGTCTGCACCCACGGGGACTAACTCCCTCAGCTAGGGAGGCTTAGGGCTTGGTTCTGAGGCTGTCTCCAGACGCTTACTCACTTTAATAATAAGATTGTTTATGGCATGGTGCCATGCATAGCATCTCAGCTTGCTTCTGAAAACCCCAGGAGGGAAAAACCAAGGCCAGTGTTGGCTGAATGAGTCCCCAAGGTCATAGTCATGGCAAAAGGTGGAATCAGCTCCTTGCTGGAGCCTGCACCAACTGTGGAGGTGGCGTGGCATTTTATAAACTGCAACCTGTTGTCTGGTCTCTGAGCGCTGGTCCACCGCCCACAAGAGCAAGGGAGGGGGGTCCCCCTGCAGGTGGATCCGAGTAACTGCCACTCCATTTACGCTCTCTCCAGGGGAGGACCCGTGTTTCCCCAGAGCTTCCCCCAGGCAGGGGAGATGCTCCAGTGCCTGCTTTTGGAAGGAGAGGAAGGGACAGACTCGGAAGAGAGAGAGGACAGTTCCATAGAAGATTCAAAAGAAATCGTCACCCTGGCTTTTGTGAGAGAGAACACTGGGGCTCAAAATGGGCTTCAGCATGCCCAGCAGCAAGGCAAGAAGAAGAGGAAGAAAAAGAGGTTAGGACTGAAAGATGAGGAATGGGGATCCATGTTGGTAAGAGCAGGAGGGACCTGGAGCGGGGCGGGCCTCGGCTGCTAAGGAGTGGGTAAAGGAGAAACTGTGCGGAGTAAAAATCACACCACTTTTGGTTCATATAAAAAGAACCCACTTTTGATCATCTGTTTTATAGAATCAAATAATGGTGTGTAATATAAAACCGTGCCCGTCCTAATCTTCATTCTATTTGTGTTTAGAATCCCTTTAAAAAATTGTGTGGGGAGAGACGATGGATTTCCTTGTTTTAAGAAAGTACTTAAAGTACTTGTAACAGAATCACGCCGACTTCTTAGGATCTGACCGCAGCTTCCACATTCTAGTTCTTATTTAATATTTTGCCATGCCTTTTGCTCCATTCTGGAGGGGGAGTGAATTCCTCCTCAGACTGATTGATGTCTGAAAGCTTGTCTGCTTTCTAACTCACAGCTTCCCTTAATGGGGGGGGCAAGAGGAGGGAGGCCATGAAGTATTTTGGCCAAAAAGATATTCACTTCCTGTTCCCGATGGGCCACTGGAGTAAAAGGATTGAGGAGGCGATGATGTTAATATGAAGCTTCAAGCAAAATCAGCTATAATCACAATACAGAATTTCTAGCTCGTGGGCAGAGTAACAGTACTCTGAACCCATGTTTTCTGTCACTCTGCAACCCTGGGGATTTGTGTCCTCAGTAACAGGGATGGTCAAACCGGGCTTAGCGGGACCACTTAGGTATCAGGCAGCTCCACGTGGGACACGATGTTTCTACGTGCAGCCCCTTGTTCTGGCATGTGTGTCTGTCTCTGTCTTGGTGCTTTCCCCTTTCTCTTTTCCAGATGATTGGTGATCAATCTATCCAGCTGCCGATATGAGAGTGGTGAGCACCTGCATTCAAGGCACCCACCATGGGGACCCACTGGATTCCCCCAAAGAGTTGGGAAGGCTCACTCATATATTCTTCTTTCTTTTTGAAGGGTGATTTTTTTAAAAAAATTATTTATTTTATTTTTATTTTCTGACTGCATTGGGTCTTTGTTGCTGCCCAGGCTTTCTCTAGTTGCCGCGAGTGGGGGCTACTCTTTGTTGCGGTGCACGGGCTTCTCACTGTTGTGACTTCTCTTGTTGTGGAGCACGGGCTCTACACTCATGGGTTCTAGAGCGCAGGCTCAGTAGTTGTGCCACATGGGCTTCGTTGCCCCGCGGCATGTGGGATCTTCCCGGACCAGGGTTTGAACCCGTGTCCCCTGCATTGGCAGGCGGATTCTTAACCACTGCACCACCAGGGAAGTCCACTATTTTCATTTCGAATTTGGGTGCTTTAGTTTGGTCCTGACTCTCCTGGTCACTGCAGGCCCTTCTTTTTTTCCAGGCTCTTGAAGGCATTTGAGTTTGTGTTGGAGTCAGCTCCTAGTTATTAAGATTAATGGGGACCGGGGAAGAAGGACGTGATAGCATGTATATGGTTTTGAAATACACTGCATAGTTTTTTTTTTTTTTTTTTTTTTTTTAAATTTTATTTATTTATGGCTGTGTTGGGTCTTCGTTTCTGTGCGAGGGCCTTCTCTAGTTGCAGCAAGTGGGGGCCACTCTTTATCGCGGTGCGCGTGCCTCTCACTATCGCGGCCCCTCTTATTGCGGAGCACAGGCTCCAGACGCGCAGGCTCAGTAATTGTGGCTCACGGGCCTAGATGCTCCGCGGCATGTGGGATCTTCCCAGACCAGGGCTCGAACCCGTATCCCCTGCATTGGCAGGCAGATTCTCAACCACTGCACCACCAGGGAAGCCCCCACTGCATAGTTTTTTCTGTCAATTTACCTTGCTAATTAAGCTTGGCTCTGGTCGACGTTAAGGATTAGTTTATATCCCCTGAACATTCAGTGCTAGTGCTTGGAGGAAACCCAGAGGCCTACTTCCTGGCAAGGGTGGGTGGAACATTCACCCCAGAAAACCTTCTGTGGAGGTCCCTGGGCACAGGCTGTGTTCTCCAGGAGCTTTCCACTCTCCCTGTTCCTTTCTCGGCAACGGTGTGTCCAGATGGGGCAAGATGGCTTCCAGTCCCAAGGAGCCCAGTTGTCTGGCTTCAGTGTACGGTCTGGGAGCACCTAGAAACATAACCTCCCCACCACGTGCTCCTCCCCCACTTCCCGGCTGATGGGCCTTTCTTTCTCCACCTGCCACGGCAGTGCGTAGGGCTGCCCAACAGTATGGCCTTCGAGAGGGAGGGGAAAACGACGACTGGACTCTCTACTGGACTGACTACTCGGTGTCGCTGGGGCGGGTGATGGAAATCAAAAGTTACCAGGTATCTGGGTCAGAGCCGGTCCTCTGTGTAAGCGTGGCATCTACCCCGTGGAGCCCCAGTCTTATGACTGTCCCCAGGGGGAGCTCATGGGTACTCCCATGGGCCCCCTTGTTCACGACTTCCGGCTTCCTTTGCAGAAAATCAATCACTTCCCAGGGATGACTGAAATCTGCCGCAAGGACTTGCTGGCCAGGAATATGAGCCGCATGTTAAAGATATTCCCAAAAGATTTCCACTTTTTCCCTAGGACCTGGTGTCTTCCTGCTGAGTGAGTGCCCACCTGCGCCCCTTTCTCCACTCCCCACCGCCAGTTTACATTTTCCACTTGCCCCCGAGTCCCTGGTTGCTACTTTCCCTTCCCATAGGGTCTCCCATCTCTCTCTCCTCTTCAGGAAGAGAAGGAATAAAGGGTGTGTCCAAGGTTGAGAAAACACAAGGCTCTGCCTATACAATTAGATGACATTTAGGGGCTGGGTGCCTGGAGCCTGTGCCTGCAGTTGGGATGAGAATTTGTTCTGACCTTGAAAGCTGTTGATTTTGAACTTGTTCCAGCCTTTTCACTGTGCACTTTCGGAATTTTTAAGGCCCTCGAGCATTTCTGGAGGGAGTGAGGTAATCGTTAGCACCCAGGTTAGGAGCAGGGAGGGACACCTAACCTCTGACCCATGGCAGTGCCGTGGATGGCATTCAGCCTTTTCCCATCTCTGGTCTCACTATATCCACCTGGAAAATGGACATCCATTCCTGGTACCTAAAATACTCTGGACCACATCACGAGAAGCAGGAGGAATGTGAGATGACGTGAGCATGACCTGGGTACAGTCTGGTGTTTGGGACGAGGTGGGGGAGTAGAGAAGCATTGCCATCAGAATTATACTTACTCACAAAGGCCCCCCAGGAATCCCACGCTTCCGTCTCCCCCCAGTGCTTTCCCAAACCAAGCGCCCCAGGGTTCTCAGCCTTTCCTAACTTGTCTGGAACAATTTGCAGAGCTTAGCAGCAACTTCAGAGAAAATGTGTTTGCCATCGGGTTGACAGGCGTCTCCAGATTTCATGGCCACTGAGGGACATTGCAGTCATGTGACTTCTCCAATGCTCCTTTGAGTTAAAATGCAAAACAAGAAGTATAGCAAGCCTGAGATTTATAACCCTTTAAGTTGGTTTCTTTCTTCTGAATATACCTTCTTCAAACTACATTCAAAGATAGTACTTGCCCTGTCACGCTCTAACTGGAGTGGAGGTGTTACAGAGGAAAGGCTGAAGCCCAGAGCAGGGGAAGAGACTGATGGATCCAAAGTCACATCATTTGTCAGGGCCTGAGTCAGATTCAGAACTTCACACCTCTTGTCTGCAAACTCAGAGAGCCGAAGCGCTCGGATCACAGTTACCTTTGTGGGGTGTGGGGTGTGCGGCGTGGACCGGCACCGTGCCCGCATCATGTCATGTGTGAGATAGCTGTCATTGTCTTCATTGTGTAGATGATGGAACTGAGGCTTAGAGAGGTCAAGTCCTGGTAAAGGGCTACACCGCTGGTGAGTGCTGTTGCCGGGGCTGAAATCCAGGTCTGAATTCCCTCCGGAGCCCATCTTCTCTCCGCTGTGTGTGCTCGACTGCCTCTCCTATAACCAGATCTCTGGGCGTCTGTCTGTCAACTCCAGGGCTTTTGTCACTTTTTTCTTTTTTTTTTAAATAAAGAGCTAGCCTTCATTTTCACTGATCCCCCCGCTAAAGGTGTCTCTCATTCTCTTCCTGCTCTGGTAGCTGGGGAGATTTGCAGAACTACAGCAGGTCAAGAAAAAATAAGGTGTACATCTGTAAGCCGGATTCGGGCTGCCAGGGCAGAGGTATATTCATCACCCGGACAGTGAAAGAAATCAAACCAGGGGAGGATATGATCTGTCAACTCTATATCTCAAAGGTACTTCCTCCTCGTGATTATTTATTTATCATCCACGGCAACCTCAGGCTGTAGCTCCGCTGGACTGGTTGTGAAAAGAGGGAAGGGAGGGTGGGGTGGGGGTGGAGCCAAGTCCTGCCTTGGACTTGGTCCGACCAAGCCTTCTGACCAGAGACGCGACATGTGCCTGGGCCAGAGCGCCCTTGCCCTTGCACTCTTGTCGATTGGTCTGGCGCTGCCATGCTGGCCCCTTGCCTCTAACAGACGGCAGCTGGGAGAGCCCCTTGGGTCTGTGGAGGCCCCACCTCCTTTGGGAGAGGGAAGTAGCCCTGGAGAGAGCATGGTAACCAGCTGTCCATGACTGGAGGTATAGCCGTTTACAGGGAGGGAGCCTTCTAGAAGATGCATAGGAGACCTGGCTGGCATTGCAATCAATACTGCAACTGCAGGGAGAACTCTGGCAGAAGTGCGACGGTAGCAAGCCCTGCGTGGTGGCAACGTGGCCTTCATCACAGGCCTTTTTCATGTTATTTTGTCTTGTTGCCAGGAAAGCTCTTGGAGGCGGTTACTCATGCCATTTGACAGATGAGGAAACTGAGGCCTGGTGTGGTTAGTGGCTTGCACAAGGTCACATAGCCTAAATCCCCTTGTCCCCCTCCCCAACCCCAGCCCAGCCTGGCCTCTGTAACGCAGGTAACACTGGAGCTGAAGCCATGAAAACAAGACAGGGCGCTAATGGGCTTCAAGTCGGGGTTTCTCCTCTGACGCCGTGTGTCTTCTGTTCTCTCCTCCCAGCCCTTTATCATCGATGGGTTCAAGTTTGACCTGCGGATTTACGTGCTCATGACATCCTGTGACCCTCTCAGGATTTTTGTGTACAATGAAGGACTGGCGCGCTTCGCCACCACCTCCTACTCCCGCCCCTGCCCAGACAACCTGGTGAGCTCGGGGACACGCCGCCTCCCCTCCTCTCTTAGCTGGTAAAAATTCCTAGTTGCCCCTACATTCTCAAGGCATGGTGGATGTGGTTGTCACTTGCTGAACTGTGGTTTACTATGTGCCAGGGTGTATCTGTTCTTTCCTTTAGCCCTCCCCAAAGCCCTCAGAGATAGGGATTATCATCTCCAGTTTACAGATAAGGAAATTAAAATCCAGTTATAAGGGACTTGTCCGAGGTCACAGAGCTAGGAAGAGATGAGGTGGGGACTCGTGGCCTGACTGCAAAGCCACAATTCCGTGGTGCTCAAGGAAAGAAGGATGTGGGCAAGGCCCCAGCCCTCCCCCAACATCCCCAGGCCCTCAGGGCTCCTGAAGTCCCCCCTCAGCACAGCGCCACCCAACCTCAGGAGTGGGAGTTTCTTATGCTCCAGGCTGTAGGATACGCCTTCTTACTTCCTCTGTTTTGCCAGTGTAAGTAAGCCCTAAGACGCCCCCTTTCTTTTCCATCTCTTTAAGCTCCAGGGGCCATGGAAGGGCACAGAGAGGAAGTGGAAGGCTGCCCTTCCTCCTGACCCCACACACTTGTGTCTCTTTCCCCAGGACGATATCTGCATGCACCTGACTAATTATTCCATTAATAAGCACAGTTCCAATTTCCTTCGAGATGCTCACTCTGGCAGCAAGAGGTAAGGAAGCGGCTTCCCTTCTCTTTTCTTTCCCTGCTGGGCTCCAAGCTGCTCTCTGAGATTCTATCCAAACCCTGTCGGTCCCCATCAGTGTTTCCATCTTGGGTCACATGGTGTCAGAAAATATTTCTTTGCCTCTAAGCCCAGAACAGACTCCTTAGTCTCTGTCCTCTGGCTGTTAATCATTAAAAGAAGGCCACATCATAAACCCTAGGAGGTTGGGAGGAGGAGAGATAAACACGAACTGTTTCCTCAGCAGGATACACACACACACACCGAAACATACTCTTATTACAGTTGGCCCTTCTGACATTTCTAGACCAACAGATATTTATCGATTGCTGGTCTGACACCGGAGAAGGACCTGCCAGGCCTGTGGTTCCCTGGGGTGTTGCTCCAACAGAGATTCTCAAGTGATGTGTCACGATGCCCCTGCTCTTTCTCTTGCATCAGACTTAAAGGACTGATAAACAGGCAGTCTGTTTGGCTTCAGAGCATCAGAGAAGCACAGGAAATTTCATGACTCCCTTGGTAGCAGAGTTCCAAAAAGCAAATGGAAAATCACTAGGTTAAGCCTGCTGGAAGGGGACGTGTTGGGCTGGCAGGAGGTGATCTCCCCCTTGTCGGAGGGCGCTGGCCACCCGACTTTGCCCACAGCTCCCACACTTCCTCTTTGCCCACCTGGTCTGTGGACACCCTCTGGCCTCCTGCACGGTTGCATGTTGAACATCGGGGCTTGGTGAGGCCTGGCTTCCGGTCCCCGCTCTGACCCACGCCAGCTGAGTCAGCTGGAGCAAGTCCCTTCACCTCTCTGAGCTTCCATTTCTTGGTCTGTAGAATAGGGCAGTGAGACACCCTGCCCTGCCCACCTCGTAGGGTCACTCTGAGACTCAAGTGACCTGTGACAGAGCACAGATATTGCTTGTAGTTACTGTGATTTCTCCTTCGTCTAAAGGCATGTCATCAAAGGGCCCTCATCTCCCTCCTCTTACGAGAATGGACACCCCACTAACAAGCCTTGGGCCCTCAGGCTGTGATGGGGGGGCGTGTTATGTGGCGCCAGGGCTAAGGTGAGGGTGTGGAGTATTGTTCTGCTACCCTAATTCCCCCTCCCCCCTTCCCCTTCCTTCTCCTTGCCTCACTCACGGGGCCTGGCCTCATCCCTCTTCTCCATCCTCCCTCCTGCTGGAGCTGTCGGCTGCCCCCCCTTCCCCTGCCCCTGCATTACCCCCCACCTGTCCCCCTGCGGTGCTCCAGGCCCATCTCTCCTCAGCTGCACCTGGATGTCTCCCCGTTGCTTCCAGCTCAGCATTTCCCAATGTCACGTGTTCTCTCACATCACTTCTACCTCAGCAGTCCAAGCTTCCCCCTCTCTAACTTCTAACCCGCAGGACTGGAGAGTTTGGTGTCATCTTAGATGTTTCCTTTTCCAGCATGTCGTTGAATTCTGAAGTTTCCTCCTTCAAATGTCCCTCCATCCCTTCCTTTCCACCAGACGTAGCCTCAGCCTCATCCTCGACAGCCGCACGGCCTCCTCACTCTTCTTAGCCCCAGCAACCTCTGCTTAACCTTTCTGTACCTCCGGTTTCTCCTCTCTAAAATGACGCAATAAGGAATTCCCAGGCAGTCCAGTGGTTAGGACTCTGCAATTCCACTGCAGGGGGCCCGGGTTTGATCCCTGGTTGGGGAGCTGAGATCTCGCAAGCCGCAGGGCGCGGCCCAAAAATAAATAAATAAAATGCATCCCGGCTGGCCAGCCTCACAAATATGCCGTAAGGACCTACTGAGATGATGGGTATGAATAGGCCTCAAAAGCAATACCCCCTATGCAAGTGGGTGCTGTTATTATCACACATTCCGTATACTCATTACTTCTGCTCTCAGGTAACCAGTGTGGCTCCCAGGTGCCTAGAGCATCCAATTCAAACTCCTCTGCTTGCTGTATGCTTTGACCAGACCCCATTTCCCACTATTATTATTACTACATTAATAGTTACCATTTTATTTGTTGAGCGCTTCCTGTCTGCCAGGCACTGCTCTAAGAAATTTACATTCCTCAACCTATTTAATCCTCGTAACAACACTATAAAGTTGGCGTGATATGAGCACCCCGATTTTGCATATTGGGGAACAGGTGTAAAAAGGTTAAGAAACTTGCCCAAGTTCGCACAGCTGGGAAGTGGCAGAGCTGGAATTAACCCTGGAGTCTGTGCCCTTAACCACTAGCGGTACTGCCGGTGCCACCCGCTCCGTGGTGTTCTCCCAGGACACTCTTTTGCTCATTTTTGATACACAGGCCTTGCTCATTCCCACCTCTCTGCCTTTGCTCAGCTCCAACTGAAAACATGGGAGAACATCCTTGAAGGCCCTTTTGTCAAACTGAGCTTCCGTGTTGCCTTCTCTGACCTGGTTCTAGGTGCTGGTTCAGCTATATAACCACTGCAGTGTGGGTGAAACCCATCTTCTCTGTGGGCCTCTGATTCCTCACCTGTCAGATGAGAGGACTGGCTTCCATCTCTAAGGACAAGCCTATGGAATCCGAGTCTAACCACCCCCAGTAACCTCTCTGTCTCTGGACTCCCACCACCCTCACGGTCAGCATCAGCTGTAGCCCGTAACTTCTCTGTGCTTGGGGCACATGTTTTCCTTGTGTCCCCAATGGTACTTAAGTTCCTTGATGGTTAGAATGGTGCCCTGGCCTTCTAGGTGCCTCCCATGTTGCGGGGCAGAGTCCTTGCCTTTTCTCCCTCCTGTTTGCTTTCACCTTTCCTCATCTCCCTCTTCCCCATCTTTTGAGACAATCTGCTTCTCCTACTAGCCCATCCCCTACCTCAAATTCCCCCCTCCCTAGCCTGAGGCCAGCTGTACCGGCAGTAAACCCCTGCCAGGCTGCAAACTCAGTAGGAGCAATGAAGAAGAAGAGAAACTGGAAACCTGGCAGGCCTCTGGGGCAGAGACCGGGTCCTCTTTGTCTTTCAGGGTGCCTGGCACATAGCTGGTGTGTTCAATTGAATGGACTAGCCACTGGCCGTTATGAAATTGCACAATTATGTGTATTCATTGTGATGTGCCTGAGTTATCAAGAAGAGGTTATGTTATGATTCATAACGTCTGTTATAAGAAGGTAGAGGTGTGTATAATCTACTCTGGGAACATTTATTTTCCAGTTAGGCAAATTAAACACTTTTTTTTTTTTTTGCACTTGAAAGGGTTGCTTTCAAGCGATCTGGAAAATTCATGTACGTGCGACACTCCGTCCTTGACAATGGCGGGTAGAAAAGGTGTGCCTCTATATTGAGTGGCCTCTGTCCATCTGTCGTGATATAGATGCCTCTTTGGTTGTCTCATGTGTGTGCTGACTCCTCAGATGGCCCTCAGGCTTCCCAGAAGAGAAGTGCTGGTTTCTTGGGATCCCCTCATTGCATGAGTTTTGCACACACAGCAGGTCCTTAGCAAATGTGCATTGGCTCCATTGACGGGAGTCCATCTAGCTCTTTGGATGGCCCGAGTGAGCTGTGTTTCCTGTCTTCTCATCCTTCTCTTTGTTCTTCATTCCCCCGCATCGCCCGTATTTCCTCCTCCAATATTTCCACTTCCCACTTTGACTCTCTGTGCACACCTGTGTGTGTGTGAGGGGGTGTCTGTCCCCGCCATTGGGACCTGTCAGATTCGCCCTGTCTCTGTACTGCCCAGCTCAGAGCTGACCGGAGCATTTCCTCAGATGTTTCCTCACAAACCTCTCCTCATGGGGTAGATATCCTCTGATTTCTGTGATAGGGTGACCAGCCATCTAGGTTTGCCTGTGACTGAGGGGTTTCCTGGGATGTGGGACTTTCAGCTCTAAAATCAGACTGTCTGGTTTGCCCTGGGACAGTTGGTAACCCTATCTGTTGAGATGCCCTGGGGTTTCCTTTCCCCTCTGGTCAGCCCTTTAGGGGGTTAACAGTGAACAAAATTTCTGTGTCTTTAGCGTCCCCAGAATCCCCTCAGATAGCTGAGGTGGAACCCAGGTATCGGTGGCCTTCAAAGCCTCCCTAAGTGCTTCTAATGAACACCACAGGCTGAGAAACCATTGCCTCCAAAGCAAAACCATGATGTAGGGTGTTTTTTTTTGCGGTACGCGGGCCTCTCACTGCTGTGGCCTCTCCCGTTGCAGAGCACAGGCTCTGGATGCGCAGGCTCAGCGGCCATGGCTCACGGTCCTAGCTGCTCCGCGGCACGTGGGATCTTCCCAGACTGGGGCACGAACCCGTGTCCCCTGCATCAGCAGGCGGACTCTCAACCACTGTGCCACCACGGAAGCCCGTAGGGTGTGTTTTTAAAAAATTTTTTATTCATCCATTCAGCTTTCACCTGGGATACCGAATGCCTGCCCCAGCCCACAGGTGCTTTCTATGTTACAGTGAAAGTGCCCAGGCCAGGGCTTACATGTCAGTATATCTCTGCCCACTCCAGGACGGTGGAGGCTTGAGGAGTACGGCCCTGCGGCTCCTGCAAGGTCCTCCTGAGCTGACACAGCCCTGGTATGACCCTGGCTCCTGGGTGTCCCTCCCCACTGGCTTTGGGGCCTTATCTTCTCCAGAAGTTTCTGGTTTCCAGCATGCCATGGCCTTAGATGACCAGAGGTGGGCTGCCCTGCCTCATGGCCCGTGGGTCCCTTCCAGGAAGCTCTCCACCTTCAACGTGTACATGGAGAGCCACGGCTACAACGTGGGGCAGATCTGGAGAGAGATCGAGGACATCATCATCAAGACGCTCATCTCGGCTCACCCCATGATCAAGCATAACTACCACGCCTGCTTCCGCAATCACACACTCAACAGCGCCTGCTTTGAAATCCTGGGCTTCGACATTTTGCTGGATCACAAACTCAAGCCCTGGCTGCTGGAGGTGCGGGCTTGGGGCGAGGGGTGAAACTGACGCCTGTTACCAGGGTGAGCCGGCCGGGCCCATCCTTCCGCCCTCCCGCTCAGCCAGGATGTTGTAATCCACTTCCCAAGCCACTGCCCCCCAGAGGCGCTTGCTGCCTGGGGCTTCTCCCTTTGCTGAAAAGTGGCCACCAGAGGGAGGTAGACGGCCGGGAATTAGAGAATTCCTTGTGCCTTCTCGAGGTCCACCCAGACTTAGAAGCTCTGATCTCAGGCCCAGAGTGATTCTGAAGACAGCTCTACCTTTCATAACAGAGTCATCTCCCAGAAAGGAGTGGTTCTTCACCAAAGCTGGGTGGAGGATGTTCAAGATCAGACAGGAGCCACCAGGCTTGGTTCTCAGGGGCCTGGACCACTCAGTCCTAAGCACCAACGGAGAGCGGCCCGGTGTCTGTGGGCACGGGAATGGGTGGGGAGCCACTCAGTGAGTTTCTTGCCTCCCCCAGACCCATGGGGTGGTGGGAAGAGGAGGAAGAGAAGCTCCTGGGTGGCCTCCTCTCTTCCCGATTGGACCTGTGCAAGCAGCCCTTTCCCGTGGCCACTCAGGGTGCACGCCGGGAGTGGGGGTGGGAGTGGGGCTGCGGTACAAATCAGAGGTGCTGGTGACAGCTGCCAGTGACACAGCGTCAGCCCTCAGAGCGCAAGACCCAGATTTACAGATCAGATTCCTGGGGCCTTGCCTTTCCTCCATTCCTAGCCCTTATTCCCAAGTGTGGCTGGGAAGGAGAATATGGCCGTTTGGAGCTCTCACCCGAAGAGCAGAATAAGCCACCAGGAGCAGGCCTTCAGAAACTGCTGGAAACCTTCAAATGTCACACAGTGCCTCTGAACAACGCAGACTCTTCTGTGGGCAGAAATGAGTCCTCTCTGTCCTCCCACCAGTCTCCCTGTCAACCCCGGTCAGGATCCCATATGCATCACTCCCTCCCCACCTCCCAGCCTGGCCCCTTCCATCTACTCTCTGGGATGCACAGTGCACGGGACGGGGCACACGCACACCAGGTGGAGGGGAAACCAAAGACAGCCCCCCCCCCGCCCCCTGCCGTGCTTCTCAGGAAGACAGGACTAAAATGAAAGCTAGTTAAACTGGAGGGGGTTCTGCTTCCTCCTTTCTTCACTGTGGCTCCAGTCTAGACCCTCTCTCCCTCTCCTTTTGACTCATCTTGGTAGCCAGGGCCCCGACCGAGGTGGGCTCGGGTGGTTCCCTGGAGGGGCCGTCCCGCCTCACGCCCTGCTTGCACCCTGCCCAGCCTCCCCAGCTGCCGTCTTGCCCTCACAGGTCAACCACTCTCCGAGCTTCTCCACTGACTCCTGGTTGGATAAAGAGGTAAAGGACAGTCTGCTGTATGACACTTTGGTCCTGATCAACCTGAGAAGCTGTGACAAAAAGAAAGTCTTGGAGGAGGAGAGACAACGGGCGCAGTTCCTGCAGCAGTGTCGTTCTCGGGAGACCAGGTACAGTAATGGGTCAATTCTAACAAATGATAATCCTGTTTGGAAAATTAATATATATTGGCAGGATGTGGCAGTTTGAACAGTTTTACTGTGGCTATTCCTTTGTTCCTAAAAATAGGAGATTAAGTTATAGACATAAATACCTGTGATGGATATGAGTTTATTAATATCATATGAAGATCCAGGGATTACCAATTCAAAAGCAAAACCATTTATCTATACAAAAAGGAAGATTTGTCCATCCTCCCCTTGCCACTGTGTGGGCAGGAGCCTCTGTCGCCCTGCTCCCTGCTGGGTAGCATTTACCTTTTAACAGAGGCCTTCCTCTGTAGAGTGAGAAAGAAGACAGGAGCCTGGCCAAGGAGTGGCTTTGTTGCTTTTCAGATCCCACGGTGGCCCGCTGCCCCCCGCATGAGCAGAGCCAGCCTGATCCTTCGGGACTGAGCTTCTGGAACCGGGGCATGGCATCTCGGTTTGGATGGCACTGTGTTTCTCAGAGCGTGTTCACGTGCACTGTCTTCCCTGGAAGGGGGATGGGTAGGCGGTAGCATGGGGTGTTGTATGGTCCTAATTTTGGAGCTAAGAAGACCAAGACTCTGGAAGGAGAACTGCCTTGTACAGGTCACCTCGCTGGTCAGTGGCAGGTCTGGACACCGAGCCCACTGGGTGGGCTGCCTTCCATTAAACTCCTGGAGAAGGAGGCAGCATCAGCTAAGGGGCGGCCAGGGCCCTTCTCTGGATCAGTCTCCTCGTCATGACTTGGCCCTGGGTGGCTCAGGGGCTCCTGGTTTCCCTGCTGTAAAAGGGGCTTATCGTTCCTCGCTCCCTGACCTCCACCTCCCCGGGGGGCTGTGAGGAAGAATGAGATCATCACAGCTCATAAAAGCTCATCAGGCTCATCCACGAAGCCCTCAAATTTAGCAAAACACAAGCTGTCAGTTCGCCAGAGAAGGGTAGCAGGGGCTGTGATTGGGAAGATGGTGACAGTCTGCCTCAGAACAAAGCCAAGGGGGAAATAGGCTCTACTTGTAACGGGAGAGAATTTGGTGAGCTGTCAGGAAGACCGTTCCAACCAGCTCTCAGTACCCTGTGACACTTGCTGTCCCGGGAAGGCTAGAATCTCCTTTCAGGGAAACGTTCACGCGTTCATTTATTTAGGAAATACTGACTGACCACTGTTGCGTGCAAGGCCTCCGTCTGGCCCTAGATGACATCCGTGTCCTTGGAAAGGCCATGTCCTCTCCAAGCTGGGTCCCAGGAAACCCTAACTGCAGCCCTGTGTTCTGCTTCCCAACAGGAAGGAGGAAGTCAAGGGCTTTCAGGCCGTGCTTCTAGAGAAAACTGAGAAGTATGAAAAGGAAAACTGTGGAGGCTTCCGCCTGATTTATCCCAGTGTGAATTCGGAGAAGTATGAGAAGTTTTTCCAGGACAACAACTCCCTCTTCCAGAATACAGTTGCCTCCAGGGCTCGGGAGATGTATGCCCGGTAGGAAGGCTCCTGGGGCTAGGGGAGCAGGGTGTTGGGGGAAGAGGGGTTTGCCTGACCTGAGGGGTAACCTTGGGGCAGCCTTGAAGTTGCTTTGGTCTCGCAAGGACCAGGAATCGTAAGATTCTTTGGTGTGGGATGTTGTTAAGTGGATATGGGGCTGTTTCTAGAAACTCACCCATGAGACAGGCACCCCCACCCCACTCCAGCATGCCCAGCCCCTCAGGGCTGCCTCCTGGATTCATGCAGGTGTCAAATCTAAGGACCGGAAGGGACTCATCCCATTCGGTCCATTCCCCGCCCTCCACCTCATTTCATGGAGCAGAAAAAGGATCGTACAGCAGATAACAACAGAAGAGGCTCTAGAACCCCTGTCTCCTGAGTCATGTGACTGAGTTATTTCCGTCACATCATTGGCCAGAGAGGCCCAGCATATGAAGGGGTCCAACGTGGGAGCCCCTAACTTTAGCGTCCTACCGAGACCTTCTTCCCAGCACCTGCCAGCTGTGGGATCTGGCCTACTGGGAAGTGAGGAGAGCGGTGGGGTGTGGTGAGTGGGGTGCAGCCCGCCACTCCACTCTATGAGGTGGGCAGGGCAGGGTGTCTCATTGCCCTCAAGGAGAGTGTCCACATTCCCAGCCCATCCCTAACCTACATGACTGTTCCTCACTGGGCAGGCAGCTGATCCAGGAGCTGAGACTGAAACAGGAGAAAATATCCTTCCAAACGAAAGATAAGAGGGTGGAAATGCAGGGGGAATCAGCAGGCGAGCGAGCGAGAGGCAAGAGCACGCAGCACTGGCGACAGAAACAAAGGCAGGAGTCCAAGACCGCCACCAGCCCGGCCTCCAAACAAGTAAACCTGGATGGGAGGGGAGCGCGCATGCCCAGCGCCCTTCCCTGGCTGGGGCCAGTCCAGGGGGGGGGTGCTGAGGAGCCCGCTACTGAGATCTCAGGCACACTGAAGGAATGGGGCCGCATGGAGAGCTGGGCCCCGGGAGGGGAGCCCGGAGGCCTTCAGAGGATCCCTCCATCCAGGCAGAGAGGACTCTCACTGGTCTGCCCTTCTTCCTTCAGCTGGAGTAAAGGCAGCTGGGAGACTGAGCACCATCCCCATGTAGGGAGTAGGCTCTAAGACTACCTGTGGTCATGGTCCCCAACTCTAGTTTGGGTTGGAATGCTCCCCTCCAGCAGGCCAGGGGCACAGCTGAGAGAGGAGGCCACAGGGAAAAGCTTCTGGGAGGCAGGACCTCAGAACACGACATGGGGTGACTGAACACAGCTGGTGCTTCCAGCCTGCTCTCTGCTCAAAGTGTGGACCAGCCTCTAGGCTGGGGCCAGCTATCCAGTTGTCCTATCATCTGAATCTCTGGATCCCCTGCTTCTCTGCCTAGCTCTCTCTTCTGGCTCCCTGGAAAGATTCATTGACTTTTCAGTCTATCTCCTTCTCAAAGACTTACCTGAAGGGACAGGTTTAGAGCAGGTTTTTATTTTTTAAAAAAATAAGTTTGTTAGGGTCATAGACCCTTCGAGAATCTGATAAAAAGCTATGGAATCTCTTGCCATAACGTATACAAAGATACAATTTTAAAACTGCAGTTTCAAGTGGCTCAAAGGCCCCGTGAAACCATCCGTGAGCCCTTTAGGGGTCCTTGAACCCCAGGTTAAGAGCCCCCGATTAGAGAGACTTTGATTCTGATTGCTTTCCTCTCCTCCTCATCTCCTTTGCACCTACCCTCGGGGGCAGATGATCTGGAAGTGGACAGAGCTGGGTTCCCATGGGCTATACGTTTGGTTTCCTCCTTCCCAGTACCTCCAGCCATTGACACTAGAGTCCTGCACACCCGACTTGCTGTCGAGCATCAGAGACACAAAGAAAAATGAGACAGACAGCAGCCTCGAGCAGGAGGCCCCCAGGGAGGAGGCTGGCCCTGCTCCCCATGAGCCTACATCTGCGAGGCCTTACAGCTCTATTACTGACTTGAGGAATTCAAGCCTCCTCAGCTGCTCCAGGCCAGAGCTCAGTAAACCCGTCTCCGGAATCAAGGAAGCCAAGTCCACCTCTGCAGTGAACACAGTCACCAGCACTGTGGTAAGTAGAGCAGTCTGCCTTCCCTGAGGACCGAACTGGTGGTGGGGTGGGGTGGGGGGTGAGGTAGGAGTCTGGCTTTCTGGTCCCTTCTCTGCACATACTATGGCCCTTTGAGTAAGCCACTTACCCTCTCTGGGCCTCGATTTCCCCACTTGTGAAGCCCAAGTTGTGGAATGGCATACTGTTAGGAGTCTAGACCTATACCTTTAGGGCTTTTAGAAAGGCCGTCTTATGCATCCCCTCTTTTGGGCAGGGTACCGCCTGTTGTGTTAGTTTCTGTAGGGCCGCTGTAACAAATTACCATAAAGTTGGTGGCTTGAAGCACGAATCTATTCTCTCACCGTTCTGGAGGCTAGAGATCTGAAAACAAGGTGCTGGCAGGGCCACGCTCCATGTGAGGGCTCTCTAGGGAGGATCCTTCCTTGCTTCTTGCTAGATTCTGGTGGTTGCTGGCAATCCCTGGCATTCCTTGGCTTGTGGCAGCATAACTCCAATCCCTGCCCCTGTCATCACACAGACTTCTTCCTGTGCTTCTCCTCTGTGTTTCTTCACGTGGCTTTATAAGGACACCAGTCATTGGATTTAGGGCTCACCCTAATCCAATATGAGCTTATTTTAACTTGAGATCTGCAAAGATCCTATTTCCAAATAAGGTCACGTTCTGAGGCTGTGGGTGTCCATGAATTTTCGGGGGGATATTGTTGAACCCAGTCCACGACCTAAACAGTGTTTTTCAAACTCCATTGTTGTACGGACACCTTTTGAAGGAAAGAAAGCTCTTTTAGATTCCAATTGTAAACTTAAATTATTTGTATAAATATATGCAAGTATATTGCATATATTTATATGCAAGTATATTGCATATATTTATATGCAGATATAAAGTCTTTACACATATATAGCTCTTATGCAACTGCAAAACAAAACAAGTAGCACCAATAAAATTTGCATAAGATATTAATTTAATATGACAGTTGATTTTCTATTTTTCTGGAAACTAAGTTGCCACCTGAATGTAGTACCAACAACGCTAACACAGGTTCTCTTGTGTTCATCATACCTAGGCCCACCAAGAGCTATGTGATGACTCTACTATAAGTACTGGAAAATCTTCTGCGTTGTTGGGTCTTTGCTTGGTCCAAATGCAGTGCAGAGTAGTGCAATGTTTTTCAAATTTCTAACCATAGCCCATAGTAGAAATTCATTTTATTTCATAGTCCATCACATACACACACATACAACTGGAGAAAATTTTCTAAAACGGTGCTTAGCCACACTGCATATAGTGACTCATTCTTTTTTTTTTTTTTTTTTTTTGCGGTACGTGGGCCTCTCACTGCTGCGGCCTCTCCCGTTGCGGAGCACAGGCTCCGGACGCGCAGGCTAAGCGGCCATGGCTCACGGGCCCAGCCGCTCCGCGGCATGTGGGATCTTCCCAGACCGGGGCACGAACCCATGTCCCCTGCATCGGCAGGCCGACTCTCAACCACTGCGCCACCAGGGAAACCCTCATTCTATTCTTTTAAAAAATATCCGTTACATGGGCTTCCCTGGTGGCGCAGTGGTTGAGAGTCTGCCTGTCGGTCCAGGGGACACGGGTTCTAGCCCTGGTCTGAAAAGATCCCACATGCCACGGAGCAACTGGGCCCATGAGCCACAACTGCTGAGCCTGCGCGTCTGGAGCCTGTGCTCTGCAACAAGAGAGGCCGCGACAGTGAGAGGCCCGCGCACCGCGATGAAGAGTGGCCCCCGCTCGTCACAACTAGAGAAAGCCCTCGCACAGAAACGAAGACCCAACACAGCCAATCAATCAATCAATAGAAATGCTGTAGAATTATTTAAAAAAAAAATACCCATTACAGTCCACTAAGTTAATTTCCTGACCTACTGGTAGGTTTGCAACCGTGGTTTGATAAACACCGTTACAAGAGTATGCTTTGGAGCTTCATCACGTTGGATTTGGCAATGATTTCTTGGATATGACACCAACCCCACAGGCGACAGAAGCAAAAGTAGATAAGTGGGACTACATCAGACTTAAACAGTCAACAAAATGAAAAGGCAACCTGTGGAATGGGAGAAAACGTTTGCAAACCATATATCTGATAAGGGGTTAATATCCAGAATATATAAAGAACTCTTACAACTCACAATGACAACAACAACAAAACAACCCGATAAAAAATGGGTAGAGGCGGGCTTCCCTGGTGGCGCAGTGGTTGAGAGTCCACCTGCCGATGCAGGGGACACGGGTTCGTGCCCCCGTCCGGGAAGATCCCACATGCCGCGGAGAGGCTGGGCCCGTGAGCCATGGCCGCTTAGCCTGCGCGTCCGGAGCCTGTGCTTCGCAACGGGAGAGGCCACAACAGTGAGAGGCCCGCGTACTGAAAAAAAAAAAAAAAAGGGTAGAGGCTTAAATAGACATTTCTCCAAAGTGAAAACAGCCAGTCACAAAAAGACGGATACTGCATGATTCCACCTATCTGAGGCATCTAGAGTAGTCAAACTCTTAGAAACAAAAGGTAGAAGGGTGGTTGCCAGGGGCTGTGGAGAGGCAGAAACAAAAGGATGTTTAATGGGTATAAGTTTCAGTTTTGCAAGTTAAAAAGGTTCTAGATATGTGTTGCACAACAGTGTGCATAGAGTTAACACTACTATACTGTACACTTAAAAATGGTTATGATGGTAAGTTTTACATGATGTGGGTTTATGTGAACCACAGCTACTGAAGCCTGCGTGCCTAGAGCCTGTGCTCCGCAACAAGAGAAGCCACCGCCAGGAGAAGCCCACACACCACAACTAGGGAAAGCCCGCGTGCGGCAACGAAGACCCAACGCAGCCAAAAATAAATAAAATTTTAAAATAATAATAATGAGTAAAGAGCATACTTTGGGGAATCTGGCTGCCACTGTTTAGATCCCGGGGTCTCCTTTTATTATATGTATGACTCCCATCTAGTCACTCTAATCTGCTTAAGCCTCAGTTTCCCCATCTGAAAAATGGTGTTTTCATAATAGTACCTACCAGCAGATCATCGTGAGGAGTAAACGAAAGGAGCCAAGAAAGTGGATCCACGAGTGGTGTTTATCACACAGGAGTCAGTACGCATTAGCTATTATTTTAATATAACTACTTCTTAAGACTGCCCTTGTTCTTTTTGCATTAACTTAAGGCTTAAAGCAGTACTATTGAACACTAAAGAGATTAAAAAAATAAGGCAGCTGACAACAATTCATTCTTTTTTTTTTCTTTTTTGGATTTCATGTTGATTTAATCAAAATCATTGGTTCAGGATGTTGTATCATACTTGGTTCATTCAAAGCCTTTGACTGGTTTGTTTATTTACTTGTCCCTTTATCCCTATGCTCACCTCCCATTCATCTATCCACCATCTTTTGTTAGTTTGTTTCCTTGTAAAGAAGGGATTTCTAACTTTTTTTATAATCTTTATTTTTTAATTTTTATTTAAAAAAAATTTTGGGTCACGCTGTGTGGCATGCAGGATCTTAGTTTTCCGAGCAGGGAATCTAACCCGCGCCCCCTGCAGTGGAAGCACGGAGTCTTAACCACTGGACCACCAGGGAAGTCCCAAGAAGGGATTTTTTTAAATACATGCATTTAAAATCTGTTTAAATGTGATTGGGTTATTTATCTCATTCTATGTCCTATTTTTTTTCTTATTGAGCCCCACTTTTTTTTCTAAAATCTTAACTGTACAATTCTGACAAATAAATACACCTGTGTAATCCATATCCCTATCACAATATAGAACTTTCTGATATTTCCCCAAAGTTCCCTCCTGCCCATTCCTAGGCAATTGCCCTCCTGCTCCCTGCATCCCTCCTCAAGGCATCCACTATCCTGACTCTGACTTTTTCCATCTTAGAGTAGTTTTGCCTATTCTAGAATTTTGTGCAAATGGAATAATATAGTATATATTCTTTTGAGTCTGACTTCTTTAGTTCAGTATTATATCTGTGAGATCCATTCATGTTGTTGGGTGTATCAGTTGTTTGTTCTTCTTTATTGCTGAATTGTGTTCCATTGTACAAATACACTGCAGGTTTTTTTTTTATCATTCTCCTGTTGATGGACATTTGGGTTTTCCCGGTTTTTATTCTTTTATTGCTATTGTAATTAAAGCTCTTATGAACGTTCCTGTACAAGTCTTTTTGTGGACATAGTTTTCATTTCTCTTGGATAATTACCTAGAAGAAGGATTACTAGGTCAAAGGGTAGATCTATGTATAACTTTATAAGAAACTCCAAAGTCTTTATTTAAAGTGATTGTATCTTTTGTACATTTCAGCCAACAATGAATGAAAGTACCAATTGCTCCACATTTGTCAACATTTGGTGCTATCTGTCTTTTAAATTTTAACCACTCTAATGACTATGCTGTGATTTCTTATTGCGGTTTTAATTTGCATTTCTCTGATGATTAAGCATGTCAAGCACTTTGTCAAATGCTTATTGGTCATTCTTGTATGTTTCTTTATGGAGAGTCTGTTCAAGTTTTTGCCTTCCTCCCTTTTAAGAAATGGGATTATTTATGTTTTTACTGTTGTGTTGTAGGAATGCTTTATATAGTCTGGAAACTTACCTATTCTTTTTCTTGATAGTGTTTTTTGATTAGTGAAAAAACTTAATTTTGACGAAGCTTATCAATTTTTCTTTTATGGTTTTTGCTTTCTGTGTCCTATATAAGAAATTTTCATGCACTCTCAGATCACAAAGATATTCTCCTAGGTTTTTTCTAAAAGCTTTATAGCTTTAGCTTTGTGTATAGTTCCATGATCTGTTTCAAATTAACTTTTGAGTGTGCTAGGTGATGGGCACTAGGATTTTTTCCCCATATGCACATCTAGTTACTACACTATTTATTGAAAGACTTTCCTTTCTCATCGAATTGCTTGGGTGCCTTATAAATTCTAGTAAGGATTTTTGTTGTTGATTCTGTAGGATTTTCAACAAACAAGTATGTCATCTTCAAATAAAGATGGGTTTTACTTCCTTCTTTCCAATCTTTATGCCTTTTATTTCTTTTTCTTACCTTATTGCCTGGCTGGGATTTCTAGTACAGTGTTGAACAGGAGTGGAGAGAACAGATATCCTTGCCCTGTTTCCAGTCTTAAAGGGGAAACATTCCAGTCTTTTATCATTAAGTATGGTGTTAGCTGTAGGGTTTTTGTAGATATTCTTTACTAGGTTGAAGATGTTCGCTTCTATTCCTAGTTTGCTGAGAGTTGTTTTTAATCATGAATGGATAATGAATTTTGTCAAGTGCTTTTTCGGTATCAGTTGATAGTATCATATAGTTTTTCTACTTTAGACTGTTAATATGGTGGATTACATTGATTATTATTATTTTTTTTTTTTGGCCGCACCTCGTGACGTGCAGGATCTTAGTTTGTGGATCGGGGATCAAACCCATGCGCCCTGCAGTGAAAGCACAGAGGACTGCCAGGGAAGTCCCATCATTGATTAATTTTTGATCTTTAGCCAGTCTTACATTCCTGGAATAAACCCCACTTAACCATGATGTATTGTTCTTTTTATGCATTGCTGGATTCAACTTAATAATGTTTTGTTGAGGATTTTTTTTTTTTTTTTTGCGGTATGCGGGCCTCTCACTGTTGTGGCCTCTCCCGTTGCGGAGCACAGGCTCCGGACGCGCAGGCTCAGCGGCCATGGCTCAGGGGCCCAGCCGCTCTGCGGCATGTGGGATCTTCCCGGACCGGGGCACAAACCCGTGTCCCCTGCATCGGCAGGTGGACTCTCAACCACTGCGCCACCAGGGAAGCCCTGTTGAGGATTTTTATGTCTGTGTTCATAAAAGATGTTAATTTATAAGGTTTTATTTCTTCTTTTACTTTTTTTCTTTTTCTTTTTTTTTTGGTCTGTTAGCTCCATAAAATAAATTGGGAAGTGTTCCCTCCTCTTCTGTTTTCTGGAAGAGATAGTGTAGAATTGTCATTATTTCTTATTTAAATATTCAGTTAGAGTTCTCCAGTAAAATTATCTTGGCCTGCAGATTTCTTTTCTGGAATATTTTAAACTACAGTTCAATTTCTTTAATGTTATGTATTTTATTTTGAGTGAGTTTTGGTGGTTTGTGGTTTTTGAGGTATCGGTCCAATTTATCTAAGTTGTTGGATTTATATGTGAAGAGTTGTTTATAGTACATCCCTATTATCCTTGTAATGTCTGCAGAGTTTGTAGTGATACCCTCTCTTTCATTCCTGATATGGGTAATTTGTTTGTTCTTTCACTCTCTTTTTTTTCTTGGTAAGTGTTGCTAGGAGTTTATCAGTTAATTCTTTTCGAAAAACTGGGTTTTTGTTTCATTTTTTTTCTATTATTTTCCAATTTTTTATTTCACTGATTTCTGCCCTTATTAATACTTATGTTCTGCTTGCTTTGGATTATTTTTCTTTTCTTTTTTCTAATTTCTTACAGGGGAAGCTTAGAATGTTGATTAAGACCTTCTTCCCTAATATAAACATTTAATGCTATAAATTCCTAAGAACAACTTTAGCTAGATACCACAAATTTTGATATGTTTTCATTTTCATTTAGTCCAAAATATTTTATAATTTCACTTGAGATTTTCTTTATGACCCATGGGTTATTTAGAAACGTAGGGTTTTTTTAATTTAAAAAATTTTATTTTTATTGAAGTATAGTTGCTGTACAATATTATATAAATTACAGGTATACAATATAGTGATTCACAGTTTTTAAAGGTTATACTCCATTTATTTTATGTAAAATATTGGCTTTATTCCCCATGTTGTGCAATATATCCTTGTAGCTTATTTTGTACCTAATAGTTTGTACTTCTTAATCCCCTACCCCTATATTGCCCCTCACCCCTTCCCTCTCCCCACTGGTAGCCACTAGTTTATTCACTATATCTGTGAATCTGCTTCTTTTTTTTTATATCCACTAGTGGGTTGTATTTTTTAGAGTCTACATATGAGTGATATCGTACAGTATTTGTCTTTCTCTGTCTGACTTATTTCACTTAGCCGAATGTCCTCTAAGTCCATCCATGTTACTGCAAGTGGCAAAATTTCGTTTTTTATAGCTAAGTAATATTCCATTGTAAATATAGACCACATCTTCTTTATCCATTCGTCTGTTGATGATGGATACTTAGGTTGCTTCCATATCTTGGCAATTGAGAAATGTGTTGTTTAATTTTCAGTTGTTGGGAGATTTTCCTGGTGTTTTTCTGTTACTGCTTTCTACTTTAATTCCATATCGTCAGAGAACATACTTTATATGATTTCAGTTCTTTTAAATTTGTTAGAGTTTATGTTATAACTCAGAATATGGTCTCTTTTGGAGAATGTTTCACGTGCACTTCAGAAGAATGTCTATTTTCCTGCTGTTGCGTAGTGAGTCAATTAGATCTGTTTGGTTGCTGATGTCGTTCAGTCCTTCTATATTCTTATTAATTTTCTGTACACTTAGTTCTGTTAATCACTGAGTTCTATTAATTACCGAAACCCACCTCAGGATTTCATCATGGACATGGGGGTACAGAGAGCGGAGAAAAGAAAAGACGAAAAAAAGGTCTTTGAGCCACAGCTATAGGGCTTCTCGTAGAGCTTTCTCTGTCTACTCCCCAGTAGCCACTTTTGAGTTTTGAGTTGCCTTGAGTTCAGGTCAGAGGATACTGGAGGAAAAACAGTAGACTCACTGCTCTCTTGCTGGTACTTTAAATTCTCATCTTCCTCAATCTGCCTGCTACTGTTTACTTTTCAGAATTGTCGGATAGCTACTCTATGCATGCATTCTGTGCAGGTTTTATAGGAACAGTCAGTGGGAGAGACAGATGCAGTATGCTTAATCCATCTCAGCTAGAACCAAGACTACTGTCCCTTCTCATTGTTTCAAATTTCCTTATCCCTTTGATGTCTGCATGATCCGTAGTGATATCCCCTCTTTCATGGATGATAAAAGCAATTTCTGTTTCCTCTTTTTTTAATCTTGATCTTACTATGGGCTTATCCATTTTATTAAGTAAAGAACCAGCTTTAAGCTTTGTTAATTTTCTCTATGGTTTATTTTCTATTTCATTGCTTTCCAGTATTATCTTTATTACTTCCTTTTTATTCTACTAGCTTTTAGTTTAATTCGGTCACCATTTTCCAGCCTTTTAAAGTAGAAAGTTAGATTATTTATTGTAAGCCTTTCTTCCTTTCTAATATGTGTTTAGCACTATAAATTTCCCTGTAAACACTAGTTTATCTGCATATGTTGCATTTTTATTATCATTGTTTGAAATATTTCCTAATTTCCTTGTGATTTCATTTTTGTTCCATGGGTGATCTAGAAGTATATTGTTTAATTTTTTAATATTTAGGGATTTTCTAGATATCTTATGGTTATTAATTTCTGATTTAATTCCTTTGCGATTAGTAGAAATGCTTTGTTAAAATTTATCAAGACTTATTTTACGGCCCAGCAAATGATTTATCTTGATGAATGTTTCATGTGCACTTGGAAAGAATGTGTGTTCTACAGTTGCTGAGTATAGTGTTCTGTGAATCAATTACATCACTCTGGTTGACAGCGTCACTCAGATTTTCCATATCTAGACTGATTTAGTTTCTACTTTTTATATCAGTTGCTGAGAGATGGATGGTAACATCTCAACCCCAATTGTGGATTTGTGTATTTCTACCTTTTGTTCTGTCAGTTTTTGTTTCATGTGTTTTGAAGCTCTTTTATTAGGTACACATTTATAATTATTTTGTCTTTTTGATGTAGTGACCCTTTTATCATCATGAAATGATAAAATCTTCTTTATCCCAGGTAGTACTCCCTGTCCTAGAATTTATTTTGTTTGATATTACTATAACCACTCCAGCTGGTTGTGGTTAGTGTTTGCATGGTATATCTTTTTTAAAAACATTCTTTTAATTTCAACTCACTTTTCTCATTATATTTAAAGGATTTCTCTTATATACAGACATAAGTGGGTCTTGCTTTCTTATCCAGTGTGACAACATCTGCCTTATAATTGGAGTACTCCATTTTCATTTAATGTAGTTATTAATACAATTTAGGACTGAAATTCTGTTTGTTTTCTATACATATTTTCTGTTTCTGCTTTTTCCCCATGTTCCTCCTTTTCTGCTTTCTTTTGGATTAATCAAAAAGTGTTTGTTAGTTTTAATTTCTCCATCATCTTTTTAGTTATAAGTTTTTGCCTTTTTGTGGGGGGTGTTATTCTATGGATTGCAATATTCATCTTCAGCTTGTCAGAATCTACTTAGAGGTAACGTTGTACTTAATTTTAAATATGGCAAACTTATTCTCTCTTTTGTACTAACATACACTACTAGTATTTATTGTAGTGCACATCTGTATACTGGTGATGAATTTTCTGTTTTTGTTTATCTGAAAATGTCTTTATTTAAAAGTCTTCATTTTGAAGGAGATTTTTGTTGGACCTAGAATTCTGGGTTAACATTATTCTTGAAGCACTTTCAAAATGCTGTTCCAGTTCTTCTGATCTTCTTCTTTTTCTTTTTTAATGAGAAATTAACTGTATTCATATCATTGTCCCATGTATGTAATGTGACATTTTTCTCTGGCTGCTCTCTTTACCTCTGAATTTCAGCAATTTGAAATGCAATATGATGTAGTTTTATTTGTATTTATCCTATTTAGGATTCTTGAGCTTGTTGGTTTTGTATATTGATGTCTTCCACCAAATTTGAGCAGTTTCTCTCCATTATGTCTTCATATATCTTTCCTGCCTTATTTTGTTCCTCTCTGTTGTATTTTCTGTCTCTATCAGGACTCTAGGTAGCTCATATAAATAGAATCATACAATATTTGTACTTCTGTGTCTGGTTTATTTCACTTAGAATAATGTGTTCAAAGTTCATTTATGTTGTAACGTGTATCAGAATTTCCTTCCTTTTTGAGGCTAAATAATATTCCATTGTGTGTATACACCACATTTTTTTTTTTTTTTTTGCGGTATGCGGGCCTCTCACCACTGTGGCCTCTCCCGTTGCGGAGCACAGGCTCCGGACGTGCAGGCTCAGCGGCCATGGCTCACGGGCCCAGCCGCTCCGCATCATGTGGGATCTTCCCGGACGGGGGCACGAACCCGTGTCCCCTGCATCGGCAGGCGGACTCTCAACCACTGCGCCACCAGGGAAGCCCATACACCACATTTTTTTTATCCATTCATTTGTTGGTGGACATTTGGGTTGTGTCCACTTTTGGCTATTGTGAATAATGTTGCTGGGAACCTTGGTGTACTTGTTTAAAAGGAGCAATCTAATAACTTATTTAGCATATATAGCTAGGAGCAGAATTGCTGGGTCACAGGATATTTGCAATCTTATCTAACCAAGTATTTCTAGATGGTTCACCAGAATGGCTGGACCAGCCTACATTCTCAACAGCAGTTCATGAGACACCCCCGCCCTTCCCACCAACACTGATATCCAGCTTTCTAATGTTTGCCAGTCTAATAGCTGTGAAGTAATACCTATTTCTCTGATTACCAGTCTCCAGGGTTTAAAATCTATCTCATGTTTAGAAAACCATAATTCAAAAAGAGTCATGTGCCAAAATGTTCATTGCAGCACTATTTACAATAGCCAGGACATGGAAGAAACCTAAGTGTCCATCAACAGATGAATGGATAAAGAAGATGTGGCACATATTTACAATGGAATATTACTCAGCCATAAAGAGAAACGAAATTGAGTTATTTGTAGTGAGGTGGATGGACCTAGAGTCTGTCATACAGAGTGAAGTAAGTCAGAAAGAGAAAAAAATACTGTATGCTAACACATATATATGGAATCTAAGAGAAAAAAAAAAGGTCATGAAGAACCTAGGGGTAAGATGGGAATAAAGACACAGACCTACTAGAGAATGGACTTGAGGATATGGGGAGGGGGAAGGGTAAGCTGGGACAAAGTGAGAGAGTGGCATGGACACATATACACTACCAAACGTAAAATAGATAGCTAGTGGGAAGCAGCCGCATAGCACAGGGAGATCAGCTCGGTGGTTTGTGACCACCTAGAGGGGTGAGATAGGGAGGGTGGGAGGGAGGGAGACGCAAGAGGGAAGAGATATGGGAACATACGTATATGTGTAACTGATTCACTTTGTTATAAAGCAGAAACTAACACACCATTGTAAAGCAATTATGCTCCAATAAAGATGTTAAAAATAATAATAATAAATAAAATTGATCTCATGTTTAAAGACCTTCAGAGGAAGCTCTGTGGACACTCCCCACCATCTTCTGCCCTAGTGTTTAACCAGTTCATGGTTAAGAAACTGTTCTAACCAAAATCTTTCTTGCTCCTCATGAACTCAGCTCTTCGTCTGTTTGTTTTAATTAAAAATGGCATAGGAGGGAGCCCTTTGCTTTCCACAATCTCATTTTGGACCATTTTCTTTTTCAGCCTCTAACCTCAGTAGAAACCTTCCCAGAATTCACCACCCAGGTCTCAGACACCCCCCAGTCTCTGCTAGGGGTGACCATGGAAACCAGCTCTGAGTGCAGTAGCTCAGAGATGGACAGGGGGGCCTCCTTCAAATGCAAGCAGCAGCAGATGCCTTGGCACCTCATCCAGGAAAAATTATCAAACAATTCTCTGCCTACGAAATACCAGAGCTTCTCAAGGAGTCTGAACCCAAGCTGGACTTTGCTAAAGAATGGCATGAAGAAGCAGCATCCCGTGTCAGAGCTGTTCGCCAGGGTTCCACTGAGGGAGAAGCTGTCCTTGTTCCCAGCTCACTACAGCCCAAAGCTGGTGCTGAGTGACAAGTCACGTGAGTGCCAGTGTACAGGGATGTGCGAAGAGCTTAGGGGATGGAGAAACCAACAGAACCTGTCCTAATCTTGGGGAGTGCCCCATCTGAGGGGGGCTGTATTCCCTGCCTTCAGGGAGACCCCAGTCTGATGGTGGAGACATAGTTTTTGTTCTTAGGGAGTCTCTAGTCTTATTGGGAAAGCAAAACAATGATAAAAGTAGAGCTATGTCTAAGTACCCTCTTCAATCTTTCCTGTTCTCATTCAGATGAGGCCCACTCAACTGAGCCTGTACAAGTTGGGCGTGTTAAGTTTGAAAAAAAAAAAAAAAACAACAGGGAAGAGAAACTGTTTGGAGGAAAGGCACAGTGGCTGATTCTGATGCAGCAGCTTCCGCCAATTTTCAGTGGGAGACCCTAGTGGGAGGTGGCCTTCGCCAGGACTTTGTGCTGAGTCCAGCAGCACAGACGGATGATGCCAATGCCTTTGCCTTTCCAGAAAACCCCTTCCTGCCCCGGGAGTGCTGCTTCTGCGGCCGAAGCTCTGGCGAGAAGAAGCAGCTGGATGTGCCCTCCCTCCTCCTCTTGCAGAATCCTCACAGCCATGCTGTTTCCCTGAAGGACCTGCTGGTGGTTGCCACTGCAGCCCGACTGGATCCGAGGCCTGGCAGAAGCCATACAGGTGCTGTGCGAGACCGGTGTACACAGGATCAGGAAGCGTACAGCCACTGCCTGACCTCTGGCCAAAGAGGATGTGAGAGGAACTAGGTAGGCCCACCCAGATTCCCTTCATGTGTCTGGTGCACTGGCAGGCACTGTACATATACTTCTAGAACGTTGGGTAGGTAGGTGGACTGATAGATCCATAAATACATACAGGTAAGTAGACAATTGAGACTTAACCTCAGTCAAAATGTGACCCCCTTGCAATGTATATTTCTGCTATGACTGATCCGGCCCCGCTGCTTTAGGTACACTTAGCCTTGTCTTCCACTCATGGGTGAAATTGAGACAGTCGCTGATGTCGGTCCCGTAAGTAGAACCAGGCCAACCGTGAGGGGTTGATTTCCACACCTTTCGTGCTCTGCCAGCCTGGCCTAGGTCCAGGTCACTTGCCCTGAGAGCTGGCCCTGTGATGGAGTGTACTGAGGGCACGGAACACCAGGATGGTGGCGTCTGAGAAGATCTGGAAACAAAGACCCTTAAGCTTTGATTCCACTGTGTAAAAGGACCAAAGAGATAGCAAGGGAGCCCTCTGTCAGAAAGTTAGTGCTTCTAAAGGAAGGGGATATGTAAAAACTTAGGAGAACTCTACAACGTAGTATTGCCTGTGGTGGAGGGATCTGTGCTGCTCGGCGGATTATGGAAGGAGATATATTTTAATCACCTCCCTCACTCCTGCCAGCCACCTAAAGCAGACTGTGACCAGACAGTCTGCCCTGACCCCCTCGTGACCTGGAGCTCACACTGCAGAAGGGCTGGCGAGTGAACATCAGCCCATAGGGATCACTTTGGGTGCTCATAAAAATGCATATTCCAAGGCCTGCTCCTGGAAATTCTTATTCAGTAGGTCCTACTGGGGCCCAGGAATCTGCATTTTAAGAAGCTCCTCTAGGTGATTCTGTTGGTCCTCTTACCACCATCAGAGAAAAACTGGGCCTGGTGTTTCCCAAACTTCCCAGATGACATGAATCACATGGGGCTCCTTGTTAAGCCTGTCGTTTCCAAGGCCACACCTCTGGACATCCTGACACAAGAGATTTGGGACAGGCCACTGAGAATTTGCCTGTCAAGGAAGTATCTCAGGTGTGGTAGTGAACACTGTCCTGTGTTTAGACCCAGGTCTGGGCAGAGGAACCTGTGACGGCCAGGCCTGACCTGTGGGCCTGTGATAGGAACAAAACTCCCCAGTCCTGATGGGGCTCAAACCTACCCCCACTGTCTTCGGTTCGTAATTTTCCAGAATTTTAAGTTATTTATGCTCCTACTTTTAAAAAGGGGGATCATGTAGCAGATTACAATAAAAACTTGTATTTAATATGACTGTTAAAATGAAGTTATAATGATCAGAAGCCACACAGGGAAAGGGAAGAGAGAATTATATTGAAAGGATGTGATAAAGTGCTTCCCGTAATGACCATTGAATTTGGCTCTAGACAGAAAAAGCCAAACATAGCATTCTGTTTTGGACTTTGTGGTCTCCCCAGTCAGAATAGAGACTCCTTAAGGACATGGACTATGCCTCCACCATCGCACTGGGGTCTCTCTGAAGGCAGGGGCTTCATCCTCCCACCCCCACCCCACACTGAGCTCTTGGACATCCCTGTACACACTGGCACTCACATGACCGGTCACTCAGCATCAGCTCTGGGTTGTAGTGAGCTGGGAACAAGGACAGCTTCCCCCTCAGTGGAACCTTGGCGAACAGCTCTGACACGGGATGCTGCTTCTTCATGCCGTTCTTTAGCAAAGTCAGCTTGGGTTCAGATTCCATGAGAAGCTCTGGGATTTTGTAGGTAGAGAAGGTTTCGATATTTTCTTTTTTTTTTTTTTTTTTTTTTTTTTTTTTAACATCTTTATTGGGGTATAATTACTTTACAATGGTGTGTTAGTTTCTGCTTTATAACAAAGTGAATCAGTTATACATATACATATGTTCCCATATCTCTTCCCTCTTGCGTCTCCCTCGATATTTTCATATCGAAAATATGAGTAAAGATAAGTTTACTCATCTAGTAAATAGGTGATTCTTTAGGGGAGACTTCCTTCCCTGCCTCTAATTTCTAAGAGCAGTTTGTCATGTGGTCGTTTGCTATTATAGACTTACTACCATCCATGGTGGATAATGGCTGAAGGTATTGACATGTTTTCTAATAAATATTAATGATGGTAAAATTTACCCCTTTTTTGGTAGTGCACTCTCTAGGCGCCAGCACTCCTCTAAATATATATATATTATCTAATTTAATTCTAATCATAACTGTACACTTTAGAAAAGAAAAAACTGGGGCTCAAAGAGCATAAGGCTTAACATTCAGGAGGTTCCACGGTGGTGGAGGAAGGATTTGAGTCAGACGTTGCCGATTCCCAGCCCTCAAGCTCTTAAAGCTACACTATTATTCTTTCAAATGGCATTTTTAATATTAGGCTTCAGTTAGAGCTGAGGGAATAATAAATGGCTCTTTCGTGAAGGCATTTCTGTAGGAAGTAGTGATGGCCAAGGCCAAGCAGGGCTTCCTAGAATACCATGGGGTGTCACCAGATCTCAGAGCTGGTCCTCTGCTTTTGGATCAAATAATGGCTTCTAAAAATTCCCAACTAGCCGGATTGTAAAGGACTGACACATACAAGTCTGATTATGTACAGCAGAATGCCTGTCAACACACTGATTTACAAATGGAGCAGGATGTGGTGTGAGAATAGGACTTCTGCATAATAAATAATGGTTGAATGAAAGAGGGAAAGAGCAGAACAGAAGTCCAAATTATGGATCATGGGCTTTCTTGGTAGGTGTAATAATAAAATCTCCCACATCAAGTTTATGTACCGTATCTCATATAATCCTCAGGTCAGTGCTGTGAGTTTGGCAAGGCAGACATTATTCCTTTATCCTCAAATTGCAGATGAAGAGAATCAAGGTTCGGGGACATTAAATGATTTGCCCAAACTCACATGAGTGGTGGGCTCTGGACAACATAGCCTGATATTTCTTCCCCTTTACCACTCTGCCATGAACTTAGATCGCATCCTGACCCATCCTGAGGAATGGACCCCTGACAATTTCCTCCATTTTTCTGCTTAAATCTCTATGATCTCATCATCCTTTCTTGGGATCCACTTTCATAGTGAGTGGGCCACTTATTTAGGGGATAAATAGGCCATTTTGTAGGATTTTAAGGATGATTTAAAGCTTGCTAAAGCAGGGTGCCGGGCACCCTACTGGATAAGTAGCTGCAATGATGATGATGATGATGTTGATGGTGATGATGATACTGTGCTCATGGTGTTGAGCCCAGCACTCTGGACACTTGCTTCTGGTGTACTAAAAGCTTTGCATACAGTATCTCAATCCTCAAAGCAGCCCTTTGTGGTAAGTACTGTTGTTATTCTCTTTTTTCAAATGAGGAGACCAAGGTTTAGAGAAGTTAAGTAACGTGCCCAAGGGCACATAGATACCAAGAGCTAATAAGTTTGTACTCTGAACTGCTACCACTTGTTGTCTGTGGCCAGCTTTTAAATGATCCATATCAAATGTTTGGGGCTGTAAGGATACAGGAAGATGAATGTTGTATAGGAGATCAGCTCGGTGCTTTGTGACCACCTAGAGGGGTGGGATAGGGAGGGTGGGAGGGAGACGCAAGAGGGAGGCGACATGGGGATATACGTATACGTATAGCTGATACACTTTGTTATACATCGGAAACTAACACAACATTGTAAAGCGATTATACTCCAACAAAGATGTTAAAAAAAAATAAAGTTTCCGGTTACTGTGGATGTGAATCACCTGAGTGCCTCCTGACCCATTAGATAGGAATGATGACGATGAGTTAATTGGCTGGAATATTCTAGAAGCCATTTTAAAGGAAAATATAAGAAAAATCTTTTTTTCTTTTCTCTTTCCAGAATCAGACTGGATCTCTGCCACTGTGTCCCTTTCCTCCTCTTACTCCCAGGAAATGATTTGTTTCTTCCTACAGTGTCTACAATGCCCATAGAAGCAACTGAGTTTTATTTCCTCATCTAGACATCCTGGTCTTATGACTACCACCCATTAGCACCCTGAGGCTAATAGCCTTGACTTTTGTGCCCCCCCACCACCCCCCCACCCCCCCATTAGCTTACAGTGCTGGAGGACCAGGACTTCTGGGAGTTACTGGTGCTGCCCAGGACACACCCCAGTTGCCCCACTAGTGACATTCCTGTGGGTCCCGCATAGAGCACTGTCATCCAGAACACTCCCAAGGACAGAGCAACACGAAGGGAGAAGAGCTGCAGAGAAGGACTCACAATTTCCAGGAGCCCAAAGCCCTCAGGGCACCAACAGGCCAGTGTCAGTTTGTCTTCAACTCCAGAGAGAAAAGACAGAAGGCTAAGCTTGATGGAGAACTCTGAGCCCTGAGTAAAGGAGTTGAGGCGGTTGTAACTTCATCAGGTAAAGCCCAGACCTCCTCCTATGCCAGCACGTCAGTGTGCAAACATCTTCTGCCTATCTCCCTTACCAGCCTAACTCAAATTGCTGATGAAGACAGAGGTGAGGTGAGAGTACCCTGTCTGCAGGTGTTTCTCCCACTGACCTGCATAAATGATGCATCTTCCCCTCGAGTGTGCGTTAATCAAATAAACTGCCATGCTCCATGCCAGGATGAGCCGCCTGAACCAGAGTGAGAATGGGAAGGGGCGGGTGGGAGAGAGTTCTGAGCGCCTCTCATTAAGAGAGCCCCAAATATGTCAGGAGGCTCTGAAGAATTCTTTTGGATGAGTGGTCTTCAATAAGCCATGTCCTCCTTGCTGGGAGCCCGCAGCCTGAGGTGGCCCTTTTGGGGGCACCATGGCTGCCATGTCTCTGGCTAGCATAGGGCCTGGCTAGACTCGAGGCGTAACATCTCAGTTTGTCCGCCAGTTCATTCTCTACCCTCTCCAGGAATGTGAGCCAGGAGTTTTGCCTCACTTGCTCTTCCTGAGTTAGATCTCTGGGATGAGCTTTAGAGGAGGAGTGTGGAGCAGAAGAGGAGGGAGAAGGGTGAGGTCTGAAGTCAAGCATCTGCTTTGCAATGTTGACTCGCTTTGCTTGATGGATTCCCAATGGGATGAATTTCTGGCCTCAAGGATGTCAGGGGATTCTGAGATTACCCTTCAGGCAAAAGACTTTAATTATCCAAGATATTGAATGGAGAAGTTAGGCTCTAGCCATTTGTGTCCAGCTGTGAAACACACACAAAGACACACCACCTTTATCCCGACCTAGGCCTGATTATCAAGGACTCCTGGTAGAGGGTTCTTTTTAGTAGTAATTCAAGGCCCACCTGAATACCAGAAGAAGGAAGCCCTGGTTACCACTGGGCAGGCTAGTAAAAGCTTAACTGTCACCTCACCCCCTTTCACCAGCCCTTTCCTGATGCCACTGTCACTATCAGATTGCCATAGGTCATAGTCTGGCCCAGACAAAAGATGTAAGACTTGCTGAAATGGGGCTTCCTGGAAGCTCTGTATCTTTCCCCTTTTCTCCCTAGTCACCAGCCCCAGCTACTCAAGGTTCCTGAGCTGATAAAAAGGAAGTCTCTTAATAAGGTGAAGTCAGAATTATTTGTCTTTCTAAGGGACAATTTTGATCCTAGAGACAGGGTCGGCTTCCTGGGCATGCAGTCTGTGCAGTCACCCAGGGCTCCACACTAGGAAGGGCCTTGCGTTTGGTTTAATGCTCTGCCGTTACCATCTTGAAATGCTGAATAAGTTTTCAGTGAGGAGTCCTGTATTTTCATTTGGCACTGGGTCCACCAAATTAGGTAGCTGGTCCTGCCTATAGAGACTGTAACGGCTCTGAGTTGTCCAATGAGAAGGCAAAACAGTAGTCTGCCTGTCTAGCCCCACCCGCCTCCTGCCTGGGGCTATGCAGAGCAGCTGTCTGCTGAACGCTCATGGGGGACAAAAGACGCTTGTGGTGGTCCTTGCCTCCATGGAGTGCACAGTCGGGTAAGACAGGTCCACGGAGAACTAGCCTGAGTTAAGTGCCGCTGAAAAAGAACATCGGTGGATGAGAAGGAAACGCTCTCACACCCAGCTGCGAGGGTCAAGTCTGCTTCAATAGAAGAGGTGATACTTGAGGTGACAGAAAAAGATAAATGGACTGTTTTTTATTAAAAAGATTTTTAATGTAAGAAAGTTTTCCATTTCAGCGATGATTTATTTGCCTTTGCATGAAGTTTTGTATAAAAATTTAAGTTCAAAAAAATTTAGGTTCAAATCCCTTTCTCCTACAAATTTTTTTTTTAGGACTTAAGGGGCATGGGTTCAACCCCTGGTTGGGGGAGTTCTGCATGCCGCGCATGTGTGGCAAAAAACAAAGCAAAACATTTTTAAAAAATTGATGTATATAGTTGACATACAATATTATATCAGTTTCAGGTGTACAACATAGTGATTCAGTGTCTACACACATTATGAATTGACCACCACCATAAATGTAGTAACCATCTGTCACCAAACAAAGTTATTACAATATTATTAACTACACACCCTATGCTGTACATTACATCCCTGTGATTTATTTATTTTATAGCTGGAAGTTTGATTCTCTTAATCCCCTTCACCTATTTAGCCCAACTTCCTCCCCTCTGGTGAACACCAGCATGAGTCTGTTTCTGTTTTATTTTGTTTGTTCATTTGTTTTGTGTTTTAGTCTACATATAAGCGAAAAAAATTGGTATTTGTCTTTGACTTATTTCACTTAGCATAATACTCTCTAGAATAGGGAGGGTGGGAGGGAGGGAGACACAAGAGGGAAGAGATACGGGAACATATGTATAACTGATTCACTTTGTTATAAAGCAGAAACTAACACACAGTTGTAAAGCAATTATACTCCAATAAAGATGTAAAAATAATAATAATACTCTCTAGAACTATCCATGCTGTCACAAATGGCGAGATTTCGTTCCTTTTTATGGCTAGGTAATATTCCGTTGTGTATGTATACCACATCTTCTTCATCCATTTATCTATCGATGGACACGTAGGTTGCTTCCATGACTGTCCTATTGTAAATAATGCTGCAATGAACATAGGGGTGCATATATCTTTTCTAATTAGTGCTTTCATTTTCTTTGTATAAATACCCAGAAGTGGAATTTCTGGATCATATGGTAGTTTTACTTTTCTTTTTTTTTTTTTTTTTTGCGGTACGCGGGCCTCTCACTGCTGTGGACTCTCCCATTGCGGAGCACAGGCTCCGGATGCGCAGGCTCAGCGGCCATGGCTCACAGGGCCAGCCGCTCCGCGGCATGTGGGATCCTCTCGGACCGGGGCACGAACCCGTGTCCCCGGCATCGGCAGGCGGACTCTCAACCACTGCGCCACCAGGGAAGCCCTACTTTTAATTTTTTCAGTGACCTCTGCACTGTTCTCCATGGTGGCTGCACCAATTTATGTTCCCATCAACAGTGCACGAGGATTCCCTTTTCTCCACATCCTCACCAACACTTGCTATTTGTCATCTTTTTGATAGTAGGGATCCCGACAGGTGTGAGGTGATCTCTCATTGTGGTTTTTCTTTGCATTTCCCCGATGATTAGTGATGCTGAACATCTTTTCATTTGTCGGCCATCTGTGTGTCTTTTTTGGAAAAATGGCTATTCAGGTCCTCTGCTCATTGTTTTAAATTGGATTGTTTGGCTTTAAAAAAAATTCCTATTGAGTTGTGTGCTATTTCTTTATATATGTTGGATATTAACCCCTTACCGGATATATCATCTACACATATCTTCTCCCTATAAATAGGATTTTTTAAAGTGTATATGAGGTGTGGGACTGAGGTATAAAGTCCTGGAAGAAAATAAAAACAACCCTGAAAATGATTAAGAAGTAAGGTCTAGTCCAATTTGGCTGGATCAGAAAGGAAAAATTGGGAGATGACGATAGAAAGATAGTTTAAAAGAAGACATTGGAGACCCAGGTGCTCTTTGTTTATGTTGTCGTTATTGTACCCTTCGTGATGGTGGACCTGTTTGTGTGGCTGTCTCTCCACTGCACTGTACCATGTCTTTACTTCTTTGTATCCCCTGCTTTCAGCCTGGTGCTTAGGACATAATTGGATTCGGTAAATACTTGCTGAATGAATTGATATCGTGAAGAGTCTAAAATGTTATCCTGGGAGGTGTTGACCTAATTCAGTGGGCAGTGGGAAATCACTGAAGGTTTTTGAATGGAAGAGAGACTTTATTAAGTGTTAGAAAGGTGAATCTCATAGTAGATGGTAGAACGGAGGATTGGCAAGGGAAGAGAACGAAGAGAGAGATTAGGAGGCTCATTACCATGACCCAGATTTCGAGCCCTTGCAGCCCCTATCAGGATGGCTGACTGTGGGAAAGAAAGGGAGACAGGTGAGAAAAACATTGTCGAGCTTGGACATAGCAGCTGAATGAATGCAGGGGAAAAGGAAAAGAGAACAAGAAAGATGGCTTCAAAAGAACCGAGTCCCTCGAAAGAGAACAGGAATTTTGGGAGAAGGAGCTTTGGGGGAGGAGATCAGGGTCATTGTTTCATAAAGCAGATGGATGAGTTTCTGTCTCCAGATGGAGTTAAAAGAGCAGCACTGAAGGAAACGTTTCCAAATACAAAAGTGATTTCCTAAAGACAAAATTGTTAAATGTAGCCATGTTGGACTGGGTAGGTCCTCCAGGCTCAGAACTGGGTAGGTTCTCCCGGCAGCTTAAAAGATCTTTGTGCCCCCACCCATCACACGAAAGTGGTCAGTCTGGCTGGGGTGAGGGGGGCTGTTAACCTGGATTTAGAAAGCTCCCTCAGAGCGTCCAGAGAACAGCCAAGTTTGGGAACCACTTACCTGGCTCATCCCACTGGACGGCCCCAGCCCACCTCAAACAGGCTGGGTAGCTCTCCCTAGCCTTAAAAGAGCCATTTCAGATTCCAGTTTTCCCTCCACCCTGGCAGGGAGTGTGAGGCAGGCAGACTGGCAGCTGTTCCAGCGTCCTCCCCCACCCATACTGACTGATTACATGAGCCCAATGTAATCATTCACAACCCTTGTCTTCACAGCTGGCATATCACTTAGCTTAATTACAGCACACAGTGGCATTTCAACTCGAGGAATCTAAAAAGGCAATAAAACGGGTTTTGCAAATTGTTAGGAAGGCAATGAAGACCTTGAAACTGCAATTTACGAAGCATTGCTTTCAATTATTTTGCATTCTCCAGCCATGACTCTTGTTATTAACCAGCAGCCTGGGAAAGCAGATCAGGCCATGTGTCCTGTGGAGGGTATCTCACGTCTCCTGAGAACGCGCTGTGTGCTGGAGAGGTGGTGAGAAGCTCCGGGAGCTGCCTTGAGGTGGGAGGAGATTGTCCTGAGCATGTGTTTCTCCCACCAGGCACCTACTAATCCTGCTTCCGCCATGACTCTCCCGAACCATGGGCCCTGACTGGTCTGGGGTGGTCTTCATCAAGCCCCCTCTTCCTCTTTATTCCTGAATATCTACTGTCCCCAAAAAGCATGAGGAAAGAAAGCAAAATCTAGGATTTAATTTTAAAAATCTAGATTTGGTGCTTGGTGTCTTCAGCTCTCTGTCTGACTTCTTTTGCTGACTTATTTCCCGGCTCCTCTTAATTCTTGAGTATGTACTACTTGGGCAGCCATTTTATTTTATTTTTTGAATTTTATTTTATTCTTTTATACAGTAGGTTCTTATTAGTTATCCATTTTATACATATTAGTGGATACATGTCAATCCTAACCTCCCAGTTCATCCCACCACCGCCACCCCCCGCCACTTTCCCCCCTTGGTGTCCATACGTTTGTTCTCTACATGTGTGTTTATATTTCTGCCCTGCAAACCGGTTCATCTGTACCATTTTTCTAGGTTCCACATATATGCGTTAATATACAATATTTGTTTTTCTCTTTCTGACTTACTTCACTCTGTATGACAGTCTCTAGATCCATCCACGTCTCTACAAATGACCCAATTCCATTCCTTTTTATGGCTGAGTAATATTCCATTCTATATATGTACCACATCTCCTTTATCCATTCATCAGCCATTTTAAAGGGAAAGACTATGGTGTCTCTCTAACACCCTGCTTCCCCAAGCCTAGGAGTCTTAGTGATGATAATAAAAAGGGACCCTGCCCATCTGAGAAAGGGGCGGAAGCAGCAGGAAGTCCAAGCAGGCACTGAGGTTCCCTTGCTATGAGCAACATTGGTCAGCATGATAACTGGGAGCAGAATGCCTGCTGCCTCCTCAGTCATGCCAGGCGGGAGAGCAAACACCCAAATCCTGCTAGCAAACCAAGCAGGGTCATCACAACGTGGCCAAAGCAAACAGGAGCTGAGGCAGCCCGCTGTGATAGACTCTCACTTCCCCTTGGATCTGGTAGAGGGTGAGACTGAGGCAGCCAAACCCAGGTGTCAGGGCATCAAGTAGCCATGGGGACACTCATATCCATCCCCAGGATGGGGCACAACCTGGACCCTTGCTCTCCTTGCCATGATCCCCTTTGAATTTGGCACAGGCCAAGGAAAGTCTGATAATGATCAAGCATGTTCACATGTATTACTTTGTTCTTCACAGCAGTCTTGTAGATCAGTATTATCCCCATCTTGCAGATGAGAAAACTGAGGCTAGGCGACATCAAAGACAAAGAGCCTGGACTTTGTCTCAGGGCCTCTGACTCAGTGTCTGCTGCACTTCTCATCCCCTCTGCCTTTCCACCCCAAACTCTCCCATGTCAGTTCCCAGTCCCATCACTGGCAGAGCTCCCAGACTCTAAGCAGGACTTGAGTTCTTTCTTTCCATTTCTGAGAAAGTGAGCAGCCGCTCAAAGGAGGGAGAGGGGGTTCTTTTTGTTTTTATACCAGGAAAGAGTCTGTCTGCCACACCCACCAACACAAACGGAGGCCCAGTGAGATGAATTTGTTTACAGATATTTTCAGTTATTTGGATATTTCAATAGTGTTTCTGACCCCCACCCCTTATTTAAACAGGAAAGATCTGAATCAAGATCTCTGGTTTTCATGTTAAAATTTGGTTGTGTTTGGACATCGTCTGAATAGACCCTCTTCTGACTTGCAGCCTCTTGGTGTCTCTAGGGCCCAATGAAAATTCATATCCCTTGCCACCTGGTTGGGAAATTTATATTTCACGGAGAGTTGCACAGTAGCTATATTCATATCTAATGGAGGCACTGGGCTCCTATTGAGAAAAGAAAAGCCAGCTGTTGGGATGGCTGTTTCCTTCTGGGTCCCCATTCCTCAGCAGATTCCCTGGTTATTTGAAATTTCCTGATTATTTTTCCAACATGACTGTTTGAGGGGAAGGAGGGACAGGAGGAAGAAAGAGAAATCGTTCGTTGGACTCGGACCCTGTAACCAGTCCTTTTCCCCCTAACATTTTCATTTGCTCTTCTTCTGGGAACCCTGCAGGGAAAAGCCACTGTCAGAAGGGGTCCGGGAAAGTGGAGGTGGAGGGCGTGATTGGAGCAGGTCCTCCATCCCCTTCTCTGGAGAGAAGACTTAGAAGGCAGAGTGGGGCTGGGGGTCCCCAGGAGAGAGCGAGGTCTGTGCGGAGCTGGTTTGGAGCTTCTGTTGGAGAAGGTGCGGCCCCGGAAAGGCGCATCAGGGCGAATTTGCCGGTAACTGGAGATTAGGACACGCGGAGTAAAAACCTCGCTCCCCACCACCCAGATCCGAAGCGCGGTTGCAAGCAACCCAAGCAGTACGACTGATTTGGGGCGCTGAGCCCCGCACTCCCCAGCGGGGAAAAATCGCGGGTGGACCATTACTCCCAGCCTGCTTCCCCGACACCGAGCCTCACGCGCGCTGTCCGGCCGAGCGCATCAGGGCTCCGGCGCCGGACCGGGCGGGCAAAAGGGCTCCCCGCAGAGAAGCCAGGCCTTCGCCCCAGCGGGGTCGGAGGAGGATCTGTCGGGGCCGGAAGCACGACAGAGGTTGGGGGAACTGTGCCTGAGCTCCCGCTGAAAACGCTCATGGCAGGGCCGGAAAGCCGGTTACCAGGCGCTTCCCTTTCGCTCCTCTCCCGGCTTCGCCCCACAAAGCCGGAGAAGTAAAGTCGACTCCCCAGAGGCGTGAAATTGGCTTCCTCCGGTACGGACTTGAGAATCCGAATCAGTACGCATCGCTGCTGTTTATTTAACAAATATGATGTTCCGGACCCTGGGGCAAAGCACATAACGAGCTTTATTATTCCCCAAACCACCTGATAAGGGGGCTACTATCCTCATTTACAGATGAGAAAACTGAGCCTGAGAAGCAGAGTAAACCAATACGTGTCAGATTCAAGATTGAACAGTCCATGTCTCCAAAGCCAGGGGAGACCTTGGACTCCTGGACCACCACTGCTTGAACTTACACTTCAGGCTTGGAATTAGTTTCTAGTGTTTAGATCTCGTGCTCCCACGCAGGGAACAGAGCTTGGACATTCCAGCGTGGTCACCTCCGTTCCGTTGCTGCTCCCATAAGGACTCCCAGGAACACAGGGTGGGAATGGGCAACCTCAACCTCAGAACTGGGCTTAGTTACATGCAAGTTATACTCTAGAGAAGTTTCAAGGAAGGTCTTCTGATGTCCTAAACCCAAGAAGAGCTTTCAGCCCGGCTGTTCTCCTGACTTATTTTCAGCCTCGGAGTAAAACACAGACTGTTAGGGGTGTCTCTGCCCATGGTAGCTGTGATTTACTAGCATCTGTCTCTTCCCAGAGCCATTGGTTCTCTTGGTGTGGTGGGCTACAGCCTGGACACCAGAAGAAAGGGAACTGAGCTCTCTCCCTTTCCCTCCCTCCCTCCTTTCCTTCCTTCCTTCCTCTCTGGGGGCTGTGGAGAAGAGTGGAGTTGGATGTTACTTTTCCTTTAATTCACTTCTCAGTCATTCTAGTCACTCGGCTGGGACTAGACAGAGGGCGAGTGGCTCAGGGTTTTTCTGGGACTCATGTAATTGGGGCCTTAGCAAGGTCTGAGAGGAAGCTGAGGCTGGTGGGATATTTTTGCTGACACAAAGTCCTCGGCTATACCGTGTTGATATGATTCCAGCATCAACACTGTAGCTGTTAGTATCATCCCTCTTTTACAGACGAGAAGGTTATGCTCAGGGAGATGAAGACTCTTGCTGAAGCTGGTGGGGAGAGGGATCCGGGTCTGTGCTGGATCTGTTTGACCTCACAGCTTCTCCCTACTCCGCCCATGGCCCAAGAATGACTTTGAATTGAGAGTCAAAACAGGCTCCCTCCACATCATCTTCAACATTAAAAATGATAATCATAGTAACTATGTTCTTAAAGTTTAGTGACCAAGTCCCTCCCCAAACAGTGAGGATTTCCTCTTGTTGGGTATGTGCCCTTAACCTTTCACAGATGCCCAGTGTCCCTTCAAAAGGATGTCCTTTGAGGGATGGGAATCCAACTGGTACCTGCCAGCTCTTTCCTGCTCCCCCCATCCCCCAAGGCTGGAACCATTTTCAAAGTCCCACTTCGGAGGCCCTAGAGAACCAATTCTTTTTTTTCTGATCACGTTAATTTATTAGTGGACCCTCACTTTTTTTTTAACATCTTTATTGGGGTATAATTGCTTTACAATGGTGTGTTAGTTTTTGCTTTATAACAAAGTGGATCAGTTATACATATATGTATGTTTCCATATCTCTTCCCTCTTGCGTCTCCCTCCCTCCCACCCTCCCTATCCCACCCCTCCAGACAGTCACAAAGCACCGAGCCGATATCCCTGTGCCATGCGGCTGCTTCCCACTAGCTATCTACCTTACGTTTGTTGGTGTATATATGTCCATGCCAATTCTTTATCTAGCTGGAGAGAAACAATGCCCCCATGGGATGCTCCTTCTTCGGCCTCGAGCAGGCAGCCAGGCTACCCTCAAGAAAGGCCGCCACTGAATTCTTGGCAGGAGAAAGAGAGAGAGGCTCTCAGAAACTTCCCTCGTCTCAGTCTCTCTCTTTCCTCCCTCCCTCTCCCAGCCACCCCCTCGCTTTCTTGTCCCACCAGTTTTCAAAGTGGAGAGGATGTTTACCCTCTGGAGTGTGGCCGGGATGGCGCTGAGGTCAGAAGCCTGATTCACCGCAGGGAGGCACACGAGCCCGGCCCCCAGCCAACGGCCCCGAGCTCGGCAGAGGGTGAGGAAATCCAGCCTTGGAAACCCCACACAGCCCTGCCAATGACTTGCGTCTGTGACTCCCCAGCCTCCCAGGCATCCCTCTAGCGACCCGGCCCTTCCTCCCAAGCCCGCCTGCTAAGCCCGGATGCTCGCTCAAGCGTGGGAGGACTCCGAGGGGCGCTCCCAGCCCCAGTCGCTGTCAGAATTGAGGGCTCTAGAGAGGACGTTCTCATAATCCACCCCACCTCACCCACAGTTTACTTTAAGACTTTCCTGGCTTGTCTGGTGCATCCCTGTCCAATGGCTAGAGATTTCTGCTCACCTCCCCCCACCTACCCACCCCCCAACCTAGCTGAGCGACTCTTCTTTGCCCTTGGAGAGAAGGAGCCAGGAGGTGGGGTAAACTCACGAACTTGCACCGTCCCAAAGGCCAGGGGTTGGGGATTCAAAGGGTTTGGAAGTGAATCTCAGGATGCGGGGAGGAAGGGGTAGCAGCCTCCCAGCTCTTCTAGTCCATGACCTCCGAGGAATGGCTTCCCGCTTCAGAACCCAGAAGGGGTTGATATTTCACCAGCTACCCCGTTCCTCCCACCTGGAGGCTCCGGGATGGACTGTCCCCTAGCCCAGCCAGCCGCCACGTCCCGAGTGGGGTCAGCGTCCTCACCTGTGCAGCTCCACCCCGGGCCCTGTCTGCCCGAGCATGTCGCCTCGGCCCCCGCCTGACCCCGACCCACTGATAAGTCCCCAGACGGCCAAACATCGTTAACTTCTTTGCCTTTCTAGACTTCTCTGCCTGTCCTTTCCACGAGCCCGGCTGAGGGCTCAGCTGGTGAGTCTGCACTTCCCCCAGGGGCTGGACTCCGGTGCACCACGCTTTTGGCCTTTCCCCCCACATCCCCTCCCCCATCCTCATGCTTCAGGACCCGGAGCCAGCTTTCTGTGAAACACGGTTGGTCTAAAATAGGGTTCCTTCACCCTCTGTCTTGCCACAAGTCCCCTTGTCTGTTAGATTCTGTCTCAGAAGAGCTCCAGGGAACAGTAAAAATTAAGACAAAGAAAGGAGAAATTGATGTCAGAGTGTCAATAACGATTTCAGAAACTGAAGCTTAAAACCCCTCTCAGCTCCACCTTGAACTTGGGCGGGGGGGGGGGGTAGTGAAAAGGATTGGACTGTCCACTGGGACTACATAACCACCAGATAATGTTCTTGCTTTCTCAATTTCCTTTGCTTTTTGAAATTTTGCTCACACACACACGAAAAGGGAATTACGCTAATAGGAGACCGTCTGCATCAAAACAACCAGCTGCTGGGAAACATCAGGATGCTGGTGGTTTCCCCCTGGTATCACAGGAGCGTGGACAAAGCCCGTGTGGGTCATGGCCCCAGGTTCGCAGACCCTCTGTCCAGGGTGGAGGGAGCCACCGTTACAAAGCTGGGTCTTCTCGCCGCAGCTGTGTGCTTCAAGCACCCCGACTGCCACCAGCGACACCGGTTCTGCCCTCAAATCCTTCCCTAGATCTCTTCTCTTCACTCCTCCAGAGGAAGAGATGGCTACTGGAAAAAGACCCCAGGAAGACAGGCTCTGGCCAAAGAGGAAGTGTGGGGTTGTGGGGAAGTGGCATCCACAGGGAGGGGCAGAAGGGTCCCGAGGGTGGGGATGGGGAACTCTTCTTCCTGGAGCTGAGCACTTAAACCCAAGTATGTGGCTTACACTAATTCAAGCAAATATTTGGATAATTGGATCATTTCCTCACCTGAAATAATGCAATAAGGGGACCAAGAAGTTAAACGTCCTTTGATCAGAAATCAGGTAAGAAAGCCCCTCACGCCTCTTCTGGGAAAGAGGTCTTTTGACTGAAAAATAAATAGATAATGTCATTATCTAATTTTTTAAAAAAACCTTTAAAATTCGATTTACCAAATCCATACCTCAATTCTGACAATTCTGACGGGATAAAACTTTATAACAAAATCTTGGGGAAGGCATATCTTGTTTTCAAATCTGAAACACTGCCCCGAGGCATTTGACTACCTTGAAATTCCCCCCAATTCCAGGTTGTTAGTCTGGGTCACAAAGCGCTCAGTGTCAGCGCGCGTCCTCTCCTCCTTGGGTAGATCCGGCTCCTGACGAAGGAACTCTGCAGGGCCCGAATTCTCTCTTGACCTTTTCTCTACAGAGCTGCCTAACGTTTTTTGCCCAGGTTCTTTCCACTGCCCAGGTAGGATAAAGACGCAAACCATTCTGCCTTCCAAAGAGTTCCTGAAAGTGGTGGGAATGCGCGGCTGAAGGTCCCCTCACCCCGCCCAGCAAAGCGCTGGCAAAGGCTCGTTGGTCCACCAGCGGAATATCCGGTGCGGTAGAAAGAGGCTCTGTTTGCGACCTGGGATCGCGGAGCCACGCCTGGAGTTTTGGGAGGCAGGATGCGGGGAGGTCGGCTCGTTGCCGGGATCCCGCGGTTGATGGGCGCCTCTGCGGAGAGCGAGATGCGGCCTCTGCAGCACCTCCGATCCCTCCGACTCCTCGCTTGCCTCCCTCGTTCCCCAACTTCATCCCCGCCGACCCTCCCGACCCCACGCAGTCCTGGCCGTCCCAGATGTCTTCTGGGGAAAACTAAGCGCGTGGTGATCACTAAGTTCCGAGACGGAGCAGCTTTTTCTCAGTTTCCAGAGAACCAGAGGCCAAGTCGACAGACGCCCCCCCCCAACCCCCGCCGTCCAGAGTGGAAGGGCCAAATCTCCAAAGGCCCATCTGCCAGGTGTCTGGAGGAACCGTATCTTAGACCCCACCCCAATTTTCTAGTGATTTCTAAGTTCTTGGGTGAGAGTCTGTGACCTGTTGAGGGGTTTGCCCTGGGCTGAGGCTTCGAGGGAAGGAGACAGAGGGGGAGCCAGGCCTGAGGTCTTAGTTCTGTAGCGCTGAAGCCGTTTCCATCAGAGTCCAACCTGGGACTTTTCTTTGTCTTCTAATCTTAAGGAGAGTCAGAGGAGATGAGGAAATGATTAAGAAAAAACAATTCTATCCCCACTTTCCAATAAAAATGGAATTCTGCAAGAGAAAATCCAAATGGGCACTAGTCTGAAATCTACACTCTATTCCCTCCAGAAAAAAAAAATGTCAGGAAAACTCTAATACCTATAAACTCCAAATCCTCAGTCACAAGGGTAATCATAGGGACAAAAACCACAACCTCACATTTTAGTAAAATATCGTAAAAAACAAATTAGTAGGAAACTAGATTAACAAAAAACAATAGAAAAATGGGAGGACAAGAAAAGACAGTTCTCTGAAAAAGGACGTACAAATTGCTTTAACACTGTGAAGCAATGTTCAACCTCTATGAATATTAAAAATTCACAAAGCCTCAAAGATATCAAATACCTCCCATTTCTAAGAATATCTCATACCGATACACTTGCATATATACACAGAGTGGTGTATTTTGGTGTAATAGCAGAAAAAAGAAAAAAGGAAGAGAAAATTGGGAACAATCTATATCTATCAGTAGTAGCCTGGTTAAATAAATTGTGGCACATTCATACAATAAAATGGAATCATTAAAAAGACATTAGTAAAGACATAAAAACATCATTAACACTTAAAAAAAAAGACAAAATGCAAAGCTATGTGCATGGTATGCTGCCTTTTGTGTTAAAGGTATTTGTAAGGATACAGAGGACTCTGAGAACAGTGGTTGCTTCTGGGAGGAACGGAGGTCAGAAGAGACAGAGAACTACTTTTCAATCTATGTCCTTTTGTAACCTTGGAATTCTACTTTTAGCATACATTACCTAATTTTTAAAAAGATAGATTAAAATCTGGTATTTATTATGTTAGTAGTATTCATTTTTAATTTTATAGATAATAAAATTTATTATGGAAAAATTGAAAACAGAAAAATTAAAAACGAATTACATTTCTGCTTATGAGGTCTGATCCACACAGTCTTTGTAACAACTAAAATGTAGACTTCTCTCAGAATTAGAATAAAAATCAGGCCGTTGACTTATTCGTTTTAAAAAATAAAAACTAAGGGTTTTTTTTTTGGTTGTTTTTGTCTTTTTTTTTTTTTTCTGAAGCAAGTTTTCAGAGTTTAACTCGGTGAGAACGATGCTACAGCAGGCACTTAGCTGGTAGTCCGAGTAAAAAGATTTATTTGGCAGGGTGGGGGCGGGGGCAGTAGGAATTAACTTTTAGCTCCCAGACCAGGTCTATACATCTGCGATCTCCGACCGAAGAGTGAAAAGGGGACATTGTTTGCACCACTCAGAGCAAAAATTAAGCCAAACTGTAGCCGTTCATCAAGTTGAAACATATGTACTGTTGCGGGACTTCCCGCCTTCTCCCTGTCGGCTCGGCTCTGTAGATCTTCCGTCCATTTCGCCCAGGGACCGGCCGAGGCGCTCTTGGAGATGCTGTTTCGGCGGCCACTTGGCGGGGAGTCGGCGGGCGACTTGAGCTGGGGCTGCCCTGGGGCATCTGGGGATGGAGACCGAGCAGAGGTAGAGGCACCTCCCCTGATGGGAGTAAATGCTCCTGGAGGGAAATGCCTCCCTCTGCGCCCCTCGCGGCCTCCCCAGTCCCTGGCTTCCCAACCCACCTTGACCGCCGGACCGCTTCGGGCAATCTCAGCGGGTTGGGCCGGCTACCGCGCGTCGTTCTAAAGAAAGTCGGCCCTTTAGGCCAGGTATCCTAGGATACGGTGAGGAAGCCAGCGGGCCTGAAGTTCTCCCGAGCCCTGCATAGAGCTGGGGGCCGGGGGTGAGTTGGGGGACATGGGGCGAGAGCCAGGCGGCTTCTGGGGCGCCTGTGGGTCCGCTGCTCCCACCCGCTTCGGTTGAGGTGGCTTTTGGCACTTGCTCTCCGTGTCACTGGAGCGACCAGCGACCGACTCCAATCCATGCAGGAGAAACATGAGTCTGTGGCCCAAATCCTCCCCTGTCTAGACCAGTGCCTCAGCTCTCTTCCCAGCCTCCCTCAATAAAACATAGGGAAACTGAGGCCCAGGAAGATTCAAGACATTTGCTGGAATTGGGTCAAGAAGGAGATCTTGGGGACGGTTTCTTGGCCAGCAGGATATCTGGCAAACCCAGAGGATGAATTGTGTGAGGCAGAACAGACAAGTAAGGGAGGTCCGAGCTGGGGGTCAGGAGAGGGGTTGCTGGAGGACATTGAGATCCCACACTCCCGGAGCCCCTCACGAAGAGCCCTGGGGAGGGAGATTTTGATTTAAAAGACAGCAAGGCAACCCCCCACACCCCGTGTCTCCTCAAAGAGCAGCTGCTCAGAGGCTGAAATGGTCCAGACGTCATGGGAATTATAAACTGACTGGATTTACCCCCAAACCATGAATTTCCTTCATTTCCTCCCTTCCTGGGGATTCTGCTACCCATTTTCAGCCCTCTCCAAGGAAACTTCTAAATGAAGGAAAGATCGCCGTCAGCCCAGCAGGGCCCTTGGAATCTTGCTCCTCTGTCACATTCTCCCCCATCTGACTGGCGTGGCTAAAATGGGGGTGGTGGTGGCTTGGAATCTGAGTATTTGCCTAAATGCTCCAGCCTTCTTTATGTAAATACGGCTGTGGCTCTGTCACACCAGGCAAGAGGAGATGACCAAGAATAAGACTAATAATAAAAATAAAATTAAAACTCATTGGCTTTTTGGGACTTGAAAATTCTGGTTGGGCCTCTGGTCCTGCTTCTGGCCTATAACCTGATCAAGGAAATAAAATTGAAGTTGATAAAACTTCGAGATCATTCAAGGTTGTTTTGTTTATACGCAACAAACCAAAGCACTTCCTTTCCAATATTGAATCAGTAAAGGTGAGAGATTTTCCCCCATGGGAGTTGTGGGAGAGAGTGCAATCCTAGATTGGAGCAGAAGGGGCCTGACCACCTCCCTTCAGGAGTTAACAGCTCAGGGAAAGCTGTTTGGTTGAAGAAAAGACAAACAATGGCTCTGGCTGATTTCTCCTGGAACTGGCTGAGCTGCCTGGGCATTTTGGCATCTTAGAAGGCCAACCTAGCGGGTGCTGAACTAGGATATCTGTACCTGTGTCAACACAGGTTATGGAAGATCCCAGCCCCCGCTGCTTTCCTGTCCAGCTCACTAGGACTTCCCCTCTGTTCTGCATGCACTGAAATTTCCTAATTTCTTTGCTCCAATTTCGATCCCTATTCTTTTCTCTATATATGCTCCCATCCAGCTCTCTATCCGTCTCTCTGTCATAGACTGCATCCATTTTTCTAGGGGCCTTCCGCTGAATTCATTCACTCCTGGTGAAAAAATTAACAGGTCACTGGTTAATTGGCTCACATGTTCGGTCAGAGCATCTGTGTGATGATGCAACTGCTGTCTGTGGTTCTGTCAGACTGGTTCTGTCAGTCTGTCCACAGGCGGAGCTTGTGGGTACTGTTTTGGATGTATGATGGACTGGACAAGTTGTCTTCGTGGGGAGGGTGACCCACCTACCTATGCTTATTAAATTCCCACATACTTTGAAATGATATCAAAATTTCTTTCCTCCTGAAACTGAAAATATGAGTGAGCCAGAGAGGGAAGGCAATTTTATTTCGTTTCAGTTTGGAGTCTCCTTGTCTTGGCTATGTCTGGAAAAAAAATTCCAGGCTGAGATTCCAGCTGAGACAGACTTTCCTCTCCATTTGGAAAGACCCCACTTCAGGGATCAGCCAGGACAGATTTCTGGGGTCCGCAGGGAGCTGAGGGGTGTTTGAAATCCAGCCTCCCTTTTCCTAAAAAAAAAAATAAATTCTGGCACCCAAATCAAGGAAGGAAATTAAAGGAGGCAAAAGGGAAAAGAAAACAAGCTGGGGGAGGCCTCTCTTGGCTCCCATCTGGCTCGGTACAGGTCCCCTGGCAGAGCCTCCAAGCTCAACTCAGGGGCCAGACTAAGACTAAGAGAAAACACATCACCCTGCTCTTCTTTTTAAATCTCCCCCTCTTTTCTTCCCCCCTAAAGACCCCCACTCTTCCCTAGGGCAGGAACCCAGACACAGTGCCAGAATCCCCCACCTCTTCTTGGTTGAATTCTGGGTGGGGGGGCTTTAAATCGACCTTGGACCCCCGTCCCTCTACTCCCCTCCCTGCCTCCCACTAGCACTGCCTTGATCTGGGGAAGGAGCTTAGCAAACACGTATCACTGCTCAGAGCAGCCAGACTGCTCCCCCCACCCACTATACCTCCAGACTCTCTTTAAATGAACACGTTCAGCTCCCCAACCCTACTCAAAAAAGTCTAAAAAATGTAGCCTCCCTGATGCTATGGACCAGCCCTGCAGTGCTAACGGCTCTATGGGGATCCCACACTCGTTCTGGGAAGGAGCCTGTTTTGTAGGTGTGGGGCCTGGGGTAAAGGGCTTTTAAGTTAAACAGAAAGGAGTGTAAATCCTAGACAAGAGCAATTCTGTGCTTGCACAGCAGAGACCTCATGATAGGCGGCAAACATGAATCTTGGATGATAAACACTGAATTTCAGAGGCCCCAGCAGTAGGAGGACCAGCAGATGCCAGGTTAGCTGAAGCAAAATTCAGCTTACGTTTCTATTCTGCAATGAGATGGCTTCCCGTGTCCTTTGCAGACATTGCAAAACAAGTGACTAATATACATAAATGTGCATGTGTGCACGTGTACACAAAACACCAGATTTTCTAGGAAAGAAACTCTGTCAAATCAGCAGTTGGAGAAACAAGACTCAATCTCTTAGTACTGCTGTCCGACTTTAGCTCTTTAAGCTAAAGTCACACTTTAATTTCACCCCAAGACCTTCTAAGGATAAATATGAGTTTGGTGTAAGTCTCTGGAGAGGACCACAAACAGCCTGTTACTCTGAATGGATTATGTGAGATTCAGTTTACGAGGGCAAATTGCATTTCACACATGAATCACCTTGAATAACCCAATAATTAATTAAAACCATGTTCTGCAGGGGATAATTTATTGCATTCACCAGCTTTTTATGAGCTAAGTGTAGTTTGGAAATGAAAAATGTGAGGGCTCTTCAATGATGTTTGCACTGCATTCTGCACTGGCTCATGGAGATTCCCTCTCACCAGATCCCAGAGAGCAAAGTCGGAGGGGGGGGGACTTCAGCTTGGAAGGCTAGAGCCCATTTATTGCAGCTGAGTTGGACCCTCTTCAGCTCCTGTAACCAGGGCCCGGCCAGTGTTTCCTGGACTTCCTCTTGGAGATGAGTTGGGGCTTTGGGGTGGCTGAGGCACCAAAGCTGGGAGCCCTGGAAAGAGGGAAGTGGTGTGGGCAGTGGGGAAAGGGTTCAGGGATGAAACAAAATCCTAGCTCCAGGCTCCTTGGCAGTTCCTGGGAGAGAAAAGTCAGCATCATGGTACACTTCTCCATGCCAGGAGGTCACAGCTTCTCCGGTTGGGCACCACCAAGCCCAGATCTCTTCTTAGTTTGGAGGTGGGGGAGCATTGCTGTATGTGTATGGAAGTGCTTCTCCATAGACGTGGGACCAGAACAAGCTTGTAGGCTGGTTCCTCTTCCCCCAGTAGAAATCCTCACATTCTCCTCGGACACACCAACTATGAGAGAAACAACCTATTGGTTATATGTATGTTGTAATCTTTATACAGAATCTCCACTTCCCTCATCTTTATTGTCTCCAAGAAGCCCTGTGTGGAAGGCTGGGCAGAGACAATCACTCCCACTTTACAGATGAGGAGACTGAGGGTTGGAGAGAGATGGCCAGCCCAAGGACACACAGCTGGCAACATGTGCCAGAGCAGGGAGAGACGTTCAAGCTCCCCATGTCAATAATGCCCTAGGGGCAGGAAAGAGTAACATATGGCAAAGCTAGTCTGGCCACTGCACCTTGGAAACAGACCATGCTCTTTGGTTCCCTTGGGAAGCATGGAGGCCTCTGGGGGCACCCCCAAGGAAGGGACTGGACAGTCCTGCCACAGTGGCAGTAATCTTGCCTCTAGATCTGAAGCTGTGTATCAGTCTCCGACACTCCTCAAAACCTGGATAATCCAAAGACTCATCAGAGGATTCCATTCTTGGCTGCCTGGGAATGGGAGAGGGAGGGAGGTCCCCCATTCCAAGGGCAATAAGGGAACCAAAGGGGGGCAGAATATGGCCTGTGGGGAGAGGGGCATTGCCTGGCCCAGCTCCATTTTCTTTGGGAGGCGGTACAGGAAACTGTGCAGCTCTCCTGTCCACAGCCAGTTGCCCTAGACAGTGGAGCAGAAACCTGTAAGAATAAGTTGTTTGGTCTAACATAGAACAGTAATCTTTTTTGAAGATGACCAATACCTTTGGGAATATGGTTGACCCAGGTTTTTTTTTTTTAATCTATTTATTTTAATTAATTTATTTTTGCCTGCATTGCATCTTCGTTGCTGAGCTCTGGCTTTCTCTAGTTGTGGCGAGCAGGGGCTACTCTTCATTGCGGTGCGCGGGCTTCTCATTGTGGTGGCTTCTCCTGTTTCAGAGCATGGGCTCTAGGCACTTGGGCTTCAGTAGTTGTAGTACTCAGGCTCAGTAGTTGTGGCTCGCGGGCTCTAGAGCACAAGCTCAGCAGTTGTGGCGCACGGGCTTAGTTGCTCTGCGGCACGTGGGATCTTCCCGGACCAGGACTTGAACCCGTGTCCCCTGCATTGGCAGGCGGATTCTTAACCACTGCACGACCAGGGAAGTCCCTGACCTAGGTTTTCAAATAAACAAATGGTATGAAAAAAAGGAGACAAGTAGACTGCCATAAGAATTCTGAGACATATCAACCGAATGTAATGTGTGACTTTATTTAGATTATGATTTGAGTAAACTAATTGTAAAAAGACAAATTTTGAGACAACTGAGGAAACTGAAACATGGATAGTATTAAGAGGTTATTGTTAATTTTGTTATGTGTGATAATCACATGAAGGTTCTATTGAAAAAAAGAAAGAAAATAAAAAGAAAGAAAGAAGTCCTTGTCTGTTAAGGATTCATACCAAAGAATTTTTGGATGAAATGATGTCTGGGACATGCTTTAAAATACTCCAGAAAAAAACTGAAATAAGATTCGTTTTGAGTTGTTAATTGTTGACACTGAATGATGAGTTTAAGGGGTTATTATACTCTTCTGTATGTGTGAAATTTATTTTTTATTTTTACTGTTTACTCTTCTGTATATGTGAAATTTGCCACTAGAAAACAAATCAATAAGGCTGTCGATCCACATCCCAGAAAAACCACACACGCACACACACAAACACACACACCAACTTTCACCCTCAATGTCAAGGGGTGAGCCTTTGAGAACCTCACGGAATCAAGTTCAGAATCTTCAGGCTCACCAAACACCCATTTTTCCCCAGGGAGAGAGCAGGATTGGAAAGTGTTTTAGCAGCAGACTGATCCCATCGTTTTTCTCTGCAGTGCTATGGGTGTGGGCAATGGGGCCAACGAACACTGAGGAGTTTGAGTCTCAGGCGATTCAGCTATAGGTGAATATTCCAGGCATAGCTCCCTCCTTGGTCTTATGAACTAGGCTCCGAAGTGAGACAGGGTGGTGGGAGAGGGGTAGGCATAAGCGGGCTGAGCTCAGTCCCTAACTTTGTAGTTTTAGAAGTCACGGGGAATACATAGAAAAATGACTGCGTGTTCCTGAAATTTGTATAATATTGTACATCAACTATGCCTCAATTTAAAAAAATGCGTGTGTGTTAAAGGATTCCTTTATTTTGGAGTCAGTATTTTATTTGTCCCCAATCCCTTTATTTCCTCCTTTTTCCTTTTATAACTTCCCAAATACCTCAAGTCTGTGTGTATCAGTTTGTACTTTTAAATGGGATTTATTTCCATTTTAAAAATTGGAAACGACTTGGTGTTTGAATAGGGAAGAGAAAGTGAAATGGTCAAAGCCTGGATTTGGTGCCCAAAAGACCCATGTTGGAGTCCAGGCTTCATTATTTATTAGCCTCTTGAAGTTGGACAAATTAATCTCCTAAACCTCAGTTTTCTTATCTACAAAAACGAGAATAACAATTGCCCTCCACCCAGTTCTATTGCTGTGGGGATTAAATGAAAAGTACATACAGAGCGCTTACACTCCCTGGCACACCCGCACATGAGTGACGACGATGATGAGGATCCTAAAGGAGACTCCCCAAGAAGCAACGTTGCCCCCAGGAGGGACAACGCGCAGGGAGGTAGGGGCGCGAGGTCCTGGCCAAAGCGGCGTCCAGGGAGGCTGCGTCGCAAACCCGGGTCGGGCAGGCGGCCGCGCGTGTCTCCCCGACGCTCTAAGCGGGTTTTGGTCCAGCGAGAGCTTCCATCTTGAGGTAGAACCTCTGCCTGAGGGTGAGGGATCCCTGGAGGGCAAGGTGCACCTAAGTCTCTGGGTGGAAGGGAGGTCTGGCTCCCATGCTCTCCAGCTGTGCCTTTGAGGTTAGAGACCTCAGCCGCCAACGGGGCCGTTTTGCCAGGCGCGGGCGAGTAGACAAACCTCAGCTGGGTCCGCCGCGTTACTGAAAAATCTGCCGGACCAAGTGTTTACACACGGCACGGAAGGGAATTAAGGCTCTTGGACAAAAGCGGGAAAGTCCTTAGGCTGCCCCTCGTCTTGGTGGAGAGCTGTTGGCTTCCCTTGGGAGCCGCCTAGCCCGCCTAACACGCACGGGTCTCAGGCCACGAAGGGCCCCCTGGGGACGAGGTCCACGGTCCATCTGCACCTCCCCTGGTCCAAGGCTTGGCCTGCATCCCTGGGACAGGTGATTCCTGAGCTAGAAAAACCATGCAGATGGGGCGGGCGAGCAGGGGATAAATGCGGCAGAAACCAAAGGTAGGCTAGTGGGGGGGATTGCAATCCAAGGACGGAGAGCACCCCCAATCCCCGTCTGCATCACCTCCATACACACAGGCAGCTGCACATCTGGGTTGGGCCTGTGCTGGATCCTGGGGGATATGGAGGGACTGGAGGGGATGGAAAGATATGGTCTGCTTCCCATGGCTCTTCCTCAGGCCCCCATCTGGGCCTCTGAGGCTGAGCCCTGTTGCTCTGGAAAGTTTCCAGACTGACCTCAGGAATAAGAAACTGGAGCCCTGGTCTTGCCTAGAGGAGCTGGAACAGCCAGACCAGCAGTCCCTCAACCTGGGACGGGTTGCCCTTGTGACCAAGCTTTGGCCCCGTAGGACCTGCTAGACAGGGAGCTGAGACTTGAAAACCACCCTGAACTTGCGAAGCTTCTACGTACCCAAAAGTCCCCTGTCTGCCTGGAGGAGGCACGAGAGGGGTACTCAGGGCATCACTGGACGTTCCAACATCACATCCAGCTGCCACAGCCGTCTAACTTCAGTGCTCATCCCTCCTCCTGCCCCCACTGTGGCAGCGCAGAGTTGCCTGGACCCACAGAACTGGCTATCAGTTTCCTGAGGTCAAGTCGTTCTGATTCAGGCAAGACAGCTTCTTTTCCTTCCTTCTTTTCCTTAGCATCTGCCACTACTTGAGCACATAGCTGGCTAGAACTGAATGATCTCTAAGGATCCTCCAGTTCCAAATGCCAACTGACTAGTTTGGGTAACTAGGGGATTTGAGGCTTCCTAAACTTCTAGATCCTTATTCTAAACTTCTAGATCCTTAACTCCTGATTTACCTTCTACACCTGGAGCTTCTAAGATTGGAATCTCCTCTCAAGCCCTACTGTGGCCATCTAAGCAATGTGAGGGGAGAGCAAAGATTTTCATGTCTCTGGGGAAAAATTTCTGGCATCTGGGGACAATAACAGCCACAATCCCTTCCAGTCATGGATAAAGCTGTGGACTCTATGGAGGCCAAATATTTTTTAAAATAAATTTATTTATTTTTGGCTGCATTGGGTCTTTGTTGCTGCGCGGCTTTCTCTAGTTGCGTCAAGCAGGGGCTACCCTTTGATGTGCAGCTCGGGCTCTAGGTGCACGGGCTTCAGTACTTGTGGCTCGTGGGCTCTAGAGCGCAGGCTCAGTAATTGTGGCCCATGGGCTTAGTTGCTGCGGCATGTGGGATCTTCCCAGACCAGGGCTCGAACCTGTGTCCCCTGCATTGGCAGGCGGATTCTTAACCACTGCGCCACCAGGGAAGCCCAAGGCCAAATATTTTTTTAAAAAATTTTTTAGTGGGTGATTTTCCCATTTAAAGTAAAAGACACTTCGTCTACCCTCTCAGAACTCTTAGAAAACCTCTGAAGGGGGCTAGAGGGGAAGAAGCACTAGTTTAAGCCCAAGTGACCTAGAGCTGAGCAGATTATGAGCCCGGAGCTCTGCACCAATCCCAACTCTCACTTTGGTGGAGTTCCTTATGTGTGGCCCAATCTCACCTCTGGACGTTTAGGGTAACAGTGTAGACAGTTGGACAGATTCCTCCAGCCCCATAGGTGTCAGGTTCTGGGATAAGTGGCCAGTCCAGAACCTTGGGGGTATGAATGAGATGGGCTTTCCTCCAGGTCAGAGTCCTCAGATGGTAACAAGGAGCTACTCAATGTTCATCTCAGGCTGAGGCTGGGATTCAGAAAGGCAGAGGGCATATGTGTGTGTATGTGTGTGTGTGTGTGTACAGCCAGACACTCTTGGAAGCAGAAGGGTTATTTTCAAGGCTTTCTTGAATTCTCAGAAGGTAGTGTTTTGTGGCATCTTTCCCTCCCATCTTGGTTATGCTCCTTCAAAGACAGGAACTCATGAGCACCATGGACAGGACATGTCTTAGAAGGCATGGATTACGGGCCGTTTTCCTCTGCTCCATTGTGTGTGCGTGTGTGCGAAATGCTTGCCTTTCTCTTCTCCCAACTTTGTTTCTTGAAACAGATAACTCAGTGAGGGGAACAGGGAAAAGCTTTTGCTATGGTGGTGGTGGAGGGAAGAGGGCCACAGGATGGTCTAGTCCTGGGCCATTGGAAGGGTCTCAGATCTCTCAGCAAGGGGAATGAGGGAATCAGAGCAAGAAATCAAATCTCTCAAACTGTACTTTCCCCTAAACCTCAAAACTACAGCTCCAGTTCAGGCCAAATAAGCAGGTTTGGGACTGGAGGGGCCAGGGCCTCGTTGCTGACATTCCTCTTGATTTCAGGAGTGAAAACTTAGCAGAGTCTACACGTGAGTAGCCAGAATTTATCCTGATAATTATCACCTACATCCACATTCCCTGAGGGAAAAAACAAGGTGGAGAAGGGGGGGGGCAGGTTGTGACTCAGATCGCTTTCTTGAATTTGCAGGTACGTTTGTTGATATATTCCCCCATTCCTGAGCCCCATGCAGGATCCCAGGGGCTGGAACAAAGGAAGCTGAGTCTCCCAGGGACCCTGGAAGCTGCTGCAAACCCCAAAGACGTTGGCCGTGGGCTCTCACTTGAGGATCCCGCCTTTATGAGTGGGATTTGAGGATCCGCTCCCGAGTGTGTGTAGCGGGTGAGAAGGCTGGAGGGCTCGGGGACCTACAGGGTGAGGGTGGAGGAGGTGATCTCCTGCACCAGTTTTGTCCCATTTAATGGGCTACTGCGGAGTTTACACCCTAGGGCTGATCGTCCCATAACGGTTGCCTCTCAGAGGCCAGGTCGAGGGGCTGGGTTCCCTCAAGGACCTAAAACCTGCGCCCCGCCCTCTAGACCTGCGCGGAATAATCAGCGGCGAGCCTAGAGGCCTCTTGCTGGCTCTCGCCACGATTTTCCTCCACACTGAGGCCTTCAACCTCCAGGAGCACTCCCTTCCCTCCTCCCCGCCTGCCCTGCGCCACTCTTGTGCCCAAAGTGAACACTGATGCGGACTTAAAGAGCAGCTGGTCCAACGCTTCCCTTCTTACACACGGCAGATAGGAAAACGGAGGCACAGAGAGGGGAGATGACTTTTGCCCACCACTCCGAGCTAGATCAAAACCTTGCCTGAACCTTGCGCCCCTCAGGGCGGCCCTCTAGGCCCAACATTCCTAACGGCTGGGGCCGGATGCGCCTGGGCTTCTCTGGATTGGGGCTGCGGGCGCGTGATCGAGGTCGCCCTCCCAGTAAAGCGCACAGTCCGAAGGGGGGCTGGGGTCTCTGGGCCAGCGGGCCTTCCAACCCGGCATGCGCACACGTGGCAGGCCAGGAGCAGCCGGCTGTTCAGCGCCTAGCAGCTTTACTCCCATCCCTTCGCACTCCCCGCCTCCCTCCCTCGGTGTTGGACCCCCCCCCCGCTCACGTTCCCCGGCTCACCGCTTCTCCGGTTTCTCGGCGCCATCAGGACGGTGGCGGCGGCCATGTGGCTGGCACTAGCTTCTCCCCTTAGCAGACCCTCTTCGATCGCCCCTCAGATCCACTTGCTGGGTGGCGGAGGCCACGATCGGCTCTAATTTATGGACTAATAGCTGGATCCCTCAGCCTCCGCCTCCGAAGCACTTAGGTTCGTCCTGAGAGGGTCCTAAGCCCAAGGATGTCGCAGGGCTGCCCGGGCAAGAGGGACGCGGAGGTGAGAGTGGCCTCCTCCTGACCAGTCAGGCCTCCACTCTCTGGTTCTTGTAGCTCCCAGACTCCGCTGTCATTTTGTCCAAAAGGTTTTCCTCTGAGGCCCGTCCAGGTCCCGCCTGACTTCTTTTCAGGGAGAAGGGCCCGGGTCGCCTGTCATCCCCAGTCGGGCCTGGCCGTTCTCGCCGCTGGCGGGCTCGGGCTGGCGACGCCGCTCCAGGAGCGCCCGGCGAGGCCGCCCCGCCAAGGGCAGGCTCCGGCCGCGGGGAGCTGTGGGCAGGCCCCGTGCAGAGAAGAACAATGGAAAATTGAGAGGGCCGGGAAAGGGGGTAGAGAAAAGTAAGAAGGGAAATAAGAGAGAAAAAACAGGAAAAAAAATAAAGAACTAGACGAGAGGAAAAGACAGAAAAGGAGGAGGGAAGGAAAAAGGAGAAAACGAAAGAAAGAAAAGTGAGAGGAGGAAGAAGCAAATAAAAGGAAAACAGTGTAAGTGACAGAGAGGGAGAAAGGAACCAAGGGGAAAATAAAGGTAAACGGGGGTGGAGGGGGGTGGGGAGAAAATAAGCAGTAAAGACGAGAAGAAAGAAAGAAAACAAGACGGCCCCAAAGGCAAGATAATCAAAATTAAAGGAAAGAAAGGCAGAAAGAAAAATATAAAAAGAAAAGAAAGATTCCAAAAGACAAAAGACAGATGAGAGAACATACAGCCAGAAAGAAAAGGAACGGAAGAAAAGCCCAAAGAAAGGAGAGCACCGCATCAGGCCATTTTCCTGAAACCGAGAGAAGTAAGCGACCTCCTCAAGCAGTTCGGCCAGGCCCGCGCACTCTGGCAGGCCAGCGGAGCCCCAACCTTTCCAGAAAAAGAAGCGTTGCCGCTGCAAATAAATTCTCATTTTTCATCACGACCTCCCTGAAGGCCGCGGTCGTCGCGACCACGTACGTTCTTCCAGGTGGGAGGACGACGGCACCGGGCGCTCGCTTTGCTTTACAAAAAATAAACCATAATTTAACAAATGCCCCAAGCGGGGCTGGTGGGCTTCTCTCGCCCCCTCCCCCTCGTCGGCGGTCCCGAGCCCGGGAGGGGCGGGAGCTGACAAGGAGGTGCCAAGTCCCCGTGGCCGGAACCCCCGGGGGCGAGGCGGCCGCGCTCAAAGGCCTGGCTGTAAAGGTCACAGGCGGTCTGTGGGGCCGCGCTGAATGGGCTCCCGGAGGTAAACAGACTCTTAACTTTCAACTTGGCCTTGACCTTCCTGGAGGTGTCTGGCCGGTATGTAAAGGAGCAGCTGAGGCTTTCAACGCGTTTGGCTGGGTCAGTAAAGGGGGTTGGGATTCGGGGGAGGCTCAGGGGTCCTGAGGGTCTGCCTGGAGGCTCCCAGCAGGACACAAAGGAGTCTGTGGGGCTGGGGGAAGGGCTGGCGCAGCCCAGGCCGACGGGGAGGTCAGGACGCCTGGGTCGTCCTAAACTTCAGCCCTGAACTCTTGTAGAGCCCAGGGAGGATACGGAGGCACTGAGCCTCAGGTTCTCTATGTGGGAACCGCAGGCTTTGCTCGAGGCTGAAAGAGGCAAGTGAGAAGTGACCAATACTCTTTAGAGAAAGTGCCCTTTTCTTTTCAAATAAAAACAGGTGCCTTGTAGTTCATTAGAAACAGATACACATACAGAAACAGAAATAGAGCTCATTTATTCAGTTTAGAAAATGTTTTCATGTGCAAAATCTCATTTAATCTTCACAGCTTTCCCGTGATGTAGAAATTATTATGCCTTTGAGGAGACGGATAATTTTTACAGATGAGGAGGCAATCTTACCTTATCTGACTCCAGTTGAGGTCTATGATAGATCACAGATTGTTGCAAATACATAAACATGTACAGAAAATGGGAGCACATGCTCATATGTTAATAATATGATATCCAGAACTGTTCCCTGGTATCTACTAGATGCTAAATAAATTGGGGAGGAGGGCTTCCCCGGTGGCACAGTGGTTAAGAATCCGCCTGCCAATGCAGGGGTCACAGGTTCAAACCTTGGTCTGGGAAGATCCCACATGCCGAAGAACAACTAAGCCTGAGCGCCACAACTACTGAGCCCGCGCTCTAGAGCCCGCGCCACAACTACTGAGCCCACGTGTCTAGAGCCGGTGCTCCCCAACAAGAGAAGCCACCGCGATAAGACTGCGCACCGCAATGAAGAGTAGCCCCCCGCTCACTGCAACTAGAGGAAAGCCCGTACGCAGCAACGAAGACCCAACGCGGCCAAAAATAAATAAATATATTTATTTTAAAAAGTGCCTCAAAGATATTTAAAAAATAAATAAATTGTAGAGTAAAACAAAAACAACACCCCCATAGTATTTACTTGTATTGAAATGTCTCTGTTTACATAGGGGTCTCCAGCACAGCTGGTGAGCTTCTCCAGGGCAAGGCTTGAGTTGGTCACCTCTGCATTCCACAATGATGCAGAGTTACATGCATTTAGCTGCTTATTTCCATGGACGCAGATAAGAACACTAATATCCAAAAAGCACAGTTGCAGGCAGTGTTGCTATGAATCTTTAAATTTTTGTATTCAATTCTTTTTCCTTCTAAAAAATAGATAGGCTGATGTCAAGCGAAGAAATAGCCAGTGTACGTCTTGAATTTTTTCACAGTGAACACACCCGTGTAAGTGTCATATAGATTGAGATTGAGAACATTTCCAGCCCCCAAAAAGGCTTCCTTACATCACCTCCCTGTCAGGAGCTCCCCTCCCCAGGGTGATCTCTTCTGACCTCTGTCACCATAGATAGATTTTGGCTATCCTTGAACTGCATAGAAATAGAATCATACAAAAGTTACTCTTTTCTGTCTGGCTTCTTTCACCCACCTATCTGTGCGATTTATGTTGTGTGTAGCAGTCTTGTTTTTTAAATTGATGTTTAGTGCTCCATTCTTTAATTATAGTACAATTTATTTGCCCGTTCTACTATTGATGGACATTGGGTTGTTTCTATTTTTGAGCTATAATAAATAAAGCTGTTTTGGACACTTCAGTACATGCCTATTGATGGACATAAACATTCATTTCTGTTGGGTATATTCCCAGAAATGGAATTGATTGGTCTATTTTTAAAATTTAGGGATCTATTCATGCCCGTGCTGTCATCTACCAAGCAAAAACTAGTAAAAAAAAATTCTTAGTCTTTAGGTAAAAATCCTGGTATTTCTGCCTTTCATAATCAGACAAACAAGAGGTTGTAATAAGAAACTGGAAAGCATCAAAGAGATATCTCCTCCTTTTTCCCTCATGTTGTTTTCAAATACGACAAAATCCATTGAGGATTTCATGCTTGGTGTCCTCATTTATTAGCAGTGTTCATTGAGGGTGATCTATCATCTTCACTACAGCCCTACAACTTGGGGCAACTCCAGTTTGCATGGGCCCTTTCCCAAAAAACTGGCTCAAGTTCAGACTCAGGTTGAACTCAGGTGAGGGGGCACGGCTGAGCCCACCTAGAGGGCAGGGTGGTCTGTTCTATATAATTGCCTTGATCCTGGTGTAGAATGCAAAAGTTCCTGTCTTCTCCAGAAAACCTGTGAGTTCTAGAAAAAGTGAACCCAGAAGGATTTGATTTGGGAGGAGTAGTGGTGGAAACAGAAAACCTCTGAAGACAGATCTGTGAAACAAATCGGTTTGGGTCTTCTGCCTTGCACTGCACAATAGGCCCCAACAGAGAGGCCTCAGGCAAGTCCTCCAGTGGTTGGGGCTCCCTCTCCCATCTCCTTTTCCTTCTAAGAAAATGTAAAGCCTGGAGGAAGCATATAGGGGAAATGGAAATCCAGACCCCCTTTTACAGACAGGTCCAGAAGCTCCATTTCCACTTTAGGTCTGAAAGTTTAGCGTCTTCAGTTCTCAAGTCTCCTTCTTTGGAGCACGTGTCCCACTCCCTCTCCCTCCCACCCCTCTCCGAATCCGGAGCTTTCTGGGCAGAAACTTGAGTCCCTGGGGAAGAGAAGTCCCAGGCACTTCCCCGGGCCCGGGAGCAGCTTATTACTGTGCATCCAGGATGGAAGGGGCACCTGGAGTGAACTGGGATGCTAGTACCTAGGACTCAAAGCAAGGGGCTTCCAGAAATACGCCTTAATCCCCATTTTCCAGCCTCCTCTGACTCAGGCACATTCCCGGGTTCCCCTTTCAGGCCCAGAGCGGCCTCCCGGCCCCACCCCCGACTCCCCTTCCCCCCACGAGATGGACACTTTATAGGGAGAGCTTTTTATTCTCTCGTTAAACCTGCCAAAGCACAGGAGACAGAGAGCCAGGGAGGGAGAGGAGGCGACCGAGGTGGGGCGGGCTCCGCGTCCCCTCTCCCGCCTTCCACTACTCCCCCCCCACCCCCGACGTAGCTGGGTTGCTCCAAACTGGAAAGCAGCGAAAGGACACCTCCTCTCTTTTCTCTCCTTTTCAAATGCAATAAAAAACCGAGAGAGGGAGGGAGGGAGAGAAGGAGAAAGGGGGGGAGGGAGGAAGAGAGAGAGAGGGAGAGGGAGAGAGAGAGGGAGGGAGGGAGGGAGAGGAAGAGAGAGAGGGAGGGAGGGAGGGAGGGAGAGAGAGAGAGAGGGAGGGAGGGAGGGAGACAGAGGGAGAGAGGGAGAGAGGGGGAGAGAGAGAGAGGGAGGGGGAGAGAGAGAGAGAGAGAGAGAGAGAGAGAGAGAGAGAGAGAGAGAGAGAGAGAGAGAGAGAGAGAGAGAAAGCGGGGGTAAAGTATTTTCGCAATTTCTGCCATGAAGATTTTATTAGCTTCTCTCCGCCAGGCCGCAGCCAATCAGCGCGCGTGCCCGGGCACCTGCGTCTCCTGCGTCAAGACGGCCGGGCTGAGCGAATGCAGGCGCCGAGCGAGCTGGGAGCGATTTAAAACGCTTTGGATTCCCGGGGCCTGGGTGGGGAGAGCGAGCTGGGTGCCCCCTGTATCCCCCACCCCCAGCACCCCATGAGCCGACCCTCGGCCCCATGGAGCCCGGCAATTATGCCACCTTGGACGGGGCCAAGGAAATCGAAGGCTTGCTGGGAGCCGGAGGGAGTCGGAATCTGGTCGCCCACTCCCCACTGACCAGCCACCCAGCGGCGGCGCCTACGCTTATGCCCGCTGTCAACTACGCCCCCCTGGATCTGCCAGGCTCTGCGGAACCACCAAAGCAGTGCCACCCATGCCCCGGGGTGCCCCAGGGGGCGTCCCCAGCTCCGGTGCCCTACGGCTACTTTGGAGGCGGGTACTACTCCTGCCGAGTGTCCCGGAGCTCGCTGAAACCCTGTGCCCAGGCGGCCACCCTGGCCGCCTACCCTGCGGAGACTCCCGCGGCCGGGGAGGACTACCCCAGCCGCCCCACCGAGTTTGCCTTCTACCCGGGTTACCCGGGACCCTACCAGCCTATGGCCAGTTACCTGGATGTGTCGGTGGTGCAGACCTTGGGCGCCCCTGGGGAGCCTCGCCATGACTCCCTGCTGCCTGTGGACAGTTACCAGCCCTGGGCCCTCACCGGTGGCTGGAACAGCCAGATGTGTTGCCAGGGAGAACAAAACCCACCGGGTCCCTTCTGGAAGGCGGCATTTGCAGGTAAACTGCCCACTACTCCGGATCCCCTTGGCGCTGAGTGCGGGGTTGCAGGCCCTCCTGGCGCTTGCCTGGGAGGAGGTGGAGGGAGACTTGGGGCTGGTGAGGAGGAGCTTGGTTCTCCTTGGTTGGCTATTAGGACTCTGAAGGAGGGTCCAGGCAGTTAGAGAGCCTGGGTAGAGGCCCCAGAGGGTCTGTGTGAGGGCCTGAGCTGCGGGCTATCTGAAGCCTGAGGACCACCAAGCCCCTGACCTCCCCAGGAGGCCTTGGGACCAGCCTTTCGATATGTTGGTGTGTTTGGCTCTCTTTGCTGTTGTTTGGGGCTCAGGGTATCCCTGCCCGGCAGGATCCCAGTTTAATTCTTCAAAAGGGCCAAATAACTCTCAATTCATTGAGTATGGGGTGCAGTGGGGTGAGTGGGAACAGAGAAACTGGATGTTCTGTAAAGAATACAACCCCTCACTTTCTCTCAGATGAGTTTTTCAGTTTCCAAAGGGAAGTTTAGATTTCCTGCAGCCATGGCTTAGGTGTGTGCATTAGTGCATGTATGTGTTGGGAGCGGGGGCAGAAACGTGTTCCCCCTGTACAGAACTTGCTTGTAGTATCTATAAGAATGGCCAAGAGTTGGAAAATGCATGTGAGGGTGGACATATGTAGACGGTGGGCAAAGGTCTGGCCGTGTGTGATGGGTGTGTTTGCAGACTTGCAGGTGTGAGGGCAGTGAAGAGTGAGGGTGGCCTGCAGAAACCGCTTTCCAAGGCTGGGCGGTGATCAGAGCTGGAAGCCGAGGTGTCCTCTTGTGCTTTGGGGGAACAGGAGTGCACGAATGCCTGTAGGGTTACCTGAGTGCTCCTGCAGGATGATTTAGCTTGTGGGGCCTGGGTCTGCGCCTGAGCTTGCGCCAGGCGGTGGTGTGAGCATGTCTTTCTCTCCCTCCCTCTCCTGCCGCGCAGACTCGAGCGCGCAGCACCCTCCAGACGGCTGCGCCTTCCGCCGCGGCCGCAAGAAACGCATTCCCTACAGCAAGGGGCAGCTGCGGGAGCTGGAGCGCGAGTATTCGGCTAACAAGTTCATCACAAAAGACAAGAGGCGCAAGATCTCGGCGGCCACCAGCCTCTCAGAGCGCCAGATCACCATCTGGTTTCAGAATCGCCGGGTCAAGGAGAAGAAAGTCCTCGCCAAGGTCAAAACCAGCGCTATTCCTTGAGGGAGCTCCCTGGCTGTGCCTGGGAGGGGGGGAGGAGGAAGTCGGAGTATCCTGGGGAGACCAGGAGCCTGCCACAGCCAGGCTGGGGCCCAGGACTCTGCTGAGAGGCCCCCAGAGGTGACACTCTTCCCAGACCAATGCTCCTGGGCTGTTCCTCAGGCACAGCTTGGGTACCCCATTGGTCCCAGAGAGCCAGCGAGGCCCAGAGTTACAGCCCAGTCCACCAGGTAACACCACCCAAAGGACCTTGTCCCAGTCATAATCATTCATCCTGGCAGTGGCAATAATCACCATAACCAGTAATAGTTGCCATGATAATTAGTATCATATTTTCTATCTAGAGCTCTGTAGAGCACTTTAGAAACTGCTTTCATGGATTGAGCTGATTACGAATAAACTTGGAAGGAGACCCGTGGCAGGAGAGCTTCCTCTGGAACCCCTTCCATTTCCAAAGCCCATCCCCATCCCAGTGAAGGCAGAGGAGACAAGAAATGGCAGATTCACCCCTGTGACTATGTTGCCCCTTTAGCATTTTTCTAAGATGACAGCTAGGCAGGATGGACAACACTGGAGGGTGCCTCTCCCTCCCTCCGTGCCCATCCCCTAGGTTGTACCCACTGGTCTCAGAAGTCCGCATCCCCACCTCTTCAATTTTGTCCGTGTGTGAAAAACAAGCGAGCGAGCTGCCCTCCGGGGTCTGTTCTCCTTCCTTTCAGAGAAATGGGGTTTGAGAACGTGCCTGGATAATTCACCACTTCCTCTCCCAAACTTTCCAAACCCTCCCTTAATGTTCCTGGTGGTTCTGACTTAAGGAGGTCATGGTTCATTGGGCATTTGGGAGCCGCATGAAATAGATATTTGTGGCCTTGTAGACGGAGCCCCTCCCAGGCACAAACGGTTACAGAATGAGGGAATAGTAGCCTATCCATGGTAGGCACGTCCCAAACACACTGGTATAGCCCAGAAGGAGAAAAACAAAAAAACAGAAAGCAGAAAATGGCTCCTTCACTACCCGTTCCTCCTCTGCTTGCCTGCCGGTGACACCGCGGAGCTTGCAGGGCTCAGGCCTGGGAGTCGCGGAAGGCTCTTTTTCGAGTGAAAGAACCACGGGCGGCGGAAGCCCAAAGACCCAGTCTCAGAGTGGGGAACGGCAGGCAGCCGGGACAACAATGGGCACGGACTCATTTCCTTTTCACTTTGCGCTGGTTCAGTCCACATACGCTGAATTCTGGGTGGGTGGAGGGCAGGTTGGCGCCAACTCTCTTTTCCGCAGCCACGTAGACAGTATGGGAACAGTGCGGAGTTCCAAAAACCTGGGGCAGACCAGCTGTTAGCAGAGCCGGGGACCCTGATGTCCTGTACCTGGGCCCTGTGCCCGGTGGGACTCGCTACCTTGGCCGCGCAGCAAATCAGCGTGTTTGAGCTGGATCTTCCTGCAGCCCAGGCTGGAGGTTTCCGGCAGACACTCTCCCGGCGATCGAGCGCACAGGCGTGAAGTGGAGAGGACCCAACGCCGGACCCACGATCCGAGCCACCGAGCAGCGAGTAGGCGGGAGGCGAGCAGCCCGAGGGAGGCCCCCGGCCATGGTCTCGACGGCCGCTCCATCTCGGAGCAGGCTCCTCCTTCTCCAGGAAACCCTGCGTTGGCCGCCGCAGCCGAAGAATTCGAGTCGGGTGGGATCCCAGTCCTGGCTCTTCTTCCGGGAGAGAGTTGGGAAGGCTGTTCTAAATCTTTTTACCAAAGAGGATCCCGAGGCTGAGGGGAAAGGCCCCGACGGGCAGTCACCCTCCCTCCCTGGGTCTTCTTAGAATGCGTGTGCTTGGGGAAGGGGAGGGTGTCAATTTCGTGATTTAAACAATTCTTCCAAGCCCCGTGGTCCAGTTTAAGCTCCCTGGTATCGCGTCCCGCCCAGGGGAAGTGACTTTCTGCCTTCCACGTTCTCCTTCAAGCTTAGTCTCAAGCGAGGAGCTTTTAATATCACAGGTTCTCAAGCTTAGTGGGTGCGACCCCCTCCCTCGCCGCTTCAGAAAGAGCGAGACTTCAGATAGGCCCATGGGTAGAGAGAGCGCCCTGGTGCCGGCTCCCCACATGGGGAGGAGAAAGGCCGCAAGAAGGGTTGCCACTTGGACTTCCTGAGATGGCGTAGGTAGAGGCCTAAGGAGTCAGGGGCCTCGAGCCTCTGGACTCCCAGAGCGCTAACTCCTCCACTCCGCTATCAAGCCCTTAAAGTTTCGGAGCTCTTCTATTATTCTCTCTCAATAATTTTAGAACAAACAAAAGAATTGGATTTTAGAGATTTATTTCGCTACCAGTGTGTTTGACCTATTAAAAAGACAAGGGCGCCCCCTTCCGGTAGAAGCTCGCCATTTCAGGGAAACCCGCCGGTCTGCTCGGCTTTAACCCCTCAACCGAGCCTCTGGCTTCCAGATGCCTGGCGCGTCGGGCCTTCGGGGTTGGGGAGTTCGGGGCTGCGTGTGAGAGCGCCGGGACCCGGAGTCGCCTGGAATTGGGCCAGGGTATAGGCAAATGTATCGGTCCAGCGGCTGAGAGACTCAGGAGGAAGGCTAGGAGAGCAGCGAGCGATCTCGAATAGTGAAAAAACGGGGCGGCCAGGACTCCCGGGAGCGAGGCTGCGGCGCCATCAGCCCTCGGTCCAGGTCTTCGTTCCACTGGAGTATTATATTTATCTTCCTCGCCAGGCCAATTCGCGGCGAACCCCTTCCTCCCCTTTTATCCCCCCGACTCATTTACTTGTATGGAACCTGTGCAAAAAAAAATTTTTTTTTTAATTTCGCTTTGTATTAAACCCTTTTATGGAAGCTCTTTCCAAACACCAATTTTACTCCCGAGGCAAATTATACCCCCTCCCACCGAGGCCGACCATTTAAAAATCTTTCAGTAATTTGTGTCAAAATTACAACAAAATATATCTACATGTATTTGCCTGTAGCTATTTGCTTTTTAAATAGGGCCATTTTAAGCTACAGGAGAGAGGGTTTTGCTAAATTTAGACTGAAATGTGTTGACTATAACGTTCACAAATAGGTAAATTCAAACAACAGTCTCAGGAACAAATAAACGCAGAGGCGCACGAATAGACTCCGGAAAATACACCGGGCGTCTTTTCACCAGCGAGGTGTAATTTTACTCGGAGCTGCCCTCCGCGCCCTCTCCCTTACTCGGAGCAGATCATCCCCGGTTGAGTCTCAGCAAACGTCGAAACAGGATCCGAGGGTCGCGTCTACGCTGCTCCAGGACCGAAATCACTTACTTCCAACTCCAAACCAGGTGGATTTTATTAGGCCGACTTAGGGGGTAGTGGTGGAGAAGTGCATAGACGTGACCTCCGGAAGCTCTTTTCGAATCTAGGTTCTCCAAGCAGCCCAGCGGAGAGCGAACCCGAGGCTCTGGCTCCGGGGTCCTTCACTCGTGCTGGCAAACGCTTCCCACCACCCTGGAAGTCGCGAGGCCGAAGCCGGCGACTCTGCACAGCCGTGCCCCCCTCCGCAGTCACCCCTAGCTAGCCACCCCTACTCTGAGTGGTTCGAGGACCAGAAGATGTCCTGCGGCAGGAAAAAGGCCCAGATCAAGACCCGCCAGTTCTACGAGAGGCGCGGCTCCCCTCCTCCAACACGGGGCCAACTGCCCTCCCCTCTTCCAGTCCCCCTCCTCCCCTTAATTAAAGTTTTATTCAAGGTCCTAAGTGCTGCACTTTAATTAGGTTTCCTTCGGGGGAAACCCTCTGTGCCCCCGCCCCCGTCCGGTCTAATAGAAACCCCAGAGCTTCAAACGTGAATTAAATAAATGAACCCGTTACCGTAAACTGGCAATAAAGCGCGGAGGCAACTGCTGCGGAGGGGGCGAAAGGAGAGGTTCCGTTGTTTTTGAAAGAAATTTATACCACATTCTCACCCACCTGAATAGTCCCTCTCCGGGAAAGTGGGGAGAAAGCACTGGATCGGCCCTCGGCCTCTCACCCGAGTGGGACACCCCGCCCCTCCCCCCAGGCGCTGGCCTGGGCCCGGGGAGAGATTTTAAAACATCCAATGGGGAACTGATGCCAGCCTTTCTTCCTCTCTAGGCTACCAGTTACTTTTGTGTAGAAAGCGGGTGGGGGTGGTCGGAGCAGACGGAGAAGAGGGAGTTCCACCACTGGTCCCCCTCCCCTAAATTGCCTCTAAAATGATGGAGAACAGCAAGAGTTCAATCACCCTCGGAAAGTTAGGGAGGGAAAGGCAGTCTGCCGGCGCCCAGAGGTGAGGGTCGGGTCGGGGCCTTTGCCATTGAACTTGAAGTTTCAGGCCTTTGGTCTCCGCTGCCCCTACCCCCACTCTCCTCAACTCTTTATAGAAAGAGTGAGGAAGGTGAGGGAAGGGGTCCCATCTCTGGCCTCGGGAAGGAGGGAGGAGGCCAAGCGGCGTTGGAGGGGCCAGAGCGACCGGAAGACCGTCCAGAGACGCCGAGGTTGGCGGGGAGACGAGGCGGCCCCGGGTTGCAGTGGGGAGGGGTACTCCAGCCTTCTCTGGGCTCCCAGACCCGAGGTGGGGACCCTGGGGCTGTGCGCCATCTCCCTGAGCCTCGCCCAAGACTTGGCTGGGAGGGGGGCACCCGGTGCTGCGCTCCATTCCTTCCTCCTCTAGCCTAAGGTGCTCGAGCAGAACCCTGAGCCACTCGGAGGCTGGAACCTTCAGGCCGGCGCCGCCCCAGCTCAGGGCCTCGGGGCCCAGCTGAATTCCAGCCCTGGCCTTTGCAGAGGGAGCAAGAGTGTGATGCCCCTATTTCTCAGATCAAGACCCGCTCATTTTGCTACCTCCAAGAGTGCGTTTCTCTCTAAAAAGATAAACTAGCTGATTCGTGGGCCAAGGGCGTTACCGCTCTCTCAGCCTGAGGACCCGCTCAGGGAGCCCTGGGGGGGGGTCCTCCCAGGAATTTGGGGGACTCCGTGGTCACGGCGGGCAGGGAAGGGCGAGCGTCAGGCTCTTGCAGAGACCACTCGGCGGAGCGCCTCCTCGTTGGTTCCTGGAGAGACCGGCAGACACCTGGGCAGAAAGGGACAAAGAAAGCGCTTCGCAGCACGCGGGACCTGCGCGCCCTCGGCAGGGGAGAGTCTGGCGGGTGAGAGCAAGGCCCCCCCCCCCCGTACGACCTTATATTTGTCTCTGACTGGATGGAATCCTGGTACAGACAAAATTAATGTTATTGTTATGTTGGTGTTCTTATTTGAACTGCAATACTTTACAAAACATCTACTTTGAAAGCTGGGTGAAAATTAACCGTAATGATAACGGTAATGATGATTTATTAACACACTCTTAAGGGAAAGGCTCTGGCCCTTTAAAAAATAAATCAGCGCAGCTTAGTCTCAGACGGCTGCCTTCCTTCTGCCATTCCTATGCCCTCTTCGGAAGCTTGGTTAGTGCTGAGATCTGAGGAGCAACCGGAGGTGTTGCCCATGGCTGGCACATCTGCACAGGGACTCAGAACCTGCACAGAAGCAGCAGGGGGCCACATGCCCTTGTCCTCAGCCACTGACACTGCTAACTTGTTGTTCTTGGGGTGGGGGCAAGGTAATCTACAGACACACTCTGGACTCACCTAACCCTCCCCGCCCCAGCTGGTTCCTGCCCATGCCTTCTCAGAGCTACTGTCCCCACACTGACAGAACCCACTTTATAAAATGAGGACGCTGAGACTAAGTGTAAGTTACTTGATCAGTGTCGCAGACAGCAGTGGCTAAGCTGGACCCCCAAAGCAGGAGCTCCTGAGGACTAAGTTCTGTGGTCTACGCCAGCGCAAGAGAATAGGAAGGGGACTTCCCTGGGGGTGCAGTGTTTAAGAATCCACCTGCCAATGCAGGGGACACGGGTTTGAGCCCTGGTCCGGGAAGATCCCACAAGCCACGGAGCAACTAAGCCCCCGTGTGCCACAACTACTGAGCCTGTGCTCCAGAGCCCGCGAGCCACAGCTACTGAGCCCGTGTGCCTGGTGCCCGTGTTCTCAGCAAGAGAAGCCACTGCAGTGAGAAGCCCGCGCACTGCAAGGAAGACCCAACACAGCCAAAAATAAATAAATAAATAAATAAAATTTTAAAAAGAGAGAGAGAATAGGAAGCCAAGCCTCTCCTTCACTCCCAACATACCTCTCCTCACCTGTTTCCATCTGGAGCCATCCCTTGAGGTCACAGAGCTACACTCAGACTCCCTAGACCCAACCCTTCCTGGGTGCACCCGGCAGATTTGCATAAGTGCAACAACAGGGGAGTAAACACAAGTTCCATCACTCAGTTTTTGAGTGCCTACTGCACGCAAAACCTTCCACTGAGGTGGAAGGCTGGAGGAGTTACAGTGGAAATACTATCTCTCTTCCTACTGATCCCTGCCTCTCGTTCTGCCTCTCACTTGCTGCCAGGTCTTAGGTCTGCTGTTTCCTCAGATGTGACCTGAAACCGGGGGACTATATTCTGTGATCTCTGACATTGTAAGGTAGGCCAAATGCCTACACATGGGGAACTGAGACCGAGAAAGAGTCACCCCTCCCCCCACAGCATACGGAGAGACTTTCTGGAAAAGGCTGTGTTGGAGAAGGACGTCGAAAGATGCTTAAATACCAAACCCGGGTGGAAGATGTGAGCAAAACTCGGGAGAGGGGACGAAAGAGGCAGGTCTCTTAGGGAGAGAGGTCTGGACCTCCGCTCTGGTTGGGGCAGAGCTGGTAGGGAAGAGCGCAAGGGCGTTCTCACTGGGTCCTGAACGCTGGGCGAAGCCTGTGCTGTGATCAGACAGCCTCCTGCCCATTCAGGCTGTGACCGCCCCACTCCCACCCAGGCGCGCACGCACCGAATGTTGGTGCAGGCGCTACTGGTGGCACACCGCAGGCCCCAGGAGGAGATAAGGAGACAGCTCTCGGAGAGAGGAATCGGTACCCCCCTGGACTCTCAGCTTCCCATCTTAGGTGTGTCCAGTCTGTCGCCCCCGTCTGAGACCTGAGCTCGGTCTTCGGCTGACGGTTGAAGTTCGCCGCCCTTCCCCCTCCAGGCAGGGTTTTGTCGTTGAACTTGAGCCAGGCCATAAACATTCCTTCACCCCTCGGGGAGCTGGACCGGGACGGGGAGGGGGTGGATGGAAAGGTGGCGGAAGAGGGCTGTGGAAGGATCCGGAACGCCAGAGACCGGGCATCTCCCACCCAAGCCTGCATTGCTTTATCAACGAGCTTCGGATCTTTGCATTCTGCGGAAAATTCGCCAGATCTGCATTTTTAAAATCCGATTGTTGAGGCCTTATTGCAAGTTAGACCAATAATTTAGTCAGGATCAACGTAATGTAACTTTCATTTTCACTCATTCGTAATTCATGTTTTCTTATCTTATTTTAGGTAGTAATATCCCCTATTTTTTTTAATGAGCAGGAAAAGCAAATGCATAAAGACCAAACGAATAATAGCTACAGCAGAGGAATTATTAGAGAAGATTGGAGTAGGTCATCCCTAGGCCATCGCCTCTGCATTTTAAAAGCGCCCCTCTCTGGGCGGAACAATCCCAGCCTGCGGCCGACGAGCCCCGCGGAGCCCTCGTTCTCCCCAGGATCCGGAAGCTTAGACTTGGTAAATGCCCCCCCCCGCCCCCATCCTTGGCCTGGGGAACCGCCCGCGGGACCCGGGAGCCTGGCGCGTGCTTCCCAGTGACCTGCCGCCGGCGGAGGCTGCTCAGAGCGGCCTGCTGAGACCTTGTTAGAGTTTTTCCTCCCTCCCTCCCTTCCTTCTTTCCTTCCTTCCTTCCTTCCTTCCTTCTTTCCTACCTTCCTTCCTTCCTCCAGGATCCCGGAGCAAGGGAGGATCAAAGACTCTATCCCGGGGTCTTTTCCTGGCTCAGTAAAACCCAGTGTAAGGGTAACTGGGCGCGCTGCGCGGGAGACGCGGGTCTCTTCTGTATCTCGTGGGAGGCAGCTCCGCGCGCAGGGCTTCCTTCCCCGCGAGGAGCCCAGGCGGCTCGGCGAGCGGCCGAGAAGGCACCAAACCCTGGCGAACTTACGACAAGCTCCCGGCCTCCTAAACGCCCGGAGGCAGGTCCTCACTAGCAAACCGGAAAAGGGGCTTGACGGAGCGGTCAGGATACTACTCTCCGCACTCAACCCGCCGCCTCGTCCCCATCTGGCTTTAACCTGCCCGAGGACTTGGACCGAAGAGGGTTTTTTGACTCATTCTCCTCCCCAGCCTTCGAGTCCCCAGGCCCTCGGGGCTCCGGAAAGAACTCAGTCAACCCCTCTCCCTTTGTCTGACCTTTGGGGAAAAGAGGCGTGGGCGCCTGGGTCAAGTTCACGCACCCGGCCAGCATCTTTTAGGGCAAGTGGGGCCACCTTTGTCATTTGGACCAGAAGGGTCCTAAGCAATCGGGATTGGGGGGAGGGGCGGGGAGGCAAAGCTTCCAGAAAGGCTTTTTGATTTTAGTCTGCTGTTCCGTTCTCACATCCCCGCCCGCGCCTCCACTCAGCTCTGTTGAGGAGAAATAACTCTATCTGAAAGGAAGCCGTTTATTTGGAAAAATAAATGCGAAGGCTTCGTGGAGTGAGCTTCTCAGAAATGGTCTTAAGTCTTTGGCACTTGGGTAGTTTTTCGTTAGTTCTGTCCCGGTGTTTATGAAAGTTAAGGATTTACAGTGTTTATTTGGTACAGCCGTTTCTGCGGAATCTGACTTAGAGTGAAAGAAGCCACATCTACACTGCTCCTCAAAAGCTTCAGACTAAACACATTTAAATAATTACCTGCAACATTCCAGCCCTTACAAAAAACAAAAACAAAACAAAAACGAAACAAAACAAAAAACCCTCAAAGTGCAAAAACAAACAAAAAACCCTATTCAGATAGCAGAAAATAGAATATGGGGCTTTAAACACACACATACTCTGAAAACTTTTAATAAACAACGCTCTTTAAAATTTTTTCCCATTCTTTATTCTAATACTCATGTTTTATAATTTGCAATCACTGTTATTCGTTACTTTTGTCTTTCCCCTCCCAGCTTAGTTATACGCATCCTATCTCGAGTCTAAAAACACACTATACATTTACAATGTCATAAGCAATTTCCCAAGTTATTGCAATCTTCTAAATGCCATTTAAAAATGCATAATATGAAATGAGTTATTTAGAAAACCATTTCCCTAATGTTGGTCATTTAGGTTGTCCCCACATTTAAAAAGAAAACTATTTTTTCCTAATTAGAAAAGTAACACATTTTCATTGTCAAGAATTTTTTTAAAATCTAAAAAATATTATAAAGAAAAGAAAACTACCCCATGTCCTATCACCCAGAGTTTACCAAAATGAATCTTTTGTTGTATTTTCTTTAGTTGTTTTTTATACAAATATGTATAATTTCAAAATTGAGATTCTGCATGAACATTTTTGAATCTTGCCTTTTAACTTAATGTTAGATGAACGTTCCTCAGTGTCATGAACCATTCCTCAAAAACATGATTTTAATGATTGCATAGTATTCAGTCTTCCAGGGCTGCCATCATTTGGAAAAGCATTTCTCTAATTATTGATCATTTCCGTGTTTACTTTTTAAAATAATTCATAAGAGAGTAAGAGAACATTGTTATGACCCTACGTGTGTTTGGTAGGAAGACAAGAATTGAATCTCCTTCGAATAGAATGCTTCGAAATTTTTAGGTCAAAAAGTCCCCCTCCTAGGTCTCTGTTGGGAGGGGATGAAAGTGGACCTTCTAGAGTGCTGGAAATATTCTATGTTTTGATCAGGAGGGTGGTTCCATGGGTGTGTATACATGTGAAAAAATCATTAGGCTGAACATTTAAGATTTCTGCACTTTACTTTTATGTTTTTTAATTACTTTTTAAATTTTTATTTTATTTTTGGCTGTGCTGTGTTTTCATTGCTGCGTGCGGGCTTTCTCTAGTTGTGGCAAGCGGGGGCTACTCTTTGTTGCGGTGTGCGGGCTTCTCATTGTGGTGGCTTTTCTTGTTGCGGAGCACAGGCTCTAGGCGCTCAGGCTTCAGTAGTTGTGGCACACGGGCTCAGTAGCTGTGTCCCGTGGGCTCTAGAGCGCAGGCTCGGTAGTTGTGGCGCATGGGCTTAGTTGCTCCGCTGCATGTGGGATCTTCCTAGGTCAGGGCTTGAACCCATGTCCCCTGCATTGGCAGGCGGATTCTTAACCATTGAGCCACCAGGGAAGTCCCCACTTTTTAATTTTAGCACTTCTTTCCCACTCCTGAAAGCCTATATCTGTTTACACAGAAAAGGACCAATGTAGAAAATAGGTAGGTGGAGGAAGTGAGAAAGGAGTGGGGACCAACCCAAACTGGAGCAGTTCACCCCTTGCTAGGGTATTACCTTTGGTTCATAGAGACCAGAAGTAAATATTGAACAGCTAGTGATGAGGAGAAAGACAAAAAAAGAGCCTGGCCCTTCTTCCCCACCCCATGTTAAATAAAGAAGATTTTTTCTATCACACTTACACTCATGTAGCTTTGAATTTTCCAAGCGAGTAGAAGATAAAAATAGGCTAGATGAGGTTTATAAAGAGAGTTAAAATTAACGTATAAATAGCTGACTCAGCTAACATGGTCACGTGAAACAGAAGTGGGGTGCTTTCTATACAATGAAAAAAAATTTTAATTTCAGAAAGATTCATTTTGGATCTATTGTGTAATCTACATTTTCACTGTAAAAGATAGCAGACAGGACTTGGAGTCTGCCGGGGCAACTGCTCCCCCAGATGACGGGGAGGACCCGTGAGGGAGCGGAGTGGTGTCTGCTGTCTGTGTCTGGTTTTATTGGCACTATCTCGTGTGATGCTGCGTGCCGGCCAGAACATATGCTCCCTCCCTGGGATGCTGGAGGAGCGGGGAAAGCCCTCCAGACTAGTTGGCCCCATGCTTACTTCCTGTTGTACTTCAGAGAGAAGACTGTTACAACCGCTGCACACTATGCATCGGCGATTTTTAATTTTTTTTAATTAGTTCACTTTTTCAGTTAGGATAAAGTTGGATTTTTAATATCTGATGAAGAAAGACATCACAGACATCTTTCCATGTCAGGAAAATATACTGTGGGTGTTTTTGCCGCTCCGCGGCATGTGGGATCTTTCCGGACCGGGGCACGAACCCGTGTCCCCTGCATCGGCAGGTGGACTCTCAACCACTGCGCCACCAGGGAAGCCCCATGGGTTTTATTTTATTCTATATATTAAAAAAAAAAAGCTTTTCCTGATCTTTTGAGGTATAGCATAATTCAGTAAAGTCCATTAATCTTAAGTGTATGGCTCGGGAAATATTTACCCATGTAACCACCATTCAGAACAACTTACAGGACATTTACAGCACCTCTGTAGGTTCCCTCTAGCCCCTTTCCAGTATAATAGTCCAGAGATAATTGCCATTCTGGTTTCTGTTGCTATGGATTAGTTTTGCCTCTTCTTGAACTTCCTATAAACAGGTCATACAGTACAGAGTACAGACCTCTTTCGGGTCTGGTTTCTGCCACTCAGCAAAACGTGCCATGTTGTAATGTGTATCAGTGTTCTTTTAAATTGCTCTATGCTATTCCATTGTATGGATGAACCATGAGTAGTTCATCCGTTCACCTCTTGACGGACATTTGAGTTGTTTCTATTTTGGGCTATTATGAATAAGGCTATTATGAATATTCTTGAACAGATCTTTTGGTGGATCAATTGATTCATTTCCTATAGAATTTCTGGATCATAGGGTAGGTATATGTTTAAATTTACTAGCTATGTGGCATTTTTAAAAATCAAATTATCCATGGACCAGTCCCAATTCCCCACAACTAGCACAAGTCGTCAGATTTAAGAGCAAGAAAAATCTAACATTAATGGTTATGATTACGTTTGCTTGAATTTCTAGAACGAGCTCATTTTGAGGTCTTAATGACCTGGATCCTCGGGACAGCAGAGATTTGAGTTTGCTGATAGCAGAGCATCAAAACTCATGGCTCTGGTTCTTCCTGTAGCCTCCCTCCACTGATCCAGTCATGGGGCAGAATAACACCTGCAGGTTAGGTCTACATGGCTCTCACCAAACTCCCCCAAATGCAAGTGCAATGAGTCAGGGCAAAGAAGAACTATGACTGAGGTCAACGGTAGAATCAGCAGGGCACCCAGGGGCCCAGGGGCCCAGGGGTTAGCGCTAGAAGATGGAAGTGATTCTCCCGAGTCCTGACTTGGATGCTGAGTTATGACTCAGGAAATTTATGGCCCCATGGTCTTTTAACAAGAAACAATCTATCTTCCTGGGCAGAACTTCCATTACGAGTGACAGGTGACTGCAGCCAGCTTATTAAAAACCATCATTTCACCCCCAAAGCGAAGGTGTCACAGTGTGTTGGAACAGAATGCTAATTTCCAGCTTCATAGCTTAATCTGGGGCATGGAGAGACATTATGAGACATATTAATATTGAAGAGAAAGGAAACCCAGTGCTATTTCTGCAGCTACACCCTGAGCCCAGGGAGTGTTAGGATCTGCCTGTATTTCCCAGATCACACTGCCCCATCCCAGCAGGTTACACAGCTCACAGACTCTCACCTGCTGCCTTGGGCTGGCTCTGCCCTGGCCTGGCTCTGCCCTGGCCTGAGACAGAGCTTACTTACCTTGCTGCTCAGCGGCCGTGGTGGAGTGGAGTGAGCACTGCACTTCCGGTCGGCGGGCTGGATTCAAGTCCCAGCGGTGGCAGAGGGAAAAGCCCTTATGTTTGCATGGTGCTTTTTAATTTTTCCAAGTACCTATGTGCATTCGCACCTTTTATCTCGTGTGGTTCAGTGACGTACAAGGAGAGGGAGAGAATCTGCCCATTTGACAGAGAAGGTAAATGAACACCCTGGAGGCAGCATTTTGTTGTTATTTTTGGAGGTGAGAAGAGCCTCCACTCATTGGCTTTTGTCTCTAACTCTCTCCCATGCAGCTTTGAGAACAACTCTGAGAAATTTGTATGGCGGGAGGGGAGATATGGGGGCGATATTTCACAGAGATCTCTCAGGGTCAAGCCAGGTTTTCTGCCCACACAGTTTCTCTACCCCATCCAGTCTCCTGGATGATCTTCCTGGCTAAGTTATCCAGTTATCAATGAACTTTCTGTCATCCAGGCCTGGGGGTACTCAGGCCAAGTCAAAGGGAGATCTAAGGAAATGGTCTGAATGGTCAGGTCAAGAATTAGCCACGTAATTGAACCAAGTACAATTACTTGTACAAGACAGCCCGTCAGTAGATACCTCATCTAAATGCTTGGAGTTGGGGGCATGGGTTTGGGGAACCTGGTACTCAGACATGGTAGTGGGAGGGATCTCCCCAAGAGGTGAAGTGGAAGGTTCATTTTCAGTTGCACCATAGCAAAATATTTTAAAATTTTCTGTTGTTTCTAACTTAACAAACAACACGAATTTTGCGTAGTTGCCATGAAATAGCAGAACGTTTCACAACTTTTTGTGGCTGATTTCATGTAGTTTCACAATTTACATCAACTATATAAAACTGCCCTAGAAAGTTTTGCTCCTCTGAGAATCTGGGGGGCACGTGCTATGTCCTTCTTTCTGTGTCGTTTTTTAAAAAGTAATTAATTATTTAAGTAATTTGTGGCTGCGTTGGGTGTTCATTGCTGCGAGCGGGCTTTCTCTAGTTGCGGCGAGCGGGGGCTACTCTTCATTGTGGTGTGCAGGCTTCTCATTGCGGTGGCTTCTCTTGTTGCAGAACCCGGGCTCTAGGCGTGCAGGCTTCAGTAGTTGTGGCACGCGGGCTCAGTAGTTGTGGTGCACGGGCTTAGTTGCTTCGCGGCATGTGGGATCTTCCCAGACCAGGGCTCAAACCCGTGTCCCCTGCATTGGCAGGCGGATTCTTAACCACTCGCCACCAGGGAAGTCCCCTTTCTGTGTCTTCTTACTCTGACACTCCACCTGAAACTCAACATTATTTTCTTCAGACTCCTTCCCTCTTTATTAAAATATTTGGGTAAACAAAATGAGCACATCTAAATTTCCTATTGCTTTAGCATCTCAGGGGCCTGTAGGAAAATGATGCCATTGTGTCTAATTGAATTTTTCATCTGCATGTTTGGGACCATGTGGTCTGAGGCATGGGAGATCTGAAAACTTGGTGCCGGGGACTCTTGGGGAGTGTGTGTGTAGGTGACAATTAAAACCAGTTTTCCCTCTTTGTCAGCATGGCCCAAGATGGGGCTTACTTGGCCTTATAGACAGAACTACTTCCTAGGCCTTGGACCTAAGAATCAGCTGTCTCCCTTCCTACTGCCACATTCCTGGACAGTAAGCCCTGGCTCTAAAACAAAGGATTCCCTATTAGTGTGCAAAACAAGTGTTTCCCCAGAGGAGCTTCTCCTTCAGCCCAGGTGCCAGTAACAGGAGACTGATTGTCGTTTCATTTTAGAGATGATTTAGATGATCGATACAAGCCCTTTCCCAATAAAAACATTTTATTTGTCCCTGAGAAGGTTTCCTTGGAAGCATCTCAACATGCCCCACTTACTATTTTTACTCTGAATGTTTCCGTGGTCCAGAACATTTTTGGCAAAACTCTCGGGTGAAAGCGTGACTCCAGGCTGGGAAGCCTGCCTCCACGTTGCCAAGGGGTTTTCTAGTGGCTGGGCTGATGTGGGCCATCTCTGCCACCTTGGTTCATTAAAGAGGCTGATGAGGTTTGCCCTGCATCTGCACCACACCTCAATCCATACCCTCTGATCTTTAAAGCAGTTTTGCAAAGCTGCGGGAGCATCTGGGGAGAAAAGGAAGTGGGAATGAGGCATTCTCCCTCCTAGTCTTGAACCGCCAAACGGAGAGCCAGGCAGTGACACATCAGCAAGTCCCAATTACCTGCACAAGAATTTTCTGTCCTGGGCTTCTCTTGGCTAATCTTATGATCTATGCTGTCGGCGTCATCCATTCACCCTCTTAACCTGACACTTCTGTAGTTCTCAGTCCTGCCTCAGTTGATCCCTTCCAGGTGCAGGGAGCTAGAAGTCTGAGAAAAATAAGAGCTCTGTTGACCGTGAGATTTGAGGAAGTGGACGGCTTCTCTGAGGCTCTGGTTTTGCTTTCACTGGCACGATGTTCCAGAGAGACAGCGGGATACAGCTGAGAGGTTGTGGAACTCATCCTCTTCACTTGGCACTCACAGCATAGCTCGATAACTTGACTTCAGGGTCACAAGTCCTGGGTCTTTGTAGGTGCTGGATAAATGTTGGTTGAATGAATAAATATACAAGGAATGAATAAATCAGTATATTCCAAGGACACTATCACAGTTACACATCATACAACTGAACCTGCATTCAAAAGTAAAACTGTAAGTCATTTTTATAATAAAGTAAAACTTGAGTTGATATGTGGTTGCCTGTCATTGGTAACTGAAAGATAAGATTTTGATTCCACCTTGCAGCACTTAATGGAATGCCTATCATGCCACCCCTTGCTCCTTCTCTCCTCAGTCCTGGAAGTCACTTCTTTATCCCAAACTCTTCAATGTTCGCTTCTCTAAGGCCTTCAGAATAAAGCCTGAACTCTGCCGTATGTCCCGCCCCCAGAGCCATATATGATCAAATTCCTATTTACCTTTGCAGGCGTAACAATTCACACTGTATAGTCCTCAGAGTTTTCATTAATGTTGCCTCATTTAATCCTTCTAATCTTTCTGGGAGATAATACTTTTCATCCCCATTTTACAGATGAAGAACCTATTATCTCACCGAAGGCAGAACCAGGACTTGAACCCAGGTTGTTGAGCCCACATTCTCTATGCTTCCCACACTTGCACTACCGCTCCCAACCCCCTAAGCTGCTACTTTTTACTTCCTTCTCGGTGCCAGAATTGTCTGACCCCTAGATCTTTGATCATATGATACCTCACCCCCAACACTGTGTGTTCAGTCTTGTCCATTTTTCAAAGTTCAACTCAGATTCTCCCTCTCCTCTGAGTGGTCAGGTTACGTTTAGTCTCCTCTCTCTTTTGTGCTCTCATTGCCCTTGACTTTACTGATTTTAAAATACTCAGCTTTAAAATACAGTGTGGCTATTTAAAATACAGTTATCTAAAGCAAAGTGTAGTTATTTGTGGATGAACCTGCCTGGCTCCATCACTAGGCTGCAAGATCCTTGAACACGGGGACGGGTTTTACTCACCTGTTTTATGTCCCCCAGGGCCCAGCACAGTGTCTGGCACCTGGTAATTACTCAATAAACGCTTATGAATAAAATCATGATTTTATTGTTAAGTGAAAAAAGTGTAGAGTAGGATATAGTAGTTTACCTTTTGTCTAAAAAGGGGGGAAATAAAAATATATTATCACAGTAATTTTTATTTGCATTAAAACAATCTGGAAGGACATATAAGAGACTAATCACAACGGTTTCCTCTAAGGGGACAGGGCTACGGTGAGAATGGGAGAGATGGAGACAGTGCGGGAGGGAGATTTTTCACTTTATACAATTTTATAGTTTTCTAAAACCATGTGAATATATTTCTCTTAAAAATCAAAAAGGTTGCTGAAGTGATTTACCCACCAGGGGCTATTCCTGATGCTGTCCCTGCATTTATAAGGTGACAACATCCACAAACTGTCATCAGCCCATCAACTCTAGAGCAGGTGGCAGGGCTGTCCCTGCAGAAGGTGGTAAAACTCCACTTGATATATGGAAGGCCAGGGGTGGGGAGGGAGAGAGAGAAAAAAAGGATAGAAAAAGGGATTTTCTTTTCAATCAGATAAATGGCAACTCTTTTTATTTAAGGCATGTTTGCATCATATTTATAATTTTTTAAACGAAAAGCTAGAAAGAATACAGAAGTCTTTTGCAGGATGACTTTACCTGGCCACTAGCAATGCAAATTTAAGGTCACCCAAAGAATTACTCCTCTAGACCAATGCCTCATCTCTCAGAGAATCAGCTCTGAGAAGAAACTATGTTTTGGAGACCATAGAAAATGAGTGAATAGGAGAGGAGAGAGAGAGAACAGAGTGAACGATGGGGAGAGATAAAGAAAGAGAAGAGACAGGAAAAAGATGAAGGATACCAGAAAGGAAAAAGAAAACAGATTTTATTTATTTATTTTAATATTTTAATTAATTAATTTTTTATTTTCATTTTTGGCTGCATCGGGTCTTAGTTGCGGCACGCAGGCTCTTCGTTGCAGTGCGTGGGCTTCTCTCTAGTTGTGGCGTGTGGGCTCCGGGGCACGTGGGCTCTGTAGTTTGCGGCATGCGGGCTCTCTAGTTGAGGCATGCAGTCTCAGTAGTTGTGGCGCACCCAGGCTTGGTTGCCCGGGGGCATGTGGGATCTTATTTCCCTAACCAGGGATCGAACCCACGTCCCCTGCATTGGAAGGTGGATTCTTTACCACTGGACCACCAGGGAAGTCCCAGAAAACAGATTTTAAAAACTAGAAAAAAAAGGAGACATAGAGAGTTGAGAGTGAGAAAGAGAAAGGGAGACAGAGAGAAGCAGAGAGGGTATGTGCCTGGGAAAGGCTTGGAGGATAATTCCCAAACCAGGCCAGCAAAAGGTTCACGCGGCAGGCGAAACCAGCCCATGCCGTCAGGGACCTGCTAGGCTCTGAGATGGGGAGGCTCCATGTTCCTGGAGCAGAGAGTCTCATCAAAGGTTTGATCCCGGCCACCCCTCCATGTATGTACACCACCTCTACAGCATGAAGCAAAGGAGGGGAGTGGTTCTCCAGTCTTCCTTGGATCTTTCTAGGGCCAGTACCATTTGCCTCTAGGAGCTGAATTCCCAAAGGCAGGTACTCTCGATAGTCTAATTGTGCAGCCTCTGGGGATAATCTAGTCTGAGGGGAACTCATCTGTCCTGCTCTGGTAGTAGGCACAGTGCCACAGTTCAGCCTCCAGCTTCAGGTTCCCTCCTGAACAACTGGAGAGGAGTGGCTGGTGCAGACTTGGTCCAGATTCCCCCTTCCTAGGCGGGGAGGATCCTGAAAAGGTATGGAGAAGGCTAGAGCAAGAGTTAAAGTTGGTGGTAGAGGAATTTTGACCTTGAGTTTAGCTGTGTACCCATGAACCCAGACAGAGATGAGGGGATAAATGTCCAATTCCAGACAGGATGGAGCTCTCTCTTCCCCACTTTGGACTGCTTCCATGTCATTGGTAAGACAGCTACAAAAGAAAGGAATTCAATAGCATCTTGTTAAAAGGTGTGTGTGGGGGGGGGGAGTTGCATTCTGACTTTTTTCCAGGGTGTCTTCCCTAATCAAAACCAGCTGGGTGAGGCTGTTCTATTCTGTCAGCCACCACCTGGGTAAGTCACTTTCTTCTCCTGCGTATGATTTCTATCCCCCTCTTTTACCTATTTCTCTCACTTAAAGTCCTATCCACAGGCTTCAACTAGACAGAAAATCAACAAGGGGGTATATAAGAATTCAACACTACCATCAACCAACAGGATCTAATGGATATTAACAGAAACTTCCATCCAATAACAGCAGAATCCTCATTGTTTCCAAGTGTCCATGGAATATATACCAAGATAGACCACATTATTGACCATAAAACAAATTTCAATAAATTTAAAACAATTGATATCATACCGAGTGTGTTCTCTGACCACAATAAAACCAAAGTAGAAATCAATAACAAAAAGGTAACAGAAAAATCTCCAAATACTTGGAAACTGAACAACATACTTCTAAATAATCTATGGGTCAAAGAGGGAATTCTCAAGTGACATTTAAAACTACAATGAATTGAGTGAAAATGGAAATATAATATTAAAATTTATGGCTAAAGCAGTACTGAGAAAGAAGTTTGTAGCACTAAATTCATATATTTTCCAGTGGAAAACTCTCAAATCAATAATCTAAGCTCCCACCTCAAGAACCTAGAAAAAAAAAAAAAAGAACAAAATTAATCCAAAGCAAGTGGAAATAGTAAAGATAAGAGCATAAATTCATAAAATTGAAAACAAAAAAAAGAAGACAGGGCTTCCCCGGTGGTGCAGTGGTTGAGAGTCCGCCTGCCGATGCAGGGGACACGGGTTCGTGCCCCGGTCCAAGAATATCCCACATGCCGCGGAGCGGCTGGGCCCTTGAGCCATGGCCGCTGAGCCTGTGCGTCTGGAGCCTGTGCTCCGCAATGGGTGAGGCCACAACAGTGAGAGGCCCGCGTACTGCAAAAAAAAAAAAAAAAAAAAAAAAGAAGACAGTAACAGAAAACAGAAAAGAAAAAGAAAATCAACATAACAAGGAGCTGATTATCTAAAAAGATCAATAAACCTCTAGCACAATCGAAAAATTTTAAGAGGGAAGAAACATATCACCAATATTGGGAATGAACAGGAGATATCACTACAGACCCTGTAGACATCAAAAGAATAATCGGGGAATAGTATGTAGTAGGCTGAATAATGGCCTACAAAGGTATTAGGAACCTGTAAATATTACCTTATTTAGAAAAAGGGCCTTTGTGGATATGGTTAAGTAAGGATTTTGAGATGAGATTTTCCCGGTAGGCCCTAAGTACAATCACAAGTGTCCTAATAAGAGAGAGGCAGAGGGAGATTTGACATACAAAGAAGAGGAGACGATAATGTGACCATGGAAGGAGAAGTTGAAGCCATGTGGCCCCAAAGAATACTGGCTACCACTAGAAGATGGAAAAGGCAAGGAATGGATGACCCCCTGGAAGGAGTGTAGTTTTTCCAACACCTTGATTTTGCTTCACTGATACCGGTTTTGAATTTCTGGACTCCAGAACTGTGAGAGAATAAATTTCTATTGTTTTACGCCATTATGTTATGTTACATTGTTACAGCAGTTACAGGAAACATACAGTATGAACAACTCTACACACATAAATTTGGCAACTTAAATGAAATGGACCAATTCCTCAAAAAACGCTGACTCACGCAACTCACCTGGTATGAAAGAGGTCATTTGAATAATCCTATAACTATTAAGAAAATTGAATTTATAATGAAAACCCCCCACTCTTCCCCATTTCCAGGCCTAGATGGTTTCACTGGAGAATTCTACCAAACATTTAAAGAAGAATTAAATTTTATACAATCTCTTCCAGAAAACAGAAGAGGAGGAATACTTAACAATTCATTTTATGAAGTTAATATTACCCTGATACTAAGATACAGACAGTACCCAAACACACACACACACACACACACACACACGCACACACACACAGAGCTATAGACCAATGAATATAGAGGTATAAGTCCTTAACAAACTATTAGCAAATAGAATTCAGCAAAATATAAAGAGAAATACACAACATGAACAAAGAGGTGTTTATTTCAGGGATGTGAGGCTGATTCAATATTCAAAAGTCAACAATGTCATCCACCATATTAACAGTATAAAGAATAAAAACCACATCATCTTATCAAGTGATGCAGAAGAAACATTTCACAAAATACAACACCCATTTTATAATTAAGCAAAGCTTCTCAGAAAAACAGGAATAGAAGGGAATATCCTCTACTTGATAATGAACACCTATAAAGCCCAACGAACATTCTACTTGATGGTAAAAGATTGAATGTTTTCCCCCTAAGATACGGAACAAGCCCCCACCTGAGGGGTCTCATGAGCACATGTGTGGACACCTCAGTCTGCACAATCAGCCTCCATCCATACCTGCTGTAAGGCTGCCCTTGGACTTAAGAGTGAATATGCCAGGAGCATACTCTTCTATCTGGAAGGAGGATACATTAAAGAGCCTTTAGTCACAGAAAAGAGACCTGCAGAGGCTTTGTGCCAATTGGAGGGCAAATTCCAGTGTCCCAGGGGCCTGGGACAAGGTCTAGAAGCGGGGGTGTCTAGGCTCCAGGTGGGACTATTCTTTTGTCTCACAGACTCCTCAGCTAGTAGGGAAGGGCCACTTAAAAGAGGGGCAAAGCAGGGGTCCTCTTGCCTGGGCCGAATGTCAACACTGTAGATGAGTTTGAAATTCAGAATTGTTCAGAAAGATAACTGTTTCAGAAGGATAATATGCTGCATACACTGAGGTGAATAATTATCCCAGTGGGGGCTGGGGAAACAGAACTTAATCAAATATATGGACACTTATGCAACAAAACACATTAATATTCATTCTAGGTGGGTTAAATAAAGACTATAACTAGTCTCTATAGATGTCTCATGTCATTTCAAGTCAGATTTTGCCACCAGATGAGTTCGTGCAAAACCTCAGAAAAAGCTTTTGGGGCTTCACTGGTGGCGCAGTTGTTAAGAATCCGCCTGCCAATGCAGGGGACAAGGGTTAAAGCCCTGGTCCAGGAAGTTCCCACACGCCGCGGAGCAACGAAGCCCGTGTGCCACAACTACTGAGCCTGTGTTCTAGAGCCCACGAGCCATAACTATGGATGCCCGCGTGCCACAACTACTGAAACCCAAGTGCCTAGAGCCTGTGCTCTGCAAAAAGAGAAGCCACCACAATGAGAAGCCCACGCATCGCAAGGAAGAGTAGCCCCCGCTCGCCGCAACTGGAGAAAGCACACACGCAGCAAGGAAGAGACAATGCAGCCAAAAATAAATTAAATAAATAAATAAATATTTTTAAAAAGAAAAGGAAAAAGCTTTTGATTTTTCAGAACTTTTGAGATTTCAGAACTTGCAGATAAGGGGTTGTGGCACTATAAGAGAGTTGTGGAGTAATCCATGGCTGCTCAACTAAAGACACATTTTCAGACCTTCTTTCAAGTAAGTGTGGCCGTGTATGACTAAGTTCTCACCAACAGAATGTGAGCAGAAGTAAGGAGGGCCACTGGGGTCTGAACTTTAAGACCTTGGGCTGTGCTTTTCCACAGTCTCTTCCCCGCCTCCTGCAAGCTGTGATGCACATGGGCCGTCAAAATGAGGAAAACGTTCTCATTTGGTGAAGCAACAACATGGGAGGAACCAGAGTTCTCAGGTGCCTGTGTCAGGGCAGAGTCCTTACTAACCAGACGGCCCGACTCAGGACTGCCATGTGGGAGAGAGGTAAGTTTCTATTCTTCTTTAAGCATTTTTGAGCCTCCAGTCCACTTAGCCTTGAACCAATTAATGTGAGAGACGAACGTTGGACATGTTAAAGATGGAAGCTGTAGTCCCTACCCTCAAGGGGGTTCCAGGTTAAGTAAGGGAACTCATTCATGTACAGATAATTCCAATAAAATGTGCTATGCTGATAAAGCTGCTATGGAAACACACAGGCCCACCCAGGGGCTTCAGGGAAAACTTCCTTGGAAAGATGATGCCTTGGCTGAAGTATGAAGGTTGAAAAGAAGTTGGTCAGGTAAGAAAATAGAAAAGGTATGTTATGGGCTGAATTGTGTCATCCTTACAAAAGAGATATTGAAGTCCTAACCCCCGGTGCCTCAGCATATGACCTTATTTGGAAACAGAGTCATTGTAGATATTCTTAGTTAAGATGAGGTCATGCTGGAGTAAGGTGAGCCTCTTAAAAAGAGGAACATTTGGACCCAGTGACAGACACACAGGGCGAACACCATGTGAAGGCAGAGACATGGGAGAGACAGCCATGTGCAGACAAAGGCAATGATTGGATTATGCTGTACAAGCCAAGGAAAGCCTGGGGCCACCAGAAGTGGAAGGAGGCGAGGAAGGATTCTCTCCTAGAGGTTTTGGAAGGACCATGGTCCTGCCAACACCTTGATTTCAGACTTCTAGCTTCCAGGACTGTGAGAGAATAAATTCCTGTTCTTTAAGCCACCCAGTTTGTGGTGCTTTGTTACTTCAGCTCTAGGTAACTAGCACAGAGTGTTTTGGGCACAGACAACAACAGAGAGATGAGCAACAACATGGTACATGCAAGGAAACTGTAAGCTACTCCCTATTTATAGAGCATAGCGTTCAAGGCAGGACATGGCCTGTGACATATATATCTCATAAATGATATATATATATATAAAATAAATCAAATATATATACATATATTTATAGGAATAAAGAAATGCAAAAAAGAATGATCACCAACATGATAACATAGTTATCTCATGGTAGTTAAATTTCAGGCAATGCTTACATTCTTCCTTGTTCTTCTTCTGTATTGACTGGTACTTTATTTTTTTTTTTTTTTTGCGGTACACGGGTCCCTCACTGCTGTGGCCTCTCCCGTTGCGGAGCACAGGCTCCGGACGCGCAGGCTCAGCAGCCATGGCTCACGGGCCCAGCCGCTCTGCGGCATATGGGATCTTCTCAGACCGGAGCACGAACCCGTGTCCTCTGCATCGGCAGGCGGACTCTCAACCACTGCGACACCAGGGAAGCCCTTGACTGGTACTTTAAATTATCATACATTTTAATATAATCAGAAAATAATGTATTTCATTCAAGAAAACAAAGGCCATCAATAGGGAGAATTGGATAAGGTGGAGCAAGACTAGGAGCTGAGAGAGTAGCTAAGAAGCTATTGCAATAGGTCAGATGATTTAAGAGGAGGGCCTGAACTCAGAACGTGGTAGTAGGATGGAGAAGTGAAATATTCAGAAGGTAGAATCAGAAGGACCTGGTGAATGATTAGATGTATTGGGATTGGTGAGAGAGAAGGAGGATTCTAGAATGACTCTCAGAGCTGTAGCTGGGGTGACTTGGTGAATGGTGGCCCCATTCACTGAGGTTAGAAGAACAGGAGGGTGTTCAGGTTTTTAGGGGAATACGGTGAAACACCAGTGGGGGCATTCAAGTAGGAAGATCCTCATCTGGTAGCTGTAAGTGGTGTCTGTCTGCATAGAGATCAGACTTGTGGTTGCCAAGGGGGAGGGAGGGAGGGTGGGGGATGGACGGGGGTTTGGGGTTGGTAGATGCAAACTATTACATTTAGAATGGATAAACAACAAGGTCCTACTGTATAGCACAGGGAGCTATATATCCAATCTCCTGGGATAAACCATAATGGAAAAGAATGTTAAAAAAAGAATGTGTATAACTGAGTCACTTTGCTGTACAGCAGAGATTGCCAAAACATCGTAAATCAACTACACTTCAAAACAAACAAACAAAAAAAGTGGTGTCTGTCCAGCATTCCACCCTAGACTTCCTCTGGTAAAGCCTCTTTCCCCTACTCCATCTCTGTGATACTAATGGTAGTTGCTATGTTCATACAGATCCTACCACCCTAACTACAGTTGATTGGTCAAGGATAGAGGCCTGACCCAAAGTTCTTTTTTCTTTTTAAGTTTTTTTTTGAATACTGAAGGCAGGACTGGTGGTAAATCTGGGAATCACCCTGTAGAGGTAGCAGTGAGGTCCAAGAATGAACGAGACTTCCTAACAACACTTTGCAACGAGAGGGTGTCGGGGGAGAAAGAAGTCTGAGGATGGAATCTACCAAAGGTTAAGGAGAGAGCAACGGGAGAAGACTTCACAACTGAAATAAAAGGAATGTTCAGAGAAGTAGGAAGAAAACCAGGAGAGTGTACTACCCCATTTTGGGTTCTGTACCCAGTTCCTATGTACGTGTGTGGAATTTCCCCCACACAACCAAGCAATTCTCAGGACACCATCTGAATGTGTTAGAATTCAACTCAATTCTGAAACTCTCTGCTCGGAGATAGCAAGAGAGCTCACAGGTTAACGGTTCTGACTGGGACTCTCCACAACTCAGACACCAGTTGAAAGCCCAGTTGTCGCCTGTGCCTCTGACCCACAGGCTATAAATCAGTGGTTTCCACGACCCTCTCTTTGGGTTGGATTAATTTTCGAGAGTGGCTCACAGAACTCAGAGAAACACTTTACTTACTAGATCATAGTTTATTATAAAAGGTTATAACTCAGAAAGAGCCAGATGGAAGAGATGCATAGCAGAAGGCATGGGAAAAGGGCACAGTGGTCCCATGCCCTCTCTGAGCACCCCATTCTCCTCAAGTCTCCAAGTGGTCACCAACCTGGAAGCTCTCCGAACCCTTTTTGGGTTTTTATGGAGGCTTCATTACGTAGGCAGGATTGATTAAATCATTGGCTACTGGTGACTAGACTCTGTCTCAAGCCCCTCTCCCCTCCCTGGAGTTTGGGGGATGGGACTGAAAAGTCCAAACCTCTAACCCTTGGTTGGCTCTGACAACCAGCCCCCATCCTTAAGTAAGGACCCCAAATCACCTCATTAACATAACAAATGGCCTTTTTCTCACTCTCATCACAGGAAATTCCAAAGGTTTTAGGAGCTTTGTGCCAGAAGACCAAATATATATTTCTGATTATACATCACGATATCACATGCCCCCATTTAGAGGTGAGGAAACTGGAGTTAAGAGGCTAAGCTGAGAAGCTGGCTGATTCAAGACTCAATCCAGCTCTTTGTTCTTTCTATTACACCAATGCCAAAAAGTCCCATGGATTTTGATTATTCTGTGTTTTGTTTTTTGTTTTTTTTTTTTTTTGCGGTACGCTGGCCTCTCACTGTTGTGGCCTCTCCCGCTGCGGAGCACAGGCTCCGGACGCGCAGGCTCAGCGGCCATGGCTCACGGGCCCAGCCGCTCCGCGGCATGTGGGATCCTCCCGGACTGGGGCACGAACCCGTGTCCCCTGCATCAGCAGGCGGGCTGTCAACCACTACACTTCCAGGGAAGCCCCCAAATGAATCTTTGAGTCTTGATGCCAGTAGGTTGTTTTTTTTAAAATGGACTTTAAGGGAGAGAGTCAGTATACACAACCTGTTTTATTTTCCAATTTCCCTCTCAGAGCCTGTGCCTAGTTTTGCACTGAAGGCTGCCTCTGTTCTGCCCTCCTGCTGTTGCCATCCTATTGATCAATATTCACAGGTCTGGCCTAGGATTAGGTACTTTAGGCCTAAGGGCCTGATCAGCACCAAAAGCATCAAGGTCCTCAAAAACGCTTTGGACAAGGGCAAGTAGAATGTTGAAGCAGAGTGTGGATGGAGACCAGGCTGAGGGTGTCTGAAGCCCGGGGGCCACATGGGAGAGCATTCCTGGGACATTGGGAGCCACATGCCCACCACATTTTCTCAGAGACTTCAATTTATCACATCTGTCATTTCCCCACACCTTATTCTCAATGTCGTAAGTCACGAAGATGACTCGTTAAGCTGATTTACTTAATTTATCTTGTGAACACACTAATAAAAAGACTGTTATTGAATCCCTATGTCTTAGATAATGGGCAGGTGACAGGAGCTTTAAGAGATCCAATAATTCCTTTTAATTAAATTAGCCAATGACCGTTAGAGCTAGTAATTAGTGTCACTTGTCTGGTAATTGAATAGTTGGTGTGAAAAATGCCTCCACGTTAGGCTCCATCAAGGAATGAAGGTAGGAAGTATACAAATTTTTATATTCTTTTATATTTATTGTGCATTTACTATGCATCAGGAAGTATGTTGAGCAACAGACTCAGAGCAGTGAGCAAGACAGATGAGGTCCCTATCCTTCTGGAACTTGAATTCTAGTGGGCTGTGTTAAGTCCACTAACTGAGGACATTCCTATCAATTGAAAAATGCCTTTCCCTACTTCCCTTCTTAGTAAGAAAGAACACCCACCAGGATCCAGGCCAAGTTGTCAGAAGGATATAATAATTACATTTTCACATTTTAATTCTCACAGCAGCCCTGCAAGGCAGGGTAACATTGGAGAAAGGGCCGGACCTGGGTTCAGATGCCGGTTCTGCTACTTCCTACAGCTTCCTCTCAGAGCCACAGTTTTCCCATCTTAAGCCATGAGCTGATAATATACATACATAGCATATAAATCTTTGGCATATTGCATAAGCTATTCCTATTGTTATTAGCCTATTTTTGAGGATGAGAAACTTGACACAGAGAGGTAAAGTGATTTGTCCAAGGTCACACAGCTGATAATTTGCAGAGCATGAATTTGAGCCCAAATCTGATTCCAAGACACCTCCTCTTCTTTTTTTAACATGTTTATTGGAGTATAATTGCTTTACAATGTTGTGTTAGTTTCTGCTGTATAACAAACTGAATCAGCTATATGTATGCATATATCCCCATATCCCCTCCCTCTTGCGTCTCCCTCCCATCCTCCCTATCCCACCCCTCTAGGTGGCCACAAAGCACCGAGCTGATCTCCCCGTGCTATGCGTCTGCTTCCCACTAGCTATCTATTTTACAGTTGGTAGTGTATATATGTCAATGCTACTCTCTCACTTCATCCCAGCTTACCCTTCCCCCTCCCCGTGCCCTCAAGTTCATTCTCTACATCTGCGTCTTTATTCCTGTCTTGCCCCTAGGTTCATCAGAACCTTTTTTTTTTTTTTTAGATTCCATATATATGTGTTGGCATACGGTATTTGTTTTTTCTCTTTCTGACTTACTTCACTCTGTATGACAGACTCTAGGTCCATCCACCTCACTATAAATAACTCAATGTCATTTCTTTTTATGGCTGAGTAATATTCCATTGTATATGTGTGCCACATCTTCTTTATCCATTCATCTATCGTTGGACACTTAGGTTGCTTCCATGTCCTGGCTATTGTAAATAGAGCTGCAATGAACATTGGGGTACATGACTCTTTTTGAATTACGGTTTTCTCAGAGTATATGCCCAGTAGTGGGATTGCTGGGTCATATGGTAATTCTATTTTTAGTTTTTTACGGAACCTGCCTACTATTCTCCATAGTGGCTGTACCAATTCACACTCCCACCAACAGTGCAAGAGGGTTCCCTTTTCTCCACACCCTCTCCAGCATTTATTGTTTGTAGATTTTTTGATGATGGCCATTCTGACTGGCGTGAGGTGATACCTCACTGTAGATCTGATTTGCATTTCTCTAACGATTAGTGATGTTGAGCATCCTTTCATGTGTTTGTTGGCAATCTGTGTATCTTCTTTGGAGAAATGTCTGTTTAGGTCTTCTGCCCATTTTTGGATTGGGCTGTTTGTTTTTTTGAGCTGCATGAGCTGCTTGTATATTTGGGAGATTAATCCTTTGTCAGTTGCTTCATTTGCAAATATTTTCTCCCATTCTGAGGATTGTCTTTTTGCCTTGTTTATGGTTTCCTTTGCTGTGCAAAAGCTTTTACGTTTCATTAGGTCCCATTTGTTTATTTTTGTTTTTATTTCCATTTCTCTAGGAGGTGAGTCAAAAAGGATCTTGCTGTCATTTATGTCAAAGAGTGTTCTTCCTATATTTTCCTCTAAGAGTTTTATAGTGTCTGGCCTTACATTTAGGTCTATAATCCATTTTGAGTTTATTTTTGTGTATGGTGTTAGGAAATGTCCTAATTTCATACTTTTACACGTAGCTGTCCTTTTCCACCGCCACTTTTTTTAAAAAATAAATTTATTTATTTATTTATTTTTGGCTGCATTGGGTCTTCATTGCTGCGTGCGAGCTCTCTCTAGTTGAGGCAAGTGGGGGCTACTCCCCATTGCGGTGTATGGGCTTCTCACTGTGGTGGCTTCTCTTATTGTGGAGCATGGGATCTAGGCATGTGGGCTTCAGTTGTTGTGGCTTGCAGGCTCTAGAGCGCAGGCTTAGTAGTTGCAGTGCATGGGCTTAGCTGCTCCACGGCGTGAGGGATCTTCCTGGGCCAGGGCTCGAACCCGTGTCCCCTGCATTGGCAGGGGGATTCTTAACCACTGAGCCACCAGGGAAGCCCAGCACCACTTATTGAAGAGGCTGTCTTTTCTCCATTGTATATTCTTGCCTCCTTTATCAAAGATAAAGTGACCATATGTACGTAGGTTTATCTCTGGGCTTTCTATCCGGTTTCATTGATCTGTATTTCTGTTTTTGTGCCAGTAACATACTGTCTTGATTACTGTATCTTTGTAGTGTAGTGTGAAGTCAGGGAGCCTGATTCCTCCAGCTCCGTTTTTCTTTCTCAAGATTGCTTTGGCTATTCAGGGTCTTTTGTGTTTCTATACAAATTGTGAAATTTTTTGTTCTAGTTCTGTGAAAAATGCCGTTGGTAGTTTGATAGAGATTGCATTGAATCTGTAGATTGCTTTGGGTATTATAGTCATTTTCACAATGTTGATTCTTCCAATCCAAGAATGTGGTATATCTCTCCATCTGTTTGTATCATCTTTAATTTCTTTCATCAGTGTCTTATAGTTTTCTGCATACAGGTCTTTTGTCTCCTTAGGTAGGTTTATTTCTAGGTATTTTGTTTGTTTGTTTGTTTGTTTTGTTTTTGTTTTTTGCGGTACGCGGGCCTCTCACTGTTATGGCCTCTCCCGTTGCGGAGCACAGGCTCCGGACGCGCAGGCTCAACGGCCATGGCTCACGGGCCCAGCCGCTCCGCAGCATGTGGGATCTTCCCGGACCGGGGCACGAACCCGTGTCCCCTACATCGGCAGGCGGACTCTCAACCACTGCACCACCAGGGAAGCCCTATTCCTAGGTATTTTATTCTTTTTGTTGCAATGGTAAACGGGAGTGTTTCCTTAATTTCTCTTTCAGATTTTTCATCATTCGTGTATAGGAATGCAAGAGATTTCTGTGCATTAATTTTGTATCCTGCTACTTTACCAGATTCATTGATTAGCTCTAGTAGTTTTCTGGTGGCATCTTTAGGATTCTCTATGTATAGTATCACATCATCTGCGAACAGTGACAGCTTTACTTCTTCTTTTCCGATTTGGATTCCTTTTCTTTCTTTTTCTTCTCTGATTGCTGTGGTTAAAACTTCCAAAACTATGCTGAATAATAGTGGTGAGCGTGGGTATCCTTGTCTTGTTCCTGATTTTAGAGGAAATGGTGTCAGTTTTCACCATTGAGAACGATGCTGGCTGTGAGTTTGTTATATATGGCTTTTATTATATTGAGGTAATTTCCCTCTATGCCTACTTTCTGGAGAGTTTTTATCATAGATCGGTGTTGAATTTTGTCAAAAGCTTTTTCTGCATCTGTTGAGCTTATCGTATGGTTTTTATCCTTCAGTTTTTTAATATGGTGTATCACATTGATTGATTTGTGTATATTGAAGAAGCCTTGCATTCCTGGGATAAATCCCACTTGATCATGGTGTATGATCCTTTTAATGTGCTGTTAGATTCTGTTTGCTAGTATTTTGTTGAGGATTTTTGCATCTATATTCATCAGTGATATTGGTCTATAGTTTTCTTTTTTGTGACATCTTTGTCTGGTTTTGGTATCAGGGTGATGGTGGCCTCGTAGAATGAGTTTGGGAGTGTTCCTTCCTCTGCTATATCTTGTAAGAGTTTGAGAAGGATAGGTGTTAGCTCTTCTCTGAATGTTTGATAGAATTCGCCTGTCCTGGGCTTTTGTTTGTTGGAAGATTTTAAATCACAATTTCAATTTCAGTGCTTGTGATTGGTCTTTTTATATTTTCTATTTCTTCCTGGTTCAGTCTCGGAAGGTTGTGCTTTTCTAAGAATTTGTCCATTTCTTCCAGGTTGTCCATTTTATTGGAATATAGTTGCTTGTAGTAATCTCTCATGAGTCTTTGTATTTCTGCAGTGTCAGCTGTTACTTTTACTTTTTCATTTCTAATTCTGTTGATTTGAGTCCTCTCCCTTTTTTTCTTGATGAGTCTGGCTAATGGTTTATCAATTTTGTTTATCTTCTTGAAGAACCAGCTTTTTGTTTTATTGATCTTTGCTATTGTTTTCTTTATTTCCTTTTCATTTATTTCTGCTCTGATCTTTATGATTTCTTTCCTTCTGCTAACTTTGGGGTGTTTTTGTTCTTCTTTCTCTAATTGCTTTAGGTGTAAGGTTAGGTTGTTTGAGACTTTTTCTTGTTTCTTGAGGTAGGACTGTATTGTTATAAACTTCCTTCTTAGAACTGCTTTTGCTGCATCCCATAGGTTTTGGGTTGTCGTGTTTTCATTGTCATTTGTTTCTGGGTATGTTTTGATTTCCTCTTTGATTTCTTCAGTGATCTCTTAGTTATTTAGTAGTGTATTGTTTAGCCTCCATGTGTTTGTATTTTTTACAGTTTTTTTTCCCCTGTAATTGATATCTAGTCTCATAGTGTCGTGGTCGGAAAATATACTTGGTACGATTTCAATTTTCTTAAATTTACCAAGGCTTGATTTGTGACCCAAGATATGATCTATCCTGGAAAATGTTCCAGGAGCACTTGAGAAGAAAGTATATTCTGTTGTTTTGGGATGGAATATCCTATAAATATCAATTAACTCCATCTTGTATAATGTGTCATTTAAAGCTTGTGTTTCCTTATTTATTTTCATTTTGGATGATCTGTCCACTGGTGAAAGTGAGGTGTTAAAGTCCCCTACTATTGTTGTGTTACTGTCAATTTCCCCTTTTATTGCTGTTAGCATTTGCCTTATGTATTGAAGTGCTCCTACTTTGGGTGCATAAATATTTACAATTGTTATACCTTCTTCTTGGATTGATCCCTTGATCGTTATGTAGTGTCCTTCTTTTTCTCTTGTAATAATCTTTATTTTAAAGTCTATTTTGTCTGATATGAGAATTGCTACTCCAGCTTTCTTTCTTTTTTTTAATTTATACATTTATTTAATTTTTGGCCTCGTTGGGTCTTCACTGCTGCACACGGGCCTTCTCTAGTTGCAGTGAGCGGGGACTACTCTTCATTGTGGGGAGCAGGCTTCTCATTGTGGTGGCTTCTCTTGTTGCAGAGCACAGGCTCTAGGTGCGCAGGCTTCAGTAGTTGTGGCACACGGGCTTCAGTAGTTGTGGCTCGCGGGCTCTAGAGCGCAGGCTCAGTAGTTGTGGCGCACAGGCTTAGTTGCTCCGCAGCATGTGGGATCTTCCCGGACCAGGGCTCGAACCCATGTCCCCTGCATTGGCAGGCGGATTCTTAACCACTGCACCACCAGGGAAGCTCTCCAGCTTTCTTTTGATTTCCACTTGCATGGAATATCTTTTTCCACCCCCTCACTTTTAGTCTATATGTGTCTCTAGATCTGAAGTGGGTCTCTTGCAGACAGCATATATATGGGTCTTGTTTTTGTATCCATTCAGCCAGTCTATGTGTTTTGGTTGGAGCATTTAATCCATTTACACTTAAGGTAATTATCAATATGTATGTTCCTGTTACCATTTTTCTAATTGTTTTGGGTTTGTTATTGTGGGTCTTTTCCTTCTCTTGTGTATCCTGCCTAGAGAAGTTCCTTTAGCATTTGTTGTAAAGCTGGTTTGGTGGTGCTGAATTCTCTTAACTTTTGCTTGTCTGTAAAGGTTTTAATTTCTCTGTCAAATCTGAATGAGATTCTTGCTGGGTAGAGTAATCTTGGTTGTAGGATTTTCCCTTTCATCACTTTAAATATGTCCTGCCACTCCCTTCTAGCTTGCAGAGTTTCTGCTGAAAGATCAGCTCTTAACCTTATGGGGATTCCCTGGTATGTTATTTGTTGCTTTTGCCTTGCTGCTTTTAATATTTTTTCTTTGTATTTAATTTTTGATAGTTTGATTAATATGTGTCTTGGCATGTTTCTCCTTGGATTTATCCTGTATGGGACTCTCTGCACTTCCTGGACTTGATTGACTATTTCCCATTTTAGGGAAGTTTTCAACTATAATCTCTTCAAATATTTTCTCAGATCCTTTCTTTATCTTTTCTTCTTCTGAGACCCCTATAATTCAAATGTTGGTGTGTTTAATGTTGTCCCAGAGGTCTCTGAGACTGTCTTCAATTTTTTTCATTCTTTTCTCTTTATTCTGCTCTGCAGTAGTTATTTCCACTATTTTATCTTCCAGGTCACTTATCCATTCTTCTGCTTCAGTTATTCTGCTATTAATTCTTTCTAGAGAATTTTTTTTTTTTTTTTTTTTGTAGTACGCGGGCCTTTCACTGTTGTGGCCTCTCCCGTTGCGGAGCACAGGCTCCGGACACGCAGGCCCAGCGGCCATGGCTCACGGGCCCAGCCGCTCCGCGGCATGCGGGATCCCCCTGGACCGGGGCGCGAACCCGTGTCCCCCGCATCGGCAGGCGGACTCTCAACCACTGCGCCACCAGGGAAGCCCCTAGAGAATTTTTAATTTCATTTGTTGTGTTGTTCATCATTGTTTGTTTGCTCTTTAGTTCTTCTAGGTCCTTGTTAAACATTTCTTGTATTTTCTCCATTCTATTTCCAAGATTTTGGATCATCTTTACTATTATGACTCTGAATTCTTTTGCAGGTAGACTGCCTATTTCCTCTTCATTTGTTTGGTCTGGTGGGGTTTTGCCTTGCTCCTTCATCTGCTGTGTGTTTCTCTGTTTTCTTATTTTGTTTAACTTACTGTGTTTGGGGTCCTCTTGTTGCAGGCTGCAGGTTGATAGTTCCCGTTGTTTTTGGTGTCTTCCCTCAGTGGGTAAGGTTGGTTCAGTGGGTTGTGTAGGCTTCCTGGTGGAGGGGACTGGTACATGTGTTATTGTGGGTGGGGCTGGATCTTGTCTTTCTGGTGGGCAGGGCTGCGTCTGGTGGTGTGTTTTGGGGTGTCTCTGAACTTAGTATGTTGTTAGGCAGCCTCTCTGCTAATGGGTGGGGTTGTGTTCCTGTCTTGCCAGTTTTTTGGCATGGTACGTACAGCACTGGATCTTGCTGGCCGTTGGGTGGAGGTGAGTCTTAGCGTTGAGATGGAGATCTCTGGGAGAGCTCTTGCCGACTGATATCACATGGGACCGGGAGGTCCTGGTGGTCCAATGTCCTGAACTCAGCTCTCCCACCGCAGAGGCTCAGGCCTGACACCAGGCTGGAGCAGGAAGACCCTGTCAGCCACACAGCTCAGAAGAAAAGGGAGAAAAAAAGAAAGATAAATAAATTAATTAATTAAAATTTAAAAATTATAAAAATAAAAAAGGAATAAAAAAAGAAGAGCACAACCAAACCAATAAACAAATCCACCAGTGATAACAAGCACCAAAAACTATACTAAGATAAACATAAAAATCAGAAAAAAGTCAGTTGCAGACAGCAAACCCTAAGTCTACAGTTGCTCCCAATGTCCACCACCTCAATTTTGGGGTGATTCATTGTCTATTCAGGTATTCCACAGATGCAGGGTACATAAAGTTGATTGTGGGGATTTAATCTGCTGCTCCTGAGGCAGCATGGAGAAATTTCTATTTCTCTTCTTTGTTTGCACAGCTCCTGGGGTTCAGCTTTGGTTTTGGCCCCACCTCTGCGTGTAGGTCGCCCTCAGGCATCTGTTCCCGCCCAGACAGGACGGGGTTAAAGCAGTGGCTGATTAGGGGGCTCTGGCTCATTCATGCCGGGGGAGGGAGGGGTATGGTAGTTATGATTGGAATGCGGGACAAGCCTGCAGTGGCAGAGGCCAGCGTGACATTGCAAGAGCCTGAGCTGCGCCGTGTGTTCTCCCGAGGAAGTTGTCCCTGGATCACGGGACCCTGGCAGTGGCGGGTTGCACAGGCTCCCGGGAGGGTGTGGAGAGTGACCTGTGCTCGCACACGGGATTCTTGGTGGCTGCAGCAGCAGCCTTAGCGTTTCATGCCCGTCTCTGGTGTCCAAGCTGATAGCCACGGTTCGCGCCCGTCTTTGGAGCTTGTTTAGGCAGTGCTCTGCCTTCTGTGGGCAGAAGGGGTAGGAATCCCCTCTCCTCGCACACCCCGAAACGATAGTCTCTTGCCTCTTAGGCGGGTCCAGACTTTCCCAGACTCCCTCCCTGACAGGAGGGAGTGGCGCACTAGCTGTGCGCACTAGCCCCCTTCAGGCTGTGTTCACGCAGCCAACCTCAGTCCCCTCCCTGGGATCTGACCTCTGAAGTCCAAGCCTCAGCTCCCAGACCCCACCCATCCCGGCCAGCGGGTGAGCAGACAAGCCTCTCAGGCTGGTGCGTGCTGGTTGGCACCGATCCTCTGTGCGGGAATCTCTCCGCTTTTGCCCTCCGCACCCCTGTTGCTGTGCTCTCCTCCGCAGCTCTGAAGCTTCCCCCTCTGCCACCCCTGTCTCCGTCAGTGAAGGGGCTTCTAGTGGGTGGAAACCTTTCCTCCTTCACAGCTCTCTCCCCGAGGTGCAGGTCCCGTCCCTATTCTTTTGTCTCTGTTGTTCCTTTTTTCTTTCGCCCTACCCAGGTACGTGGGGAGTTTCTTGCCTTTTGGGAGATCTGAGGTCTTCTGCCAGCGTTCAGTGGGTGTTCTGTGGGAGTTGTTCCACATGTAGATGTATTTTTGATATATCTGTGGGGAGGCTCTCCACGTCTTACTCTTCCGCCATCTTGAAGGTCCCATCACCTCCTCTTTCTAAGTTGGCACCACTGTCTGGCATGAAGCCAAGAAGAAGTATCCATGGGGGGAGTGACGTACGTTTGTGGAGGGGTGCAAGCATCAGTTACTTGGGAGGGGCAGCCAGGGAGAACCAGGAGAGATGTGGGGTCTGGGCAGGCAAGAACCCAGATAATGGTCAGTGAACAAGTCCAGACACACTGGTAGTGGCAAGACCCAACCGGAGGAAACACGTTCAGGGTCTGGCTGGGTCGGCTCACCTGCGGCCAAACACTGCCCCCTGCCGGCCGCCCGAGGGGCGGAGGCCAGCGGCTCAGCTCCCGGAGCCTGCGGGCTGCCCACGGTTGGAACCACGCCGAGGGCGCTCACCGCACAGGCAGGAGCCCTGGGGACCATGCCCCCTTTCTCGGAACGAGGCTGAGAGCCGGAGAAGCGGCGGCACCTCGGGGCTTCTGTGCCGGCCTGGGCCTCCTAGGGTGACGTCGCATGCCCCCCTCGCTCCCTCAGCTTTTGACCAGAAGAGGTCAGAGCTTAGGATTTTTCCTGCCTTGGGTCCCGACCCTGGGCATCTCCGGGGTCTATCATTGCTGCGCAGCCCCCCATTCTGTTTAGGGGGTTTGGGGGGCCGCCCGCCGCGCCCCTCTTAGGATGCCGGCCACCTGGGCGGGGGACTCCCTAGGGATGAGCCCGAGCCTCGTGTGGGGGCATCTTAACCAACTGTAGACCAAAAGCCACTTGCTCTCCGGCTGAAGAGACACTGTAGTGGCAGCCGCCTCTTGTCCCCCTCCTGGCATCCCCCGGAAGCGGGTTGGGAGGGGTTAATCCTGCCACTAAGGGCTCTTCAGGCCTGCAGCTCGCCAGGTGTGGGGCTTGGGCTCCTCCCCATTTCATCCCATCCCCCGCCTCCCATCTCTCCAGTTTCCTAGGCCAGAACTACTAAACAATGTGTTAAAAGTTTCAGTATTCTCAGCTTTTAGTCCCAACGTGGCTCCACACCTCCATTTGCTCTCTGCAAAATGAAGTGAGTTAAACACTCTAAGAACCGAGGTAAACAACATCTCAATATAATCACGTGCATTTCTTAATATAAGAGAAGCACTTGGGGGAGAAATCTTCAGGAGACCTGGTTTGCAAGGCAGCCAAAGATCGGACACAGCCAGGGAACCAGCTGGAGATATGACATATGGCCACATAATTATGTGGAGTTCGTAAAACAACAGAGAACGAGCTCAGTAGCAATCCCGAGGGCGAGGTGTGTGTTTGGGGGGTGGGGGGAGGAGAGTCTCAAATGTCCTGTGCAGGGATTGGCATTTTATTCTATGACTTGAATAAAAACAAAGAAGACAGGCTCGTTAGCACTTCAAATCTATTGATTTAGTAGGCAAGATCTTTAAAAATTTCAACAAGCTAAGATTACCTGTAGAAAGGAACTAGATATTTTCAAAAATTAGGATTGGTGTCAGGTCCTTTATCGTATCCTCCCTGAATCAAGAATCCCCATTTGGAATAGAAGACATACGACTCAACTAAGCTTCCTGTGAAAAGGGAGAGGGCATTGGGGGAAGAGCTGACTGAGCTGACCTGTGCTCAGGGTGAGAGCCTGCAGCCCCATTGCCTGCAGATGAAGGTAGTTGAGCCTGAATTAGTAGGCAACACTCACATTTACAATGGATAAAAAACTTTCCAGTGCATCTTTAGGTCATCTGAACTCCACTCTGACTATAAGGTGGGCTGGGGAGTTACTAACCATACTACTTTCAGACAAGGGCTTGGAATTTAAAGCTCAGAGAGGTGAAGAGAATAGCTTGATAAAAAGATGGGATCAGAGCACAGGTTTCTGATCCTTTCCAACCCAGTGTCTTGGGTGGGATGCTTTCTTTAAAAAGTGTGACGTCAGACCCAGAGGGGAGATGGCTTTGCTCTATGGTATAGAGCAAAGGGAGCGCTACGTCTTTTGTACCTTGAGCACTGCCTTTTGACAAGGATACCATTAGACTCTCCTTCTCATTACCAATTAGGTCACCATTGAAATGTCACCTCAAAGAGGTGTTCCTTCACCCTAGTATTGTCCCCTTCTTCCTCAGTGATATTCTTTCAAGTTTGTGGCACCACCATCAGAAAATTTCTTGTATATTTATGTGTTTCCCCCTGAGAATGCAAGGCCTTGTCTTGTGGCCCGCTGTGGCCCTAGGACCTAGCACATACCAAGTGTTCCATTAGAACGAACGAATGAATGAACAAGAGCAGTGGTTCTCAAAGTCTGGTCCACAGACTCCTGGGAGACGCTAGACTTTTCCAGAGGGCCCACAATGTCAAACACTGAGTCATAATTTGTCTTTTCCCCATAACGACATTGACAACATTTACAATGATGGCAAAGCCGCCACGCACTATATTATACTGGAAGTCATTGCGTTCTTCACCACCATGCATGAAAGAACAAGACGAAACAAAAGGCAGTTTCACTTAAGAAGGTGCTTGATGGGACTTTCTTGGTGGTCCAGCGGTTAAGACTCCGCGCTTCCACTACAGGGGGTGCGGGTTCAATCCCTGGTTGGGGAACTAAGATCCTGCATGCTGCACGGCACAGCCAAAAAAAAAAAAAAGAATAAAAATGATTAGTTTTATTAAAACTCAATCCCTGAGTACATTAAATAAGAAGAAGTCATAACTTCTGCACACAGAAGGACAGTGGTTGTGTTGAGGAAAGGCACTTGTTTGAGTTGTGAGCTAAACTAGCTGCTTTTAAAAATATATATATTTATTTAATTTATTTATTTTTGGCTGCATTGGGTCTTTGTTGCTGCACGCGGGCTTTCTCTAGTTGCTGCGAGTGAGGGCTACTCTTCATTGCGGTGTGCGGGCTTCTCATTGCCGTGGCTTCTCTTGTGGCAGAGCACGGGCTCTAGGTGCGCAGCCTTCAGTAATTGTGGCGCTTGGGCTCCAGTAGTTGTGGTGCGCGGGCTCAGTAGTTGTGGTGCACTGGCTTAGTTGCTCCACTGCATGTGAGATCTTCCCGGACCAGGGTTCGAACCTGTGTCCCCTGCATTGGCAGGCGGATTCTTAACCACTGTGCCACCAGGGAACCCCACTAGCTGCTTTTTTTTTATGGAACAGCATTTCTCCTTGAAAGAGTGACTGACAGAAAAGAAATCTATGCTAATTCAGACCTGGGTATTGGTAGACATTTTCTGAAAACAAAGTGAGCTTTCCCTTTCAGGGAAAACAACTGAGAGCTTTCACTGTTAATTATGAGATTCAAGTTTTAAAACAAACATTGGAATTTTGGAAAACTGAAATCTACCACTGAGGGCTTGCAGCTTCCCCAAACCTAAAGACTTTTCTGATGAGCTGGTGTTGATATCAATGAATGTGAGATTTTGGTATTGAATCATGAAATGTGTCAACATTTGGAAGAGCTTCATAACTCAGTGAAACAAATATTTTCCAAATGACCAATGCACAATGTTCCAAAATCATGCATGGGTAAAAGATCAATTTAAAGTCCCTTATAGACCAATGGATTTTAATGTAACAGAATGAAAAGTTCATTGATATGATTTCAGATTCCACATTGCAACTAACCTCCGAGAAACCCACTTGACCAGTTGGGGTGTGGTATCTAAGAAAAATATCTACAATTATTTGAAAAGGCTACAAAATACTCCTCCCTTTCCCAACTACATATTTGTGTGAAATCAGATTTTTTTCATATCTTTCAACGCAAATAACATATCAAAACAGATTAAATGTAGAAGCAGATAGGAGAAGCTGCCTGGCTTCTGTTATTCTAGACATTAAAGAGATTTGCCAAAATGCAAAAACAATGCCACTCTTCTTGCTATTTTTTTATTTGGGAAATACAGTTATTTTTCATAAACTGTTACTCTTGTGACATGCATATGGTGTATTAATGCTATTTTAAATGAATTAACAAATATTAAAAATTTTTCTGTTTTAATTTATAACATGGTGAATGTCAATGCGTATTTAACATAAACACATAAACAAGACTGAAAACAAAACCCGTAAACAAAAGCTCTTCGGGAGCCTCAATAATTGTTAAGAATATAGAGGGGTTTTGAGACCAGAATGTTTGAGAACCACCGAGCTAGAGATGAGAATATAAACTTCTCTCTCTTTTTCTTATTCAGATATAATTCACATAACATAAAATTCACCATTTTAAAGTGTAAAATTCAGTGGTTTTTACTATATTCACAAACTTGTTCAATCATCACCACTATCTAATTCTAAAACATTTTCATCATCCCCCCAAAGAAATCCTGTGCCCATTAGCAGTCACTCCTCCTTGCCACTTCTCCTTAGCCCCTAGAAACCGCAAATCTCAATGGATTTGCCTACCTGGTCATTTAATATAAATAAAATCACACAACATGCGGTGCCTGGCTTCTCTGACTTAGCATTCTTTCGCTTCTTTCAAGGGTCATCCATGTGGTAGTATGTATATGCACTTTACTCCCTTTTATGGTAGAATTATATCATGATATTCCACATTTTGTTTATCCATTCCGTCAGTTGATAGACATTTGAGTTGTTCCCACTTTCTGGCTATTATGAATAATGCTGCTATGAACATTCATGTACAAGTTTTTATATAAATCTTATGTTTTCAATTCTCTGGGGCATATACCTAGGAGTGGAATGCCTGGGTCTTATAGTACCAATTTGAGAACATGCCAAACTGCTTTCTACAGTAGTTCTGCCATTTTATGCTCCCACCAGCAATATATGAGGGTTCCAGTTTCTCTACATTCTTGCTAACACCTGTTATTGCCTTTTTGATTATAGCCATGCTTCTGAGTTTGAAGTGATCTCTCATTGTGGGTTTAATTTGTATTTCCCTAATGACTAATGATAGTGTCTTTTCATACATTTATTGGCCATTTGTATATCTTCTATGGAGAAATGTCTATTCCAATCATTTTCCCAATTTTAAATTAGGTTATTTGTCTTTTTATTGTTGAATTGTAAGAGCTCTTCATATATTTTGGACACAAGACCCTTATCAGAGCTATGATTTGCAAATATTTTCTTCCATTCTGTGGTTAGTCTTTTAACTTTCTTAACAGTGCTTTGACCCACAAAAGGTTTTAATTTTGATTAAGCCCAATTTATTTATTTTTTTCTTCTTGTGCTTTTGGTGTCATATCTAAGAAACCATTGCCTAATAAAAAAAATGTTACACCTGTGGCTCCTTCTAAGAGTTTTACAGTTTAGCCCTTATATTTAGGTCTTTGACCGATTTTGAGTTAATTTTTGTAGAATGAATGGGGAATTTGGGGATCCAAATTCATTCTTTTGCATGTGGATATCCACTTGTTCCAGCACTGTTGTTGGAAAAAAGAATCTTTCCCCATTGGATGGTCTTGACACCTTGACCACAGATATATGGATTTATTTCTGGACTACCAATTCTATTCCATTGATCTATACTCTCTACTTATGGCCCAGTGCCACAGGGCCTTGATTACTGTAGCTTTTGAAATTGGGAAGTGTGAGTCCTCCAACTTCATTATTTTTCAAGATTGTTTTGGCTAGAAAATATTAGCTAGTTTTGGCTAGTTAATATTAGTTTTAATATTAACTTTTTTCCATTCCAGGTGCTAAGTGCACAGCTGTTTATTATATTATTCTCTTTACTTTTCTGTATTAAGATTTTTGTACTAATAAAATGTGTGGCAGCTGAATATGTGTGATGAATAAATCACTTGCGTTCATAAATGTAAACCACTCTATACTGTTAGCTGTTGTTATTATTCTTCTAAGTGAAATTTTGAAGAGGCATCTTTAAAAAATTTTTTAGTGAAATATAGTTGCTTTACAATGTAAAGAAGCATCTTTTTTTGTTTTTCTCTTTTTGCCACACCGCGCGGTTTGCGGGATCTTAGTTCCCCGACCAGGGATTGAACCCAGGCCCAAGGCACCGAGTCTTAACCAGTGGACCACCAGGGAATTCCTTAAAGAAGCATCTTTTGAAGGTAGATTATCAGGGTTCAAATACTGGACCTGCCACTCCCCAATGGTGCGACCTTGGGCTAGTTATGAAATCTTGCCATAACCTAATCTGTAGAAAGTGGATAATAACTTTAGTCTCATAGGGTTGTTGTGGAAATTAAATGAGATACAGATATAATTAAATGATGTAATAGAATAGCAGGAGGTTATTGAACCCAGTAGACCCTAAACTATTATTTGCCTTCCTACAGCTCTGCAGAGAGTGAGCAACTTGGTAAAACACCTGGAAATCACTCCACATGAAGGACGTTAAGGAAATGGAGGACAAAGCTCTTTTTTAATATCCAAAGCCAAATGTGGAAGAAAATATCTTTTCTTTGTATTCTAGAGAGGACCAGGACCCCTGAATTTAAGGAAGTCATTCTGGCTCACTTTTCCCAGCCCCAGCCTTCTGGGAGCTTTCATAATGCTCAATGGTCATATAGGCCAGCACTTGCCAATTTGTAATTATAATTATCTAGGTGTCAGATGCTCCCACTGGGTGGTCCCTTTTCACAAATATTTACAAAGTGATTACAATATTCCAGACACTATGTGTGTTAGACCCTGGGGCTCATGGATGGGTAAGATGCTGCCCCAGTCCTCCAGAAGGTCACAGCCCAGCTAAAAGCCAATTGGTAAAAGTTAGAGGGAGCTAAATTTCTCCTTGATACAACTGATTGCTGTCCCTCCTAATTCCTCCAAAGTCCTTTGTTTTGGAACCAACGCAGCAACTACTTCTCCACCGAAAATCACCGGATTCGAAGGGAAAGTTTCAGGGCAAGCCGTCACTGGCAGAGGTCTCTGGGCCTGGAAATACGGTGGCTTGCTGAGCGTGGAGCACCCTCTAGTGTCTGTCCAGGGTAAGTCAGGTCCAATGGGAAACTTTCCAAAGATCCCTATTTACCACCAATAGTTTCTTTCCTTAGTTTAGTGCTGCTTATGGTTAAGCTGCTTTTAGGTCTCCGCCGCAAGACAACAACACTGACAGTTTAAAAATAATAAATAACATAGTTGCCAATATTTTGGGGCACTTACTATGTCCCAAGCCTGTGTTAATGGTCTTACCTGGTTACCCAAGAGGTAGATACTACTGCTACTACTAGTAGCACTAGTATTAGTACTACTTCTACTACTACTATTATTATTTCTGTTATACAGAAATAATAATAAACCGAGGCAGGTGAGACAGCCAGGTAGGGGCAGAGCCCGAATTCAATCCAAGCTGTCAGACTTCATAACCATGCTTAATTTTTTGATTTACTGTCAAAGAGAAGCAATAACCCCAGGCAATCCGAAGATAAATCTAGTCAAATTTCTCCTGTTTACTTGGGAGAATTGTAATGTATGTAAATCCAGAAGATTTATGTTGAAATGTCAAGTATGGAATGAGACTGAGCCTCTCTTGGGCTCATATTAAAAGGGATAGAAAGGAATAATCAAGACTAGGGTTTTCAAACTGCGGGTCATGACTCACTGATGCGTTGTGTAAAAACTTTAGTGGGCTGTGAGCAGCACGTTAAAAATTGAAATACGATAATAGATCAGGAAAACACTAGACTGCACAGCAACCCAGCACATATGCTCTCTCTCTCGATATACACACATAATATATCAACACATAATATATATTTATATGTATCTGAGAATATACATAGAGGACTGATCAAAAACATTTGAAAACTGCTGATCTATCTATCTTCCTGTCTGCCCAGGACTATAGTCAAACCATTTCATCCAGGTGAAGCTGCCTTCTCTTCTGAGACCCCAATGATGTGACTTCCATTTCTCTTCCCTCTTCTTAGCCATTAGTTTTCTTGGAGCAACCCACACTGCCCAGAAGGCCATCTCGGGTCTAAATTAAATTCCGCACGCTATAGCCACCCCTTTTCCTTTTTTTGGAGTTAAAGAATTGAGATTTCTTCTTTTTGTGACAGAACCTGTGAGTAAAAACAGTAAGTTTATTTTAAAAATCTAGTGTGTGGGCTTCCCTAGTGGCGCAGTGTTTGAGAGTCCACCTGCCGATGCAGGGGACGCAGGTTTGTGCCCCGGTCCGGGAAGATCCCACATGCCGTGGAGTGGCTGCGCCTGTGAGCCATGGCCGCTGAGCCTGCATGTCCAGAGCCTGTGCTCCGCAACGGGAGAGGCTACAACAGTGAGAGGCCCGCGTACCACCAAAAAAAAACAAAAACAAAAAACTAATGTGCTTATCCAATCATGTTTTTTTCTCTAAACTTCAGAGGTTGGAGTTACATTGAAAGATGATAGACATTAACTAGCCCCAATTTGTATTTGAGTTTTGGAGAAGTTAAGTAACTTGTCTCAGTTCACACAGCTAATAAGAGAAAGATCTAGGATTTTAACACAGGACAGTCTGACTCCAGGACAGCAGGCTTTCAACCACTATGTTATGCAAAAGAAATACCCCCTCAGCAGCCAGGGCTGAGAACACAGACATGGTGTCTGGGATGCTGATGAATTGGGTAGACAAGAATGTGCGTTGAGCTGTATTCTAGGAGCCGCTACATTACAGAGATGTTTGAGCTCCAGTGTGTCGGAGGTCCCATGACACAATGAGTTTGGAGGTGGGTCCTTGGTGTTTGTGCCTGGTCTGTTATACTGAGGATAAATGTGTTTCAGTGTGAGACACTGGGCTAGGTCTCAAAACAACTGTGAGATGCTTATTGTTATTATCCCCACATAGCAGTTGAAGAAATTGAGGTTCAGGTTAGTCCACAGAGAGTAAATAGCTGAGAGGCAAATCAGGTAGTAAAAATTATCATTAACAGTTAACTGAAGTCTCGCTGCATGACAGGTACTGTGTTAAACTGCTTACATGTATTATCTCATGTGATTGGTTCAAAGACTTATTAGCTGAGTTTTCAAGTTAAGAAAAGATTAATGGGCCTAAGGTTACACAGTTAGTGCAGGCAGAGCCATGAGTCAAGCTTTTGTCTGCCTGTCTCCAAAGACCCTGCTCTTCACCACTCTAAGATCTAACCAGGGGGGACTTCCCTGGTGATCTAGTGGTTAGGGCTCAGCAATCTCATTGCCGAGGGCCTGGGTTCAATCTGTGGTTGGGGAACTAAGATCCCACATCCCACAAGCCGTGGAGCTCGGCCAAAAAACCAAAAAACCAAAAAACAATGAAAGCTCTAACCAGAGAATGTCTGACCTTTTCCTGGGTCACAGAAGCAAAGTGAATCTAAAAACAGAAAAAAAAAATCATAGCCATAAAATAGTCAGGATGGTGTGGTTGTTAGTACTTACTAAGCGTTGGCCCTTATTAGTTCTAACTACCTATTGCTACATAACAAATCACCCACAAGCTTGGCATAGTTGTTGATGTCTCCTTGCTAATGAAAATGGTAACTAGAGGACAGCCAAACCTGTTCCCATAGCATATCACTCCTGAAGGAGGGGGTGGCCTCCCCGTTCTCAGTCCCTGGCCAAATGCCACAGTGCTGGGGGAGGTCATCCCACCCACTTGGGGATGCCCCTCGGGATCAGTTGAGTGAACAGTAAAGGGAGTTCATAAGCTTTAAGGATGATAGCACCACCGTCACATCTGATGAGGCTTGCTTTCTCTCTGTGCCTTCCATTCCTTAACAGACATCTCTGATAAAGGACAGGACCTGAGGGTCTACACAATTTGCCAAATGTCAGCAGTCGTCTTAGCAATAAAGGATGTCTCGACCAACAGTTGGCTCCTTCTGCCCATTTTTTCAGACTTTTAGGCCATAGTCAATGGTCTAGCCATTTGGTCCAACCAATGGCAGCAACAAGAGCTCCTTATTCCAAGGTCACCCCCTTCCGGATAAAGAACTCTGGGAATGTTCTTGCTTTACAACTGCCCAAAAACTTGAATCAAGGTCAGACATGCCTCTGCACATACTAGAACCACAATACAAGGCCTCACCAAGACACTCTTCATCCCCTTCAGAGTTCCTGACATTGAGAATGACCAAGGCATTCATTTCACTTCTAAAGATACATAATACTGCGCTCTTGAACAAGGCATTCCATAGAACTTTCACCTCCATGACTGGCTTCAGGCTGTATGCTCCTAGAGCACCATAATGGCCTACTTAAACGAATTCAAATTTAATTAAATGAAATGACACATTTTAGTTATGAAACATTAAGGGTGAATTATAATCCAGGTGTGCTAAGGGCTTGATCATCTTTTCGTATGATTATTGGCTCATAATCTGACCAATAAAATAATTCTCAATAAATTTAAAAGGATTAAAATTTACAGAGCATGTTCTCTCCAAAACAGAATTAAACCAAAAATCAATAACAACAGAGCCGATAAATCATCAAAATTTCTGAAAATTAAGCATCACACTTCTTTTTTTTTTTTTTTTTTTGCGGTACGCGGGCCTCTCACCATTGTGGCCTCTCCCGTTGCGGAGCACAGGCTCCGGACGCGCAGGCTCAGCGGCCATGGCTCACAGGCCTAGCCACTCCGCGGCATGTGGGATCTTCCTGGACCGGGGCACGAACCCGTGTCCCCTGCATCAGCAGGCGGACTCTCAACCACTGCTCCACCAGGGAAGCCCTTTTTTTAAAAAAAAAAAAAAAAAAAAAAAAGCTTTTTATTATTATTTTGGCCGTACTGTGCAGCTTGTGGGACTTTAGTTGCCCGACCAGGGATCAAACCTGCACCCTCAGCAGTGAAAGAGTGTAGTCCTAACCAGTGGACCACCAGAGACTTCCCTAAACAACACACTTCTAAATAACCCACAGATCCTATGAGAAATCATAAAGGAAATTAGAAAATATTTTGAGCTGAATGAAATTGAATAATACAATTTATCACAATGGGTGGATACAGCTAAGGCAGTGCTTAAAGGGAAATTATAGCATTAAATACTTTTATTAGAAAAGAAGAAAGGTCTAACAGTAATGCTCTAAGCTTGTACTTTAGAAATTAGAAAAAATAAAGGATCAAATCAAACCCATAGTAAGCAGAAGGAAGGAAATAATAAAGATAAGAGTGGAAATCAGTGAAATAGAAAATGTATAAACAATAGAGAAAAATCAATGAAACCAAACACTTTCTTAAAAGATCAATGAAACTGATCAACGTCTAGGCAGACCGATCAGGAAAAAAAAACAACTGAGATGACACAAATTACCATGATCAGGAATGAATGAGGGTACATCCCTACAGATCCTATAGACATTACAAGAATATTAGGAACAACTTTATGCCAGTACGTTCAACAACATAGAATACATGAATAAATTCCTTGAAAGACACAAACTTTCAAAGCTTACTCAAGAAGAAATATACAACCTGAATAGTCCCATGTTCATAAAGAATTAGAACTTGAAGTTAAAAAAAAAAAAAATCTTCGGGCTTCCCTGGTGGCGCAGTGGTTGAGAGTCCGCCTGCCGATGCAGGGGACATGGGTTCGTGCCCTGGTCTGGAAAGATCCCACATGCCGCGGAGCGGCTGGGCCCGTGAGCGATGGCCGCTGTACCTGTGCGTCCGGAGCCTGTGCTCCTCAACAGAAGAGGCCACAGCAGTGAGAGGCCCGCGTACCGCAAAAAAAAAAAAAAAATCTTCCCACGAAGAAAACTACAGGCCTAAATGGCCTCAGTGGTGAATTCTACCAAACATTTTGGAAAAAATATCAATTCTACACAAACTTTTCCAGAAAATACGAGGCAATCCTTCCCAACTTATTTTGTGAGGCCAGCATTGCCGTGATATCAAAATGAGAAAAAAAAATATAGAAAACCAAACCAAACAACTACAAATCAATAATCCTCCTGAATTTAGCTACAAAAAAACGTTAACATTTAAGCAAATCAAATGCAGTAGTAAATAAAAAGGCTGATACATCAGGATCAAGTGGGGTTCATCCTGAGAATGCAGGGCTGGTTTAACATTTGAAAAATCAATGTAATTCAATTCACTATATCAAAAAACTAAAAAAGATAGAGACATAAAAACCGCTTGATCAAATTTACCATCCATTCATGACAAAAACTCTCAGCAAACTAGGAACAGAAGGGAAATTCCTTGACTTGATAAGGAGCAACTAAGAAAAAACTTACGTCTGGCATTATACCTAATAGTGAAAGAATGAATGCTTTCTTCATAAGATCAGGACAACACAAAGCTATGTGCTCTCATCATTAGCATAGTACTAGAGGTCCCATGCAGTGAAATAGGCAAGAGAAATAAATGAGGCATATAGATTGGAAATAAATAAAGCTGTCTTTGTTCACAGATGAAATGATCATCTATGATGAAAATCCTAAGGAATCTACTAAAAAAACAACTACTAGAGCTAAAAAGAGATATTAACAAGGTCACAGGATACAAGCAAAATATACACCAACTATATGACCCACCAATCCCACTCCTAGGTATTTTACCAAGAGAAATGAAAACATCTGTCCACATGAAGGTTTGAGTTAATGTTTATGGCAACTTTATTCATAATAGCCCCAAACTGGAAACAACCCCAATGTCTAACATTTAGTAAATTGATAGATAAATTGTGGTTTATACATAAAAAGGAATAAATACACTCAGTGACAACCAATTACTGAAACATACAATAGGAATAAATCTCAAAATTAGCATGCTAAATGAGAGAAGCCAGACAAAAATACGACATTCTGAATAATTACATTTCCATGAAATTCTAGAAAAATCAAGTTAATAGTGACAACAAGATCACAGATCAATGATTGATTGGGGATGAGTGAGGAGCAGATTGACTGCAAAAGGACACCAGGGAACTTTCTGTGGTGACAGAAACGTTCTGTATCATGATTAGGGATAGTAGTTATGTGGCTATACACATTGGTTAAAAATCATTGGATTATACACTTTATTTTTTTAATAAATTTTATTTATTTTATATATTTATTTTTGGCTGTGTTGGGTCTTCATTGCTGCACGTGGGCTTCCTCCAGTTGCAGTGAGCAGGGGCTACTCTTTGTCACGTGCGCGGGCTTCTCATTGCATTGGCTTCTCTTGTTGCGGAGCATAGGCTCTAGGCTTGCAGGCTTCAGTAGTTGTGGCACGAGGGTTCAGTAGTTGTGGCTCCTGGGCTCTAGAACACAGGCTTAGTAGTTGTGACACATGGGCTTAGTTGCTCCACAGCATGTGGGATCTTCCCCAAGCAGGGCTCGAACCCGTGTCCCCTGCATTGGCAGGCGGATTCTTTTTGTGTGTGTGTGTGGTTATTTTTTTTAACATCTTTATTGGAGTATAATTGCTTTACAATGGTGTGTTAGTTTCTGCTTTATAACAAAGTGAATCAGCTATACATATATCCCCATATCTCCTCCTTCTTGCATCTCCCTCCCACCCTTACTACCCCACCCCTCTAGGTGGTCTCAAAGCAAGGAGCTGATCTCCCTGTGCTATGCGACTGCTTGCAGGCGGATTCTTAACCACTGCGCCACCAGGGAAGTCCCTATACACTTTAAAATGGGGAGTTTTATTACATATAAATTATACTTCCATAAAGCTGACAAAAAAAATACTGAAGGGCAGAAAAACCACATTCTGTGAATCTGAGTCTCCTATATCCAGACTAAATGACTTGTTATAAAAATAGTTTCAAAATTATACAAAATTAGTCTTTAATTAGCCCAATACACTACCTCAGGATCTTTGCACTAGCTGTCCTCTGCCAGGAACACTCTTGCCTTCCACGGTTCTCCTAAATAACTCTTCACCTGTCCTTCAGGTCTTAGTTTCAATATCATGTCCTTATAGACAACTTCCCTGAACCACTCTTCCAAATTATGTTCCACCATTATTCTCTATCATAGCACCTGGTTCCTTCTTTCTTCAAGCACTTTATGTGACTCTGTAATTAAACGTTGGCTTCTGTGTTAATAAATTTATTTAACATCTATGGTCCCCCAGAATGTAAGTTTCATGAGGTTAGGAACTGTGTCTATTTTTGTTCAACGAAACAAAAGGCCAGGGCTTCCCTAGTGGTGCAGTGGTTTAAGGATCCGCCTGCGAACGCAGGGGACATGGGTTCCAGCCCTGGTCCGGGAGATTCCACATGCCGCGGAGCAACTAAGCCCGTGCGCCAAGGCTGCCGAGCCTGGGCTCTAGAGCCTGCGAGTCACAGCTACTGAGCCAGCGTGCCACAACTACTGAAGCCCGTGCGCCTAGAGCCCATGCTCTGCAACAAGAGAAGTCTCTGCAATGAGAAGCCTGCGCACTGCAACAAAGAGTAGCCCCCGCTCGCGGCAACTAGAGAAAGCCTGCATGCAGCAGCCAAGACCCAATGAAGCCAAAAATAAATAAATAAATAAATAAATAAACAAAATGTTTAAAAAAACCCAAAAGGCCATTGTCATCATGGTTGACAGATAAAAGGTTGAAGATTAATATTTACCCAAAACTAAGAGCTCTCTCTAAGTGACAATGAAAAGACCAATGCTTAAAATGAGCTTAGGTTTGAAATAGGCAATTTACAGAACCGCCAATAATCATATGAAAAGATGATCAACAAACCTGTTAACAAACTTGTACTCTCACACCATATATACAAATAAATCTCAGGTATATATATATATATGTGTATATATATATATATATATATATATATTTAAATTATTTATTTGGCTGTGCCAGGTCTTAGTTGAGGCATGTGGGATCTTTGTTGCTGCATGTGGGATCTTTAGTTGCGGCATGTGGGATCTTTAGTTGTGGCATGTGGGATCTAGTTCCCTGACCAAGGATCAAAGCCGGGCCCCCTGCATTGAGAGCACAGAGTCTTAACCACTGGACCACCAGGGAAGTCCCAAATCTCAGGTATATTTTAAAAAATAAAGAAAAATAACATTTAGGTGTTGTGGTAGAAAGAATAGTGACACCCCCCCAACCCCGAACACAAAGATGTCCACACCCTAATTCCCGGAACCTGTAAATATGTTATCTCACACGGCAAAAGGACTTCATAGATATGTTAAGGACCTCGAGATGGGGAGATTATCCTGTATTATCCAGGGAGGACCAATCCAATCACAGATCTTTAAAACTGAAGAATCTTTCCTGGCTGAATCAGAGAAACAAACCAGAGAAGAAGGAAAAGAAATTTGAACATTAGAAGGACCCGACAGGCCACTGATGGCTTTGAAGATAGAGAAAGGAGAGAGGCAAGGAATGTGGGTGACCTCTAGAAGCTGGGAACAACCCTCTGTTGACAGCCAGCAAGGAAATAGAGTCCTGCACGTGCAAAAAAGTAAATTCTGTTAACAACTCAAATGAGCAAGGAAACAGATTCTCCCCTAGAGCCTCCAGAAAGGAATGCAGCCCTCACAATGCCTTGCTTTCAGCCCAGTGAAACCTGTGTGTATGACTTCTGACCTACAAATTATAAGATGACAACTTTGTGATAGTTTTGTATGGTAGCAATAGAAAACTAATACAGGTGTCTATATGAACACTTCGTGGAGTGTGGAGAACTTTCTAACTAAAGCCAGACACCCCAATTTCTATTTTAAAAAGATAAGCATCTTTGATCTGACTTTCAAAACACATGGAAAACATACCATAGACAAAATTGAAAATAAGTTGGGGAAGTATTTGCAATGCAGATGACTGACAAAAGGTTAGTAACTATAACACACAGGATATTTTGTAAATTTCTAAAATAGTACAAAAAGGGGGAAAGTTTTCAGAAAGAAAATATTCAAAGAGCACATCTAAATCGTCAATAGATATAAGAAAAGATGGACAGCCTCTCCAATATCCAGTTAAGGCAAATGAAATAAAAAGGGATAACTTTTCTCTATCACATTGGCACATACGATAAAGGATAAAAACACTATTGGTGGAAATGAGAGTTATTGTAGCTTTTAAAGAAGGTTGTCTGGTAACAGCTATTGAAATACCCATACCCTTTGACCAGCTCCTAAAAGCAAGCTGGCTGTAAAGTTATGTGCATATATATATATATATATATATTTCTATCTCATTAAAAAGAGACAAATAAGCGAAAAAAGAAAAATTCTGTGTGTATTGTGTGTTTATGTTTGTAAAAGCAAGAGAGAAAGGTATGGAAAAACACAACAATAATTTGTATTATTATAAATCCCCAAATTTATATAATTTGGGGGGAAAAGTGATGGATATTTAAAACACACAAACTTAAAAAAGGCACAATGCAGGTTTCCCTGGTGGCGCAGTGGTTGAGAGTCCACCTGCCGATGCAGGGGACACGGGTTCGTGCCCCGGTCCAAGAAGATCCCACATGCCGCGGAGCGGCTGGACCCGTGAGCCACGGCCGCTGAGCCTGCGCGTCCGGAGCCTGTGCTCCGCCACGGGAGAGGCCACAACAGTGAGAGGCCCGCGTACAGCAAAAAAAAAAAAAAAAAAAAAAAAAAAAAGACACAATGCTTGAGTCATAAAATTGTGTTGAAGAGTAAATATATTTTTATTTTTTTTTAATTGAAGTATAGTTGATTTACAATGTTGTGTCAGTTTCAGGTATACAGCAAAGTGATTCAATTCATTCTTTTCCAGATTCTTTTCCATTATAGGTTATTACAAGATATTTAATATAGTCCCATGTGCTATGGAGTAGGCCCTTGTTGTTTATCTATTTTTTATTTAGTAGTGTGTATCTAAGAGTAAATATATTTTAAATGAACAGAAGACTCCCCTCTCCTGCCCCCCACTCAGGTCAGGGGCCTCTGCAGGGTCCCTGGGCCTGTTTCCTGACAATTTGCAAGATGGCTTCTGGCCTCCTCTCTGTCTTCCCCTCTAGAATGTGTGCTCTCTGACCACAGGACTTGCCTAAGTCTTAGTCACCACTATCCCTCCCAATGCTTAGCAGTTAATGATTTCGGAATGAATTCTTTAATGAAAAAGACTCACAGAGGAGGATATCCAAACTGCCAATAAACGTATGAAAAAGTGCTCAACCTCACTCATCTTCAAAGAAATGCACATTAAAATCACAATGAAATATCACCTCTTACCCATCAGGATGAAAGCTATTTAAAACAAAACAAAGCAAACTAGGAAGTAACAAGTGTTGGTGAGGATGCGGAAAAATTAAGATCCCATGCACCGTTGGTGGGAATGTAAAATGGTGCAGCCACTATGGAAAACAGTATAGAGGTTCCTCAAAAAATTAAAAAGAGAACTATCCAGCAATCCCATTTCTGGGTATATACACAAAAGAATTGAAAAGCAGGATTTTAAAGAGATGTTTGCACACCCATTTTCATTGCAGCATTAATCACAAGAGTCAAGAGGTGAAAGAAACCCAAATGTCCATCAACAGATGAGTGAATAAAGAAAAGGTGGTATATACATACAATGGGATATTATTCAACTTAAAAAAATAGGGAAATCCTGTCACATGCTGCAACACGATGAACCTTGAGGATATTATGCTAAGTAAAATGAGGCAGCCACAAAAAGACAAATACTGTATGAGTCCATGTACATGAGATATTTAAAGGAGTTAAACTCAAAAAAAAAAAGTAGGATGGTGGAAGGGGGGGGAAGGGGGAGCTGTTGACCAGTGTATACTTTGTGTTATAAATTTTATGTTATAATTTTTTTTGTTATTTGTTCTTACTACTTTTTAAAATGCATGCACACACATAGACACATTGCAACATCATTATAAACCCACCCGAATAACTCAAATGAACAAGAGAGATAATGCCAGGAATTGGAAGGGATATGGAGTAACTAGATCTCTCGTACATTCCTGGTGGGAGTGTAAACTGGTCAACCACTTTGGAAAAGTGTCAGTATCTAGCAAAGATAAACATACCCCTACCCTATGACCCAGCATTTCTACTCATGAGTCTCTAAGTGCAGGTGTCCATCAAAACACATGGGCACCAATGTTCACAGCAGCTTTTTTTTTATAATACTGGAAACAACCCAAATGTCCACCAAGAGAAGAATGGATAAATATATTGGTATATATTCAACCAATGGAATATGACATTAAATGGAATAAGGCAATAAAAAAGAATGAACTACTATAACACACAGCAACACGGATAAGTCCCACACACATAATATTGAGCAAATGAAGCCAAACACAAAAGAATACATATCATGACTTCATATATATGAAGTTCAAGGACAGACAAACTTATCTATGGTGACAGAAGACAGAATTATGGTTACTTCCGGGGGCTATTGACTAGAAGGTTATAAGGGAAGGCTGGAAATACCTTGATTTAGGTACACATGTACATATGCAAAAATACACGGAGCCACACACTTAACACTTGGACCCTTTGCTGCATTATCAATAAAAAATGTAGGGCTTCCCTGGTGGCGCAGTGGTTGAGAATCTGCCTGCTAATGCAGGGGACACGGGTTCGCGCCCTGGTCTGGGAAGATCCCACATGCCGCGGAGCGGCTGGGCCCGTGAGCCACAACTACTGAGCCTGTGCGTCTGGAGCCTGTGCTCTGCAACAAGAGAGGCTGCAATAGTGAGAGGCCCACGTACCGCGATGAAGAGTGGCCCCCGCTTGCCGCAACTGGAGAGGGCCCTCGCGCGGAAACGGGGACCCAACGCAGCCATAAATAAATAATTTTTAAAAAATAATTAAAAAATTAAAAATGTAGAAAAATAGACTCATTCATGGGAGCAAGTTGAAATTTTGTCATATTTCTATATTCATATTTAAGTGGCTATAGAATAAAATCACCATTTGGATGCCTTTTTCTCTCAGCAGTGTAAGCTCACCAGACCTGCGAACCAGTGGAGGATGCAGAGGCAAAAGGTAAATCATCCTGCCTGCTCCCCCATTTTACAGGGGAAACAAACTGAGTCCAGGGGTGGGTGGGGGGGGAGGGCTGAAGTTAGTGGCAGAGCCAGGCCTAGAACTCAGATCTGAGACACACCTTACATGCCTCCCCCCTCCCCGTCCATTTGCAGGAAGAGGCTGGATTATGACTGGGTCCCCAACCCCATTCTGGCTGTGGAGGAAGGCTTTCAGTATGAGGCCAGGCAAGCCTGGCAGTTCCTGGGGACCAGCCAGCTGGGAGTCAGGAAGGCTAGAACTCAGACTGGGTGGTTTCACTGATAACAGGTTAAGCTGAAACCTCTATTTGGGTCTGAGAGAAAAATAACGAGAAGAGCCTGTGGTTTCAGGATGGTCCTCTAGTAACCTGAAGGAACAAAACACAAAGAAGCCCGAAGGGCTGGGATGGAAAGTGAAACTTCCAGGCTCTTCCTTTGACCTTGGCCAAGGTCGTTCCCTCAGGCCTCACCTGTCCTGTTCATTCAATGGGGGAAGATCCCATTTGCGGCCCAGGGAATAGAAGAAAGGTGGCAGGTAGAAGTGCAGCTCTCAGCCTGGTGCCGAACCCCCGGGGCGGCCCGAGCCCCAGGCAGGCCGAGCTGCAGGAGGGGTGCGCGGGAAGTCGCCCCCGGGTGCTGCATCCAGCGGGAGAAGGGCTGCAACCTGGCAAGGGACTGGGTGGGGGTGAGGGGTCGGAGGAGAAGTCCTCTGCCTAGATCTGTGGCCTCCAGGCCAGAGTCAGGGCGCCCCCTCCTCTTCTCAGACTCCTCAGACCTCGCCCTTCTCTCTCACATTCCCAACTCCCAAAGACAACTTGTCGCTCTCTTCAGAAGCCCGGGGCTTCTTTCTGTCCCCCAGACTCTGCTTTCTCCCACTTCTTTTGTCTATTTCTCCATTTGACGGCTTCTCTGGGAAGCGTTCCTCGGATCCTCTTCCCTCTTGTCTGTTAACCGCCCCCCTCCAACCCCGCGCCTTTGCCTTTGCCTCCCCCCCTCCCTCGCTCGCTCTCTCACACACACACACCACACACACCACACACACACACACACACACACACACACACACACACACACACACACACACACGCACACGCACACACACACACACACACACCCTCTCTTTTCTCTGCCGGCCATCTCGGCGCCTTTCCTCCGCGGCCCTGGCCTTCAAGAAGCGCGGAAGGCCCACTCTGGGAACCGCGGCGCGGCGATCCGACAGCGCCCCAGGGAGGGGCAGGTAAGACTGGCGGAATCCCCGCCCGGGCGGACGCGAAGGAAGGTGGCGTCCGCGCCGATCCGCCGCCCGGGCCCTGTCCTCGCTCCCCAGCTCGCTGGCGCCAGGGGGACGAGGACGCCCGAGTCCCTTCACGCCCCCGCGCCGTCGGCGCCGCTGCCCCAGACCTAGACGCCTTGCCCAGGCCTCCCAGGGCGGGGTTGGGGGCGGCGACCGGCAGCAGCCTAACCCCTGGCCCCAGCGCCGTCACCTCCGTCCCTAGGCTCTGTCGCGCCCAAAGCCCCGGGTTCCTGCAGCCTAGGAAGACGAGCGGAGGAAGGCACTGTCCGGAGAGGTAGGTAGACGCTCCCTGCCTCCCACCAGCCGCTGGGGGCAGCGACCATGCAGCTCAGAGCGGCGGCGCGGAAGACCCCTCTGGAGCTGGGCACTCCCACAGCCGCACTTTGAGCGCCGAGCGGCCACGGCGGGCGTGGGCCACCCGGGTCCACCAGCTAACCTTGAGCTCCTGGCCGATCCAGCCTCCTGGGTGGGGCTTGGGGCGTACCCGCAACGCCTGCCCCCCAACCCCCGCCGGCTCCCACCGGACTCCTGCTCTCCAAGCGAAGGTGTGTATAAGGGGGCAGAGGGTCGCCTCCCATCCTTCCCGCGCAACTCTGGCTTCCGGGAGCTGGGTGCTGAGGGCAGCCTTTGGTCCTCTCCGCCGGGTCTCCCTGCTCACAGCCCGGGATTCCAAGCCGTTATAGCCAGAGAGTCAGGGGCCGGCGGCCCTGAGGGGCCTTGTGGGTGGGCGTCGCTTGGAAAGGGACAGTGGTTATTCTTTCTCCACAGAAATTAGAAATTGGCCTGGAACTCTGCGTACAGACGGGAACCCCCAGGCCCCCAAGGTGCAGAATCAGCTCTCTCTCTAGCGGCCTCCTGGAAGGAATGGAGGGAGAATGTTTGGGGAGAGTCTCTTGCCTCGGACGGCCTTTCCACGCAGTAAAGGGGACCTAGATTTCATTGCCCTCCGGACTGCGCTGAGGCTTGCGTGGCCTTCTGCCTGGGAGAGCCTGTATCTGAGTACGAAGGGATGCCAGGCGCCGCCATCTTACTTGAAACTCATACTCACAAAATGATGCGTGTGCAGTTTTGTAGAGGGGCTTGTTGTTTATGGGAGGGGGCAGAAGGCCGGGAAAGGATCTCGGCCTGTATGGACTGGGCCAATACAAAATTACTCGCCTTTGAAAAGACATGTAGAGAGAAGCAGGCATAAAGGGACTGCATGGTGGGTATTTCAAGGTCTCCTAGGAATTAGTAATTCTCAGGAGTCAGAGACCAATCCTGTATCAGGGCAGCTGTGCCTCTCGGAGTATTAAGCAATCGTGTAAAGGTTGAGGATTGAGAATTCGTGAAAACATGCAAAAGAGACAGGAAATTATGTTCTCCCAATTGTGCTCAGTAATAAATGTAGCAGACGGGAAATTAATATTTTCACCTATTACTCTCCCCTTCCAAAGTAGAACAGCAGTACACAGTACATTTCACTTATTCCATGTATGGTAAATGTGGAAACATACAGCACAGAATTGTACTTTCCAGTATCAGTAGAAGCACAAAGACCCATAATGGGGAGGACGTGTTCCCTCGGAGAAAGTCCTGATCCTTGGAGGAAGAGAGTTTGGTGGAAGATGGACAGCTGGGGGCTTTTCCTGATATAATCTTCCCTCTAACTCCCCCTTTGGAGCTGCAGCTCCTCCCTTTCTCTAGACTCTGGATGGAGCACTTGGCTCCAAGTCCAGAGAGGCCTCCTCACTCCCCCAGCCCAGGAAGGATGAAGCTTCCTTCTACGCCCAATCACATCGCCCTGGGCTCCCCAGGAGGCAGTCGCCCGCAGCCATCTGCCAGGGTTTAGAACCACCACCCCGACACACACAGACACCACACACATGCACTCTGCCCCAGAGGAAATGCAAGGAAAGGCTTTACTAGTCCCAGGTTAGGCACTGTGGGAGACCCCAGAGGCCCTTAAGAGCCCCTCACTCTTCCACACTGCAATTTGGGAGACCCAGACCCCCACCCTCACCCCCAGAGTATGGATGGCAGTTCTGCCTTCTCACTGCCTCAGAAGCACTGACCCCATGACTCAGGCGGCTGAGAACTTAGTCTCTCACCCACCCTGCCTCCAGCTTCTCTTCCTGGCCTGATTAAAACAAGCGTCAGGCTTCAGATGCTGTTGGATTAGAAAGAGAGTCTGATTGTTTTAATCTATTGGAATCCTCTCCCTGGTTTTCTCCTCTCTCATCACTCTCTTTACTCTTGGGTTTTGTCTTCTCTTTCTCCCCAAACATAGAAAGACAGAAAATCCATGGCTCTTCTGGATTTGGAGGAAAGGGACAAAGAGAAAGGAGGGACTATTTGACCCAGAGCTGTGATCCGGCGCACCAAGCCATCATAGGAGACCCTGCCCTCCAGTGCTTAGAGGCTATTTGATTCCACAATCCCCCCTCACCCAACATCCAATGGCACCATTCTCTTTAAGAGGAGCTAAGGATTTGGGCCTTGTGCAGTTTTCAAAAAATAGGAAGAAGAAAAAAATGATGTAGTTATATTTGGGTGGCCAGATGTGGAGGAAGCAGGCCTGGGCTCACAGAGAAATGAGTCCTCAGAGCTGACAGGGTTGCAGGGCCAAGCCTGCCACGATTGAGACTTGGCGAGGGCAGGCTTGGCCCCTGACCCAGCCGGCAAGGGACCCTGGTCTGTTCACCAGGTGGAAGTGAGATAAGGGGGCTGAGGGTCCAGGTTCCTCCCCTGCCTGGCTGCCCTATGGGCTCCAGGGTCCCCAAATCAGGATTAACTGAAAGGAAAACCTCCCTGAAAACATCCAGATTTGTAATCTACTTAGGCACCAGACCCATCCCGAAAACAGTGGAGAAACCTGCCTCCTTGGCTGACTTTCAACTCTGCTCACTCCATGTGGGTGGGTCAGCTTGAGGTTTCAGATCTTGGGGTCCAGAGCTCACTGTCTAGGGAGCTAGACTGTGGGTTGGGGCCTCTCACCTCCTTTCCTCATACCTGCCTTGCTTCCTTCTCCTCCCAGAGCTTCTCAGAAGGTGACTAGGGCTTTCTTTTAGAGCCATGAAATCCCACAATTTCAGAGGATTTCAGAGTCCTTGAATGTTGGGTTAAGAACTGCTATTTGGATTGATCAGAGGAGCTTGCGTATGGAAAATGCTGAGACCAAATATGGTCTATTAACACAGGTCTTCACTTTTTCCCACTCAGCTGATACCTTGGTGCTTACCAGGTCCACCTCCTGTGAGAGCACCAGGCGGCTGTGTTCCTCTCTCACCACTGTCTGTAAAGAGAGGGGCAAAAGCCAGTGGGGCCTGAAATCTGGGACAAATCCCGATGCCTCCTTAGGAAGATGCCGAGTGGCTGTCCTCAGCCCACTTCCCATCCTTCCCCTACCTTCTTCTGTCCCTTCCTCAGCTCCAGTTATAGGAATAACAGCCTTTACCTTGCGGGGGTAATTAAGGCCAGAGCACCCCCAGCCCATCCCATTTTGGGGCGGCTCTGTCTCCTCTTTCTCATCGCTCCGCTATTGAAGTACTCGGGCTACTGTTCAAGGGTGAATCTCAGCTGGAGTGGATGTGAGGGCTTAGTCCGAAATTAACTGGATATTAAGTAACAATAATGAGAAACATAACCATGACCTCCTGAACCTCCACCATCCAGAAAAGTTCCTCCTTAAACTATGGTCGAAGCCCCCGCCCCAGTCGGACTAGAAAGGACTGGTCAGAATACCCAAAACTCTTACGGAGAGAGGAGTCAATATCCAGAGATCTTGTCCTTTAAAGCAATAAAAGAAAAGGGAGAGGGTCCAAATTTCTACTCGTTAAACCTCTTACCTCTTCCTCAGTCCGTTAGCTCCTTGCCCCCGGTGAGCCGGGATCCTGGGCTCTGATGTGAACCGGAGGGAACAAGGCTCCTCCGGATGCTGAGATGTCCCTGCCTGCCTTGCGCACTGCAGTGGGACCAGGACTCCTGGGGATTGGGATGGTTGGAGAAGTCTTGGAGAGGAATTTGGAGCCGTTACGCCCCTCGGTCCCCGACTCCGGACGTGCTTGGGACTGCGCGGAACACCGCAGGTCCTGCCTAGGGCTCTCTGGCGCTGGGCCAGCGCGGCAGCCCCCGACGGCGCGCACCCCGCGCTGCCCAGCCGAGGTCAGCACCTTCGCCTCCGGGCTGGGCGTGGAGTGAAGATCTCGGTGCAGGGCGCTGGCCTGGCCGTGGGCAGGAGGACTGGAAGGTCGCCAGGCAGGGAGGCGGCCGCGCTGGAGCCGCAGAGTCGGCGTCCGGAGGAGGCTCAGGGGCACCTCAGGACTCCGAGCGCCTCCAGCTGAAGGTTGGCGCCGCAGGGGTGGGATCTGGAAGCCTGGGAGGGTCTAGCACCGAGCCCCGGCCCTCCGGAGGCTGGAGCCCGGCTGAGGGATTAGAAATGATGCTTTCAAACCCGGCCGAGGTGTCGGGAAGCGGCATTTACGGAGCGAAGGGAGGTCGCAATTACAAGGTGACCCCCCCTCCCCCCGGACGCCGCAACGCCAAGGGCCTGTAGACTCACAACCTCTGCGGTCTAAGGGGAGGAGATGGGGTGGGATGGGGGCTCTGTCCAGCCTCCAGCGCAGGGAGCATCCCGCCCCAAGCGGTATGGCGGTGAGCGGGGACCACCGGAGGCCAGAGCGGGGCGCCCTTTCCGAGGGAGAGTTTTCTTGCTCTCCTGCTCCGAGGGGGCGTGGGCGCTCGGCAGCCCCTCAGGAACAGTCCATTTGCTCCCTCCAGGCCGCCCACGCCACTTGCCCCCATTTCCCCCTCCCTGGATTTTTTCTCCCCGCGCCCTTCCTCCCCACAATTAACCAACTGGAGAAACCCGCCAGTTCCCGGCGGAGGGGCACTTCTTTCTTCCCGAACCGGCTAATTAATTAATCAGAGCCTTAAGGAGACCTAGGAGTTGTAAAAGGCAGTTTGGAAGAGGGGCCGCTGACTGGGGCAGGAACCTCCCGGTAAAGATGGGAGGGAGGCGCGCCTGGCCGCCTCCGCGGCCCCTCTGGGTCCTTCTCAGCACGCGGGTTTCGGCCGCTCCACCTGCCCGCCCCACTCCAGCTCCCGCCTTCCTGTCCGGCTGTTTCACTTTGATCTTTGTCATTCTCCAGCTTCTCTCTGGCCGCCTTCGAGGGCCCCTTTCTTTGTGTTTGCTTCTGTCTACCTGTCCAGCTGTTTCTCGCGCCCTTTTCCGCCCCCAACCTGGGCCAAGAGAACTTTAAGGTCATGGCGAGTGGCCCCGGCTGGCGGTCTCGGCTCCCGGGTTTCAGACACTGCACTGTAGGCCTGGCTGGAGCTGAGAGAGCAGGACATCCGGGGAAAACAGGTCCACCCCCCACCCCATCCCCCCAAGAGCAGGGCATTCGTGAAGGGAAAACAGATCCTGAAACTTTCGGCTCGGACCAACTCAGGACAAGGCAGCAAATGGCTGAAGACCCAGGCCCCAGTGGAGAAAAGCTGCATTTCATTTTCATTAGAGACACAGAGACCTTGCACATCCCTCCACGTGGGCAAGGGTGCATGAGGTGGGGATGGGGCGTTGTGGGCTGCTTGTCTCAGTCCTGGCGTCCTCAAAACCTGTGAGCAGGTGCCTCTTGTTCCGGGGAAGGCTAGGTGACAGTATCCATGCGACCTTGTGATACACACAATTGTTGACAGGCTCCTTTAATTTATCTTGTCAGGTGCCCAAGTCTGTTTCACTGCCTCCCTCAGCATCACATTTGTGGTGTCTGTATGTGAATAGTGAATAAAAAGTTCTTAGCATTTTGGGGATCACTGACTCATACTTTAAAATCTGATGAAAGCTATTGAATTCCTCCTCCCCATGGGGAAAAATGCACTTATGTAGTACTCACCAAATCCCATAATTTCAGAGGGTTTCAGACCCTTCGGACCCCAGGTTATGAACTCGTATTTGGATCAATTAAAGAAGTTGGTGTCTGGAAAATGCCGAGACCAATATGGTCAGTTAACTTAGGTCTTCACTTTTTCCCCTGTGGCTGGTATCTTGGTGTTTGCCAGGCCAACTTTCACCTTTACGAATGCCCATGCAGCAGTGTTCCTCTCCCCACCACTACTGGTGGGGTCTGGGTTCCCAGTGAGAGTTGGTCTTTCCTCCCTCCCCAGGACCAGGAGGCTTGAGAAAATGGGAAGAGCTTTGTGGCGGGGGGGTGGCGCTGATCTTGGACCAGCCAAGAGTGGCACCAACTGCTAGAGGGAAATCGGGCTTGGGCAGCCTCCCAGGGAATAAACAACATACCGGAACTCCTGGGAAGGGAAGGTTATTTGGCAACAACCCCCTAGATAATGCTGTCTGTGAGCCAAGCCAATGGGCATCAAGCAACAGAATGTTCTTTTGTGTCCCTTATTGATCTACCTGTTCGGTTTCCTCAGATACTCCAACTCTTTGTGGGGCTGGAGACTTAGCCAAGGTTAGAAGCTGGGGGGATACTGAACTCTGGGCTAAAAGGGGAAGATGTTTGCTCCCAAACATTTCTGTAATCTTGTTAGTAGGAGCCAAGCAGCAGGTGGCCCCTGACATGCCTGGGGGACCTCCTAGTTTCACCCAGACTCAATGCTGTGGCTTGTTTAGACTTCATTCTTTCTCCACAGCCTAGTAAAAGCCTCCTGGCCGCCTCTCCACTCCTTTAAGTTGACCAAGTTAGACCTCCCAGAAGAAAAGTCAGGTTTCTTTGGGGTCTGAGAAGTGAAGAAACTTTCTTCTTCTTGGACTATGTTCAGACAAATTAGGGCAACTGGAACTTGTCTGGCTTTATTGCACCTTCCCCCTACACATACACTCCAAACCCCCTTAATTGCCTACACATTTCAAGCAAATGTGACTGGGGGCAGGAAAGACCCCAACCCATTCCTGGTTGCCCCTCTCTGAGCCTGGCACAACCTACACCTACCAGTGCCAGCAGTTCTGGGCCGTAACAAGAAGCCAATGGTTGGCTAGTAGTATTCAGAACCCTCCCTGAAAATAAAAAGAAAAAAGAAACTATTTTCTGCTTGGGACAACTTAAACTGAATAATTCTGGCTGTGAACACGTGACCTAAATGCTTTTAATCAGAGCAGAAGAAATATATGCCCATTTGTTCCCTACTTTACTAATTTAAAAAGCTAGTTGGTGTTCATAGGAATTTCCGACGAGGGTCAGGGGCCTGTAGTCATCTCTCCTCCCTTCCTCACACCCCTCTGCCCCACCCCTCCCCCACACAAGACTACCCCCACCGTGGAGTTGGCCTCCTTCTGACAGAGGATGGGAGGGGGATGCCCTCTGACCATCTTGCCCCTCCCCTGCACTGGGACTTTGGCCCTGAAGAGGTGATGCTGCCATTGGCCAGAAGTTCTTGCCCAGCAGGGTTGTCCCCCTTCCCGGGCCTCCGGACTAGTTTCTGGGAGCAGAGACTTCTCACAGGCTGCAAGTCAGCAAGGCTAATGGGTGGGGTGCAGCTCCTGCTGGAGCCCCAGAGCTCAGCCCAGTGCTGGGCACACAGTAGGCACTCAGGAAATGTTTGTTGAATGTGGAATGAAAGTTCCCACCAGACAAAGGTCTGTGACTTGTCTGGGGACCCTCTGAGGCTGGTGCTTGGAGAGCTCCAAGGCCTCCTGGCTGCCCAGGAAATGAGCAAAGACCTGGTTTTTCTCAGGCATTTCTCAGATGTTCTGTTTTAATTCCAGCTTTCTGGGGTCCCTATTTCTTTTCTACCCATTCTCTAAGGCAGGCTCTTGCTCACTTGGCAAAGGGAAAAGACTCATTGAGAAGCTGGATAAGAATATACCACCACTCCCCAGACCTTTCCCCCAACCAGATCTAGATACTTCAGGCTAAAGGGAGTTTGAACCTAAAATGAGCCAGATAATTGCCCCAATTCTCTGTTCCTTATTGAAGAGGTAGTTACAGGCCAAGAGGTTCAAGGGGCCTCACTTTTATGGACATGGCTCTAAGTCAGAAGAATATATTATACATATACAGGCTGAGACACACACCCTCCAACATAGACTGATTCTCTGAGAACAAAGCAGGCTTCCTCCTCCTTCCCCTTGCCTCCCTCCTCCACCTCTTTTCTCCTCTTTCTCCTTGTTATTAATAGTTACTTTTTACTCCCTGTTCATCAGTCATCGTGCTAAGCTCTAGGTACGTTGTATGTTAATTAATCCTTGCAACACACTAAGAGTTAAGACATCCAGATTTTGCTGATGCAGAAACTGAGTTACTTTTCCAGGCATAAAGCCTGCGTGTGTGTGTGTGTGTGTGTGTGTGTGTGTGTGTGTGTGTGTGTGTAAAATAATGTCGATGTGATACTGGCAGACCTGAATGCTCAAGTGGCATAATGAGGCTGGAAATAAGGAAAATTGATAACGAGAAGATCTTAGAAGTTTTTGAAATATGGAATATTTTAAGAGAACGCAGTTCCTCCTGCCCTAAAATGAACAAAGAAATGCTGCAATTAACTGGCTAATTCCGAGGCCCAAATGCTTCCCCTTGAAATGGGCTGATAATGAGGCCGACAGTATGTTCGCAGCTGAATTCGCCTGATGTTGCTCCATTTCCCCCCCTAACTTTTGCGAATTATTGGGCAAATCACAGTGAGATGCACAGACGCCCCCCGACACGCACAGACTCACACACACAGGAATGCTGACACACACAGACACAACTTTATCCTGCCTCCGGAGTCTTTTACGACTCAGCCCTGGGAATGAAAATAGAGTTTGGAGCGGAATAATGTGCCCGAGGCCGGGTAGGGCGCAGCTGCTCCAGATGTGCGCTTGGTATTTAGGCATCGGCAAAAGCCCCTGCCTGGCTGGGAGAGGAGCGTCTCCCGGGGCCCAGACCTGGGCAGGCGCTGCGTCTGTGGTAGCCCCATGGTAGGCACGTGCCCTTTGCTGCCGCGGCCCCAGTGGCCCCCTCGCCTCTCTTCTTCCCTTCCTTTCCTGCAGAGGATTCTCCGGGACCCCTGTCCTAAGAATAACTTTGGACAAACTTCTCTTAGAGGGCTCTGCAGTATAAAATGATGTCTCTGCCTTGGGGGCAGGGGAAGAGCGACCCCAGTTTCTCCCAACCTCTCCTCAGGTCCTGGATGTCTCTGAGCTCAGACTCAGAGGGCCTGGGTCCTGAGCAAGGCTTCTTTTCCCTTACCCCACCCTATTACTTGACTGGCCCCATTCAAGCCGAGGAGAGTGACCCAACAGCCTGCCCTAAGGCCCCTTTCTTTGGGGTTTATGGGACAGTCATATATCAGGCATCTTCTCTTAGCCATGGGGTCTCTTTTACAAAGGATTCAAACCTTACAATGTCCCCGTCCGTCCAGTAGGTCGTTTTCATCCGGGCCTTTGAAGGACTAAAGCACTTGCCCATGATCGCACACAGCTAGGGAGGTTATAAGCAGCTTGAGCCGGCCAGTCCTGGAAGGGACCTGTCTTGGCTCCCGACCTTGGCCAGCCTCTCCTATATCTGGCTCCAATTCCATTATGTGCCCCCCCCAAGTCTTAAATCCAGAAAATACCAAACTTCCACCATAGACAACCTCCAAAGGCTGTCGTTCTGGAAATGAATTTTGCTTACAAGAAAGACAGTTTTTGCCGGGGTTGTCAGAATTTGGAATAAGAACATTCCATTCGGAGTAGAGGACACGTCCTCCAGCCCTGCTTCACCACTTTTAATAACTGCTCTGATCTTGGGCTAACCACTTAATTTCTTTGGGCCTCAGTGACTTCATTGTTTTTTTTCTTAATTTAATTTATTTATTTTTGGCTGTGTTGGGTCTTCGTTTCTGTGCATGGGCTTTCTCTAGTTGTGGCGAGCGGGGGCCACTCTTCATTGCGGTGCGCGGGCGTCTCACTGTCGTGGCCTCTCTTGTTGCAGAGCACAAGCTCCAGACGCGCAGGCTCAGTAGTTGTGGCTCGCGGGCTCTAGAGCGCAGGCTCAGTAGTTGTGGCTCACGGGCCTAGTTGCTCCGCGGCATGTGGGATCTTCCCAGACCTGGGCTCGAACCCGTGTCCCCTGCGTTGGCAGGCAGATTCTCAACCACTGCGCCACCAGGGAAGCCTCTCAGTGACTTCTTTTGCATGTTATGGTAGGGGGTTAAAGATCCTGGTGCTGCCCCTGAGCTGGCTTCTGGAGAGATCAAAGGCGATTTGGGCTGTGGAAGGCTCCCTAGAGTCGGGGATGGGGTAGGGGGTGGGGAGCTCATGGAGCCATGATTAGCCGTGGATTCCTTTCCCAGCCCTCACTCGTTTAATCGTGTCTCTCTTGCTTGGCAGAGGGCGCCAAAGGCGACGCGCGGGCGGCCAGCTCCAGGCCAAGCCCGGTGCGCCTGCAGGAGCCAGCCCCTTCAACCCGGCGCTGGACACAGAGCTGCCGGAGGAGGATCTTCTTCAGCGCGAACTCAACGCCAGGGCGCCGCCTAGAGGTCGGCAGCTGCCCCAGCCTCATCCGCCAGCGACCACAGCTGCTTCCGCAGCCACGGCCAGAAACTGGGGGGGGGGGGGGGAATCCAGCTCGGGTTTCAGGAACACGGCTTCTGGCACCTTTGATTTGTCTGAGATACTCCCCGCCTTTAATGAACCCTAGGAAGGGACGCTGACCTGGAAGGCCCAGAAAAATTTATTCTTGTGACTCTCACTAAATGGGAGGGTGTCTCAGTTTTGGTTTCTTTGAGGATCCCGTGTTGTGCATCTGTGTCTGCACTGCCTCCTCTCACCATCCAAATTGTCCGGCCTCCTCCAATTGTGCTAGAACTCTGCTTTATCTTCAAGGAGGGAAGGGAGTAGGGAACAGGTGCCCCTAAATCTAACAGCTTGGTCATCTACATTTTCAATTTTCAGAATAATTTGGAAATGGACGTGCTTTTGGAAAGTATTCGGAAAACTTTTGAGGGTGAAAAGAAACATTGCCTAAATGGCCTTTACGCACTAAGTGACCATTAACTCGTGTACGAGTGACATTCGGGAGTGTGCTTGTTGGCATCAGCGCCCCTGTTGGTGGGTGTCTGTGCTGAGCATTTGAAAGCTGACTGTGGGGCCAGGTGACCTAGGATGCAAAGGCTGCCCGGCACCCATGGTTCGGGTGCTGGAGGCCCCGTGCAGAGAGTTTTATTTGTTAAACTGGAATCCATGGCCTGGGTTCTCAGGATGGGGTAAGGGGAAGCCACAAAACTGAAAAGTGTGTGAAATGTGTGTGTGCTCAGGTGTGTCATTCTAAGGCTGTGGTCTCTTCCTTTTTTTCAGATTCCGCAGAGACCCAGGTCAGCAATGGGCAGGGAGCCAGCACACTGACCTGTGTCTGCCCCTCCCCCAACCTAGGAGGGCAGGGGTGGGTAATAACACTCTTGAATGGTATGGAAAGTGCAGCCCCTCAGGTCTGCCCTCCCCCTGTCACTAACAACTCCCAGAGGCAAATCCTCTCTGATGAAAGGAGTGACTCTTTAGTTAAAAATATATAGAGCAAGATGAAGGGTGAAATAAGGGAACTGGGGCACATAGCGAGGAGGGGAGCTGGAGGGCCGTCCCCATGCATATCCTGGAAAATGAATGTTGGGATGGCAACAAGCCCCTTCCTGTCTTCCGGCTGTTAATGAGCTCCCCGATTCCTCCTTCTTGGTGAAGGGAAGGAGCCAGAGGGCATCGCCCACCCCTTGCCAGCTGAGGCAGAGTGGGACTGCCTGAAGCATAGTTAACCTTTCAGAAAATGTGGGACCTATAAACCACAGCCTAGTATTTTCCCGGTCCATTCCACTTTTTATCCATTTTGTAAAAATTCCCAGTAGTGCTTTAGGGCCTTTTCTTGGAGGGGGAGGTGGTGGACTTGGCTGGTCACGCAGGGCCACACCTGTGTGTCTGTGTGAGGAAGGTGAGGGTCAGTGCACCAAATTCCCACCTGGGTCTGCAGCTAGGCCTCAGTCCTGTACCCAAGACTTGCCTGAGCCTCTTAGACCCGAATCCTTGGTTGTTTTGTGACGAACTGGGAGGCATGGTGGAATTCCTTTGCTCTCCCACCCCGAAGCGCACCTAACCAGGCCCCTCCAGCAGAGAAAGTGAGCAAGAAATCCACAGCTTTACTCCTGGTTATCTGGAGCCCAAGGCGAAAAGGGATTTTTCTTAGTTTTGGTTCACGTGGTCGAATTGTGATTCCAAATGCAGATTCCACGAAGTTTTGTAAAAAATGAACGGCTCAGAGCAGAAAAGGACTATGGAGAGGATTCGTGCAGGTCCGGGTAGCGGTCATTTTTGTTTGATTTTGAGGTTTTTAAGGAGCCGGAGAAGAGAGCAGACGGTGGCAGAGCTCGGCAGAGGCCAGCTTGGACACTACTAGGCCCTGGCCGTCACTTCCACTTCGGCGAAGACCGGCCCCTCCGTTTCTCCTCCGGGCACCCATGCCGGGCTCAGCCCCCTCAGACCTTCGGACTCCCCTCTCTTCCCTTCTAGCAAGTACCTGGCAATAAATGGGGCGGGGCAGGGCAAAGATCTGGTGGCTAGAGACGAAAAAAGAAAAAAACCCGCTTTCGGTGGAAAGATGCAAAGAACGGAGGTCAGGGCGTGGCTGGCAGGGCCCGAGCTTTAGCAAGCAAGGACCGGGGCGCCTAGCTCTGCCTCGAGAAGAGCGGAGAGCCGAGCCGAGGACGTGCGCGGGCTCGGTGCGTTTTCGGTGCGGGCGGTGGCCTCCAGCCCTCGCGAGCGCCGAGCAGGCCGACCGGGCGGCGGGGACCGCGGGCCAAGTCCCAGGCCAGGCCGCTTCTCTCCACGCGGACACGGTCCGTCCGGCGAAAGAAAGGGGCCGAGCGGGGCTTCCACGGCTCGTAAACTGGTTTCCCCTTCCTTTAACCCGCCCCCGGCCGTCTTTCTTTTCAGGACAGGAGGGGATGTAAACCGTTTGAAGTTCATCAACACGGTGAAGTTTTATTGTATTTCCTGTCCCCAAGATTTATACCCGGGAGGGGGAGAGGGCGGCCCCGCAGACTCCTGCGCTCCCTCGGACTTCCCCGTCGGACACGTGGCCGCTGGGACCCTTGCCTCCGGGGCGAGGCCGAGAGGGAGCCGGGCCGGGCGGGATGGGACCGCTCACTCCACGCCTCCAGCCCCTTCCGACGGTCGCTCCCGCCCAGCGCCGCCGCCGCTGCCCAGGTAAGTCGGCCGCTCGGCCCGCGCGGCCGCCGCCGGGTGCGGAGTGTTCGCCAGGGCACCTGTGAGGGTGCGGGGTCTGGAGGGGCGTAGGTGGCAATAGGGGACATCGGTGGGGGGCGGGGAGCGAAGGGCCCAGGCCGAAGGTCCGGAAGGAAGGAGCAAATTTCCCGGTTTCATCTGTGAATTCAGAGTAGATCGTCTTACCTGGGACAGCTCAGCCTCTGTGGAGCCGGGCTAGGGTGACTTCCTGGCGACTGCTCAGGTCAACCCGGTTTCCCTTCCAGTCCTGGGTTTCTGTTTGCTCCCTAGTGTTCCTGATACTTTCTCCCGCTCTGCTTTTCGGCTACCTCTCCGACTGTCAGTTTTTCTCCACTCTCTTGTCTATCCCTGGTTCAAAGCTGGGGTCTGATGTAGGGCTTGACGATTTGGCCTCTCAGAGCTACCCTGGGTGACTCTGGAATAGAGGCAGTAGCCAGATGGTGACCGTAGACATACCTTGATAACAGTTTGAAGTTGAGAGAGAAATCATTTTGGCTGTGGAGACCTTCAGCTGCAGAGACAGAGGCTGAGAGGCAGTGACCAAGCAGGTATATCCCCAGGGCCCTGCCCAGGCCTGAGGCTGGGCCTAGGGTCCCCTCTGACCAGGGCTCCTGGGAGAGAGCGAAAGTTCCTGGAATCTGAGCTGCCAGGACCAGCTCCAGCATGTTTTTGTCTGGAGTCCTGCCTCCAGTTCTTTGGACATGTTGTTTACTAGCAACTGTGTTCTGTTTGGGAAGAGGTGGAGGAAAATGGAGTTAGCTGGCCACCCCTTTGGGCCCACAAAAATGGCGGCAGGAGCCTGCCCCCAGTGAGCCCTTGACCCAGAGCGTGAACTGGAACTGCTGAGTGAATTAGGTAGTTTCATGCTGTCGGGCCTGGATTTCTGAACACAACGACATTAAACCACCCGACTCACGGCAGTTACTGCTCCTCGCTTAGTTGGAGGAGTGGGGGTGGGTGGGTGGGTGGGGAAGCAGAGTCAGGACTACTGTATCACCCTTGCAACATGGTGAAGAGGTTTGATGTCCCTAACCCAGGAGCAGCAAGAATGTTCCCTGGAGAAGAGATCTGGGATGTTCTAGGGCGTCTTCCACTTCTGTATTTGTTTACATGTGTGTTGGGAGGGAAAGGGGGAATGGGGAGCATTGCACTCTCCAAAGGCACATTTCTGAGCTATTCTACAGAGTCAGAAGGATCTGAGTTGGGGCTTCAAGCTTCCGGCTTGGGCTCCTGTGTGCATCCAGACTTTCCAAAGAAACTCTCCCCAGCTTGGCAAATGCTGGATTTCAACAGAGACACAGGGGGTCCTTGAGGTCTTTGTAACTTTTTGCGGGGTAGACAGGGCTCCACCTCAACAGGAAGCTTCAGGTCCTTGAAGAGGGCTCAGTCTGTCCCATTCTGACAGGGAAACATCAGAATCCCTTGCAGTCTCAGCCTACAGGCCCCCAGGGTCCTTTCTAGGGCCCCCTAGTGGGACAGAGGTGGGTCCAAAAAAGTCCTCCCTTTTCCCATCCCTCAGCTGGCCCCTTCCCCACTGAGCGGCTAAGCCTCCCCTGTAGACCCTTGGGCTGGGCTATGGGTATACGCACGTCTGGAGGGCCACCTTCGACACCCAGAGGGGCCCGTCTTGCAGGCTAGTGGGGACCCCAGACTGTTGGACAGTTCAGCCCAGGCTGATGGAGTGGCAGGAGATAGAGAAGGGGCAGGTGGGACGGGGCAAAGCTGTGATACCCTCTGTGACCCCAGCCCTCTCCAGGCTGCTAGCTCTCTGCCCAGGAAAGGAGTAACTAGAATTGCTGGCAGAAGGAGGGGTACAGTCCAAAGCATAAGCTAACTTTTGTTCCCAAACTTTTTCCCCTGCTTGAGGCAGAGGAAAGGTGGAAAGGGGCCCGGGGAAGAGGCTCGACCGGATGGGGCTCTGGCTCTGGGCTGACTTGGAGGGCGAAGGGTGTCTCTGAATAAGTGGACCCTGCTAGGGTGGACGAGGCCCTTGGGAGACGCACCCTCAGCCTGGGAGGAAATGCAGCCTCAAACCACTGTCCTGGTGAGCGGAGGCCAACAATGCTGTCCCTTGACATTTTCTCATCCTCTGATCTGGGTGAAGATGGTCTGGAGTGTCCTGCTGCCTGCCATCCTGCTCCTCTGGCCTCTCGCAAAGCTGCCCGGCCACTCAGAGCCTGACTGTCTTCCATCACTGGCGTCCCTTTGCCACCCCCTCCCAGGAATAGTGCTGTAAAAAGAAAAAAGGGAGATGTTAGAGAGAAAGGAGGAAATAAAGTCTTTGGAAAGCAGAGTTTTACAACAGCCTCAGGTTTTATGGAAGCAATTCCGTAATAACCTTCTACCTGCTCAGCTCCTTTCCGCCCTGCCTGCCGCCCACCCCGTTTGGCCTCCTGGATACCCCCTCCCAAAGAGTCAGCCACACCCCCCAACATTCCATATTCCTGGTGGCTGATAGTTCGTAAGAAGATTCCCGAGATCTGCTTGGGCCGCTGAACTCTCCGTCCTGCCTTTCACCTCTGACATCCTGGGAGGGAGGTTTGGGAGAAGATTTCGTTACTTTACAGTTAAAATCCCCACTTGGAGTGTGTGGAAGCGCTAAGGATTGAACCCATGGGTGCAGATTCGATGTGATCCCTTTTGGAGTCTGTTGTGTGTAATGGGTGAAGGTTCTGGGGGCCTTGATTTCTTCCCCGCTGGAGCAAGTGTCCCCACACCTCTTTCTTTCCCACAGTGGGTCTGGACTCTGATCCTGGGTCAGAAGAAATAACTCCAGGTGCTTGGGGACATAGACATGGGGATTTCTCTAATTTCGTTGTACACAGCAGTGCTTTTGTATGACCTCCACAGTTTCCTGGGAGCTTTCACATTCAACTCATTTCTGTCCACTGGTCAGCTTCACACTTGTGTGGGACACGCTTGTGCCCAAGTAACGGCGCCTTCATTCCCGTGTCCATTGCTACCATGAAATAAGCATCACACGATGTACTCTGTCCCTGCGGTTTCGGGTAAGAGACACAGTAAAGGATTTCGTGGTCAGACAAAAAAGTCACAAAATTTCATGACCTGCCCTGGGCCAGGAATTTCTTTCACCTTCCAGAGAAATATTTTAGAAGGAAGTTGTAAAAGAATCCAGATTTAAGTCACATGTGTTTGCGGATACGGTATATATTTTCCTTGAATATCAAGTCAACAGGCCAATTTTCAAGTGAAGCTTCTGAATCAGCTGGTGTTTTATAGCCACAATTCAAGTCCGCAAATACTTAAGTTTTTCCGCCCTTTCTTTAAGCGTGTGATGGTTATAAAAATGTACGCACAGGCTTCTGGGTCATAGATCTTATATGAGCAGAATTGCAAACCCGTATCATTCAGAGGGGTTACACACGCATCACGTATGCACCATTAGATCTTATATACAAATGCCCAAGCACATTTAGTATTATAGTTGGGCAGATTTATTTATTACATATTCTATACATAACATAGAGCACAGCACATGTGCACACTGGGTTCCCCATAAAGAAATATTCATTTGAGATATAGGTACAGGAAACACACATCTATTCAAGTACGCATGCATAAATTTCAGCTTAGCTTATCGATTAAAAAACGTTCCCCCTTCTCCACTTATTGTTTTTCTTTTTCTTTTTCCTCCTTGCTTTTATTTCCTTCCCTCTGTTGAGATTTTCTCTCTCTTCTTATAGTGAAGGGCCCTTCCAAAAGCAGACCTTAAACCACAGACACTCACCGGCTGGTCCTGGCCAGGGCTGGCCTCAGCTTTCCCCATCTCAGCCTCCTTCTTGGTTCTTGGCCTCTGGGCCCTACTGTGGCCAGGAGCTGTAGCTTTTCCCTGCCTGCCCTTCCTGGAACTATCAGCTACTGGCCCCAGCTGTGTTCAGGCGCAGTGCTGGTGCAGGGAATGGCAAAAGCCTTCGAGAGGGTTTTCCTTCTTTCTCTTTAGGACTGGGGGGAGGTGGAGAGCAGTTTGGTCTCTCAGGGCAAAGTGACCCCCACTCAAGCAACCCCTCTATTAAGCAGCTCTAGAAGCTGAGCTCCAGGGGCCGCTTCTCTCTGTTTGCTTCTCTCTGTCATGTTGGGGTACCATTGTCTGGGAGAGAAAAGTATGTTTTGTGGGGTGGTCCTCAGAGCACCCAAACAAGGGGCTTCCTCTCAGCTGACCCTTTAGTCATTTGCCTGAGCTGGAATTGAGCTTCGATTTGAGGCAGCAGTGCTTTCTAGAAAGCCTGGCTGAAGTGGGACTCCTTGCTTGCTGTATCTGGATCCCCACCTGGAGGAGATGAGAGCTGGGGCACAGACTCCAGGGCTTGGGTGCTATTTCATTCTCTTCCCTCCAGAGCCACCTCTCCTGAGAAGACATGAGACCTCCAAAACCTGTCACTTTGGAATTATTTCCACCCTCCAGCTCGTTTGTGAGCAAAGACTAAGTTCTGGTCTCAGAAGAGAGGCCTGGGTCCCCTCCTTACCCAGTGCACCCAGGAGCCACCAGGGGTTAGGGACAGCTCACCAGACAACCAGCAACCCACAAAGCTGAACCCTGTCTGCTGGGACACTCCACCCCTGCAGAGCACAAGTCATGAGCCTGAATGTTCTCCTTCCTCTAACTTCTTCCCTAAACTAAGTGGCTCCTCAACTTCTCTCCTGTTGCAAAGAGAGACAGCGGCAAAGCCAGGGCCAGAGTGGGAACCAGAAGGGCTGTGGCCAGAGCCCAGCGTCTGCACAGCCTGGGTCTTAAGAACAGCCCAGTGCTGTGACTTTGCTATAAATTAAAAAAAACTCTGCCCGCAGCCCACATGTGCTTTTGGGCCCTAATTTATATACTACAGAAAGTCATATACTCAAGCCCACCATGCTTCATAACACCATTATTTACAGCAGGAGAGGAGGTTTTTTTTTTCTGAAGAATATATTTATTACAGGTAAAGCCAACAGCAGACTCCATAGGTCTGGCAAATCGAGAACAGGTGCTTTGCCTTAACTGTGATCCATTCACTAGGCGCCCCGCTTTTTCCGCTGGCGAGTCCGGGGAACTCCCTCGACTTTCCCAAGCGTCCAACCGCTACTTAGAAGAATTTGCATCGGATTTCCCACTTGGGTCCTATGGAAAAAGCAGATCTTCACGCTGTTTGGTTCCGGATCTGCTGGGCTGTCGCCCTCGGAGAGCTGAAGTGGAAAAGGAGGGGGCCGGCTGGGCGCCGGCATTGATCTTTAAAAAATCATTTTGAAATCGCCATAATGTGAAGAAATATGGCGCTTTGCCCTCGTATTTCACGCGTAATGACACGAGATGGCTTCATTTGGAAAGAAAAGCGGGCGGGAGTGTGTGCGTGTGCGGAGGTGATCCACAGCTTTCTGCACGGCAGAGGGGTACATGGCCAAAAAGATAAAACCTCAAATTAGAATGGTCCCGCTTTTGTTAAAACGACAGGACTGGGACAGCCAATCTTATAAGGGCCCAGGGTCGGAGAATGCTGAGAAAATTGGCCCCAGCCTGCCCCAAACCCGACCGGAGAGGATTGGGTCTGTCCAGGGGCCGCATCTCCCTGAGAGCCCACACCACGAGAAGCCACGGCACCCAGGGCAGAAGCCAGAGGAAAGACTGCTGGAGATGGGCCAGGAAGCCAGCCGGTGGCCCCGAGGGAGCCCCAGCGCAGGGCCGCAGAGGAGATATCAATAAAGCGGGCTATTTGGAAGCTCCTGCAAGAGTGTCTGCAGGAGGGAAAGTGGCAGGAGACTGACCCTGCAGCCTCCCTGTCTATGCTGGTGTCCAATACAGCGTGTTTGGAAATCCTTCCGAGCAGGAGAGGCAAAAACTCCCGACTCACCTCCTTCCCCACTGGGTGGAAGGGGAGATAACTCTGGACCCCTTCCCACACCTCTGCTCTGCTGACATCTTAGGGAAGTTCCCTTAACCCTTTCTCCTGTTCGGCTCCCCCATCTGGGCAATTTTAAAGGTCTGTTATTCAGTGGAGGAAAGGAGAAATGGCTATGCACCCCCCTTTCCTCTGACCAGGGCCAGAGAGAGGCCCAAGAAATTTAAAGGAGCTTTGACTACCTGTATTAAACTCGTTCAGAGGCTCAACTTTCCAGGGGCTGTTGTATCCCTTTAACCTCATGCGGGTTCTAATTTCAGGACAGCTAAATTTTAGGACAGATCTTTGGACACGCAGGCCCTTTTATTCCCTTCTCTCCTCCCTCAGCCACTGAAGGGTCAGGAGAAACTCCCAGGCCTACAAACCTCCCAAACTAGTTACAGAGTCCCCTCCAAAGCAGACAACATCCTATAAAATCCCAACTTCTCCCCCATCTCTTTTACTTCATCTCCAGTGGCTTGCTGCTGCGCTGTTGTTTAATAAATATCTGGTGTCAGGGGACAGAGAAGAGAAAAGGAGAGCCGGCGGGGTGGAGTGGAGGTGTGTTTGTGGGGGGACGGTACCACCTCCTCTTGCTTTAATTACGCCCTGGGCCTCTCCGGCTGCGCCCCAGGCTGGGGCTCGCTCCCTCCCTCTGTGCTGCGCTCCCCTCTCCCTCCGGGACCCGTCTAGGGAGAGGGCTCCACAGCCAGCGTCCCTCCTGAGGCAGCCCGCTGCTTTCCCTCCGCCTCTCCTCCGCCCCCGCCGCCCCATGGCGAGAACGGCCCCCCTTCCTGCAAAAGCGGGGGGGGCGGCCGGCAGCTCGGGCTGAGGGTTACGTGGCCGCCGGAGCCCTGACGTGATAGCACATTGCATCAGCATAAAACAATCCATCCTCGATATGGAATGCGGTGCGGACGGATGACAGCGAGAGCGCAGCCCCCTCGCCGCATTGATTTATGTCGGAGCTGACGCTTTATCAGGCAGTCGGAAAAACTTTGACCAATCATTTTGCAAGGAGCGCTGAGCCAGGCTGCTCCACTGTACTTTGTTGGCTGAGAAGTTGAGCAGGGGTGGGGGTGGGAGGGTGGGGGGCTGGGGGGGTCGCGTCCGAAAGCCCTCACACCGGTCCGGGTGCCACCTCTCCCTGCTTGGGCGCTGCGCGCGAGCGCTTCCCTTCCCCCTGCGAGCGCCCGGATAATGTCTGAGAATGTCCATTTCTGGGACGCTTAGCAGCTATTATGTCGACTCGATCATAAGTCACGAGAGTGAGGACGCGCCTCCAGCCAAGTTTCCTTCCGGCCAGTACGCGAGCCCCCGGCAGCCAGGCCACGCGGAGCACCTGGAGTTCCCCTCGTGCAGCTTCCAGCCCAAAGCGCCGGTGTTCGGCGCCTCCTGGGCTCCGCTGAGCCCGCACGCGTCCGGAAGCCTGCCGTCCGTCTACCACCCCTACATCCAGCCCCAGGGCGTCCCGCCGGCCGAGAGCAGGTACCTCCGCACCTGGCTGGAGCCGGCGCCGCGCGGCGAAGCTGCTCCTGTGCAGGGCCAGGCGGCGGTGAAGGCGGAGCCGCTGCTGGGCGCGCCTGGGGAGCTGCTCAAGCAGGGCACGCCCGAGTACAGTTTGGAAACTTCGGCGGGCAGGGAGGCCGTCCTGTCTAATCAAAGACCCGGCTACGGGGACAATAAAATTTGCGAAGGAAGCGAGGACAAAGAGAGGCCGGATCAAAGTAAGTTATAAAAAGTGAGGAAATACCCAGGCCGAAGGCCAGGCGAGGGGGAGGGGAGGGGAGGGGAGAAGCAATAAACTGCGGACAATGTGAAGGGAAACCGCGGCGACGGCCGGAGAGCGAGCGGGGGCGGAGGGAAGATGGAGGGAGGCAGATGAGTGCCCCAGAAAGGGAGACTGAGGCCGCTGGAGGAGCGCCGCCCCCACTCCTCCAAGTCCACGGGGGACCCGAGGCGCAGGGACCAGCTCGCCGCACTCTCGGCCTCCCTTCCCCCACGCCCCCGAGGCTTGGGCTGAAAGCCCGGGAAGAAGCCGACCACCGCCGGCTGGGAGAGGAGCTGGCGGGGCCGGGAAGGCAGCCAGCGAGGCCGAGAGCTCGCGCGGGCCAGGGCGGGAGCGCACCGGGCTCCCGGACACCGCACGGCTGGCAGAGCTCCCCGCGCCACGCGCACACCGTAAAAGCCGGCCAAGGGGTAGTGGGAGGGGGCTCATTAGGATTTTATTTGCGATGCGACAGCTTGACGGAGGATTGTTTTTAGCAGATCTCGCTCAGTAGCCGCTCAGGGTCCGCAGCCGGCGCCGGGAGGGGCGCTGGAAGCCCGGGACCCGGAGACTGAGCCCCCTCCCCGGATGCGCCGGCCCCTCCCCGGGGGCCTTCCCTCCGGTCGCCTCCTCCCCTCCGTGGCATCCTCGCCCGGGTTGCAGCTTCCTTTTCTGCGGCTCCGGCTGCTCTCCGCGGGGCTCCCTAGCCCCAGCCAGAGACCTCGCAGGGAGTTGGGGAATCGCTTCCGAACTTCGCGGCCGACCGGCTGCGTGGAGAAGGAGAGATACTCCGAAAGGACCCTGGGGAGTAGAAGGGTGGGGGGGAGAGAGGCTTGCGGAGAGGCTAACTTCATCCTCGGAAGGTAGTTTCTCACCATCTCCCACCCCTCCAAAAGCACCCCCGCCAGGAACCGAAGTCTGACTAATTTCCAGGATGTGCTGCTCGCTAAGGGCGGCAGGAGGGGAGTCGCGGATTTTTCGTCTTTTAAGGTTGAGAAGGGCAAATTGGTCGGGGCTCTTAGCCCCCAAACAATAACCTGCAGGATGGTGGGCACAAGTCCTCACCCCTTACTCTTTTTGGAGAGTGAGGGTCAGATATTTTAGTCTTTGCTTTTGCCCTGCCGGATTTCCCATCAGCAGAGCGGCCCACAGGCCCTTTGGGGTTGCCCTTGCCTGCTGGAGGGAAGAGAACTGCCCAACTTCCCTGAGGTCTCTGTGAGCTCCCATCACCTCCAACCTGCCAGGCTGAATCACAAGAGTTGGCATTTGGGTAACACACTGGCTCTTCCCAAACCCTCCCTGCTCACACCCAAACAGAGCCCCCCCCCCGACCCCAAGCCCACAAACCCTACTTGGAAAGTCCATTACTGCAGGGCAGCAGTTTGGCTAGAATCAATAATTAACAGTTATTTTCCTCTTTCCTATTTAATGCGGCTGTGGGTCCCATCCCGGGCACTCACATTAAGGAAGTAGCTGCAAATTGGTAAGACGCGGCACTTAGTGTAGGATGAACCAGGTTTTTTTTTTAATATTCAGTGCTTTACATTTGGGGTGAAGGAATCTAGTAGAGGGTAGCTGTTATTTTTACTTGGCTCTTCATTATTCGGCAACTTTTCTGAGTTCAGGGGTAAGGAGAAGAGAAGCCTGTATATATGTTTCCTCTGTTTTCCCCCACTGCTACTCAGTCACCCCTTCCCTTTCTCTGTTCACTCTCACCACATGCAGCCAGTTGGAGCTAGCTATGCTCTGAAGGACTTCTGTTACCCCCACATGATCCATGGCTCCCCCCACTTAGGACTGGACCAATCTTGCATCCCAATTTCCCTGAACTTACTTTAACCAAGCTGCGAGCTGAGCAGGAGTGGAAAAGGAGACTATTGCAACCATAAGTTACCTGTGAGCCCCCAGCACTCCCTTGTCCACAGGCTGGAGTTGATAAATGGTTGCAATTGGGTTGCGTGTGAATTGGAGTGTGCTGGGTGTTTGCAGCGTCTCTAAATGTGAATCCCTATTTGTGGTGTGGGGGGGGGGCAGTGAGATATCTGCACAGACACACATGGCTGCTGCCATGTGGCCAAGAGAGGCAAGCTTGTGATCAAGGCAGGAGGGTGCACTCAGACTGGACCGGAGGGCCGGGAGGTCTCTTGACTGTGACTGAGCAGAAGCCCCTCTCCTCTCCCCCAGCCCAATCCTTCTCTCACCTCTCAGACCTAGAGCCAGGACTCTTCAGTCAGCCACCACTGGTTAGTCTGGTAGAGCTGGTGGGGGAGAGGGCTTTAGCCAGGCTGGGCTCTGACCTGAGTCCTAGCCAGTTCCGACCCAAGTGGAGAAAGAGACTGAGTGAGGACCTGGGGCAGGCAAAGCTTTGGAAGTGGTGAGAAGCCTGGCACACGTTTGGCTCTATCCTGACCAAATAACTCACCTGGAGGTGCCTTTAGCAACTCTTGGCCCATCTCTGGAAGCCTTTCTGGGAACCTGAAGGCCCAGATTGCCCCTTTCTCCAATGTAAGATGGGGAGTGGAGACCAGGGGTGCACCCTCTTGGAAGGAGAACACGGGGGCCCTTCACCCCCTTTCCTTTCTTTGATTCTATCGCTGCTTCTCTTTCAGCCAACGTCTCCGCCAACTGGCTGCACGCTCGCTCTTCCCGGAAGAAGCGCTGTCCCTACACCAAATACCAGACGCTGGAGCTAGAGAAGGAGTTTCTGTTCAATATGTACCTCACCAGAGACCGTAGGCACGAAGTGGCCAGACTCCTCAATCTGAGTGAGAGACAAGTCAAAATCTGGTTTCAGAACCGGCGGATGAAAATGAAGAAAATGAATAAGGAACAGGGCAAAGAGTAAAGATTCCCCCCAGCCCTCCCCACCCCTTCCCCATCTCATGCTTATTTATAAGGGATGGCTGTGGAGCCTGTGCTGTCTGGGATGTATTCAAGTGAATGGGGAAGGGGGTCTTTTTCTTCAAAGTCCTTTTTTGCATCTAGAGCCTCTCTCCTTTCCTTTGCCCTCACCTGTCCTTCTCTTCTCCCTGGGCCTCAGGAGAGAGTTTTATTGATTTAGAAGGTAGATATAGTTGGTTCCTAAGAAGGTGATGGGCCCCAAGGAAAGAGTGCCCCTAGTAGAGCCCCTAGCAACCCTCTTAATTTTCCTGGGAAGCCCCAGCCCCTCACTTCCAGCCTGCTTGTTTCCCCCCTGTACCTATCCCAGAGTCACCCAGGGACACTCCAACTGCACACAGCCCAACAGACGCCCACCTGCATAAAGCCTGGAGCCCACAGTAACAATGGGAAGCGCTCACAGTCAGCACTCAAATGAAGTGACACCCTAAATGCAGACCATCACACCCCAAATCTGGCGGGATAGCCCACAGACCATCAGGCAAGTCCAGGGTCTGCCCCTGATGCAATTACACACCAAGAAGAAGTCTAGAGACACACTCCTGAATGAGGCGCTGCAGCTCAAAGGGCCCAGCATCACAACACCATCCCCACGGAATCCTTAACTATACCCGGGCATGGACTCCAGGGCAAGTGGGGTAAATTCAGCTCCCAAGCTAGTGGGTGAGAAAGGACAAGGAAAGGCAACGGTGGTCTTAGGAGAGTCTCTTAGGTTTTATGAAGGTCGTCCACATACACACATTGTGCTGCAGGAAATGTTTAATTCTGCATGTTTTCCTCTCCTTCCAACAAAAGGAGGTCAGATCGTGGGTCGTAAGCCTTGGCAGTGTCGTCCTCACGTTCATCTGTGCCCCGCTTGACAGAGACTGTAGCTTCTCTTGCTCAACACCGGCCCTGAATTCGCATCTTCCCCAGCTCTGAAATCAACTCTGTTCGGCCAATCCACCTTGCACCAGCGAGCCAAGTCGCCCCTGTAGAAACCCCCCTCCACCCTCCATCCTCTGCTAGCTCTACCCCTGCATAGGCGGAAAAGCCAAGTCAGGAGAACCCGATGGAGAATTTATTGTGAATCGATTCCCGGGCTCCTCTCCAGCGCAAGCTGTGGAGGAAAGCGGGGAGCGAAGGCTTCCCGGGTGCGCGGAGTTCGACTTCTTCCTCCTGTCCTGCCCGGTCTGAGCCCTGCGGAGGAGCCCCGGGCTTGTCAGCTGCCGCCCCAGCGCAGAAGCGCAGAGACCAGCGCCAGTGCCTGGCTTTGCCTCCCGAGACTCGGGCCTGGATGGCGATCTGCGCGCGCACGCTTCTGGGGAGCAGTCCCGCTTGCTAAGGAAAGAGGCGAAATCGCACCTAAGCATTAGGCCGGAGCTTACTCTCGGCTTCCTTTCCTCCCCCTGCTACCCCACCTCTCCAGTCCCCTTCAATTCATGGACTCTCTCTCCTGCTTCTCCCGACCCTGCAAGGGGACATTCCAGTAGAACTTCTTTTGCTCTGTCGGTGGCAGTCGTGAAATTGTGCTGTGTTTTGTGATTTCTTTGGGGGTGATTGTCTCACCTGTTTTCAGTTGTTGCTTATATGGGAGGGTTGTGGGTGGGAGTGGGGAGGGCGAGGGGCTTAGAGCTGATTGTTTGTTTTGGAAGGAGAAAAACAAAGAAAAAGAACAAAAAATATATATCACTCTAGAAAATAAATCTCTCCTGTGTGTCATTCTGTGTTGGCTCGCCTCACCTGACCAGAGGTAGAGATGCTAGTTCCAAGAGGCTGGCTTGGAATAAAGAGAGAGTCCTGTGCCCAAGAGGTTGCAGGGTGGGCTTCCTAGTGGAGCTGAGAGCTGGTCCAGACCAAGGTTCCCAAGACCACTGCTTAAACTGAGCAAGAGCCTTCCAACAGGAGAGCTGGGAGACTGGAGGGGGAGAAAAGGAAAGATTAGTGGTTTGGAGAGGAGGTCTGGGTCTGCAGGGAGCAATGGGAATCTTCCTCTTAAGTTGCACTAGAGACTTCCCCACCACCTCCAGAGCCAGAGGATGGCGAGGCCTGCCCTACCATCCCTGGAAGCAGGTCCTCTCTCAGCTGGCTGAGAAAGCCACCTTGCTTTGGCCACTTTAAAGTATCATGCAAGTGAAGAAGGCAGTAACTCCGTTCTGCTATTCCCTGCAGCGGAGGGATGGGATGCAGATAGAGGCCTCCGGAAGGCCAGGCTGTCCTTTCTTCCACTCAAAAAGAGTAAGCCCCTTAGGGTTTTCAATCCCCACCTGGAGTTTGAGGCTCCAGTTTGAGCCACAGGGTAGCAGCCTTGGTGTAAGGCGGGTGGAGTTTGGTAGGGGTGGAGGCAGCTCCTACAGGCTGCAAGAGATGGTTGAGTGTGAAACAGAAATGGTTCAGGAGGGGAGAAAAACAACAACAAAAAACCCTTCCCAGTCGGACCCCAGAGTTAAGTTCGGTTTCAAGGCACCTTTCTGTCCCCCTCAGACTGTGGCGTCCCACCAAAGCCTCAAATGGGGAGCGCTGTTCTCGGCAGCCCGGCCGTTCCCATCCAGCCGCTGGGATTCTGCTTCTGCCGGGCTGGCGCTTGGGAGCCGGCCTCCTGCCGGAGCCTCCCACCGGGCCCACCCAGCAGCGCTGCAGTCCGCGGAGACCCTGAGGTTGGGTAGTAGAGGTAGGGACAAAGCCTGGCCCTCGAGACAGCAGTCTGGAAGCGAAAAGGCCCTGCCTACCCCTCTCCGGCGAACGGAAGGATGAGCTAATCGGAGAGACAGCAGGAAGCAGGAGAACGCGAAGCTCCTGATACAGCTGGGCCCCAACCCGCATCCTCCGAGGAGGGTTCCAGTCGTTATATAAAGTGAATCTGCCTTTAGAGCTTGTGTAGAATGGGCTCCCTCCCATCCTGGGCTCCCAGGAGCCAGCCCGTGCTGAGAGTGAGCCGAAAAGGCCGGATTCCGCCCAGAGGAAACGCAAGAAAGTGAGGCAGGAGCTGAACGGAGTGCTGCGGGGTAGGGGGCGAGGGCGCCCCGGGAAGCCTCCGACGGCGTCTGGATCCCCAGCCCGGGTGGCTTCTTAAAAACAAACAAAGGCGAAGATGCGGAGGCTCGGAAGCCTGAGATGGGGAAATCTGCTGTCATAAAGAGAGAGATTCAGAGAGGGGGACCGGGAGAGTGCGAGACAGAGGGAAGCCGGGAGAGGAATTCAATGCCGTGCGCGCAGCAATAAAAGAATATGACCGCTATAAAAGTTTATAGCGTATAAATTTCTGAAGGTTAAGAAACTAAACAGCAGCAAAGCAAACAGAGAGGGGGAAACTTTCCGGAGCTGAGAGAGCCACAGCTGGGCCTGGGCTCCGGGTCTGGCGGGCGAATGGGTGGGCCTGACTGGGCCGCCCCCACCCTCACCCTTCCGAAATGCAGGGCGCGGGGTTTCCGGGGGCCCGGGGGGAAAAGAGGGGCGAGGAGGGAGGGGGGAAAGGAAGAACACTTCTGTTGTCACAAATGCTTCACAGAAACGCAACCTGGGACTCGTCTTTGTTCTTCTCGCAAACGCACCCCCTTCCAGAATCGGGTGTCATAAAGAGAAGATCCCTGCACGCGCGCGCGCGCACTACACACACACACACACACACACACACGCAGGTCCGGCGGGGCAGACGTCTGGGCGCTGGCAGCCTCTTGATCCTTTTACAGTCTCGTCCCACTCTCTCAGGCCTCCTCTCCCCCTACAAAAAGCCAATTGTTTCCCCTCAGAATTTGAAAACAATCGTGTTGGGTTGAAATGTGCCCGGCTCCCCCTTTTACGGGCCATGAACGGCGCACTGCTCGGCCGGTCTCTGCCCGAAATTAGGGGCTTGAGGTGGGGGGGTGGGGCGAGAGAGAAAAGATTCTGGTTTCTTTTTCGTTCCTTATCCCCTCTCCGTGTTTGTTTGTTTTTGTTTGTTTGTTTTGTTAAAAAATTTTTTTAGCTTATCTGCACAATTTTATGAACCACTGCCTGATTTCCGACGCCTTTTCTCTCGCCCGCTCTCGTTTCCTTCGCCCTTTTCTGCTAATACTGAAAGTTTCTCCGCATTGTCGCCGCACTGGCTGGCTCTCTGAGAAGCTGGAGGAGACGGTGGCGGCGGCGCCTTTTCTCAGCGTGGCCGCTAGATGGCACCCTTGCTCCACGTGAAAATTCCCCGTGCTGCGGCTGCCGGCGCCCGCGGCTGCACCTCGCACTTCGGTCGGCCCTGAATCTACGAATTGAGCGCTATCAAGTCATGAATAATTTGCCCAGAATAAAAATATTGGGTTCATTGTGGCTATTTCCCCCATTTTGTAGATTTCAGATATAGTGGTGTTGACCCCCTCTCCTCAAATGGTCAATTTTCTGAATTTCCCCCAGGAGCAGGGCTCAGGGCTTCTCACCCAGTTTACGTTCGGTGGGACAACAAATGCATGAAAACGGGGAATAATAGTAATAATAGGACTAGTGGATCCAAATAAAAGAGGAGGATTGGTTCGGGAAAATGAGATTATCCGGGGAAGGGTGCGAGAGGAATGTCTGCGGATACGGGTGAGCTGGTCAGGTGAGAAGGGCGAGCCGGCAGAAGGTCGGATATAGAGGAAGCCGCCCCAACCTGCTGCGGAATCGGCGGGAGAGGGAACCGGGTGAGCCAGCCCGAGGTAGGGGTGGGAGCGCTTTGGGGAAAACGGATCCGTGGCTTTGGCGGGGATTCGGAGGTGCCCAGAGCCGGCGGGGCGGCTCCGCACGAACCGAGGCTCTAGAGCCTTTGTATGTGGCCAGGGCTGGGCAGGGCGGCGCCGGGCGACCCAGGCTCGGGGCAGGGGCTCCCAGAACGGCGAGGTGCGAAAGGCTCGGATATTTCCTCGGTTGATCTGGGCGCTCCAATTTGGGCCGCCAAAAAAGAGTACGTTTTCCGGATGGACGTGGGAACAGGCGCAGTGCGGGAAGTAGGGGCTTGGTTCTCCCCACGTCCCGTGGCTTCCAGGTGAGAGCTCGGGCTCCGTGCCCCGCGGCCCCGGCCCCAGACAGATCTAGGGAACACCGGTCCCTTCTCAGCTTAGCAGCTGGAGGCCTGGACTTCAGGCATTTCTCCCTCTGAGACCTGAGCGCTGTCAGCCTGCCCATAGCCCCTTAGATTCCACATCTCCCATTTCGACCCGGCCCGGCCGATCCTTGCCCTCCATCCAGACAAACGCGTGCGAGAAATAGATGCCCCCTCTTAAGATTAGCCCCGCTGCAGCCTCTCCTCTCCTCCCCCAGGACCCGGAGGCTAGCGGAGTTTCTCAACTTGAGTTTCTCTAATAAATCTGCGCTCCGTTGGGTGTTTATAAATTACCTCCTCGCTCTTCCTTGTTTTTTCTTATAATAGAAACATTTTCCTTCCATCAGGAATTTCTGGCACGGTGTAGGGATGATTTAGACCAAGCCATTGAATTTCTACCTCACCGGTGAGTCCTCAAATCATGACCATAAAATCCCTGGCACTTGATTAAAATGTTCGCTTTGGCAACAACTTAACTCTGCCTTCCACTGCCTCACCGCCCCCTCAGCCTGGCGCTGAAAATTCAAGACCCTGGTCCTCTCCCCTCCTTTTCTCATTTCTCTCTCTCCCTTTCAGCCCCTCTCCCATTCTCCAGATTCACTTTTGAAGGACCAAGTGGCCCCACCAGTACCTTCCCTTTGGAAAAGGTGATAGTTTCATTTTTACAAAGGTTGGGGTGAGTGGGATCCCCAAAAAGCACCCCTCCAAAAGGAAGCCACTCTCTCGTGAATAAACAATGGATCAACAGTGGATCGAATGTATTTGTAAAGGCTCCACCTTTGTTACTAGATTTCTTTCTCTCTCTCTCCCTTCCTTCCTTCTTTCCTCTCCTTTCCTCTCCTTTCTTTTCCTTTCCTTTCCTCTTCTTTCCTCGCTGAGTGAGCCACTTCAGGAAGCCATTGGTTTGGACCCTCAGATTGGGGCCTTCTAAAGCCTGGCCACCATTGTCACTAGGCCCAGTAGGCTGGGAAAGGCAGCTGGCCAGAGAGTGTGGCATTCAGTCAGCTGGGTCCAGCAGTCTGTTTCAGGACCTAGGTCCTCAGGTCTGGAGGGAGAGCAGGGTTTAACCAGAGGCTCCCAAGGGGAGAGGAGAGAAAGTGGGGGACTCGGTGACCTTGCTGCATCCAAATCCCTTCTACCCCAAAGTCAGTCTAGGTAGTGACAGTGGCTCAAAGGACGGTGAAGGCTAAATGGTGCCCCTCCCATTCATACACTCTGCAGTCACTGTCCAGGGCAGAGGAGGGCACAGGACAGTGGGCACCAAGGCCAGGCACCAGGGCAGCAGCCTCCATTGCTCTCCCCTCCCTCTGATGTGCTGATGAGCCTGGAACCGCCCTCTCAACCGAGGGTGATGCGGAAGGTGTGGAGGACTGGCCTGGGAAGGTTGGGAGCAGTTGGGCTTGGTTACTGGGTCCCGAGGCCTGGATGCAGGACTGGGGCAGCCCAACTGAATGTTATCCTGCTGGTGGCATCAGGCCCCTCTCCCATCACACAGACTTGGTCTTCCAAAGGCTTGCTGACTGGGCTCCAGGACCTTCTAGAGACCCCCTCCCCATTCCAGCAACCCCCTCCCAGGCCACCCGAGGTTGTGTAAAACTGCAGAATCGCAGTCACAGGGTGAGCTTTGGTCAGGACTTCACCACTGCCCATTAACCAGAAAGTTTCGGCTCTTCCTCCTGGTGCCTCCTCAAGCTCTCCTGGATCCCTTCTCCAAAGAAAAGCCTTGTTTGTTTGTTGGAAAGTTGGTGAGTGGCCTGGGTGGGGCAGAGAGTGTGGTTTGGGGGCTCCGGAGAGGGAGTGGGGGCAGGTGCTTCAAAGCTGAAGGAGGCAGAAAATCTCTGAAAAGTCACCGTTTGCGCCGAAAAAAAAACTCATAATCATTCTCATTTCGGCTTTGTCACCCCCACCGTGCTGCAGTCGGGCGGCGGGGGCGATCGAAGCTGCAGTTTTATAGCTGTAGAGGAAAGAACTCGTAAAATGCTAACAGCTTTTATGCGCTGCGGCATAAACAACAACAGACTCGGCTTTATTGCGTTTTATAGTTTGTTAAAGAGTTTACAGCCGTTTTTGGGGGCCGGTTACCCAGCCAATTCCCTCCACACGATAGTTAAACCTTTATCAATAATAAGGAAATTGATCATTAAAGCTTTAAATATGACTACCTCGTTTGTTTGAAAATATGTTTAGGAGAGGAAGCTGTATGATTTGATAACTTGTATTAAAATACCAATTACATTTATAGGACCTTTTAAAACTCGGTGCAATTAAACCGTGTTCTTTTACATTTTTCCGAAGCGACCCTGACATTTAAAAAGACTCCAACTGCCTCGTTAAAATCGCGAAATTAACAGCGTGCCTACGCCTGGCGCGTTGTGTATGTGTGTGCGTGGTTTTTTCCGTGCGCCCCACATCAGTCTTTGGGGGTGGTCTGCGAGGGTATTTGATTTGTTGCGAGGCGAGAGATATCTCATTAATGTAGGTAGTTAAACAGATTTAATCCGTATTCATGCTCTCTCCCCCCTCTCCTCCCCGCTCTCTCCCCCTCTCCCCCTCTCTCTCCCTGGGTTTTTTTTTTTTTCTTCCCCTCTTTTTTTTTTTTTCCGCTCTCTCCTCACTCCCTGGCGCTCTCTCGCTCTAGCTCTCTCTCTTGCTCGCTCTCTCTCGCTCTCACCCTAGCTCTGCGTTCTGTCCGGGAGGAGTACGGAGAAGCCAATAGGATGCGGGGTCTCTAATGGATGCAAATGATCATGAAAAGACAGTGCAAAATATGAAACAACTCATTTGCAGGGAAGTAAATCACCGAAAACTGTTTATGAACTGGCATCCCTTCTTCGAAATGTAAAGCGAGGACCTCTTTAAGTGGCGGTATATTTTTTGGGGGGGTGGGGGGTGGGGGAGGGCGAGCGAGCCGCGGCTGCCATGCAAGCTTAGACTTTTGGAGGCTTCGCTGTCCTTTTCTATTCCTGGAAATCACAAAAAGTGTGGTGGCTTCGAGATATTCTTCGCCTTTTCTTTCTTTTCTTTTTCCCCCCTCCTCCTTTTCCTCTCCTTTCCTGGCGAGGGTGACTAGGAGCCGGCGAATCCGCGTTTTTTTCTCTCTCTCTCCCTCCCTTTCCCCCTCCCCACCCCCTCCCCAACAGCCCCCAACTACAGCCGCCGCCGCCGCCGCCGCCGCCGCCTCAAAATTCAATAAAATGAGCTCTTATTTCGTCAACTCACTGTTCTCCAAATACAAAACCGGGGAGTCCCTGCGCCCCAATTATTATGACTGCGGCTTCGCCCAGGACCTGGGCGGCCGACCCACCGTGGTGTACGGTCCCAGCAGCGGCGGCAGCTTCCAGCACCCGTCGCAAATCCAGGAGTTCTACCACGGGCCGTCGTCGCTGTCCACGGCTCCCTATCAGCAGAACCCGTGCGCCGTGGCGTGCCACGGGGACCCGGGCAACTTCTACGGCTACGACCCGCTGCAGCGGCAGAGCCTGTTCGGTGCGCAGGATCCAGACCTGGTGCAGTACGCAGACTGCAAGCTCGCCGCCGCCAGCGGCCTGGGGGAGGAGGCCGAGGGGTCTGAGCAGAGCCCGTCGCCCACACAGCTCTTCCCCTGGATGCGCCCGCAAGGTGAGCTCGCGTCGGGGCCGGCGGGGGGAAGGGAGACCCGGGGCCCAGGCCGGCACGGGGGGCCGGGCAGGCCAGGCGCGGTTCCGCCAGCCCCTGGAAGACTTGCTTGTTCTGTTCAGATAGGCTCCCCCTTCTTTCCTTCCTTCCTTCCTTCCTCCCTCCCTCCCTCCCTTCCTTCCTTCCTTCCTTCCTTCCTTTCCTTTCTTTTTTTGTTTCCCTTGAAGGAGGTCGCTAAGCGACATTTCCTGAATCCATAAACCCCTCACCCTGCCTGACTTTTTTTCTTCTTCCCCTCCTTTTTACCCCTTTTACTGTTTTATGGGGGGTAGTGGAGAAAGGGTGGTGGGAATGGGGCGCTCAACTTTTGCACTTCTCAATTGCTTTATAGTTTAATTACCCTGAAGAAACTTTTCTTCTGGGGCAGAGGCTCTGGGGGCTTTTCAAGGTGGGTCCATTCGTCCCCATCCTGGCTTTTTTATTCTTACTTTCCCCCTCCTTCACATCCTTCCTTCTAAAGTTTATGGCACTTTTAATAGATTCAACCACCCCCGCCCAACTCTCTGGTGCTGGTTACCAGGGGAGGGGGCTCCCCTTTCTGGCTCCCTTAGATTCAGTGGTGTCTGATCCCCCTCACCCGCCCCCCCCCGGCTGACCGCGGCCTCCCAGCGCTCCCGCCCCTGCACGGGGTAGAAGGTCCCCTGCCCTTATTATACTGGTCTCCTAGGCTGGTTCACGAATCTTCCAACCTTCTCTGTCTCTGCCCCCTCCCCCACCCTCCCCTCCCCTCTGTCTCGCCCTTTCCCCCATTCCCAGCAGCCGCCGGACGCAGGCGAGGCCGACAGACCTACAGCCGCTACCAGACCCTGGAGCTGGAGAAGGAGTTCCTATTTAATCCCTATCTGACTCGCAAGCGGAGGATCGAGGTATCGCATGCGCTGGGACTGACAGAGAGACAGGTCAAAATCTGGTTCCAGAACCGGAGGATGAAGTGGAAAAAAGAGAACAACAAAGACAAGTTCCCTAGCAGCAAATGCGAGCAGGAGGAGCTGGAGAAACAGAAGCTGGAGCGGGCCCCGGAGGCGAAGGACGAGGGCGACGCGCAGAAGGGCGACAAGAAGTAGGCTCCAGCTGGGACTGCCAGGGCCGCGGCCGCCCTGCCTCCGCGGGTCACCCGACCGCGCTGCCGTCGCCCGCCCCCGCCCGAGACAGCTCTAGCCCCGTGAGCGGGGCCCGGAGCCTGGCCTCCCACCGCAGCTTCCCCGCCGCGCCAGTCCCCGCTAGTGGTAGTTTCTCGTAATAGCTTCTGTGTGTGAGCTACCGTGGATCTCCTTCCCATCTCTTGGGGGCCGGAGGGGTGGGAAAGAAAAGGATTTTAAGCAAGGACTCCCTCTCCCTGCTAGGGTGAGCGGCTGCGGCCTGGCTGAGCCCCACCCCCACGCCCCTGCCCCGTGTAAAAAGCCTCCTTGTGCAATGGTCTTTTTTCCTTTGAACGTGCTTCTTTGTAATGACCGAGGTACCGATTTCTGCTAAGTTCTCCCAACAACATGAAACTGCCTATTCACGCCGTAATTCTTTCTGTCTCCCTCCCTCTCCCTCTCTCTCTCTCTCTCTCTCTCTCTCTCTCTCTGTCGCCTCGTACTCATTTCCCCTCCCACCCCCCTCCCCGCTGCCCTCTCTAGCTCGCTGGCTTTCTCTCTGGCTTCTCTCTTTTCCTCCCCCCCCGCCCCCCGCTTTGGTTTGACAATTTCGTCTTAAGTGTTTCTCAAAAGAGGTTACTTTAGTTAGCATGCGCGCTGTGGGCAATTGTTTAAAGTGTTCTTAGGTTTACTGTGAAGAGAATGTATCCTGTATCCGTGAATTGCTTTATTGGGGGGCGGGAGGGCTAATTATATATTTTGTTGTTCCTCTATACTTTGTTCTGTTGTCTGCGCCTGAAAAGGGCGGAAGAGTTACAATAAAGTTTACAAGCGAGAACCTGAGACTTGCCCGGCCCGCGCTCCTCATTTGCTCCCGGCGCCTTGCAGAGCTGCGGAGGGGGGGAGCCAGTCACCGGGCTCCTGCGTCCGCCTGGCCGCGCAGCGGAGGGGGCGGGGGCTGGAGGCAGGTGGTGCGAGTCCCTTGGCCCAGGGGCGCAGGGGATGAGGGAGGCGGCTGCGCGTGATTGGAGGAGAGACGAACGAGGGAGGGGAGCCGAGAGAAACCCCCTCCCCCTCCCTTCGCGTTCCGAGGCTGCCGGCCCCGGAGACCCCCGCGCCCAGGCCATGCTGGAGAGATGCGCCTGGGCTGGTGGCTTTATACCCCCAATCCCCCAACCTCCCCCTTTGTTTTTGTGTGCCCTCTCCTGTGTGTGTGTGTGTGCGGGGGTAGAGGTGGAGTGCGGAGCTGATGAACAAGCTGAAAAATAAAAAAAAAATTTAATTTTTTTCGTACTCTCGTGGGGGGGGGAGCAGGAGAAGGGAGATGCTCTTCCCTGCCTCTCCCTTTCTGGGACTTGGCCACCTTCGCCCAGCTCCGAGGTGGTGGCTCGCCGCCTTCCTTCCTTCGCTCCCTCTGCTTCTCCAGCAGCCACGCTCGACTAAGGCATCCGCCTGCGGGAACCAGGAGAGCAGCATACCAGGCCACCCTCCTCCCTTCCTTTCTCTTCCCACCCACCCCACCCCCTTCCTTTTTTAATTTTCAAACCTTTTTTTTAAATTTTTTAGCCACCAGAAACCGCAGCATCCAACGCCCGTGGGCTGGATTCCGCGCCTCTGGGAGCACCCAGGAAACCTCACTCCGTCCCTGCCCGTCTGGGGCAGAGAGAGAGAGAGAGAGAGAGAGAGAGAGCGAGCCTTGAGGCCAGGCTCACCTCGCTCCTCACCTCGGGAGAAACGGACCAATTCCGGACTAAGTTCCCCCAAAGGCCCAGCCAGGCTGAAGCGGTCCGGATTAATAAAGACCTGGCCTGCCCCCACCCACCCACTCACCCGGTTGTATGCAATCCCTGCGTTTGTTTCTGGCTGGGTAACGGGCTGGGGAGGAGGGGGTGACAACAAGGATCGCTCTCGGAGGTTATTTATTTTCCCTTCCACTCAATCCCTTCTTCTCCAAATCTCGCCTGCAAGCTTCCTCCAGCCCACGGGGGTCGACAGCGGCCCTTGAGCCCCCAGCCCTAATCCACAGGGCCTGGTTTTCTCATTCATTATTGATCATATTTTATAAATCCAACGCCACACAATTTTTTCCACATTACCGGGAGCCGTGGGGAGGCTGCCCGGCTATTGGCAGAGGGGACGTCACGTGGGCGGGGTCACGTGGTCCAGAGAGGAAAAAGGGGGTCCTTTTTGGTGTAAATCTGGACTCTAATTCTGTAATATATCAAGGAATCTCGTAAAACCGACACTAAAACGTCCCTGACTACAAATCATCCGGCCAAATTATGAGTTCATTGTATTATGCGAATGCTTTATTTTCTAAATATCCAGCCGCAAGTTCGGTTTTCGCTACCGGAGCCTTCCCCGAACAAACTTCTTGTGCGTTTGCTTCCAACCCCCAGCGCCCGGGCTATGGAGCGGGTTCGGGCGCTTCCTTCGCCGCCTCGATGCAGGGCTTGTACCCCGGCGGGGGGGGCATGGCGGGCCAGAGTGCAGCCGGCGTCTACGCGGCCGGCTACGGGCTCGAGCCGAGTTCCTTCAACATGCACTGCGCACCCTTTGAGCAGAACCTCTCCGGGGTGTGTCCCGGCGACTCTGCCAAGGCGGCGGGCGCCAAGGAGCAGAGGGACTCGGACTTGGCGGCCGAGAGTAACTTCCGGATCTACCCTTGGATGCGAAGCTCAGGTAACGCCGCGCACCGAGCAGTCCCGAGCGGTCCCGAGCCGCAGTGGCCCGGGCACATTCCCCGGAAGGCGCCCCCTTCCCGGCCAAGTGCCCCTCTCCTTGTCCAGAGTGCTCCTGGTAGGAGGTCGGCCCTGGGGACGCGGCCCCCCACCCCGAGCCGCGAGCCGGCGCGCCGCCCCCATTCCCGTTTTTGCTTGGTGCTCTCAGGCTCGCTCGCTGCTTCCCTAGCGGATCCCTCTCCGCGGACGCCGCGGCGCTCTGAGCCCCCAGCCCACCCACCCACCCCCACCCTTCCTCCCGGCCTTTTAGCTTTAAATATTTATCAGCCGCGCCGGCACGGGCTGGAGAGGAGGCCGTTTGTCTTGCGGAGGAAGACTGGGGTTTGCAGAGAATAGCCATTAGGATCTCCCCCCTCCCTTCTCCCTTCCCCAGCCGGGGATCTCAACTCTGGGTGTGTCCCCCAGCCTCAGCTTGGATAAGGTCTAGGGGAGGGGGCTGCAGCGCTGAGCAGTTCTCCCCTCCCTCTTTCTTCCCAGCCAACCCCGCTCCCCCATTATTCCCTTCTGGACAATTAGAGGTGGGCTCTAGAGGCCTGGTGGGAGGAGGGGGTGTGAGAGGTGATGAGGATTCGGCCAGGGACACAGAGCCAGAGAGGCAGGTGGAGAGAGGGGGGCTGAAGCCAAGAGAGAGCAGGCTCCTGACCCCCAGTAAGCTTGGGAAGCGGGAGGCAGGAGAACTAGAGAAACTAGAGAAAGGGGCAGAGGCCTCAGGGGAGTACAGCTGGCTTCCTCAGGTGCCCTTCCTAGCACCCCTGGAGAACTGGCCAACTAGTTTGCAAGTGTCGTTCCAGAAGGGTGGATGTCCTCTTGGGGGAGACACTAGGACTCCAAAAAGCCAAATCAAGAAAGAGTGCAGGCCACCGAGGAAGCTGCTGCAGGAACCCCAAGAGACCAGGGGCTCCGTGGGGTCTCCTGACAAGCCTGTCCCAGACAACCTTCATAATGTTGTCCTGGACTCAGAGGCCAATCTCAAGGTCCAGAAGACCCATGACTTGTGGTCGGAAGCTCCCAATCCGGCCAGGGTTGAGGGCCAGGAGAGCCCAGCTCTTACACTTTCCGTATTCGTGGTCACGGTCCCCATTACCTGCTTCATAATTCAACTGGCTTTCCAGCTGATTTATTAAAGCCCCAATTTTTCTGCTCATAAACATTTCAGCTTGGCTTTTATCTGACTTGAAATTAGGGCCCCTAGCCCCTCCTCCCACTGTCTCCTTCCTAGGAGGGCTGGCACCAGCACCTCCCCCAAGCCTCCTCAGGGTTTGGGGCCTAACCTGGGAAGCTCTTCCCTGCCCTTCAGCCCCCACCAGCCAGATACTGAATGTTCTACCCCAACCCAGGCTGCTGTCTCTCCTCTCCCTCTGTGCCTTCCTGGAGGCCCAAAGATTGCTTTGGAGGGCTGGGTTGTCTGGGCAGGTGGGCAGGCAGGACAGCCTGGCCCTGTCTGAACCTCAGCCACTCACTGGAAAATAGTCATCAGAAGGCAGTTGCTCTCCAACTGACTCCACGCTCCAAGGAAGTCTGCAAATTCTCACCTCCTCCTCATTCCACAACAGGCTGGGGGAGGGGGGAGACTGGACCTGTGAGGCTCTTTGTCTCCTTTTCTTTTTGGGAAAAGCCCTCAGGCCAGGCCTAGAGTCCCACTCCAGGGTCACTTGCATGGTTTATGTTGTCCTGTACCCCCAAAGACCATCAGAGTCCGCATGCAAAAGGGGAGACTTGGGGTTCCTGGTCCCGGAGGATTAACTGCCTTTCATCCCACACACACACCCCTTTAGGCACAGGGCCTTCAAGAGCCAGCAGGTTAGACCTTGTTAGAGGTTAGACCTCAGAAGCCCTAGGCTAGAAGACTTCCTGGGTGGAAGATGGGAGTGTTTGCCTTGGGAGGCCTGTAGAAAGGTCTGCACGTTGAGGAGAGATGGCAGGCATAGGCTGGGGTATGAATAGTGACAATTTGATGTAATGGGAAAGAAGCTCTTCCAACCACCGATGCCAAACCGCATACAGGGTCCAAGAGGGAGGGGAGCACTCTCATGGCTCGTTCCTCACTCACTGATTTTTCTCCTGCAAATAACCTGCGCAGGGACCGACCGCAAGCGAGGTCGCCAGACCTATACCCGCTATCAGACCCTGGAGCTGGAGAAGGAGTTTCACTACAATCGCTACCTGACGCGGCGGCGGCGCATCGAGATCGCGCACGCGCTCTGCCTCACCGAAAGACAGATCAAGATCTGGTTCCAGAACCGCCGCATGAAGTGGAAAAAAGAGAACAAGACAGCGGGCCCCGGGGCCACCAGGCAGGACAAGGCCGAGGCGGAGGAGGACGAGGAAGAGTGAGGGACAGAGAAAGGGCAGAGGAAGAGAGACGAAAAAGGGAAAGAGAGAGAGAGAAACCCAGCTCTGGGAACTGAACCAGGAAACTCAAGTCAAATAGGGAGGAAAAAAAAAAACTATTTAAATGGAAAGCAGTTAATCTTTTTTAAGGAGAGAAGGTGAAATTTTGGTTTCTTAACACTGGAAAAAAAATACTACCTATAGGAAAGTCCATCACGTTTGTTTTGTACAGTATGGGAAGGACATCATCTACCTGTTCTGTAGCTTTCTGGAATTTGCCTCCCCTTTTCTATGTTGCTAATTGTAAGGTCTTTGGTAAAATCTTGCTGTTTTGTAAGCCCCATCTTTGACGCTGTCTGTGTGGTCTGTGGGTCTGGAATAACATGTGTGGTTCCCCGGCTTCCTGAGCAACCCCCCCTTCCCAGTAGCGGCACTGAAGGGGCCTTAGGGAGCCCTAAGGACCCACCAACTAGCTCAAGTGTCCCCTCTGTGCACCTGGTCTGCCCGCTGCTCCTTGCTCCCACCAGCCCCTGTGATCCTCTTTGCATTCTATGTGTATCTGAAGGATGGAGAAATAAAAGCAATTAAAAATAAACAGAGCCCCTATTTTCTGTGTCTCCCTAAGGCTGGGAGGGGGTGAGGGATAGTCATGCATCCCAGCGCCCCTTTGCTCCAACTTCTGCTGCTGGCCCATTTCTTTCTGTGCTGGGGCCTCTTCTGTTTTCTTGTGCCCCTTGCTCTGGGGGCTGCCAACTAGTGAACCTCGGATACCACACACACACATTCCCTTTACATTTTTTTACACATATTGACACGCAGATGCACCCAACCACACCTATTTACAGGCTAACACTGCACATAAATAAATATATACATTGTCACACACAGTCACAAATGTCCATATTCATGTGTTCACAAATAAACAGACAGGCATTCACACATCCCAAACCCTGCCCAGAACACATAGTATTCACATTCACTCACACAAGTAAACCCACGTTCATACTCACAGACATATTTATACATACCAGGGTACACTCACACATCGGCTCATAAAACACACAGATTCACATTTGCCCCCAAGTAAACACGTCCTTGAGTCCACATGCCCAGTCGCACACATTCACAAAACAAAACAAAAAACAAGCCCCCCACAGTTCCACAAACTCTTCCTCATTCAGGCCTTCACACCAGGCTGTGGCTTGGCGCCGCCGAGGCACAAATATAGAGCTGAAATCTCAAGTGCTAGGCCTCAAGCGAAGAAGGAGCGGAAGGAAAGGGAAGGTGACCACCCAAATCCACTCCCCCTTCTCGCGCCGGCGGGCGGGCGGCGTTGGGCAGAGGCCAGACCGGCGAGCAAAAACCTCCCGGCCGCCCAATCAGGCCTCCAACATCAAGATGCTCCTGGCTTTCCGCTCGGTCGGCAAACATTTTCCACAAGAGCTATTCGGTTATTTTATTGAAATTTATTTTACTTTCATTTATTTTAATTTATCTTATTCTAAATTGACCCAGCGACCCAAGTAAAACTTGAAATTGGGGGAAGAAAATGAGCGCCGATAGCGAGAAGCTGAGCGGTGCGAACTACCCGGCTGCTGTGGCCGCATCCCTGCTGCTCTGAGCCCGGCCGCCCGCCTTCCGCGGGCTGCCTCTGAGCCTTTCTGCCCGCTGTCCGCGCTGCCGGCAACCTGGAATCTTCTCCGGAGTACAGAGAAAGAGAAAAAAGAAAAGCATTTGTGTGTGGGGGAGGTTATTTCCTTTCCTGCATTTGGGCGCTGGTAGCTCAATTCAAAATTCGGGCATATTTCAGGGGACCTGGGAAACCTGGGGTGAATCTGGGTTGTTGTTTGTCTCCAAAACACCCCCTTGATTGAGGGATAAATACCCAGAGGACGGTGCCTACGTAGCTAGACCTGCGGAGTTGATTTTTAGTATCTATTCGATTATAAACCCTGAATTATTAAAATTTAAAGATCGGGCATCGGAACAGAGAAGGGGAAGAGGGTTGGAAGGAAGCGTGTTTTAGGAAAATCTGTTTAATCTGAATTTGTAAGTAAAAGGCTCCTAAACCTTCAGTTCCCTCATTAATGACCGCAGACCCCCCCGCCCCCCCCAGCAGAGCACAGGGAGTTGTCCCTAGGAACCTGGGCGTGTGGGCATTTGGGTGGGAGAGTCAAGGGTCCGGCTTTACCCTCCTCCAATTTCTGGGGTGCAGAGGCAAGCATCCAGTGGCTAGAGTGTCTGCCTTGGCCCCCATTAGCCTCTTTGGGGCAAAAAGTAGGCCCTAGGAGATCTAGGGCCCCACACCGGCAGTGCTACAAGCTTCACAGGTGGGGTTCCCGCCATCTATAGTGCTGGGAGTGAGGGGGGCATTCAGAGGTGGGAAAGGGGGCACTGAAGCTTTCATTTTGCCCTGATGCAAGTGGCAACTCTGGACACTAGCTGCTGCTCCTAACTCACCCCCAGATTGCCTTAGAATGGTCCCTGTGTGGAGGTTTTTGGGGTGAATTTTTACTAGAAGAGGGGACAGAACTCCTGTGAGAATAGGGAGTTTCCAAAAAGAACCCCCCTCCCAGCTGGATGCTTGTGCCTCCTCCGCCTGATTCCCCACACCCCAAATCGCACCCTTTCTCAGATTGGGGTTTCCCCAAAAATCGAGAAGGAGAAGAAAAGAAGATGGCGACTGAGAAAAGCGTTGCTGGTGGAGCAGCCATGAAGAAATGCAATAAATTCCTTGTTGTTTTATGAAAATTTACAACTTTGTGATAGAAGTTTATGAGTGGTTGAATCCAGCGATTGGCCAGCGCCGGTCATGTGGCCGGGCGATCGTGAACATGAACTTTTTATCATTTCCCTGGTGGTTATAATGCAGCATTCTTTTGGACACCACACCTAGGTCGGAGCACTGTCGTCCTTCAGGGCTCCAGCCTCTTGATATTTTTATACTTCAGTATCAGCTCGATAAAGCAAAAGAGAGAGAGGAAAAGCGAGGGGGAGAGGAAAGAAGAGAGAGAGAGAGAGAGAGATAGAGAGAGGGTGGGGGGAAGGAGGGGTGGGAATTACACAAAAGAGAAAACCAAAAATAATTTTAATTTCTAAGTTAATTTGCTTGTTGATCTGGGATTTTAGTCATCATGGAGGGTAAATGGACAATCTGCCCAGGACTGCAGCCTGATACCATTTTTCAAAGCCAGAACTTACTCCATTTTCTATGCAAATATCAGAAAAGCGAACACCCTCTCTTCCCAAGTCAGAGAAGGGGAAGCAACGGCTCTCAGGTTGGGACAATATTATCTGGAAGATGAAGAAGAAACCGAACGCTCTCTCTCCCTCTCTCTTTTTTTTTTTTTCTTTCCTTTCTCTCCACCCCCTTCAATCGGAGGAAAGAAATCCCAAGGTCTGCAAAGGTAAGAGAAATTCTACAATTTCTTCTTATTCTTTTGCATCGATTTTTACAGGGGGTGGGGGCTTGGGTTTGTCTCTCTCTTCCCCCCGGCCAAGACGGGGTTGAACCCCACCTCTGGGCGCTGCAGGGAGAAGCTTCTCAGGACATTCGGTGGCCGAGAGAGGGGTGGATGCTCCCTGGAGGGGGAGCAGGGCAGGGAGACGGGAGGAGGAACAGAAAGGGGCCATGGAGGCGAGCTCTAAGTCGCCTTTTTAAGCTGGGAGGAGAGGTTTAAGCGAGGGGGCTGCAGAAGAGAGGATGGGGATGTCTGGGCTTCGGGACGCCGGCAGAAGCCGGTTGCGACGGCCTCTGTGGGTTTGCGCCCCCTCCCCCTCCACCATCCTTCCCTTGTTCCGGCCTCCCCCAATTGCCCCCGCGCAGTTCTCTTGCCCGGTGCGGGTATCGGGTATCGGTGGTTTCCCGGCAGCACTGGCACCAGGGGCGGTGGCGCTGAGGGACGTCCTGGTCTCTGGAGGGCCTGGAATCTCCGCAGAGGCCAGCAAGGGCGAGGAGGCGTCTAGAGAGACACAGAGAGAACAATTCACAGAGAAATACTCATTATCTCCCTTCGGAGATATTTCTGAAATTAAAGGGCTGTGGGTGGAGGTACCCAAATCGAGGGAGACCTCCCAGGAAGCATGCCTGAAAATGCCCAGGTCGTTCGCCACTCCCGCAGGAGGGAGCCTCGCTCTGCAGGGAGACAATTTTGTGGTTTTTAACGCGGTAGGTTACAGCGTGTTGATTTCTGTGCAATATCGATTCTATTACTTGTGTTTTATTGGTATGGATTTCGGTGGAGGAGGAAATTGCCGTGTGTGTCTTGATGTGGAAACATTTCAAACTTTCCTAGATCCAAATGTGGTGATTGTGAAGAAGCTGTTTAACACGTTGTTTTAGGCATGTAAACAAAAGAGAAAAACAAAAAAAAGAGAAGAATAAAATTAAAAGAAAATCCCATTAGGGGACCTGATGGTGCCCAGACCAGAAAGCTGCCTGGCACTGAGCTCAGACAGCTAATCCTGTCCCTCCGGCGCCTGATTTCATTCCCCAGCCAGACCTCCGGGGGCGGGGGTAGCAGGGAGAAGAACCGTAGGCCGGGAGGCCGAGATTCCTAAAGTAGCTGGTGGGGTTGAAAAAGGCACAAGTCGCTGGGTGAAGACTTAAAAATTGAGAGGGCTTCTGGGGAAGCTGCCAGACGACAGATAAGGGACTTAGGGCGCGGAGGGCAGGAGAGACTGTGATTTAGTTTGGTTTGCAGGAATAGGTGATAGCTTTCCTCTTTTTAAAGAGCAGATGCAGAGCATTCAGCCTCGGGCCTCCGGTTGCCCAGGGATTTGGGGGTCTGGGTGTGTGTAGGGGGATATTGACCCTCTCAATCCTGAGCTGAGAAGAGAGAAGCAGCCACTTGTGGCGCTGGAGGGGGGCCCCTGGAGGCACAGGTAGATGCCCTCGAAGCAGGCCCGGCATGGGTGCCTGAAGGGACTCCTCGGCTGCGTAGCGAGAGAAGTTCTCGGCCAGCACCCACGGCACTAAGAGCCTATTCTCAAAGGAAAAATTCCCCAAACCCACCCAGACTAAAGGTCTTTTTCTCCTGTAGTCTTGGCGGGGTATAAATCATCCCTCAGACAGTTTACTCTGACCCAAATTATGCGGTTTGCTGCCATCTACCGTCCGTTTGGAGACATGCGGCTTCGGCGCCGAATGCCCCGCGACACTGCCTGAACCGTGCCCGACGACTGGAGCCCCCGCCGCTCTGGTTCGGCGGGCTTCTGGGGACGTCGGCCCAGATTGACGCTTTCCGCTGGATCTCGGTTCCCGCCTGCCCGCGTGTGAATTGGAGACCAAGCGTCCCCTCCCCCTTGTCAGCCTCATCCCAGCTCCAAACCTGGCGGCTGGCTGAGGGAAGCGGCTTTTTCTAGGGCATATTTAAAAAGGACTAATACTTCATCCCGCCCGCGGGCAGGGGCCCTGAATCAAAGGATTGGGGGATCAGAGTCGAGAGCCCTCTCCCCGCTATCCCCCTCCAAGCTCAAGAGGGGATCACCAGGGCCGCTAGGGAGATCCGAGGCCAAGGCTGTTCAAGGTTTATTTGGTTTTCTTTTCGGCTAAGGGAGGGGTCCCGCAGGGGAGGCGCTGGCCCGGGCAGTTCCACTCGGTTGTCAAAAGACAAACCGAGTCTGTTTTCTCCGGGTTGGGTGGTGGGTCTTGCCAGTTTCTTGGCCATTTGAGTCTGTGGTGAAGGAATTGAGACGAGTTTTCTGGAAACTGTTGGTGTCTTGCAAGTGAGTGTGCGTCCCCTTCCCTATTCCCGATCATTTCAAGCGAAATCGACACAAATATGCTTTGGGAAAAAACGGGGAGTGGGAGTGGGGATCAATCAGTAAGGAACCCTAACCCTTGTAATTTCCGTTCCTGCCGAACCCCTCATACCCACTTGAGCCGACTGCTTTCCCAGAAGCGGGTGGCGAGGGCGGGGGTACGCGCCGCTGCCGCCGAGTTTGAATATTGGCCCCTGTTTCACGGGTTACTGATTAGCTCGGGCTTTCAAGCCGCAGGAGGAAGCTCTGGCCGCTCCTTTCAAGGTGCTGTGGCCCCAGTTCCTGGGCGGGGGCTCCAGGAAATTGCTTGCGGTGCCAGGCAGGCCGAGGTGTTACTAGGGTCTGGCCCGGAGCTGCCGAGGTCGAGGGGCCCAGCGGTACTGGGGGCAAACGCGGGGGCTGCGGCCCGGAGTCTTTGGCGCCTCTCGAGTCTGGGCCGCAGGAGCAGCCCTTTCAGCTCTTCAGCAGAGAGTGACTTTCTGGCGGCTAGAAGGCCCGGCCCAGTGCTGGAGGCCCCGATGGAGCGCTCTCCGAAGGTCTTGGGCCCCTCGGAGGATTTTTTCTTGTGGACAATCCGAAGGACAGATGGGGAGGGTAAGGCGGCTGGTATAGAGGATTGAAACCCTGAAGGGCTCTTAGGGTGCCCAAGGACCTGGGGAGAGGGAGCTGAGCTGCCACTGCTCCCCCCTCCATCAGAGAAGATGCCATTCATTTGCATAATGGAAATGTCTTTGTACTGTGCTTTGGACTGGCCAATTTTAAGGCAATGTTCTCTCTGGACAACTCTCGAAGAGTGGGCGAGGCCACACTGCTCCCTCTGGGAACATTTGTGTTCCCCAAAACCAGAGAATCACAGAGTCTAGGGGAAGAACTGGGTTGAGATGTTTGAATTCACCCCACCCCAATCACAGTTGGGAGTGGGGTGGGGGAAGGTGCCCACAGTCCTAAGAGCTGGGGGTGGGGGGAGCTTTGCAGCTGAGAGGAAGTGGGAAGCCTGGACAATGTCTCAATCCCCTCCCCTCCACACACCTACTGGCAAATATCCTCCCTGAGATTACCGGTGCAGGAGAATTTTACTCCAGAGCTGAGCACAACTTAGACTTTTCCCTGGGAGCTGGAATGTGTGTACGTCCACAGGACCACAGGGTCATAGCTCAGAAAATTACAATTATACATCCTGCCTGTGGGATTTCTATGCAATCCTTCTGTTGTGTACTCAAGACTTAGTACACGTTTATATCCGCCTCTCCATACACACACTTTCTCGTTGAGCAGGGGGAGACACCCCAGACCTGCCGATGGCTGTGCCCACTGTGTATTTACATATTCCCCCTTGGAGACAGACAGACGGCAGTGGACGGAACCACAGACAGATTCATAGAGATCTGGCTCCAGAAGCCAGGCGGCCTCTGGCCCAGCCCTGCCTGCCTGCTCTTTCTCCCAAACAAACGGATCAGACGAATAAACGCTCATAAATACCTCTGGGCTTAGATAAGAGCGATGAGGCGCTATTTCCTTTCATGCCGGACTCCAGGCGCCCAGGCTCTGCCTTTGCGGCTCCATCTCACGACAGGCAACCTGCAGAGGTGAGGTTAATTTGGGGCTGTGACTCTAAGGATAAGGCGATTATTCTTGTGTTTCTATCACAGGGGAAGACTTCCTCCCTCACCAAATCTTATGTTATCCAGGCTTCATGGAAAAGCCCACACCATCCAGTCCTAGTATGAGGACATTGTGGCCAGAGAGGAGGCACAGAGGGCTGAGGCCAAAGGCCCCGCCTCAGGAGCAAGGAGGAGGGAGGTACACGAGGCACTCCCCCCACCTTGCTCCTCCAGCCCAAATGCTCCCCATTCCTCTCCAGGAGTGGGCCTGACCACAGCTGGATTAGAGCACTTATGACTCTCCATCATTAGGAGGCTTGAGTTTATTTTCTTAAATCTTGACAAAACCCCCCAAAGAGTTGGGCTAGGAAGTGGTGGATGGGACAACTGGGAATAGCCACTTAGCCATGAAGTTGCAGCCCAGAAGTTGTCCTGAGTTCAGGGAGCCTTGGAGGCCACTTTGCAAGCAACCAAGTTCCCACCCTTGGTCACCAACTTCAGCCCTCTACCTCTTTTCCTAATGCCTTGTGCCATCTTCAGTGGGCAGAACTGTCCCATAAAAAGGAGTCCAAAGAACAAGTCAGAGAAGGGTCAGCCCGGCCCCTTCATCATCAGGTTTTGTCTCCCACCCTGGCCCTTTCCTGGCCCCAGGTCCAAAGGTTGTCACCCTTTATGCCTAGCCTCCACGTGCACATTAGAATGTTGAAAATACACCATGGCTGAGTCTTCCAGCCTGCCTCCAATGCTCATTTTCCTTAGATGAGAGAGAGAGAGAGAGAGAGTCAGAGATGTACACACTCTCTCACACCAAAGCTTGTAGGTAGCAAGCGGGTGATACAGACATGAGACGTGGTAGGGATTGTAGAGATGCTGAGAGACAAACAGAAGGGTAGTGAGCATCTGGAGAGGGGATACGGAATGATAGTTGTAAGCTGCCTGCTGCAACCCCAGGAGGGCCCAATCCCCCTCTCTCCTTATAAAACTAAACAAAAACCAAGTCTTGAGAAAGAATTAATTTTAAAGAGAACTGCCAGCTTCTGGAGAGACCTGGAAAAGGAGCAAGGGCTCCTCTCTTCCCAGTGGTCTCTGATTGTCTCCAATATCAGGAGGGTTTGAGGACCCAGACCTGGAGGAGGGAACAATTTCTTCCCTGAACCCAGACTTACTGAAACACCTTTGATTCCTAAGAATCTATAGCCCAGTATATTCTAATGTCTTTTGGGGTAGGAGGTGGGGTGGCGGGAGGGTTGCAGGCAGGATAGGGATCAGACAACCTAGGTTGGAGGATGCCTTTCACCCCTCCTCTCCCTATCCCCCTCTTCCCCGTGCCCCTTCCTGTGCCAAGAGCAAGCAGTACACACTAGAACCAGGCAAGATGTCTTGGGCAGCGGCAGCGGTAGCCTTCCCAGAAGCTCCTAGCCTAGCTGCACAACCAGAGGGGGAAGCTTAGCCTCAGACCCTGCTCCCATTTCCCAGTCTTCTGGGTCCTCTGGGCAGCAGGCTCTGGCCTGTCTCTCAGACCACAAGAGTTGCAGAGAAGCAGGAATAACAAACCCAGGCTTGGAGGAGATGCAGTAGAGCTGAGAAACAGGAAAAACGTTTTTCAAAACCTGGGAAGAGAGGGTTTCTTCTTTGCTTCTCGCTTTCTGAAAACAATGCTGATCAGTGGAGAACTCTTCTCCCCTTCTACCAGTACAAACCCCGAGAAAACAGCCTCCTCCTTTAGCTCTCTTCTAAGGAGATTGAGATTCAAGATTCAGAGACATTTACCCACCTTCCCTGGAGGGAATAACCCCTGCCTTGCCTAACCCCAAGCAAAGCAGGGGTTAACTTCTCTGAAAACACAATTAACTTTTTCCTCTTCTGCGTGGGGAGGGGAGGGATATATTTATTTGATCACTGGGGGATGGGGTGGTCTCAATCCAAGTGCTCCCTCCTCCCTCAAAGGCACAGACGCCTCTTTCGCAGACCCTACGTAGGTGGAACAGGACGGGTTGTGCTGTTGGGGAGAGAGAGAGAGAAAGCAGAAGGAGAAGAAGGAGGGGGAAAAAAAAGGTTGATAGGTTTGTGCGCGGGTCCCTAGCGCGGGCTGCGCTCCTCCTGGGTGCTATTTGACAATTCCTGCCTCTGCCATTGGTCAGTGTTGGATCAGATGGTTGTATTTCCTTCTGGCCCTCACTGGCACCTCGCCATCCCCCCTCAGCTAAAACCCAATCTCAGATATACTACTAATAGGCGCGGCGCTCGGACTATAAAACACAACAAATCATAAACCCGGCGGAGCAGCAGCGGCCGCGCGCGCCTCCCCTCCCAATGAGTTCCTATTTCGTGAACTCCACCTTCCCCGTCACTCTGGCCAGCGGGCAGGAGTCCTTCCTGGGCCAGCTCCCGCTCTACTCGTCGGGCTATGCGGACCCGCTGAGGCACTACCCCACGCCCTACGGGCCCGGGCCCGGCCAGGACAAGGGCTTTGCAGCTTCCTCCTATTACCCGCCGGCCGGCAGCGGCTACGGCCGGGCGGCGCCCTGCGACTACGGGCCGGCGCCGGCCTTCTACCGCGAGAAGGAGTCGGCCTGCGCGCTTTCGGGTGCCGACGAGCCGCCCCCGTTCCACCCGGAGCCGCGGAAGTCCGACTGCGCGCAGGACAAGAGCGTGTTCGGCGAGGCGGAGGAGCAGAAGTGCTCCACCCCAGTCTACCCCTGGATGCAGCGGATGAATTCATGCAACAGTGAGTGAGACTTGCTGCGGCCGCCGCGACCCCCACGGGCCCCCCTCCCGGAGCCAGAGCTAGAGAGCACCCCCTTCTCCTCCAGAGAGAGCGTCTCGGGTCGGAGCTTAGGGAAGATTGGGCGCCTGCACCGGTCTCCCGCGCTGCCCTCCCGCCCTCAGGAGTTGCAAAGTTTGCAAAGTCCCAGATGCACTCCGAGTCAGGGGGAATGAGTGTGTTCTCCCGGAGCGCCAGGCCGCAGCCGGGATTCTGGGTCAGGGAGGCGGGCAGGGGCCGCAGTCACTGGCTGGGCTCTCCCTGTCGCCCCCAGCTCTGGTCCGATCCCCCCACCCCAAGACTGTTCATTAAAAACGGAGTGCGTCATGGGAAGAGGGGCGGCGTGACGCTGGCGAGGGAGGGTTGAGTCTGTCCCGGACTGGTTTTCCCTGGGGGTCGGGGGCTGGGGAAAGATGAGGCACCAGGAAAGGGGTGGTAGTCAGAGGAGGGAGGGAGAATAAGGAGAAGAAAGAGAGGGAGCAGGCGGAGGGGAACAGAAGGAGAAGCAGGCGCTGGGATCTCAGGTTGGATTATTTGTCGGCCTTAAGTCCCAAATTGATGTCCATTAAAGGGACACGAAAGTGAGGAGCCCTTAATGCCAACTACGGATCGATCTACGTCATTACGGATTAAGGGCCGGAATCTATCACAGGATGGTGGGGGAGCCAGATGGATGGAAAGAAAAGATGCGGCTAGGAAGAGACATACCTGGCCAGTGCTTTCCCAGCCCCTCCCCCTAGGCTCAGGTGGGATTTAAAACTGCTCCTCCCATCCCCCCACCAAGAATCTAGACAGAAGGCGTAAGCCTAGGAGACCTGGAGGGAATCTGGAGGGGGCGCTGGAGGAGTGAGGAAGGAAGGGGGGCAGGGAAACAGGGAGAGTGGAGGGCATCCCGGGACAGGCTAGAGTCCCCGTTCGAGGGTCGAGTGGGGGAGGGGGGCTCTGGCCCTGGTGACCCCAGGCCTCAGCATCTCCTCTCTGCGTAACAGGTTCCTCCTTTGGGCCCAGTGGCCGGCGAGGCCGCCAGACCTACACGCGCTACCAGACGCTGGAGCTGGAGAAGGAGTTTCACTACAATCGCTACCTGACGCGGCGGCGGCGCATCGAGATAGCGCACGCCCTGTGCCTGACGGAAAGGCAGATCAAGATCTGGTTCCAGAACCGGCGCATGAAGTGGAAAAAGGAGAGCAAACTGCTCAGCGCGTCTCAGCTCAGTGCCGAGGAGGAAGAAGAAAAACCAGCTGAATGAAGGCGCTGGAAGGGGGCGGGGGGACGCGAAGGGAGAGGCCTTCGGGGAGCCGAGGGCATCGGAGAGCCCCGAGAAGGCTCTGCGGGCGGGGGAGCCTGGGGACCTGCTCTCCAGCGCGCGACAGGCGGGGCCACTGCTCTCCTGGATGCCCCCGCCCGCAAAGCTCTCGCTGGGCGCTGGGAGGCCGCGCTGCCTGAGCCCAGCCAGCACCCCAGCGCCCCCTCCATCCCCGTGGAACCTCCTCAGCCCAAAGAGGCTCCCCCGTGAGAACTGAGGACCGGACTCACTTGATGTTTCCTGGAAGCAGAGCAAAACGCTCTTGTCCGTGTCGCGTCTCATTTCGTCCATGTCCCCCGTGCACGGTTCAATGGTAGATTCGCAGTCCCCTCAGCGGGGGCCTCGAAGACTCCCTGACCCCAGACCTCTCTCCCAGCCCCTCCCCAAAGCCACTGGAAGGAGCACATACTACCTAGAAGTAAGAAGAGGAGCCCCAGAAGAAAACAAAGTTCTATTTTATTAATTTTCTATGTGTTGTGTTTGTAGTCTTGTTTTAGCTCTGGACGTGAAATACTTCGGTAATAATATTAATATTATTAATAATGATAATAATAATAATAAAGACGTAAAACCTCGCTGCTGGGTCACCTCTGCTCCTCCCCTGCCACTCCCCTACCCCCACCGCCACCCCTGCGTCCCCGTGCCGGAAACTCCGCAGCAAAGGCAGGAGCCCTGGTCGGCCCCAGAGGGCTCGGAAGTTACAGTTGCGATAAAGGCTGCAGCGGTTCGGCCCAAGCTCCAGCGCTTCACCTCGCCGGTGTTGAGGCTCACAACGGCCTCTCCTGGTGCGGAATTGGGGGACGGAGAAGGGCCGTTTCCCTCTTAGTCTCTAGCATTTCCTCGTTTGTCCGTGGCACGAGGGACGCCACCAAGGCCCTCCAGCCGGGAGCTCTTGCAGAGACTGAGCCAGGCGGGTCTCAGTGCCTCAGCAGCGCTGTTCTCTCCACAGGATCGCCAAGGCCCGTGGTCTTTGGCCTGCCCACATGGCCTGGTCTCCGCCGGCCTTGGCCCTCGGCTCCTGGCCTAAATTGGGGCCACCGGATATCTATCTCTTTGCCCTCAGCTGAAGACTCCCGGCACCCCTTCCTGCCTCAAGTAGTAGCTCAGCGACAAGTAGGGGAATGTGAAGCCGCCGGGAGGCGCCGGGCGAAGGGCAAGACTTTCCCCCTGCTCTTTGGAGACCTGAGGGCAGGAGGCCAGGTGATGGGGCAGTTCGGTCTCATCCCATCAACAAAAACCGACCCATTCTCTCCCCACCCCCACCCTCACCCTCACCCTCACCCTCACCCAGGCGGCAAGCTGCGGAGACTGTTTTCCTTTCTTCCTCCTCCCTCTCTCTCCCTTTTTTATTTTTAAAGAAAATAGCCGCCTGGCAGAAGGGGCCCAGCTGTGGCGGTCTTTGGCCGCCCAGCGCGCTCAGCAAGGGGCCGCGGGTCCTCGGAACCCTTTTCCGGGGAAGGAGTGGGCCGCTGGGCAAATTCTGAAACTACCCAGACGCCAGCAAGGGGTCTCAAGTGGGGCATCCCAAGGCAGTAGCGGGCATCTGGTGAGAAGGCGAAAGGATTCTGCCTTGGTCCCAAACTCTCAGGACCATGTTTACACCCAAACCCCAGCCCCGACACGGTCGTCTCCACCGTTTTTCTCGCAACTAGGCCACTTAGCCCCAGCCGGCCTCTTCCTTTGGGGTCTCTGTCTTGCTCTGCCCTTCTTCCATCCTGGGCTAAGGATGAGGAAGAGGTCAGAAAGAGGATTTCAAACTTCCAAGGGAACAAGGAGAAGCGAAGGCTTCTCCTTCGAACCCTCAGCTTAGCCTCACCGGCTCAGCTTGGATGCTGTGGACGGGCCACTGCATCCCGGTCAGGAAGCAGGCCAGGCTGAGCTCACAGGGGAAACCCTTTGCAATCATTGTTTTTCACACACATCTTCCAACCTCTCCCCCATTTCCGTCCCCAACTCGGAGACTTGCAAAGCCCGAGTAAGGAAAGAGCAACTCAATCTTGGGTCATCTTATCCAGAGTTGTTATAATAATAATAATAAAAACGACAGGGAGAAGGACCGATGGACAGACGAACTCCACTCCCGAGAAAGTGGGTAAAGGCTCGACCGGGTTTCTCCTCTAAAAGATTCAACCCTGTGGGTGAGTCTAGGCCGGGTTTCTTTCGAGCCCCGCGGTTGCACGGAGCCGGCAGGGAGGCAGCTGTCGCCGCCATGGCTGTCTGCGGCCCGCGCTCCCGCCGTTCGCCGGGAGGTGGCGCGCTCTGCTCAGAGGCCGCCGCCAACCTTCTCCCTGTTTCTCCCCCTTCTCCTTTTTCCCCCTCTCTCGGAGGCTCGCATTGAATCGGCCCTAACGATTCTCGGATCGTCATTATTTGTAACCATAGAGCATGAATTACCTCTTGAGGTCATCAGCGAGAATTTACGACTGGTCAACAAAAGCACGTGATTCCCTAACGCCCCCCCATCCCCCTTCCACCCCCCCCATATTTGGCCGCATACATAGCAAAACGAAGTACAGTGCATCGCTATAATTCATTAATACATCATAAATCGTGAAGCACAGGGTTATAACGACCACGATCCACAAATCAAGCCCTCCAAAATCACCCAAATGAGCTCGTACTTTGTAAACTCCTTCTCGGGGCGTTATCCAAATGGCCCGGACTATCAGTTGCTAAATTATGGCAGTGGCAGCTCTCTGAGCGGCTCTTACAGGGATCCCGCTGCCATGCACACCGGCTCTTACGGCTACAATTACAATGGGATGGACCTCAGCGTCAACCGCTCCTCGGCCTCCTCCAGCCACTTTGGGGCGGTGGGCGAGAGCTCGCGCGCCTTCCCTGCGCCCTCCCAGGAGCCCCGCTTCAGGCAAGCGGCGTCGAGCTGCTCCCTGTCCTCGCCCGAGTCCCTGCCCTGCACCAACGGCGACAGCCACGGCGCCAAGCCCTCTGCTTCGTCCCCCTCCGACCAGGCGACCCCGGCCAGCTCCAGCGCCAATTTCACCGAAATAGACGAGGCCAGCGTGTCCTCGGAGCCCGAGGAAGCGGCGAGCCAGCTAAGCAGCCCAAGCCTAGCTCGGGCGCAGCCAGAGCCCATGGCCACCTCCACAGCCGCGCCCGAGGGGCAGACTCCGCAGATATTCCCCTGGATGAGGAAGCTTCACATCAGCCATGGTAATTCTCGCTCTCGCTCCCCTTTTTGTCTTCTCGGCTTTCCTTCTCCGCGTTTGAGGGGGGGGGCGGCGGCGAGGAGAACTTGGCTTTTCCTCAAATATAGATTTCTTTCCTCCAGAGGGGAAGAAGTCTCTAAGAGGGTCCTCACAGCTCAGCTCGGGGGGACAGAGCCAAAGAAGGTCTTTAGCTGGGGGTTTGGGGAGGAGTATTTTTAATAATTTGTTCCCAGATTCGCCTTAGGTTTTATTTGCCCAGCTTGAACTAGCTTTAGGATGAAGGATGAGGTTTATGTAACATGGGGAAGGATCCTGCTTTGCCCCCGAAATTTTGAGACTGTTTCTAGCAGAGGAGGGGCGAGCAGTAAAACGAGCCTTCCAGGGCAAAAGTGCAACCGTTCTCCTCCCTCCCGGGGTGAGCGACCGCCTGAGCCCAGCGAAGGGTGAGGCACAGGGAGGGAGCAAGAGACAAAGCCGGGCGCACTCGCTGCCAGCAGAAGTGGGGGCTGCAGGAGAAAGGGGTGCAGAAAGCGAGCTCGGATGCGGGCATCTGGAGTGGGGAGAATTGGAGCTGCGGTGAGCTGGGTGCCAGGGACGCCTGGGTCCTGCTCCACGCCCCCCTCCCACCCAGGGCCCCCTCCCTTAACCGGAATAACGTTGCCTCGCTGCTCTGTCTGCTCCAGATATGACCGGGCCGGACGGGAAAAGGGCCCGGACCGCTTATACCCGCTACCAGACCCTAGAGCTGGAGAAGGAGTTCCACTTCAACCGCTACCTGACGCGGCGGCGGCGCATCGAGATCGCCCACGCGCTCTGCCTGTCCGAGCGCCAGATCAAGATCTGGTTCCAGAACCGGCGCATGAAGTGGAAGAAAGACAACAAACTGAAAAGTATGAGCCTGGCTACAGCCGGCAGCGCCTTCCAGCCCTGAGCCCGCCGGGAGGAGCCCCGGGCGGCCCAAGAGCCCGTGCTGCTCCCAGCCCTGGCCCCTCCAAGCCTCCCCGCGCTGCCGCTGCCCGCTGGGGACCGGTTCCCACGAGCCTGCCTCGCCCGGGCCTTGTGCTACGATTTTTCGTTTGGTCTTAAGTCTTCCTGTGGCTCCCTCTCTCTTGGACTGGTTAATCTTGTTATTATTGTAATAATAATGATAATTATTATTTTCCCACCATGCTCCCCACTCCCCTCTGCTCACCCCAAATCCGCCAGTGTTTCTGAACGTTCGTGTCTGTGGTTGCACTCCTTCCCCCAGGACAAAAAGAAACTCGCATGTTTAATGTGAACTTTCCCCTCCCCATCTGTGTTCTTCTAACTTATTTATAAAAGGATGATCGCTGTATTTTGAGTTTCAGCTAGAAACTTCTCTAAAAGGGGCAGCAGTTGAGGTCGGATAGTGCCGCAGCACCGGGCCCAGCTGAGCTGGCCTCGGAGACCGGAGTCCATGACTGTGTCTCATTCCACCTTCCTCTTCCTCCTCCCTCCCCACTCCCAGGCCCAAGTCTCCCAAGACTTGGTCCTGGGGTGGGAGGGGGCCGGGGAGGACCAAAGGGTGATGTCGAGAAGAGGGCCGGTAAATACTGAGATTTAAGTTCCTGCCGCCTGGGTAGGCCCCACAAGGCCTGGTCCTGGAGCATCCGGAAACAAAAATAACCCTCAGTGTAAAATGTCGTGTGTATTTCTCTGTGAATTCATGGGTCTGGCATAGAGGGCCCAGAGCTTGTAAATATGGGGATAGTCTGGGTCAGACCTATCCTCTCCTCCCTACCCATTTCACTTCCAAGACCATTTGTAGTGAGCGAGTGGATGCTGTGCTACATGTGAAATCTGTCTTTGCCGGGCGGGCCTGTCTCAGTGATTCGCTTTTGGTATTTGTTTGTAGCTTTCCTTGAAGTCAAATAAATGTTTCCCCTCCTCCACTGCCCTTCCACTTGTCTTTTCTCTGGGGCCTGCCTCTCCCATCACCGGGCACACCCTAGACCATTCTTGATAGATCTGGGGTGTAGGGAAGGGAAAGCAGGACGCTCACCAGCAGCCCCTCTCAACCACCTATGTCTCTGCTTGGTCAGCGGTACTTGGGCTAGGGGACAGGCTTTCATGCCTGGGGGACTGAGAGACCCAGGAACCCCACATGAGCCTGGGGCAAGGGGCAAGGGGCAAGGCTGGGGCGAAAAGCAAGCCTTTGCTGAGCTGGACTCCACCCTGGCCTTCCACCAGCTGGCCAAAAAGTCTCTGGAAACCTCTTAGCGGAAAGTAATCTGGGCCTAAGTCCTGAGCAGGAGGCTCCTGGCCTTTTGGCGGTGAAACAGGCCTGCCCAGCGCCACTGTCCCCTGGTCCAAATCCCAATTCAGCTCTGCCACCCACTAAGGCCAAAAAAACCAAAAAAAAATCAGCTCAATTTCAAAGGTTTCCTCTCACCCTCAGTCTTCTCTACACTTATCAAGGGCTTCCTCTCTCCAGGGGCCCAACTGACCTGCCCTCTTGATTAGGAGCTGGGGTCCCTCCTGGAAGACCCTTGGTTCCCCCATCAACTGGACTGGCTCAGGGCCAGGGGCCAGTCCTCCTCCATCCAAGTCAGCCTCCACCCTGAGCACAAGTCAAGTCTGGACACTTACCCGGTCAATCCCTTCCAGCTTGGCCCAACTTCTTACAGGACTTGTGGGGGGAGGGGAGCTGGTGAGGAGGCAGCTGAGGGTCTTGGTGGCTCTACTGGGCCTTCCTTCCCCCTTCCCCCTTGACTTTGTCCCCCTTTGCCCATAGCAAACTATCCCAAAAGTCGCTATGACATTTAGATGTCAAATGGATAGGGGTTTTATCTTGAAGTTAGATCGTAAAAATCGCGGAGAAGTCAGACAGATACCCCTCACTGGCTCGAGAAAGTCACGTGAGGTCCATAAAGTTAGTTTTATGGTTTTGGGGAGTTGACACCGCGCGGTATATTTCACATTCTCCAGAATGTTAAGTGACACTTTAACTGCTCGCAGTGGTAGGGAAGGGGGCAGAGGTAGGTGAGCGCTCTCCCAGCCCAGAAGGCGGTGGTGTGGCAGCAGCCCAGGCCCAGCTCTCCCACAGTAAGTCGCTTCCAGTTTTTGCTTTTCCCCTCGCAATTGTGGGGCTTGGAACTGGGGGAAGGAAACCTTGCCTCCGGCAGGACTGTGGGATGATAAGTAGGGGAAATTTAGCCTGATTTTGCACCAAGTTCTGACCAGCTGGGTGTCTGAAGAGGGGCACTCAGTTCCGTTCAATAAGGCCTTTGCAGTCCGGGGTGCCTGGTTTTATTTGCCGGAGTGTCTGAGTCTTTGTGGGGAAAAAGCTTGCGTGGGTTCCTTCAGTGCCCTTGGAAATTTAGGGGGCAAGAAGGAGGGGTGTTTACTGCTGAAGGGAGGGCCCCGTATGTGTGTGGGGGGGGGGCCACTTCACTACTGGGTATCTTCAGACAGACATCTCCCCACCCCCAGGAAAGGAACTTTATGACATTCATTTGTCAGGGGTGTGTGGGAGCGAGCCGCCGGGCACTTTTATCTGCATACATCTGAGCTGAGAAAAAGTCCGGGGAAAGGCTAACGCAGCTGCTGTGGGCTGCCTTGCACTGGGACACTCTCTGGCTTTTAGATCTTTGAACCCCGTGAAAGGGGGTACCCCTGCTTCTCTATGGTCTCATTGGGGCATTCAGGGATGGGGAGCATGGCACTTTTGCATCCAACTTCAGCCTTTTGGTCCCAGGCCAACCTTCTGGCTTGGCTCTATGTAGGGTCCTGAGGTCCAAGCAGGGAGCAGACAGAGGGTGAATTTCCCTCAAATTCCTGGCCAGGAGTGGGGGGGAGGGGAGAGCTTCTTTTTTTATCTGGAGGATGTAGGTGTTTAAGTAGATCCCTGGAAATCCCTCCAAAAATAAAACTTGCTGAAGAACACACAGCCCCAACTGTCAGGAGAATAAAAAGGGACTTAGGAGCTGGGAGAGAAAATTGGAAAGGTGCTCGTTTCCTCTCCTCTCCTCTCCTTCCTCCTTCTTCTCTCCCTACCAGAGCCTAGAGGCCCCTTTGTTTTGTGGCACCACAAACCAGAAGGATTTTATTATTTGACTCCCTGGGGCCCATTATTTTCTAAGGATAAGTCACCCTCCTTCTAAAAACTGGAGGTCTCTTCCTCACCAAACTGACCTCCCAATTTTAAGACCCATGGGGGGGTCAACCACCCTGTCACTCCTGCTTTTGCCAGCCCACCCTCTCTGGATTTAGCTCGTCAGTTCCCATTGTCCCTGGAATTGGTCCTGTGGCATCTTAAGGGGTTTCTGATCTTTGGGACAAGGAGAGGGTGACAAGATTCTCCCCATTTCACATTAAAGAACATCTGCACTCTCTCCTAATTTCCTCTCTCTCCTGCAGCTGCTCTCTATTCCCTGAGCTCTGCATTCCCTGCCCAGGCCTGATTTACGGGAGACCTTTCACAGGCTTTGAGTGCAAAGAGGACAGAGGGCTTGGGGTCCTCACCTTACTGTGAAGACACATCTCCCCCGAAACGATGGGGCATTTGTATCCCATGGAAAGGAGACTCTGGTCAGTTCCCAAAGGATGTCGAGCACCATTTAAAATACCAATAAATTTTGGAGGCATAACTTCCACAGGCTTCCACTCTGGACAAGGCAAATGAGTTGAATGAGATGCAAAGGAAGAGTGCAGTGGGCACAGAATCTGACCTGGGGTCTCCTGGGAAACCCCACTCCTATTGTGCCCCTGGTCTCACTCTGATGCCGCCAGCCACCCTCTCTCAGAAACCCCAGACCACCGGGACTGCCACTAAAGATTTTCTGGCCCCCTCCCGCATCAGTCCTGCAAACTCTGATATAGAATATCTGGGGCCAGCGGCCCAGGGACATCTGCTGAGCATATCTAGAGAGATTTTCCGGAGTGGTGAAGAGCAGCTCTGGCGGGGGTGCCCACTTCTGCTGCAACAGCCAGAACGCTTGAAGGGTCTCCTCCGGCTCTGAGCAGATCCTACCTGGAGAAGACCCCACCCTAGCTGGGCTTTCCTCTTCCCCACTTCAGGTTTTCTGGGCAACTGTCTCCCCTGAACCCCAGCAAGGACGTGTTGGGGGAGAGGATGAGAGTTTTCCAATGGTTTCTGGTGCAAAGGAACTCTCTCTGCCCCAGACCTGTGTCCTCCTCTCCAGTCTTCCTCAAGACGTTCTCAGGGAAAGCTGTTTCTCTCTCTCCTCTCCCATCTGGTTCCCCTCCCCAGCTGGGTCCAGGCCCCAACTCTCTGAGCTGCAGGCCAGAACCCACTAGTCAAATCCTCATGCTATCCATCGGCACCCTCCACCTGGGCAGGGCAGAGGAGGTCAGCAGCGGGAGGGTAAGGCTACATTTCCCTTTTCCCTCTGAGGCCAGCTTGACCACTACTGAATGGACAATTTAATTTTGTTTTGTTTTATTTGGTTATTTTTTGGGTTTGGTTTTTTGTTTTGTTTCTCCGAGGCTTCGGGGTAGGAGGAAGTATAAAGAAATGTAAACAGGAAAGCCAGCCGGGCCTGGAGTTCCAAGCGCCCATATTTCATCGGCTTCCTCTCGGTAACTGCAACAGGGACACTTAACTCTTCCCTGGCTGTGAGAAGTATTCTCTGGGGTTTGGGGGGGCAGGGTATGGGGGCAGGATCCACGTGGAAGCTCCTCTCTTGGGCTGGTTCCTTTATCCTTGGGGTTTGGATGCTGAGGTGGAAGCCAAGGATTCAGAGCAAGGGAGAAGTGAACCGTTCAGCACAGTCCCCCAGACTCAGTCCCTTTCGGGACAGAGCAGAGAAGGCGCTTGCCTGCATGGGTTTCCCAGCTTGGGGACCAACCCGGCCAACCAAGGAGAATGGAGCTTAGCAAGAACCTTTCCCCTCTTTCAGCGGAGAGCCCACTGGTCACTGTTTCCATTTTTTGGAGTTTCTCAGAGTAATCGGATTTCGAGGCTGGGATCTGCCCACAGCGGGATTTATCGATTGCTGCAGCGCTGTTACACATCCATATTAATTAACCCAGACACCGCCTGGAAACCGAGCTGCTTGGGGTGGGGGAGGGGAGAAATGGGGGCCCTAAAGAGAATGGACATTTCTCGGTAAGCCGTGCCCCGGGTTTCAGATTGGAGAATCGCTCCCCTCAAGAAACACGTGTCTTCCCCAAGCTCCATGTCCCTCGACTTCTCAGCAAGAAGGGTAAGCCTGACTTACTCTCCACAGTCGGACTCCACACACAAGTCTCCTCTGGGGTGGAATTAGACACCTCCCAGGCCCAACACTTCCTTGTCAGAGTTAGTTTGCCCCAGCGCTCGGATGGATGTATCCTCTGGTGGTTGTTCCCAGCACGACTTTTCTAGAGGGGCTAACACCCCCTCCCCACCTTCCTTTCAACTTCCCCAAGGTAGAAGCTTTTTATGGTTTTCTGGCTTGTTTTTAGTGTTTGTTGGTGATGGTAGTGATGTCTTTCCCCTTCCTCCTACCCCTCCCTCCAAAAAGTGATTAAAATCTGTTAAAGGATTTAATTAAGAGAGTTAAATGAAAAGGAAGGAGGCGCAAATGAGTTTGGGGAAAAAACCCACACCAAAAGCTATTCTCAACGATTAAATCGCCATTTTAACAATATAATGGAGTTTGCATCCTGAAAGGGGAAATCAACGCTCATATCTCATCAATAATTCATAGAGTCCGGGATCACGCAGAGGTCAGCAGACAGGGCCGGAGCGCCGGCCTACTTGGGGCTCCGAGCCGCTGCCGCATACATTACGTGCCGCTGGCCGCACCGCCGCCACCTCCATCGCTCCCAGCCGGGCTGGGGGCAGGCCCACAGGTTTAGACCGATTTCCCCTCCTTTTGGCGAATTGATTGAGACCCAGATTTCGGGCTCCAAGAGGAAGTGGGGTATTTAGGAGACTGGAGAGGATTGGACTTCGGGCAGTTCTGGACCTGTCGGACCCCGAATATCAGCACCTTTATAACTTTTAATCCCCTTTTCTCCCCCTTCTTTCTCCTTTCTCTATGATTTAGGCGTCCTCTGTCCTGTCTTTTCTCTCCCTAAATCTCGTCTTCGCATCTTCTAGCTTTTCCTCCCTAGCTGCACAGCCACGCTCTGGTCTTTCTCTCCGAGTGGATTCGGGCTGAGCCCCCAGAGCTGCGGCCTCGGTGCAGCCTCTGAGCGCGGCGGCTGACTTTGGCTGCGGCGATCCGTGACCTCGGAGCCCAGCGGGGTAGGGACGAATGTGTCTAGAGAGGAAAGGTACTTCGCAGGCCCGAACACCGCTTGCCTAGCCAAGACATGACCCAGGAGGGCCAGGTGGAGAGGAGGGATTCAGCCTGAAAAGAAGCGTTTAGGGGAGCGGAAGGGGGAAAGTCCCTGCATGTGGGAACATCTCCTCTTTGGGGCTTGGAGACACGATGGAGCATAATCCCTGTATATCGGAGCTTCTGCTTGTTCCAGTCTCTTTTTCTCTGTGTGTGTCTCTCTCTCTCTTTTCTGTTTTCCGACCCCCAAGGGCCCCAAGGAAAGGAGGAACAAAATCCTTCTCTATGAGAAGTGGGGGCTTGGGAAGCGATATTTGGGAGCAAAGGAAACCGAAACAGCGCAGGTCGCCGCGCGGCCGCTGCGTTGGCCGAGAGGCAGAGGCTGAGGCTGTAACGTCCCCGAGCTGCCAGTAGAGTCCGCCTTAGACCAAGTTCACAGCCAGGCTGGAGCCTCCAAGGCGCCAGCGAGCGGCCGCGCAAGGTGGCCCCGGGCCCGCTGGGCCTCGCAAAGCCTGGACGCTGAGCTCTCTCTCCAGCCTTTTGGGGGCCTATGGCCCCCTCCTCTCCCAAGGAACACTTGCTCCAAGCTCTCTCCACTTTTCACCCCAGAAACACCCTTCTCCAGTTCAGCCCATTCTATGGCTTCCCATATGTCCCCACTCCTGTCAACGGCAACTGCGGCCCCATTCTGGGGGACAAGAATCGAGAGGGGTGGGTCGTCAAAAGCTCTTCCAGGCATCTAAACATGAGAGAACGGTGAAAATACGGGAAGTGGTGCAAAAAGCCGGAAGTGGAGTCAGCATCTTTTCCCGAGGAGGAGTTATTGAACAATCGAAAGACTGACTCCTCTTCTCCAGGCCTAAGGCCCTTAGTGGGGGCGGGGGAGGAAGGGCAGGGAAGACGTTTTGCGTTTGGGTTTCTGCAGCCGGCGCAGCAGAATGAGACCCTGGGCCGTGAGGCCAGTGTTATTGCCCGAGGGGTCGCGAAGTTGGAGGGTCAAAAGTTTACAGCGTGCGTGAGCCGGCCGCAGCGGCGTCTAGCGGCTGGGGCGGGGTGGAAGAGGGGAGGAGGCAGTGTGTGTGTGTGAAGAGAGAAGAAAGCGAGCAAGGGATGCTCGAGGTAAGGAAGACTTGTGGGCTCGGGGAGTGCGGGAGCGGAACTGGAGAGGGGAGAGGCAGATCTGGGGAAGGAGAAACTGAGGGAGGAAGAAACCCTTCTCCCCAGACTGGCTCTGGTGGGGTGGGGAGCTGCACAAAAGAAAGCGCTCTGGGCATGGCCAATCCTCTGCGCAATTTTCTCTCCCAAAGACAACCTTTGAGTCACCATATAAAATTTAATTAAAACCTACCCAGCCGCACACATTTTAAAAATCCAATTACCCACACGTCCTTGCAGGACGTTTGGTGGGGCCAAAGAAGTCTTCCAAGGTGAAGACCTGACTCCAACCCACATCAGCCCCACTAGGCTTCCCCTAAAGGGGCCAAACAGCTGGATCCCCCAGCTCCTCCTCCCTCCAGGCAGGCCTGTTTTTTTCAGGGATTACCCCCAGACGGGGTCCAGGCAGTTGGAGTCCAGTAACCATGGGCCAGGACTGGACGGAGTTTAAAAACTCCCATCCCTCTTTCCCAATTGCTTGGGTTTAAGCACTTGGATATTGAAAGAAGGTTAGCTTGTTAATTCTCTCACTCTCTCCCAAACCTACACTTGTATGTTCTTCCAGAATCCCTCTCTTCCTATTTCAAGGAGGGAGGGGAAATGAGAAGGAAAAATACTGGATGGACTCACAGAGATCTTTTTAACTGGCAACCTTAAATGAACCTTGAATCCGTGCATTAAGCTTAGCTCATAAGTAAAATGCTTAGAGAGACTAATTATAACACCAGGGCATATGCTTATTTGGGGTCTTTACGTGACGGTTTGTTGCCTTATGAGATGTCATCATATTCTCTTCTAAGCATTTAATATAGGAGGTACTCTCTGGGTGTTTGTCCGCCAGAAAAAAAGAGGACCTGGGAGTTTTTATAAAGATGCATTTTGAAATATGGCCAGAAGAGACCACAGTTTAATGTCAAATTTCAAATCAATTTGACCCCAATATTTTTAAAAAATTAAACCAATTGGGTGTGGGTCCTCATTTCTGCTTGGCCTTCAGTCAAGTTTTTCTGGGGAGTCAGGCCATAGGGAATTCCTAGGGTCTGGAGGAGGTAGAGGTCAAAACCTGAACTGGAGAATCTATCTCTTTCTGTTCCTCCTCAGTCTCTTTTCCCTCCATTCCAGGACAGTATGTTAGCAAGTTGATAGTTTTGTGGAATAGACTGGAGCAGCCCAAGGTCCTGGGCTGGAGGGGCCTCAGAATGAGAAAGAGGAGTCCTCTGCCATCCCAGGCCAAGCTGGGTACCTTGGGATGCTCTCTTCCGGCCTCCCCGCACTAGGGAGATACCCCCTTGCAGACACTCCCCCTAGACTTGAACTGGGTGGAGGGGAGTCACCTGATCTACTTCTGCTGGTTCCTTGGAGGCTGGAGAAAGGGGGAAATGTGTTGCTGGCCCATCACCTATTTCTGATCCTGGAGGGACAAACCAAAGAAAATCTCTTGAGTATTTTTAACACCTCTCTGATTTCCTCCTCAACCTCCTTGTGGTGGTGCTGGGGGCAGGCAAAGGAGTTACTGTACAGATGAAAAGTAGTTTTAAATAAAAATGCAGATGGGGAGGATACTGTTTGATTTTTAAAGGACAACTAAAGCCTCTGAAAGCCAGTGCCCCAGCTTTGACCAGTGCAGTCCAGCCCTTCTCTCAGAATTCTATCTTCCCCAAACATGCTGGCCTGTGAACCAAATCTCAGCACCAGGAGGTAGAGGGGTCATTCCTGGGGCCCTGGAGCCTCTAAAGTTTTGGCAGAAATGGGGGTCTCTCTGGCATTGAGGGGTAGAACAAAGCAGATGCAGTGTGCAGTTGGGTGGGAATACAGGCGTTGTCAGTACAGCCATTTATAGGGGAGGAAGGAGGGAAGGGGGCTCTGGCTGAGGCCTGCTCTCTGGGACCCAGATCCCCACATTTCCACTTCTCCAGGTGCCAGCCTCCATCACAGGCCGCAAAGGGAACCCCCGCGGAGTTCTACCCTTTCCCTCTTGGCCCCCGAACGAGAGCTGACAAAAAATATAGGAATGATGGAATATCAAAGAAGAGGCGGGGCCGGGCTGAGTTCTATCCGAATGGGACTTTTTGGGGGTGGGGGTGGGGGGAAGGGGAGAGAAGTTTCTGGCGAAAAGAGCTGGAGAGGATGAGCTGAATCAAATTCCTTGCTCTGTCATTTTTCTCCCAAGTAATGACCTGCGCAAAATTCAATATGACCGAGCGAACTGCGCGAGCGTATTATAGTAACTGCCTGCTCGTGGGGGAGGCCCGAGAGGGGTGAACCGCAGGTCACGGCGTCTAAAAATTATTAAAATGTTCGAGAGCCTGGTGACGCGCCTAGCTGTTTAACAAAGACTGCCAAAGTATGAGATTAATACGAAAACTTGCGCTTCAAAAACAAAAACACACCAAAAAAAAAAAAAAAAAGTCTTGTTCCGGCCGCCAAGGGGGCCCGGAGCTCCTCTGCCCGCCGCAGCGGTTCGGTTTTCCGAACACACAATAGTGGACGAGAGCGAGCTCGTCGGGGGCCGCGCGGGCCCGCGGGCGGGTTGGCGGCCTGGAGGGCGCGGGGAGCGGCCCGGTGAGTACTCCCGCCCGCGCCCCTCCGGGCCTGGCGCTCCTCCGCGCCGCTGGCGGTGCGGGCCTCCTGGCCTCAGGGTCTCTCTCCCTCGCTCAGTCCCTCCCTCCCCGCCGACAAAAAGTAGCCGATGCGGCGCGGGCTGGGCACGCCCGGGACCGCGGAGGGGCTGAGCAGCGAGAGGTCACTCCAGCAACCTGTAGCTGCAGGGAAAAGGCGGCCGGCGGGCCAGCGAGCCACCGGGAGCGCCGGAGAGGTGGCTCTGAACGCGGGTGGAGCCTTGGTTCTTATTATTATGCGTATCAATGTTAGTGCTCTTCGGGGGTGGAGGGAGAGGCAGCTTCCTGCTCTGAACCCCGTCTTGCAAGTCGCAGATAAACCGAGTCCTCCACCCATCGCGGTGGGACTGGCTGGGGTGGGGGGTGCGGCGCCTCGGTGGGATGGGCAGGTGGCGGCTCTCAGCGCCCAGCGCTCTGTCCCCAGAATCAGCCACACACAGCCCCGCGGGCTCTGCTTCCCATCCCTCTCTTTTGGGGTGCTTGGGGCACCTGGACCGCATCTCTTGAGAAAGTGTAGAGCAGCAGAGAGGCCCCGGTGGCCAGCGCATTGGCCCTCCCCAAATTCCGAAAAGCGTTCGAGTTGGACGGGTTTCAGGGAGGCGAGTTGAGAAGGACAGGAGGTATGGGGTGGGGGAGGGGCCTGGCCAGCTGGAAGGGGTCGTGGAGCCCCTCACTAAAGTGGCCCTTGACAAGACTTGGAAAAGCCCCTGCTTGACGCTGGGGGGCTGTTGGGGGTCCTATCCACACATTTTGTCTGTGGATCCAGGGTCAGGTGCCAGTCTCCCTGGGTGCCTAAATGGGGTTCTGAGATTACTTATTGGACCCTCTCCTGGCAAAGATAACTACAATATTAGTGTGTGTGTGTGTGTGTGTGTGTGATTTTTCAAATATAGGTGAGTCCAGCCTGGCTGGGAGAGTGTTGGTGTTAGAAAGTTAGAAATCGGGCCCAGAAGCCAACCTTGGTAATCTAGATTTGGGATAGAAAATCAGAGGGTCTCTGGGCTTAGTTGCTGGTAGGTGGAAACTCTCCTCCTATCCACCTGCAAGGGTCCCAGGACTAGGGATGGGCAGAGACCTTTAGAGCATGGTGGTTAGAGGGTTGCTTTTTGTTTTGTTGATGTACTTGTTAAAGAAATTGATATTATTCTGATTTGTTCACTAGGGATGCAAGTATTCTTCAGACCTAGAGAGATGAATGGGGAGTCTGGGTGCAGAAGAGGCTTCTGTGAACCCTTCTCCTCACCCTGTGAAGGCCCTCAGCTTTCACAGTCTAGGACGCAGTTCCCTTCAGCTCCATCCTCAGTCTCCCAGCTTAGTAAATTCAGTGGTTACTGGCAGCCTCAGGAAGTCCCTTCAGAAATTCCAGATCCCCCAGGTTTCCCAGATCCCCATTTTGGTTCCACTGCCAGCAAGCCTAGCAGGTGGCTGAATGAGCAAGTTTAAACTGAGAGAGCCTGCCCAGAGCTAGGGAGGTGGGGGAAATGGGGTTCCTCCTCACACTTTACCTATTATCCCCCTTTTCTGGCCCCAGGAGGTATGGGAGGTTGGGAGGGGCCGGAATATCATCTGGCTGCATGTTTTATGGTTCCTCATTGCCCTTCATTCGGAAATGAAACGCCTTTGATCTTTTTCTCAGGTTGTAAACGGAATTGCCCATCATTAAATATCCCGGGCCCCATCTGCTTGGTCTCCCAGCATTTTTCTTTACAGCTGTTTCTCTCTCTTTTTACCATTGAATTTTTCTAAAAGGACTTTTATGACCCCCCCTTCACACCCAGCCGCCTCTCCCTCTTCCTTTTGCTGAGAGGCGCCTTGGAAAATATCTAGATATTCGTTTGATCGAAAACTAAAGGCTGCAAGGAGCACGGAGTTGCCGATTGGGGTTTTGTTTCTTTTTTTAAAAAAAAAAAGTCCTGGGGGGAGGGGAGGGGCGCGAGGGCACCCAGAAGGGCCTGATTCTGACTACGCCGCAGCCTCAGGATGACCCTTCCTCCTTTTGTGCTTAGCTAATGTTTACATCTCATAATTCATGCGCCGCCGAGTTGCGCAGCGGCCCCGAGGTTCGCGTCCCTTTGCGGGACCGGCAGCTTCTATTTCTCTCTAATAGAAGAGGAAGAGAGTTGAAAACCTTGTAATCCCAGGAATGGAACCGCAGTGACTTTTCCTGCTCCCAGACCTCAGAACTTGGAACAAAACGAAATCAAATCGAAGCACTCAAACTACATCCCAAAAGAAGGACGCGTGGAAAGTAGGAGAACTGGAAAATTTCTGGGCCAAGAAGATCTATCTGTCTTCTGTATATACCCTGTAGATCCGAATTTGTGTAAGGAATTTTGTGGTCACAAATTCGTATCTAGGGGAATATGTAGTTGACATAAACACTCCGCTCATTTTTTTCTTCCTGAAGAAAAAAATATTTTTTTTTCCTAAATGAGGACCATCCAGTGACTGACCACACGAAGACTCCTTCCTTCTTCTTTCTCTTTCTTTTTCTCCCTCAACTGCTTAGAGATGGAGGAATCATCTACCTGAAATCTCCCCCTGCCTGCCCTTGGGAGCCTTGGTCCTTTTTCACTTCACTTAAAAGGTTAATATTGTTGCTGATGTTTTTATTTTATCCTTTCCCTCCAGCCCACCTATTCCCTATTTTGGGCTTAGGGAGGCTTCACTGAAAATCCGGTAAAAATGACTTGTCTTCAGTGTGCGAAGGCAAAGGAAATTTGCTTTTCAAACGGATGCAGAGGTCGCCTTTCCGTTTGGGTTCAGAACAAGATGCCCTGGAAACACACGATTACCAAGGGGTGTTATTGTGCGGGGATCACCCCTGTCTCCCATCCTCAGCATCACAAGGATGTGAGATTTCTGCTCGCTGCGCGGGCGGCCGCATTAGCGGCAATTACAACGTCTCGACGCCCGGTTAGCTTTGCTCCGGTGCTTTTGGAATTAGCAAATTTCTATTCAGCGTGCTCTCAAAAGTTGGAGGTTTTTTACTCTGGTGCTCATGTTTAGTGTGGGAAACCAAGTCGTTTCTCCCGGCTTGGGCCGCGTGGGGTACGGGGAGGAGTGGATAGGAGAGGGAAACAGACGGACTGACTGACACAGCCAAACTAATAGCGCAGCTAAATGCGATTTGGAAGGCGAGGTCTCCCCGAATTAGTGCATGAATTTCCTATCGATCCGCCCGCGGTTCCATTCATCTCTGACAAGTCCCTCCGTGCACCCGCCTGGTTGCTCCGATGCCTCCCCTCTCACTCCCTACCCCTCCCCGTGCGGCTGCAGAGAAAAGGCCCACGCTCAGTGCCTCTCCCCCGTGTGGGTTCCCCTCTCAGGCGGAGCCCCTAGTCCGTCCCTCACTTAACTCCCCCGCACAGACGCCGGGTAAAGGGGCTCCCCCTCGCCACGTCGTGAGGAGGGGCTGGGGCCCTAAGGAAGGCCTGGGGGGAGGTGAGGCAGGGCAGGAGGGGCCACACCCGAAGCCCCAGCTTCTGAGGGGATCCAGGGATTGCGCTCCGCCCAGCGCCCCAACAGGCCCTCGGGTGGCAACCTGCTCACTCGCTCTCCATCTCCCTCCCTCCCTCTCCCCAATCCGGGTGAGGAGAAGCTAGGAGGCGGTCGCCCCGCAGGAGCCCTATGTAAATCCTGGTGTTGGGTGGGGAGGGGGGGGGGAAGAGAAGAAGGGGAAATAAACCTCTTTGGCTGGAGTAGGGTCCGGGTGAGCAGATTTCCTTATCCGGGAATCGCAGGCGGGGCGGCCATTGGCTCCGAGGATCACGTGGGCCCCTAACTTTGTTCACTTGACAGTAAGTAGGAGGGCTTTCGGAAACAGGAAAACGAGTCAGGGGTCGGAATAAATTTTAGTATATTTTGTGGACAATTCCCAGAAATTAATGGCTATGAGTTCTTTTTTGATCAACTCAAACTATGTCGACCCCAAGTTCCCTCCGTGCGAGGAATATTCACAGAGCGATTACCTACCCAGCGACCACTCGCCGGGGTACTACGCCGGCGGCCAGAGGCGAGAGAGCAGCTTCCAGCCGGAGGCGGGCTTCGGGCGGCGCTCCGCGTGCACCGTGCAGCGCTACGCGGCCTGCCGGGACCCTGGGCCCCCGCCGCCTCCGCCGCCGCCCCCGCCGCCCCCGCCACCGCCCGGGCTGTCCCCTCGGGCTCCCGCTCCGCCGCCCTCTGGGGCCCTCCTCCCGGAGCCCGGCCAGCGCTGCGAGGCGGTCAGCAGCAGCCCCCCGCCGCCTCCCTGCGCTCAGAACCCCCTGCACCCCAGCCCGTCCCACTCCGCGTGCAAAGAGCCCATCGTCTACCCCTGGATGCGCAAAGTTCACGTGAGCACGGGTGAGTGCGTGGGCACCCCTTCCCCCCCCCCACCCCCGGCGCTTTACACCAAAGGGACCTCGAGGCATTGGGGGGGGGGGAGCTAGGGGAAGCCAATTGTCCCCGCTATAAACTCGCCATTGCCGGAGATTTACGGTCGCCTGTTTTCAGAGCCACATAATTACATCCCCCATAAATTTTTATGGCCTGGTGGGCCCCGCGCCTTTGAAGTCGGTTCCCCATCCTCTTTGCCATTCTCACCAGCGACTTTTTCGCCAGGGAGATGCAGTCTCAGTGAAATTGGAAATTGGGGAGGGGTGTAAGGGGGGGAGGAGAAGGGGGGAGGAGGTAATCTGTATTTAAGCTGAGAGTTGAGTCAACTCCCTGTATTTTTTTTTTTTTTCCTTTCTTTCCTCTAGTCTGGCTCCTTGGCTTGAGAAGTGGGCAAAAGTTTTTACTGGGGGCAGGCACTGCTTGGAATCTGAGCACAGAGGGTGGGAACTAACAGAAGAAAGGTTTAATGAAGCCCCCTCCCTCTTTCACCCCTCATTCTCCCATCCCGGGCCCCAGGCCACGTGCGGGGAGAGAGGAGCGATTAAAACCTTGTGAAGATTCCTCACTCCCCCCGGACACCCAAACAACAACGTCGTGACCACACAATCCTCCAAAACTTAGAGGTCTCTTTCTCTTCCTGGGGTCCCGCTTTCTCTTTCATCCCCACGCCCTCTGGAGGAAGAAGAGGTGGCGGGAGAGGGAGGGAGGGAGATACTGTGTTAGCTGGAAGAAAGGGCTCTCCCTCCTCCCTTTCGGGGCAATAAAACTTTCTCTTTCTCCCTCTCTTTGTGTGTGTCCAGTAAATCCCAATTACGCCGGCGGGGAGCCCAAGCGCTCTCGGACCGCCTACACTCGCCAGCAGGTCTTGGAGCTGGAGAAAGAATTTCACTACAACCGCTACCTGACGCGGCGCCGGAGGGTGGAGATCGCCCACGCTCTCTGCCTCTCTGAACGCCAGATTAAGATTTGGTTCCAGAACCGGCGAATGAAGTGGAAAAAAGACCACAAGTTGCCCAACACCAAGATCCGCTCGGGTGGCACCGCAGGCGCAGCCGGAGGGCCCCCTGGCCGGCCCAACGGAGGCCCCCCCGCGCTCTAGTGTCCCCCACGTGGGAGCCGCGAACCTCGGGGCGGGGGTGGGCTGCGAGTGCGGGGGGGGCGGTTGGGGGAGACGCGGGAGGGGACCCTGAGGCCTGGGTCCGAAAAAGCCTACCTGCTCTCCCCCCACTTTGTCTATTTACACGAATAAATGCAGAGGAGGGGGGAGGGGAAGCTTTATTTATAGAAATGACAATATGGAGCCAGGCGAGGCCCCCCAGAAGCAAGGTTCAAGTCTCTTGCTTTCTTCCTTAAAAAAAAGAAGAAGGAAGAAAGAAAAAGACAGAAAGAGAAATAGGAGGAGGCTGCACTCCTCATTTTCAGCTTTGGTGAAGATGGATCCACGTTTCATCTTTAATCACGCCAGGCCCAGGCCCATCTGTCTTGTTTACTCTGCCGAGGAGAGGACGGGCCTCGGTGGCGACCATTACCTCGACACCCCGCTAACAAATGAGGCCCGGCTCGGCCGCCGCCGCCTCTGCTGCTGCCGCTGCTGGAAGACAGTCTGGATATTTTTTCTTTGTCCCCATTCCTGAAACCCAGCGAAAGCATCTTCTGACTGCCAGATAGCGCAGTGTTTTGGCCACGGTAACAAACACACGCACACAACCTCTCTCCCCCTCCGTGCCCGTTCACGGGGACGCTGGCGGCTCACCCCCTTCCACTGCGGGGCTGGGGTAGGGACCACAGGAAGGGGACCAGTGGAGGCGGGCGGGGGGATGCGTGCCTCGGCTACGCAGAAGCAGGGCAGGGAAATTGAGTCCAAGAGAAGGAGAGGACCCAGAGACCAGGAGGGCCTTCCTCTGGAAGGTCAAGCCGTGCCTGCAGGGGTGAGGGGCCAGTTGCGTCCTGGGAGCCGGGCACAACCCTCTGGCCAATCTGGAGTTGTACAGTGGAGGCCTGTTCTAGACTGAAAGTGAATGTGAAACTAGGAAATAAAATGCCCTTCCCACCTGGGAGATGAGGTGACAGAGACCTCTCCCATAGTTTATCATTGTTGCATTGATTATTATTATTATTAATTATTTTATGTCATGTGCGTCCTCTCTCTTATGCTCTTTCTGACATTCCAAACCAGGACCCTTCTTAGTTCTGGGGCTGCCTGAGTCTAGAACCCTTTGTTGGCGTGAAAATGTTGTCCTGTACAGAGTGACAATAGAAATAAATGTTTGGTTTCTTGTGACCAGCACGGCGTGTTTTTGTTGAAACCTTGATGTAAAGATGCAGATAAATGCCTCCCAGAGTATATTGTAGGCAACCCAGTCCATTCGACGGCACGTTTATGTGGTTGAGGAATTTTTTCAAAGGATCCGATGGGAATTTGTATCTCAGAGGACTCCAAATTGTGGTGGCTGGTTTGTTTTCCTTTTGGGGTGGGTGTGTTTTGTTTGGGGCTTTTAATTTTTCCCCTCTAGTCCAAAAATGGATTGAAAGGACTGGGAGGGCTGACTCCAATCCCTAATGGGGGGAAAATGTTTCATTGTAGAACACAAGAGGCTTAAGTATGACAAAGGCTTTCAAATAGTGATTTATTTGTCATAAGCAAATAAAATGCGGTTAAAGCTGTCTCCTTCTAGACAGACGGCTCTTTGCTTATTAAAGTTCCGAGAGAGGATTCTGAGCGGCCGGCCTCTTTCCTCCCGCGTAAGAAGGTATCGTTTTCCTCTGAGGTGTTTAAGGCTTTAATGAGTCTAATTTTTTTGCACAGATGTTTCTGGGTGTTTTCAGGTTTTCAGAGTATTTTTATATTACAAAGGAGCTAGCCAGTGCCATAGCTCAAACTCTGACAAGCAAATAGATAATCAAGAAGACAAATGGCCTCTTTTGTGAAGCCCTGCTCCTGTATTAATTTTCATTTTCTTTCTCATAGAAAGTATCGAAAGTATGACTGGGGACCAAATAGCTTTCTGTCTCTGAGGTCCCAGTCACCCCTAGAATGGAGTGGGGGAAGGGAGGGGTGCAGGTGACCCTCAGAAGCGCTGTCAGGCTTGGGCCGCTTTGGGGCTGAGCCCAAGAGAAGTTCTAAGGTCTGGGGGCTCCGGCCTCTGGGCTCTGGTCCGGTGGTGGCTCCGGGTACAGCCATCTCGCCTCCCACAAGCTCAGGGCTCGGTAGAGCAGATGCATTTAAAAGTCGTTTTTCGGTCCCATCTCCCTTCAGAAAATAAATATAACCAATTCCACCAGCGCGTTTTACTGTTATTTCTTTTGCATTCTTCCGGTGTGCAGCTCCCGGGCGTCTGAGGCTGTGTAGGGCCTGGGAGAGACTGGACCGGGGTCCACCGCGCGGGAAGGGGCGTTTGAACCGCTCGTTTCAATGCTGCGGGGAGACTCGTAGCAAATCACCCGGACCTGGAGGTTGAGAGTGGCGAGCTTTGTTTTCGGTGGAATCGCGGTGTGATGTTTAGCTGCCAAGGGGTGTGGCGGCCCTTCCCTTCTAGAGGGGAAAATAGTTCTTAAAAAGCATATGCCCCCCCATGTCTCTATAGAACCAAATCAAAGCTGCTCTTAGGAAGGTATGAATAGAATAAAAAAGATTTCTATGGAGCTTAAAGTTCACAGCCATTCTGTGTAGACAAGAGCTAAGAAAAATGTGAGAATTATACAGAAAACCATTAATCACTTCTTTAAATACGTATCCTCTCTCCTTTGTTATTATTCAACAGCAAATCTCCGCAGACCGGCTGTTGGGGGAAAAAAGTGTTAGCCGCCACTCCCGGATCTGCAAGGGGGAAAAAATTTGGAACCATAAAGCTGAAAACTTTTTTCTCTCAGTTTGGAAGAAGCCGTTCGTCATGAATGGGATCCGCGGAGTTCAGGCGAGAGGAGGCGAGAGGCTCAAAGGTAACAAAGCCCCCGCCTGGGCTGGCTTTTTTTTTTTTTTTTAATCGTTTTATGAGCTCTTTTTACTAGGGAAAGAAGAAACACTCTCTCGCCTCCTTCTTTTTCTTTTTCAACTATCTTTGCGGGGTTTTTATGGTGGACGGTTGGTCAGGTTTGATGCCTTTTATGATGACAGATGCTTGGGTCAGGGACTGACACCTGGAGAGTGTTTGAATTGATTGGGACTGAGGTGTTAGGCACCAGAAAAACCCCAGAAAAGGTTGTTTATGAGGCAGCTCAGAAGCGCTTTCTGGTTTTAGAAAATGCAGGAGGGCCTTGGGAGCCCCAGCATGTGTGTGTGTGTGTGTGTGTGTGTGTGTGTGTGTGTGTGTGTAGCGAGGTGAGGTGCACATGTGGCCCATGGGTTCCGTGACTCTGCTTGTCTACACTGGGGGCTGGTGTCCTACAGGTCTGTTTACCAGTGAGCAGTTGTCACTGCCACCTCCTGGAAAAATGGAATGCCCCAACCTCAGAGCGGGGTATAGGTGGATGTCTTCAGTTTTTCTTTTTGTGTCTAGGTTGGGATTCTAGACAAATATTTGCAACTCTCTGGAGCAGGAAACTGTTCTGTTCACAGGCAAGGTTCGTTGATGCCGGAATCTTCCTCTTCTTCCACTCGGCTCCCTTCCTTCTTCCTGGAGGCTCAGAGTTTAGTTGGGTTTCCTTTTGCTCTCTTGGTCTGGGGGCTCTGTTCTCCCCTCTGGGGCCCCGCTTCTGAAGGTGAGGGAGCCGGTGAGCTCTGCCTCAGACCAGAATGTGCTGGCCTTTTTTCCCTGGGGCTCACTGAGGCTTTGGAAGTAGGAGGCTGGCAGGAGAGAGAGTTCATGGAGAGGCCACGTTTTCTAGGCGATTAGCTCAGTATTAGAACCACAAAATGACCTCGGAAGCCCCTTGACCTCTCTGAGACTGGACATTGTGTTGGCTCTTGCCTCCTGCCCAGAAGGGAAAGTCACACCTCCGCAGGGAGGGGTCCTTGGGCTGTTGTATGTCCCATCTTCTCCACCCCCCACCAGCCCCCACAACCCCTTCTTTGCTATCTTGAAATTGCTGGATTGTTTTTCTGTTACTGTCCATTGGGGAGAAAAGGAACAAAAAAATTTTTTAGCCCGTGTGGGGGAGGGAAGTAGGGTGCTGGTCTCTCTCTGTGCAGAGCTCCTTCCCTCAGGCAGACTCACCCTGCCATCCATGTCCAGTTCATCCCTCCTTCTTTCCTGTTTCGTTGGAGGGAGCTGAGGGAAGAAAGACAAAGGGAGGCAGATATGAGAGGTCCAGGGGCTTCAGAGGGCTAGGGAGACAAACCCCTCGGTCCTAAGGAGACACAGGGCCCCCATTGTGGTTACTGTCTCTCGAGGTCTGTTATCCAAATCCACAAAATCTTAACCCATTTTCTGAAGTCCCTTTGTTTAGGAAGCTATTTCTATAATCACTCTCACCCCTTCCCCACTCCCCAATCCCAGCCCAGCTACTCACAGAGCCCACGGAGTACCTCCCCACCAGAGGAGCAAGAGAGATGGGAGAAAGGTCAGTGCAGGCGGTTCTGACCATCGCCAGGGACAGCTGTGCCATGTTAACCAAAGTTTCCAGCAACTTTCGAGAGATGTGCGGAGGATTTGCTAAGAAGTGAACTCTGAACACAGAGCCTTTTCAAATCTGTATTCTACTTGCTGTATCTTAAAAATCTACACCAGCAGCCATCCTCTTAGGAGGGGAGAGAGACAAAGAGAGAGACAGATAGACACACAGACAGACAGACTCCAGCTGGGAAGAAGGAAGTGTTGCCTTGAGTTAAGACTAGGAGAGAAAGAAACTTGCTGGGATGTATGTGGGGTGTTGGTTTGCGTTTTGTAAATTGTCTCCTATGTCTTGGGGACTGTCTCAGGCAAGAAATAACTGGTGTTGGTTGGTATCCTCTCCTTTGTCCCTGGGAGGTTTAATAAATGCAAGAGCTGGAGGCCTTGGTAAGAAATGAGAGCGAGCAGAAAGGCAAGCTGGACTGCTCCTGGGATGAAAATATTTGGGGCGATGTACACCCATAACACATAAGGGCAGATAACCAGTTGTGAGCCCTCTATAGGCTCAGGTGATAAAGATCTGGTCACCTGAGTCTTTACAACCTGCTTTCTGCAATGTGACGATTAGAGGTCCACCAAAGGGAAAGAGGAGGAAAACAATGGAAAGAGAAGGTTGGGGTTCCTTTGAGGGTTTCAGCCCCACAGGTGGGGAACTGAGGGACCTCCCCCTCCCTCACTCCCAGACCCCAACCTCTGCAGAGCTGAGTGCTACGGGCACGCTCCCCAGCCCCTTGGGCTCACCTTCTACGATTCTAGCGGCCACCTCTATCCTCCGAATCTTTGGACCTCTCTTCCTCCAGTTCCTGGGCCCTCACCACCCTCGCTCCTACTTGCACCGGTCTGGGCGGAGTAGGGCTGCCGGGTCCTGCCAGAGCCTGTCGCCGCCGGGGCAGCCCCAGCGCCCGTGGTGGGTCTCCCTGGGAAGCGGCGGCCCGGGAGCGGGGGGGTCTGGTTGGAAAGCGGAGTTGGGAAGTTTCCCAGCGTGAGTTGAGCGCTGACGGATTTGTGATCGGCCATAAAACAGGCACGTTCAGATTCGTAAATCAATCTCGCCTTTCTCACAGTATAAACGTTCGCTTTATCGGCAGCAAGAAAGCACTCTGCTCACGCCCGGGCGCTTGTTTATTTGAACATGGACATTCCCAGGATCCGAAGAGTGTGGGCATTTTAATAGAATCTGCCCGGCGTGCCTTCGTGTCACTGGCTTTTCTTTTGCTCGTCCTTAAAAATAATTTCTCCGTTTCAGAGATTGCTGTCTTCCCATGCTCCAGCATATTCTCTCTCCTCTTTTCTCTCCCCCACCCCCTCACTCCCCACGCCCTAGTATTTTTCTTTTAGACTTTAGTGGACTGCTTTTCTTTGGGGGACCAGTTTTCATGGATTTCTGGCCAGGACCATGCAGGGAGTTGCCCTCATGGGAGCCAGGCGCGGGGCTGAATTCAATACCAGCCTGGGTTTTTTGTATCTGCACAATCAAAGCCGACCACCCCCCTACAGAGCCCAGGCCCGCCGGCGCCCCCACCCGAGGGCTGGGAGAGGGATTCCGAAGGGACCAGGCCGGCCCAGTGCCCGAGGCAGGGGCTGCGCTGCCACTACCCGCTGGACCGGACACCACCCGGGGGTGGCGGTTTCTTTGGGGGTGGTCAGGGCACCTGGGTCCTCAACCTTCTCCCCATCCAGTTGCTTTTGGTTCAGACCCCTCCAAACAAACCGCTGACGGCCCCTGGGCCCCATGCCCCCCTCCCCAAAACACGTCTGTTCTTCCCAGTCCACCAGCCGCTGCCGCTGCCCCAGAGCTGCTGAAGATAAGGCTGGGAGTGTGAGCGAGGGGCTCCTTCAGGAATGTCTTCCCTGCTTCCCTTTGCAACCCCATCCCGCACCGTGGCCAAATACTCCGGTTCTGGGATTCTGGTCGTAACTGGTCTGCTTCTTCTGGCGCCAAGCTGTATGGGAAGGTTTGGGGGCATGTTTTGTTTTGTTTTGTTTTGTTTTGTTTTGTTCATATCTGAGATGAAGAATTCTGCATACATTTCTCTCTCTAGGCCAAGGGACTGGATTTCTCCTATCATCACCAGTGTTTTAACACTTTAATATGCAATCCCCCCATCTTTTTCCTATTGATCTGTCTCCATTGTCTGCTGCTTGGAAGCAAGGGGTACTAACACCTGGGAAATGGGGACAGGGCTGTCAGGCCAACTTCAAAGCCTCTTTCTTCCCTTTCCCTCTCCTCCCCTCCAGTTCAAATCTCCAGCTGTCTTCACTGGTGTGTTGGGGGGTGGGGAGGGGTGAGACAGGATGGGTACAGAGAGACTGAGTGTACATAGGTACAGAGAGACTGAGTGTCCACTTCTTTTGTGTAGGAAACTTAGTCCAGGTCTTTTGTCTCTAGAGCATATTCTCAGTCAGTCAGTAGACTTTGGTTCCCTATAATAGTAACAACACAACGAAAACAAGTCCCCCTTGTGGTTACTCTCAACTCTGGAAGCTCCCGAGTCATCTCTTCACCCTGTCCCTTTTCTGCCCTTTCAAAAGGTACCACAAAAGATCTTTTTAAAAAGAGAATTAAAGCCAGAAGCCCCATTCTTTACACATATACAATCTGGACTTATGAAATGCTTCTTTTGAAGCTGGTCTCTTTAGAAATTTTGTTGGTTATTTAAGGAAGAGGGGGAGTGGGTCCCACTAAAATACCCTAGGAGTGAGGGAGAGAATAGAGTTGGGGGATGCAGAGAGAGGAACTGGTTGCTGAGAAATGCAGGGGCTTGGAGAAGGACTCTGCGCCCATCCCACCCCACCCCCCAGAAGCCCCTGCAGACTATTTCTGCACCTCCACGAACTAAGCAGAGCAGGAGGAGAAGGGAGAGAGGAGAGGTGGGCTGTGGGTAAGTGTGTGTTCTGGGGGGGCTGGTTAGGGAATGCAGATACAGCAGATACAGATGTGAATGTGGGAGAGAGAACTGGCTGCTATTCCATTTGTGGGTTGGGGGGAACCTATTTTGCAGGAAAATTTCTCCTCCTGAAGGGGAAGGTCATAGTGGTCCTTTGAGCCTGAAATCGAAAGACCCCCTTCCCCCTCCTGGTCACGTGATTCATTAAATAATTAATGCCGAGGTTGCAGAATAGATATGTATTCGTCAGGAAAATCGCAGGCTCGGTCTCCCTGTTTCTGACGTGCAATTCAACTGTCCTTTGAAAAACAAGCCTGTACCCCGAGAAAAAAAAGAGAGAGGGGGAGAGAGAGGGAGAGAGAGAAAAAGAGAGGGAGGCAGCAATAAAACAGCCCCGCAGCCGGAGCCACACCGCGGGCTGGGGTATTGTAAGTAGAAGGGATTTCTCACTACCTACTGCGTCTTATATGTCCATGTAAATTTATTGTTTGTTATTAATGTTATTGTCGTAGAATGTGACAAATAGCCATCTTCATTTCCTGCCATTTCTCTTCACATGGTCCTCTGTGTGTTTATACCCATTGAGGCATTGCATAGAGATTTTAGGAATATTCCTCTTCTCTATCTCTCTCCCTCTCCCTCTCCTCCAACCTTTTTCTTGATTTATAGCAATATGGGTGTCAGCTTCTCGGCCGGCATGCCAGCCATTGTGTGTGTGTGTGTGTGTGTGTGTGTGTGTGTGTGTGCGCGCGCCTATGCGCGCGCGCATCTGCGTGTGTTTGTGAGTGAGTTGTGTTGTTTATGGCCATGTCTTCGATAAATCATTTCTCACAGAAAATGATATGGAAGCTGGGCTATTTCTGTGGCCGGGAAAGAGTCACTCTCGGAGGCACTTCCTCTCTCTCTGCTCTGTTCCCAGAAGTTGGTTATTTCAGACGATTTTCAGTAATATATCAGCAGTTAATATGAAAGCTCTATAGCTGGAGGTCTTAAATTGCAGTATCTGTGATTATCAGTTAAGGTGAGATCTGTATAAATTTGGTAAACCAGAAATGCCTCATTGGCATATAAACCCAGTCAAAGACCACGATCTAATATAAAAATTATGTTTGTGAGCCTGATAGAGCCAACATTCCTGCAGCAGCAGACAGAGCTTCATTTTTCAGCGGTTCCCCTCCAGGAGTCTGGTTGCTCTGACGCCGGCTGGGGGTAAAGAACCCAACTCTGAAGGCAGAAGGAACCTGGGGGCAAGAGAGGTGGAGGCAGGGGAAAAAATTACTGAAGTTGAAGGCAAAGATGTTTGTAGTCGAGGGGGACCAAGTGGATCCTTTGCAACTGGAAGGGGCTGGAGGGATTCAGTTATAGTATTAAAGCTTAACCTGTAGGACTGATGTATTGAATATATGACAGGGAGCTGAGGGTGGGGAAGGAGCTACTCAAACTGGGGGAGACAATGGAGGCAGAGGCTGAAGGGCAGGGAGGGAAGCTGAAAGCTCTGGCTTCCCACCCTCCTGTCTAACAAAACAAGGAAGTGAATTCACACCCCGGTAGCCTTCCTTCGACCTCCTGAAACAAAGAAAGTTTCCTCAGCAGTGAGGGACTATATGTGTCTGGGGCTAAAGGAGGGAGAAGTTCTCTAAGTTGTTCTAGAAAAGAAATGTTCCAGGAATCAGGTGGTCTCAGAAAGTTGGAGAGTGTTTCAGGACATGGGGTGTGTTCCTCTCACTAAACCTCCATCCAAAAAGGGAGCAAATGGGGTACAGATTGGGAGGGGGAGAGCTGGTAACTTTCCCCTCTGATTTCATATGGAGGTCTCAGTACCTCCCCAGTAGGGAAGGGTCTGCTGGTAGAGAGCAAAGCCAGAGGCGGCTTTTGGGGATATTATGCGCTGCGCCCCAAAGTTGTTATGGATGAGGGACAGAGCCTTTGCCAAGTTCAGTCGGGGCTGCTAGCTTCTCCTTCCCTGGTTGGAGCCTGGCCAACTGACTTTATAGCCACTATTATCTGTGATACTTAACTCTGCCTGCTAGTGTAAACCTTTGAGCAGGAGAATTAGTGATGCCGCGCCCAGGTGTTAATTATTCATGGCATCAGCTGCGTCCTGGAGTGGTGGCTTAGGCCCCAGTGCTGGCGTCCAGGAGCTCACTCCCACGCTCTGCTCCAAGTGGGCGCTGAGCCCTCTTCTTGTTAACGGGCAGCTTTTAGGGTGGCTGGTAGGTGAGGCCTCCTAATTTGGGAGTCTGGGTTGAAAAGGGTTTAGGGAGAAAGAGAAGGAAAAGTCCAAGACCCTAGGCTGGGATGGGTGGGGACATTACCTGGCCTCGCTAAAAGGGCCTGGGGAGAGTCTGGATTCAGGGGCAGCTTTGACAGGGCTGGAGCTCACGGGGCAGGTGGGAAGGGTCAGAGGAGGCAGCAGAGAGACCTGAGGGATAGCGGGCTCCATACCCTTCAGGCCCCCCATCCTTGGGTGTTGAAGAATACCACACACACTCAGTGTGGGAAGCAAGGATTTCCTTCTCACTCACCTGGAAAGTGAAGGGGGGTAAATGTGGAGAGGGTGAGTTCACCCCCAATCCAGTGCTCCAGAATGTAGGCCAAAGTCTTAGAATGCCGGAGAGAGGGGGAAAGGATTAACTCTTCCTCGGAGAGGAAAAGGGACATGAAGGGTGGAATGGTGGGTGTTAGTAGCTTCTGAATTCAACCTGGTTTGGAGGATGGGGAATAGCAGGAGAAGGCTGAAGGATGTGCTCCTTGGGACAGGCCGGAGCCAGTGGGGAGAGCTGGGAGCCAATCTCACAGGCCCCGGCCCCTGTGATTCCAACTCCTTCCCCCTTCTCCGTCTCCCCTCCTTCTGCTGCCTCTGCCTGTGACGTGGAGGCCTGGTCTCCCCGCTTTTCCTCTCCGTTCTCTCAGCCCGGTCAGGTCTTTGTCTCTTCTGGCCCTCCGGATACCCCCTCCTCTTCCCTTTCCCCAACTCACACTCAGACTCTGCCCAGGAGACAAAAGCAGAGAAACCATCCCTCTCCACCATTATCTCTTAGTCAATCGCTGGCCCCTTGCTAAACTTCCCTGTGTGAGGCCTGATGCCCTCCATCCAGGCATATAGGCCTACCCTTCAAATCAGCAAGTTTGTTGTTTTTTTAAAAAATATATGCATTTGGTTCATTTAGCTACGAATCACCCTGCTTCTTACCAGTTCTGCACACACACGCACCCCATTTGCTTTTCTGCTGTGCAGGAGATGGGATAGAATGTATTTGATGAAAGGGGCTTTAGGAAAGCCGCTGACTCTGTCTTCTCCCCAGACGCTGCTGGTGTCCACTTTCTGTATATAATTATAGTGTTTATCCCCATGCCTTTAAGAAACTGGGCTGTTAATGCTTTAATGAGCACAGGAGTTAGATAGAAAGATGAGGAGAGAGAGGTTGAAGTAAAAAGAGAGGGCCCAGAGAGAGAGCAAGCAGCAGGATCCTTTTCTGAGGTGGGAAGTCAAGGCAGAGGCCAAGGAAAGGATGACAGAGAGAATGGAGACAAAGGCCACTCCGAGAGGCAGGGAGGCTGTCCTGGCAGAAGACATCCCACAACTTGGATGGGTACGCAAACACACTCACAAAACCAGAGTTAAGTGAGAAGGGAGGTGGAAAGGAAACCACTCACTTTGCCCCCTTCTTTGTAGAAGAAGATGTCTCCACGGCAGAAGGACGGGTTCCCCACCCTCGCCAAAAGGACAGGGTTCTGAGGCCAAGGGCTCCACACTGCTCAGAGGGGCAGCCTAATAAGTGAGGCCAGAAGTGACTTCCGGAGACACTCCTAAGTCCTTAGCAAGGCACAATTCAAATTCACTTAAGACAAAGAAGCAGAGTGTGAGAAGACAAAGGGACTGTGAGAAAGGGACAGAGACCACAGAGAAGGTTAGAAAAGGCAGAGAGAGAGAGAGAAAGGGAAAGGAAAGGAAGGGAAGGGAAAAGAGAAGAGAGAAAAACAAATAGAGACAGAAATGCAGCGAAAGACCCATCCCCTTGGAGGGGGGGGCGGGCGGGCACAGACTGAGGAGAGGGCTGTAGGGTCTGGAAGTTCCTCCAGACTCTGTGCTTTCTTACCAGCAGCTGCCCAAAGCCGAGGCCATCCCAGAAACAAGGGGACTAGAGTAGGCCCTGGGGGTGCTAAATCAGGTGTGAGGCAGCTGGGGCAGGAACTGAAGTGTCTGGAATGGCCAAGATGTCTTGGGCACTTCAAACTCCTCTTCCACCACCATCTTCAGTAACTTAAAGGTTGGAATCTCCCAAAACTGAATCCCTGGGGTGGGGTGGGGTTGGGTGGGTGGGCTGGTGGTTGGTGTCGGTCTCTCACACCCAGACCCAGGGAATCCTTCCTTGGCCTCTCTGCTGCTCCTGGGTTTGGTCTCTTCTTTCCCTCTTCGGGGACAGGGAGAAGAAGTTGATCTTCCAGCAGCCTGAGAACTTTCCCTTTCACCTCCAATCCGCATCTCCTCTCTTGAACCCCACCCCCACCCCCGTCTGAACAAACGGATGCTACCCTCGCTTATCTCCTCCCTCCCCGATCTTTCTGGAAAGAAAAGAGAAAGTTCCCACCAGCCTAAGCAGCTTTAGACAACTCCAGGGAAAATGGAAAACGCAAACCTTTCTCGCCTCTCCAATCCTCCCATCACCCCCTGGCCGCCGCTGGGCTCCCTCCATCGCGCCCCCCATCCTCCTGTCCCGTCCTGCCCACAACGCTCTCCCTTCCCCTCCCTCCTCCGCCGAGCCGGACATATGGAACCCATTTCGCCGGTGACATTGAAAAGCCGCTGCGCGCCCGCCTTCCGCCATGGCGCCCCCGGCTCCCCGCGCCTCGCCTCGCGGTGCCCCCGGCAGACGCGGCTCCTCCCGCCCGGCCGCTCGGCCCGCTCGCGCAGCGAAACCGCGACCCAGCTCCGAGCCGGGCCCGTCCGCCTCCCGCAGCCCCACGCGGGCCGGCCGCGCGCCGCTTCGAGGGCCGAACAAAGCGGCGGCGGCGGCGGCGGCGGAGGAGGAGGACTGGGGGCGCGCTTCCGGGCCTCTCCCCGCGCCGGCCGGTGGGACTGAGATGCGGCCGGCCGCCCAGCCCCCGCTGGCGCCCCGGGATCCGGGCCCGGCCGGCCCCCCGCCGCTGCCCGCGCCCTAGCGGAGCCGCACAGGTAGGTGTCGGTGCCGAGCGGGCGCCGGGCCGGGCTCCGGGTGGAGAGCGGGGGGTGCCTGAAACCCCCGCCCCCGGGTCGGGAAGGAGGAGGATCGCAACACTGGAAGACAGAGACGGGGGCGAGTTAAAGAGGCGGTGCGGGCGGAGGGTGCGGGGAGGTGTGGAGGAATGTGGGGTGTGGACAGGACCCGGTTAGGGCCTGGGGAGCGCTCTCGCTAAGGAAGGGCTGCAGACGGTTGGAGGCTGCAGACGGTTTTCCGCTGGAGTTGGGAGCTTGGGGTTGTGCAGCAAATGTGAGGGGTATCTGCTGGGGTGGGGGCTGGCTGGGCCCTGCTCCCGCAGTCCAGTCGCCACCTATGGCCAGAACCTAATAGCACCTCGCGGGTTATTTGAAGCTGAAACTACAAGGGGTTGCGCTGAGGCCGGGTGTTAAACTGAGAAGGTAGGAGAGGGGGTGATTTATGGCTTCAGAGAAGATGTGTTTACTCCCTGCCTGCTCTGGAAACCAAAAACCAAAGAGAGCAGAGGCGGGAGAAGCCTCTCTCCTTGGAGTGGAAGGCAATGCCAGGTTGATTCGCTGGGATTTATTTTCCCAGATGTGGGGAGATGGTGGGAACTGTCCCTTTGCCGGGACAGAATGTGAGGTATAAGGAGAGTGTGAAAGCACACACACGTAGATGTGTTTTGTGTATTGTGTGAGTGCACATTGTGTTCGGGTTGGGGTTTGTTGGGTACAGCATCGCTTTACAAGTGAGCACACAGGGAGCCCGAGGGGGGACTCGGTGTTCTCAGGTCTTGGTACCCTGGCAAGGGGTAGCTCTGGACACACTTTGCCGCCTCGTGCCCTCGCCATGGAGTAGTGCTCCTTCAGCCTGTGCTTTCTTTCCTCCCACAGCCACGCGCAACAGCGCCCACCCGGCCTGGTCCCTGGCCCCTGCGTGCCATCTGCCCATGCTGCCCGATACTCACTTTGAACGTTTAACTTTGCCATGGGAGACTGAGGAATTAGTGAGCACAGCTGGGTGGGGAGGAGGAGGAGGAGGAGGAGGAGAAGGGGAGGAGGGGAGGGAGGAGGGGAGGGGAGGGGAAGGGGAGGAGGGGAGGGAGGAGGGGAGGGAGGGGAGGGGGAGGGGAGGGAGGGGAGGGAGGGGGGAGGGGGGAGGGAGGGGAGGGGGGAGGGGAGGGGAGGGGGAGGGGAGGGGAGGGGAGGGGGAGGGGAGGGGGGAGGGAGGGGAAGGGGCGGGGGAGGGGGAGGGGGAGGGGAGGGGGAGGGGGAGGGGAGGGGGAGGGGAGAAAAAGGCCTGCAGTGGTAGGGGATGTTGGTTTGAGGCTGGCTTGGGTTCCACCAGTACTGCTCAAACTCCCCCAAAGTCTCTGTTTGGGAGGGGATGGGTGAGCACAAAGGGGAACAGAGCAAAGTAGCCATGCACGATGATGGAGGTGGGGAGAAAAATATTTTGACCCCCAGATAGTTATTTCCGCAGGCCAACTGGTGGCTCTTGCATTTCTGTCCAGACGCCCGGCTTTGCCTGGAAATTGTTTTGCATTAAATTTTCTCAGCCGCAGAATTATCTTTCCTCGCCTCCAGCTAAACTTGCATTTTTCCACCAGACACTTGGGCCCCGCACCAATGAAATCTGAGAGGAAGCGGCTGGGCCCTAAGTGGCTGTAATTTAATTGATTTTATCATAAATCATCAACTTGATGAAGAACCCGAGGTTTCAGTGAAGTAAATTGATATTAATGGGAGTTTCTTGAAATGCAAACTCCCTGAATTGTTGGGGCATCTTGAGCAGGGGAGGTAGATTACATGTGTCCCAAGAGCAGAGAGCCTGGACCTGGAGCCCAGCACAGCTTTAGGGGGTCGGGAAAGCAAGCTGTGAAGGGCAGCTGCAGGCAGACCAATTTCTGTAGGGGAGAAGGCAGAGAATGGAACTTTGTTGGGGAAGGAGCAGAGTCTGATTCCATGAACCCTGCTGGCAGTCTTGGGAATGCTGGTCTCCCAGTTGAGGGAGGCAGTTGGGGAAGCTGGTAGGTGTGTGGGCAGTGTTGGGGGTTGGTCGGGTGAGAAGGCCAGGCTGGTACAATGGGTGCATTGATTCCTGGTTAAAAATTGTCAGCTTTAAGCCTTCCTCTTCTAATTACACAAATTAATTATTTACTGCTCAGGTTGCTGTGTCCAAAAATAGCACTTTTGATTTGAAGAATAACCCACCCCTGACACAGAAGAGCAGTAAAAACCAGTGCACCAGCCTCTGAGGGGACAAGGAGGACCAGGAGTGTGGCTGGTACTCAGTTGCGAGGGTGTAAGCATTGAACTCCCGAGAGGAAATAGTCTGCCTTTGGCCAAGAGGGTGCCCATTATTGTCTGAACTCAGTTTATTACTGCTTATTGTCACACTTTTACATCAGTACACAGAGAACCACAAACTGTCAGCCCAAAAAATGGACCTTGGAAGATCATTTAGCCCAAGCCCTCCCCTCCACACAGGATCTGGCTTTACAGAAGGGGACAAGTGAGGCCCAATGAATTCTCTGCTTCAGAGCACACAGCCAATCTGGACCACCTAGAATCCAAGCCTCCTGACTTCCAAGCCTATCCCAAGTATGACTTTAGACAAACCACTTCCTGGCTCTGGACCTCAGTTTCTCTATCGTTGACAATGGCAGGGTTGGACAGGACACTCCCTGAGTTCTTTCCAGTTCTGACCTTGAGTAACTCTCTAGTGCTTGGGAGCAGCTCCCTTTTGTGTCCTGGAGTTCTGTGGGCATCTGAGTATAGGTCACTGCATGCATATTTGCAATATACAGGGAGTTTGCATATGCCCAGAGCAGTGCATGGTTACTCAGACTGGCTCTAAGAAATCCACTGCAATCTGGACCATTCCTCCTCCTGAAGGTGTCCTTATTCTCAGCAGAGGAGAAGCCCAGGCCTAGAGCAGTGGAGATGGAAGGCAGTGGGAGGGGCTAGCTGGGTGGGTTGGGCCGGGATTGGCATTTGGAGGGGGTGCTAAGGAAGGAGGGGCTCAGCCTCTCAGAGCAAGGCACTTTCCCCGCCAGGCATGGGAGCTGAGGCTGGAGTTGTTGGCAGTATAGCCCAGGGACTGATTTGTGGTTTCAGAATTTAGATTCTATGACAGCAGGCCAGCACCACCACTACTTCCAGCCTGATCCTGATCCCTGGGCCTTTGGGTCCCCTCTTCTTGGGAGAGGACACACGCAGGCTACCACAGCACTATACCAGGTCTCCTCCCAGGGCAGCCAGGACAGAAAGCCTGCAAGGTGGATGACCCCTGTCCTATTCTTGCTCTTATTTTCCATCTCTTCTCCTAACTGGGAAAAAATAAAATAAGATTCAAAAGAGATGGGGGCTTCTCAGAAGTTGCATGGTTGTGAGACGGGAGATTTCTTGTAGGATCAGGGATATGAGGAGGCCAGCAGAGGAGGAGAGGCTTCCAGGTTGCCTTGGGAAGTGTGGTCAAGGATATGAATTCTGGTGGAGGAAGTTGGAAGAGATAAGAAACAAATTCATCTTCGGGGTTCTGGAAATCAGAGTCTCTGGCCAGATAATCCATTTCTTAGAGCCTCACCCCAAACCCTACTTGAGAGAGAGAGAAAGAAAAAACCAAAAGGGCCGGCAGGCCCAGATTCTGGCCCTATCCCATTCTGACTTTTTATATTCGGAGGCAATTCGGAAGGCCTTCTGCTGATTGGTCATTAATCCGGTGAGTTATTGTCTGCTAAACAGAGGTCACTGGGAGAGACATCCAATCTGTCAGGAGAGACCTGCGCAGTCCCTCGCAGCGGGCTGCGTCCTGTTCCTCTCTTGTCTGCTTCTCTGTTCCTTCCCTAGCAAACCCCACCCCCACCCCCACTCCTACCCCTCCCCAAGCTGTCCAAGATTCTCCCCTCTCCTTCTTGCCTTCTCCACTCTGCCCACCTTTGTCTCGACATCCGCCCGGGGTGGGGTTTGCCAGGGCAGGACAGAGCTTCTAGATGAGGCGGGACCCCCAATTCAGTCGGGCTCATTCCCATCCAGGCGCCGCCAGCTCCCAACTCCCGACTTGGCCTTAAGCACCATCAGCCCCTGGCGCGGCCTCCTTGGTCACCGAGCAGACTTTGCAAACCCTCGTGGCTGCCCTGTTTTGTCCTGCCTCCTTTTCGCGCTCCCACGCCTGGTGTGAGGGGAGAGTGCAGCTCGGATTTTTCTTCTCCAATCTTAGCGGCCGTTTTCTTCTTTCAATCTCAGCTTCTACTGAGCCGGGTCTACACGGGCCTCCGCCCAGGCGCGGAATCTTCTCGTTTCCTCAGCCCCTTTGTTCCCTCCCGCTCGGGCATCTTAGAGAGGTGGGAGTTGGGGATCCAAATACCAAAAGCGATTTGCAGTAGCAATTCCCATTTTACAACACCCAGCTTGGAAATCTTTATTAATATTTAAAAGCGGTGGAGATTCGGGTGTGTGTGTGTGAACTTTTCACGACTCTGCCGCGGCCACAAAGTTGGGCAGTGAAGCTGAAGAGTGTGGGACCGGGAACCCAGACAGGACCAGAAAGAAAGAGATCGCTAAAAGCCTTGCCGCCACCCCCTCCCCGACTCCCAGGTCCCGGCTTCTCAGGGAGCCCAGCGGGCCAGGCGAATTTGGGGCTTGCTGAGCTGGGGGCTTGGGGGAGGGGGGAATCCTTGGTCATCCCAAAGGCTGATATCAGAAATCGATTTTAAGGGAGCCAGCCAGTTTGTGTTTAGTGAGAGGAGAATTTTCGTTTGCTCTTTGATGGTTTTTTGGGGGAGAGACATGATCCCCCAAGGCCTTGAAGGATGGGCACCCAGTGATCCCTCAAGGGGGTTTTAAGGGCCCGTCCCCTGGTACTGGGTACAGATTAGGAGTGGGGGAGGGGAGTGCGGGAGCGAGTGGTCCAGCTCTGGGGAAACTGAATCTGAGAGGAAAGAATGTCTATGAAGGGGGACATTTTCTCTGATTTTTGCCTTTATTATTAATTTCTGCCCTTATTAGATTACAGTAAGTTATCTGTGTCTTAATCTTTCTCTCAATTTTTCTTTTTCATTTTCTCTCCCTCTCTGTCTTTCACACATGGTAAGGTGCTCAAGTTTCCTTCCTTGAATCCAGGAAGAGGTCGTTCCCTCTTCTCTCTCTAGTCTGTGCCTAAATCATGACTTCACTGTCAGGGGTGATAAATCCCTCTCTCCTCCTTTTTCCAGACCTCAAAGTCTTCCCTCAGACCCCTCTGGTGTTTCCCACCCCAAGGTCCCTGCCCAGGCTCCTTACTGCCCCTGCCCTATCCCCTGAAGTTTGGAAGGTCCCTAGCCTGCGGCAACACCGCAAACAAAATGGGTGTCCTGGGGCTGCCAGTTCTACCATCCACCCGCCACCTTCCCAGCCCCAAACAGGGGCAATTGGCCAGCCAGAAATCTCCGAGAAAGGGATAAAAAAGGCAGGAAAGAAACCGAACGGGGATCTAATTGCGTCGCAAGCATTTCGAATGGGCTCTGCTCTCAGAATTCCTTAAGAAGCCCCCACCCCATTTCCTACCACAGTTGGGGGTATGTGTGCTCTGCAAATCTTCTCCAGGTTAGCTCTCTTGCTCCCAGCCCTCCTTTTTGCTCCTACCCCACTGCACCCCACCTCCTTGTGTAGCCAGAGGGGACCACATGAGTTGAAGCTCCGAGTGGGGAGGGGTCCGCTGCTGTCTCTGGAAAAGTCCTCTCCCGTCAGCTCAGCTTCAGGCCGATCCTCCTGCAGGCCCGCAGCTAGTTGTGTGCCCCCTGGGCTCTCTTTATTCCTTGGGGCAAAGCTGTGCAGTCCCACAAGTGAACAGGTCCTCCTCTTCTCTTAATTTCCCAATGACCTTCTCTAGCTAGTGGTAGAAACAGCTAGGAGAGTTGGAGGGTCTGAGGTACACTCTTGACTTCTTAATTTGGGGAGGAAAAGACCCAAAGGTGCTGTTCTCTAAAAGCCTCTAGAAGCCGCCATGGGCGAGTCCCTGACCCACCAGGCCCAAAGCTACATAAGGTCCAATCCAGCAGGTCTCTAACCAGGGTCCAGAGATCTCAGGACAGATTCTTTGTAGCCCTGACTGCTTTCTCTGAGGGTCCTGGCTTAAGCACCAGAACTGGGTCTGGCTTGGGCATTTTCTTTCCTTGATACTATTAATAAATACAGAAAATGGCTTCCACCTTCCGTCTTCACCTCCCCACCACACTTCCCTCAGCCACCAACTCTCTAGGCAGGCGGCAGGATCCTCAGGACATCACAGTGGGAGACTCTTCATGCAGTTCCTTGCTGGAGGGTAGAGAGGCCATGGGTCCCCCCTTCCACCCCCATTCAGCAGGGCCCCAGGAAACTGGCTGCTGCAGCCCACGAGGCCTGATTTAGTGGGCCTGAAAGAAGTGGGGGCCGGAGGAAGCCAGGGACCAGCCCCTACGAGAGTAGGAGAGTAGATAGTAGGACCCTTTCTCAGCCCAAAGAAAAGCCTGTGAGTGGGGAGCTATGGGGTGTGAGGGAAGCTTTGCCAGACACAGCCACCCTCTCCTGGAGGGGAGACAATAGCTGGAAACCATCTCTCACCTTTGTTCTCCCAGTCCCTTCTCTCCTGGTGCATCCAGATGGGAGAAGGCAAAAGCCAAGGATTCTAACCAGGATGTCACAAGGTAGTGGCTGGCTCTGTCTACGGAGAAGTTAAGAGAACAAGTTTTCCAAGCTGCCTTTGTAGAATAGAGACACTGTCGGCCTTCTATTTTATCCTCTAAGCCCGAGTCAGCAGTTCGGCAGAGTTGCAGACACTCCTGCTTTTGGAAAAGTCCTGGTGCTCTTTTTGTCTTTTTCCTCCTCCAGGAACGGCTCTTCCCCACCCCCACCCCAAATCTGCAGACACCTACATTCTTGCCTCCTGTCTTCCTCCTACAGGCCTCCTCGCCTTTTCCTGCCCTTGTAAAACACACTCGAAGAAAAGTTGAGCTTTTGTAGTCTTCCTCACCTGTTCCAAGAGTCCTAAATCTTGTAGAGCTAAGAGAAATTAACAGGTTTGTTCTGAATAATAATAATATAAATAACTATCCTCCATCTCTTCTGCCAGTGCATTTAAAATTAAGCCATTTTGCGGGTTCTTCTCATCTTCTTAGAAGTACAAATGCCCTTATCACCTCTTAGCCCCTTCTGCCTATCCAGAGGTGAGAATCTCAACAGAAACTTCTTCATGCAGTTCTTACAGCCTCTCTATTGGCAGCCGTGTCTGGAACTCAAGCTAAACACAAGGTCCTCCTTTTGTCACCCTCTCCTCAACCCCCCTCCCCCTACAAGATGGTCTGGATTTTTAAAATAATCACTCACCGCTTGTTGTCTGCTCTCAAATTGGGGGGGGGGGGTCTGTTAAAAAGAAAAGAGAGGTCTGGCTCCCCACCCCCCCCTACAGGTTGGAAACTGGGCCAGGAGATTTGCCGGGAGAGAGGAGGAATAGAGAGGGTGTGGGGGAGAGAAGAAACAGAGACTGGGAGACTATGGGAGACTCGGAAGGAGGGAGACAGAGCCAGAGGGCCAGAGACGCAGCCACCAGTCCCGCAAGAGTGAAACTACTTAAAAAAAAAAAAAAAAGTCCCAGTGTTCCCACTGCGAATGAATGCAGAGGGGCACCCAGGAAACGCTCCCCCCCCAGGGCCTCCCAAGCTACTTCTCCAATTAGAGGAAGGGTTTACTAGTGGTGCTGGGGGGAGCTGTGAACTCCACGGGCTTTGCCTTATCTTTGCGCTCGTCTTCCTCCCCCGCCAAAATCTGAATTTAAAAATTTACCTGTCCTTAAAAAACGAAAACAAAACTCAAAACCTCTACCTCCTTTCCTTTCTCACTCTTTTTTTTTTTAAATTGAGGGGGGGGGTTCAAAATGTTCCCCCTCTCCCATCACCACCATCACCTTCCTTCCTTATCAGGCATCTAAGCTTGCTAAAGGGGGAGAGGTGGGGGTGTGTGTGAGCTTGTGTGTGTGTGAGTGAGTGAGTGTGTGAGTGTGTGTGTCTGTGTGGTTTTTTTCCCTGTGCAAAAGCAGAGGCCATTGTTACGGAGAGTAGGGCGTACCAGTCTTATAGGGCAACCACACTGTGGCGGCTTGGCCGTGCCGGAGCCCGGAGCTGGATTCTCAGCGAGCTGAGCCGCCCGAGCACCTTTTGGTCTTCTTCTATTTTTTTCCCGCTCCCCCACCCCCTCCCTCCTGCGCACCCCCGCTCCTAAGCCGAGTGAATTGAAGCGGACGCCGCGCGGCTCCTCCGGCCGGTCTGCCCCTCAGACTCCCCAGCCGGGGTGGCTATTGGGGAGGGGGGCGACGCCGCTTTAAACAGTGGTCTTTTTTTCCTTTGCCTTCAAGGAGGGGAGATTTCTCGCCTGCCGCTCGCGCTGGGGCTCGATGTGAATATATATTATGTCTGCCTGTTCTCCCCTCATCGGTGGCTAAGGTAAGCTGGACTGAAATAGGCTATCAGTTTGTGAATGGCGGAGAGTATGTCTCAATGATTTATGGCCCATATGACTCCAATCTCGGTTCAAGAAGAGTTCACAAGCTTTAAGCTTCCTTCCACGCAGCGACTCTCTCTCTCTCTCTCTCTCTCTCTCTCTGTCTCTCTCTCCCTCTCCCTCTCTCCCTCTCCCTCTCCCTCTCCCTCTCTCTCTCTCTCCCTCTCCCTCTCTCTCTCTCCCTCCCTCCCTCTCTCCCTCTCCCTCTCTCTTCCTGCTTCTCTCCTTTTCTCTTCTCTTTTCTTTAAGCAGTCAGATCAGGGCTGAATTTTTGCCCCGCTGCTAAGAAGAGCCTCATCTTTTTCTCTTTTCCTTTTTTGTTGTTTTATTTTTCTTCCTTTTTTTTTCTTCCTTCTATTTTTTTTTTTTAAAGTCCTGGAAGGTGGCCTATCCCCTCTCCCAGGGCTTCCCAGCTATTGTTACTCTCCCAGGATTTCGGGGGTGTGCCTGGAAAGGTGGGTTTCTTGGGGTGGCTCACCGCCCTTCTTCAGCGAGACCCTGGGGGGAAGCCGGGAGCCACGTCTCCTTCCCTCCCTCCCTTTCTCCCGAGAAGCCATATGGAGCCTGGATTTTTCCAACATGGAGGCAAGGGAAATAGACATGTTTGGCTTGGTAGAGCTGCTCCCCACCCCCCCTTTTCCTGGATCCCCAGATCTCGGATCCCCTCGGCACCTTTCCCTCTTTTCACTGTCCCATCAGCCAGGCCTCTGCGCCCTCCAGCCGAGTGTGGCCTGGCAAAGTCCCGGTGCGGAGTTGCTAAGATGCCTTTTAATTCGGTTACCTCCAGCGCCCAAACTTGCTGCTGCCCTAGGGCTCGGCCCTCGGCCGGGTGTGCTTGGAACCTGCCGCTGCTAACCGTTTCCATGTCCTGAACGCTTTCTCTTCGCCTCCTTGGGACAACATAGCTCATCGCCAGCCACCGCGGCAGCAGCAGCCGAGACAGCCCGGCGGCGGCAGCCAGGGGCTAACTCGGTCCGCAAACCTTCCCGGCCCTTTCTCGCCGCCAGCGGAGTCTCCATTCTTTCCTATCACGTCTCTGGCTTCTTGCTTCCCACACTCTCCTGGCCTCGGTCCTGCGATGGTTTGCGAGTTTATTGCAGGGGGAGCGACAGGAATTTCAGCCCCAGGCGTCTAGTCAAATTATTGTTTTATCATCATCATCATCATCATCATTACTGCTGTAACAATCATTTAGACTAAATAAAGCCAGGGCCCAGCCAGCCAACCCCCTCCAACAGTTTTATTTCATTCTCCTATCTATTAATAACAAACTCAACTGATGCCTGTTAATTAATTCCCCCTTCAGCCAGGGCTGCTCCGAAGCTAATTTTGGTTAAATCATCAGAGGCTAATGGTAATAATAATAAAGGGATTGGGTCAGCCTGGTCAATTGAACTCCAGTTCTCCTCCCTGGAAGGACCTGCTGCTTTGCAGACCCATGCGTGTTTCCCAGAAACAAATTCTTCCCAGAACCCAATCAGAACTCAGGGCTACCCGGCTCCCTTTTGAGTATAAATCTGTGCCATTAAGAAGGGGGTTTATGTGTGGGAGGGATTTCCTTCACCTGCACTCCTTTTTGTTTTATTTTCCTATTTTTAGTTTTCTTTGGAGTTGACCAGCTGGGCTGAATGAGATTTAAGTAGTCCAAACTCATATGTCAGAAGAGAGGGTCAGTCTGAAGATTTTATGAAAAGTGATGGTGAGGGGTTGGTAAGATAGATGGGGGGATGCAGTCAGAAGTTTCAGAAGAAATACACAAGATCCTGTGACAGTTTGAACCTTTATTTTTCCAGCACACTTTTAAAAGCCTGCATTAAAATAATCATTTTTTTTTTGGCCTCAGAGAACTTCAGTAAACAGGGGCACCCAGTTTCCAACCCAGAGGATAATATTGTTCAAGTTGCTTTGTTTACTTCCTTTTTTCCTAGGGAAAAATTTTCTGTTTTAGAAAGCACTTTCCCATCTCTCAGTAGAAGTCCAGCAGTTATCCAATTTCTTTCTTCTTTTCTTCTTTAGAAAAATGAAAGGAAACAGACTGTCAAGAAAAGGGTGGGGAAAAAATTAAGCCTGATGAAAAAAAAAACAGAGGGTGGGGGGAGACCTGGGCCAAATGGTCACAGCACCAACCAGCCCCGCCAGGAAAACAATCCTGTTCCATTTGGGGGCCCCATGGGGGCTGCTGGCTGTGGGGTCCCAGACTTGGCTAGAAAAGACTCAGACTGGAGGTGTTGGTACCTGCAGCAAGGCCATGGAGGAGGCTCAGTGCCACTGGCTCTGCAGGTTAAAAATCTTCAGGAAGTTTCTAGGTCAGGCTGCAGTCTTCGTGAGGTGGGAGGGGAAGGAGAGTATCCCTCACACCAGAAGGTTCCCTGCTCAACTTGCTTCTCCCTCCTGCCTCTTTCAGAGATACTCAGTGTTTTCTCCAGGCTAGACCCTGGATGAAAGGAACCTAGATGGAGGCAGAGGCAGGAGGCCTCTCAGCTCAGAGGACGGTGTTGATGATGCTTTTATTTTGGAGTCTGCAACCCCCCCACACACACCTATCCCAGATTGGGGGGGGCGGTGTAGAAGGAGGGAAGAGGAGAGGTCAGGGGCTAGTGTTGAGGCAGGAGAGAAGCAATGTCCCTTGCAATAGTAAGATTCTATATCTAGGCAGTCCCCAAAGGAGTAGAGTCCTTATTTTTTGAGTGGAAATGAAAACTGGTAGGCTTTTTCTTTTAAAATTAAAGCGTTGCAATAAGAAAAATCCATTTCAGGTCAAGGAAGTGGCCTCAGCATCTGCTGTGAAGATGTTGGGTGGGGGAGTAGAAAAACCCTATTGATGTCAGTTCCCTTTTCAGTTCCTAAGATGGATTCGAGCCCCAGTCCTCTTCTCCCCCTGTGTCTCTTCTCTCACCCCGCAGGTCAACCGCTACGAACAGACCCCGGGAGGAGGGGGGCAGAAAGGGGAGGGGGGGTCCGACGAGCCACGTGACCCCAGGGGTGCCAATGTCCGGTCGTGAGGGTATCAGGCCCTTGCAAGTTGCCACCCACCGCCCGGGCCTCGCCCAGCGATGCAGAAAGCCACCTACTACGACAACGCTGCGGCCGCACTCTTCGGAGGCTACTCCTCGTACCCTGGCAGCAATGGCTTCGGCTACGACGGTCCCCCTCAACCCCCCTTCCAGGCCGCCACGCACCTGGAGGGTGACTACCAGCGCTCAGCGTGCTCGCTGCAGTCCCTGGGCAACGCCGCCCCGCACGCCAAGAGCAAGGAGCTCAACGGCAGCTGCATGAGGCCCGGCCTGGCCCCCGAGCCCCTGCCCGCCCCGCCCGGCTCACCCCCGCCCAGCGCTGCACCTACCAGTACCACTAGCAACAGCAGTAACGGGGGCGGCCCCAGCAAAGGCGGCCCCCCCAAGTGCGGTCCCGGCTCCAACTCCACCCTCACCAAACAGATATTCCCCTGGATGAAAGAGTCGAGGCAAACGTCCAAGCTGAAAAACATCTCCCCTGGCACAGGTACCGGCTCTCTGGCTTCCTCGTCGTCAGCGTCTGTCCAGGCCAAGAATGTCACTGTTATTCTAGCACCCAGCCCCTAGGCGCCCAGGCGGCGGCCTGGGAACAATATCAGGTGGCGGCGTTAGCGGCGCATTTCCCCGTACCCCCCACCACCTGATGACCCCTGACCCCGCCAACACCCTCTCCCTCCAGCCCCCTCCACCTGAGCTTCTGAGAGGTCCAGAAGTCCAGGTGCTCGGCCTCAGCCATTCGCAAGGCCGCAGAGTCAGACGCTGCCAGTAGACGCAGAGTCGTCAACGATTGATTATTATTAAGGATGATTACTGTGGGCATTAATCACTCGCTCGGGCGGCCCGGGGTCCCGGCCTCCAGGCACTACAGCCTCTTCGCCCCACATTTCCGCGCCCTGCCCAGAATGTCCAGACTCCCCCCCCCCCCGGGATTCTCCTCAGGCACCTGCCGGGTCCACAGGACCGGGCGGGGTGGGGGTGGGGGTGGGAGGAGTGTCTTCCACACCTGGAACTGGGAATAAGGGGGAGGAAGTGTGCGCGAGAAAATCCAGGCCTAAATAAATGGCCATGCGGCTCTGTCTGCGTGACATGATCAAATTTTCATAAGCTGGGGCAGCGAGAGGCGAACAGGTCTCTTAATAAATGCCACTATTATAGAGTGTCCGCTAATGCGACGGGCGGGTGGGGGGGCAGTGGAGAGGAGGAGGCGGGGACGCGAAGGGGGAGGGCGGCGGGTGCTCCGAGTCCAGGCCTGGATTTATTAAGAAACGATGCATTCAATTTCGGCGTGTTCAGTAATTATCTTTTATTTCATTTTCTCCCCTTCCCACCCCTCCCCCTCGGATCCAGCAGAGGGCTGCGGCGGCGGCGGCGGCGGCGGAGGCAGTGGCGGTGGCGGGGGCGGCGGCGGGGGAGGGGACAAGAGCCCCCCGGGTTCGGCGGCGTCCAAACGGGCGCGGACGGCGTACACTAGCGCGCAGCTGGTGGAGCTGGAGAAGGAGTTCCACTTCAACCGCTACCTGTGCCGGCCGCGCCGCGTGGAGATGGCCAACCTGCTGAACCTCAGCGAGCGGCAAATCAAGATCTGGTTCCAGAACAGGCGCATGAAGTACAAGAAGGACCAGAAGGCCAAGGGCCTGGCCTCGTCTTCGGGGGGCCCCTCCCCCGCTGGCAGCCCCCCGCAGCCCATGCAGTCCACGGCCGGCTTCATGAACGCCTTGCATTCCATGACCCCCAGCTACGAGAGCCCGTCCCCGCCCGCCTTCGGCAAAGCCCACCAGAATGCCTATGCGCTGCCCTCCAACTACCAGCCCCCCCTCAAAGGCTGCGGCGCCCCTCAGAAGTACCCCCCGACCCCGGCGCCCGATTATGAGCCTCATGTCCTCCAAGCCAACGGAGGCGCCTACGGGACGCCCACCATGCAGGGCAGCCCGGTGTACGTGGGCGGGGGCGGCTACGCGGATCCGCTGCCGCCCTCTGCCGGCCCCTCCCTCTACGGCCTCAACCACCTTTCCCACCACCCCTCGGGGAACCTGGACTACAACGGGGCGCCTCCTATGGCCCCCAGCCAGCATCACGGACCCTGCGACCCCCACCCCACCTACACAGACCTCTCCTCTCACCATGCGCCTCCTCCTCAGGGTAGAATCCAAGAAGCGCCCAAGTTAACACACCTGTGATGGAAGAGGGAGGGCTGAGGGGCAGGTCCTGGGGTGGGGGAGACCCAGGAAGGGCGGGGGCTGTGGAGTTCTGCGGGACAGCCTGGAGGTCTGAAGGAGGAGGCAGGGAGGTGGCAGCCAGGCTTCCCGGGAAGAAAGGGCCTGGAGTTCCTTCCCATTCTCCTGGCCTGAGAAGTTGCTTTTTTAAGTCCTGCAGCTCTTGTTAAGTCCGCCTGCCCACCCATTGGAAAGGAATCTACAGCAGATTGGAGATGACCCTATCAATCCTAGGCCTCCAGCAATACCCAGTTGGAATTTCACCCTCGACAGTGGGGTAGAGAAAGAGGAGATAGGGAAACAACGCAGAGAAGCACATTTTAAAAAACAGACAAGATGGCTAGGCCATCACCAGCCAACCAACCAACTTACCTTACATCTATGTGGGTAATTCCCCCAAATCTTGATTTTTTTTTTTTTCCTGGCAATTCTCCTTTTTTAAAAAAAAAAATTAAAACACATTTCAAAACCAAGGGCACAAAGCACGTACCCCTCCCACTTCCCTGAATCCTCAAATTTCTGTCAGTCGATTTGAGGTTGATTGGGCACTCCCTCCATTTCTAGTCCCACACTTTTCCTGCTCTAGGACATTAATATCTATACCCCGCCCCCATCAATTACAGTCTACAGAGGGCTCAGGGATGGTGAGAGATCCTGAAAGTCAGAGCTGTCTATATTATAAATATATATATATATATTTTCTTTTATGGCAAAGCTGGGAGGTGAGGGCAGGCAAGTTGTCAGGACTGAAGGTTTGCCCATTCTGCTGCTTCGCATCTCAGCTCCAGGTCCATCCCCCTCTCTCCACAGAAAGCAGTCGGTGACACGAGGTTCTACACTTTTCTTTTCTTCCGTTGCTCTCTTGACTTAACGTGAAAACAGGGTATATTTTAACAAACTGTCTGTCCCAGGCGGGGTCTGCAGCTGGGCCTGTGTGCCTTGCTCAACCGGGACAGGACACTTTTGTTGCACTTAGAGTTTACATTTTAATGGATATAAAACCAACTGTGAGAGATGCCTGGGCCTGCAGGAGTCCAGCATTGCTCAAAAAGTGTGTGTTCTAGTGAACATTTTCATATATATTTATTGGTTATAGCCTGTTAAAATATTTTCCTTTTTTGTATTATTTATCCCCCTACATTATGTATTTATATGAGGACAAAGGAAAAAATTGTACTTTTTTTAGTATTTACTTGTTATAAAGGATGTTGTGTTCCCTGTCATGTAAAACCAGCTATTTTAGTTATATTGTACTCTAGGAAAGAGCTGTAGATTTATGTTAAACTTGTACTTATGAGCAATTGTAATTAGTTCTAAAAGGCATGAACTCAGCTCCTAATTGTCACTGTATAGTCCTGAATTTGTAGAATTAGAGTTAATTCCCTCTTGGAACTTTCTTTGTTCTTCTGTAGTTACTTTTTTCCTTACTTAAAAGGGTTGTCTGTCAAACAATTCTTGAATAAACTTTCTGTTATCAATTTTATCTTGTCCTGGTGGTCCAATTTAGATAGCAGAGCAGCAGGCTGGTGACTGCCAGATTTCCCCCAAGGGAAGAATGGTGAAGACCCTATCCTGGCCTTTTTATTCCCCTGCTCAGGCCCCTACCTCCCCCATCTGTGTCTCAGGTTTATTTGGTTTTTCTCACACAAGCTTGGAACATTCTGCCAAGTTCTTTAGCTAAGATTTAAGTAACAAGTTTGGGGGGACAGGAGACTTGGGCGCTCCCTCTCCATCTTTCTGTTTGGCTTCTTTGCCTCTCAGTTTTTCTCATTGATTGGTCTTTTGTCTTTTTGCTTCTTTGGCCACAACTTCCTCACCGCCCCCCCCACCCCCTCCACCCCACCCCACCCTATGGACAACAACAAAAACCTGGCCCATTACTGCTTCTTACACGCAACCTAAACTTCACAGTTCTCTTCCGGAGCGACAAAGAAGTCGTCACGTGACCCGAAGCCCAACCACCATTGGGTCTAAAATGAAAACAAAGGAAAATGATTAATCTAAAAAAAAAATCTGAGGCCTAGACTTCTCAGGTCAAACCTTAAAACTAAAGTGAAATTAAATCACTAAATAAAACTCAGGGCGGAGGGAGAGGAGGCGTGTTTGATTTCCACTGCCAGGGAAAGGGGAGAGGAGGAGGGTAGGAGAAGCTGTTGGATCCAAGCGTAAATAAAATGGTCCCCAGGCTAATGTGCTGCTCTGTTTCCACGATCCTTGGGAAAACTTCATTTCTTAGTCGTGGTTCCATAAAACTTTTATCACATTGGAGCGAGGATAGAGAGAGTCTGTCAAAGATGAAATGTCACTGCCGCGTCGCTGGAGCCGATAAGAGCGAGGAGACAGGGCGGCTGAAATATGGAGCTAATTCGTTGAAAGAGAGGCGATGGCTGCTTGCTGAAGAGTTGCATAATTCTGATTGTAAGCGATGCGCCCGCATTGCTTAATTAGGAGCATATATTTGTTGATAGTGATGGGGGGGGGGCGTGTCGGTGAGAATCGTTCCAGGCCCTCAGCCTTAAAGCGAGAGCTGATTTTCATTTTTATGTTGCATCCTGGCAGTCCAAGGTTAGTAATTACAGTCTTTATGCAACAATAAATAACAATAAAAAAGCAACCTGAATTCTACACTCCCCCCCCACCACCAAGTAGGATTTTAACTGGACTAGGCTCACCTAACCAGCAAGCAATTTAGCATTGGGTCAGGCTATAATTTAAAGGCATAAGAGCGTGCAAAGTTTGATTGGGATCAAATAACGCTCAAGGGTTTTTCTTTCTTTCTGTCTTTCTCTCTCTCTTCCTCTTCCCTGAGTAACATCTTCTGAATGATGTAACTAGGTGAAGCGCCGCGTTTGGCTCTGGGGGTTGAGTGGATAGATTATTTATCTAGCAGGAGAAAGGCAGGCCAAGTCAGAGAGTTTAGCTCAAGTTTGAAAAACTGAGCCTTGGCTTGAAATTGTCATTGCAAACAAGAAAAATAAGGGCTGCCTTGGCTTCGTGTCCCCTACCCTTCCTTCTGAGGGATTTCAGGCCCTAGCTAAGCAGGGGGAAGGGGAAAATATCTGGGGAAGGGGGAACTATCTGCGCTGTAAGATTCACAGCACAGCAAGGGGGCAGGGAAGCAGTGTCTCGGGGAAGGAAGGTTCTCTTGGTCCCTTTTAACACCCAAGTGTTCTGCTGTTCTCTAATCTGGCCATAAAATCTGTCAGCAGGGTTAGAGAGAGTCGTATTTCCTGCAGGGGCAGCCGGAGTTGTTGCGGAGAGAAGCGCTCAACCCTGCAGCCAGCCAGAGAGGCTGTGAAAAACTTGCAGGGCTTTTCAAGGGGGTGGCCGGAGGAAGAACCCTCCCAGGCCTCACTGCACAACTTCCAGACAACTACTCTTCAGATTCTTCTCTGCCTACTCCCCACTCCCACCCCCATCCCCTCCTCCAAGTAGCAAAAATTACTTTATTTGGAGCTGAGCTGGACACAACTAACCGTCTCTGGCGAGTTTGCCCAGTTTTTCAGAGCAGCTCTCTTGGATCTGAACCCTCCAGAGCTTGCCGCCCCCTGCCCTGCAGCCGTTGCCTCCAGCTCCCCTTTTTTCCTCCTGGCTCTCCTCCACCCCACCCTTTTCCTCAGATTTCTCTGTCTTTTTTTACTCACCCACCACCCACGCGGATGAATACTCACCACCACCCACGCGTCTGTTACATTGACAGAAAGTTTCTAGTTCCAGCTCCCGGCCGAGATGCCATTTCTCTGCTAACCAGCCTTCTCCTTCTTGCTAGGAGGCAGCGAGCAAGGAGGGGGAGGGGAGGCCAGAGCCGTGGGAGTTCTCCAGACAAACTTTCCACCCAACCCAGCGCCCTTCCTCTGTCCCCATTTCCCATCTGTTTCCCTGCTCTCCCAGAATCACCCTTCTCTTTTGCTAGCACCCCCCATCCCCAGGCCTTTTAAAGGGATGTGGAATTTCGGCTGTTCCCTCTGCTTTCCCAAAGAGCCAAATTCTTTGATGCCATCCGAGGGAGCTGTCAGGGGGCTAAGATTGATCACCTCATCTCCTCTCGGTCCCTCTGACCCACTTATTTAAAAATCTTACCCCAGATCGACTTTTCATTTTCTGTTTTGAGATCTAGTTTCCCACCGATTGCTTGGGGCCCTGAGTCTTGTATCCCTTCCCTCCTGTAAATTACAGCACTCCCTAAAGTTCACACTATCTTGATCCTCTGAAAAGAAATAAACAACAACAATTCCCCCCAGGGGCCAGAAATGGAATATCGTCTCAGTAGTCATTATTTTTTCACCCCCTCCATGTTTAGGGAATTCTACCTTGTCAGGGATATTAATTAATACAATGGCAAAAATGGCAGGGGGATTCCTTGAGGGAAAAGCCCCACCTCCACCCCATACATTGACCTGAGGTTTTGAGAGTTCTCTAAGTTGAATCTGTGGCTACCTTGGTTCTTGTTCCTGTTGCTGGATATAGATGCAGATACAGGCTTGAGGCTTGAGTGGGTGGGTGCATATGCATCTTAGACCCTGTCTGTTGGGGGTGTCATATAGGAGTGCAGATGCCTCCAGGTGAGGAGGCAGGTAGACATAGGGGCAGGGGTAGTGCTGCAAACGCTGGGCAGAGAAGGCAACTGAGACCACACAGCTATGTAGGCCAGAGGTGCAAAAGGGCCCCTCACTATCTCTCTCACCCCTCTGTGTCAGCCTAGGAGTGCTTGTCGATTTCCCAAGATTTATCTGTTGTTTTGGGGGGTGGGTTGGGGATAGCGCTGCTGATGCTTGCAAATCTCTTCCTTGCTGCACGGTAACACCGACCTTTCCCAAAGGCGAAAGCCTCTTTTTACTACCTCTTCCTCTCACATTGAGATCCTCACTCAGGTTCCTTTTGGGGGGAGGGGAAGGGAAGAGAATGCTGCTGGCCTTGTAAAGAAAGCTTTAATTTTCTCTATTAAAAATATTTGCAGAAGAGGACGATTTCTCCCTTAGGTTCTCTTGTTTCCTGGGATTCCAGAACCTCCCATCCTCTGAAGGGGATGAGGAAAAGGTTCCTTTAGCTTTTCTGGAGAAAGTGAGTCATGCGGAGAGGGAGTGTAGGACTGGGGGGCTCATGGTGTCCAGGTCATGGTCCTCTACAGTTTTTGAATCAATTAAAGCAAATAACGCTCTCTGTTTTCCACCAGGCCCAGACAAGCGATTGGCCAAGGCCGGTCCCGTGACCATGAATTCCCTGCAATTTCGCCGGAGTCCTGGGTTTAATAGAGAGAGTCCCCATACGCTTGTATTTATCAGCAATATACAATTATAAAGGCCCAAAATTTAAAAAAAAAAAAAAGCAAAATCTTCCCCTCCCAAAATCGCTCCATCACACAGACCTGGGGGGGGGCAGGAGGGGGGGTCCCTTCCGATCCTCCCTCCTGACGCCCCCCCAGCAGGCCCCCTCCCCCACCATTGAAAGCCATGAATTTTGAATTTGAGAGGGAGATTGGGTTTATAAACAGCCAGCCATCGCTCGCCGAGTGTCTGACTTCCTTCCCCGCTGTCTTGGAGACATTTCAAACTTCATCAATCAAGGAGTCGACATTAATTCCTCCTCCTCCTCCTTTCGAGCAAACCTTCCCCAGCCTCCAGCCCGGCGCCTCCACCCTTCAGAGACCCGGGAGCCAAAAGCGAGCTGAAGATGGGCCCGCTCTGCCGCCGCCGCCGTTCCCCGCTGCCCCCCTGGCTCCTGAGTTCCCCTGGATGAAAGAGAAGAAATCCGCCAAGAAACCCAGCCAATCCGCCACGTCTCCCCCGGCCGCCTCCTCCGTCCCGGCCTCCGGGGTCGGATCGCCCGCAGGTCGGTAAGCGCGGTAGGGATGGGGTGAGGGGCAGCTAGAAAGAAAGGGGAGAAGGAGCGATGGGGGAGGTAGAAAAGCTGGCGAGCCTGTTGGGGTTCCTTGCCCCCGTCGATTCCAGGGACGAGGAAGCAGAAAAGACCGCTGGGGTTCAGGCCTGGCCGCTGCCTGCACTTTTTTTTTTTTTCTTTCTACAGCAGATTTTGGAAGCTGGTTGGGGAAGAGCATTTTTTTTCTGCTAGAAGAAAGGGATTTGATTGAGGTTTCACCTTTATCTGTGTGGAGTGTTGTTGGCTGGGGTCGAATCTGGAGGCAGGAAAAGATTCGGTCCCATCTACCCCAGCTGTAGGAGAAGAGGGGGAATTTGAGACCTAGGGAGCTAGGGAGGAAAGGAGGTGAGGAACAATCTTTCTTTATGAACCCTCTCCCCAGGCTGAGTTGGAAAGTGCCGAAATTAGGGGTCCATTCAGAGGACCTGGGAGGGGGCTCTGAGGTTCTGGGGGAGAAAGGGAACAGCTTCCTACCCCATGCGTGGCTCGTGGGCGGCTCTCTGAATGCTTTGCCCTGACCCGGGCCGAGTCTGGAGGCGAGAGAGGGACGGGAAAGAAGGCCAGAGCCTTGGGAGCGAGCCGCTTTGGTAAGCGGTAAGGGCGGGGGTGCTGCTGCTATTGTTTTGGGCTGATGGGGTGGTTTTTATTTCAACCAAGTCGAGGTTGGGCTAAGCACACGGCCAGCGTTGACGCCCAGCCCGCTTTCCCTGCAGATGGGCCGGGACTGCAGGAGGCCGCGGGCGGCGGGGCGCGCAGGCTGCGCACTGCTTACACCAACACGCAGCTGCTGGAGCTGGAGAAGGAATTCCACTTTAACAAGTACCTGTGCCGACCGCGCCGCGTGGAGATAGCGGCCTTGCTGGACCTCACCGAGAGGCAGGTCAAAGTGTGGTTCCAGAATAGGCGCATGAAGCACAAGCGGCAGACGCAGCACCGAGAGCCGTCCGACGGGGAGCCAGCCTGCGCCGGCGCGCCGAAGGACACCGGCGAGCCCGCCGAGGAGCCCGTGGCCAGCCCGGGCCGCCCCACCGCCTCGCAGGCGGTTCGGGAAGCCTGCTGTCACCCGCCCGAGGTCGCGCCGGGGCCTCCTAGCGCCTCGGGACCCCGGCCTTTGGCAGCTCGCGTGGAGGACGCGGGCGCGCGGAGGCCGGGCGGCGCGCTGCGCGGGGCGGGAGGGCTGGGGTCGGAGCCGTTGCCAGAAGACGTCTTCCCGGAGCGACAGGATTCACCTTTCCTGCCCGACCTCAGCTTCTTCGCGGCCGACTCCTGTCTCCAGCTGTCCGGAGGCCTCTCCCCCAGCCTCCAGGGCTCGCTTGACAGCCCGGTTCCCTTTTCCGAAGAAGAGCTGGACTTCTTCACCAGCACCCTCTGTGCCATCGACCTGCAGTTCTCCTAATAACCCGCTTCCTCCTCCCGGCCCTCGACCCCCGCCCCCCTCGGCTGCCGAGGATCCCCTCCCCAAGCCGTGTAGACTTCTTTATGTGTTTTGCTAAAATTCAGGTATTATTGAATTACCGTTTAATCCACTTCCTTTCTTCTCTCTTTAAAATATTGGGCACTCGGGCGTCTTTTAAAAATCACACAGAAAAAATCCGTTTGGTAGAGTCCTTCCAACGAAATCTCAGGAATAATTAAACTCTGGCGCGGGGGCGGAGGGGTGCTTTCTTAAAAGGAACTAGAGGAACCTATTTTCCTCTTTTTTTTTAAGTTTTAGATCGTAGATTATTTATTAAAATTCTTTAATAATAGGAAAAGGGAAAAGTATTTATTGTACATTATTTTCATAGATTAAATAAATGTCTTTATGATACGAAAACGAGTGTTTGTGTTGGGACCCAGCCCCTTTCCTCCCCGCACCCCCTAGGCCGGCCCTCACTCCCTCAGGACCAGCGCCAGGTTTGTCTGGCCCTGGGCCGACTAAGCCCGGATGGTACAAAAGGGGTCCTATTTGGCCGCCCGCAGCTCTGACGAGAGTGGGCGTTTGTTGCCACCCCGTAACAGATAGCCTTTGGCTCTGCTTAAAAATAAAGGTAGGGGGAGAGGGTGCGCTGCCGACTGAAGTGGGTGCCAAGAGAAGAGGCTTCGGGGTCGCGGTGGGAGGCGCAGAGGTTCAGCTAGATTGGGAGGGGTCCTAGGGTTTCCTAGGCTTCTCGCCTCTGCCCCAAGCGGGGTGGAGGAGCTTTTCCCAGGACGCCTGGGGACCCGACTCCTGGGGTCGTGGCCAGGGCCAAGTAGTGGAGTCCGGTCGGGAGTTTTCTTGGGAAGCAGGGCCTGTGCCCAGGGATGGTAACTGACCTCCAAGTGGACAAGAAAGGAGACCGGGTGGAAAATGTAGCGGGGGCCGGGCACCAATGCTCTTCGGGCCCCTCAGTCACCCTAAGGCACCTGGAGTTGGGAGGAGCGTCCGAAGAGCTGCCGGGCGACAAGCCCCGGGAAGCCCGGGCTGCGTTGGGAGGCGCTTGGCCTGCTGGCAGCGAAGGAGGAGCGAGGAACGCGGGAGGGAGACAGGAAAGCAAGGAAGATGCTCAAAATGGCGCTGGGGCCGGGCGGCAGGGAGGGCGAGGGAAGAGATTGTGGCCGCCATGACAGCCGCCTCGGGATGCGCGGGGCCAGCCCCGGGGACCGTCCCCGCACCCACCTTCGCCTGTCCGGATCGTCCAGATGCCAGTGAAGAAAAGAAGCCAGGGAGCCTCCTTTTGGTTTTTGTATTGTTTAAAAAAATCAGCCCAACGGATGCTAAGGACGCGAGATGGACGGAGGGTCCGCGAGGGGGTGGGAGTGGGAGGGGGCGAACGACGGATCTTGTTGGCCCGGGTCTGCGTAGCCGAATCTGACTTTTGATCCTTCGCTCTGGGATTTGATGCCCGGCCAGAGCTTTCTCCAAGTGCAGACGTACCTGTCTTTGCCCACAAGTTCATTTGCCATCTCAACACTATCGCCTACCCCCCACCGCACCTTGCCAGGCTTCTTGCAAACCCGGTAAGCGGGAAGCAAGGATCGATCGCCCCATCTGCCTCCTGGTTTGTTCCGGGGAACGTGGAGATTTAAAGGGCCCTGGAAAGCCATCCATCCTCCTTAGGTTTATTTAATATTTCTCGGGCTCAGAAACAGACACCGCAGGGCTACCTCCCCAGCAGATGCTGCCGTTCTTGAAAAGCAGTTTATTTCCCAGGCCTCCCAGACTTTCCCCTGAACCAGCAGGACGGGGACTTGGAGTACCAGGCACCGAGAGGCAACAACTGTCAGGAAAAGCCAGGAGCCGACATAGGTCGTGACATATAGGACTAGACAGGCCCTTGCATATTTTTTTAACCTGGTCCCTCAGTGTGGGAAGCACACACATCTTATTCCTCTGGAATTTAATCCCTTAAACTGTCTTAATATAGAATTCATCTCCTGCATTAAATAATGTTATGTCACATTAAATTGCACTTATTTCTTTCATAAGTAAATTAATATAGAACAATTAGATGTGTTATTAATAATGATATCATGTATCTTATTAGTTTATTTTCCCTCGTAAAATATATAGGTATGAAATAAATTCAATATATTAAAGTAATAATACACAGCTTATTGGCTTGTGTGTTTATTTTCCCCATAAATAAGTGAACATATATATTAAAACCACACTATACATCTCATTGGGCTGTGTGTTTATTCCTCCATAAAATATGCCCATGGACAGTGTTTAACATCTTTAAAATCACAGCACATGGCTATCTCTACGCCAACAAAATAAAGACATTTCAGCTGGGGTTTTGATTTCTGTGGACAGCCAAACTAGATAATTTGGTCTAGTTAAAAATGCTCTTTCAGCTGTAGCAAAGAGCAAGAATATCAGAAGGACCTTGCTGATTGCCCACCTTCCAGCTTTCTTTGGTCAAAAGGAGAGCACCCTTGATCAATGCCAAAAATGCAGGGTCTGCTCCGCTGGAGAGGATTCACGGCTTGGTCTGCAGTACTCAGGGGCCTCTGAGGTTCCGGTTCTCTAAGAGACTTGATGGACCAGCAGCATCAGCAGTATCTGTGGGATAGTTAGAAATGCAGAATCTTAGGCCCCACTCCAAATCTTCTGAATCAAAATCTCAATTCAGCAGATTCCCAAGTAATCTATATGCACATGAAAGTTTAAGTACTGCTGGATCATAATGCCACCTTTCTTCCTGCCTTCCTCCCATGCTTAGGAATTTTTGACCCACTTTACCTGGCCACTGCCTTGCAATCTACCCCAACCTAAACCAGGGGCCCAAAGGGCACTGAATTTCAGCTCCTGCCTGAGGCTGCATCATTCCCTGATCCTCCCTGCCAAAGTGAGTGGAGGGCCCAACGAAAGGCTCGATCTACCTGTTTAGATCTAGGTACTTTGTGTGTCCTGGGGGTGAGAAGCAACCAAGTCAGGGAATCAGGAGATCCAGCATTTCCCTTGACTGATCATTAGAGAGGAGTTAGAACTCTTTTCAGAGGCAACACACAGCCTCTCTCTCTTTCTTCTGTCCCATGTTTCACGAAACTCACCATCTCTGATGCCACCAGAGCAGAACAAAGAGGCAAGGTATTTCCAAAAGGAAATGACTCCTCTTTTCTATCCCAACCAATTTTAAATTCAAAGGAATGCCTGGCAATCCAGGATTCATAAGGGGCCAGGATTCAGGATGCCTGTGTTCCAAATTAGCTCCTTTTCCTTGTTTCATCTCTAGGGTCATCCCCTTTAACCTGAGTTTTCCAGGCTGGCTATGGAGAAGGAAGGAGAAGAGGATGGTTTCCCAGATAAGGCAGCAGACCCCCCAGTGATGGCAGGTTAGAGGGCAGTGCCAGGTGGCTGTGCTCACTTATCCTATCCTGATGGGGCAGGACTCCTCTTGAGTGGTATGTAGCACAGACTGGTTATAAACTGGCTGTGGTTGGAGTGGGAAGGCTTCAGTGCAGTCCTGAAAGCTGCTGGTCAGTCTGCCCTGCTCTTGGTGAGTCATTCTTTTAAGAAGAATGGCCCATTAATATTATGGTGAAAGCAAAAGACCGTTAGATTGAGGAATTATTTGCAATCATGATAACCATGAGTCATTAATTTTTTTTTTTTAACTTACGCCTGGGTAAGTCCCTTCCCCTTTCCGGACCTCAGTTTCTCCAACTATAAAATAAATGGAAGAACTAAATGCCTCTAATGTTCTCTGCATCAGTATATGCCAAAAGTATATTCATTAGTCTTCACAAACAATGTATCAAATATTTATCATGGCTGGTATCATGTGCTTTTAAATGGAGGTGGTGACTGTTGATGTTTGAGGATAACACACCTCCCAAGTATCTGGTACAGCCATTTTAACAAATTTTAATTTGTATCTTTACACAAACAGTCATGCCCCGATCACTGTTTAAAAGCAGGGAGAGAAATCTTTTCAACAAGCATGTAACTGGTTGTATAGTGCTGTGTGCCAGGTGCCAGGTATTCAATGAATATGAGTATTAAGAAGTGTCCTAAAAATTCCCAATAAAGTAGTTAAAAGTGTTACCAGTTTTGCTGTGGCTTCAGAAATGACATTCTTCAATTGAATGTGATGCAGTTTGTAGTATTTGGACAACACTTCAGCGATGCTGGATTTTCCCACAGTAGGAGGACCAAGAATGCAAATTTCGATGGGCTAAGAGAGGAGAATAAGCATCATACAGGGAGCTCTGAACCATCTGTAGCTAGACAGTGTTCTTTATTTCAAGGGTCGGCCCTTTTAAGTCTCGGGATCCTGCAGGCTGACTCTCACTCCTCCATCAAGACCCCAGAGTCGCTTCCTCCTGGTGTTTAATGAGCATCCACTATGTGCCCTGAGCTGGGTACAGGAGACACGACACTCAGGAAGGTGTGAACCAAGTACTTGAGCATCACATGCTACCAGTTTCACCTTTGTGATGCTACTCCTGTAAAGGCAGCAGAGAAATAGAATTTCTGGTCCACTACACAGGGTGCTTAATTTATTGCCTGATGAACATTGTTTCTGAACTAAACTTGGTCTTTAATTAAACTTTTCTTTTTAAAAACAGTTAATTAAAAAAATAAAAATAAATGAAAACAAAACACAACCAAAAAAAGTGTCCTAGCCAAGTTTTCCCCTGGCTTTCATTCTCTGCCACCTTCCCCAGCATTTGGTTATGTTTACTCTTGTTTGAAAAAGAGTAGGACGTTTTATACAAAAAGAGGCACCAAACTTCTTTGCCATGGTGTATTAGACTTTATTTATTTTTTAAAATGTTTATTTATTTATTTTGGGCACTCCACGAGGCACGTGGGTCCGGACCAGGACCAGGGATCGATCCCCTGCCCTCTGTAGCAGAAGTATGGAGTCCTAACCGCTGGGCCTCCGGGGAATTCCCAGTGCACTAGACTTTAAAAGTCCCCTGTAGTCAGGTTTTATCTGGTTGCTAGGGTATCAGAGCATAGGTACAAATTCTGGGTCTCCCTAAAGAGCTCTGCTGAACCCCCTGCCCACCTTTCCTCCAGGTCTCTGACAAACACTCGCTGGCCCCACTGTACATCTTCCTGAAATATGGTCTATCAAGTACATGTCCTCAGTTTGCAGAAAGGAGACTCTCGGGCCCTACATCATTCCTTTCACCTGCTATGGCTGGTGTGGCCCAAATCCTCCACTGACCTCTCCAGCCCAGCTCGGCCCTTCTGCTCCCCCACCCCCATCCCTCTCCACACTCAGTGGTGAGGCAGATATCTGGTGCCTGAAGGAGATCTAACAAACTGCTTCCTCCTCTGAGGAGAGTCAACAGTAAAAGTGCCTTCCTAAAACCTTCTCTAATTCCCAACCACCACAGAAAAATCACAGTCTGGACAGTCATTGAGATATAAATTCACCTTGATGGGTGTTCAGTAAGTTCTCCACCGTGGGTAGTCTAGCTGCAACCACCATACCTGGATAGACCCAATTAAGTAGAAAGTTATTTCAATTCTTCATGTTTCTCTAATCTTTCCTTTTAGAAACATCCCGACTCTCTGACTTACTTTTCCCTCCAGGTGAAAGTTTATATCCTATTCTGACATCACAGAAGTCAGGTTCAACCCCTACCTTGGGAAGGACAGTTTCTAAGCTAAACCCTTCAAGGGAAGAGAGAAAACATCTAGAAAACTTTTCTCCAAAATTTGGAAGGTTAGGAAGTTCTGGCTAATACCCAACCTGAAATCTTTCTGCTGCGGTTTTAATCATTTAGATGTGTTACAGATGATACAATAGTAGGCTTTACTTTTCAAAAAAACTCTTCAGTTTGGACGAAAATCCTTTGCCTAAATGGAGCCAGCCTTCTGATTCTCAATGAAATTTGCATATGATAAAGTACATATTGTACAATATATGGTGATATGTTACATAAATACATAGCACATGTGCTATTTCCCTATCACATATTTCCATATTTTAATATGCTAGTTATATTAAAAAACTGAAGACTGACTCACTATTTCAGACTGTGCATGGAATGCCAATATCATACACTTACAGAGTTCTCTATGGTTTATATTTTCTTGTTTGCTTTAATCCTACTAACAATGCAGTGAAGTAAGCAGTATTAAACCCATTCTTCTTCTCTGAGGCTGAGATTCAGAGAAACCGGGGAACTTGTCCAGGATCATAATGCTAAGGAATGGCCAAGCAAGGATTTGAACCCAAGTATTCTGGCCCCCAAACTAATAGTCTTCCCAGTACATTATGCACCACTCATAGCCTATGGTTCTCAACCAGATTTGTGACATTTTAATGAGCTTGTAGTAAAACAAACAGCACTGAATTCAGATTGCATCCTCCCCCAAAACAGCAACAAGAAACCATTTCTTATGGAGAAAAAAATTATAACCCTGAATATCTTTTAAATTCTTAAGTTCCAATCTTTGATCTTGGACTTTGGTCTTCAAGATCTGGGCTGGGGAGAGCAGGCAGAGAGGCACTTAAGAGCCTAATGAAAGAACTGTTAGATTGATTCTGCCAACCCCCAGCTAAAGCAGCTTCCTCCATAGAAAAGGCCAGAAGTAGGTGCAAACTTCTAACACTTCCCCATTCTGATTAGAATGGTCTCCCTGCCTTAGTGGTACAGGGGTCAGCATCTCTCAAAGATCATTTCAGTACTAAACATGCCTGTGTTTTCCTTGCTCTCCTATATGTCTAAATAGATTATAGAAAAGAGGAAATCAACTATATTTCACTTTGGTGTTGGGTCTACCCAGACCATCTCTGGTGACTTTAATTTGGTCAACCAGATAATCCTATAGGCCATAGATTACTCCAGATGTGGATTACATTGTTTGTTTGTTTGTTTTGTGTTGCACTCAGCTATGGGCTTAGCAAGGAATCCGGGCTCCATAGGGTTTCTCCGCAGGCCAGAGGCCAGTGGAGTTTCTTTTAAGGAGGAAGAGACTTGGGAACCTATGGTCCCATGTTGCTTTTTCTCCCAGTCTTTTCTGCTGGGGCTGGGAGAGCCACCAGGAAATCTGAAAAGTTTTTATCTTTCTGCTACACAAGAGAAGGTAGCAAGGCTCAGGGATGAATTGGAGAGCAGAGTGAATTGGGAGAGCTGAGACCAAAGCAACCACTGCACTTGACAATATAACTTGAGGCACATTTTCTCCGCCCCCTTCCTTCTAGTCTTTATAATAGACTATTGGTGACTTCAGCTGTTACTAGGGAGACTGCATTTCCCCAACTCCCAGAATGATTTCTACTCTTTTATTAAACTGATTTGGAGTTTACTTCCCCCTTTAGACCTCAAATTGTTCCCTTAATTAGGAGGGCGAGGGATGAGGGGAGGAGGTTCTCCCTGGGTTGAGGGAAAGGTGGAAAGTGGAGTCCCAAGTCTCCCAGAAGAAGGACAGCCAGGTCAGATATAGACCTAGCTCAGATTTGGGGTTTGAAGAGAAACCCTGGTTCCCTACTTCCCTCTTCTCCAAATGCCTCTGTGGAGAACATCTTAAAGTGAGAGGAAACTGTTGGGAGCATCTACAAACCCAAAAGGGGAAATAGAAAGAAATCTTGTTCTCACCTCAACACTCCTTTTCTCTTCAATCCCTCTGTAGGCCGCCCCCACCCCCACCTCAATTCTCCTTTCCTTTGTCCGCCCTCATCCCTTTGCACTGAACATTCTCTCACCCTCCCCCATTGCATCTCTCTTAAAGGAGTTGCCAGCTGGTCCCCTCCCCCCAACTTGTCCTGCTCTGAGGCAGGGTCTGAAGCAGAGTACCCGTGAGGAGGGAGGGGGGCAGGGGTCCTGTGAAATGCTCTAAGCTCTTTCATAGCTGAGGGCTAAGCAAGGCTTACAGTTATTAAGAAAAGAGAAAGGCACTGTGATTCTGGTGATAGAGACACAAAGTAGGAGAGGACAGGCAAAATGAGGGGACTGGGAAACAGAGAGAGGGAGCGACACAGTGACTGAGAGGGACAACTTTGGGCCTCCTTGTGGAGGGATGAGTACTCACCCTGCCCTTTTTGGGGTAGGGAAACCTGAGAAGTTTTGAGGGTCCTCTCTGGACCTGTCCCACCTGCTTCCCCTTCCTCTCCTCAGCTCAATTGTTTACAGAGATCCTCCCCTGAACTCTTGCCCTCCTGGACTTGCCCTAGCCCCGGCCCCAGGCCTCCGGCCAGGCAGACACCCTGACAGGTTACAAATGAGCGTGGGTGTTAGATTGCGCCAAGCTCTTGTCCTCGGAGTCTGGAGGAGGAGAATCAATGGGCTCTACCTAAGAGCTTCCCTTCCAGTTCCATCCGTGTCTGAATAGAGTGAAGGAACCACTTCCTGTTCTCCTCCCCTCCCCCAGCCCTAACCCAACAGACACACGGAGCAGAAAGGCGTGAGACTCCGCTCCTGAGCCCGGAGCTCCCATCCTCTAAGCAAGCTCCTTTGACCTATTCTAGAAAGTCCTCAGAAACTTGAGTCATCTTTAAGATGTAATTGGTATTGAATTTATAGATTTGAGGTTTGCGGGGGGTGTGTGTGCTGTGGGGTAGGAAGGAACCAGAAGAATGCACTATGCTAGTTTTAATCACTTCAGAAAGAGAATAAAAATTCCCTCCTCTTCACCTGTAAGTAAACATTACCTAGCTCTGTGCTCCTTGTGGATCTCTGGAGAGATACAGGGGGTTATCTGAGTCTGAGTGAGTGAGCCAGCTACAGCTATGGATGGCTAGAGAGAGGATAAATACATCCAGAGAAATGAGTTGATGGATAGGTAGGGAACGAATATAAATATGGAGAGAGATGGACGAACAGAGAGATGGATTGAGACAGAGAGAATACAAAAAGAAGCCGAGGGAGAGAAATGCATGTGTGAATGAGGAGAGAGTGGTTATGTGAAGAGATGGAGAGAGGAGCGGGGCATTTCTCATCCTCTCCACATTTCTGTCATCTTGTCTTGCTCCTTGATATGCCAGTTTCCCACCCCTCACTTAACTCTTCCTCTAGAGTCTAGGCCCTGCCTCACACCCTTAGGTGTTTTTCCACCCTCTTCTTTCACAGTCATCCATTTGGCCCAAAATAACATACCTCACTCGGCTGTCCTAGCCCATCACCCCAAATTGGGAGAAAGAAACTCAGAGCGGGAGTTCTGGGCAAAGAAGCCTGGATTCCCCATCTCCTGGTCTACAGACTTGGTGAGGGGGGAAGGCTCCTTTGGGTGGGGGGGTGGGAAGAATGAAGGGCAGCTGGGTTGAATTTGTCCAAATCTAATAACCTAGGAGGCTATTGAAGGCCTTGGGGGTTGGGAGGGGAGGAAAGTCCTGAATATTCCTCTAACTTTTCCCCCCTCTCCCTCTGGTCCCTTCTTTCCAAAAGTCTTTGAAGAAAGATGTTTTTGACGCTTCCACGTCACCCTCAGATGGATGGGCTGCGGGTGATTGAAGTGTCTTTGTCATGCTAATGCTCGGGGGGTGATGGATGGGCGCTGGGGCTGCCAAACTCTGGCCCGCTGCGCCCATTGGTCTGGGAGAGATCACATGCGCCCCTCCACCCCCACTCCCTACCCCCTTCCTGGGGGAGCCCTGGCCCAGGCGAGCTGGGTTAGGCCATGGATGCAAGCTTCGGCGCTGTGACATACTGCGGAAAGGTTGTAGGGCAAGAGGGTGTCTCCCCCAAACGGGCCGACCCTCCTGCGGCCTCGACGCATGGACTATAATAGGATGAACTCCTTCTTAGAGTACCCACTCTGTAACCGGGCACCCAGCGCCTACAGCGCCCCTACCTCTTTCCCCCCCAGCTCGGCTCCCTCTGTTGACAGCTATGCAGGCGAGACCCGCTATGGTGGGGGGCTGCCCAGCCCCGCGCTCCAGCAGAACTCAGGCTATCCGGCCCAGCACCCGCCCTCCGCGTTAGGGGTGCCCTTCCCCAGCTCCGGGACCTCGGGGTACGCCCCGACTGCCTGCAGCCCCAGCTACGGGCCTTCTCAGTACTACCCTCTGGGCCAGCCGGAAGGAGATGGAGGCTATTTTCATCCTTCAAGCTATGGGGCCCAGCTAGGGGCCTTGTCCGACGGCTATGGAACTGCTGGGACGGGCCCGGGGCCATACCCTCCGCCGCAGCCCCCTTACGGGAACGAGCAGACAGGGAACTTTGCACCGGCCTATGCTGAGCTCCTCTCCGAGGACAAGGAGTCGCCCTGCCCGTCAGAAACCAGCCTCCCCACAGCCCGGACCTTTGACTGGATGAAGGTTAAGAGGAACCCACCCAAGACAGGTAGGGCTCAGAGGTGGCTACCCCCTCTCTGGGGCTCAGAGCGGCTCTGCTGCTTCTGCACTGAGGTGTCCTGGGCTGGGTTCCTGTCTCTGCGCCGCCGGGTAGAGGCAGGTAAGAGCACTCTGCCCGGTCTCAGGTCAGGTGGGCTCTCCCCACCCAGTGAGTGCCCGGTTCCCATTAAGAGTAAGTCTCCACACATACCCGCACTTCCGGATCTGTGTGCCCAGCTCAGGCCCAGGACCCGGTGTCCTGCGGAGGGATGGGGGATGGGAGCGTGGGGAGGCTGATCCAGGTCACCTGGAGGGGTGCTTGGTGCTTCAAGAGCTGAAGCCGGACAGCGTGGTGAATGGGGGTGCAGAGCTGGCCAGGGGGGGAGGGGAGGGGAAGGAGAAAGAGGTGAGAGAACTGACGTGGCCTTTCTCTCGCCCCGCCCCTAGCGAAGGTGTCGGAGCTGGGCCTGGGCGCGCCCGGTGGCCTCCGAACCAACTTCACCACGCGGCAGCTGACCGAGCTGGAGAAGGAGTTCCATTTCAACAAGTACCTGAGCCGGGCCCGGAGGGTGGAGATCGCCGCCACCCTGGAGCTCAACGAGACGCAGGTCAAGATTTGGTTCCAGAACCGGCGCATGAAGCAGAAGAAGCGCGAACGGGAGGGAGGCCGGGTGCCCCCAGCCCCTTCAGGCTGTCCCAAGGAGGCAGCTGGAGACGCCTCCGACCAGTCCACGTGCACCTCGCCGGAAGCTTCGCCCAGCTCCGTCACCTCCTGAACTAAACTTCCCAACCGACGGGGCTCCGCGGCACCCGAGCGCCGCCGTCCAGCCCTCTCCTCTGCTCTCCCTAACCCTGGGCCTCGGCTTTACTACTCAGGCGATCCTCACCAAGGCTGGGGCGCCAGTTTACAGCTGCTCTGGGGAGGAATGGGGGACCCCTTTTCTCCGGTCTGGGCAAGGTGCTGATGGCTAGGGAGCCTACCGGAGGACCAGAGGCATGGGAGACACCCAACCTGTCAAGAGTGAAGGGAAGGGCTTCCCTCGGCCTTTAATCTGGGGATCAGCACGTGGGCGGGGTGGAAGCAAGTCCCAACCTCCTGGATTCTCCTTTCCCTTCCAACTTCAATTTGTTCAGTCCAGTGCCTTTGAGCTTCGAGGACTCTCCTCATGCACTCATATCCTAACTCCCCCTTCTAGGCCCAGGACAGAGAGAAGGCCTTGAGGTTTCTTGTGTGGGAGGTGTTTTTGGGTGCAGGCATATTACCAATGCTTAATCTTTCTAGTCGCCACAGACCTTACAATAGCACCAGCTGCCTTGTGACAGACCAAAAAGCACCCCCGCCCCCGCCAATCTAAGCCTATTAACCCCCACCTGGCACATTTGTATTGCACTAGCAGCCTCCAGAGGTTGTTTTCTGAGACCTGCCTCCCCTCCCACCAGCGACCTCATCTCTAAGCTACCAAAGTGTTTTGGAACTTGGTACTTCGGAGACTTCTGGAATTTTGTTTGAGGCTGGACCCCAGCAAGCCTCTACCAGGAAGGCGCAGGCACGCCCCCACTAGTTCCTCCCCTATTTATTGCCTCCTGGAAAAGCCAGGACCCTCCTCATCTCCACCCCGACCCCTGGTGCAGCCCAGGGAGGCCCAGGTGCAGGGAGAGCTCCTACCAGCAGCAAACATTTCTCTGAACCTTGGAGACAGTGGAGGTACCACTCTTTCTGGAAACCTGAGCCCCAAGCCATCGGGTTCTCTCTGTACTTCCAACTACCTCATTTCAATAAAGTGTGTTTTCCCCTCTTCCCGCCTCTTCTACTCCTCCACCCAGGGGTAAAGGAGGCTCTCTCCAAGAGCCCAGGGGGAGAGATGAGGAAAGAGTAGGTGCAGGCTGGTTGGGCTGGAAGGAGCTGAGCTTTAAGAGCTCAGCTGGATAAAGAGAAGGACTTACTGGGTGGGGCCTAAGCAGAACAGCACCCTAGGTTTCCAGATCTGACAGCCGTCAGCCCTCAGGTCGTTGGAGGAATGTGGGAAGACCTGGAGGGAAAAGGTGGTGGGGAGGATACAGTTCAGAGAGGGTCCTGAAAGGAAGGCAGGAAAGAAGAAAAACGGATCTGTTTGGAGAGAACAGAAAAGGGTTTGAAAAGAGGAGAAAGTTCGGGGGGAGGCAAAGGGCCCACTACCCCTTCTCCCTTCTGCGTCCCCCACGTCCAGAGCGAGGCCTGGCATAGAGTGTGCCTCGGTAAATATTAATATGTGCTGCGGAGGCTGTGCATCGTCCCCCTCCCCGCCAATTCTTGCTCAGAGAAAGTCAGAGGACAGGTCCCTCGATAAACTTCAGATTGACACACAGGTTACCCCTCCACTCCCGCTCCCAGCCTGGCGCCCTTCCACCCAACCGGAACCTCGGGGCTCAGGAGCCGGGGAGGCTGAGAGACTCTGGCCGAAGCCGCCCGCCTCCGAAGTGCCGTCCACCCGGCTCCCGGTGACTCCCGGGTCTCCGGCGCTGGACAGCAGCGGAGGCGAGGCGAAAGGGCCGAGGGGGAGGCGGGGAAGGGAGGGCTGCGGCGGGAGCGGCAGGTTGTAGTCCCGAAGGCCTGGGGTGGGCGAAGGAGGCCGAGGTAAACCCCGGTCCCGCGCTGACCTTTTTACCTCGAAGCGCCCCCGGGCTTTCCAAACAAGCCGACGGCGCGCCCGCGGGGGCAGCTATTGTCTCCTGGCGGGTCCCACTGACAACCCTTTGGTCGGCGGAGGCTGGGGGCGGCGGAGGCGGGCCTGGCTCGGGCAGCGCCGCGACGGCCGCCTAACCGCCAGCGCTCTCGCCCTGCAGTGCCGTCCAGAGGACGCGGGCCTGCGGGCTCCCGACCGGTTTATTGATTCCGGGGACCCCCCAATGCCCTGGAGTCAAGACAGCTGGGGTCGGGCAGCAAGACCAAGGGGGGCGTCTTACCCCACCCCATCTACTGAATTCTCGACCTTTCAGAGGAAGACAAGAAGCAAAAAGGACTAGGAGTGTGTGCAAGAAAAGCCGAGCGTTTGCTTCCTAATGAAATTGGTGCTATTATAGGAGAGGCCAAGTTATCAGTAATGGCACAGTCCAGCTGGAGGGGAAGAGAAGTGTGTTGCAAGAGGAAGCTCAGCTTTCCCAGAGCTTGATGCCTTGGCCTTTGTCTTAAAAAAAAAAAATCTATTAACTGCTTCTCTGCATTTAATTAAAATTGCCACCAAGGTTGGCTTTCCCAAGGGGGTCACCTTGACAGAGGAGACAGAGCAGTGTCTGTGGAAACAAAACTCTTGCTTGGAGCCATTCAGTGTAAGCTGGTAGAGCCTTCTGGTTGGGATATTTCTGGATCCTGCAAACTTTGGACCCGTGGGCAGAAAATCAGGGAAGAGGAAGGAGCTTTGGTTAGAGCAGGACCCCAAGGATGGTGAAGCTGGACCTCAGACTGGGGCTGACAGGTCCTGGGGGAGGCTGGTCTATTTGGATTTTGGCCACAGCAGAAGGAACTATCAGATTCCCCCAGGGAGGGATGAGGGGCAAATCAATTCTCTGTTAACAGAGGGGCAGGCTCAAAAGAATCTGCAATACGTCTGAGCCCCCCCATCTCCTTTGATCCTAACCCCTTCCCCACCTTGTGCTCTCCTAAAATCCCACTTATCTGAGGCCTCAGACTGGTCTACACAGAAAGCATTGATTTGCAGAAACAGAAGGTCACTGTATTTTCTATCATAAATGACAAAGGAGAGGTTGGTAAAAACAAACAAACAATCAAACAAACAAAAACACATTGTTAAACTTTCCAGAATAGATGACAAACTGCTTCCCTCTTAGACTCCTTTCAGATAGGTGGGTTTCTCACAGCCCCTGAGGGGGCAAAGGGAATCATATTTACCAGAAGATCTGAAAGTACATTTTCTGCAAGATTTAAAGCCCTCCACTCCAACACCTCCATTTACCAAATCTCCAAAAAGTCTCCTATTTTGAAAATAAAAATCTTAAAATAGAGATTTTTTTCCCCATTGATTCTTTATTGGGGTGGGGGGAGAATTCTTCTCGGGTTGAAAGTTTGTCAAGGTTTCTGAGGAGTATCTCCCGGCCCCTCCTCCACCACGGAGGCTCCGCTCTACCCAACACTCTGCACCATCTGTTTCTCAGCCCCAAGTGTGAACTTTTCCTCTTTCATTTGCTTTCTTCTTCAGCATTTGTTCTCCCAACGTGAGGCCCTTTGATCTCCAGGACAAGAGAGACAAGGAAAAAAGATTTAAAAAACCCTAAAGTTCTTCTTACTTTTAATGTGGGTTTCTTTGTTATGAACATTCTTTGCAGCAATACCACTGGGCTGCTGGAAGGGAGTTGGTGGGGTGGGGAGTAGAAGAGGGTGGAGATGGGGAGGCTGGGGGCATCTCCAGATGACCGGGGAGCACGCAGATCCAGATGAAACTGAGAGGAAGGCCAAGATATGTGGGTTCAAATCCTTCCAGCCCTGCCTCTCACAGCCTTGTGGCCATTTTCTCCAAAATGGGCATCATAATCATACTTATTTCATAGGGTGGATGTTAATAAATAAGTTTATATGTGTAAAATATTCGAGAGCAGTCTCTAATAAATAAATATGAGCTATAATAATACTTATCATTATTAAAGGGGACATGCCTTCTCCCCTACCTACAGTCCCTCATTGATTCCAGGGCACATCTTGACCCTTTGGGGTACACACACACTCTTCACTTCTCACATTCATATCTTGTTTGATCCCTGATAGGTATATGATACTAGAGACAGGTTCTGGGGCTAAGGACAGGTAGAGGGGATTCCCTTCTTAGCAGCTGAGAACACCCAGGTGGGTCTGGCTGAGACCCTTTCCTTACCGTCAGGTCTCAGCCCACTCAACTGTAGAAGAGGAGAGTTGTCCTGGGCCTCTTGCACTCTCCCTCCCTTCTCCATTGGCAGGAAGGCTCAGAAGTCCTAAACGCAGACAGTCTGAGTTCCTGATTTAGAGTGGTGGAGGGCAAGGGTTCTGAAGGGTAACTTAGCTTTCAATGTGGTTCCTCTCTTATCAGCTGGGTGAGTGAGCTCATGCCAGTTATTCAATTTCCCTGTGCTTCCATTTCTTCAGATGTAAAATGAGGGAAGTTGAATAAGTGAGATATATGAGACATGCTTAAAACACTGCCTGGCAGTGTTCAATAGAGATTTTCTGTTTTATATATTCATACAAGACATTTTTTTTATTACTTTCTTGTACTGAGTTTTTCTTGGCCTTGGTGTGACGGAAGCAGACATTCGCTAGCCTTCATCCTCCAGCACTGTACCTGCAGACCCATCTAGTACCGTAACCATGGAATTTGCTGCCAGGGAATAAAATAATTATGAATGAAAAGCTTCAGGGTAGTTCCACAGAATACTAGTTCATAGTAAGTGCAGCATCGTAATGAGACATGATTTTGGCAGGACAGTCTCATTGCATAACTCTGGGAGCACGTTCTCACTGTGGTCCATGTGGTTGGCACCCCCTGCAGTTGTACCAGATTTTTTCCTGATGGCTCAGTCCTAGCTCTAAGAACTTCCTTGCATGGCCTCCTTTACATGACTCAACCACAATATTCCAGATGCTTTAACTTTTGCTATTTCCCAGGCTCTCTAAATGCTTTATATCCTCAGAGTGGGTCCTGGGTGGAACAGGAGTCGGAGATGCCAAATATTTAATGCCCATTCCTGGGAGAACAGATAGGCTTAAGCAGCTATTAACTGCAGCTCAGAGTAGGACCTCTTGGCCACTGTCATTCTCTTTATCGGGAAATAAGTGGATCAGGTACTTCAGAGAAGAAAGAATTTTGTAGGAAGTCAGGAGACCAGAGCTTCCTCTACCAAGGGCCTCCTGTGTGTCCTTGAATCAATCACTTAACCACTCTGGGCCTGCTTTCCCAGTCTTTAATATAAGCTGCATTATCTCACTGCAGCTTTCCTCATCCTTCCCTCTGATGATAGAAGTTGTAAGTAAGAAAGAATGTTAAACTTGGTCTGGGATGGGGGGTGGTAGGGTGGGATGGGGGAAGCATCATGTCCCACATAGTCTACTGGCCAAGTTGGAGCTAATTAAAATGACTGTTTCTCCACACACCCCCCAGTCAATTTCCTCCATGCTCTCAAGATCACTGGCCTGGGTCCAGGCAATTCTGACCCCTGTAGCCCTTTCTGCCTGAAGGGAGAACCTAGGAGGGAGGATGCCCCAAAACGCATGCGCCCTCTGCTCCTGAGAGGCCCGAAGCTCCCTTCAGTTTACTCTGGCCTGACAGCTCCGTTTCTACCCCACCTTGGAGATGAGGCAGCTCAGTATTTACTCAGCCGGAGAGGTTTGCCCAGAAGCCTTGCCTCCCAGCCAGCTCCTGCTGGCTCTGCTCTGCAGCCCCCACCCCCTTCCCTTCCTGGTTCATGGAGAGTTCAGCCCTGAAATGGCTTACAGCCCCCCAACCCCCAGCCCTGGAGGAGCTGCCTGTCCAGGGGATTGCTGAGGCCAAAGGGCAGGGGAAGGGTCCCGGTCGTGGGGTCATGCCCTGGTCTCTCCTCTCTTGCTGGACCAGTGCCTGAGCCTCCTAGAGGAGAGACGACTCAGGAAATGATTGTGGTTTTTGGGGAAGGGGTGTAGGGAGATTGGCTAAAATGGGACTGTCAGGTTGGGAACATCATCCAGGACTGCAAAGGGCCACATATCTGCATGTTATTAGTGTCATAAACTATGTCTAATGGGAGAGAAATTTGGTAAACTTGTAATAGTTTGGACTCCCTTTCCAAAGACACTAAAGGGCTAATATGATAAAGAAGTGACACGCATGTTCTCAGCAACCATATATGAAAAATAGTCTCTAACCTCCTAACTTTCTAGGATATAAGATCCATGAAGGCTGAGATTTCTGTTTTGTTCATTGCTGCATTTCTAGTGCCTTGAACAATGCCTGGCATGTAGTAGATGCTCAGTAAATATTTGTTGGACAAGTGAACATTGAAGCAAATTTCTCTTGGCTAGAAGCCAGTCACCCCCCCAAAATGGTCTTCTGAAATGACATCAGTTTTAGACATTTGATTAGTCCAAGAGTGTTACCTGATCAGTGTATTCATATGAAAATAATGAAAGTAGGACAAGTGATGGAATGGGACTTGGGAGGCATCTTCTTATTCTCTGACTCTCCGTTCATTCGTTAAAGGTATTTATCTCAGGCAAATGACAGAGTTTCTTTTATAGCTTCAGGGCGAGTCTGCTCCCCAGGAGGGTTCACCCATAGAGTTTTTGTTTGTTTGTTTTGTTTGAACTTCCTTTACTTCAGCAAGCATAAACTGAAGAAAAGACTCAACTTTAGAAATGTAAAGGATTTGAAGGCCCAGCTGGATGTTTAGGTTGGTAGAAATGTTGGTAGAAAATAGACAGAGAAGCCAACCCTTCTGTTGAGAGATCCAGGCAGGTGCAGCCGCTGCAGACAAGCCTTCCTTTCTCCTCTCCATCACCCAATGCAGCCCCACAGGGTGCAGTGTCCTTTATACGCCAATGGACCAAGTTTTCCGTTTCTAAAAACCTTTGGGAAGTCTTCCCCTTCTAGGCCCAATAAAGTGAATTCACTTAGGTTCGTTTGGGTCTGAAAGGGGACAGCAAGGGGAAGCGTTACTTTTAATGCTTAATGGAACTCGAGGGCAAGGATGGTCACCTGTTGGAAGTTTCTCAGAACGCTTGAGAAGATCACCCATTCTGGTGTGGTCAGTTACCATTTTTGGAAATTGTTGGGAATTGATGACATCCTCTTGCACACTCGCACCATAGACCTACACACGTGGATCCTGATCACAGAACAGGAAACCTGATTTAAAGCAAGAAAAGGGAAGGGAAAAGTGTCAAGGAAAAGGAAAAGTCACCTCCACCTCCTGTTCCTCCCTGGCGTTAGATTTCCAGATCAAGGGCCCCCTAGGAAGAACGGAGTTGAGGAATGGAATTCCTCAGCAGTGACCTGAAAAAACTCAAAGGTTCAAGGCTTCTGGGCATGGCTCTGACAATTTGGCCAGAGTTCTATGATCCCCCATTTCAGACACACCTTTGCTGGGAGCTGTTGTTTTTGGGGATGGGGAGTCTGAAGAGGCAAAATCTGGACAACAAGATGTGCAGAAGAAAAGCCTTTGAGGTGTATGTGAGGAAATAGGCTGGCAGCTGGTGGAAAGAGCTGTCCCACGCTCCTCTCCAGCCCTGAGCTTTCTTTCCACCGTCCACCACCTCCAGTTACTCCACTGTCTCTCCAATTTACACTCAGTCATTTTCCGGAACTCAATTTTCAATCCCCACCTTTCGGAGCCTGGCAGGAGGGACACTACCCAGAGTTAGAGGTAGGCAAGAGGGCAGCTCCTTCCTTGGAGGATGGGTGGGGTGGTGGGGCAATTCCTAATCCAGCAGGGGGTCTGTATTCAGCAATTCAAATTCAGTGATTTGGGTGCATTGGATGGGGCCTTGCAAGGACACCTTTGAAAGAGTCTGCATGCTTGCAGGCTCCCGCCTTACCAAGCGGCACATTTCAAAACCCATTGAAATCCACACCTTGACACATTCCCGAAGAGACACGCCAACCTCCCTCACACGTTCGCAGACCTGTCTGTAAACAAGCGTTGTTACTTGTGCCTCAGACCGGCAAATAAACTGACCTCGTACACAGCTCTGCACACGTGGCTGCAACAGCCAGAGAAAGCGGGCTGGGGAGACAGGTATTGTTACCTGCGTGGAAAGGTTCTGTTTCTCTCCACTCGTTGGAGTTTACGTTTTGACTGTTAAGTGGTACCAAATGAAGTTCCTGAGAAGTGTGAGTGGAAAATAGAAGAGTTCCCCGCATAGAGGTGAAAAGGAAGAGGGCCTTTTGCTAAATATGCTTCAATCTCATCTCTACAGAATTCCCAGAATGGAAATGAAAAGGAAGGAGGCGAGTAATGAGTTATCTCTCTGTGTTGGGTGGTGTGTGGCTGCGCGCTCAGAGGGAAAGCAAAAATTAAGAGAAAACGAAACAAACAAAAAAAATCCCAAACGTGACTAATTTCCTACTTTTCCTTCACAGAATACCAAAGATCTGGAAAGCTGATTTTTTCCCTGGTTTTCATTTGGGTGTTTGGACCCAGAGTTTAGTAAGCTTTACCTGAGTCTTCCCACCTTAAGTAGGAAAAAGAAAAAAGAGCTTGTGCTCATCCCTAGAATTTAATGATGAAGAACAGAGGGACAGATACAAAAATAAAGGAAAAGTAGCACCCAGTTAGTGCCCAATACCAATACTAACTTTGGGTTCTTCAACAGCCTATTTTGGAAAAAAAAAAGAAAAAGAAAAAACAAAGTTTCAAAAGTGTGTTAAAATAATCTACCAAAAATAATCTGAGTGTGTTCCAAAATCCTCCCTTTATGAAAAACTCCCTCTATTTCACTAGAGAAAAAAAATGTTTTTTTTTTTTAAATTCCTCTCTTTGAATAAGAAAGGGGTTTATCTGCAGCAGTCTTCCTTCCGTCTCTACTCTTTCTAAGTCAAAGGGATGTGGAAACCGGAAAAAATTTTGCTTTACTCTCTCTCTTCCTCCAGCCCTCTTGCACACAGTTCTCTGGAAAAAAGGGGGTCCTGGGTTTGAATTTAATTTAATCAGTACAAAAATTTCTTGCTTTTATGTCTTTTGCATTGGCCAGTTGCTAAGCTGCTCCCAATCTTAGATTTCCCCTTGGAAAACAAGAGAAGACCGGATTCTCTCTCTCTCTTTTTTTTCCCTCCCCAGAACTTTAAAGTTTAGTTTTCAGTTTTATTTTTGGTGACAAGTGTAAATGTTTGCTCAGTTGCTGAGACATAACTCAGATTCTTCTCTGGGGTCAGGAGCCCTCTTCCATCCTCTCCTTTCAACTGAGGCAGGGCTCCAGACGTAGATAGTTTTTTTGGAGTCAGAGAGGGTCTCACTCAGCACCCTTAGAGCCCCTTCCCACTTCAGCATGGAATTGAGAGCAGCCTCCTTAGTCACAGGGTCCATTCTCTGTTGAGGTCTGAAGCTCTTGATTGGGAGAGGAGAGAGAAAAGCTCATGGGTCCCTGATAGGTGTGAAGAGCAGGTCTTTCTATGTAGGCGAACCTGGAGAGAAAGGACTTTCCTCTCCTCCCAACACAAACACACACACACACACACACACCCCCAATCACCCTGCAAGCTTAATGAAGGAATTTTACTGTTTAAGGGAATGGAGACAGAGGAGGAGGGAGTTACTTGTAAATCTGCTTCCAGGCAACACGGAGAGGTGTTTTCTTCAGAACTTTGGCAGATGTAGAGAAAATCCTGCCCAAGAATGAGATACCATTAACTACTGATCCAGATTTCAAATCAACATTGCATTTGGATATTTTGATGGCCATCTAGCTGCTTCTTAGCTCATAGAGAGAGGTGAGGAATCTGCATCGCTGAACTCTTTTTGGTTCCTTTCTCTCTTTCCCCATATACCTCCTGAACATAACCCAGGAGCTTTTTTATTTCTCCTTAGGTGAGTGAGTTTCCCAAGACATATCAGGGCTGAAGTTGACATCTGCTGGGAATTCCTTGCTTTTCTCAACCTTACTAGTGCCCGCCTGAGATAGACTTAGGAGAATGAAAGTGGCACAAATCAAAGCAAAACGACAACTGAAAGCTTGGATATGGAAGGAACGTAGAGACTTTACCCTTTATACCTTCACCCAATCTTTACTACAATATCCTGGGCTTGGACACCTCTAGCAATGGGAAGATTGCTATTTATAAGGGAGATTCTCCCGATGTTGGACTGCTCTAAATGCTAGAAAATACTTCTTTATAAGGAATATGAGTTCGTCTTCTTGGGACTTGCACCCATTGATCTTACTTCTTTGCTACCTTCTGGAGCCAATCGAATGACTCAATTCCTTTCCCACATGCTACCCCTCCAAATATCTGAAGACAGCTGTCGTGTGTGTCCCTAGAGTAATATACATTCCCAATTCCTTAATTTGTTTCTCCTAAGACCTGATTTCCAGCTCTTTCCCCATCCTGTTCTTTCTTCCTTAGTCAATATTTTGTACAAAACAAAGTGTCCAAAACTGAACAGAAAATATAAAGTGTGACTGGATCAGTTCTAAGTAGAGTGGAAATATTATATCCCTCGATCTGGGCACTATATTTCTGTTGATACAGGCAGGATGGCTTGGGCAGGAAAGGGCAATGGGGCAGGCTGGTGGCTGCTGATGAATGGGAGGAATCCTTTCTCTCTTTCAGACTGTGTCCATCTACTTGACCTCTAGGGCTGCATTAGTCACTGAGACCATGAGCCACAAATCCCCAAGCTCTGTGAGGGAGCTGCCAGATTGGCAGCCGTTATGGGGAACAAACATTTGCTGAGCAGAGCCTGTTTAATTTGTGAGAAGGGAAAGGAGCATTCGAGTAGAGAAGCAATGTGAAAGGTGAGAAGGAGTGGCCCCGTTATCTCAAGGGAAGGAAGTGCCGATTTACCTAGGCTAAGGCAGCTACTCCACTTCTGCTGCTTATCATTGCTGCCCAGGTAACTCTACTTCTCTCACAATGCTTGTTCCACTTCCCTTCTTGGTGTCAGCTGTTATTATGTTTGTTATCATTGTTGTTGTTATTGACATTTATATAGAACTTTGCTATTAGCCTTTACTTCTCATCACATCTCTGGGAGGTTCGTATGATCATTATTCTCACATTTGAGGAGCCCGAGGCTCAGAGAAAATAAATAAGGTACCCAAGATCACATACCTGAAAAGCAACATATCATTTTTCTTTCTGTGCCTCTGGCCCTCTAGGATTTATATATAAGCCCACATATCTGGACTAGGTAATGCATTTAGGATGTCAGCCTCTCTTCCACCTCATTCTCCTCTTCTCTCTGCCTTAGCTATCAGACCACCAGGCGTTGTTTAGAGTCTGAGGTGACTGCTTTTTTCCTTTTGGAGGAAAGAAATCAAGCAGACTACCCCAATATTCAAGATTACCAGGTTTAACTAGGGGATCTCTCTCTCTGTCTTTATAACCCTTAAAGACTGAGAATTCCTACAAATAGTGTCCAATTCAGATATTGGTTGACTCGCAGATTCTGTGGAAACCTCTAACGGTCAGGGTTTGGCCATTATGGGAGGTCTTGCTTTAGAGACCTTCCACTTGAAGTGGGGGGTCTTCTCCAAGTTTGGAAAGATGGAGGCACTCTGGACATGATGGATCTGGATGTTGAAAGGGTTCAGGTTTGGCATATTACAGCAACCCTGGGGGCAATGGGAAGGGGGCTATTAACGTGAATTTGGGAAGGGGTTCTCCTTGAGGACACATCTTTCCAAATGCTTATGATGGGTATGCAAATGCTATGACTTCCTAGGTACTGGGAGTCATGATACAGGGATGGATAAGAAGTGGGAACTTTCATAAAAAGGAACGAAATTGGGTCACTTGTAGAAACATGGATGGACCTGGAGACTGTCATATGGAGTGAAGTAAGTCAGAAAGAGAAAAACAAAGATCATATATTAACGCATATATGTGGAATCTAGAAAAATGGTAGAGATGAACTGGTTTGCAAGGCAGAAATGAGACACAGATGTAGAGAAAAAACATATGGACACCAAGGGGGAAAAGGGGGGTGGTGGGATGAATTGGGAGAATGGAATTGACATATATATATATATATATATATATATACATACACATATACATATATATACATACATATGTATATATATACATATATACATATTATATCTACATATATATTATACATATATGCATATTATATATACACATATACATATATATACATATATATAGTGTATATATATATATATATACACTAATATGTATAAAATAGATAACTAATGAGAACCTGCTGTATAGCACAGGGGGAACTCCACTGTACAGTAGCAACTAACACAACATTGTAAAACAACTATAGCCCAATAAAAATTAATTAATTAAAAAAAAAGAATTGGGGGCTTTCAGCTTTTTTCCTCATGCGCCCGCTCTCACATGAATCAGCCTCCCCCTATATCTCCCCCACCCCACCACTTCGTTGGAGATCCTAATCATGGTAGACATATAGATCAGAGCTTTGAAGACTTTGAGGAATAAGCAGATCAGAAAGTCCAAGTCTCCAACCCCTTCCACCTGTGACCTTCCCAGGACTGGTCGGCAGAGCCAGGCACAAGGCAGATGCAAGGTAGAAGCCTGAAGGCCACGAGCGGCTTCCCATCCTGTAACTCAGTCCAGGTCCTGGGGACTTATAGAGTGGTCCTGACAGCAGAATTAACATGATGGGGAGTCTAGGGAGAGACAAGAAGAGGGGAGAGGAGGGACACAGAGTCAGATTAGGGGTAGTAGATCACTTGTGTCTGGCATCTACCCTTCTGCTTTATGCAAATGTTGCTTTAGCTCCAAAGAAGCCACATTCCGGGACTAGTTTGCTGTTTATTTAAAAATACACAGATTTTGCAACCCGTCTGGAAAGCTCTGAAGGGGCTCCTGATAAGGGCATCTCATCATATCCCAGCAGCAGGGCAGTAAATCGAGAACATGCAGAGACATCAAAAAAGCCCTTCCTTGATCAGATGTTGTAAAGAATTTGCAAAGTCTGCAGATAAGGAGATCACTAGAGAGAATGCATGTGTGAGTCCCTCAGAGAAAGCCCATTTATTTTCTCCTTTTCTGTTACCTTCTGCTCTCTAGCCGAGCAAGGCATGCACAGCAAGGGGGAGGTGGGTGAGCGCTGGTTGTGAGGCTACGCAGCCCAAGTCACACATGGTCTCTCTTCCCCAGGTGCCCCGCAATGCAGGAGGATCTCGCCTTTCCTTATCGGTTTTGAAATACAAGGCACAGAGACTCAACGACTGCCAAGGGAAAAGGCTATCACAGAGCAAATACCTGAAGGGGAGAGACATATTTGAGAAAGAACAGATAACATTTTCAACATATTTAGAGATCCCAGCCCTCATCCGGCTTCAGTATCCCTTCACCTGAGCTTTTACCAGTAAGATGTGTCAAACAAATTAAATAGTTGATGGGAAGGCAGGAGCCAGGCATCTTACCAGTCCTTTTTTCTTGTGTTGGAGCCAGCCTGGAGACAACCATGCTGAAATAATGGGTCTTGGTAATTTCACAAGCTAAGGGACTCCAAGCACGCCATACTTCACTTACTTTGCAGATAGTCACTCAGCCCCCTGACCAAAGGGAATATCAATTTTTGCTGAGAATCAGTAAAAATTATTAAATAGCAGTGATGAGGGGCCAGGAATTAGAGTTCTTTTTATAGGTCAAATTAAGGCTTCATCACTTTGTTATAAAGCAGAAACTAACATGCCATTGTAAAGCAATTATACTCCAATAAAGATGTTAAAAAAAAATTAAGGCTTCATGAGTCTCTTCCACTCTTTCATCCTTCCCATCATCAGCCCTGCTTGTTAGCTAAAGAAATGGAGGAACAAGAAATTTCAATTAATTGGAGGCAATATTGGAGGAACCCGAGAGTGCCCCACACATGACAAGCTTGCAGAGGGGGTTCTGATGGGAAATCCAAGACAAGCCCATCGAAAGGTAGAGTAAGGAGGTGGGGTGTACTTCGAAGTTTCAATAATCTGAAATGTACAACGAGAAAGATTAATTCCAGATTGCTATAGCTGCAAATTCTCTTGAAGGATAACTGGAAGGATAAACATAGTGTGAATGGGGTCACCAGCTTAAAGAATGAAAATACACCAGGTTTTAGGAGGGAGATCTCTAAAAGTGAGAAGAAAGAGAAGGCTGGGTGTTTAAGTCTCTCTCTCTCTCTCTCCTTCTCTCTCTCCTGTTAGAATTATGATACATGTTCCTAACGTTCTTGGCCTTTCATATATCCTTGAGACCCGGTCTTACCTGGTTAATTTCCCCTCCAAAACATGGCACACTCTTTCTATTTTGACTCCTAATAAGCTCTTCCATTTTTCTGAAAGATTTTCTACTCATTCTATGCCTGGAAAACCTTATTTGTTTCCCAAGATGCAGCTGAAACATCACTTCCTCAAGGAAGCCTTCCCACCATCCCTAGACAGAGTGAATCTCTATCCTTGTTGCTCTACCCATGTCTCCTTTTTAAAAAAATTTTATTAATTTTTATTGGAGTCCATGTCTCCTTAATTCCACCACTGGGCCCTTATGTTGCATGTATCACTTGTTTATATGTCTGTTCATTTTTGTATCTTTAGTACCTAGGGGAAAAGACATATCTTGTAAATATATACAGAATATTGAAAAGATGAATGAATACAAGAGTAAAGATGAGACAGATGCAACATTTGGCATAGGTGGCATGATATTAATAGCTGATAGATATAGCAAATGTATTTAGTTTTTGGTTTTCTATCTTCTTCCTGCTAACATAAAGATCTTCAAGATTGAAATAACAATAACTTTATTAAGGCGGGTATTTGGCTCACTAAGTCATATCTACAGCATCACATTCAGTTCCAGGTGCCATTTTTTTTTTTTTTTTTTTTTTTTTTGCTGTTCGCGGGCCTCTCACTGTTGTGGCCTCTCCCGTTGCGGAGCACAGGCCCTGGATGCGCAGGCTCAGTGCCCATGGCTCACGGGCCCAGCCGCTCCGCGGCACGTGGGATCTTCCCGGACCGGGACACGAACCCGTGTCCCCTGCATCGGCAGGCGGACTCTCAACCATTGCGTCACCAGGGAAGCCCCCAGGTGCCATATTTTAAGAGCATCTTAGACTCCCTAGATTGGAAGGGACTGTAAAGATTATCTGGCCCAATCTCCTTTTTTATGACAATGTTTTCATCAAGTGGTTGTCCAGCCTCTGATTGCAACCCACCCATCACCAGATCCAGGGAGCTCACAACTTCCTGAGACAGTCAATTTTCTCTTCAAACCACTCTGACTCCTTTTCCTCATTTAAGATGAAATTTGTTTTACTGAAACTTTCCCCCTTTGCTCTTATTGCTATTCCTTCAGCTACCAGAAGACATTCATAACGCCTTCCTTGCCTCAGTCTTTCCCACTCCAGGTGAAACCCTGTTATCCTTCAGCAACTCATTATATGACACGACAGTGTCACACAAGGAACCAGAGGAATATCCTCTGACAATGCCCGGAGCAAAATGTAAACTGTTCTGCATGGTGTACCAGCATAGAAATCCATTAAGACTATAACATTTTCCTCATTCTTGTAGTCCTACCAGCTACTTATGGAGACTTGTTGAACATTGGCTTTTGTTTCAAGCCCTTTACACACATTGTCTCCTTTAATTCTTTTCCCATTTTGCACACAATGGAACTGAGACTTATAGAGGATAAATACATTGAACGGAGTCACGCTACAAATACTGTGTTTCTATTAATACAGCTCGTGGTTATTTTTTGCTTTGTTGACTTTTTTTTTGGCAGTCATACCCAGAGGTAACTCATACTGAAACATCTAATTATTTTTTGCATATATGGTGGCTTGGTTTTATTTTCTCCACCTGGATTCATACAGTGATTTAAAAGGTTTTTTTCCCCAAATTTTTATTATGAAAAATGTCAAATATTGAGAAAATATTAAAAGAATAGTACAATGAGCACTGTACATCTACCACCTGAATTCAGTGGTTACCATTTTGTCAGGTTGGTTTCATATAACTTTTTATTTATGCATCCATCCTTCCATCAACGCATTTCAAAATAGGTTGCACTTCACCTTTAAATTTTTTTGTGTGCATCTCCTAAGAATAAAGGACATTGTCCTATATAACCAGTTGTCACACCTAAAAGAAATTAGTGGGACTTCCCTGGTGGTGCAGTGGTTAAGAGTCTGCCTGCTAAGAAAGAGAGACACAGATGTAGAGAACAAACCTATGGACATCAAGGGGGGAAAGTGGCAGGGGGATGGTGGTGGTGTGATGAATTGGGAGGTTGGGATTGACATATATACACTAATATATATAAAGTGGATAACTAATAAGAACCTGCTGTATAAAAAAATTAATTAATTAATTTAAAAAAAAAGAAAAAAAAAAGAGTCTGCCTGCCAATGCAGGGGACACAGGTTCAATCGCTGGTCCGGGAAGATCCCACATGCTGCAGAGCAGCTAAGCCGGTGTGCCACCAACTACTGAGACTGCGTTCTAGAGCCCGTGCTCTGCAACAAGAGAAGCCACCGCAGGGAGAAGCACTCGCACCGCAACGAAGAGTAGCCCCAGCTCGCTGCAACTAGAGAAAGCCCCTGCAGCAACGAAGACCCAATGCAGCCAAAAATAAATGAATAAAAATAAATGTATTTTTAAAAATGTAGCAATAATACCCAGATCATTACAAACTTCTCTAACTTTCCCAAAATATCTTAAAATACATGTCACATAAAATTTACCATTTTAATAATTTTTAAGCGTACAGAGTCCTAGGGTTAAGTACATTCACACTGGTGTGCAACCAACTGCAGAACTTTTTTCTTTTTTTTAAAATATTTATTTATTTATTTGGTTGCGACGGGTCTTAGTTGCGACACATGGGCTCTCGTTGAGGCGTGTGAACTCAGTAGTTGTGGCACGCGGGCTTAGTTGCCCCGTTGGCGTGTGGGATCTTAGTTCCCCGACCAGGGATTGAACCCAAGTCCCCTGCACTGGAAGGTGGATTCTTTACCACTGGACCACCAGGGAGGTCCCTCCAGAACTCTTTTCATGTTGAAAAACTGAAACTCTATAATTGTTTAACAACCACTCCTCATTCCCTTCTCCCCCAGCCCCTGACAACCACCATTCCATTGTTTGTCTCTGTGAATGTGACCACTCTGGGTACCTCATGTACGTGAACTCATACTGTTGTGAGTGGCTTATTTCACTTAGCATAATATCCAGTTTCATCCACATTGTAGCATGGGAAATGTAGAATTTCTTTCCTTTTTAAGGCTGAATATGTTCCATTGTATGTATATATCACGTTTTATTTATTTATTCATTTGTTGATGGACACTTGAGTTGCTTTCACCTTTAGGCTGTTGTAAATAGTGCTGCTGTGAACATGCATGCATAAATATCTCTTTAAGACCCTGATCTGATTTCTTTTTGTTATATACCCAGTAGTGGAATTGCTGGATTATAGGATAATTCATAGAATGTTTTTTTGAGGACCCTCCATACTGTTTTCCACAGCAGCTGGACCATCTTACATTCTCACCAACAGTGTACGAGGTTCTAATTTCTTCACATCCTTGCCAATGCTTGTTCTTTTCTTTTCTTTCTTTCCTTTTTATTTTCTGGTAGCTATCCTAATGGGTGTGAGGTGGTATGTCATTGTGGTTTTGATTTACTTTACTGTAATGATTAGTGATGCTGTGCACCCTTTCATGTGCTTATTGGCCATTTGTATATCTTTTTTGGAGAAATGTCTATTCAAGTCCTCTGTCCTTTTTAATAATTAATTAATTAATTAATTAATTAATTAATTTTTGGCTGCATTGGGTCTTTGTTGCTGTGCGCAGGCTTTCTCTGGTTGCAGTGAGCGGGGGCTACTCTTCGTTGTGGTAGGAGGGCTTCTCATTGCCATGGCCTCTCTTGTTTTGGAGCACGGGCTCTAGGCACGTGGGCCTCAATAGTTGTGGCTCTCAGGCTCTAGAGTAAAGGCTCAGTAGTTGTGGTGCACGGGCCCAGCTGTTCCGCAGCATGTGGGATCTTCCAGGACCAGGGTTCAAATCCTTGTCCCCTGCATTGGCAGGCGGATTCTTTTTTTTTTTTTTTTGCGGTACGCGGGCCTCTCACTGTTGTGGCTTCTCCCGTTGCGGAGCACAGGCTCCGGACGCGCAGGCTCAGCGGCCATGGCTCACGGGCCCAGCCGCTCCGCGGCATGCGGGATCCTCCCGGACCGGGGCACGAACCCGTGTCCCCTGCATCGGCAGGCGGACTCTCAACCACTGCGCCACCAGGGAAGTCCCTGCCCATTTTTGATAGAGTTGTTTGTTTTTTGCTGTTGAAGTGTAAGAATTTTTTAGATTTTCTGGGTATTAACCCCTTATCAGATATGTGATTTGTAAATATTTTCTCCCATTGCGAGGGTTGCCTTTCACTGTGTTGATTGTGTCCTTTGTTGCAACAGTGACGTTTTGAATTCAAAATAGCTTACCTTTATCCCAACTAAATTTCATGGCTTTGCAAGTTTTCATCTCTGCCTAGAATATCCCTCTACCTTCCTCTGTTTGGATAACTCTTATGCATCTTCCAAGACTCAGCCCAGTTGTCACTTCCTCCACTCCTATGAGTTAGAAGCCTTATTCCTGTATTCCTAGAGTGCTCTCTGAAGGTGCCTCTGTCATGGCTTTTAGTCCAGTGCATTATAATCCTCTGATTACCTTGAAGGCAGAAACCACCTTGTTAGTCTTTGTTTTCCCAGTGCCTAGAACAGTGGCTCATAAATTCCTATTGAATTAGCAAACGTTATATTTAGCTGAACATTCTGAACTAGAGAGATCAGAGGAAGTCAACAAAAAGGGAGGAAAGTAATGATGACTACAAAGCATGTGTACGTTTTATAATCATCAAATAATGTAAGCATATATTATTTCATTCCCCCCAGCTTTGTTGAGGTATTATTATTATTTTTTTTTTTGCTGTACATGGGCCTCTCACTGTTGTGGCCTGTCCCGCTGAGGAGCACAGGTTCCGGACGCGCAGGCTCAGCGGCCATGGCTCACGGGCCCAGCCGCTCCGCGGCATGTGGGATCCTCCCGGACCGGGGCACGAACCCGTGTCCCCTGCATCAGCAGGTGGACTCCCAACCACTGCGCCACCAGGGAAGCCCTGTTGAGGTATTATTGACAAAAAAATTGGTATGTATTTAGGTTATACAATGTGATTTTTAAAAGATGTACAATGTGATGATTTAATATACACATAGTTTTTTTTTTTTTTTTGGCCACTCCACACAGCTTGCGGGATCTTAGTTCCCTGATCAGGGATTGAACCTGTGTCCTCAGCCGTGAAAGCACGGAGTCCTAACCATTGGACCACCAGGGAATTCCCTCACCTCACATAGTTTTGTTTGTTTGTTTATTTGTTTTTGGTTTTTGTGGTGAGAACTCTTAAGATCTACTCTTAGCAAATACAGAGTATACAATACACTATTATTAATTATAATCACCATGCTGTACATTAGTTCCCCAGAACTTATTCATCTTATAACTGAAAGTTTGTACCCTTTGACCAACATCTCCCCATATCCCCTACATCTCCCCATATCCCCTACATCTCAGTGCCTGGCAACCACCATTCTACTCTTTGGTTCTGTGAGTTCAACGTTTCTAGATTCCACATATAAGTGAGATCACACAACATTTGTCTTCTGTGGCTGGCTTATTTCACTTAATGTCCCTCAGGTTCATCCATGTTGATGCAAATGGCATGATATCTTTCCTTTTTTATGGCCGAATAATATTTCTCTGTGTGTGTGTGTGTGTGTGTGTGTGTGTGTGTATCACATTTTCTTTATCCATTCATTGGTCAATGGATTGATACTGAGGTTGTTTCCATATCTTGGTTATTGTAAATAATGCTGCAACAAACATGAGAATGCAGATATCTCTTCAAGATACTGATTCTATTTCCTTTGGATATATACCCAGGAGAGGGATTACTGAATCGTATGATAATTCCATTTTTAATTTTTTGAGAAGCCCCAATACTTTTTTCCATAATGGTTGTCCAAATTTGCATTCCCATCAACAGTGTACAATGGTTCCTTTCTCCACATCCTCACCAACACTTGTTATCTCTGTCTTTTTTTTTTTTAAATAAATTTATTTATTTATTTATTTTTGGCTGCATTGGGTCTTCGTTGCCACGCGCGGGCTTTCTATTGTTGCAGTGAGTGAAGGCTACTCTTCATTGCAGTGCGCGGGCTTCTCATTGTGGTGGCTTCTCTTGTTGCGGAGCACGGGCTCTAGGCATGCGGGCTTCAGGAGTTGTGGCATGCAGGCTCAGTAGTTGTGGCACACGGGCTCAGCCGCACCACGGCATGTGGGAACTTCCCGGTCCAGGGCTTGAACCCCTGTCCTCTGCATTGGCAGGCAGACTCCCAACCACTGCGCCACCAGGGAAGCCCCCTCTATCTTTTTGATAATAGCCATCCTAGCCATCCTAACAGATGTGAGGTGATATTTCATTGTGGTTTTGATTTGCATTTCCCTGATGATTAGTCATGTGAGCAAGTATTCATGTATCTGTTGGCCATTTGTATGTCTTCTTTGAAAAAATGTCTATTCAGGCTCTTTGTCCATTTTTTTCATAGATCTTTATTGGAGTATAATTGCTTCACAATACCGTGTTAGTTTCTGTTGCACAACAAAGTGAATCAGCCATATGCATACACATGTCCCCATATCCCCTCCCTCTTGAGCCTCCCTCCCATCCTCCCTATCCCACCCCTCTAGGTCATTGCAAAGCACCGAGCTGACCTTTGTCCATTTTTAATCGTTATTTTTATTTTTTTGTTCATTGAGTTGTATGAGTTCTTTGTATATTTTGGATATGGTTTGCAAATATTTCTCCTATTCCACAGTTTGCCTTTTTATTTTGTTGATGGTCCACTTTGCTGTACAGAAGATTTTTAGTTTGATGTAGTCCCGTTTATTTATTTTTGCTTTTGTTGCCTGTGGTTTTGGTGTCATATCCAAAAAATTATTGCCAAGACCAATGTCAAGGAGCTTTCTCCCTATGTTTTCTTCTAGCAGTTATATGGTTCCAGGTTTTACACTTAAATCCATTTTGAGTTATTTTTTGTGTATGGTATAAGATAGGTTCCAATTCATTCTGTTGCATGTGGATATCCAATTTTCCCAACACTGTTTATTGAAGAGACTAACCTCTTAACGTTGTGTATTCTTGGTGCCCTTGTCAAAGACTAGTTGACCATGTGTGTGTGGGTTTATTTCTAGGCTCTGTATTCTGTTCCATTCGTCAATATGACTGTTTTTATGCCAGTATTATACTGTTATTATTACTAAAGCTTTACAATGTGGTTTGAAGTGAAGAATTGTTATGCCTCTGGGTTTGTTCTTCTTTCTCAAGATTGCTTTCGCTAGTCAAGGTCTTTTGTGGTTCCGTATGAATTTTGGGATTTTTTTTCTATTTCTGTGAAAAATGCCTTGGAAATTTTGATAGGAATTGCATTAAATCTGTAGATCATGTTGGGCAGTATGAGCATTTTAACAATATTAAGTCTTCCAATTCATGAACATGTGATATCTTTCCATTTATTTGCATCGTCTTCAATTTCTTTCATCAGTGCCTAATAGTTTTCAGTATACAGATCTTTCACCTGCTTGTATTTTATTCTTTCTGACGCTGTTGTAAGTGGGATTGTTTTCTTAATTTCCTTTTCAATAGTTCATTGTTAGTGTATAGAAATGCAAATGATTTTTGTATGTTCAATTTATATCTTGCAACTATACTGAATTCTTTCATTAGTACTAACAGTGTTTTGGTGGTGTCTTTAGGGTTTTCTATATATAAGATCCTGTCATCTGCAACTAGAGAGAATTTAACTTCTTTTCTGGTGTGGATGCCTTTTACTTCTTTTACTTGCCTGATTGTTCTGGCTAGATCTTCCAGTACAATGTTGAACAGCAGTGATGAGAGTGGGCATCCTTGTCATGTTTTTGATCTTAGAGGAAAAGCTTTCAACTTTTCTCCATTGAGTATGATATTAGCTGTGGGTTTGTGATATATGGCCTTCATATGTTGAGGTACATTTCTTCTATACCTAATTTATGGAGAGTTTTGAATAATGAAAGGATGTTGAATTTTGTTAAATGCTTTCTCTGCATCTATTAAGATGATTATATGGTTTTTATCTTTTATTCTGTTAATGCAGTACATCACACTTACTAATTTGCAAATGTTAAATCATCCTTGCATCCCGGGGAAAAATCCTACTTGATCATGGTGCATGATCCGTTTAATGTGCTGTTGAATTGGTTTGCTAATATTCTGTTGAGGATTCTTGCATCTATGTTCATTAGGGATATTGGCTGAAGTTTTCTTTTCTTGTAGTGTCCTTGTCTGGCTTTGGTATCAGGGTAATGCTGGCCTTGTAAAATGAGTTCGGAAGTATTCTTTCCTCTTCAATTTTTTGCAAGAGTTTGAGAAGGATTGGCATTAGGTTTTCTTTAAATGTTTGGTAGATTTACCAGTGAAGCCAACTGGTCCTGGGCCTTTCTTTCTTTCTTTTTTTAAAAAAATTTATTATTTATTTATTTATTTTTGGCTGCATTGGGTCTTTGTTGCTGTGCACGGGCTTTCTTTAGTTGCAGCGAGCAGGGGCTACTCTTCATTGCGGTGGGTGGGCTTCTCATTGCGATGGCTTCTCTTGTTGCGGAGCACAGGCCTCAGTAGTTGCAGCGTGCAGGCTTCGGTAGTTTTGGCTCGTGGGCTCTAGAGTGCAGGCTCAGTAGTTGTGGCGCACGGGCTTAGTTGCTCTGTGGCATGTGGGATCTTCTGGACCAGGGATGGAACCCATGTCCCCTGCACTGGCAGGCGGATTCTTAACCACTGTGCCACCAGGCAAGCCCCCTGGGCTTTTCTTTTGATTACTGATTCAATCTCCTGACTATGTTCAGATTTTCTTTTTCTTCATGATTCAGTCTTGGTAGGTTGTATGTTTCTAGGAATTTATCCATTTCTTAAAGGTTATCCAATTTGTTGGCATATAATTGTTCATAGTAGTCTCTTATGATCTTTGTATTTCTGTGGTATTATATTATCTTATTCAATCCTCATAACAGTAAGTAAGGTATATATATTTAATCTCCATTTTACAGAGGAAGAAAGTGAACTTAAGTTAGATGACTTTCCTAATGCCACACAGCTGATAACTGGTGGAGCTAGGACTTGAACCCAGGTCTTTTCACTCCCAATTCATTGTTCTTTTCCTGTGGAGGTATTGTTGAAGTAACTGGAAATGCTTAGCTTGGAGTAGAAAAGACTTAGGGCAGATATTATAGATATTTTCAAAGATCTGAAGGAATGTCGCATGGGGTTCTTGAAAGGGCTTCCATTCATCTTGTTTTGCTTTTATGAGTGAAATTAGGAAGAACTTTTTGATTATAAAAGCTGTCCAAAATTGAACTGGGCTTCTTAATCAGCTCCCTATCACTTGAGGTGTTAAAGCATCAGTATATGGCCATCTGTCAGGGATACTGAAGGGAAAGTTCTTGGGTGGGAGCCTAGACCAGGTGACCCTGAGATCTCTCAATGACTCTAAGATTCCCTTTGGGTCTTCCCCCATATCTCCTGTGAACATTTGCATGGCACTGGCTTAACCACAACCACTACTGAAGATGGGCATCACCTCTTTATGGAGGACTGGATTGTATGTTGCTCCTAGAAGCAAATAAAGAAAACAACTCTGACATGAAAGAAATAAAGATTGATTCCCATCAATAAATGTGTTCCGGGGACTTCCCTGGTGGTGCAGTGGTTAAGAATCCGCCTGCCAATTCAGGGGACATGAGTTCGAGCCCTGGTCCAGGAAGATCCCACATGCCGCAGAGCAACTAAGCCCGTACACTGCAACTACCGAGCCAATGTACTGCAACTATAGAAGCCCGGGCGCCTAGAGCCCGTGCTCCGTAACGAGAAGCCACCACAATGAGACGCCCACGCACTACAACGAAGAGTAGCCCCCACTCGCCACAACTAGAGAAAGCCCGCGAACAGCAACAAAGACCTGACGCAACCAAAAAAAAAAAAAAAAACAGAAATGTGTTCCTTCCAATGATGCTTAGGATTATGATGCTAAGAAAGTTCTCATTCTTGGAACCAAGAAATCAAGATCTCCAACACTCAAAGGTGTAATCAAATGGGAGTGAGGGAAACAGTTGCATTAGGGACAGGCCAGAGGGGACTGCTGAGCAAAACTTCCGATCTGTAGGCCACCTCTTTCTCCTGAACTACTTTGAAAACTTGGCCTTGGAGGATTCTTTCTGGGAGAAAGGAGAAGTCAGCCACCTGGAGAGTCAGAGTAGGAACCAAAGTCTTAGGATATAACCCAACTGTCAAAGGTCCTTCATGCTCCTCTGACAGCATGAAGTCAAAGGCTTGACTGCTCAGTGCAGCATGGAGCTCCTGAGAGGAGTGGGTATTAGAAGAACATCGATGTCTACACATTCAGGATTTAATAATCTAGACGCATATTGCTATCACCCTTCTGTGAACCCTGACCTTCCTTTCAAGTCCCTGGCCCTCAGGTTCATTAAAAAATCTGATCACTAGTGACCTACGCCCCACTAACTGACACTGCCTCAGTCCTTTCATTTCTGCTCTGGCCCTGACACACTCCAGGGATGCAAAACAGCTGGGGCTCAGTGGTGAGAAAATAACTTGCTAGAGAAATCTGTCTACAGCAGGGACTTCAGTGTGGAGCTAGGAGATGGGAAAAGGACATCAGGAAATAAGAGGTTTTGCCCTGCTGAGCAGGGCCCCAGGATGCAGAGGTTGTGGCAAGGATGAAATTCTGAAATTCTCTGCTCTCTAAGGGAAGAAAAATGAGAGAGAAATAGCATCTCTCCAGCTATAGCTTAAATAACTTTAAGGTCACCCTTTGAGTCACCCTCTGGTTTCCCATTGCAGCTTTAAATTCTGGATCTAAGACCTATTCCCATATAGTTTTTGAAAGGGTGATTTGTTCCTGACAGCTTCTTTTTCAAAATGTAATTTTGAGGTCTTACCCACTGTCTCTGTAATTCTCATTCTGAACCTTAACGGAGATATAGCACTGGAGACTGTGGACAGGACGTGACATTTTCCAGACCTTGACATTGAACAAGGACAAGTGGTATAAGAAGTGACTCTGGGTCCAACAGGATGTGCAGACTGAGGGATATACTTCTCTGAGGGTGGGGCTGGGACACGCTAAGTGATCGGTGTTGCCTTAGTGACAGCATTTGCAATGTGACCAGCTAGACTCAGGGGTGCCACCTAAGACTGCAGAGCAGGTCGTTGGCCTGACCCAGCGCTTCACAAGACCTCAATAAATGTTTGCTGAGCACATACTTGGTGCCACCCACAGTGAGAGGTGGGTGGGGCTATAACAACCAATACTATTGGCATAGCACTTCCTTTTACAAGGCCCTTTAACAGATATCTTATTTCCTCTCTGTAAGAGCTCTGTGGAATATGCATGGCAAGTAGTATTATTATCAACTTCATTTGACTGATGAAGAAACTGAGAGCGACCTGCCCAAGGTCATACAGCTAATCAAGGATGGAACATGTTTTTAGACTCTAAATCCCATATTCCCTCTCCTATAAGAAAATAACCTACACTTGTGGCCAAAATAGCTAACTTAAAACAGACTATACCTATGCAGGGAGTATGGATGATAGAAGATCGGCCTTGTTTGTTAGTTGTGAGGCTGTGTATTGTTGGGTATATGCGAATCCATTATATTCTTTTATTTATGTATATGTTTGAAATTTTTATAATAAAAAGAGGTTTTTAAAAGGATAAACCTGGGCTTCCCTGGTGGCGCAGTGGTTGAGAGTCCGCCTGCTGATTCAGGGGACACGGATTCGTGCCTCGGTCCGGGAAGATCCCACATGCCGCGGAGCGGCTGGGCCCGTGAGCCGTGGCCACTGAGCCTGTGTGTCCGGAGCCTGTGCTCCGCAACGGGAGAGGCCACAACAGTGAGAGGCCCGCATACCGCAAAAAAAAAAACCAAACCTGTGTTCTGTGCTCAAATCCCGCCCCTTCCAAACTCTTCTTAGATAATTTTCATTTTCCTGTCTCTAAGTTTTCTTTCAGTGGCTGAGATCGCATTACTGATAGTGGCTGCCATTTACTGAGTGTTACATGGTATCACTCTAAGTGCTTTCTCTACAAGTCTTACTGTTTAATCCTCACAACCACCCTATGACTAGTTACTACTATCCCCATTTTGCAGATGAGGAAACTGAAGCTTAGAGAGGTCACATAACTTGCCAAGATCACAACAACCACTGGAGTAAATACTAGAGCTGAGACATGAACTCAGGTTTCTCCGACCTGAGAGCTCTATTTTTAACTCTTATTTCCTACCTTATAACCAGAGGGGGAACATCCTTCTCTTGAGGCAATACTATTTGAAATGCACTTTCCTTTTCAGCATTTTACAAGAAACTCTGAACATGGAATTATTGACCTTCTCATTCCCCCTGCTGGAAAAATAGGACTTGTAAACAGAAAATTCTCTTTCATTCAGCCAGACCTGTCCGTCCCCACCTCCCTGAGGGGATTCAAGCACCTAACTTTGTTTTGTAATCTCAGGTGGATGAAGCTGGCATCTACCATCTGAGCACAGGGGTCACGGTTATTTTTTCAGTTCCTGCACCTGAAACTTCTATCAAACAAGTGGGGAGGCAGGTGGAGAGGGGACAATTGCCTTCAAAAGAGGTTTAGGTTCCATGTCTCTTCGTGGATTCACAGAGGACCAGCTGTTGGCAGGCAAGGTCTTTGACCCTGGTTGGACTGGCCAAGGTTAAAGGACACCAAAATCAGTATAGCCAGGATGCCCCCATCTCAAGTCCTGCCTGATTTCAGCCAAATCCAGGGATGGCTAGGCCTCTCTCCTCTCTAGCAGCAGCCTTCTCCCACTGGTGAGAAGAGCCTTCGGCTATTATCTGGTATGGTATCAAATATTTAGCTGGAGAACATTCAGAGCGCTTCAGGGACACAGGGAACTGTTTAGATATCAGATTCTCTCCTGCCAGGTCAGGCGAACCCCTGTTGACGAATGGCTGTGTTTCCTCAAGCATCTTTCCCAGCAGCCAGTTATCTTCTGTGCCCTTTAACTGGCTGTCCAGCTGAGAGGCCCCAGGCCTGCAGAAGCTGTTCTTCTAATCCCCATCTCAGGCTCAAGCTGCTGCAGTGGTCGATGGAAGATTGTTTACAAAAGTTGAAGGCTCACTGCCTTGCACCTGGTTTCTGTCTGGCCCACGCTGACGGGGATGAAGGATCCTTCATTTATCTCAGCCTCTCTTCTCAGGCAGCTCCTGCTGTCACGGCAAGCTTGGGTCGGTGTTTCACTCCCTGATAAGCAGCCTTCTGAGGAGGCGGGGAGAGCCACTTACAAGCTTTACATACCTCTCTCAAGACCCCCATCCCAGTCCAAGGGGCAGCAGGGCTGGATGGAGCAGGGGCTTCTGGGGGTTTATATAGAAGGTCAAGTGGGCCTTGATTCCAGCTATCTGGTGGCAGGGCATTTTGCTCTTTTTCTATTTACAGATTTTGGAAATAGGTAGCCAAATAATCTATCTGCCCTTTTTACCTCAGGAGAATAAGAGAGCAAGGACATCTGCTGGGCAAGGAACTTCAGGGACGACTTTGTTATATGAAGGATGGGGACAGACAAGGTAGAGAAAGGCCCACTGGGACAAACACAGCATTCAGAAAGGATGGAGTTGAGTGTGAAGAGTGCAGAAGCCTCCTCCCTAAAAGACCCTAAAGATAGAGAGACATTCATGATAATAACTAACATTTATGGGGTGTTTACCATGCGCCCAAGCCCTGTGCTAAGCACTTGATCTCATTTAAATCCCAAGAGGTAAATACTCTTATTACATTCATTTAACATAGGAGGAAATAGAGGCTTAGAGAGATTAAGTATACAGCCTGTAAGAAATGCTGAGATTTAAACATAGTATAGTTGGTTCCAGGGCCCCAAGCTCTCAATGACCATGCTGCAGTTGAGAGACACGCTACGGGCGGCTGAGTGAGAGGCTGCAGTTACATGGCCACTGACATGGGTTTAGGAATGTGGGTGCCCGGTTTTACTGGGTGACAACCCTGGTACTTGAACCTGGAGTGAAGAAGCAAATCTAGGTGGTGGGTTAGAGGACGCAGGTAGCAAAGGGTAAGTGTGAATTGGTCCCTCAAGGAAGCAGAATTTGGAGAGAGGCAGGGGACCACGGGGCTCCTGACAGCTTTGGGGGTTTTGAAGAGGCAGATTTCCATTAGAACAACCGCTTCCCTTTGACTTCGATGAATCCATTTGCTGCCTTCCACCTTCCTGGGAAAAGTCAGTAATCTTTGGACATGGATTCCAATAGTAGATGCAGTGGTGGTTCTCTTTGGATAGAGCCAGAAGTTAATAACCTCAGTTTCTGAATCTATTCCAAATAGTTGAATAATGTACTGACCCTCTAGGAAGGTGTTGCCTCCCTTCCGGGACAGGCATTTGGAGTTGTTTGGCACCCTCCCCGGCACTGGAGGAACATTGGGTCTGGCCAGAGAAAGGATCTTCCTGTTCACGGACTGGGCCTTTAAGTCCCCACAGACGCGCTTGTGCTGACGACCTTGGAGAACCAGGGAAGAGGGTGTGGATGGTGCAGTGTGACAGTCCCCGGCTATCAGACAATTCTGTTGAGGGGTCTGGTGCATCTTTACTTTCAAAGCTGATTGTAATATTCACAGCTGAGTGGAGAAGAAGGACTGAGGCCCCTTACCTCAGGGCCTCAGTCCCAGGAAGGGCTGGTCCAGGACTCAGGAGGTCTCTGTTCCATTGTTTGTTCCACCACTGAGCTGCTATGGGACATTAAGAAAGAGGCTCCACATCTCTGAACCTTCTCTTCTGGAACAGGGAAGTCTGTCCCATTCCCTGTTGTTAGAATGTGACAAGGACAAGGGCAAGTGGGACCACTTAAAATAAGTGTCACCTATATTCAAGGCAAGGTGGCTGATCAAGGTAAGCCCATGTCTCTGTTCTTCCTGTACCTCCTGTGGCCGAGGTCTGGGCTTCTTCTCTATTGGAGCAGCCAAATCATCTCCCAGGAACTCACTGTCTGGGGGCAGAAAGCATCGATCGAAGGCTTCAAGCTTCATTCCTACCATTGCAGCTCCTATCTGACCCCTTGAGGACAGACACTTGGAGACAAGGGGAGATTGGGGTGGGGTAGGGAGGGGATGCTCTGTTTCCTTCTCTTCCAACCTGACGCCGCCAGGACTGGGATGGTGACAGGCCCTGGACTCAGCGTTCAGAGCAGCTGAGCCTTGTGGACAAGAAGCAGATAAACTGCACCAGGCCTCTTAATGAACCCAGCGCCAGCTTCAGATAAACTGTCGCCACTCACTCCTCCCAGCCCTCCCTTCTCCAGGAAACACTTCCCGCTTTGTATCAGCAGTGGGCTTGGAGCGGGAACTGGGACCCTACTGCCTGTTGCTCTCCAGGGAAGTTCTGGAGGGAATGGAGACTCTTGGGAACTCTAATTAGACCTGTGTTTGATTTCCCTTAGGTCCAGCTGAACCCAACTCTCCAGGCCCAAAGAGAAGCAGGAAATTAGCAACTGTTGGAAAAATAACAGGTAAAAACCACTGGGGCAATGTTAATTTAAAAAAAGTGTTCCCCAGGACCTCAAGAGTATGACTGTATTTGCAGATATGTTCTTTAAAGAGGTAATTAAGGTAAAATGAGGCCATTAAAGTGGACCCCAATCCAATATGGCTAGTGTCTTTATGTGAAGAGGAGATTAGGACACATAGACCTACTGAGGGAAGACCATGTGAAGACACAAGGAGATGACAGCTTCTACAAGCCAAGAAGAGAGACTTTAGAAGAAACCAACCCTGCCAACACCTTGATCTTGGACTTCCAGTCTCCAGAATTGTAAGAAAATAAATTTCTGTTGTTCAAGCAAAAAAACAATGTGTTTTGCTTTCTTATTTTTTACCACTCTCTTCCTTTCATTTCTCCTTTGAATCATCAATTCTTTCTAGCCACAGAAGAGGTACGTTGTACATTACAAGCAGGTAAATTCTGTTTAGTGATGTTGGGAGCCCCATCCCAGATCAGCAGGGCAGTGGCAAAGATAAGACTAAAATCTGCGAGTCTTGCTTCTCACCAGGAATATTTCATTATAATATTTTCTCCTCCTATTTATCTCAACAATTGCCCCAATTTTATGCTTTGTTTTGGCCCTCGAAGATCTGCCCATGCAGATGCTGAGAAATGGATCATCTCTTTGTAGGTAACTGGGACAAGCAGACTCAACCTCATTTCTTCTATGTAGCACGCTGCTAGGATAACCCCAAGCTGGGCTGCACCCCTTGTAGTTGCCCAGCCTTGAGGCCAAAGAAAGAGTCTGGGGACAGCGACAGAAACATCAATGGTTTATCGCACAGGGGGATCTTACGCAAAGGGTCCTGGAGCGACACGCCACCTGGTGCGACCAATGGCGAGCTACTAGGGTAGGAGGCTACCATTTATAGGGTAGAAGGAGGCTACCATTTATAGGGGGAATCAACACCAGGTGGGATCATCAGTTACCAGGGGCTAATTAAGCCCTGTAATTAAGAGGATTGGATAGTCATGTGAGTGAAGCAGGGACTGGTGGAGCAGGGGGGGATGCACAAAGAGCAAGAGAACAGCCATCTTGAATGGCCTAACCATACACACTATGAGCTCACAGGAGCTATACAAATGTTAACTAAATATTAATATCCTTAAGGGTGTGAGCAAATGATCATTCTTATTAGGGAAATGGAGAAGCATTTTTCTGAAGGCATTTGAAAGAGAGGTAGATGTTTCTCTTCTTTGTTTATTGAAGTATAGTTGATTTACAATGTTGTGTTAGTTTCAGGTATATAGCAAAGTGATTCAGATTCTTTTCCATTATAGGTTATTACAAGATATTGAATATAGTTCCCTGTGTTATACAGTAGATCCTTGTTGTGTATCTGTTTCATATGTAGTAGTGGGTATCTGTTAATCCCCAACTCCCAATTTATCCCTCCCCCCCTTTCCCCTTTGGTAACCATAAGTTTTTTCTATGTCTGTGAGTCTGTTTCTGTTTTGTAAATAAGTTCATTTGTATGATTTTTAGATTCCACATATAAGTGATATCTTGTGATTTGTCCTTCTCTGACTTACTTCACTTTGTATGATAATCTCTAGGTCCATCCATGTTGCTGCAAATGGCATTATTTCATTCTTTTTTTTCTATAGCTGAGTAATATTCCATTGTATATATATACCACATCTTCTTTATCCATTCATCTATCGATGGACATTTAGGTTGCTTCCATGTCTTGACTATCGTAAATAGCGTAGCAATGAACATTGTGGTGCAGGTATCTTTGCGAGGTAAGAGTTTTTGTCTTTTCTGGATATATGCCCAGGAGTGGGATTGCTGGATCATATGGTAAGTCTATTTTTTAGTTTTTTAAGGAACCTCTATACTGTTTTCCATAGTGGCTGCACCAATTTACATTCCCACCAATGGTGTAGGAGGATTCCCTTTTCTCTACACCCTCTCCAGTTTGTATTACTTGTAGACTTTTTGATGATGGCCATTCTGACTGGTGTGAGGTGATACAAGAGGAAGATGTTTTTCATCTGGACAATGTCAGTATCTGGAAGCAGGTTGAGATGATCTCAAAAGGGTCTCTGAACACCAGGATAAGACCCAAGCCCAGGACTGGGGAGGATATGAGGTCTTTAACCTCAAGCATATCTGTTCCAAGAGTTTTAAGATTCCATGGGAATTTGGAAGGAGATAGTTGCAATGTGCAGGGTATGATTTAGGAGGATGAAGGACCTTCTGATTTTTATATCAATGTTTTACATCCAGGGTTAATGTTTTTAACTGAAGGAGAGAGGAGAATTCCACTTTTTTCCTGACCCAGCTGCTGAGCTTGGATGGAGTGGTATTATCCTCCAAGGGTTTCACCTAAATAAGCAAAGACATGTCACAGATTTCTTCTCTTGGCCACACAGTGGCTGTCTACAACAGCCCTAGTAAGGCTCTGTTGAATTCGGAATGAGTTTTGGATGTTTACCTAGCTGGCGATTCCCTTCAGTACCATCATCCTTTCCATTTGATTAGTAAACAGTCCAGAGCTTTTTACCCAAGGTGTGACCCTTGGAACAGCCTCATCAGCATCACCTGGGAGACTGTTAGAAGTGCAGAATTTCAGGCCCACCCGGATCTACTGACTCTGAGCCTGCAATTTAACAAGATTCCCCAGATGAATCACATGCACATTAAAGTTTGAGAAGCCCTGGTCCGTATGACATGATCTCATCTGATATTCTCTTCTACCTATGAGGTAGGCAGGGCAACTATTTTTTTTTTTAAGTCGATTTTTAAAAAAAATTTATTTATTTATGGCTGTGTTGGGTCTTCGTTTCTGTGCAAGGGCTTTCTCTAGTTGCGGCAAGCGGGGGTCACCCTTCATCGCGGTGCGCGGGCCTCTCACTGTCATGGCCTCTCTTGTTGGGGAGCACAGGCTCCAGACGCGCAGGCTCAGTAGTTGTGGCTCACAGGCTCTTGAGCGCAGGTTCAGTAGTTGTGATGCACGGGCCCAGTTGCCCCGAGGCATGTGGGATCTTCCCGGACCAGGGCTCGAACCCGTGTCCCCTGCATTGGCAGGCGGATTCTTAACCACTGAGCCACCAGGGAAGCCCAGGCAACTATTTTTATTTCCATTTCACATCAATGGAAACTGAGACTCAGAGGTCAAGTAACTTGCCCAGGCTTATACAACTAAATGCAGGACTTGGAATTTGGACCCGGGTCTTTCGATTCCACATCCCATCTGTGTCTACTAGGCCAGAATTCAGAAGAAGGAGAGACAAGCAGCTGACTCAATGCAAATGAAGTATCCTGAGATTGATCCCTTTGTGCTTCTGTTTTTCTCACATGTAAGATTCTCTCTGAAAGAGGGAGTGCTACGATGTTGAGCTCAGTTCTCCCTCCCTTCAGTCTTTTTTTCCCCAGTCACCTAAGAGCATCTCTAACCCCGGCCAACTGCTTCACAAGTGCAGGCTCTTAGCAATAATTGTCAGCACCTGTCATAGCGCCTGGCGTTTAGTAGGCACTCAGCAAATGTTTGTTGAGCCAAATAGAATTACCCAGCATTAGTGCAAGCTCTCAGCTGTTGATCACCAAGGTGCGCTGGTGAAGGAGTGTTCTGGGTCTTTGTGACTCCTCTTTCTAGTCTTAGAGAAACATTCAAATTACAGGTCCTCCTGACGGGAATTAGGGACACCACCTTCGCAACTTGAATGGCAGATTTTAAAAAGAAATTCCATTGTCTGTGCCTATCTCTCTCCTGAGTAGGGCCCAAGCCAGGAGCTGCGAATGCCTGGAGTTGATGAATGCGGAATTTGCTTGCTTACACTGGAAAACAGGCTCTGCTGCATTTCCTTTGACTGGAAGTTTGGAGAGTGTGGGAAAAGTCAAGAGCATTGGAAGAGCCAAGTTTGAAGCCAGAGGTCAGCAGAAAGAGATTACTGGGTGACAGTAACTGGGATCTGCTTGTAAACATTGGCTAGTATTTGAGGCTTTCTCTGAGATTGTTGACAATGGGAAAAACCTAAAGTTAACCACACAGGGCATTTCAGTGCATCTAAACCGACACAGGCTGAGCAGGAAATGCCCAGTTTTATTTGCTTGCTTCCCCGAGAGAGCAGAAATGAAGCAAAGCTCTGAGAAGGGCTGAATTATTATATTGTAAAACGTTTTCTGAAGATCTGGGCTATGAAGATGGATCCCAGTAGTAAACCTGACAGCTGTGCCACTCCTCCCTGCACTTTAGCACCTCCCACCAAAACATAAATGAAAGGAGTATACTGTGTTTTCCAAGGAAGCAGTCAATCCTCCCCCTCTAGGAGCAGGGCATGTATTCGGGGGTTCTGCTACCTGGGTATGGCTGGTTGTGCTGCCTTGTCCACGTGTTCTCACCCAGCCTTCTTGGTGTCTGGTGGGCCATAAGACAGATAAACCTATAACTTTGTCTTCCTTTGAGTACATCAGATCCTTAGCTACAGAGCCAGTGAGTCCCAGATGCAACAAGATACCATGTGGCCTTTGATCACATGAAAATTAGAGAGGCTTGGTTCATCTTTGTCCAACTTCCTTAGTACCCAGCATCATGACTATTTTGCTTCTACATAACAATCTGGGGAGGAGGATATTCAGCTCTTCTGGTATGTGGGGGAAGAAAGCACCCCCTCCCTTTGTCCTTAACCTGCTCAACTTGTTTTGGCTAGGAAATCTGCAACCTTGGGATTTTCTAGGAGCTAGATCAGAAAGAAAGACAGTACCAGCTTCAGGGTATATCTATTTCTAGCTTCAAGGAGTTGTTCTCTGAGATGTGTAACCCCATAACTGCTTCCTTTAATTTATTGGTTTGTGTGTCTCATAGCATTGTTGGGAGGCAGGTAGCTTTCTTTCCCTTCCTGTTATTCCCCTCACTGAAATCTTATACTCCAGACTCTTTGCTGGTTGATTCATTCAACCAACAAGTACAGATGTGCAGAGCACTGTGTAGGCATGGGACAGCATAGACCACTTCCTCTTTGCCATCCCCAGTGTCCCATACTCAGGCTTCTGCCACAGCACTTACAGCATTTTACTACATTTATTTGATATGTTTTCATGTATCTCCCCTTAAAAGACAATGAACATCTTGAGGGAAGGAGTTGCATTTGTCTTTATCCTAACCATCTAGCCAAGGTGTCTGGCACATGGAAAATATTCAGTAGAGTTGATTAAACTGAATGAACAAGGCGAGTTGAAAAGATAAAGATGAATCAGTCGGAGAGATCCAGGTCTCAGAAAGAAAAATAGCAAATCTAAGTTCTTCCGAGTAGCCTGGGCCTGGAGTCAACTTCCAAAATGATTCTGGGATTAGAGATTTGATCTCTTCAACCTTGATATTGCTACAGCTTCAGTGTGGTTGCTGTGCTGTTGACAGTGTTACAGAGATATTTGTCGGGACTGAGGACAGCTTTTAATATATCATTTTGAGTGCCACAAAGGACATTTATCAGTGATTGAGCATTGCTTAGAGACTGTTGCAACAATAAATTTTGTTAATTGATTTGTAAAATTATCGATATACGTATTAATGTTCATTTTTTGGTGTGCATTCTTAAACAGAACCAGAAAATGTCAAAGGTGAAAAGATTGTAGGAGGAAGTTCTCCTCCTTCTTTTGAAGCTCAGAGACAGCAAGAACACATCACCAGCTAATGGAAGAGCTGGGATTAGAACCAAAGTCTTCTAATTCATCATACAATGCTTTAAAACTATGGAGAAGATGGAAGTGGCTGTGCAAGAGTTACTTCTCTCTTATTCAGGGGACCTGAGCATTTTCCCCAACTTTCTTTCCCCGCCCCATCATTGCTAACAGTTACTGAGCACTTACTATGTTCCAGGCAATTTGGCATCCTCTCACTTAATCTTCACTATAACCCTATGAGGTAAGCCCAATAAAATAATAATCACAGTAATCATTTTTCCCATTTTATAGAACAGGCACTTGCCCAAGATCATACAATTAGTAAGTGGCAGAGCTGGAATTTCAACTCAATATGTCCCACAGCAGAGTCCATGCACTCAATCATAGTATTTTCATAGCTTTACTCAGATTTAAGCACTATCCCACTGTGGAGAACTGAGTGCCCTTGCTGAAAAAGGAATCAGTCTCATCAGTTAAGTACCAGTCTCCATCCTGTTTTGTACACATCTGTTTGTAATGCTTTGTTTTTATGTCCATCTCTTCCACTGGAGTAGAAGGCGAAGGGGCTGTGTCTTTCACCTTTTTATTTCCACCACCTAGTACAGTGCCTGGCACAGAGAAGGTACCTAATAAGTGCTGAACAGAGCTCTGATAGAGCTCACAGGGTTATCCGGCACTAGTATAACTACTCAGAGCCCCTGAGTTGGGGACCTGACCCACCACATCTCTCCTTTCCATTTGGTTTCCTTGTCAGAGAAAGAACAACTTCTTTCATGCCCTACAGAACAGAAATGTCAGTAGCTAATCTTCCAATCTCTGAAGCCTAGTGGCTGGCCCAGTTACTCCTTTGCTGGGTGCATTCTGGCAGTCCACGTAGGGCCCTCCTAGTGAGGATGGGCTCTAAAAACCAGGGGCTGCGGTGCCTGGCATATCTGTAGGTAAAGTGTTCCACATGGGAAGCTGCCTTTGTTCTCCAGTGTAACGCAGGCCCCTTATTAGGGGAGAGCTATGCCGGTGGAAGAGAGCAGTGGTCGCAGGGCACCCCCCTCACTACTTTGGTGTCTGGAGCCAGGAATTCCTGCCTCTCCTTGGTGGCTTGGCTGGACTTTCCCAAACTGTGAATGACCTGGGCTTGGCAGAATGGGTCTCATAAGATTATTGGGGCTTGTTGCCTACCAAAGGCTAACCTGCTGTTTTGACACAAGGCCAATTTCCCCAGATCCATGTTTTCAAACTGGGAGAAGGGTTCATGCCAGTGGGCCTGATGTCTGACCTGAGATATTGCAGTGTCTGCTTTGACTTGAAACCTCTGCGTGCAAAGGTATCACCTGGTCGTGCTGTTTGCACGCTTCTAGTCAAAGCTCCATAGGCCCAATGTCTGACCCCCACATCCACTCCCTCTTCCGGCTGAGGGAACTGACCTGACCCAGGCCTGACTAGGCAGGGTGCCTCACCATCCAGGTCTTTCCCCTTCTTAATAGCCAAGGAGTTCCAAGCTCCCATGGGGAGACGGCCTGCTGTCCACAACCCCTTTCTCCCCAGGGGAAAGGACAGGAACCTTTCGCCCCGCGTCCCCAGGAGAGGCGCGGACAGTCACGGGAGGGGGAAGAGAAGTCCCCCGCACTGTAAATACTTCTCAGATGTTTCCTGTAAATCTCCAGATGTGTCAGCAAGGCACAGGGAAGAGAGCTTGAATTAGAGCCGATTAGAGACCATATTCTCCCGGAGGAGGGCAAGCCTGCCCATCAAGCGAGCCCCCCAGAGCCGCGGGGACCACCTTGGGAGGAAGCATCGCTCCTGACAGCTTTCCCGGCAGCTGCCCGGTGCCGGCCAGCTTTTGGAAGGACGGACACCCTTTCCCCTTTGCTCTTCTGCCCTTTGTGGCGGGAGCGCCTGTGCCGGCCCGGGTGTGTCCTCTCCCCGGTGAGTGCGGGCGCGGGGGGGAGGGCGCGAGGAAGAACCCAGACGTGGCAGAAGCAAACTGCCCGGGCCGGTGGGTGATTTATGAAGTGCTGAAAAGCATCTTCGAAGCTGTCATTTATCTTACCGCTCTCAGCCTAAATAAACACAGAATCCGCCTAATGATAGTTACAGTGGAAACACAACACCCGAACCTCATCGCCATCGCTGCCAGCCCATCTCCTGCCCACTCCGCCCGCGGCCCCGCGCCCGTATCAGCCCACAGCTGCACCCTAGCGGCTGCCTCTGCGCCGGTCGGCCGGAGGCTGCGGACCTCAGCCGGCCCGCCTCGCCCTGCCTCTCTCCAGACGCCCTCCTCATTTCCCTCCCTCCTTCTCTCCCTCCCGTTTCCCTCTTTCTCACCCTCATTCATGCACCCACGAGTGCACGTCCCTGAAAATAATTTGTCAAGAGCAGAGGCACCATCTTCATCCTGCCAGGAAACAGCACTGCTGCTTCAATTCAGCTGCAGCAGGGGCTGGAGAGGACCCTTGGCCTGGATGTTCCCACTCTTTCCCTGTCCTGGAAGCTTCCTAAGGTTGTAGTGGCTTGATCCAGCCTGGTCCAGGGGACTCCTACAAGGTCAAGGGAACTCTCTCTGTGGTTGACCAGATCAGGAAAGGCAGAGGGGCTGGGGAGGGTCTTGGGTATCACTTAGGGTAGAGAAAGAAGGAAAATCTTTTTGCTCCTTGGTGTTTTTGTGTCCTCCCAGGGAGGAGGGAAAGGTTCTCCTGCTAGATGAACTTTCCTCTCTCTATTGCTGTTCTTGGACTTGAACTTAAAACTCCCCTTCCTCTTTGGCATGTGGAAGGCCTTCTGTTTTTGGAGACTCTTCTGTCCTGGATCTCAAAGCAGATAGGCCAGGACAGTTATATCATAGGGTGGTTCTGGATGAAGCCCTCATCCAGTGGGGTACCCTCTCCAACTTGGTCCTGGGGAGGTGGGACTTAGGGCCAGGGCTGTGTTTGACATAGAAAAAGAATGCAGTTATTCTAACAACCAAGGGGAACCAGCCCCATGACTAATGGAATCATCATCCCTTCAATTCTGCAGAAACCAGTTCCCTAAAAATGGGAATTTCAGAGCCCAAGGCAGTGCCTCACCAGGGACAGTTTTGGATTTCATCCATGTGGTATTAACTTACACGCTAGCATATACATTACACTAGACATATAACTCACCCCTAATTTACTGTTGTCTTTCTGTGTGTGCAGTGTCTTGTTCTTGTAGACAAATTTGGAGATCTAATAACAAAGTGAAGGAAGGATTCTTCAAGGGAAGGTGTAATCTGAGTAGACCTCCTGGAGGATGTAGGCTTTGGAAAAGGGTATAAGTAAAGAAAGGGCTGCCACCTACCAGTTGGGTGGGAATAGAGAGGAAACCTTGAGGAAAGAGAAACTGAGAGTGAGCTTATAAGACAGAACAAGAAGAGGAAGTAACTCTGTTTGTTCACTAAGAGTACAGACCCGGGTATTTTTAATTTTGAATTTGGCTTCCTAACTCAACCCTGACTTGTTCTATCAGAGGGTTATGGAATGCGGTCCCCCGCTGTTTTAGTCCCAGAGTTGAAGCCAAGCCAGAGCAGCCAATACCGTGGACCCACATGACTGTGAGGGACTCTGCCAGTTGGGTTCAGAAGAGGGGCTCTTGGTTTAAGTTTTTTGATGACACCAGCAGCCTCTCCACTAGTCTGTGGGTCCCTCCCCTCCCCAGAGAGTAGGAACCCCTGCTCCCCCAAATCTAGTCTGCTCCGCCAAGCCTCAGAATCCTGCTCAAAGCAGAAAGTCGGGGCCTTTTTCATAGTACGCAGAGGAGCGTAACAAAGGAGACATCCATTGTTTACTAGTGGTACCACTGCTTATCCATTAAACTAACATAAAAATACCTGTTCCCTGCCTGGCTCCCAGAGCACCAATTCAAATGAATGAGGATGCAAAAGCCCATGGTAAGAAAATCTCTCCCTGGGTAGTTCCAGATGAAAGAACAGCTCTTCAGCGCTTCTAGTGAGTTAGACAATGAGGCCTCTCCTTATAGCAGGTGGGGTAATCTCTGCATTTTTTTAATAAGAGGGGAGCGGAAAGCCTCAGAACAGTTGACTGAATTTTCTGAAGTCACACAGTAAATTACTATTGAAGACTTGATTCCTTATTGGATCACAAATAAGTTTTAAGAATATTTGTTTTGGGGGGGGAGGGATAAATTAGGAGTTTGGGATTAACATATACACACTACTCTATATAAAATAGATAACCAGCAAGGACCTACTGTATTGCACAGGGAACTCTACTCCATATTCTGTAATAACCTATAAGGGAAGAGAATCTGAATTTAAAAAATATATGTATCTGTATAACTGAATCACTTTGCTGTACACCTGAAACTAACGCAACATTGTAAATCAACTATACTTCAATTTTTAAGAAAAAGAAATGCAAAAAAAAAAAAGAAAAAGGATATTTGGTTTGCATTAACTCTTTGAAGGTCAAGACAGAAGAAAAGCACATTTTAAAGTGGCATGTCTGCAGCTTGGTGAGAAAATAGATTTTTAATAGAAAGAGCAGAAGAACTCTTTTGTGGTATTCTGTTTTGCTGAGTCTCACTAGTTTTTGTGGGTCTCTCTGCCTTTCTCTGCTTTTCCCTCCCTATTTTCTCCCCTTGCCTTTTCTTCCCTCCTTCTTTCCTTCATAACAGTCCAGTCAGCAGTTTTGTCCCCAGGACGCTTTGCTTTTTTTTTGCTGCCAGCTCTTTCCTGCCAGCTGCCAAGGCCTCCCCTCCCTCCTGACTTCCTCAGTTGATTCTGTGCAGGAGCCGATAGCTTATCTCCACGCAGCAACAAGAACGTGAGATAGTGGGCTCAGCTACCCCAGAGCATCTCGGGAAACGGCCTGCTGTTGTGAACAGTCCTGTCCCCCAAGAGCACCCCCATCCCCAAGCCAAGATCGCATGTGGATACTTCTCTCTTTCTGGCCTAGTCTGTGCTTCTACAGTCAGATTCGGGCAGACAAAAGAAAGGACCTTGGGCAGCTGAGGGCGCTCATGTCCCCCTGTCTATCAGACATCCAATGTCAAAGGGAGTTCAAGTCCTGGTTTTGTCTCTGATGTGCTGTGCAACATCAGAAAAGTCGTTCAGTCTCTCTGAGCTCCAGTTTCTGCAGGCAGGTACAATCCAACCAGAATGGGCCTTTATGTATGTGACCCCAGGTTTAGGGTACTGGCAGGTCCTATCTGAGGAGTAGAGAGTAACTGCTATTTCCAGTAACTTCTGGTGGGGCATGCCCTCACACTTTTCTGCTTCCCTTTTCTGTCATTTCATTCCCCAGTGACCTGACATGGAAATTTTGTCCCAGGCAGGGATTATCTCACCTGGGGTACTCCCAGTTTCAATCCTGAGAAACCCCGAGGTTGGAAGTACATCACTCATCAGTTCTCAATTTAATAAATATGTAACTCTTACTCTACAAGAAAAATATTTTCCATTCCCACAACGCAATAAAAAGTAGAGAAATTGCTTCTTCTTCTGCTTCAGTCTAAGCCAGTGGTTTTTCTTCTCCCCCACCCCCCAGCCCCAGAAAAACCACAAGAGATATTTGGTATTGTTTGGAGATATTTTCAGTTGTCAAAACTGAGAAGGGGTTACTATTGGCATCTAGTGAGTGGAGGCCAGGGACGCTGCTAACCACCCTACAGTGCACTGGATGCCCCCCCCCATCAAAGAATTATCTGCGCATAGAGTCAACAATGCTGAGGTCGAGAAGCCCTGGTTTACGTCATCATCATAAGCGAGGTCCTTGGTGAAGTTTTGGGGCTCATAGAGCTTGGAAGTGGCAAGAATTTGGACCCAGAAGACTCCCATATAGTAGGGAAATATTTGCCTCTGGGTTAGGAGGCATCCTGTCTGAGAGGAGAGACATGTTTCTTAACCCCATGCTCGGGGATTTTATAGTCTAAACAAAACCATCTAGGAATATGGTGCATTAAACCAATATTTATCCACTCGGCATGGATTTATTGAGCTCTTCCTGTGTGACAGGTCTTGTGTAAGGTGCTAAGGATGTCTTAAGGGAGTTCCCAATCCATACACCTGGGAGGGAGTTTCCCTTCCTCTTGATCTTGCTTCCAGTCGCCACTGTGGGCAAGTTTTGACTAATATACTTATGAATGGGAAGGACATTTCAGAAAAAGAGAAGGCAGTATACAGAGGTCTAGGGAGCTGAGTAGTTACAATGTTGGATGTATTGTGGGCAGTGCTTAGAAAAGTAGAAGCCAAACTTGTGGGGAAAAAAAAGATTCGGTTTCCATTGTAAGAAGCAGGTAAGCCCCTGGGTCAAGCAGGCGGCCACAGAACAGAGATGCTGCTGTGAGGTGAGACCTGGTCATTGCTGTTGGACTTGGGCCTGGTGACTGAAATTCTCTGAGTTGCATAGACTAACATATTCAACACGGACAAGGCTTTGCAATATGCCTTGGAGCCCATGGTAAGTGTTCTATGAACATGATAGGAAGAGAGAAACCCTAGCAAGCCCAGTGCAGCCTGGAAGTGCTCCGGTTACTTTCAGGTGGAGATCTTCCTCCTTTACCCTCCTCGTGCAATGGAATTCACTTGCTGTGGGTAAAGGGAAGGGAGGGACCTTGGAAAGTGGGAGTTCTTGTCAGCATTGGCGTAAGTGGCAGTAGGCCAAATTCTTGATTCTGAATTTTCCTGCCAGGAACTTTATTTTATACTATTTTTTAAACTATCTTTTTTTTTTTAAACTATCTTTTTAAAAAATTATTTATTTAGTTTTTTAGGCTGCATCAGGTCTTAGTTGCAGCACACAGGATCTTCGTTGAGGCATGCGGGATCTTTCATTGTGACTCACGGGCTCCAGAGCGCGTGGGCTCTGTAGTTTGCAGCACGTGAGCTTCTCCCTCTTTGCGGTGTGCACAGGCTCAGTAGTTGTGGTGCGTGGACTTAGTTGCCCCGCGGCATATGGAACCTTGGTTCCCTCACCAGAGATGAACCTGTATTCCCTGCATTGGAAGGCGGATTCTTTACCACTGGACCACCAGGGAAGTCCCCTGTCCTACCAGGAACTTTAGACGTGAGCAAATTCCTTTTCTCATGTGGGATACGGGAAAAATAGGCGTCTATAAGAAATACTACATGCATTCATTCAACTAACATTTATTGAGCACTTACAATGTACAGAATTATTCTAAGTACTCCAGGAGTTACAAGGATGTGTTTATTGATTATTTATTCATTCACTAACAGTCATGCATCAAACACCTGCTATGTGTCTGGCACGGTGCTAAATACTTGGGATACGGAAAAAAACACAGCCCCTCAAGAGTCCATGCAGAACAACCATCTCTTAAATTCCTACCACGTACCAAGCCTCAAGCCAAGATCTTTATGTACATTATTTTTACAATACTCATAACAACCTTGAGCCTATCTTATAGATGAAGAAAACCAAAGGCCTCCAAAGTTTAAGCCAATTGTATGGAATTTCCTCAAAAATGAAAAATAGGATGACCATATGATCCAGCAATTCCACTTCTGGGTATAAAAATGCAGGGTCTCAAAGAGATATGCATCCACCCATGTTCATAGCAGCACTATTCACAATTGCTGAAAGGCCGAGGCAACTCAAGGGTCTACCAACAGATGAATGAATAAAGAAAATGTGGTATACACATACAATGGAATATTATTCAGCCCTAAAAAGGAAGGAAATTCTGCGTTTCCTATGCTACAACATGGATGAACCTTAGGGACATTATGCTAAATGAAACAAGCCAGTCACAAAAAGACAAATACTGTATGATTCCTCTTATATGAGGTACCCAGAGTAGTCAAATTCATAGAGACAGACAATGGAATGGTGGTTGCCAGGGACCGAGGGAAGGGGGGCATGGGACATTATGCTAAATGAAACAAGCCAGCCACAAAAAGACAAATACTGTATGATTCCTCTTATATGAGGTACCCAGAGTAGTCAAATTCATAGAGACAGACAATGGAATGGTGGTTGCCAGGGACCGAGGGAAGGGGGGCATGGGGGTGGTTGTTTAATGGGTACAGAGTTTCAGGTTTTCAAGATGAAAGCAGATCTGAAGATTGGTTGTACACCAATGTAGGTGTACTTAACACTAGTGAACTATACTCATAAAAAATGATTAAGATGGTAAATGTGTTTTTTGGTTTTGGCCGTGCCATGCGGCTTGCAGGATCTTAGTTCCCAGATGAGGGACTGAACCTGGGGCCACAGCAGTGAGAGCACCGAGTCCTAACCGCTGGACCACCAGGGAACTCCCTAAGATGGTAAATTTTAACAACAAAGATTTACTGTGTAGCACAGGGAACTATACTCAATAGCTTGTAATAAATTATAATGGAAAAGAATATAAAAAAAGAATGTAGATATATACATATATATGTGTAACCGAATCACTTTACTGTACACCTGAAACTAACACAATATGGTAAATCAACTATACTTCAATAAAAATCTTTTTTAAAGATGGTAGATTTTATGTTATATATATTTCCCACACTAAAACATTAAAAAAAAAGTTTAAGCCACATATCCAGGTCTGATTCTAAGGTTCTATTTTTCTTCCATTATAGAAACAACTATAAGATAAGGAGGAAAGGAATGTGTTCTTAGAGGAATCCACAGAAGGAATAATTTATTAGTGTGTCATCCTTTGCACCCAAAGATGATGGCATTACTATTTTTCTTTGGGCAGTTGGGGCCAGAAAGGAGCGCTAGCCAGTAGCCCCACTCCAAGTCAGGGTTTAACATCGTTTACAGAGTCTGATGCAGTGGAAGATTCAGACTTCTCTCAAAACCTTTGTTCAGGAAGATCTTCAAGCCCCTTTCCCCAGTCTCATCCACCCTCTTCTAACCACGCATGCTGCTTTGCAACTGCTCCCAGCCAAGAATAGAGGTCACTCCTAGTGGAACCAAGTTTTACTAAGGTGGAGGTGTGGAAAGGGTAGCCCCTGGCAAACCTGCGAAGCAGGCAAAATTTATCTTTCAGGCCTTGGGCTTTCCTTTTCTGCGGCTGGCACAGGGCTAAGAGTCAGGAGACTTGAGTTGTAGCTCCTGCTACTAACTTGCTGTGTGACACTGGAGAGACAGTCTTCTTCTCTGGGCCTTGGTTTCCTCACCTGCCACACGAGGGGTTTGTTCTACGTGGTGTCTGAGGTGCCTCCTGCAGTGTTGACCCTGTAGGAACTTTGTACCCCCGACGCCTTCACTCCGCTGCCTCACCAGGGTCCTCCTGCTCTGTCATACCTTCTCTTTCGGCAAAACTACCCTGGAGCTTCCCTGGTGGCGCAGTGGTTGAGAGTCCGCCTGCCGATGCAGGGGACACGGGTTCGTGCCCCGGTCTGAGAAGATCCCACATGTCGCGGGGTGGCTGGGCCCATGAGCCATGGCCGCTGAGTCTGCGCGTCCGGAGCCCGTGCTCCGCAACGGGAGAGGCCACAACAGTGAGAGGCCCGCGTACCGCAAACAAAACAAAACAAAACAAAACAAAACTACTCTGGACAGGTTCTGATATGTTCATTCACACAGAGGTACATTTTCTCCCAAGGGTATTTGCATTTCCACTGGGATCCAGATGAGAGGGAATGAGGCCCTAACTTGGATTTCTTTTGATTGCAGAAGGAAAGAGCTTTTGAAGGCGTAGGGTGGAGCCAGGGGAAGGGACTCACTCCACCTCCCAACTGGCAAGGCAGGGCCTGGTCCAGGGCTCAGCCCTTGGGTGCAGCTCTCGGCACACCTCTCCACGGGTGGCCCAGGTACAAACCCACCATGTATCCTCTGCTTTTTCCAGGGACTCTGTAGCAATGCTGGCAGCCCCTCTGTCTCTGGAGAAGTGAGTTCCAGCTCAGATACCAATGAGGTCACCAAGATCCCCAGTCTAAGCTGGAATTTGGCAGGAGGGCTTGTAGGGCAGCTGTTTGTGGTTTTTCTTTTCCTCTGAAGGAAAGTCTGAGCAGATGATCTCCTAGGTGCTGCCTGTTTCCATGTGAGGGAGAAGCAGGATGTGGCTCCGGATCAGTGGAATGGGAGGGGGGTTGGCGAGGGGCGTCTGGGGCGACACATAAGCGATGTGTCTCATGAGATGAAAGATCCCAACTTCTTTTGATAACTTCTTCAACTCTGCTTTTGTTCTTGGGAAAACTCATTTCTCCCCTATTATTTATTCATGAGGATTTTGTTTTGGGAGACATCGAGGAACAGTTGCTTTGGGTCTGAGGGAATTCACTTCACTGTGAAGGTGGCTTTTCATCTACTCAGGGCAGCCAGGCTCCTCATCAAGAAACACCAGCTCCTCAGGGTGGAGGGGCCTCCAACTCCAGCAGGATTAATGGACAGTTGTGGAGGTCTCCTGGCATCCTCTACTCCTGGCCAGGCAGCCCTGAGGCCTGGGGCCAGGGCACGGTAACTTCGGGAACACAGGGGAGGCCACGTGACAAGTCAGGCATCTGTGCCTGTGGACCTCATGGAGCCTCTTTTGCCAGCAAAGCACTATCCTGGAGGCTCCAAGGGCTAGGAGTTCCAGATGGTCCTCGTCTTTCAGAGGCTTGTGTCTAATGGGAGAAACCAGGGACTTCTACCCACCAGAAAACAAATCCAATAAGTGTCCAGTGGGGAGTGCAGAGGGAAGACAGAATTAGAAAAAGATGTGCACAGGCTGGTTTTTTGTTTGTTTGTTTTTATTGAACTATAGTTGATTTACAACGTTGTGTTAATTTCTGCTGTACAGCAAAGTGATTCAGTTTTATACATATATATATATATATATAACTTTTTATATTCTTTTCCATTATGGTTCATCACAGGATATTGAATAGAGTTCCCTGTGCTATACAGTAGGACCTTGTTGTTTATCTATTTTATATATAATAGTTTGCATCTGCTAATCCCAAACTCCCAAGCCATCCCTCCCCCACCCACTTTCCCCCTGACAACCACAAGTCTGTTCTCTGTCTGTGTGTCTGTTTCACAGATAAGTTCATTTGTGTCATATTTTAGATTCCACGTATAAGTGATATCATATGGTATTTGTCTTTCTCTTTCTGACTTACTTCACTTGGTATCCTAATCTCTAGGTCCATCCATGTTGCTGCAAATGGCACTGTTTCATTTTTTCATGGCTGAATAGTATTCCACTGCTTGTATGTACCACACCTTCTGTATCCATTCATCTGTCGATGGACATTTAGGTTGTTTCCATGTCACAGTGTGGTTTTGATTTGGAAGTCAGGAATTCTAGAATGTCAAAGTTAAAAAGGACTTTAAGTTCTAGTCCAACCCTCTTATTTTCCAAATGGAGAAATTGTGAGAAGTGGCTTGTCTAAGGTCTGCATCATCAGAGATGAGATTCAAATATAGGTCTCCTGGCCTGAGCCCAGGGCCCTTTCCTCTACATTTAATTTCTAGATGCCCGGTTTGCCCTACATTCTAGGACTGCATGACTCAGCACGACTCACCAGGACTCGCCAACTTTGCTCCTCCCAACTAGCTCGTCAGTCACATCCTTTTTGGCCTGGTTTCCCCTCACTCCTCGCTGTTCACTGCTGTCTTTTTTAATGTCCATCTGAGCAAACTCTGCTCTGTCACAAGCCTCTGTAATGCTCATGCAGTTGTGGATGTAAGGCTCCAGGTTCCACGTGAAGGAGAGTCCTGGGAAAGTTTTTGCCCCAAAAGGTAGCATTGACCTTCTAGAAGGAAAAATGTAGGGAAATCAGGGCTGTCCTTAGTTCTCCCTGAGGTTCTGAACAGGTTCCTCTCATTGTATACCGTCAGCTCTTCAACCTGACACCAAGTCCCATCCTCCAGGGCTTTCACCTGTTCCTGCCTTCCTGGTTACCGTCTCTCCACGTAACCCCTCCCCCAATTCAAGCTGGAGCTTTTAAAAGTGTTTGTCATTGAACACTTGGTCATTTGGATTAATACTCTTCATTCCACACTCATTACTGGCTCTGCTTCCCCTTCTCAAACCCTGAACACACTCCTGATGTTATGCCAAATTCTAAAAAAAACGTTTAGGATTCTTGGATATCTGCACTAAATGTAAGGAAATGGGAGATAATAGTAGTTGAGGTCACAGGCAGGGTAAAAAAGTAGAAACTAGATGATGAATCAAGCCATCTGGCTAAGCTCTCCTGCTATCTTGCTGTGCAGTCTTGGGCAAAGCCTTTAACACCTCTGTACTTTAGTGTCTTATTTATCAGGTGAGGATAATACAGCCTGACTCATCAACCTTTAAGGTAATTTAAAGATCAAGTGGGAGAGCAGTTTTAAACTTTCCTTGGGAATTCCCTGGTGGCCTAGTGGTTAGGATTCTGGGCTTTCATAGCTGTGGCCCAGGTTCAGTGTCTGGTCAGGGAACGGAGATCCCGCAAGCTGTGCGGCATGGCCATAAATAAATAAATAAATAAACTTTTCTTAATTTAAAAGAATATTTAAAAAAAGAATATTGCCACTAAACAGCATCACTATTAGGATTTCCCCCCAAATCGTATTATATATTATATAAGACATATATTTTAAAATGACCCTCCTTTGCCAGTGTCCTCTGAGACAGCTAACTGCTCAACCAAGTGTGAATTTCATCTCCTTTAATATCTTCTCTTCCGGGGAGAGAGAGCTGATGAGCAGTGCCGTAACGCAGGTCAGGAGACATAATGGAGCTCAGGAGAAATAGAGAACCTAAACAATCCAGAACGGTCTGAACAATCACTCATGGAATGTGAAGAAAAATAAGGGAAATAGCGGCAGGACAGGCTCTAGGTTCGCGCTTCTCATCCTAGCACCCATCTGGGTGCCATTAGGGTTAGCGTTCGGATTGGGCTTGATTCATACCTAGAATCTAGGTTAGGACTATGGGTTGCGGTTTCAGTGAAGTTCAGATTTTGAGTTCGGATTCAAGTTTAGGTTAGAGTGAATTTAGGGTTGGGAAATTAGGTTTAAGTTTAGGGTTAGTATTAGTTTAATTTAGAATTATGGTTAGGTTAAGGTGAGGGCAGGGTTTCTCAGTCATGGCACTACTGACATTTGAGGCTGGGGAATTCTGTTGTGGCGGCTGCCCTGTGCTTGTGAGGACGTTTAACAGCAACCCTGGCCTCTACCCACCCGATTCCAATGGTACCTGCTCCCGCCCCCAGGGTACGAACCGAAAATATCTCCGGACCTTGTCAAATGTTCTCTGAGGGAGGGGATAAAATCACCTCGGGTTGAGAACCACTGAGTGACGATAAGGATTGTGGTTAATGTTAGGATGACTTTAGAGTTAGGATTGTGGTCTGGGATCAGGTTATGTTTAGATCTTGCGTTGGGTTTGAGTTTAGATTAGGGTAGTTTAGTGTGAAGCTTGGGAAGTTATTTAGATTTAGGGTTAGGGGTAAGGTTAAGGCTCAGGTTCAGGTTAGGTTTGAAATTTTACTTTGGTTATATTCAGGTGAGCACCTTGCAGAGACCAATGTTTTGTAGAAATATTATACAGTGCATTTAGTGTCTCTCCATTGGCACTTTTGAGAAGCGGTCTTAGCCCTCAGGGGACAGAATACAAGGAACTACCCCACGCTGGGGAGCTTCCCACAGAGCCCTGCTGAATCTGTGGCCTTCAAGTCTGAGGCAGGGGATTATTTGGGGTTGTGCCTTATTTCTCTGTGTGACATAAAGATTGCTGGAAACTGGCCCATGTGTACGTGTGTATGGGTGTATGTACGTGTGTACGGGTGTAGGTACGTATGTATGGGTGTGTGTACGGGTGTGTGTACGTGTGTATGAGTGTATGTAAGCTGTGCCAAGTGCTGATTTACATCTTATTTCATATGCTATTTGCATACCACAGTCACAAAACCCCTCATGCCTAAGGTTGGGAAACCAACGTATACGCGAGGGCTCCCCTTCTGTCAAATTGTTGTGGGTACCACGAAGCCAACCTGGAGGCAGGGGTTCCTAGGAACAGTACAGCCAGGTGACTCAAAGACCCCCGCAGTGGAAAGATCTTGGAGCTAGAAGTCAGGACAGCAATCCATTCTCACCTCTACTGTCCTACTGTGTGTGGACTCACAGGCAAGTTCATCTCCCTGCCTTAGTTTTCCCATCTGTAAAATAACCAGAGTAAAACTTATCTGAAACCCTCCATTCAATCCAGTTCAATTGGGGATGAAGTTCATTTCAACAAGCTCTTGAAGTGTTTGGGAAGGAAGATGCTGTGTCAACCCAAAATAGTTTTATTATTCTGTTTCCAGAAGGAAGGGGTGTACAGAGTTTCTTCTAGCTCAGCACCTGAGTGGTGGCTGGAGCCTGCCAGGGCCTCCATCTGCCCATGTCGAGAATACACTAGGAATGGTGGTGCCAGAGGCAGATGCAACAGAGAGGGAGCTATGCTTCACCAGCTTGTCAACATGTCATTAGGGTGTTCCTGTGGGAACCAAGAGCAGAGTCAGGAGGCAGGAGACGTGGGAGGGAGGGAGGAGGGAGGAAGGGAGAGAAATGGAAGAGATGAAGGGGTCCATGCCAGTATCGCATTTATCCCTGTCAGGAAGAGAGCTCTATCAAACCAAGGCCAGGCCTATAAATCAGGCCATAATTAGTTGCAAAGAGAAAGCTTTAACATCCTCATCAAATTGATTAATACATCTTGCAGCTCGGGACAGGCTGGCCCTGCCTTGGAAAAAACGGCAAGCTCGCCCAGCTGGGTGGGGATGGAGTAGGGAGAAGGGGCAGCTCTAGACGCTGCTGCGTGGAGCCCAGTGAGTTCTGCCTCTCTGTTTACTCGCTTGAGGAAAGCTCTGACAGGTGGTAGGCAAGGCCAGTGCTTAGTCCAGGAGTCATCATGGGCCTGGAGCCTAAAAAATCAAATGAATGTGCTGGTTTTGCTAGGAATTAGCCCTGACACCACTGGCAAGTTATGTTTTTCCTTCTGGGTCTGTTTCACCATCTGTAAAAAGGACATGCTGGATTAGAGGAACTTTGTTTCCTTCCAGTTCTGACACCATAAACGTCTATGAGCCCCGTGGACAAGGGCATCTGGAGGTCTTGGCCAGCGAAGACCCGACTACAGGTTCAATTTCTAAGATACTCAATGGGAGGTCAGGAGTTTGGGATAAGCTTAAATAATTTGGTCTAAATTTGTTTTTTTTTTTAAACGGAATGAACAAGTCAGCTACATAGTTCAGCTACATGTTGGAGGTGTAATTATATTCTCGAAAAAGAACTTCTACTGAATTTAAATATAAACATTTAAATGTAAGGAAAATTAATTTTTGAAAAGATTAAGAATATGTGCAACTGCCTTAAAATGATGAAAAATTCTATGACATTAACAAAAACTACAAATATTGTTATTAAGTCATATAAGGCAGTGTGTGGTGAATATAAATAAAATCTTTTCTTCTTTTTTAAAAAAATAAATAAATAATTTGGTCTAACTCAGGCTTGCAATTACCAAGCTTTGCTGGTGTGTCCTTTCCTGAGGCCTAAGCAGCAAATGCCTTTCATCTTTCAACCCAGAACAGAGAGAAAAGACATAGATCAATTTGTGCTTACGCCCTGGCTCAACCACTTATTAGCCGTGTGTTGGGAAAAGTTACCTAACCGCTTCAGTTTCCTCCTGTGTAAGATAGAGATAATAATGTCTCCCTTCCTGGGCCATCATGAGGAGTAGATAAGATTTATGGTTGACAAGTAAGAGCCAGTACTATTATTATTCAGATGACTCTTGATATCTTAATAATGGCACCTAAATCACATGGAGACTGAAAAAGTAAAGTCCAGTAAAAAAATATAGCCCTGATTCCCCACAAGATGTCCAACTAGTCACCCTCATGGGATGTAATATGAATAGGCACCATTTTGTTGTGTCAAAGGCACTGGACTTGAACTTGGAAGATTTGGGTTCTGATCCCACCTTTGCAACTTGTGAGTTGAGTGACTTCATGCAAGAGTCTTCACCTTTCTGAACCTTGCTTTCCTGAATCAGGAATATTTTCACATCCAATTAGATAATGTGTATAAATGATCCTCATAAGATGGAAATCATTATTCAAATATAAAGCATTTTATAAGCAACGTTTTGGATATCAGTCACCCTTGCTTGCTGCTGACTGCCCCCAAGTCTCGTATCTGGAAAGGCAAATCAAATAGAGTCTTTTCAAGTCGCTGGGACCTGCTTCATTGCTCAAAGGGACCCTGTCTCTTTATGTCTTCTATGAATCGCACTTTTTTGGTTTCCTTCTTTAACAAAAACTCTGACCGAATTGCTTATAATAAATGAAGATTCTCTATTTGGTGGTGTTTGGGTCACATATAGTTGATGTAGTGACACTATAAAAAAATCCATTCTTTCCTTTTTTCTAAAATAATTGAACTGTTGGGCATATGGGTGTGTGTGTGTGTCTGTGTGTGTATTTTCCAGTCTTCTTGGCAGTTAGGATGGCCATGTGACTAAGTTCTTGGTAGAAGAATAGAAGCAAAGTGATGTGGACCACTTATGGGCTGGGACCTTAACAAATGGGTATGCCTCTTGTACACTTTTCATTTCTTCCTGGGACCCAGAACTTGTGTGTACCCTCAAACCAGACAAAGACCACCCTAGGGCATGGTGGAAAAGCAAGAATGAAGGAACCTGGGTCCTTGAATGACAGCATGGAGGAGAGCTTCCTGCCAACCTGGAACTCAGACTGTTCTGAGAGAGAAAAATAAACTTCTCTCTTGTTGAGTTATTGTATTTTGGGTCATCTTTATTTTTTTAAAATAAATTTTATTTATTTATTTTTGGCGGTGTTGGGTCTTTGTTGCTGTGTGCGGGCTTTCTCTGGTTGCGGCGAGCAGGGGCTACTCTCTGTTGTGGTGAGCGGGCTTCTCACTGTGGTGGCTTCTCTTGTTGCGGAGCACGGGCTCTAGGCGTGCGGGCTTCAGTAGTTGTGGCACCTGGGCTCAGTAGTTGTGGTTCGCAGGCTCTAGAGCGCAGGCTCAGGAGTTGTGGCGCACAGGCTTAGTTGCTCCGCGGCATGTGGGATCTTCCCAGACCAGGGCTTGAACCCGTGTCCCCTGCATTGGCAGGCAGATTCTTAACCACTGTGCCACCAGGGAAGCCCAGGACATCTTTATTATAAGAGTTTAATCTTTCATCCTGATTATTTGCTTCTTCCCCAGGAATCCAGAAATTTCCTTATTCATCCCACTATGTCTAGGCCACAGCATCAAATGTGTAAGACACATTAGAAGATTCCACTGTTCCTGTTGTATCTGAAGGCTGGCTCTGCATCTAGATCAGAGTCATCTTCTGGTAATAACTTTATTAAAGAACTTTTGACCCATATATACTCAAAACCAACACCCCTTAAGAAACAATCATCTCCATTTCCTTGTACCATGCTGCCATCACAAAACTTACTCTATTCCTGGAAAGTAGCTGCAAGTAGAAGGCCAAGGTAGGGGGAAGATGAAGCAGAAAATAAGACAACTGTAGATGGAGGATGCCTAGAGGGACCCACAGGAATCTGAACTGTGGGTTCACCTGGGCCAGGTGAAGGGGCAGGGAGAGCTCAAGGACCACAGACTGGGAGAAATGGACCAGAGGTGCCCAAATGACTCCCCCTGGGCCTCTGATAGAGGAAGAGGAATTCTCAAAGTCTGCACACTGCTCTCTTATGGTTCTAATCCCCAAGAAAACTTGACCGTCGCTGGCTGACTCACTGGCTTCCTCTTTGGTTTGTCATCATCAGTCAAGGTTTTTACATAGCCTATGACATTTAGAAAGCCTTCCTCCTGACACACACCCCTCCCCTTTTGGAATGTGCTCCTGGGCAGACTAAGAATTGCTCTTTAAAATGTTTAACTGAGCTCATGATTTAGAATGTGCGGATTGAATACCCTCTTTCGAAAGCCAAGAGCTATGGGAGTCTAGCCGACATGGGATCGTGGGGGAGAGGAGAAAAACGAAGGAAGGACATGGCGCCAAATAGCCACAGGTGGGAGCCAGAGTGGGGAGGAGGGCTGGCCTCACTTTGTCACACCACTGGCCCGAATCGCAGGGCAGGGCCGGAAGGGAAGTGCTAGTTGCAGATGTTCCCACCTCATCTCACAGCTCACCAAATATTATGGCCTAGCACATAAAAGCCAGAGTACTAAGCTGCCAGGAGTGTTAAACTCAAGGAGCTGTGACCAGAAGCAGGCGGGCTCTGGGGATGGGAGTCGGGAGGCGGCTATGGCAGGCCAGCGGCTCCCATTCAGCACTGTGGCTCTCAGGCGGCAACTGAAACCAAGCAGGAAACTCAGCCCTTGCCCCGAAGGCCACCCCTGCCTCCTGCCTCTCCATGGTGAGAGCATTTAGGGGAGTCCCGCACCTCCTTAGCAGGAGCAGGCTGCCTCTAAGTAGAAAATAAAGGCTTTCAAGCCACATAAATCAATGAAAATTAGCAGGAGTCAAGATGAAAAATCTATCCTCCATCACTTGGATGTTTGAGCCAAGGTTCCCGGTGATTTAGAGCCGTATAATTAGAGTGATCTGATCTCTCTCTCCCTCCCTCTCTCTCTCCCTTTTTTTCATCCTCCCTTCCCTTTCCAAAGTCCTCTCCTATGAGTCAGGTTCTCCTCTGGCTGGAAGCAAGTGCATGCACCTGTCAGCTCGGCACCATGATGGATCTCTGTTCTATCTTGGTTAGCCTCCGCCCTGCCTGCCCCTTAATGATCAGTCTGCCCCAGGGTAGGTATGAGCTGTGGGTGAGGAACCCACACCCTGAAGAATGCTGTAGAAGTAGAGAGGTGTGTCTGCTGACCCCAAGTGAAATGCGGCATCATCTCAGAAGTGGAGGAGGGGGGCTGGGGTAATCAGAACCCCTAACCTCTGAACTGGGGAGAAGATTGATGATGGCATGAAAGTTTCCCAGCCCTGCGCCCCCTGCCAGATTAGGAACGTAATCCAGCAGCTGAGGGAAGTATGAGCTGTGACCCATAGAGGTTAGGGGCCTGGATTTGCCTCAGAAAACAGGGACCTAGAGGGTGGTATGGGAAGTGAAGGTGGAATTTAGAGTCAGAGAGACACAGGTTCAAACCCCATCTCTATTACTTACCACCTAGATGACCATGAACAAGTTTCTGAAGCTCTTTGGGGCTCAGCTTCCCCATCTTGAAAATTAAAATAGTGATACTGTCTCACAGAGCGGTAGTGAAGACTACATGAAGAAACGATGTAAAGTTGCCTGAGCATCGGTTACAACATGGTACCTTCCTGCCTCTCAACTCTGCTTCTTGTGCAAGGCCGTATAGCAAGTTAGGAAAGGAATCAGAGCTCCAACCTGGGTCTCCTAACTTCTCATCCAAGACCTGGTATCTAGCTCAGGAATCTACCCCCTACAGGCTCTCAGTAGATGGCTTCACTGAATGGCAGAGAGAGCAGAATTAGAAGTTTCCTGTAGGAGGCAGACTAGAGCATGCCCGCGCTGAGGAAATAAGACTCATACCCAGCATGGTTGTTGTGCAGTGTACAATGCCAGGTTCAAGTCCTGACTCAGCCACTTACAAGTCAAGACCCTGGGCAATTCCCCAGGCCTCAGTTTCCCCCAATGTAAAGTGGTTATAATTGTAATTCTTGCCACAGGGTGGTTCTGAGGTTCAAAGAAAAAGTGGGTGGGAAAACCCTCTGCAAAGAATTCTATATGTATAATGGAATAAAATGTATATGGAATACATAATCACACTGTAAATCATTTCATTGACAGAATTTCTCTTAGGAAAGAAACTCTGCTTAGAAAATACCTTTATATGTGCTTGTCACATGGCAAATGTTACCACAACTTTAGAGAAGAGAGAGGATTGCTCTGATGAGAGAGAGGAAGAAGGAGAAAAGAGAGGAAGGGGAGTGAGGCTCCAACAGGATAGAGAGAGACCAGGTGTGGTGAAGAGGTGAGTGAAATTCCATACTGGTTGGAATGACCTGTGCGTGCTTTAAGAACACTGAGGCCCATTCTGCCATCTAAGCTGTTTGTGCTGTGTACTCTACGCTCTTCCTCTTGCGCCCCTACAAAGTCATTGGGTGTACATCTATTAAACTCACCATTTTTGGAGCACCGACCACATACATCTGGTGATTAATACACATTCTTTCATTTATTCTCCAGTAACTTGCCACAGATCAAGAAACTGAGGGTCAGAAAACTTGGACAACTTGCTCAAGGTCACACGAGTGGCAGCTGGTAGGGGAGGGATTTTGATCCGTGTCCAGCTCTGGGTATTGGACCCTGTTGCCCCCTGGGCCCCAGTTTTCTGAGGTTAGAAAGGTCACTTAACTGCCCTGAGCCCCAGTTGTTCTATCTTTAAGAAGAAATGTCTCTATTGCTTCTCCCTTGCTCACTCAAATACTTGATAGATGAAAGAGGTAATAGATGTAAAGTACTTTGAGAGCTTTTAAACAAACAACCCCATTGTGAAAGTAAGCCATTATTAATACCACATCTCACATACTAAAAGGCCTGCTTAATCCACCCTACCCTGTGGAGCTGAAGAGGACATTTCCCCCCTCTGTTTATCCTTTCCTGTCAAGTGCCAAGTCTGTTCCACTTCTTTCTCTCTCCACAGAAACTGAGCATATGGATCTCTCCTAAAAATGCCCAAGTCCAAACACCATGACCATCTCAAGTATTCCCTTCCTCCCATTCATCTCTCCAGCCCCCTCCAAAGATAGGGACTAACTAACCCCCGTGATGGGCTAGAAAATGTTTAACAAACAGCTTTCCAGAAAAAAAAGTCCTGTCCTGATCTGTAGCCTTTGCCAATTTCCTTGGTGTAAATACTCCCACCATGTCTAATTTCAAGCTGTCATTATGACATCATTGAGGGCAGAATTGGGAAGAGATGTGTAGTAGCTCACCAGTATATAGTAGTTCTACCATATAGCTACAACAGACATAAATAACCCCCAAAGGTTAAGTTACAGTAAAATTTAGCAAAATAATTAAGGGATGAGTTTTTCGTATTTATTATTTTTGTTTAAAAATATAACTTATTTAATTGTAACTTTATTTAATTTTAGTTTTTTAAAACAACTGTTTTGCAAAATTCTAGAAAAGTTAAAAATCAGTGCTCACAAAGCAGATCCAGTCTACCTCTGTGTGCCTCGCACGTGCGCACGAAAACAGACTGTAGCACAGAAGCCAAGGCGTGTCGGAGAAAGTGCCAAGTGCTCCTGTAATATATTTTTCTATTCCAGAAACAAGAATCGCACAACAAATAGTATGCTGGGTTGAAAATGGCTCCTTCAGTCTCAAAGACTCTTAAATTGGAGGTGCTCATCTAGTCCCCTTCCCTAACCACGAGCAAGAACTCCTGAGTCCATTCTCCAGGGTCCTGTATTGATCGGGATCCTGTTGGGAAAGGTATGGCACGCTCCAGCAGGGTTTGTGTGAGAAGAGTTTAATAAAGGCATATGTATAAACATACGGGCAGGGTTGAGAGAAATGCACAGGGTGGTGAAGTTAGCCAGAGTGGGGAACCATTAGCACTCTAGGCCTGAAGGGTTAGGGAAGGAACATTCCCCAGAATCTGGAAAGAGCTGTAGGAGAGAGTGCCCCACAGGAGCTGTGGCCTTCAGTTGAGGAACACAGCCACTGCCAACCTGAGGCCCAGCTGGCAGGGACATGGCGGAATAAGGACCCCCATCTCCCACTCCCCCTACCTTCAGTCTTCTCCAGTGACTTGCTGCATGATATAAACGTGTCCTCCTTCCTCTTTAAAAACTTCAGGTAGAGGCACTGTTTCTTGAGCATTGACCATTGGCTGAACCCAACCAGAAGTCAGAGGACAAGTGAGCCTGTTGAAGCAATTCATAAAGGTCACCTTCCAGCACCAGCACCAAGAGCAGGGGAGGTAAAAAGGTGGAGAGGAGATTTGGAAAGGCAGAGAGAACATCCAGCACAGGTCCTTGGTGGCTCACTGCAGGAAGTCATTCCCATCCTAGCATTCTAGGCTAATGCTTCTGAAACTTCAATGGACATACTAACCATTTAGGGATTACAAGGCAATTTCTGACTCAGTAGGTTTTGGTTGTGGCCTAAGATCCCAGCTGAGGCTGATGTTGAGGCCTGTGAACCACCCTTGGGGTAACAGGGTCTTAAGCCATACCCATCCCAACCCCTAAGCCACAGGGTCTGTCTACCTAAGGAAAACCAGAGCTGTTAAAACCCCCTTAGTCATTCCCTTCTCACTTCTTACCTCCCCTTCCTTTCCTTCTCTCCAGATACTCTCTGTTGTAACTCAGTTATCTAGCAACAACCCCAGATTCTGTTCTCTGTCATCCCCCTCTCCCAATGTCAAGCTACAAAGAGGTGGGTTTGCAGACCCCCAGCTGAAGGCAGCCCTCTCCACTGAAGGAAACCCTTAGGGAATATTCACAATTCCCCACAACCTCCTGTCTGCTTCTTTCCTCTTCTTGTCCTTACCCCTACAGTCAAAGCTGCTTGAGAAAGCCAGTGACCTCCCAAAAGGAAAAAAGTTTCAGCCAAGTCCTGGGATGGGACGGGGGGAAAATGCTCTCACTCCCCACTAGAATTTTCCCCTGGGTAGAATAACGACCCAATGGCCAGTGCACTTTTGGTGCTGCCGGGGTGTCATTACTGATGGCCCCTGGCTATAATTCAGGCCCCTGCTCCATCCCTGGCACCTAAGGCAAGCCCTTTTGAAGTCACAGCTCTGGAAACTGTTCATAGACTCTAAATATTGAATAAACAAATGTGCTTGTGTTTGTGTGTGGGAAGGATGGCCACCAGGAGAAAAATCTTGGGTGGTACTCCCATTCCTGGACATGTATAAGCCAGAGATGCTCCCATTTTTGGATTAATGGGAACCCTCACTCAACTAGTGATGAGTGCTAGGTAGCAGCTTAAGCCTGCTTTCTTTCTTTTTTTTTTTTAAATAAATTTATTTATTTTTGGCTGCGTTGCTGCACGCGGGCTTTCTCTAGTTGCAGCGAGCAGGGGCTTCTCTTCGTTGCGGTGCATGAGCTTCTAATTGCGGTGGCTTCTCTTGTTGCGGAGCACAGGCTGTAGGTGTGCGGGCTTCAGTAGTTGTGGCACGTGGGCTCAGTAGTTGTGGCGCATGGGCTTACTTGCTCCGTGGCATGTGGAATCTTCCTGGACCAGGGATCAAACCCCTATCCCCTGCATTGGAAGGCAGATTCTTAAACACTGCGCCACAAAGGCCTTCTTTTTTTATAGGTCAAGGATGCATGGGCTTGTGAGGCTTAGGAAGGATACCCCATGGTTAGCTGCATGTTAGGAGGAAGCAGCTGGGGCTTTAGTCCCTGGTAGAAGAAAGTCTGGCCCTAGGGATATCCCCACTAATTCCAGGTATGATGCAGGTGTGTGTGCCAGCTTATACATATGCTATAAGTGCATTGCGGTGGCCAAGGGATGTAAAGTTGAAAGATGGGTCAAGGGAATGGATTAACATCATTCCTTCTCCTTGGAACCTAGATAATCTTAAGGAGGAACAATGCAAAAACAAAGGTAATTGGACCTAGCGCCTTTGAGACTTTCCTCATTACCTATGTTCACCCGCCACAACTCCTGCGTAGGATAATTTCCACGCACAGGTCTAGGAAAAGGCATAGTGAAGTGAGGATTTCCCAGGTTTGGTCTGTTAGTAAGATCAGCAAGATATCCAGACTCCATGAGTAAAAGAATCCCCAAGGGACACATGTCCAGCGCCTGGGGATAATCCTGCTTGCTCCTTTTCCCAAGACAAAGCGGAAGAGGATGAGTCCCCAGACTTCTGGCTCGGGAACGTACTGTCCCATACACTCACCGTATCATTTATTTGGCACTGATCATAAAAACCCCTGACACCATAGTGCAATTTGCTGTTTACAAGGAACTCTTCAAATACATTACCTCATTTATATTTTACAAGAAACCAGTGAGGTGAGGTGAGGTAGGTTTATCGCCATTTTATGAACAAGAAGCTGAGGTTCCAAGAAGTTAAATAACTTACCTAAGGGCACAAGACTCTTAGGTAGTAGAGCCAGGATGGGAATTCAGTTTTCCTGACTCCTAATGCAGTATGCTTTCTTTATGCTGCCTTCCTTCTCACACACTTCTTTGTCTATTAGCTACTGTTTTGGTAGTTTCTGATATTGTTCCCTCATACATATGTAGGTGCCCTGCTCTCTCTGCTTTACTAATATTTCCTCAAAACCTATGATAATGCCCGCTACATAGTATGTGCTTAATAAAATTATGCTGAATGAGTGAATAAACAAAATAAATTATAAGCGGCCAGAAGGTGGGGCTCTAACTTTGACTTCTTGGGATCCCTCACAATCACTACACAGTGGAAGAGTAAATGTTACTGATAAGAAAAATGATATCCAGAGGGTGTGACTGACTCCCAGGAAGTCATCTGCCCTGGAAGGTAATATATTTTGAGGAAGAGGGTCCCTGCCGTGGCTTCTAGAATTCTATTCTTAGCATTTCTCATTACCTTCAACTGCCCCTCGCTCACCCTCAGGGTGAAGACATTTGGCCTGTGAACAGATGCCCAGAGGCTCAGGCCTGCATGTTTCTGATTTAGGAAAGAGGCACAGCGGTTTGTGTCTCCATGTGTTCCCACTGTCACCAGATAGGATAAAATGGTTTGTTTCTCTTGGCAGCCTCCACCCAACAGTTCCCCATGTGTGTGTTGCTTTCTTCAATTTTCCCCTCTACAAAATCTGGTCATGTTTAATAACAATAAATCAGAGGAGAGATTGCAGCCCGGAAGAGAAGTCCGGGGCAGCTGGGGTTTCCACATCTGGGGCCCATGCGGGTTGAAGCGATGACAATTCCTAATAAATGTTAATGGAGAACGTCCTCAGATTCATACACTCCAGCCATAATTTAGCCTGTCTCCATGCCAGATGACCTTTTGAACATGCAGAATACACCCATCATAGCACCAGCTACAGCCCTCGATCGCTTCCTGCATATGAAGTGGAAAAAAACAAGGCTTGTTGTTATTGATCATATTTCTCCATTTTCCTTTCCCTGGATTTTTCTTCAAAGGCTCACAGAGCCTTGGGGCCCCCAGCCACCCAGGTGGTTAGAGGCAAGGGAGTCAAGTTGAAGGATGTTTCCCTCTGCTCCTAAAAGAGGCCTCGCAAAGTCTGACAGCCAATGCCGTCCCTCAAGAGAGAGGGCTGGACATCAAAATACTGTCTACCCCCTTTCTTTGGTTTCTGAGACCCTTTGCTGATCCTGCTGGCTCTGGCCCTTTCACCAGCCCCTCCTCACCTTCCCACTCCTTGTAACTAGTCGACCTTCAAGGCTGGCTTCAGTCTCTGGCTTTTCTCTTCCTACATGGTCACCTCCATGCGTCTAATGTCCGTGTGCGGTTTTCCAGCTCTGACCTCTCTCTCCAGATGCGGTCCTGAATTTCTAACCAGAGGCTGGGTGTTTTCACTTGAGAACCAGCCACTGCCTAAAATTCTATGTGTCTAAATGAACCTATCATCTCATCCAAACACAGCTGGCCTCTTCTCCAAATTTCCGTATCTCTGTTAAGTGTGCTTCTGCTCTTTCAGCTATATAGACACTCTCTGTCTGCTGCCTCCTTTTCCCATCTGGCGAGAGGGTCATTGAATTTTCCATCCCAGTCTCACTCCTTTTAACTTCCACTGCCAGCCCATACTCCAGGCCCTCATCACCTTACTCTGAAATTTCCTCCTACCTGGTCTCTCTGCAAAGCCACCCCTGAACACAGCTATTAGATACATTACCTCAAGATGCTGTCTTGATCATGTCCTTCCCCAGCTCAGAATTCTTCTGTGGCTCCCCACTGACATCATTATTATCGTCATTCAAACTTTTTCATAATTAGGTGCCCGTGGAACCGCCTAAGATTACATAATGTTGGAGCCAGATTTTTAGACTATAGAGCCCATGCTTTTTAAAATTGTTTCCCCCTTACCTGATCTAGTGACATGCCTAATTAGAATTCATGTATTTATTCAACAAATATTTCTGGAGCTACCGCTACATGGCAGAGTCTGCTGAGAACTGGATGATAAAGTGGTAAGCGTCATAAACACTGTCCCTGGCCATATGGAAACACTTTCTAGTGGGGGAGACAAACAAATAAAGAGAGAAAACAGGCAAATAGATAAAATAATTTCAAACTGTGATAAGTGCTAAGAAACAGCTGGGAGAGAATAAGGGAGTGCTACAATATTTTAATCAGGTCTCTAAACTCTCACCTCTGCCATCACTACCTCTCCGGTTCCTGAAGGATATGATCACTTCTTGGGAACCCACCTTCAATAGCTCCAATAAGGACAAGCATAAGTACTATTTGTAAAACAAATAATTCCCCAAGGGCATCTCTATTTTTGTAGCCCAAATAGATAGTAAATAAATCAAGCTACATTTCTTGGACATTTAGAATCAAGAATGTAATCTAGTGACTCCTTGTTTGGACTGCAAATGGAATGGATCTTTACCTTAATGTATGAGGGACTCAGGTTAGACATGGTGAAAAACTTGCTGGCAAAACTTCAGTGGAAAAGGTGCCTGAGGGAGTGTATCAGTCGACTTTACTAAATAGTGCTGTATGACAAATAACCTAAAATCTCAGAGGTTACAAAACTTATTTCTTGCTTACGGGTTTGCAGATTGTCTGCAGTGCCTCTGTTCCATGTTGTGGATCTTGTTCAGGTCCGTGTACCTTCTCATTCTGGGACCCAGGCCAAAGTGACAGGGGCCTGCTCTTCTCATGGCCAAGGATAGAAATGGAAAAGCCAAGCCAAGCCAAGCAAGTAGAGTTAAAATCTCTGCTTACATTTCATTGGCCAAAGCAAGTCACGTGGCTAAATCCATCATCCGTGGAGTGGGGAAGTTTTCTCCCCCCATGGAAGGGCATAGAGGAGAGTGAATATTTGCTGAACAATAATACACTCCACCGCCAGGAGGTTATGGAGTTTCCTTCACAAGTGGTCTTTACAAATAGAAGAGATTGTTATCTATCTGGGTTCCTCTGGGTACCATATTACCTGAAGTATAGCAGAGGAGGACCAGAAGACATGATTTCTTAAAGATGCCTATTTTGGTACGGGGGCAATGTAATTCGTGTTTGATATCTGGTTGCCACTGAAGCCCCTTTTCCTTTTCCACCGGAGCTGTGCCATGGGGGTGATTTGCAGCCCAAGTCTTAATATCAGAGTCTCTAAGTGATTGTATACAAGTGACAGTCGCACAGCAAACAGAAATACAGAAGAGGTTCTGATACCATCGGGGAACAGTATTCCTGCCATCAGGCCAGCTTTGTCTGCCGCTGCAGTGCAGTTAACCCTGGAATGAAATTGGAGAGCTAACTGATGGTCAGAGGAGACTGGGAAGATTTCTATTTGTAACTGAGAGAGGCAGGGCTCAGCAAAAGGCGAGGCAAGAATAGACTTTACCATGGCTAGACACATTCAGTTTACCCACATTTATACATTGTATTAAATCACTTAATGGTTTTCATATTTGAACATACTCAAATGGAAATACGGAGGAACAGTTGTGAACCCATATCCTCAGCAGTTTTTCACTTCAAGTTTTCATATTCTGTACCCTTTTCACCCTCGACAATAACCTTTATCTCTCTTTTTACCCCAGGGTGCTTATTCTCCCTCTTCTCCCCTCTGAATATCTGCTATCAGGAACTTTTTCAGTGCTACTCAAGGTATAGTCTCCAGACCATCAGCAGAGGCATCATCTGAGAACTTGTTAGAAATGCAAATTATTGAGCCCCTCCCCCAGGCTTGCGGAATCAGAATCTTTGGGGATGGGGTGGGGAGGGGTTGTCCCATGAAATTCTGTTTTACTAAGCTTTTCAGGTGACAACTTAAGCACATTCACTGAAGTTTGAGAATCAAGGTAGGTCTGACTCAGTAGGTCTAGGGTGGAACCCATGACTTGCAGTTCTAACAACATGCAGACGACGTGGATGCTGCCATCTGTGGACCACACTTCCAGTGGCACTGCTTTAGAAGTCAATCACGTACACATGAAATGACAGCCAACAGTAAAAGCCTTACTGGTCCTGAGAGTATAGGATCAAAGTCTTCGTGAAAGACATGAGTCAGTAATGGTGGGATTTCAGATAAGAGCCACCAGGCTAGAAAACCAAAAAGCATATTCTGGTCAGAGGGTGGACTTGGAGCCTGTGAAGCCACAATGTGTGTGATTAGCTTTCTTCCGTATCTAGATCCCATCCTGGCTATGAATGATTAAAGAGGGAGTGTTGTATGGGGGGAAAGCACAGGACTGGAAGCAGAAGACCTGGATTCTAGTTCTTGCCCTGTCACTGAGAATGGAATCACGGCTGGGTCCTTATCTCTCTAATTCTCATCTATAAACTGAAGAAGATGAGAGCTACACAATCTCTACCACCCTTACTCTCCCCCCATCCCACACTTTTTTTTTTTTTTTTGCGGTACGCGGGCCTCTCACTGTTGCGGCCTCTCCTGTTGCGGAGCACAGGCTCCGGATGCGCAGGCTCAGCGGCCATGGCTCACGGGCCCAGCCGCTCCAAGCCATGTGGGACCTTCCCGAACCGGGGCACGAACCCGTGTCCCCTGCATCGGCAGGCGGACTCTCAACCACAGCGCCACCAGGGAAGCCCCCACCCCCACTTGTTTTATTACGCAAGATTACGATTACCTTAGCAACAATTTTCTCTCCAGACGCGTAAGGGTGTCTCAAAAATATAGGAACGGCAAAGTGCAGAACCGAAGGACCACTGAGTTAAATCCTTGGCCCTGAGTTACACTGTGAATCATGGGGAGAGTTAGGACCGACTCTATTCCACCACACCCCCCTTAAGGTAATGCTTGTTGAGCATCCAGGCTCTGAGCTAGACTCTCAGGGTGGGGATCCCTGCCTCCCGCTTAACGGCGTGACTTTGGGCAAGTTACTCTCTCGGAGCTGTAGCTTTCTAGTCTATAGAACAGGGACGACAATAACACCTACCTCATAGGGTTATCGTCAAGTTTAAAAGAGTTAATACATGTCAAGCGCTTAGGACAATGTCTGGCACGAGAAAAGCATTCGATAAACGTTAGGGGCTGCAACGAGGAGAAGGAAGGGTGGGGCCGGGTTAATCCCTGCCATCAAACTGTTGAAGTCTCCAGACCAGGTTGCAGGTCTTCCTGTCTCCTGTAGGTGGCGCCTCCCCTCGTTGAGCAGGCTATCAGCGTCCTGGAGCGTTTGAGGAGGAAGTTGAAGTTTCTTTCCATCTCTGCTCTGTTTAGTATTTCTAGAAAGGATTCTCCTGCAATCCTCTGAAACCTGTGCTCAGGACAGACAGGTTTGGGGATCCCGACTTCCTTCCTGAAATGGCTTCACTCCACCCCACCTCCATCAGAGGCCACTCACCATCGCCAGGAGCCGGAGCTTCCCCTGCGGATGCAACCCTGTAGGCCTTGTCGTGGGAGGATTTAACTCCCAGCACCTGAGCCAGGGAGTTCAGTGAGTTTCTTTCCTGCTCGGTTAAAATGACAAATTGGTACATGAGCGCTTAATGAAAGATGCTGGAAACGTCCGTGGAGATCAGAAAAATCGCCTCGCCGAGCTGACAGCCAGGCCATCTGCATTCCCACATTCCTATTAATTCCTTAACAATAAACGACAGGAGTGCCTAGAGGGTTAACAGCTTAATTTAATCTCTGAGATTCCTTCGTGGAGCACTGAGAATTAGAAAGGCATTTACAAAATGTTATCTGCACACCTGATTTTCCCCACTTGATGTGTCTTCTGGTGCGGTCACACCCATTCCTGACACACCTCACACAGAGGCTCTGCCCCTCTGGCTGATAGAACACTCTCCACTGGGCCACTCTTGGGCTCCTTGAACCACGCCATTGGGCTCCCAGTGTCACAAGATTTAGCCTCTTAGCAGTCGCCCCAAATGCCGGTTTACGTTATTTCCTCCAGGGCCTTTTAGGGACAGGAAAGTCCCCAAACAGAGCTAGAAAGTTGATGTCCCTGTTTCGGGTGAATTTCCTTCCCTGGTGCGGAGTAAAGGGAAGAGGTACTTGGTAGCAGCAACCAGCTTGGAGACCCATCAGTTCAGGCTTGAGAGTCTCTGGCAGATCATGAATTACTCATTGGAGAAGACCAATCCTAATGCCATTTTGTGGATAAGGAAACTGAGACCCGGAAATGTTTAATAGTTTGTTTAAGGCCATATATCCAGGTAATGTCAAAGCCTCAAAGTAGGATTCAATTCTCCTTACTCCCAGACAAATATTTGTTTGACAATAGGGTTGGCACATAGATTTCATCTTACGAGGTAACTCCCATCACTGGTTGGTAGGGGCTGTCCAGAGCCCTGTGGACTTCTCAGAAAGCCTCGGTTACAGTTTGGAGATGTCTTCTAGGGACAGAGAGGGGGCAGAGGTTTCAGGTACTTGCAGTCTCTGCACTTTTCAGTCTCTGCACTGTTTCCTTTGGGTTAGGCATTAAAGGCTTTTATTAAAATGGAAATGTTATCTGGGAGGAGTAATGCATTAAGCCATTATCTGTCATTAACAACTTGGCTAGAATTCATTTAAGATTAGTTTGCTAGTTGCCCAGCAGATCCCTAAGGGAATGAGAGTTTTGACTAGGATAGGGGCCTAGGAAAGGACACAGGGCCTTGCCCTGCAGGGTGCAATATTTCAGGGCTCAGTGTAGACAGGACTTAGGAGACACTGCATATCCAGTGGGCCCGAGGTAAGAGGAAGAAGTGACCCTGAAGACTTTTGCACAATCCTCTCTTGGCTTACCTTTGCGTAGTATGGTTTCTACCAGTCATATTACCTGATTCTCGGTTTCCCCAAAGGTAAAATAAAGAGCTGGACTAGGTCACAGGTTCTCAAACCTGTACATACTAGAATCACCTGGAAGACATTTTTTAAAAAAAATACCAATGTTTGGGTCCTACCCAGGCCAATTAAATCAGAATGTCCAAGTCTGAGCCCTGGGCCTCCTTTTCCCACCTCTCTATAGAATATCCTGGTATCAGTCATTATACCATCTGGTCCTTATCCCGATACTAACATACTTTATATACTTACAATTCCAGTTTCTGTATCATTCTGCATTTTCAATGTATCAAAATGCTTTCAGAGGCAGGTAACAAGAACACTTAACAAAAAGCCTCAAGAGCAGTTTTCACTGTCTCACAAAAGAAGTCTAGAGGTCCTACTTTGGTTCATCAGCTGAAAAATACAACTGAGCAGACTCCTTTCATCCTTTTATTTCTTTACTCTCAGCATTGGCTCTTGGTCTTTAGACTTGCTGTTGCATGGTTGCCATAGTTGAAGATCATGTTTTCATACAACTGTGTTCACAGCCATGAAGGAAAGAAGTGCAGGGGCCTCATGCATGCTCATCCTTTTAACTAGAAGAAAAATGTCCCCAGACATCTCCCAGTATGGTCTTCCTCTTACTTCTCATTGGCCAGAACTGGCTCCTGTGGCTGTCTTTAGCTTCAAGTGAACCTGGGAAAGCAAGAGTCTGGTACTTTCAGCCTTTATCATGAGAGGCAGCTCTGCTAGAAATAAAGAAGGGTGAGTATTGGGTAAGCTATTTAGAGAATCTGCCTAATTGCAGTAAATATATTTGGTAACACATAAGACATAATTAAATATCTATAATAACAGCTAGGGACCTAAATGCAGCTGCTACTTTATATATTACTTCCTTAAGCAGCTAAAGCCTTTTATTCATATCTGCAGTGCTAGCTCCTGAGACCACATCCTCCTACCTAGGCAGGAAGTATAAAAGAAGATCAAGGCCATTTAGATGTGTTTTGTTAACTTGTGATGTGACTATAAATGTCTTCCTGAACAGCAGACTCCTGTCATCTGGGATCTGATTCCTCCACCCCATCTTGCCAACTGACTTCACAGCGTTTAGACCTTTATCATACTCTTAAACAAGGCAGACCACGCATCTGCGCCTTCATCTCCAGAACAAATTTCATGGAGTTAGGATTGCTTTCCTTCCTGGTGTGAAGAAGGAGCCACTAGAGGAGGAGGGAGGGGAAACAAACTGCAGCTACCTCGAAACTTCTTAACTAGGGCCAGCCTTGATAAAGGAAATGAAAGACTTTCCTTGTGATTGGATAATGAGGCAAAATAAATTTATAGAGGTATTGGAGGCAGCGTCCCATTTGATTCCTTCGGCAGCTGGAAGGCAAGCTGCTTGCCCAGTGCCTGTGGGTCACCAACAGCAACATGGAGTAGAGTTTGTGGTGGCTGAGAGTGTGGGCTTGGCTGTCACACCCTGGGTTTGAACCCTGGCTCTGTGACCTTGAACGAAGGACTTACCACCCCTGGTTCCAGTTTTCTTGTTTGTAAAATGGGGAGAAAAATCATACCCATCTCATGGAGTTGGGAGGATTAAATGAAATATGCATAGAAAGCACTCAGCAATTGTGTCAATTACCAGGTAGTTTCTGAGATGTGTTCTATGAAACAGAAATGACCTGATTCAATGGCAGAGCCCAGGAATTCTAGCTCCAGTTTAGAATCTTTGGTCTCACTGATGAAAGCAACGGTTTCCCCATGGTGTCCCAGGGATCTTGTGAATCTTTTTTTATAACCCTTTTGCCTGCCTCATCCAATTCTTTTCCCATCCAATTCTTTTGTAATTATAACCATGCCTCATGTTCAGAAAATTCAGGACAGGAAAATCTGAGTGTGTTTAACAGATACACCTAGGGTTCATTATTCATATTACAAAATAATTATTTGTTTTACAAGAGAATTAACCTTTACAAAGTTAATTTCCTGTGTACGTGCAAAACTGAATGCAGAATATAAAAACTTTACACACAGCTTAGAATCATAAAATTGTGAAACCTTAGATAGAACTGACCTTTGAAACTATCTAGGCCAGCGGTTTTCATAATTTTATTGTAGCAGCCCTATTTCTTTCTTTATTTTTTTAAACATCTTTATTGGAGTATAATTGCTTTACAAAGGTGTGTTAGTTTCTGCTGTATAACAAAGTGAATCAGCTATATGCATACTTATATCCCCATATCCCCTCCCTCTTGCGTCTCCCCCCCTCCCACCCTCCCTATCCCACCCCTCTAGGTGGTCACAAAGCACCGAGCTGATCTCCCTGTGCTATATGGCTGCTTCCCACTAGCTATCTGTTTTACATTTGGTAGTGTATATATGTCCATGCTGCTCTCTCACTTAGTCCCAGCTTACCCTTCCCCCTCCCCGTGTCCTCAAGTTTATTCTCTACGTCTGCGTCTTTATTCCTGTCCTGCCCCTAGGTTCTTCAGAACCATTAGCAGCGCTGTTCCTTTAGAAGTCTGTCTTAGATTTCCTAGCTGCATGATGCAGAGGAAGGCAGAATTAACTCGGTTAAACCAGGGATGGGGAAGAGGCAGCGCTCACTCCCTTAGCCTCTTGCTCTATCCCAGAAGCAGCTTCGGAATCCCTCCAAGGAACCCTAGGGCTTCTAGGAACATAAATTTGAGTTCCACTGATCTACCACGGCCATCTTACTCTGTACATTCCTTTCGTAAAACTTGATACTCCTGTATTTCTGTTAATTCAACTGTCTTATTTTCTTTTTTAAATTATAGGTTCCTTGAGGGCAAGAACCTCTTTGTTTAAATTAAAAAAAAATTCTTCGTGTATTGCTCTGCATGTAAATGGAGTATTTAAGGTCTTGTTAAAGTCTTCCTGTTAGTGGCAGAAATGAACAGAAACCATTATTATATATAAACACCCTTTATTAAATCTTTGAAAAGTGATTTCATAGAACCACTGAATTTTCAGCTCGAAGGGACCTTAGAGAATGTGTACTTTCTCATTTTCTGGATGTGGAAACTGGGGCCCAGAGAAGTGATTCGGTTGATGTCATGCTGTAAGTTAATAGCAGAGCTGGGACAAGAGTGCTAGACACCTGATTCTTGGATTAAGGCCGTTGCAACTTCTAACAAGAGGCTGCTCTTACACTAGTAGAATCTTATAGATTTGTATTCCTGAAAACACACGTAAGCTACCTACAGATCCCTTTCTTTTCTCAACAGTTAATCCAGAGAACCATCTTAATAATCAAAGGCCTATGTTTTATTACGTAAATTTTTAAAAATTATAAAAGTAAAAATGGACTGACATAAGTAGATATCCAGGATATAGCAAATGGAAATGCAAGTATTATATGTGGGATGATCCCATTTTGTTTAAAGCTTAGGTTATTTCTCTAAGGTAGCTGAACGTATTTTTCTGTCACACATGACTCAAGTATCTAATGAACATTCAAGTATCTAATGATGTGACGACCACACCTGTTAGTTTATATAAGTTGACACTGGTGCATGACTCTAACAACTGTAAGAGGTTTTTATTTACTTTATCTTATTACATTTACTATTGCACAGTGTTGCATAGTATATATGCATCATAATTTATTTACCCAATCCTCTACTGACAACATTTAGGTTATCTCCAACTTTTCAACAAGCTGCAGTGAAATTCCTCACACAAACATCCTTTTGCAGAACACAGCATTTTTGTGGGACAAATTCCTAGAAGTGGAATTGCTGGATCAAATTTTTACATGCTCTATGGTATCTATTCTCAGGTTTTTCTTTTGCTGCTGAGACTAAAATGAATAAACCCCGGCGTCCATACATAACTTTGTAGTTTACCAGGGCTTTCACAAACATGATGTTACTTGAACTTTTTAACAACTCATGTGGGTTTACAGATGAGGAATATGAGGTTTAGATAAGTTAAGTAATTTGCTCAAGTCATTTAGTTAGGGAAGGTAGAGCCAGATTTGAAAACTAGGTCTTCTCACTCCAGGTGTAGGGCCGAAAGTCCCCAATGAAAATACAGAAATAAAGCATTAGGATAAGAACAGGAATGTGAACATGTTCTCTTTGGGCAGCAGAGACCACTAATCTGGCCTATTGGTGGATATAAACTGGGGCATAGACATCATCTGGCCTTCACCTTAAAATCACCTTAATACCTTAAAATCATCCTGAGAGCGATTCAGTTGTATCCCCAGAAACAACCACTGCCACAGTCTCCTGTGGTGAGAAGAGGTTCAAAAGCATATTGATGAGGGACTTCCCTGGTGGTCCAGTGGGTAAGACTCCACGTTCCCCATGCAGGGGGCCCGGGTTCGATCCCTGGTCAGGGAACTAGATTCCGCATGCATGCTGCAACTAAGAATCCGTGTGTCACAACTAAGAAGTCTGCATACTGCAACTAAAAGATCCCGGATGCCGCAACTAAAGATCCCGAGTGCAGCAGCTAAGACCTGGCTCAGCCAAAATAAATACATAAATATTAACAACAACAAAAAAGGAGTATTGATGAAACCATTTGTGCCCTAGATATAGAGGAGAGGAGAAGCCCTAAGATTTGCTAACTAGACTGCTAACTGGACAGGCCTTTGTGAGAGAAGAGGGGTAAGTGTGTGTGGCGGGGAGGCAGCATAAGGCACTTTTTCTTCTGGAGACAGAGGACTCTGCTCTGCTGCATTTCAACTTGCTAGTGGGTTTCTAGCATGGGCTGGGGCCCAATAAATAGCTCTGACAGTAAAGTTGTCCTTGTGCAAACATCCCTTTTTCCTGTCCATGCAAACTACTGATTGATGCTAAAGCAATTAAGTCTTATTTGGTTTAATAGACATTTGACGGGCACCTACCATGTGTAAGGCCCTGAGGATGTTGAGTTAGTTTGGGCCGCTATAACATAATACCATAAACTAGGCAGCATAAACAATAGACATTTGTTTCTTACGGTTCTGGAGACTGGAAGTCCAAGATCAGAGTGCCAGCATAGTGACGTTCCTGGTGAGTCCTCTTCCTGGTTTACAGATGGCTGCTGTCTCCTTGCTGTATCCTCCTCACATGGCCAAGAAAAAAAGGTTTCAGCTTCTCTTCCATTTTATAAAGGCATTATATCCCAACATTGGGGCCCCCACCCCCGTGACCTAACTTAACCCTGATTACCTCCCAAATGTCCACTTCCGAATACCATTATATTGGGGATTAGGGTTCCAACATATGAATGGGTGTGGGGCATAAACATTCAGTCCACAGCAGATGGGAGACTAGCAGTGCACAGAGGTCTCTGCCACAAGACTAGGGGGTCTTCTGTAGCACCTCCATTCTCAGCCACCCAACTCTACCCAACCCTAGATCTCTTGGGAGCAGAAGCTGATTGGGTGGGAGCAGAGCTAGCAAAGGCCTGTCTTGTCACACCACCGCCATGGACCGACGGCTGTGACGGGGCCTCGGCAACCTTTCAGGCCTGGGCTATCTCTGGCTCGGTCTCCTCTTCTGAGACCCTGTCTCCAAGCTGCATATTATGCTAGTAGGACCCAGAGAGATTTACTTGGTGACCTTTCAGGATGCGGAATCCAAGCAGGGGGAGGGAGCAAGTCAGCTCCGAAGTGGTTAATTTTACTGGCTCTTAAATTGATGAGCGGTGGGACGTCAGTCTGAAATGAACTCGCCTTGTTCGAAGGGGTTCTAAGACAGCGGAACTCAATCAGCAGCGGGCCGCACGGTTCAAGGCTGCAATTCATCCCCCGTGCCTCTGAAAAATGGGAGGTGACAGTTCATTTTGCCAGTGACAGTCTGTCGGTCTCGCTCGCTGCTTCTCCTGTCGACTGCCTGGCTGAAGTGAAGTGCAGCTCCAAGACACCCTCGTTTGGTATTCCACTCAGCTGAGCAGGACGGTCCCAGGACCCAAGGTGTGCAAATCTTACTCTAGCCCCGCAGCTTGTCTTCTTCCCCTCTTCATGCACGCACGAAATGCCGATACATGATTGCGCGTCCCAGGAGCCATCTTCCCGCTTCCTAGGCCTCACCTTTCCTTCCAACTTCCACTTCCGGCGGACTGGGTTTCCTCCTCCCTTCGGGACCTTGTATTGTAGAACAAAGCCATCCTGTTCAGAGAGCTTCCAGCTTCCTGACAGAGGACTGAGGGCAAGGTGAGGTATGGACATGGGTGTGGAGAAGTTGCTGCTGCCAGTGGGGGCATGGAGGGAAAACAGATACACTCAGCAGGACACTGCCTTCCCCACCAGGGCCTCGGCTTTTGAGGAAACTCCTGAACAAGGGCAGAGAGAGAGAGGAAGGAGAAAGGGAGGTGACCCTGTGATGCACACACTTAATCCTGGACTGTCCTCCTTCCCCAGTACTTTCTACTTCCCTTAAAAAAAAAAAAAGAATTAGAGCTCATGTATCTTTGTTAACTTTCCTCATTTTGATAACTGGTGTCATCTAAGGAAATATCCTCATTCTTAGGAAATACTACTGAAGTAGTCACGGGAAAAGGAACATGATATCTGAAATTTACTCTCAGATGGTTTGGAAAAAATATGTAAATTTACATAAATGGAAAACAATAAAGCAAACGTGACAAAAGCTAACAATTGATGAATCGAGGTAAATGGTATACAAGAATTCTAGTACTGGGGTACCTAAACTTTTCTGTAAGTTTGAAATTAATTCAAAATAAAAAGTATTAAAAAAAAAACCAAGAGACTTACCTTCAGCACTTCCTCAATACGCGTTTGTTTAGAACCTACGATGATGCACCAGGCACAGTAAGTGCTGAGGATACAGTGGTGAACATGATAGGAAAGGTCTGGACCCTCAGGGAGGGTTGGGAGGGAAGACAGGTGGTAGACAGGTAGTTACAGATGGGACTTGAGTTTTGAATGGTAGGTCTTAGTGCTACAGGAACGTATGAGAAGGAAACAAGCCAGCCTGGAGAGCCAAGGATGGTTACCAGAGGAAATGATGTTTAAGTTGAGACTTGAAGCATGAGGAAGGGTCAGCTGAATGAAGGGTAGGGGGGAAGAGTGTTGCAGAGGGAGGGAACAGCACATGTGGAAAAATGAAAGTGGGAGTGGGTGTGTCTCAATGAGAAACTGCAAGAAGTCTGCTACTGAAGATAACAGAGAGTAAGAGGACCATTTGGCAGAGGAGATAAGCAAGAGGTCAAGCATGGTCGGGGGGATGGGGACATCCTAGCCATATTGAGGGGTTTGGAAGCATAATATTGGGAGGCTACTAAAGTTTTAATTAGTGAGGGACATAAGCAGATTTTTTTAAAAAGAGATCACTGGCTATAATGTGGAAAATAGGTTGACAGGGTATAAGACTAAGGGGCTGCAAGATGAGAGGTGATGGTGGCTTGGAAGAGGAGAGAAGGCAGCAGGGCTGGAGAGAAGTGGAGAGTTTGAAAGATATTTAGCAGGTGGAATTGGCAGAGGGAGAAAGAGGAATGAATGACCCCCAGGTTTCTAGATTGGGCAATTGGATTATCCACAGTACCATTTACTGACGTGGGGAAGATGGGAGGTGAGGGAGAGTTGGCTAAGAAGGGGCCAGTGGTTATCTTTGTGAAATCTGGGTCCACCCTGAACATATCACAACCAAAAAGTATAACACCTAGTAAAGCAGAGTCCCAGACAGGCTGGAACTAAGGCTCCAGTGAGTGAACAGAGTAAGGATCTAAACCCCTGTCTGACCACACCCCTGATTTTCAAGGGTCCAGAAGTCCTGTAAGAGAGAATTTGAACCTTTTCTATTGTGATTTAGTCATATTCAGGCAGCTCTGTAGGGAGCTGTGACGGATAGATTGCTTTACCTGTTCAACAACTCTACCCACCTTTAGAAACAGCGATCTGTGTTGTCTAGGAATTTCTTCTCCCTCATTTCCACTCATGTGGTTTCTGTAGGAAGTGCTATGTTCTTACATAACACTGCCCCCATGACCACAACTGACCTGGGTTGGGCCAATGAGAGCCGTTCTATGGCCTAAGAAACAATGGAATCCAGGGGCCCAAAGACAAGCTGCATTTAAGGCCTGCCTTCCATGTTCAGTTATTCAAGGCTTCCTTGGAATCTTGGTGACAATTAATTTCTTTTTTTTTTTTTGCCTAAGGCTGTTTGATTTGGGTTTCTGTCTCATCCAATCAATCATCCATGGGACTCTTAAAAGAAGGTTGTTGGAAAGAAAAGGCGACTGCTGAGAGGAGGAAAATCACAAAAGTAAGGATGGAGTCGGCAGATGGGCCACACTCAGTGACAAACTTTGAGTGGAAGGCAGCATATGGTTATTCTTAAGCCCTCCTGACCCAGCCCTGGCAGGTACTGAAGTCTCTTGTCAGGTGAAGGGTAAGCAAGGCCACACCTTATGGGCAGCATAGCAAAAGTAGGCACTTTTCAATAAAAGCCAAGGGACAAATAAGAACCAATGGGTTGACAGAGGCAGAAGTGATGCAAATCTGTGAAATAACCCTGGAAATATCAAAAAGACACAAGAGGGCTTCCCTGGTGGTGCAGTGGTTGAGAGTCCGCCTGCCGATGCAGGGGACACGGGTTCGAGCCCCGGTCCAGGAAGATCCCACATGCTGCGGAGCGGCTGGGCCCGTGAGCCATGGCCGCTGAGCCTGCGCGTCCGGAGCCTGTGCTCCACAACGGAAGGAGCCACAACAGTAAGAGGCCCGCGTACCGCAAAAAAAAAAAAAAAAAAAAAGACACAAGAAAGGAGGAAGACAGACTGAGATCATCACATCTGAGAGATGGGGGCTATGATCCAGTGGTCTTAGGGACAAATTGTTAAAGTGATCTCACCTGGTAGTACCTGGGAACCCACATTAAAACTTATTAGTACAAAGAACAGCCACTGAGGAAGACCAGATCTGAGCCAGGAGTTTAGTAAAGTTGACCAAAGATGGAAGATTCCAGAGGTCAATGATCAAAGCTCCTAGGGAAAAAAATTCTGAGATAAGCATTGCTTGCCTTCAGATCCCTTTCGTTCTCCATCCTTCCTTGGTACCCAATCCCTCAAGTTGATTTTAATATTAATACTTAATTTTTAATATTCACCCAGGCCTGAATTCTCTTCTCTTGGGTAATGCTGAGCGTCCCAGATATTTCTTGCTTTCATGTCCTGTCAAAATTTACCTGCCTGTATCCTGTATCAGCCCCTGAAGACGGCTGCTAATCTGATCAACTGATGTGTTCTAATGGGATAAGGAGTGAGAATGGAGCAGCATATTAGCCCTGCCAGGTAATTCATATCTTATTTATTTACAAATTCTTACTACCTGACACTGTTCCTGGAACACACCAGGTATTCAGTTCATGTCTGCTTAAATGAAAGAGATGGAGTATGCTTCTTTTCTGGAGGCAATCTCTTACTCAAAGTTAAGGCTCTCCCTCATGGTAAGAATTTCAAGTACTGTTAATAACCTATAAGGGAAAAGAGTCTGAAAAAGAAATCATGGAATTCTGGATGTTAGAGCTGAAAGGAACCTTATTTCCTCATGTACCGTTGAGGAAGTGGGTCCTTTAATAAAAAGAAAAGATAATCAAATTACCTGTCCTAGATGATTTAGTTACCAGAAGACACGATGCCAAACCAGATATTCTCTTGGAGTTCCTATAAACTCCATTATTCTTTGGCTTCATGACTCTGTTTTGGACACTAACCTATAAACTCTCTGAACAATCAGACTCATGCTCCTCTCAGTGGCCTGAGAGAAACAGTGTGGATTGGGTGGGGATAATTGTTTGGAAGCCCATGGTCCTGTCACTTAACTATTTTCTTACCTAGAATCTTCCCTCGTTTGGCATCAGCTAACACAGGAAGTGGTAATGCTATTATCTGTAGATTCAGCCAAATCACCATTTCCTGATTCCAATGTTCAACAACCACTTTTGAATCCTCCCCTCACTTCCTCTCTGCTTCAGTTTGAGGTTCAAAAGCCTCCAGGAAGCAAATTAGTACTCAGCTGAGCAGAATGGGGCCCCGACACCCTTGTGGTTCAGCTGTTCGTTAATTTGCTGTAACTCAGGTACATCCCTTCTCCAGTCTGGACCTCAGTTTTTCACTATAAGCTGCAGGGTTTCTCAAGTCCCTTCTAGCTCTGAAATCTAAGATTCTTTGATGAGGTTCTGAAAGGAGAATTTTATGAACCAGCTCCTTTTGGAAAGAAAAATGTGTCATACAGCCCTATGAATCTCTTATTAGCCCAAAGCTTGTTTTGTTTCAGAGCACTATACTGAAACCATGAAAGAAATCAGAAAAGCAGGAAGACTGGCAGTGTCTGCCAGTGTCTCATATGATTTGGTAAATGGACTCAGAGGATGCCAGCGTCAAAGTGGTCAGAGCAGCTCTTTGCCAAGGCTGAGTGGTGGTCAAGGGAAGAGGCTGTGGGCTCCTCCTTTGATACTGCTACATTCCTCTCCAAGCCTCTGTTTTCCATCAGTTTAGCATGAACTGGTCTCCTACTCTGGGCCAGCTTGGAAGGAATTGTATCCTGGTTTTGTTTCCAAATCAGTATAGAGGTGAGGACGTCCTGTTGAGGCTCTCCAATGGTGATCATCACACTCTCTGTTTTTAACCATAGAATTAGGGTTAGAAGCCCTAGTAACTAGCACTGGTGAGATGGAAAACTCACTTCCTGGGGCAGGGTTCCACTGGGGATTGTAGAGTGAGAACTATTAAGCCTACCCTATTAAGCATAATTGGGTACCATCTTCTCCTGGGGACTCTGGAAGCCCTCAGCCTTCTCTTCCTCAGGCATTTTCTCCCGGGGGTAAGATGTTGAAAGTTGGAGGTTAAATGACTTGCCCAAAATCACACTGTTGGTGGCAGAGCAGAGATGAAAACCTCAGCCGATCTTCCAAGTCCTTATTCTGGCTCTTATGGGACCATGCCACACCTGCTCCTTGTAAAAGGGACAGTCGCACCTCCTGAGGACACTGGGCAGGGATGCCAGGTATTGATGTGACTGCCGTTCCAGTTCCCAGTGACCTTTTACATCCTGAAGCCTGCTCAGACTGTGGAGGAAGCAGCTCTGGAGCAGCGGGGGTTGCCATTTGCAGAGCTGCCCCGGTGAAGATAACAGGTTGTCTGTCATGTACGAAGCCTGTGTATGGCCCAGACCACAGAGCTTCCATCGGAGGAGAAATTAAACCTGTCTCACATACCAATCCCAGTGCTCTGATTACATTTACAGAGGTCATGGCCTGCATTCTGTCACCATGGAAACCTCTCATGCTGCCAGTGTTGTCTGTGTGTGTGGTTGATATTTAAAGGCAAAGTCACAGGCCCCATTGCCCAGCTATCAGATGCCAGGGGCAATCGCTCTCCTTCACCAGCCTGAGTCCTGGTGCTTCATCCAAGAGATAAGAGGAAGAGATGGGGAAAAGGGCCCACCTGTCTCCAACAGGCAGGCCTCCAGTAGAGCCAGGTTTGCAGGGAGGGGGCTCTGGGATGGCGCTGCTGGTATAGCAGCTGTGGGGGAACCAGAAAGCATCCCGACTTTTTCAGAATACAAGCATCTTCTCACAGGCACATGAGCCCACTGTTAAGTAGAGCCCTTCTTTCTCTAATAACTTCCAAGTCGTGAGCACATTTCAGAGCAGCCAGATGGAGCTGGGGAAGGCCCCTCTGCCTGAGTGCCCTTGGTGGTTTCGATTTTGCACATCTGGTAGCTGTGTGAATTGTGCTGATAACAATACCATTTATGAAGGATCCCTGCTTCTTCCAAAGACCCCACAGCACTGTCCTGGAAAAAGCTACCAGGGGAGTGACTTATCAGGAGTCCCAGGTGTTGGAAGAGGTAAATAACACCTGATTCAACAGAGTAAGAAAAGAACACAAGTGCTGACTCGGCTTGTGACCATCAATTTTTTCTTTAGTCTCAAGACAATTATTTCCACACCATTGAATGGAGTGTAGATAACACCAGCACCTTAATAGGCTGGGAGCAGAGGCTGTTTAGAGGAGATTTTAAGCACCGTGAGCATAAAATGAACATGAATATTCTGCAATATGCATCTTACAACTTGTCATTAAGTGGATGGCCTCAGTGATGTGATGCAACAGGCTTTGATTGGAATATTGAGCTCTGAGAAAGGAAGTTCTGCATCAATAGTCTCACGATGTGGAATATCACATATTACTCAGTAAGACATGTCATTGTATTGATAGTGCATATGCTAAAAAGTACAGCAGTGGATAATAACAGCTTGAGTCTCCACAAGGTAGTTTTCTTTAGGAATTTACAGCCACTCCCTGAAGCTTCTCAATGTCCTTGTGGGTGGAACATGGTATATCCTGAAATTACAACTAGGGAAATGGAGTGAATCTATTTGATTTAATTTCCTCTTTATTTTCTCTTACATTTTCTTTCTATTTCTCAATTTCTTTACTTTTTCATCCAGTTTCTCATTCACTTTCTTTGTTTCCATTTTTCTTGCTTGCTTGTTTTATCCCTAGTCCATCACCGCTCCCTGTCAAACACCCCCTCCTAACCTCCCCCGCTACACTGCTTTCTGTAGAGCTCAGCCCTATAGACTAAAGAGGCTACCGACTCCTGGGATATAATCTGCCTTCTGATTGGTTCTTTCTGGGGTCTGTATTTATAGTGGAAACTTGGTTTCTGCCACAGTGAGTGAAAAGAGGAGTTAATATCTCATGCCTTCCAGACGAAGGTTTTCCCCATGCGATTCAGAAGCACTGCAAGTTTTCTAGAATAGATAGCGCAGGGAGGAAACCTTTGGAGGTAGGCAGGGAGAATCTGCAGGCTGATTATCCCAATTCATTACAGCCCGGTGCTAAGGAAGCCAAGGCCACTCTTTCCATCTTTTTAAAGGCAAGTTTGCTTCATAAAGAGGAAAAGCTCTCATCCTTGGAGACCAATGACACACATATCTCAGCCAGTCACTCCTCAAATATATCTTTAGTGAGCAAGGAGGTTCAAATGAGAGATTATGGATGATTCAGTATCCATATAGGCATTAAGCACCTCCCAGGGCTGGCTGTTGTGGGGAATGAATGCAGAGATCATCATAATTGCTAACATAGGTGACTCATCTACCATTTGCAGGCAGTTATAAACACAATATATATTAGCTCTTTGAATCCTCACAACCACCTTGAAAGTACTAATAGTGTTGCCATTTTACAGATAGGGAAATTGAGGTAGGGAGAGGATAAGTAGCTTGACCAAGGTCATAGTAGGCAAGTGGCAGATTTGAGCAGAGAACTGCCTGACTTCAGGGCCACTATACTCTCTCACCTCTTTGGTGGGGTCAGGATTGTGCTTTGGGATGTGTATTCTGAATATGGATGAAGAGTGGCCTGTGATAATGGGGAGATTGGATGCTGAGGGTTGGATTAAAAGCCATTTCAGTATCACATCTCAATAAAGATAATAAGAACCCAACCCAGAGTGGTGACACTCAGGATTCAAAGGAGGGATTCAGGGCTTCCCTGGTGGCGCAGTGGTTGAGAGTCCGCCTGCCGATGCAGGGGACACGGGTTCGTGCCCCGGTCTGGGAAGATCCCACATGCCGCGGAGCGGCTAGGCCCGTGAGCCATGGCCGCTGAGCCTGCGCGTCCCGTCTGTGCTCCGCAACGGGAGAGGCCACAGCAGTGAGAGGCCCACGTACCGTAACAAACAAACAAACAAACAAAAAACAAAGGAGGGATTCAAAGGACATTGTGGAGAGGTAAGATTGGCAGGGTTGGTGGATATTTGGAATGGGAATGAGGAAGGGTCCAAGATGAGTCCTACATTTTGAGTTTGGATTACTGGACAAGAGCAACTTCTTTATAACAGTTACAATTTGTTGAGCCTATACCATATATGCTTACAAATGCCATCTTACTTAAGCTTCATAATTACCCTGTAAGGTAGGAATTATGATATCCAATTTACAGATGAGGAAACTGAGGCTAGTAGAGCTCTTTCCAGAGGCTTAGAGCTGCCAGGTGGTTGAGCCAGCATTGGGACTCACATCTTTGAGACTCATAAGCTCATGCCACTTTCACTGAACTTTGTTGCCATTACAAGGATTAAGGGGAGAGGAAATAATAAATTGGTGGAACTGTTCAGATATCCGGGTGGAAATGCACAACAAAGGTATAAATTAGAAGAGTCATCTGCATGAAGGGGAAATTTGTGGTGGTGGGAGAACGAAACCACTGGGGACTCAGAGAACAAAGAGAGAAAGGAGAGGAAGAGGAGAAAGGCAAGTGTGAAACTCTGGTGATTACCTGCGACTAGAAGGTGAAATGAAGAGAGCCAAAGAAGGAAGCAGGGAAATAATAGGAAAGATAGGAAGAGGACCGGATAGGGCAGTGCCAAGGAAGCTGGGTGCCCAAAGCAAGAGCAAGTGGCCGATGCCACCCAGTGCTGCAGAGAGAGGTTGGTAAAGACTAAGCAGAGGTGAGAAGGAAGGAGGGCATCGATGCCCTCAGGAGAGCCACTTCACGGTGCAAAGACAGGCAAAGGACATGAGATCTGATGGGGGAAAGGAAGGAGAAGAAAGGATGAGATTGGAGAAGGTATCGGGGTTGAAGGAATGTTTTTGTTTGTTTTGTTTTGTTTTTAGGATAGAGGAGACCAAGGATGTTAGCAGACAGAGGGGAAGACTGAAGATGAAAAAGACAGTGAGATTGAAGATCTAAAAGGTGGTAGGAGATGGGGGGGGTGGATCATGAATTCTGTGAAAAGATAGGAGGAGGGACAATTCACTGAATTGAATTACTTTTCAATTCAAAGTAAAGTCTAAAAATCAGTGCAACGAGGACCGAGAGTGCTGTCTTGTATATGAAAGAGCATGGTTTACATTGGTAGAAAATGCTGCTAGAGAGGAAGTCCAAGGATGTTTAGGACATTTAGGACAAGGATGTTTAGGATTAGACATCTAGAAAGGGAAAAATCAAAATGGACACTGACACAATTCTGCAGGAAAGGAAAGAATGTATTTCGGGGACCTAAAGGTCATTACACACAGGATGTCCACTAGGGGAAGGGTATTTTCACCCACTTTCTTGCATTGAAATAATCAGCCATTGCTGGTGTTTTTTCTGACTCCAGGCAGTGTTTCTGTTGGTAGTTGTAAATATTGGTGAGTCTGGCCAGATTACATCAGTTCCTCTTAGTGTGCATATTCCTCCAAGCATGTGTGCACCTGTGTGGTGCAGACCAGAGTTTTCTATCAGATTCTAAATAATTGCCTCTTCTCTCACCTTGAATCCCCCTGCCCCAACGCTGAATTCTAACACCTGTAGTAAAGTGAGGGAGAAGAAAGGGAAGAAATAAAGGAAGGGGCTTACGAGCTTAAACTTTTGCCTTTTGAAATAATAAATGAAAGGAAATCAAAGAAAGCCAGTTCTGCCTTTGTAAGGTTGCTTCCCTTCTATTATTTACTTTTAATCTCCCTAATCACCCCTAAAAGAAAGGGTTACTCCTTCCATAGTTTTCCAAATTTATCATGTCTGCAAATACCTAGCCTATAAAATTAGCCTTGACCCCACCTGCCTCTCATGCAGATTAACCCCACAGACTGCCTGCATGTCTCACTCAGAGAGTGCACAGCCTCATCTGGCTGCAGCTGACACTTTCCGCATGCCCCGCACCACCACCCCCCCACACACACTTCAGACTCCCAAGAGAACCAATCAAAGACAGAGAATGTCAGAGTCATCAACCTCGTTGGTCTTTAGGGCCTCTGTTCGACTCAGCAGTGCCCCTGGGGGATGTCTAATGCGGTCTAAGGGATAGGCAAAGAAGATACAAAAAAATAAGTGGGAAATATTAGGGAAAAATAATAAGGGGAGTGATAGAAATATGAGATAAAGAACAAAGAAAGAAATGTTACTATTTAGATGGAGGGAGACCAACTCTGATTGTTTCACAGAGCTGCTTAGCGATCCCTGGGCTGTAATTATCCATCTCAGATGTTCAGTTCTGTAAGAGCTTTGGACCAGCACTAGAGAACCAGGATTCTAATGCCAGCACAGCCCCTGCTGAGGTGGGTGGCCCTGTGCAGAGCACTAGGTCAGTTCCTTATCTTAAATTTGAATCACCTTGAAGACTCTTGAGTTTTAATAGTCCCTCATTCTATTCTGAGTCTGTGCCTCACTGAGAACCTGCTTTGGGAATGTTCCCTGATATGATACGAGAACCTGGAAGTGTGAGCTGGAAGGGGAGGCCATCGAAGTGCATTTGTGTGAGTGTGTGTATAATAAGACCCACCTAAATGGAAAGATTCGCTAATTAGTAAAAGCAAGGCTTCTGGCAAGCTGTGGAAACCCTGCATCTTAAGGCCGCTGAGCGATGTGCCCAAGCGAGCATCTTGTGTCCAGCTCCTCTGCCTCAAGGGTGCAATAAGGCTTGGTTTCCGGGGTCTGACCAAGCATGCAGCGAGCCTGGTTCTTGGCACAGGCTGGATGCGTCATCTCTCCTTCCACAGTCCTTAATGAAGTGTGCAGCTCTTGTCCCCATTAGGCCCCAGCATCGTCAATAAAAGAGTCAATAAGCCCAGTTGATGGGGTTGGGACCCAGGGGCTGAGATGCAGCGGCCGCACATCCACAGGGCAGACGTCAGCTCCACTGTGTGTCGTGACCCAGCATCCAGGGATCAATAACCAGCTCAGAATAAAGCCCAAGAGCTGCCCTCTGCAGTCTCCTCTCCAGGCCCATTTCACCTAGGGCGGAGCAGTGCCAGCCAGCTCCTGCTTTGCTTGCAGTTGTTCCTACCCATGCCATTCTGGGTGCCAGATGCTTTTGAGCCCTCTGGACACCCCATGGATGCATATTCAGTGAGCGCCCACCTGGCATGAGAACATGTAGACGGCATCTCCAAGCAGCCCAGAGGCTGGCATGGGCCCTGTTTTCTCTGTCTTCTGTCTCCTGACAGTGTGTGAGGGGCCCCTGTGGACCAGGTGGTATCCTCTCTGCATATCGTGCTGTGGACTCCATTCCTGGCTGCTCTGCATCTCTTTAGATACCTTTATCTTATCTAATTACAAGGAATTTCAGATTAATTTCATGGCCTCTGCTCCAAAGGACCTCGTATCTGTGAGGACCTTGTATTTTAACCTTGTCATTCTTTTGTTGTTTGCCTTTAAAGGGGAGACAGCTAAGCAGGGGATGCGAGGATCTTGCTGGAATTGGGGCTGGGGGGAGGGGAAAAAGAGGGAGGCAGACCGACCTGGGACTTGTGTATTCTGCTCCATCCCCCTGCCTGCATGTGGAGACAGCTGGCTGCTTACTCCCATGACAGCCACATGGTACCCAGCCACACAGAACAGGACCCGGGCAGGGACTCGTCTGCTGCCAACCTCTCCAGATCCCTTTGATATTTCTGACAGAGCCGTAAAAGACTCTTGACTATCATGTTTTGCCTTGCCTCTCTCTACCTCCTCCAAGACTCCTCAGTGTGGTTTCCATGGCTACCCCCAATCAGATTTGGCTTCCTGCAAAATTGGATTTCAAAGAAGGACAAGGCTTCAGAGGAATTTGTCCATTTAACAGAATGTCATTAGGAGTAAGGCTGACTGCTGAACCAGGGTCCTTAGATGATTAAGGAGGGGCTGCACTCATGTGTGGAGGCAGGTTTCTGTCTGCAAGAGGAAACTTGATGCAACATGACAATGGCATATTGGAATCTGCCAGTCACTGCACTCTACCCAGCTCTGCACCTCCCTCCACCCTATCCCTCTAAAATCCACAGTGGATGTAGAATAGCTTTGCCTTGAGTTTCTGCTGCTTCCCTTGGTATAAGTAAGCTATGACAGGCAGTGAGGCCTGATAGGACATGCAATTACCAGGGTTTATTGCTTTTTATCAAACAACCCTTTAACTTGTAGCCTAGATCAGCCTTTGACAAATATCCTTAAAGAAGAGGGGGAGGTTGTCAAATTTCCTTCCACTGCTGAGAGGAAAGCAAGGCAAAGTGCTGGGGTTACGTATAGGAGGGACCGTGTTTCCCTCATTGTTTTTTAGAACGGTTTTAGATTTAAGAAAAATTGCGACGGTAGTATGGAGAGTTCCCATATAGTCTCCCTTGCCTTTTAACACATGTCAAAAGTACTCAAAAATGATTCCAGAGCAGCTACAATTTTGTAGAAGGAGCACTGAGTGTGGTAAAAATAAAAATGCCCCAGCAGGGAACTGGTATTGCTCTGGAGCCTAAGAGGCAGCCTGCCCACTGTTAACTTTCCCAGGGCAAGAAGCCCTTGCAACAGGAGCCAGATTCCCTGAGATCCTGGCCAGCCCCTGTCCCCCACATTTCTACCTCAATCTACTGCAACTTGTGGTTGCATCATGTAACCCTGAAACCAAGGCACCATTCCTCTTCAGACGGCAGGACTCAGATGTATAGATGGCTCAAAGCTGCTGGACCACTTAAAGGATCAAGCCCCCAACCCTGAAACGTATCTCTGGAGGGAAACTATGCCAGGAGTCAGGCACTGCTACCAGGAGCCCTTCTGGAGAGTTTCTCCTTGCTGCTCCCATCCCCATATCCACGGTTCTGTCATTATTTCCCCTGTTGCTGCTGTAAAAACCACTTGACCCGTCTTCTCCATTTTCTTTCTCTTACCACTCCCAATGCTTCCCACATATTCTGTAGGTAGAATCTGAGAAGAGAAACTCCATTTTTCACAAAGAGGAAATTGGTAGAGGTGAAGTGAGATGTGTATAAGATCACATACTATTCAGGGGCTCAGGTTAGCTCACTCCTCAGCTCAAAATTTGTCGACGCCTCCCCAATGTCCACTCAATTGAGTTCAGAATCCTCACTCTGACTTTCAAGTCCCTTTACGATAGAACCTCAATTTTTCTAGACAACCATAATTTCCCTACACCATCCAGTAAAAGAGGGTCATTAGCTCTTCCTCAAGCAGGAGAAGGCTTTTCCATCTTTGTTTACTCTGGTCCTTCCACCTGGAAAGCCCTCCTGCCCCTTCAGAGTCTGGTGTGTTCAGAGTCATCGCAAATGCCACACACACCACTAAACGCACATACACTGGCACTTCCCTCTTTTCTTATATTCACCTCCCTCCTTTTAGCGGGCACTTTATACTTTTTTCATGGTACTTGGCCTATAGTACTTAACAAAAAACACCCTTTAAGATAATTGTAGATTCACAGAAGTTATGATAAATAATACAGAGCTATCCTCTTCACCCAGGTAACATCGTGCAATATCACAGGACCGTATCACAGCCAGGACATTGACACCCAACACCTACTACTTTGAATGAGAGGGAAGCACACTTCTGTGATCTTGTCCTTCACTTTCCTCCCTTTGTCAGCTCTTAGAGGGAAAGGGCTGGGTCCCCCTCTCCCTCAGCTTTCTCCCTGGGTTACCCCTTCTTTTCCTTGCATCCTTTCAGACTTAGGGAGGAAGGGACACTTTGGCTCCCTGTGTCCATTGCAGCCGGACTGCTCTGATTCTCCCCAAAGTTGGTGGCTTGAGATTATTTATCGGGACTTACGGTCATTCCCTTGAAACGTCCTGGTTTGCCTGACAAGCGGTTCTGCCCTGGTTTTCTGGGCGTGGACGAGCGAACTGGGTTGGAAAGGACTGTGGTCCGACTTGGCGGGGGCTGACCCCGTCCTCGGATTCTGCCTCCTCGAGCCTCATTTCGGCGCCACGATGGCTTTTCAACCTGCCCCCGAGGCCCGCTGTCCGGGACTTAGGATGGGGAGCCTCCCGGGCACGGGGTGCCTGGGGGTGGCGTCGCGTCTTTGTTTTAACCGGGGGCTGAGGGGGGTGCGCGGGCGGCCGCCTCCTCCCTCGTGCACCGCCGTGAGGGCCGCGGGCCCGGCGCACAGGTGTCGCCGCCGCCCCGGCGTCCCGCCCGCGGCGCGCCGCTTCCTGAACGCGCCCCGCCCTGCGGCTCAGCCCCGCGGCGCCGGCGACAGAGGGCCAGGTGCCGCTGCTGCCCGTCCGCCCGCCCGGCCCTCTCCCGCCGCCCGCCACCCGCCACCCGCCACATGCAGGCCGCCGCCGCCCTCCCGGAGGAGATCTTTTGGCTCCTGGAAGGTAACGCCCCGCCGGGAGTCTCACGTGCCGAGCCCGGCAGCAGCCGAGACGACAGCGGCTCCCAAGGCCGGCCTTCCCCGTCAGCTCCCTCACCCACCGCCTTCTTGAACCTCGAGGCTGCCGGAGTCCTGACTCTGCAGAGCCAGCTGTTCATCCCCCGCTCAGGGTCCCTTTCACTCGCCTCAGTAACACATTTTCTTTTCCCTCAAGGCGTCTCCACCTCCCACTTAGCCTCCAGGCTTCTGAGCAAGTTCAGGCCGCGTTTATGGTCCCCGGGCCGCCGTGCTGGCCTTCAAGCTGTCCCTTTCTTCTCAGGACGCCCTGCGTCTATAGGTTTCGCGCTCGTCCCTCTCCCGCCCTGACTCCGTCTGCCCCGCTCACACGGTACCTTGACCTTCCAGCTTAGAGCGCCCCAGGCTCCCAAGGGGCTGTGAGGGCTCCCGGGCTCCTGTCAGCCAAGGCCTGGGCACCCAGACCCTAGGTCCCCTTCACCTGCCTGCAGCTCTGGGGGTCCCTCATGCACCTGGGGCAGGCGGATCCTGGTATTACATCTCTTCCCTTTCTAGAAGTGCCCCATTGCGGTGTGTTCAGTCACGAACACTCAACACATCCCGCTGTAACACTCCAGAGTTACAAGATCATCTGCTTGCCTCACACTTTTTCTGGTGAAAGTAACTTGCTGTTCCCGTAACTGACCTTCCTGGAAGGACGGGGACCTGGAATCTGTGCTTGCATAAGGGTCCCAGGAGGAAAACTCTTCCCGAATTAAGCCTTTTGGCATCTATGTGACAAATGACCTGCTTTGGGCAGGTCATACTTTTGGCAAGCAGTTTTTTTTTTTTTTTCAGTTTCTCTCAATTTAATTGGTTTTATATCTCCATTATCTTGTTATCTTGGTATAAATGCCTCCTAATTAAATATTTGGCAAGTCTTTTCGGTCTGTTTGTGGCACGGTTTCCATTCTGGGCTGCTTCTCTGTAAAAGCTGTCAACTAGGTATTTCTTCTGAGGTGAAGTTTCCAAATTTATTTTACTTGTGACCCGAGTGAATCTAAATTTTCAGAATAGAAAAGTATTTGCAGGGTAAAAGCATCATCTGGGTGTCTAAGAAGAAGCAACCCGGCCTTTCCCGCTACTGTTGGTTCAATAATTCCAAGTGTAAAGAGAGGCTCTATGTGTCTGGGTTCCAGGAGGGAAGGAACTGTGGCAAAAAGTTTCATTCTGCCCTTGCAGTTAAAGGTATAATCTGATTCTTTTTATTGGTATCTGTCATTTGTTGAGAGGGAACCTATTTTACAACCTAGATAAACTAGACTTCCATTTTGTGTGCAGCCTTGGTAGAAGATTCCTTTTAATTTTCAGAAGCTTGCAATGACATCCACTCCTTCAACATTTTTGATGTGCAGTTCTTTATTGTTCAAAACTGACACTTTGGTAAACAGCTCATTTCTGCACCTGCCACCTTTCTTTAGCTTAGATTATTTTCTTGTTAGCTGACTGTTTTTAATTGAAGTCTTCAGATCTCCTCCTAAAGCAGAACCTTTGTTTGCTGACAAGTAGAGCAGGGTATGAATGGAGATTAATTGCATGTCACATACTTCTGTATCAAACTTGCTGTGTCTTAACAATCTCTGTTGGTGCTTGGGTCTTTAGAATATACGGAGGAGTCTGAGATTAAATTTTAAGGAGCTTTGTTGGTTAATATATTTCTTTAAGGCTTTTTTTTTTTTAAGTTTGCAATTAGAGTCTGAATCTGAAGCAGAAAGAAAAATGTGAAAGTGGGATTCAACCAATAATTCTATTGAAAAGTGTTTGAAGAATATGCTTTTGAAAGGTTCATGTAATCATAGCAACATATTGGTTGTAGGTTTTGTTTTTTATGGAACACACTCTCTGGTGTAGACCAGCAGAATTATTCATTGTACTACAAATAATTTGTAGATATTATAAACCCATAATGGCTATCCATTTATCGTCTGTTGCTGTTTGTCTCCCCACCCCCCCCACACACACTTTTTAAGGTTAACTGTTGACAGTTAGAAAATATGTAGGTCCTGATCTCTATGTCGTCACTCAGTGGAGGGAGTCACAGGGTGCGAGTGCTGCCACTTTAGTGCTGCCACAGGCCGAGCGGGTGGAGTTTCTACAATGAATTACTACTTTCATAAACCAAGGCATAAGCATTTACACAGTGATTTAACACTGGCCATCACAGCCCTAACTTAAGCATTTATTTATTTATAACTACATGAACATAAATGACAGGGGCATTTTTTGACATAATGTGTGTGCTTTGAAAAATAAAATATGCAAAGCATTGTGAAAGGTTTATGGCAAATTTTGCATAATGAGGAAGGGAACAGAAATTCTGAAGGTCTAAAATTAATTTTGTTAAATTTTAAACATTTGAAAATGTTTCATTTGACCAGCTCCACTTCTAGGAATCTGTGTTACTGAAATTAAAGGACATGAAGTATGTGTACCAGGATCCATAGTAAATGTGCATGAGTTAGGAAAGGTCAGGTGATGGTATGAATGATTATTCATTTTATGGAATATTTTGCAGCCATTAAAAATGTTGTGGTGGATCTGTATATATTGGCTTGGAAAGTGTCCATAACATATTTTTAAGACTAAAAAGCAAGGTACACCGTAGTATATATAATATACCATTTATGTTTGAAAACATCAACAAAACCCCATATATTATGTATGTTTGTGGAAGCCTAGGAGGGAGTAAGAAAGAATATACACCAAGTTCCTAACATTGGTTTTCTAGGGAGGGGAGTGAGAGAGTGGGGGAGAGATTATTAATTTCATTTCATACATCTTCATGTTGTTTGAACCATGACAATGACTATGTATTACTTTTGTAATAGGAAGAAACAACCAGGAAGGTTATTTAAAAGGAAAAGGAACAAAAAATGAAAAGAAGCTTAGAGAGGTCAGGGTTCGAAAGGGCCATTAACCAGGGTTGTGATTATGCTTTTCTCTTGGTAGCTCTAAGGGTGTGTGGAAGGTGGGGATTTTTTTTTTTTTTTTAATGCTGTCTTGGATTTTGGGCAAATATTAAAGCAGTGAGAGGTTTCTAGGGTAACTCAGGAAACATCTTCCTCAGATAGACTCTGTCAAGCTCTCATATAGAAATAGTAACTAGTCCATATCAGCAAATGAGTACCTTATAGATAAGTAAAGTGAAGGGCATTTACTGCCTTATTGAAAGAGGAGGAAATATTCATGTCTGTTTTCAAATAATCAGGCTTCACATGTAGAAGTTATCTTTTCGTTTTTGTTTGGTGATAACCACGCCCGAAAACAAAAACAATGGAGTGCTGGCAGTTTGCATAATCTTTGTTTCACAGATACAAACAATCAGTTTCTTCCTTGTCTTTCTAGCCCCACTTTAGCAGTCAGAAGCACAAGAGGCAAGTATGAAGGAAGGAGAATAAATATTTCTTTAGTTCACAGTTTGTCTTGTGTGATGGAATGGGGCTTACTGACTTTAATCGCTAATAGGTCGCAACTATCTACAAGGTACCTAAATCCTGCTCAAATATGGATTAGAGACAAAATAATGTCCACAACTCCGCTGCATTTAGTAGCAATTGCTGCGTTAACGCTGATTCCAATACGCCTATGGTTACTTATTTTTAAACTTCCTTGGAAAGAAGAAGTCATTAATCATTTCCTTCCAGATTGTTCTCCAGATTTGTATTGGTCGATGTAGCCAACCATAAAATCCTTTTCAACATAGTAAAACTCCAACTCTGACTTTTTAGTATAAACATTTGTGATCAATTTTTTTCTCAGATGCAGTAGGAACTTTTCACACTTCCTCAATCAACCAGTCTGTGTTCAAAGGCACCTCCTCTGAACACTATAACTCAGAGTTGTTATAGCGAATATCATTTATCATACTTTATGGGAATATTGAGTTGTTTAGGGATTTTTCTGCCATAATTGCCCCGGACTGCTTTGTGAATATCTATGTCTGTTTTACGTTTTAATTTTTGTCATTTTTTTTTCCTACTGTTAGACCAGGCCTATCACTTTGCACTGCTCTCAGTGTATCTGTATCCCCAATGCTATTGGAACATCAGATAATTAAGTTCATTGGAATTAAGATGTGTGTGAAAGAAAGTATGAAGGGCTCTCTTGATGAACACAGTACCCAACCCGTTAGGCCTGCACTTTGTAACATGTACTGTGGCTGCTAAGAGTCATTTTTACTTAATTTTTGATACTGGGTCGTCTTCTAGATAGGTGATGTTACTGTTCGGTTGAATTCTGAAAGGTATATGACCATACTTCTATTTCTTTTTGTTAAATTTCTTGGTTATAAGAGCAATAATGCTCATTGTAGAAAATTTAGAAAACGCAAGGATATACAGCCACCCATAGTCAACGATTGTTAAATTTCCATTTATTTCTTTCAGTTATTATTATTTGTACATACTTTAAAAGTTGTGACATATTGTGTGTATAGTTTTGTATACTGATTTTTCCACTTATAGTTTTTCATTTGCTATGGTCTCCTGAGCATTTTCTTAGATCACTAAGTTCTTTTTTTCTTTTGAGTGATTTTGAAGTTATACATCCTGGTTTTATCCCACTGATAGTTTTTTACCTTTATGGGAAAACAAACAAACAAACATTTCCCTCTGATTAGCAGCATTAGGAATGAAACAATATCTTCTAGCTCTTTCCTCCTGTATGAAATGTGAAATTGCTGATATAATCTTGGATTTTAGACTCAGAGAATTATTAATGTTTTATTGTGTATATTAGATTACAATAATTATTTTTTGACATTTGCATAATATTTAAAACCATAGCTATAATAATATTTTTTCTTCCTGTTTAACTTGTTCATTGCTTACTTTTTGTATCATGGCTTTTTCATTCTTGAACTCTTTATCTCTTAGGTATTTAGACTTTGCTAGAACGGTAGCCACTGGCCGCATGTGGCTATTTAAATTTAAATTAACTAAAATTAAATAAGACCAAAAAAATCAGTTACGCAATTGCACTAGCTACACTTCAGCTGCTCAGTAGCCACGGTGCCTGCTGTATTGGACAGTGCATAAAACCCTACTAGATGACAACTGAGAATATAATGCTGAGTGAATTTCTCAGGAAGGGTACTTTGATAGTCCCCCTACTGAGCCCCTCCAAGTTTGAGTATATGTCTATCTAGTTTCATATAAACTTAGCTGTGGACATGAGGTTCTAGGGTCACACTCTTTCCCTTTCTTCCCCTTTCTCTCAACTTAACCTCTCAAAGTTTTACCCTTATCTTCTGGTCTTCAGTTTTGTGGAGAAGAAGTCTGATGCCAGCCTGATATATTTCTTTTATAACCCATTCCTCCCACCGCCTGCCTGGATGTTTATAGGATATTTTTCTTTGCTCTCAAAAATGTCACTAGGTCATTTCAAGGTTTTGGACTTTTTAATAATTTTGCCTGGTATGTAGTGAACCCTTTTGATCTAAAGACTCAGTCTTTAACTTGAGAAAGTTTTTCTATTGTCATTGCTTCTACTCCATCTCTTTTATTCTGTCATACTAGGATTTATATTATAAATATATTAGGGCCCTGATCTAGTCTCTGTGTTTCATCTCTTTTATTGTCTCATCCGTCAGTGACTTCATTACAGTTTTAAATTCAGCATTTATTTATTTAAAAAAATTTTCCATGTGTTCTTTCCTCATCACTCATTGTTTCATTTTCATTACATCTGTAAATCTGGCTTATAGGCATAATGACTTTTTGAATGTTGAAAATATGATTAGAAATTTTCTAAACATTTCTGTTCTTTAATAATAAATCTACTTCAGAGGGAGACATTTTCTCTAGTTCTTCAAGATATAGTTTTCTTTTTGAACTTTGTTTTCTCATAGGTCCTGTATATTTTTTTTGTGATAAGTTTGCCTAGGTTCAAATCCTGACTGCCACTTTCTTACTAGTATTTAACTTTGGGTCTTAGCTATAAAATGGGGATAATAATAGTACCTATCTCATAGAATTTATATGAGGAATAAAGGACTAAATATTTGAAAAGAACTTAGAATAATATCTAGAATGCATTACACACCATTTGTTTGGTAAATAAAATTAAAAATTTATTTTTCTTTGAGGAAGTCCTATTGATCTCTCTTCTTGCAGTTGCCTCTCCACAGGAAAACTCCTAGGCATGGCCTTTTTTTTTTTTCTTTATAAATTTATTTATTTAATTTATTTATTTTTGGCTGTACTTGGGCTCAGTAGTTGGGCTCTAGAGTGCAGGCTTCAGTAGTTGTGGTGCACGGGCTTAGTTGCTCCACGGCATGTGGGATCTTCCTGAACCAGGGATCGAACCCATGTCCCCTGTATTGGCAGGTGGATTCCTAACCACTGCACCACCGGGGAAGTCCCTAGGCATGGCCTTTTGCTTGGGTTGGTGGTTCATCCTTGCTACTCCAAATTAGGGGAGGTTTGTAGGGGTTCTTTCAGGATCTTCTTCATTTCCTTCCTTCCTTAGATCAGAGTCCAGTGATTATTTCTATGAGAAACTTTTTGGAGAAAGGAGAGAGGAAGTTAGCTTCCCTGCTAACTTAAGAAAGACATGTTCCTTACCTTGTTATAGAATGCTTTGTATGTGTGTGCGTTTGTGTAAAAATAGTATTTTTTGTACTACTTGTCAGTTGAAAAAAAATGAAAGGTTTAATCTTCTGCTTCTCCCTTTCTGTTTTTATAAACAGAACTATTTTTTTAATTGGTAGAAATATTTTAGTTTCATTGTGGGTATAGCCTAGATGTTAACTGGGCTGCCCAGGCCGTTTGAACTCTAGGCAAGACCTACTCCCCATTGTGGAAGCCCAAACATCTCCTCAAGATCTGGGTAATTCTCAAGGGGCATGCATTCTCAAGGTTACTTTTGCTTCCAGGGTCCCCTCCTTCCATGTGTGCTTTCTGTAGGCCTAAACCAACGGTTCCCAAATGAGGTGATTTCGTCCCATGGGGACATTTGGCGACACTTGGAGACATTTTTTTTGGTCACAGCTGGGGAGGGTGCTATTGGCACCTAATGGGTAGAGGCCAGGGATGCTGCTCAGCTTCCTACAATGCATAGGATAGCCTCCACAACAAAGAAGTATCCAGCCCCAGATGTCATTAGTGCCAAGGTTGAGAAACCATGGCCTTGGCATATATCCTTGCCTTCAGTTTCCACAAAGACCTACCCACATGAAGTCCCTGTGAGTGTAGAAGACATCACTGGAGAGTCAGAGGGTGCAGGGAGAGGGAGGAAGGGTTTCCACTGCAGTAATGCAAACGATTTTAAATTGAATATTAGGCATTCCTATTCCTAAACCCCCTTTTCCCACTCCAGTCATCAGACAGTGCCCTCTGGCCTCACCTGATGTAGTTCTCAGCCTTATGCTTTCTCACTGGCACTTTCTCCCTTTATCCTATCTGGAGCAAAACAAAAAAAAATTGTTTTTTCCCTTGCTGCATGGAAAGGCAATTTAGCTATCTGTTTAGTGGTTTAGGTTCCCACCAACACCCACACGTGGAGAAACAAATTACTTTGCCAAACCATGGCGATTCTCTTCCTAAGAGGAATTCTAGTGCCAGCTATTAAGATAATAACATTTTTACCTCATTATATAAGTGTAATACTTAAACAATTTTTAATCATTTTAAATACAGGAAAAGTAAGATGTTTCAAGTTTTACCATCATCTGAGAACCTTAACATATAGACATATAACATAGACATAACTATCATAGATCTAATTTTTTCACGTTATAAACCATTACACTGTACAGAAATCCTACAATTTCTGCTACGTTTATTCATATTTATTTCCCCTGTGTTTCCAGGTTCATTGCTTGCTTTTCCAGTTTGTCAGTGCTGCGTTATAGGTTAGGCGATTATAACAGATGGCTTTTCAGGTTTGGAGTCTTTGAGTTCCACTGTTTAATTTTACTATCCAGCTCTTACACGGAACATAGGACAGATGTGGGCTTAGAAACAGAGTGGTCTTAGCATCCAGAGAGCAAGCTTTCCTGAAGGCTTATGGCTTTGATAAAATCACTTATGAATTACTTAAATTCTCATCTAGGGTCTCCTCCTAACATTGTTGATATTCTAATATTAGTATGTTATAGGGAAATAAAATTTTTATTCACATAATAGGAGCTTTACTAAAATGTATCCAGTGGCACATATTTATACATACTTAAGCCAATATAGTAGTTGAGTTGGAATTAATTAAGGTACTGTACATTATAAATCAAGTATGAGAAGTATCCTGGATACTTAGAAAGCTACAGAAAATCTCTCTTAACTGCATTGTAATAAACGTCCTTAAAATCACTCTCTCTTTAAAGTAAATTTTCCTTTTTGATAACTCTTTGTGTGAGCCTCTTCATCCATCGATTCCTCCCTCTCTTTCTTTCTTCCTTCCTTCCCAGTACTTTATTAAAGTATGATTTATGTACATAAAATGCACTAATGTTAAGTGTTACAACTGGATGACTTTCATGTATATATGACTGTGTGACTGTGTGACTACAACCCACATCAGGACATAAACATTTCCATCTCCCTAGAAAGTTTCCTTTCCAGTTCTGGAACTTCATAGATCAGTATGATCTCTTTTGTGTCTGTCCTCAGCATAATGTTTTTGAGAGTTATCCATGTTGTTCTGTGTATCAGATTTATCTTATCCTTTTGCTAAGTAGTATTCCATTGTGTGAATATTTCCACAGTTTGTTTATCCATTCTTCTTCTGATGAACATTGAGTTGTTCAGTTTTGAGTTATTATGAATATAGCTGCTATGAGCATTCTTGTATAACTTGTTTTGTAACATAAACACTCATTTCTCCTGGATAAATATCTAGGAGTGGAATTTCTTGGTTGTAGGGTATGAATACATTTAATTTTATTGGAAACTGCAGTTTCCCAAAGTGATTGTACCTATTTTACAATCCCACCAACAGTGTATGAGAATTCCAAGTGCTCCATTTCCTCGCCAACACTTGATGTTGTGGTCTTTTTATTTTTAGATATTCTGGTAGATGTTATGGTCCATGTATTTTTTTAATTACAAAAATAACTTATGGATACATTTTTATTGTAGAATATTTGCATAACATACAAGTATATAGACTACTTGACCTAGTCACAGAAATCAGACAAGAAAAAGAAATAAAAGGTATCCAAGTTGGAAGGGAAGAGGTAAAATTGTCATTATATGCAGATGACATGATACTCTATAGAGAAGACCCTAAAGACTCCACACAAAAACTATTAGAACTAATAAATGAATTCAGCAAGGTAGCAGGTTACAAGATTAATATACAGAAATCTGTTGAATTTTTTTTACACTAACAATGAAATATAAGAAAGAGAAAGGGAAAAAACAATCCCATTTCGAAAAAATACCTAGGAATAAACCTAACCAAGGAGGTGAAAGACCTATATGCAGAGAACTATAAAACAATGGTAAAAGAAATTGAAAATGATTCAAAGAAATGGAAAGATAGTCCATGCTCTTTGATTGGAAGAATTAATATTGTTAAAATGGCCATACTACCCAAAGCAGCATACAGATTTAATGTGATCCCTGTCAAACTACCCATGACATTTTTCACACAACTAGAACAAATAATCTTAAATTTTTTATGGAACCACAAAAGACCCAGAATTTCCAAAGCAATCCTGAGGAAAAAGAACAAAGCTGGAGGCATAACCCTCCCAGGCTTCAGGCAATATTCAAAGATACAGTAATCAAAACAGCATGGTAGGGCTTCCCTGGTGGCGCAGTGGTTAAGAATCTGCCTGCCTTCCCTCGGCCTTACTCCAGGGGCTTTTGCTGTAAAGTGCCTGGCATTACCGGAGGGTACATGAACGAGCACGCATCCCTCCCCAGGGAGACTGCTGTCCTGTGGGGCCCACTCGTGGAGCTGACAGCACAGGTCGGGTGGGGTTGGACACTTTCCTTTCTGTACCTGCTGACTGGCGACGCTTAAACAGGGTAGAGGCATCAGCAACCAGTAAGTGAGAGATGCCACACATGCCCGGAAGAGCCAGAATAAAATGCTAAAGTCCGGTGTAATTGGAACACGGAGCTCGCGTCAAAAGAAACACAAACCGAACAGTTTTGTTACGGAATAATTTCTAACTGATAAGTATCAGAACACGTCAGAGGTTTCTTGTTGTTTGGAAGGAATGCTAACTCGGGGTTTTATTTTGCCTCAGAAAAAAAAAAAAAGAATCTACCTGCCAATGCAGGGGACACGGGTTCAAGCCCTGGCCCCGGAAGATCCCACATGCTGTGGAGCAACTAAGCCTGTGTGCCACAACTACTGAGCCTGCGCTCTAGAGCCCATGAACCACAACTACTCAGCCTGCGTGCCACAACTACTGAAGCCTGTGCATCTAGAGCCTGTGCTCTGCAATAAGAGAAGCCACTGCAATGAGAAGCCCATGCACCACAACAAAGAGTAGCCCCCGCTCACCTCAACTAGAGAAAGCCTGCGCGCAGCAGCAAAGACCCAACACAGCCAAAAATAAATAAATAAAATAAATAAATTTATTTTAAAAAACCCCAGCATGGTATTGGCACAAAAACAGACATATAGATCAATGGAACAGAATAGAGAGCCGAGAAATAAACACATACTTCAGGTCAATTAATCTTTGACAAAGGAAGCAAGCATGTACAATGGAGAAAAGACAGCCTCTTCAGCAAGTGGTGTTGGGAGAGCTGGACAGCCTCATGTAAATCAGTAACGTACATTAGAACACTCCCTCACATCATACACAAAAATAAACTCAAAATGGCTTAAAGACTTAAATATAAGACATGACATCATAGGATGCCTAGAAGAGAATACAGGCAAAACATTCTCTGACATAAATCGTAGCAGTCTTTTCTTAGATCAGTCTCCCAAGGCAATAGAAATAAAAGCAAAAGTAAACAAATGGGTCCTAATCAAACTTATAAGCGTTTGCACAGCAAAGGAAACCCTAAACAAAACAAAACAAAAAGCCTAACAGAATGGGAAAAAATATTTGCAAACTGTGGGACCAACAAGAGCTTAATTTCCAAAATATACAAACAGCTTATACAACTCAATATGAAAAAAACAACTCAATCGAAAAATGGGCAGAACTAAATAGACATTTCTACAAAGAAGGCAACCAGATGGGCAACAGGCACATGAAAAGATACTCAACATCGCTAATTATTAGAGAAATGAAAATCAAAACTACAACGAGGTGTCACCTCACACCAGTCAGAATGGCCATCATCAAAAAGTCTACAAATAATAAACACTGGAGAGGGTGTGGAGAAAAGGGGATCCTCGTACACTGTTGGTGGGAATGTAAATTGGTGCAGCCACTATGGAAAACAATATGGAGGTTCCTTAAAAAACTAAAAATAGAACTACCATATGATCCAGCAATCGCACTCTTGGGCATATATCTGGAAAAGACGAAAACTCTAACTTGAAAAGATATATGCACCCCAGTGTTGATAGCAACACTATTTACAATAGCCAAGAGATGGAAGCAACCTAAGTGTCCATCAACAGATGAATGGATAAAGAAGATGTGATACACACACACACACACACACACACACACAAAATGGAATACTATCCATAAAAGGAATGAAATGTTGCAATTTGCAGCAATATGGATGGGCCTAGAGATTATTGTACTAAGTGAAGTAAGTCAGAGAAAGACAAATATTATATATCACTTATATGTGGAATCTAAAAAAAAAATACAAATGGACTTATTTACAAAACAGAAACAGACTCACAGACATAGGAAACAAACTTATGGTTACCAAGGAGAAGGTGGGGTGGTGTAAATTAGGAGTATGGTGTTAAAAGATATGCACCACTATATATAAAATAAATAAACAAGGATTTACTCTATAGCACAGGGAGCTATATTCAATATCTTGTAATAACCTATAATGGAAAAGAATCTGAAAAGAGTGTGTATATATATATATATATATATATATATATATATATATATATATATATATCTGAATCACTTTGCTGTATACCTGAAGCTAACACAATATTGTAAATCAACTAAAGTTCAATGAAAAATAAAATAAGTATATAGACTACTTGGTTTTTTATCATAGCACCATTGGATACCTTTCCATATGAATCTATGTATATATTCATATATATATATATTCATTTTTAAACTGTTGCACAGTATTTCAGAATTTTTTAACTATTCACCTATTGAAGGATGTTTAGATCGTTTCCAGATTCTTTTGTATTTCCACAGTGCTGTAGAGAACATATCTGCATCTTTGTGTACATATGCAAATATTTCTGTAGGATAGATTCTTAGACTCTCAAATGGAAGATTGCAGAAGTGTTAATCCTAGATTTGTAGACTGGCCAGTAGTTAAAACTTAATCCTAAGTACTATCTGTGTTTTCGTTCCTGGTTTTTGTTTTCTCTGTGCTGTGAGTATATAGGTATTGTCATTTTTTTCCCCTTCAGGAGGTAAGAGAATGAAAAATATAAACACACATTTCTTGGGTCATGGGGCAGAAACAATCAGCAGGTTGAAGCAAACCACAGCCAGAACATGCTGACAGTTTCTCTATTGTATGCTGATAACTTCCTGCAAGCCCAAACAAAGCTGGTGGGTATGATTTTAACCTTGCCAACAAGTTTTACTCCTTAACAAAAAGCAAGAAATATATGCCTTAAGGATTAAAACTGATTGCCAGATCGAAAATTTAATGCAAGGTTTAAAACAAGTTCTAAGCAAACTGAAAGTCATTTCCCCCCACTATGATACTTTTATTTAATTTGTGTGAAAATGGGCAAGACAAGGTTTCTATGAAGTCTTCCATCGTTAGAATAGAAAAATGAACACTAAAGTTTCAGAGGTTTGATTTTAGGGAGATATTTAAGTCACTGCAGAAATACTAATGGTCGGATACCTTCAGCATATTTGTAACAAGGAATCAGAAATTATCATTTTTTGTTTGTTTCTACCAGAAGCTGTCAATGAGACTTTGTAGAAGTTGGATCAGCAACCAGGCCGTTTTTTTCTGTAAAATAGCAATATGTTACATAAAGGGATAGGTGTGACATTTAATTAAACACCCAGACAAATAGAATACTCAGGTATCTAGAATGAAATGTGGCCTTATGTTACTTCCAAGGTAGAGATTGTTTTAGTTTGGCGGGCATGATTTGCTAGGCATGGCAAAGTGGGTGGACATAGTCTGTGACTGGAAAGGACATCTTACTGTTGGCGGCTCACTCAAGGAAGTCCCGAGGATGATGCAGATCTTTACTCCCTGCCTACCGCAGCAATCCAAGCAAAGGACTCCTGGGATGGGTCCCTGAGAGGAGTCCCTCCTCCCTTTGATATCCCCTTCTCTTCTCCACAATCCCAACAAACATTTTCTACACCCCTCCCTTCTCCATACAGGCTCCCATCTCCATCCTAGAGGGGTGATGTCTCATCTTTAAGGCTTTAACTCCTTCAAAGTGTTCAGAGTGAAGCATCTATAAGATAAACATTTTGATTAGAAAAAAGCACTAGGTATCACTGAAAATTTAAGAGATGAGGCTGAAGTAGTATCCTGCTCCTACAATTTTTTTTAAAACAGTGAATAGATTGTTTTCTAATGTTTACTTAGGTATTTTCTTTTAGACCCCTTTTTTTTAATGGGAAAAAGAACCATGTTCCTTAGGTTGATTTCCAGGCCAGCCCATTTTTAAAAACTATTTTGTGTCCCTCTTTGTCAGTGGGAACACTCCCTTTATCCCCTGTTCCCTAACTCCAAGCTTTGATGTTGGTGTTCTGACTGGAGAGTGACTCCAATGGGCAGGACTGGGAAAGGTATGAGGAGCTGGGTGGGAGCTAGGTTGGGGTTCCCAGGATTAGGGAGGAGACTTATTTAATGAGCCAGAATGAGAGCAGGAATGGGCCTCACCTAGCGGGGAGGTGAGAGCCAGTGCAGGGACCCAGAGCAAAAGGAGAACAGAATTTCCTCTCATCTCCCTCTCTTCCTCTCCTGTCTCCTTACTTCCGACCCCATCTCCCATTGAGAGTGTGGCTGCCAACAGGCTTGGACGTGCTATGATAAGAGGAGGGGGCTATGAGATGGGGTGAGGAGTGATGATGGAAGTCAGCAGAAGGTTGTTGAAGTATAATGACTATCAAAGCAGCAGCAGTGAGAGAATGGATATTTCTGTGATTGTACTCAGCCAGGACAACCATTCACATTTAACAAGTATTTGCAAGTACTTGGGGACTTTTTAAAAAAATCTAAATAGAGGGTCTGAAATACTGCCCAGCCTTAAACTTAACAGAATTAATTTGGTGAGTCATTTTAGCCTATGCCAACACTTTTTGCACGTAGACAAAAATCTCAAATATTTTCTTGGGTATAATGCCAATATGGGCAGAAATTCATGGCACCGTTCTTTTCAGAAATGTGAGTTCTGCTTTAGTAGTTCAAATACTTTTGCAAAATATCCCCTGTAGGAACACTTTGATTGGTTTTTGGTTGGTGGAATTGTTTTCAGCAGCATTTGGCCATTCATCCTGCCTTCAAATAGGAGATTGATTGAAGCAAACTTTTGAGTTTTAGAAACAATATATCAACAAAAAAAAATTGTAACTGTTAAAGAACACCAACTTAAATATTTTGTTCTTTCTGTGTATTAGGAGCATTACTTAGAAAACAGATGGAGGCAACCTTTATTTTTCACTAGTTTGAAAAATGTGACACATAGGATGTCATTCTTCTCCAAATAGAAGAGTAGCCTCATAAATGGACAAGGTCAGAGGTTTGGGAGAATGTAAGAGACTTTGACCAGTCTACAGAACCTAGAGATCTTGGGTGCATCCTGTCAAGTCAGAATCTTTTCATCTGGCCTTAGGCCGTGCAGTGGTTTCTCCCAGGGATGTGATGATTATATCATGTCTACAGAGTTCCACATACCCTCTGTCCCCTTGTCCTTCTTTGTTTTCTTTTTCTATCTTCTTTTCCTACTCTGGTTTGCTGGAATAGATATCCATAAGTTGCCTGGAAGCTGAGGGAATCTATGTTTTAGGGAAGCTGTGAATTATAATAGGAAGATGCATCTTTGCCAGAGCTGTTCACCGTTTAAACATGAGACTTAAAATCATTGTATATTACTTTTAGTACAAAATACTGTATGTTGCTACAAGCTTGCCTTCCAGAATAATCTTTCATCACTGTCCTCTCACCCCTAACCTTTATGTTCTGCCCTCCAAGTTAGAATTCTTTCAGTCTCTCCAACTGAACTAAGATCTATCACCTCAGGACCTTTGCACATAATGTTCCCACGCTTATGCCATTCTTTTCCTCATTCTACCACCTCCTCCCCATCCCCAGCAGACATACTTTTTTTTTTTTTTTTTTTCCCAGCAGACATACTTGACCTGCTAATCTGTGGGCTTCAGATGAAAGGTCAGGTCTCTGAGAGATCTCCCCTGACTTACTTCCCTCTAGACTAGTTGCATCCACTCTAGGCCTGTGCCCCCCTCACTTTTCTTATTATAACTCATATCACAATTTATTCTGATTGTCTATTTAAGTCTTTATTCTTTGGTAGACTGTAAACTTTTAGTTTAGATCTATCTTGTTCACTTTTTCAGTATTTAGCATGTAATAAGTGCTCAGTAAATATTTGTTAAAGAATAAAGGCATTCAGAAAAAATGTGGCATTGTTTATGGTATGTTTCTGATTTTGTCTTTTCTCTTTGGTGTGAGGACATTTACACCAGTGTGGTATTGCTCACTCACCAGTCAAAGGTAACTAGGTGTAGACCCTGTAACATCAAGTATTATGTGTAGTGAGTGCTGTGATGTCAGAGGCACCTCAGGAGTGTTCTTACTCAGTTAGTGGTGTTTTTCACTCTGGATTTTGCAGTTGCAGGAGCCTAAGGCATCCTGATGTGATAGGACATGATGTTTATATTAAAGGAGTCCTTGTTTGTACAAGGCTGATTGCTTAATGGAAAACCCACCCAGAGAGAGTGGTAAACTTGGTTAAATACAGGAGGTGAAAATCTCTTCCTTGTTCAGTGGTGAGTAATGTGTTTCTGAGCAGGGTTGCTCAGGCACCTTGAGGTCATAATCACTGTAAGTAGCATCATCTTGCAAATTGAAAGGCAACTGTATTATATGTTGGTCTGTAATTTCCTTAATATCTGTATCAAGTTTTGATATCAGGGTTATGCTGGCTTCATAAAATGAGTTGGAAAGTGTATAAAATACTAGATGTATAATCCCTCCTATAGCTCTTGCTTTTGACTTATTTATGTTTTTATGATTATAAATTTGTTCATCTAGTGAGTTGTGGGAGTATTTTTAGATCAGCTTTTTCAAAAAAAATGATGAGACAGATGGAAGAGATTGTCTTCGTGTCATTTTATTCCCCTGAGTAGATGACACTTGCAGGTGAAGGAACAAGTACTTAAATTAGCAAGTGGCCCTCTAAAGTGGTTTGAAATGAAGCCTTCAAAAAAGTAATTTAAAGTGAAACTTAAAAAGTAAAGTCATAATAAAATATCAAATTATCAAATATCCCCCCAATGAGTTGGGGGATAATTATATCCTGTTGATTCCGTTTTAGCAGTTTTAGTATATACAAATATAATTACATGGGATTTTTTACTTATAAGCATTTAGTAAGGAGAGTAGAAGTTCAAAATAATATGTATATATATCTACATTTATCATCTATAGGCATGAAGTATTCATTTTAACCATCCATCTCTCACAGGATCTCTATTCCCCACTTTCTCTCTGCTTGGGTGGCCTCCTTTCCTATTCCCAGCTATGAACCAGCACAGCCCACTACCACTGAGTGAAATGAAGAGGAGGGAGAAAAATTAAAATCTGTCTATCCAAGCTAAGAGCAGTATTACATTATGCTTGCATAGTGATTTTAATTTTACTTATTTTTTCATATTCTAAAACACATATTTTAGAACATTTAGAAAATATAGAAAAGTATGAAGAAGATGATAAAAATGGCTTGTAATTCCACTGCCTAGAGATGACCATTGTTAATATTTTGGTGTTTATCACAGTGCCTGACTGACCTATAGGAGGGACTCAATAAAGATTGGGTTAATGAATGAATTTAACCCAGTCCCTCCCCCCTTCTTCTGGTAAAATGTGAAGATTATATCATATACCACTTTAAAAAATTAATAGACTAGTTTTTAGAATAGCTTTAGATTTACAGAAAGATTGAACGGGTAGTACGGAGTTCTCCTATTCCCCTTACCCCCAGTTTCCTCCATTATTAACATTTCACATTACTATGATACATTTATTACAATTAATGAACCAATATTGATATGTTATTGACTAAGTCTGTAGTTTATTCCATTTTCCTTAGATTTTACCTAACGTCCTTTCTGTTTTCCAGGATCCTATCCAGGATACCTCATTTAATTTATTTCTTTAGACTCCTCTTCTCTGCAGCCGTTTCTCAAACTTTCCTTGTTTTTGATGACCTTGAGAGTTTTGAGGAGTACTGGTCAAGTATACTGTAGAACGCCCTATATCAGAATTTGTCTGATGTTTTTCTCGTGATTAGACTAGGGCTACAGGTTTTTGGAAAGGAGATCACAGAAGTAAAGAGCCATTCTCATCAAATGTCGAGGGTACATACTATGAACATGATTTATGACTGTTGATGTTGACTTTGATCACCTGGCTGTTATAGTTATTGTCAGGTTTCTCCACTGTCAAGTTACTCTTTATTTCCCCTTTCAATACTGTGCTCTTCGGAAGGAAGTCTCCATGTGCGATCTACACTTAAGTGTTGGGAGTTATGCTCCTTCTTCTTTAAGGTGGAGTATCTATATAACTTATTTGGAATTCTTCTGCACTGGAGATTTGTGTGTTCTCCTCCCATGTATTAAGTTACTTATTTATATCATTGTGGACTCATGAATACTTATACTTTGAGTTATAATCCAATGTTACCTAACTTTGTTGCTCAAATTGTTCTAGCTTTGGCCATTGGGCGCTCTTTTACTTGGCTCCTGGGCTCCTTTTGACATGCCCCATGAATTTTGTGTGTGTGTGTGTGTGTGTGTGTGTGTGTGTGTGTTTTGGGCACTTCCTTACTTTCTGGCACTACAAGATGCTCCAGGGTCATCTTCTATGTGTCCTGCCCCAGTCCTAAAATCAGCCATCTCTCAAAACAGCGTTGGTTCCTTTTACTGAAGATTGGTATTAGAAATCAATATCTGGGTAGTAGGTGTGCTCATTGTCACTGGAATGTTGTTTCTTTTAGGCCTTCTCAGCTGACAAAGCAAAGAAATATGTGTGCAAGGTAACCCCACATGTAAATATATCTATAAGCAATTTCTATACATAACCATCTGTATCTATACAAAGTTAAACATGAGTTCTTATTGATGTCTTCAATTCTTAATTCATTTTAGACTCCTTACTATTCTTTTTTTTAAATTGAGCTCACATTGTTTTATAACATTATATAAGTTTCATTTGTACAACATTATATTTCTACTTCTGTATACATTACAGTGTGCTCACCACCAAAAATTTAGTTTCTATCTGTCATGTACAGTTGACCCCCTTTTACCCATTTTACCGCCCACCCCCTCCGATAACCAATACTCTGTTCTCTGTATCTACATGTTTGTTCTTTTTGGTCTGTTTTGTTCATTTATTTTATTTGTTTGTTTTTTATATTTCACATATGAGTGAAATCATACAGTATTTGTTTCTCCCTCTGACTTATTTCGCTTAGCATAATACCCTCAAGGTCCATCCATGTTGTCACAAATGGCAAGATTTCATCATTTTATAGCTGAATGGTAATATATTGTATTTATATATACCACATCTTCCTTATCCATTCATGTACTGATGGCTGTTTCCATATCTTAGCTATTGTAAAAAATGCTGTGCTGAATATAGAGGTACGTATATCTTTTTGAATTAGTGTGTTTGTATTCTTTGGATAAATACCCAGAAGTGGAACAGCTGGATCATATATTAGTTTAATTTGTAATTTTTTGAGGAATCTCCATACTGTTTTCCATAGTGGCTGCACCAATTTACACTCCTACCAACAGTGCATGAGGGTTCCTTTTTCTCCACATCTCCTCCAGCACTTATTACTTCTTACCTTTTTGATAATAGTTATTCTAAGGGGTGTGAGGTGATATCTCATTGTGGTGTTGATTTGCATTTCCCTAATAATCATGTTGAACATCTTTTCTTGTGTCCGTTGGCCATCTGTATGTCTTCTTTGGAAAAATGTCTATTCAGCTCTTCTCCTTAATATTCTTGCTGCTTGCTCCTATCTTTTCCACTCCAACACTAAGAAACTTGGCTCCCACCATTCATCATCCATTTATTGTTTGATTAGAGTATACATGTATAGCAGTATAAGAATTGATAACCCCTACACCCATTGGAGACAACTTTATTGACTAGGGTCCAGTATTCATGTGCAGTTCCTTTTGCCTTTGGTCTTATAGACTACCCATTTCCAGTGTTGCTTAGGTCAGTACCTTTCCCCCATTTCTTCAGTGAGTTTAATTCATATATTTGTAATCAGTTAGATTATGTTGTTACAGTCTGCATTTTTTCCTGAGATTCCCCAACCTGCTAAATGAGTTTTTGAAATTTGTAGACATTAAGGCTCATTCTTTGTGTTGTAAAGTCCTATAGGTTTTGATAATTACATAAAGCCATGTGTCAACCATTATTAAAGTATCATACAGTATAGTTTCACTGCCCTAAAAGCCTCCTGTGCTTTACCTATTCATCCCTCCCTGACTCCTCTTGAACCCCTGATCTTTTTATAGTGTTGCCTTTTCCAGAATGCTATGTAGTTGGAATCATACAGTATGTAGCCTCTTCAGATTGGCTTCTTTCACATAGTGATATGCATTTAAACTTCCCCCATGTTTTTTCATGGCTTGAGAGCTCATTTCTTGTTAGCACTGACTAGTATTCCACTGTTTGTATGTACCACAATTTATTTATCCACTCACCTACTGAAGGACACTTTGGTTGCTTCCAAAATTTTAGCAAGTATAAATAAAGCTGCTATAAACATTTATGTGCAGATTTTTGTGTGGACAAAAGTTTTCAACTCAATTGGGTGAATACTCAGGAGTGTGATTGCTGGATCTTTTGATAAGACTATGTTTAGCTTTGGAAGAAACCAGACCATCTTCCAAAGTGGCTATACCATTTTACATTCCCATCAGCAATTAATGAGAGTTCTGGTTGCTCTACATCCTTGCCAGCTATTGGTATTGTCAATTTTAAAAAATTTATCCATTCTAATAGTTACATAGTGATATCGCATTGTTGTTTGAATTTGCAATTCCCTAATGACATATGATGCTGAGTGTCTTTTCATATGCTTATTTGTCATCTGTGTATCTTCTTTGGTGAGAAGGTACACAGATGACAAATGCACATCTTATGTCCATTTTAAAATTGGGTTGTTTGTTTTCTTATTGTTGAGTTTTAAGAGTTCTTTGAATATTTTGGATATAAGTCCTGTATTAGATATGTGTTTTGTAAAGATTTTCTACCAGTCTGTGGCTTGTCTTTTCATTCTCTTAACACTGTCTTTTGCGGAACAGAAGTTTTTCATTTTAATGAAGCCTAAATTATTTCTTTCATTCATCATGCTTTCGGTCTTGTAACTAAAAACTCATTGGCAAACCCAAGGTCACCTACATTTTCTCCTGTGTTATCTTCTAAGATTTTATAGTTTTGCATTTTACATTTAGGTCTATGATCCACTCTGAGTTAATTTTTGTGAAAAGTTAGAGCTGTGCCTTTTTTTTTTTTCATTTGGATGTTTAGTTGTCACAGCACAATTTGTTAAAAAGACTATCCTCTCTCCACTGAATTGCCTTTACATCTTTGTCAAAGATCAGTTGACTGTGTTTGTGTGAGGCTATTTCTGTGTTTTCTGGTCTGTTCCATTGATCTGTGTCTGTTCTTCCAACAGTACTACTCTATCTTGATCACTGTAGCATAGTAGTAAGTCTTTAAGTTGAGTAATGTCAGTCCTTCAGCATTCCTCCTTCTTTCTCCTCCTGTCATCCTCCCTCTACTCTTCCTCCTCCTCCTCGCCCCTTCCTCTTCCTTTTCTTCTTCTTCTTCCTCTTCTCCTTCTCCTTTTCGTTCAGTATTGTGTTAATAATATGCTGTGAGAATTTTTGAATTCCTTAAATTTTCTTCATGAATATTATTTTTAATTGGTTATATCATATTTCGTTATATGATCTATGATATAACCAATAACCAGGGTTTAGTGGAAAAAATTCAGAACATATGATATCTCATTTTTGTAAATGAAAATAAAAAGGTTTTGTTAGCACAGAATAAAAACTGAAAGAGTTAGGAGTTCCCTGGTGGTCCCGTGATTAGGACTCCATGCTTCCACTGCAGGGGGCATGGGTGCGATCCCTGGTCAGGGAATTAAGATCCCTCATGCTGCCCGGCGTGGCCAAAAAAACAAAAAACAAAAACGTGAAAGAGGATGGGATTGCAAATTTTGTTGCTTATATCAATTTCTTTATTTTCCGATGTTTCTACGGTGAGTAACAATGCCTTTTTTGTTAGAGGGAAAGGTAAATATGTTTGTGTTTGTTTTCTAAAGTGTGAGAAATATCTTTTCTTCCTTTTCCCCTCTCAATCTGATATTGGTAATTTCGGTTTTCTCTTTTTTCCTTTTATGAATCTTGATAAAACCTTTAGGGACTTATCAAATTTATTGGTCTTTTAAAAGAACCAACCAATGTTTTTTCGGCTCTCTATTTAATTGATTTCCATTCTTATCTTTATTAATTTCTTTTTCCTGCTTGGAGTTTAGTTTGTTCTTCTTTTTCTAGTTTCTTAAGATGAAAACTTAGATCATTGATTTTAATCCTTCTTTTCTACCATAAGCATTTAAAGCTGTATGTTTCCCTTAAGTGTGGATTTAACTGCGTCCTACAAATTTGGATGTGTTGTATTTTATAATCATTCAGTTTATTCAAAGAAGAGTATTTCCTCTTTGATTTACGTTACTTTGAATTGAGGCTTTTTAGATATCTCATTGTTATTTATTTCTAACTTATTTTATGGTCAGAGAACATACTCTACGATTTTAGACTTTTGGTGTTTTTTTTGTGTTGTTGTTTGTTTTCTTGCGGTACGTGGGCCTCTCACTGTTGTGGCTTCTCCTGTTGCGGAGCACAGGCTCCGGACACGCAGGTTCAGCGGCCATGGCTCACGGGCCTAGCCGCTCCGCGGCATGTGGGATCTTCCTGGACCGGGCCATGAACCCGTGTCCCCTGCATTGACAGGTGGACTCTCAACCACTGCGCCACCAGGGAAGCCCGACTTTTGGTGTTTATAAGACTTATTTTATGGACTAGAATAAGGTATATCTTGGTGAACATTTCATATGCACTTTAAAAAAAGTGTATTCTGTAGTTGTTAGATGTAGCATTCTATGAATGTCAATTAGATCAAAGTTGTTGATAGTGTTGTTCAGGTCCTCTATCTCTTTGCTGATTATTTGTCTAGTTGTTCTATTAGTTTCTGAAACAGGGTAGTAAAATCCCCAACTATGATTGTAGATATGTCTTTTTCTTACTTTAGTTGCATTGGAATTTGCTTCAGGTATTTTGCAGCTATTTTATTATGTGCATACACTTTATGATTGTTCTATCTTCCTGATGACTTGGCCCTTTTATCATTATGAAATATCCCTCTTTATCTCTTGTAATACTCCATGTACTGAAGTCTACTTTGTCTTACATTAGTATACCCATTCCATCTTCCTTATGTTTACTCTTTGCATACTGTATAATTTCCATTCTTTTTTTTCAGCCTATCTGTGTCTTTATATTTAAAGTGTGTCTCTTATAGATTACTTTGAACAATTATATGCCAATAAAATGGACAACCTAGAAGAAATGGACAAATTCCTAGTAATGTACAATCTCTCAAGACTGAATCAGGAAGAAATACAAAACATGAATTGAATCAGTATTTTAAAAACTCCCAAGAAACAAAATTCCAGGACTAGATGGCTTTACAGGTGAATTCTGCCAAACATTTAGAGAAGGGTTAACACCTATCCTTCCCAACTATTCCAAAAAAATTGCAGAGGAAGGAATGCTTCTGAACGCATTCTGTGAAACCAGCATCACCCTGATACCAAAACCAGACAAAGATATAACAAAAAAAGAAAATTACAGGCCAATATCACTGATGAACATAGATGCAAAAATCCTCAACAAAATATTAGCAAACCAAATCAACAGTACATTAAAAGGATCATACACCATGATCAAGTGGGATTAATCCCAGGGATGCAAGGATGGTTCAATATCCACAAATCAATCACTGTGATACACCACATTAACAAATTGAAGAATAAAAATCATATGATCATCATATGTTGCAGAAAAAGATTTTGACAAAGTTCAACATCCATTTATTATAAAAACTCTCAGTAAAATGGGTATAGAGGGAATATACCTCAACATAATAAAGGCCACGTGTGACAAGCCTACAGCTAACATCATACTGAATGACGAAAAGCTGAAAGTATTTCTTCTAAGGTCAGGAACAAGATAAGTATGCCCTTGAGGGTATTATGCTAAGTGAAGTAAGTCAGACAGAGAAAGACAAATACTGTATGATTTCACTTATATGTGGAATCTTAAAAACAAAACAAATATGAACAAATATAACTAAATGGAAACAGAGTCATAGATACAGAGAACAAACAGGTGGTAGCCAGAGGGGAGGGTAGTGGGGAGGTGGGAGGAGAGAAATAGATGAGGGAGATTAAGAGGTACAAACTTCCAGTTACAAAATAAATGAGTCACAGGTATGAAATGTACAGTTTGGAGAATATAGCCAATAATTATGTAATATCTTTGTATGCTGACAGATAACTAGACTTATCATGGTGATCATTTTGAGATGTATAGCAATTTTGAATCATTATGTTGTGTGCCAGGAACTAACATAGTGTTGTAAGTCAATTATACTTCAAAAACAAATAAACAAACTCATAGAAAAAGAGATCAGATTTGCAATTGCCAAAGGGGGAGGGTGGAGGGAGGGGGAACTGGATGAAGGCAGTCAAAAGATACAGATCTCCAGGGCTTCCCTGGTGGCGCAGTGGTTGAGAGTCCGCCTGCCGATGCAGGGGACACAAGTTCGTGCCCTGGTCCGGGAAGATCCCACATGCCACGGAGCAGCTAGGCCCGTGAGCCATGGCCGCTGAGCCTGCGCGTCTGGGGCCTGTGCTCCACAACGGGAGAGGCCACAACAGTGAGAGGCCCATGTACTGCCAAAAAAAAAAAAAAAAGATACAGATCTCCAGTCATAAGATAAATAAATACTAGGGATGTAATGTACAACATGATAAATATAATTAACACTGCTGTACAGTTTATATGAAAGTTGTTAAGAGAGTAAATCCTTAGAGGTCTTATCACAAGGAAAAAATTTTTAATTTTGTGTCTATATGAGATGATAGGTATTCACTAATCTTACTGTGGTAATCATTTCATGGCATTTGTAAGTCAAATCATTATGCTGTACATCTTAAACTTACATAGTGCTGTATGTCGATTATATCTCAATAAAACTGGAAGGAAAAAAGTGTCTCCTGTAGAAAGCATATAATTGGGTCTTGCATTTTTATTCAGTTAGGAAAATCTCTGCTTTTTAATTGAAGTGTTTAATTCATTTACATCTAATATAACTATTGTTATGGATGGATCTAGGGTCTACCATTTAACTACCTGTTTTGCAATTGTCACATTTTTTTATTACACTTGCTTTTAAAAAAATCAAATGCTTTTAGTATTCCATTTTAATTTCTCTATTTTAGAAAATTGTTCCTCCTTATTTTGTTTGTTAGGGTTGTTCCAGTGATTACAATATGTTCCTTAACTTATCACAGGCTACTCAGAGTTAATTTTATACCACTAAAGGGGGTTCTTTTTCTCCCCTTCCCCCATCCTCTGTTTTATTGCTGTCACATATTTTGCATGTACATATGTTATAAGCTGTGCAATGCAGTGTTATAATCTGTGCTTTAGCTCGCCAGTTATCTTTTGAAGAAATGAAGAGAAAGAGGAAAAAAGTGATAATATTTTATATTTACCCACATATTTAGCATTTTGGTACCCCTGTAGATCTGAATTTCCCTTTGGTGTCAGTTCCCTTCAGCTTGATGAATTTCATTTAGATTTTTTTTTTTAGAGCAGGTTTGTTAGCAAAAAGTTTTCTCAGTTTTTGTTTATCTGAAAAACGTCTTTATTTTGCCTGTACATTTCAACAGCTATTGTCATTGGATATAGAATTCTGGGTTGACAGGTTTTTTTCCCTTTTTCTTTTCAGCACTTTAAATGTGTCGTTCTAGTGTCTTCTGGCCTCCATTATTTTTGATGAAAAGTTAACTCTCATTCCTGTCATTATTTTCTTATGGGTAATGGGTCATTTTCTCTAGCTTCTTTGAAATTCTTCTCTTTATCTTAGATTTTCAGCAGTTTGACTATAATTTGCCAGTGTTTAGTTTTCTTTATGTTTATCCTACTTGAGGTCCACTGAGCTTCTTGAATCTGTAAATTAATATTTTTCATCAAATTTGGGAAATTTTTGACGATTATTTCTTCTGGTACCTTTTCTGTCCTATTCTGGTTTTAACCTTCTTCTGAGATTCCAAGTATATGTAAGTTGTGGCATTTGGTGTTTTCCCACAGCCCACTAAGCTCTTTGCCTAAGGGTGCTCCCTAGCCACTCCACCCCACATGGACTGGGAGTACCTTTAGGTGAAAAGCTATATAAACACACGTCTCACCCTGCAGTTCCTTTCTTTCAAGGATCAAATCCCCACCGATTTCTGCCTGCTTTTGGCTACTGGTTGGTGCCCTAAAATAGTTGCTTTTGAATTTTTTGTCTAGTGTTGATAATTCTTATCTATGGGAAAGTCATTCCAACATAAGCTATTCTACTATTACCCAGAAAGCTACCGATTTTTAAAGAATTTATTTTCTGGCTACCCTAGTGAATTCTTACAATTTCTAAAAGTTTTCCAACTTCATAGTTTTAAGCTTATATGTCTTTGGTTATAATATCTGTGCATAATGATGTTTTTTTTCCTTCTAAGACTTCTTTTTGTCTAGAAGCTCCAGAACAATGTTATTTGACAGTGGGAGTAGCTGGAAAAACAATCTTTAATAATATTGACTTTAGGGCTTCCCTGCTGGTGCAGTGGTTGACAGTCCGCCTGCCAACGCAGGGGACACAGGTTCGTGCCCCGGTCTGGGAAGATCCCACATGCCGCGGAGCGGCTGGGCCTGTGAGCCATGGGCGCTGGGCCTGCACGTCCGGAGCCTGTGCTCCACGACGGGAGAGGCCACAGCAGTGAGAGGCCCACGTACCACAAAAAAAATAAATAAATAAAATAATAATGACTTTAGTTTTCAGCCATAAATACGATGCTAGTTTGCAACATATATATTCCTTAGGTTAAGAAGGTATTCTTTTACTTCTATTTAATATAGTTTTGTCACAAATAGATAATAAATATCATCAGAGGTGGTTTTGTCATTTGCCAAGAGTTTTGTATAGACTTCTCTTTTAACCTATTAAATAAATATCTAATACATCAATAATATTGAAACATCTTTATATTCCCAGGATAAACTATATTATTCTTTTAATATACTGCTAGGTGTGATCTACTAGTATTTTATTTAGGATTTTTGTATCTATATTAACTTTATTTTTTAATTTTATTTTTAAAATTTTTAAAAACTTTTTATTTTATATTGGAGTATAGCTGATTAACAATGCTGTGTTATTCCTGTCCTACATAGCACAGGGAGATCAGCTTGGTGCTTTGTGACCACCTAGAGGGGTGGGATAGGGAGGGTGGGAGGGAGACGCAAGAGGGATGAGATATGGGGATATATGTATATGTATAGCTGATTCACTTTGTTATACAGCAACAACTAACACAACATTGTACAGCAACTATACTCCAATAAAGATGTTAAAAAAAAAAAAAAAACCACCCCAGTGCTGTGTTAGTTTCAGGCACACAGCAAAGTGACTCAGCCATACACACACATGCATCCATTCCCCTTCAAATTCTCTTCCCATCTAGGTCATCTCATAATACCAAGCAGAGTTCCCTGTGCTACACAGTAGGTCCCCCGTTGGCCATCCATTTTAAACAGCAGTATGTACATGCCAATCCCAAACTCCCTAACTATCCCCGCCCCCCACCCTTCCCTCTATATTAACTTTAAACTGATTCCTTTTTGTGCTCTTTTAGAACTGTGGTTATGCTAGGTTATACGAAATGATTTGAGAAGTTTCTCATAATTTGAGAATTATGCTCTGGAATAATTTATATAGAACAAGAATTATTCATTACTTAAAGGTTTGAAAAACATCTAAAAAACTATATTAATATGAACTCAAAAAAACATTTAGCAACCTTTTCTTCTTTTCCCCTGGTTATTAGCCTGTTCAGGATTCCGGTTTTCCATTTCTCAATTCAGTTTTAGAAATTTATATTTTTCTCAGAAACTTTCACGGAGATTTTCATATTTATTTGCATGGAACTTTATTTTGTTTACATAGCACTTTGTTTTTGAAATAATCTTTTAAAGGGATAAAAATGATGCCCACTATCATAAAATTTAAATATGCATAAAAGCACAAAAAAGAAAATTAAAATAACTTGAAATCTCACCAACTTTATCAAATATTTCATTATCTTTAAAAAATTTTGGTGTTTGTTATTGCCTCTTTTTATTCTGCCTCATTTCTGTGTATTTGTGCGTTCTCTCCCTTTTCCTTGATTGCATTTGCTGATGATATATCAATTTATTGGATTTCCCCTCACTTCTGAAAAGTCCCAGCTCTTATACTTATTTAGCATTTGTATACATATTTTTCTCACTATTTTTAAGTTCAGTGGTTTTGTAACCACTAAGTTGTGCAATGGAACCTTTTCAAAATTGAAATCTTATGTGAAATCCCAGTGTATAAATAGATAAAAGCCAAGGACTTGTGATTAAAGCAAAGGGGATCGTGAGTGGAAGGAAGGGAGTTTCCCAGTTTCACTCACTTGACCCCACCCCAACCCCAACTTCTCTTTCTTATCAGATGCTTATGACTCCAGAGAGCACTATTAGACAACCACTGTTCTGACTTATTAATTCTGCTTTTATCTTTATTGTTTCTTTTCTCCTCCTTTCCATAGGCTGGTTTATTGCTCTTTTCTGATTTTTTTGAATTTGGTGCTTATTGTATTTCTTTTCATTCTTTTTTATTTAATATTGGAAATATTGAAGTCTGTAAATCTGTCACTCTGTACAATGCTGGTCACATTTTATAATATTTTACACAGATTGTTTTCTCAGTACGTGGTAATTATAATTTCACAATTATTGTCATCAGTGATATATAATCTTATGAGTTTTATCTGTTTTGCTACATTTTTCTCTTTTTTCTATATTTTATTATATTGAATATTTTTAAAATCTTTTGTTCTACTTTTATTACATTAGTGTTTGAAAAATCATAGTTGAACCCATTTGCTTTAATTATCACTGTCCAGGATGGAATAGTACCCATTAGCCCTATGTAAATAAGTAATTTAGCACGTTTTTCTTCTTCTCTATTCCTTTTCTAAATGTATTCAGATGCTTATTACATTTTTTTTACAAACGTCTTAATTAAGAATTACTTTTTAAAGTAAGTTTTAAACTATACTTAACCACAAGTATCTAGATTTAACTTATTTGGCTGTTTTGAATTTCATCACCACCTCTTTCTGTTGATCAGTGTGTCCTTGAAAAGATTTTCTTCAGGAAAGAATGTAGGTGGTAGAAATTCAGAGCCACAACTGTTTGAAAATGTTTTGTTGGTCTCCTTCATTTTATATAACCAACATCTTGACTATGCTTAGAATTCTTGAGCACAGTATTTTTCCTTTAAAACTTTCATCTTCTAGTGCTTATTTTGTGGAGAGGCCATTTTGACTCTTATTTTGTAGACTACTTATTTTTTTCCATGTCGGTGCTTGAGGAATGTTTTCATTTTCCTTCAGTCTTGAAATTTCAGAAGGATATGTGTAGATATTGTAATTTGTTCATTTATGCATTCATCTTTTTTTTTTTTTTTTGTGGTATGCGGGCCTCTCACTGTTGTGGCCTCTGCCGTTGCGGAGCACAGGCTCCGGACGCGCAGGCTCAGCGGCCATGGCTTACGGGCCCAGCTGCTCCGCGGCATGTGGGATCTTCCCCGACTGGGGCACGAACCCAAGTCCCCTGCATCGGCAGGCGGACTCTCAACCACTGCGCCACCAGGGAAGCCCCATTTATATTTTTTAACAGCTTCATTGAGATATAGTTCTTATGCCATACACCCTACCCATCCTATTTAAAGTGTACAATCCAATGGCTTTTAGTATAGTAGTCACAGAGTTGTGCAATCATCACCAAGATAAATTTTAGAACATTTTCATCATTCCCAAAGAAAACTTGAACCCCCTTAGCTTTCATTCTCTAATCTGCCTCCATCTCTCCCACAGCCGTAGGCATCCGCTAACCTACTTTCTGTTTCTGTAGATTTCTGCCTATCTTGTATATTTCATGTAAATGGAATTATACAATATGTAGCCCTTGTGACTGGTTTCTTTTGTTTGGTGAAATAATGATTTCAGAGGTTTATTTGTATTGTAGCATTTCATTTTTTATTGCTGAATAATATTCCATTGTATAGATATGCCACATTTTATTTATCTGTTCATCAGTCGATGGACATTTGGGTTTTGTCCACATATTGGCTATTAAGAATAATGCTGCTTAGAAGACCTAAATAGACATTTCTCCAAAGAAGATATACAGATTGCCAACAAACACATGAAAGGATGCTCAACATCACTAATCATTAGAGAAATGCAAATCAAAACTACAATGAAGTATCACCTCACGCCAGTCAGAATGGCCATCATCAAAAAATCTACAAACAAGAAATGCTGGAGAGGGTGTGGAGAAAAGGAAACCCTCTTGCACTGTTGGTGTGAATGGAAATTTATACAGCCACTATGGAGAACACGATGGAGGTTTCTTAAAAAACTAAAAATAGAACTACCGTATGACCCAGCAGTCCCACTCCTGGGCATATACCCTGAGAAAACCATAATTCAAAAAGAGACATGTACCACAGTGTTCATCGCAGTACTATTTACAATAGCCAGGACATGAAAGCAACCTAAGTGTCCATCAACAGATGAATGGATAAAGAAGATGTGGCACATATATACAATGGAATATTACTCAGCCATAAAATGAAACAAAATTGAGTTATTTGTAGTGAGGTGGATGGACCTAGAATCTGTCATACAGAGTGAAGTAAGTCAGAAAGAGAAAAACAAATACCGTATGTTAACACATATATATGGAATCTAAAACAAAAAAAAAGGTTCTGATGAACCTAGGGGCAGGACAGGAATAAAGACGTCGATGTAGAGAATGGACTTGAGGACATGGGGAGGGGGAAGGGTAAGCTGGGACGAAGTGAGAGAGTGGCATTGACATATATACACTACCAAGTGTAAAATAGATAGCTAGTGAGAAGCAGCTGCATGGCACAGGGAGATCAGCTCGGTGCTTTGTGACCACCTAGAGGGGTGGGATAGGGAGGGTGGGAGGGAGATGCAAGAGGGAGGGTATATGGGGATATATGTATACAAATAGCTGATTCACTTCGTTATACATCAGAAACTAACACAACATTGTAAAGCAATTATACTCCAATAAAGATGTTTAAAAAAATAATGCTGCCATGAACATTTGTGTACAAGTTTTTGTTTGAACACCTGTTTTCATTTCTCTTGGGTAATATCTAGTAGTGGAATTGCTGGGTCATATGGTAACTCTCTGTCCAGCCTTTTGAGGAACTGCCAGACATTTACAAAATGGCGGCACCATTTTATATTCCCACTGGCAATGTATGAGGGTCGTAATTTCTCTCCATCTTCGACAGCCCTTGTTATTGTCCATCTTCTTAACTGTAGCCATCCTAGTGGATGTAAAGTGGTACCTCATTGTGGTTCATTTTCCTGGTATCAACTGATGTTGAGCATCTTTTCATTTGTTTATTGGTCATTTGTATATCTTCTTTGGATAAATGTCTATTTAGATTCTCTGCTTGTTTTAAGATTGGGTTATTTGTCTTTTTATTATTGAGTTGTAAGAGCTTTTTATACTTCTGCATATGTCTCCTATCAGATATATGATTTGCAAAATTTTTCTCACTTTCTTGATAGCACCCTTTGAACTACAATAGTTTTTCATTTTTTTAAAGTCTTTATTGAATTTGTTACAATAATGCTTCTGTTTTATGTTTTGGTGTTTTGGCTGTGAGGCATATGGGATTTTAGCTCCCCGAGTAGGGATCGAATCTGTACCACCTGCATTGGAAGGTGAAGTCTTAACCACAGAGAAGTCCCCAATAGTTTTTCATTTTTGATGTCCAATTTTTTCTTTTGTTGCTTGTTCTTTTGGCATCATATCTAAGAAACTATTATCTAATCCAAGGTCACAAGGATTTATGCCTATTTTCTTCTAATAGTTTTAGCTTTTACTTTTTATTAACTCAAAATGTGATGCATTTTGAGTTAATTTTTGTATATTTTGTGAGGTAGGTGTCCAACTTCATTTTTTTGCGTGTGGATATTCAGTTGTTGCAGCACCATTTGTTGAAAAACTATTATTTTCCATTGAATTGTCTTCGCATCCTTATCAAAAATTTATTGACTATAAATGTGAGAGGTTACTTCTAAATTCCCAGTTCTTTTCCTTTGACCTGTGTTTGTTTTTATGCCAGTATTGTATTGTCTTGATTACTGTTGCTTTGTAGTAAGTTTTGAAATCAGAAAATGTGAATCCTCCAAATTTGTTCTTCTTTTTCAAAATTGTTTTGGATATTCTGGGTCTCTTGGATTTCTAAATGAATCATAGGATTAGCTTGTCAATTTCTGAAAAAAAGCCAGCTGAGATTTTTATAGAGATTGCATTGAATCTTTAGATTAATATGGAAATATTCCCATATTAATAGCAGTAAGTCTCATATATGAACATGAGATTCTTCCCATTTATTTAGGCCTTTAATTTCTTTCAATAATATTTTATAGTTTTCAGAGTTTAAGTTTTATACTTCTCTTGCTAAATTTATTGCTAAGTATTTAATTCTGTTTTACATTATCTTAAATGGAAGTTTCCTAATTTAATTTTCATTTTTTCATTGCTACTATATAGAAATACAACTGATTTTTAAAAATATTTATTTATTGGCTGCACTGGGTCTTCATTGCAGCACGTGGGCTTCTCTAGTTGTGGCGTGCGGGCTCCAGAGTGCGCAGCCTCTCTAGGTGTGGCTCGCAGGCTTAGTTGCCCTGTGGCATGTGGATCTTAGTTCCCCAACTAGGGATCGAACCCGCATCCCCTGCATTGGAAGGTGGATTCTTAACCACTGGACCACCAGGGAAGTCCCATTACAACTGATTTTTGTGTATTAATCTTGTATCCTGCAAACTTACTGAACTCATTTATTAGACCTAATAGTTTTTCAATGGATTCCTTAGGGTTTTCTTTATACAAGATTATGTCATATGCAAGTAGAGATAGTTTTACCTCTTCCTTTCTAATTTAGACTCTTTTAATTTCATTTCTTGCATAATTGCCCTGGCCAGCACCAGTACAATGTTAAGTATAAGTGGTGAGAGGAGGCAGCTTGTCTTGCTGCTGATCTTAGAAGCAGGGAGGAAGCATTCAGTCTTTCACTTGTTGACCTAAAACAATCAAACAACCAGTTATTTTACCAGCAAAATGGGTTTATTTGGGAACAGCAAAGACTTGCAATTCAGGACGTGCAATCTATGGTGATCCACAGGCAAATCCAGAGAACAGAAGAGAGGAACTTTCTTTTATAGAGGAGAAGAAGGAGTTGGGAGGGGCTATTATAAACCAAGAATCCATTGGAGAAAACTGGGAGTTCAAAGTGTAATGGCTTTTCATTGGCTGAGTTGTGTAACAGTCTCTCATTGGCTGGGCTCCTGCAGGGCAAGGAGAAATTTTTCCTTCCTCCTTCTGGGTAGTAAAGTATCAACATTCTTCCTGTTGGAGTTACAAAGGTACATCTCTTCCTATTGGGTCTGCAATTGACATCTATGGGTAGGGCGTGAGCGCTCCCTCTTCTGGTATCCTGACTTACTTAAAATGAGGGTTCTATTTATTAATTTTTACACACCATTGTGATGTTAGTGGGTTTTTTGTAGATGGTCTTTATGAGACTGAGGAAATTTCCTTCTATTCCTAGTTTGTTGAGTGCTTTTTTATCATGAAGTGCTGTTGAATTTTGTCGAATGCTTTTTCTGCATCTATTGAGATGATCACATGGTCTTTGTCCTTTATCCTATTAACATGGTATATTACATTAATTGATAGCATTTATTTTTTACCTTTTAATTAAACTCATTTTTTCATTCTTTAGCCTTTAGAGGAACTTGGAGGAACCTATTAAATGACATATGCAATAAATGTGATGCAGGTCTTGGAAGTTGATGGTGGTCCTCAGTGAAATTTTTACTTCCAGAACTTCATCAAAAGTACATCTTATACCCCATCAGAAGTTCTGGTAATGGCTATCTAGGATTTTTTTGTTTGGTGTTGTTGAGTGGTGTGAATGTAAAACAAAATTTTAAGTATGCTTATGTAACCCAACTGTATAAATTCATAACATTATCTTGATAGTATATATAATACAGTTTCATATTTTTGGAAGTGGAAATTTTTAACCATGTTATTTATATGCTTTTTAGGGATTATAATTATTTTATGCATAATAAAGTGTATAGCTAGCATTTCTGGCAATTATAATCATTATCAGTTTATTTTGTCTTTGAAAATTTGTAAATGCCCCCCAATTTCTTTTAACATAACATCATTTGTTCCATATTATATATTTCTATCATGTATAGAAATAATATATAATTATGCTCACATAATTGCAGTTTCCTTCTCTTGGACACATTTTTTCTTTTCCATGTGGGTTCCTTCAATTGGTTGCATTGTCGTTTTCATTAATGATGCATCTGCTAATTAATTTTTCTTCTTTGAATGCCTGCCCTTTTTGTTCTTGATTTTGCAGTTCAGCTCTATTTTAAATTTCAGTTCTATTTACTGGTATTTCTCTCTAGCTTCTATTGGCTTGTGACTTGTTTGTAATGTTTACATGTTTATGAAACTGACAGTCCACCCTCTGCCATCGGTGATAATTAATATTTGAATGTTTCTTTAAGATGGTTTAGAAAATAGTTATTTCTTATGGTTAATATATGCATTAGCTTTCTAAATTCATAGCAAGGTCTTGGATTATCAGAAAATGTCATTTACAGGCATATATAAAGTTTTATTTATTTTTTATTCTGGTGAAATATGTGTAGCATAAAATTTACCATTTTAACCACTATTAAGTGTACAGTTCTGTGGCATTAATTACATTCCCCTCGTTCTACAACTTCAAAGTTTTTAAAGAGAAAATAATACCTGTTTCTTAGTCCTTCAGATTTTCCTCCTTCTCCCTTAGTACTTTTTCTTTTCCATTGATCAACTTTCCTTTTCTTTTAGATACTGAGGAGTTCCTGGGAGAAGTTTTGCGGAATGAGAACCTTAGTGCTGGTGCAAGGGACAACAGAGACCATATTCTACGGGGCTTGCAGCAAATCAAAGCTAGGTTTGTATAAACCGATTCCATTATTCTTCTTCATAAGCTTTAAAACAATTTATAATCAGTAAAATCTACTTTAATTGTATATAAATTAGCAAAATAAGACACACCTATCATAGTTCTTTATACTTGGTAGAGGCTTAATAAATGTATACTGAATTGCACTGGAGGTAGGCAGGCATATTTAGGGTAGTTTACCAAAATGGAAATATTTTGATAATTATGTATGTTAAAAAAATTATTCTGCTTTCTGCTTTGGATTGTTATGTTAGTCTTTATTGAACACTTTTGCAAAATGTGTGAAAAGCTAAATATTTATGCTTGTCCAAATTACTGAAAGGGAAGATGTTAAGCAGTATGAGGTAATTTTCGTTAGGATTTTTGGTCTTGATTTTATATCCACATGTCCTTTCCTAATAGAAAACTTAAACTGGACTTATCCAGTTGATTCTCTGAGCATAGTAGAATATCTTAGTCTCAGACTGATTGGAATATCATGCTCATTAAGTTTTTGGTTTTTTTAAATTAAAAGCCCTGACCTAATTTGTACCTTTTAGAATGTGAGCACCTGACAGATGCATACACTTGCTTGATGGTGGAAGAAATAAAAATTTTCCTTTACAATATATTTCCCGACCACCTCTTGCTTGAAATGTGGTAACTGAACGAGAGTTGGGGATAAGAGAGTGTTACTTTACGTGTTTTCCAACTTGGAGGCAATGTGATTCAGAATGTTTGAACTGAGTACTTTTAGTAAAGGGAGAGCAACTGCAGGGATATGCCTGGGATTTGTTTTTTTGTTTGTTTTTTTGGCTGCACCGTGTGGGATTTTAGTTCCCCACGTTGGGAGCACGGAGTTTGTTTTTTTTTTTTTGTTGTTGTTGTTGTTTTGACTGTGTTGGGTCTTAGTTGCCGTACACGGGCTTTCTCTAGCTGCAGCGAGCAGTGGCTACTGTTCGTTGTGGTGCGCGGGCTTCCCATTGAGGTGGCCTCTCCTGTTGTGGAGCAGGGGCTCCAGGCACATGGGCTTCAGTAGTTGTGGCACGTGGGCTTCAGTAGTTGTGGCACGTGGGCTTCAGTAGTTGTGGCTCGCGGGCTCTAGAGTGCAGGCTCAGTAGTTGTGGCACACAGGCTTAGTTGCTCCACGGCATGTGGGATCTTCCCGGACCAGGGTTCGAACCTGTGTCCCCTGCATGGGCAGGCAGATTCTTTATCCCCTGCGCCACCAGGGAAGCCCGGGAGCTCTTAACCACTGGACCACCAGGAAAGTCCTTATACCTGGAATTTAATGTGTGGCTGACCAATCTTAGCATCTACTTTAGAAGCCTCATTGAAACTCCTTAGAAGCAAGCAAGGAGTTTTATCCTTTCAAAGGGCACAGCCAGAATATATTCCTTCCAGGAATGTGCGAGAACCTCACAAGATGCCTTGCTGGATCTTAATCGATCTTTCCTGCTGGCTAATTAAACGTCACTTTTACTCAGCAACTGGGGACTGTGTAATTATCAGCCTGGGTTGCCCTGAATAATTGAAACAAACAGAATGCAAAAGATGGGAGCTTTTTGCAAAATGAGAATATCTATAATTTATGGTAGGCTGGAAGAGTGTTTAAAACAAACTTCCCCATAATGTTACTTTATTAGTAGATGAGTTTAGGCTTAGTTGTGTACCTGAAGGCTCAGTTAGTAACTTATAGAATTTTTTATTTTTTTAATACAAAGTTGACCTTTGTATTTTAGGATTATTATAAGGATGGCACGAAGAACAAAGGTAGAATTATTTTAAACTGTATTATAGGGAGAGGGTTGGCCATAATATAATTGTGTATGTTGTATTAATGGTATAAATGGTGATACCTTTTAACGGTGTTAATGGTATAAATCTGTGATAAGGAATGTAAAAACAATTTTACTGCATCTGTAGAGACAAATATACAATGAGTAGGAATTCTCCTTTCCCATATTTGTACCACAGAACTTGGAAGGGACTAAATTTCAATCTGAAATTGATAATAAAAGGTGATTTTGTGGTGACTCACTGTTATCCCTTACATATTACTTCTTAGTCCTCTTTTTAATGCATACACACACTCATACACTCATACACACATACCCATGCTCGCACACATAGAAGCTGTATTTGTTATGAGGTAGAGAGGGTTCCTTGTTCTCAGAGGACTTGCTGTGTGGTTTGTGGGATAGACATTCAGGAAATAATCAGCAGGAGTTTTAGGAAACATCTGCATTGTTGATGGGAGCTTTCTGTTCATTGATTTGTTGCAAGAAAGATGACACTTTATTTAGAATTTCATAATTATCAGATCAGGAGGAAATGAGGAGCCAGAAATTAGATACTGTACAAGAAAATGGAAAAATGAGACTTTCCTTTGGCAAGCTGTTTGAAATTGTCTTACATTTGCCCGTTCAATCATCATTCCGTTAATGTAACCCTTGTCTTACTGAATCCTCTTTTTCAGCCACGTTGCATCTATAGCCCCATGTATGGCTGGTTGATGTTATGCCTGTATTGAAACCAGCTGGTGTGAAAGCACTGAAAGCTGGTACAATGCCAGCCACATTTACTTTTTTGTGTGGAAGTTGTATCTCTCCCAGAGGCTGGGTGTGAAAAGAAATTTGGAAGTCATCAAACTTGAGAGTTAAATGTATATGGCAAGTTGCCAAGTAACATCAAAAGAATTAAAGTCACTTAAAAAGTTTTATCTTTAGTCATATTAAAGCAATAAAATTTTAGGGGTTTGGTAAATTTGTGGGGGAGGGTAGGAACCTGTATAAAACTATTGATTTGGCACATTACGGCTTATTTGGAAGGTGGGTAAGAAATCTAGCAGGATAATCTCGGAAAGACACTAGATAAATGTAAATACCATACATACATATATTCCTCCCCCAACTTTCCACTCTATCTTTGTTGTGTCCTCGCTTTAATTCCTTTAATTCTTTCCTCAATACTGTGCTGCTTGAGAATGAAAAGGGTTGAGAGAAGTGAAAGTAGCACTGGCTCTGATTTTTGGTTAATTCTAGGGGCTTGGCCCTAATTTTTATGGTGGCTCAGAATTCAGTGCTGTTTGCATGGCTGTGGACTCACTGTAAATCAAAGCATCTGACTCCATCACAGTTGTTATGTGCCATTTGCCACCCTTCTGTTGCCTAGAGTGACCGACCCCAGGAAATGACAGTTGTGTCGAGTCATGGATGTCCAAGTGCTCATCTGTTTTTCAGTACAGGTAGCTTCACTATTCTCTGTCCTCCCAGACTTAAAATCATATCTGTAGTTCTATCGTTATAGGTTTTTTTTGGGGGGGGAGGCTTAAAAGTGTTACCAATGAAGGATAATGTTTTTCATGTAAGACAAAATAAAAAAAGGATAACGATTTCTGTAAGTCCAAGGAAATGAAGTCCTGTTGTGGTATTTGATGTCCTGAGCTGCGATGTTCATTGCTCTTCTTCACACTGCCTCCTCATTTAAACCTTCTCCCTAAAACTAACGGCTTTCACTTTCTGAGTCCAAGTTTTCACTGAGCTCTTTAGAGAATGATTAGGATGAAAGCCAGGCAGAGGCTCCTGCTGTTTTATTATGGTGGTCACTGCAGTACCAGCACCAGCTGTGAGACACCTGGAATGAAGCAGACTTGATCTACACTCAGACGTTTGATGGCATTCTTATGCATTTGCAGAAACAGTTGAGCATTTCTTAAGTTTGATTCAGGGGAGGCCACCTGACAGCAAGAATACATTGAGAGTCAGGGGAGGGATGAAGAAAATAGAATATTTTTATTACAGAGGTAGGAATAAATTCTCTCTTGATGGCTCGTTTTGGAACAGCTAGTCATTTGTGCTCGCTGTTGGAAGTGAAGGCCAGAGCCAATGGAAACAAACTGGGAGTATTATTTCCTTTTGTGAAATTTAAAGGAGTTCCCAAAAGAGACAGGTAGATTAGTAGCATATTGAAATGGAAAGAAATAAAGAAATAACTATGTAACAGGATTAGAGCACAAAACCCACAAAACCAGGACTTTTAAAGTACAGACTGAAAGAATATCTCGAACATGTCTCATTGTGGGTGGTTAGCATATAGCTCTGCATGAAACATGATACATTGGTAAAAATATCATAAAAATAATTCCAGTTCTCTTTGGGAATTTCAAGTTTTTCTTGTCAGCTTAACATGGATTTAGCTTTAAAACAGGATTTAGTTTAAGAATATATTGTTCTTGTGTCTTTGTATTGTAGGAAGAAAGACAAGGAGTTAGTCCAATATAACTCTTGGGAGCAAGATTTTCGAAGGGGTAGACTAAATATCATTACCATTAATTACACAGAGAGTGTTACTTTTCCCAAGTGCTCGTTACTGAGCTAAAAAGCCCCAAACAAAAACAGTCAGATGAAGTGTGCTTATCAAGAGAAGAAATGTGGAATGTGTTGTTGGTACATCTGTGTTACAAGTTTAAATATTTGCTTATAACATCTCTTTCTGTTGTTCATTTTGCTACACTGGAGTTTCAGTGCCAACACACACACAAAAAAGAGTAGTAGGTACTTGTGCAATCCATCTGAGTTTAAAGAGCTTTGAAAAGGCTCAGAAGTCATAGCAATAATTTGACCACATCTTGAAAGTTAAAAATTCATTTCTTCCTTTTTCAGTCCTATCTCTGCCTCTCATCCTTAACCAAGAAAGAAAAACAAAAACCCGAAATAACTTCAGGGCTTTAAACTGATCAATTATATGCCAAATTCCTGTACTCGTTTTCTGTTAATTAGTGAGAGCATGTTGAGATTTCACAATCGTGTTAAAGATTTTTGGAGACACACTTACTGGGGGTAGTGAGGGATTATATTTGTTGCTCTTTTAGTCTGAAATGCTCTACAGGAGAGACTGATATAATAATACCTGCTGTTGGTCCCTTGGCTTAGCCTGGAAAGGAAGATCATTGTATTATATGTTTCATAGCAAGTCTCCTGTACTTTCAAAGCATCCTGGAAATGTGTAACTCTCCTTTTAATTTTATGATGATGATTATTTTGTTTATTCTTTCACTTATGCAGGTATCTTGGATTTGGTACCAGCTTTAAGATTAAATCGATCCATTTTTGTTTTCTTCTACACTGGGCTATTATGGTGGTGTTAGTGGGCAGAAGCCTCTCCCTTTGGTCATCCCATAAAATAAATATTTTATATATAAGTAACTGTGATATATAATTTTTTAGTAAGTGGGTTTTTTTTTTTTTAAAAAAAAAGCTTGTTTCTTTCAAACCTTTTTATTAAAAATTCCCAGTACTGGGCTTCCCTGGTGGCGCAGTGGTTGAGAGTCCGCCTGCTGATGCAGGGGACGCGGGTTCGTGCCCCTGTCTGGGAAGATCCCACGTGCCGCGGACCGGCTGGGCCCATGAGCCATGGCCGCTGGGCCTGCGCGTCCGGAGCCTGTGCTCTGAAGCGGGAGAGGCCACGGCAGTGAGAGGCCCGCGTACCGCAAAAAAAAAAAAAAAAAAAAAAAAAAAAATCCCAGTACTGTACTTATGAAACAGAATAAAATGTTCTATCTAGAGTGAAAGGAATTTTGAAATGAGACCTGGGAGGCAGGCAGATAACTGAGCTTATGCCCTTCAGGTTGGACTGACCCATTAGAATAATAAGCTGAGCACCACTCTTTAGCCATATAGTTAGGTTGCTGAAATTTGCTTTACTCCTGATAGAATTATAGCCGTCATTAACACTTGGGCACATTCCTATTATCTACTCAAAATGGATTTGTCTTGGAAGGTCTCAGAAAATCCTCCGTGTCAATTTTTTAATACTAGACGATTTTCTATCTGTCTGTAAATGGGGGCTCTTAATTCATACATTGTGTGAAAAGATCATTTATATGAAATTATTGTCTTCATTTTACCACTGTTTACTTTGGCCTTGATTTTAAGTCTCATTTGATCTGGAGCTAGTCTTTTGTCCCAGTGCTGTATTATTTTCTCTGCTTATAGAAAGCCACTGGAAAACAATGCCTCTCTGTATTCATCTTATTTGTGGATCTCCAGAAACTTGTGGCGTGAGGCCTTCCTGGTTGTGGTTTTCTCTTATTTGCTCATTTTCTCTTATTGCTGTTATAGATCCACTCTGTATCCACTTCCTGTGTTACACTGAAACTGGAGCAAAGGGAAGAGAAATGCAAGAGCACTGGGTCAGCTGTCAGGAGCCAAACTCTTTGTTCTGTTTTTTCTATAACATTGATGATTCAATTGAAGATTCTCCTAACCATGATCTTGTGTTTTCTTTTCAAGTTGCTTCCCCCAAAATATTGTTTGGAATTATTTTTTTTCCAAATATTACAAAAATGCAAACATTACCAACCAAACCTTGAAACCTCTATTTGATTCCTTTTATGGTATCACTATGATTTTTCTTTTTTTTTTTTAATTTGCAAAGTGATGCAGGAAATTTCATTTCCTTGGGATTTAATTTTATTTCATGATTCTGTTGCAAATGAGTTGGGCCTAAAGTGGGTTTTTATAACCACACCATGTGAATCATTTCTTCTCTGGAAGCCAGATCTTCTCTCCCACTGTGTAGCCTCATCTAGTCTCCCTGAAGTGCAGCGCTAGCAGGGTTGATAATGAAATGCGGTCCTTCTTACTACGCTCAGCAAAGGGCTCAGAGAAGATGGGAAAAAAATCAATCCCACAGGAACTTCTTGAGTGCTAGATATCCATATTCAACCCCCATGCATTTAAAATGGAAATGAGATATCTTAGGGTTTTCATTTTTGATTTACACAAGATGTCACTGCCTCCTTGGCAATGGGAATATTTTACAGACCAACTGCTGACCTGTTTGGGAAGATCTCAGCCTGTCGCCCCAGGTCCAATGTAGTTTCTTCATATTTCTTTCGAAACTCTCAGCAGTGCTTTGCAGCAGCTTTGATTCTTCAGGCTTCAAAGGATGCCCCTTCCAGGGCCAATCTTCCAAAAGAAAAAAAATCAGTGTAGGGGGATAAGCAGCTCATAAAGGAAGGGGCAGCTATCCCTGTGGCAGCTCTTACTGCAGTTAATTAATAGGGAGTTTACAAGCCAGTAATACTACGGCTTTGCAAAGCCAAGAAAATTCCAATTTGATGCTAGTGCTTTGTTTTGAAATTCGCACTTGGAGTGACTCAGTCTTCAATAATCCAGCCTCAAATGGTTTTATCATGGATACAGTGTGGCTTATATAAGATGCATTATCATTAAATGCTCAAACTCAAGATTTCTCCTGAGTTTGTGAGCCTTGTTGAGTTCTCATTATAATTTACAGAAAACTTTATGCCCACATAAAGTTGGATAATCTCCAATAAGCTATTTCTCTAAGTTATATTAGTTAGTGTCTCTCATTTGTGAATTCTGCCATAACCACAACGTCCATTTTACAATTCGGTAATCAAGATTTTATACCATGTCGACCAAGTGCCTTTGTTCTTTTGTTGATGAGAGAACTGAGATATGAGAAATTACTCAAAGTAGGAGAATTAATAAAAGGTTGGGATTTAGAATGTAGAATTTCTAATTGGTTGCATAGTTTACTTAGCCAAGCCATTCCAAAAAAAAAAAAAAAGGAATTGGCATCTTTCAAAAGCTTATTGGTTTAAAGGAACTGTAAATAAATATTGAAATTTAGTTAATTATATACACATTCTAGAGTGTAGCAATGTCTGCAGTTTATTTTGGAATGCATCAAAAACAAGATGGATGGCGATAGATGAATGGATAAAGAAGATGTGGCACTTATATACAGTGGAATATTACTCAGCCATAAAAAGAAACGAAATTGAGCTATTTGTAGTGAGGTGGATGGACCTAGAGTCTGTCATGCAGAGTGAAGTAAGTCAGAAAGGAAAAAACAAATACTGTATGCTATCACATATATATGGAATCTAAAAAAAAAAAAAAAAGGTTCTGAAGAACCTAGAGGCAGGACAGGAATAAAGACACAGATGTAGAGAATGGACTTGAGGACACGGGGAGGGGGAAGGGTAAGCTGGGACGAAGTGAGAGAGTGGCATTGACATATATACATTACCAAATGTAAAATAGGTAGCTAGTGGGAAGCAGCTGCATAGCACAGGGAGATCAGCCCAGTGCTTTGTGACCACCTAGAGGGGTGGGATAGGGAGGGTGGGAGGGAGACGCAAGAGGGAGGGGATATGGGGATATATGTATATGTATAGTTGATTCACTTTGTTATGCAACAACAACTAACACAACAATGTAAAGCAATTATACTCCAATAAAGATGTTTAAAAATATAAATATAGATATAGATATAAACAACAACAAAAAAGATGGACGGATGGATAAGTGACAAAACAAATATAACAAAATATGAATCATAGAGTCTAGGTTGTGGATATACACATATATGGGTGTTCTTTCACCTTTTATGCATATTTGAAACATTTTATAATATGATGTTTCAAAAAACATTATTTGTTTCACTTTGCAGTTCAGAAACCATGGACTTCATTCACCATTGTTTCAGAAAACCATAGACTTCCTCAATTTGGAAATGTAATAAACATGTTTGTGATTTTTTAGGATGATAATTTTCTGAGAATAACTTTATTATTTCCGGATGATAGTAGACTAAGGGATAATCCTCCAGTTTGTTATTTCTGACATTACTAACTTTAAGTATCTAACTTTTATACTTCTTTAAAACTTCCAGGCCAGCAATTATTGAGAGCTGAAATTCAATTCAAACATTCTGCCCAGGAGATCCTGAAATTTTGATCTTTTTTAAGGAAAGGCAATTTCTGACTTTTCTCATAAATTTGATAAAAGGAAAGCTAATATGAGATTGGTAGTCCAGTAGGAAATGGAACTCAATTTTACATTTTTAAAATCATTTTATGGTATTAAAAATGACAGAGGTTAGAAACAAAGCTCTTATTCTTTTATTGAACTAGAATTGAAAGTGGCAGAAAATCATTTTGGCCCTGGTGCAGTAAATGTTATCACTAAAACATGTTCAGGGGATATTAGGACAGTCTCTCAAGCACCAGAGACAAAAGTTCACAGAACAAGAACTGCTTTTTCTGTCCTTATCTTGAAATTATTAGATGTACAAGAGATGAAGGTATCTTAGCTCTAAGACGACGGGGGATGGAGTATGTGTTGAAAATGATAATGTCTCCATTCTGGAGAGAGGTGAAATGGAGAGAATGTGGTGGGGATGGGTGTCTCAGCAGTGACAGACACGATGGAGGGAGTTCACAGGGACAGGAGGGCCACCACCTGAACCAGCCCCAGGGCTGAGGAATCTGGAACCGGAGAAAATTATACTTGTGCAAAATTGTGAGCTGACGATGAAAATGGTAAGAAAGCAAGCAATGCTATTTGTTAAAAGTACTGTTTGAAGATTTTATTTAACAGGCAGATTAAACTGGAGCTGTCAGCAGCTACTTTATTTTGAGAATCTGGTAGGAGAGAAATTTTAAGTCCATTTGGGAAAAACCAATCATTTTCGAGTGTGCAACATGATTATTCTTTAACATTTTGTGTAAAGGGAGCAGCTTGGTAGGCATATGTTTGCTGATCCTATAATGATTAAAATTCAGAATAAGTAAGACTTGTGAAATTGAGTTTTCAGGTTCCAGCCAGTGTTCTCTACTGCCATATGGCATAACTAGAATTAATTGCCGCTCCCAGTCTCTCTATTCTTTTACTGACTATCTAGGTGCCCTGTCTGAAATAGTAGAGGTTCCGCAAAAGTATTTGATCGGGAGATAGATGTTTGGCACGTTCATGAAAACGGTGTGTGTAGCTAATAGTTGCTTAGAAGAAAAAGCTTTTTGTAAGGTTTTCTACCCTAACCCCCTTTTTTATTAGGAAAAAAAAAAAAAGGATGGATAAGAGAGTTAGCAAGGAAAAAAAAAGAGGAAAAATTCTTAGGACTTTATAGGTCAGTGTACATGGAAAAGGTAAAGCAAGAAATCTTTTTTGCTAGAGTCTTAGCTTCTTGATACTCCAGGAGTGGCCCGTGGACCAGCAACATCAACATCACCTGGCAAGCTGTTAGAAATGTAGAATCTCAGGCTCCCCTGAATCAGACCCACTGGATCAGAATCTGCATTTTACTAAGATCCCAAGATCATTTGTATGCACATAAACATTTGAGAAGCACTGCTCTACCACTTACCACTTTTAAGCTCATTTTAAATTCAATTTCTTAAAATTCAGAATACATATTTCTGGAGATTATAACTCCTTAAAGGCATGGATGTTCATTTAAAAAAAAAAGTCTGTAATGGTACTGGTTTATGATATGAGCACAGTAACATGAGTTGAACGAATGGGGGAAAACTGTTATAAATATGTTCTCCAGTCCTAGGCTAAACACTAGAACACGAGACCCTCTATATTATGAAAGTTGCTGTTCAGTAGCTAACCCCACATATTCTTTTCCAGAAATAGGATGCTTTCTTTTTATTGAGCATTAGGGGATACAGAGCCATTTGTAAAGACGGTGTCCATCTCTTCAGACGTCTCATGTGATAACATTTCTCTAACAGTCTGTGGTATAAGGTTACAAGGCTGCTGATCATGTATTGGAGTTCTGTTGGAGCCTGGGTGCCAGTCATTCCAGCCATGATCCATCGAAAGTCCTCTGCCTTTGGTCATCATCCTTCCTATAAAGCTTTGCACTTCCTTGTCTCCACCATCTCATCTTTCCTGAGGACTTCTCTTCTAATCCTTTCCCCTGTGTTTCCTAGAATCCATGTTCTACTATAATCAAATTCCATGATATCCTCAACCTCTTTTCTCCATCCCTGCCCAAGTAAAACATGGTTCTTCTTCAGGACACTCTTTTGCTTGCAGTCATTTTAAATAGAACTTGCTCATTTTCCAGAAGTGCTGTTGGCATCCTTCAAGCTCCTTGCTGTCACTTCTAGACTTTTACTGTACAATCTTATCCCACACCTCTTCCCTTTTGAGATTTGTCTACATGGCTTTACAACTCTCTGTCATCTTTTGAGTTCAGAGTCTTCCCTCACACTATTTGAGGACTGAGGCTATGACTCACAGTTGTCATCTTCACTCCACTATTACCACTGCCCCCCCAGAGACCTTCTCTTTCTCAAATTTAGCTTTGGTCTCCTGATTACATCTCTCCATTCATCATATAAATATGCTCAAATCTCTCCTAATATTAAGAAAAAACATTACATCCCACACAGTGATTCCCTCTCTAGCTACTGTCCTGTATCTCTATTTTTACAGACACACTTCTTGAAATGGAAGCCTAGACAAGCCATTTCTGGTTTCTTCTTCTCTGGCCACTCTTCAGTCCCCTATAATCTAGTCTCTGCTCCTATCATGTTATTCTTGACAAAGTACCAGTAACTTGCTAATGGCTACATCCAGGTGACGCTGTTCAATCTTCGTCTTATTTGGTCTCTCTGCAGCATGTGACACTATTGATAGCTTCCTTTTCCTCAAAAAGTAAAAACAAACAAGCAAATAAAAACAACAAAAACAAACAAAATATCTCTCCCTCCATTTGTCCCCATGATAATAGTCTCTCTTGGTTTTCCTTCTTCCTTGCATTTATACTCTGATTTTAGGCTCTGGCTTGAGCTTGTTTTTCTATGCTGCCCTCTTCACTGCTGTCCCTCAGGCTTCCCTCTTTTCTCACCACATTCATTGTAGGCAGTTGCATGCATGTCCGTAACTCTACAACTTCCCCTGTACGTGGATGACTGCTAATTCTACAGCTCAACTGCACTTCTCTCTCCAAGGCACCATACAGCATATTGGACAGCTCCTTTTGGGTGTCTTATTGATATCCTAAACTTCACAAAGCTGGGGCAGACCCTGCTGGATGCTTACCCAGCAGCCACCCTCCATTCTTCCTGGACAACAGAACCCCACCAACCCAGGGATGAATCATGATCTGAAAGCCATTCTGCTTTGCCAGTGGTTGGTCTAGGGTTTACATAAGATATAGTTTTGGCCAAAGAAATATAGGGAGAAAACTTCTGATAGCCTCTCACAGGACAGTCTTATTCTTGGGAGAACAAAAAAAAAAAAAAAAAAAAAAACACTGAAATGCAGTAGCCACCTTAAGACATTACTGTGCTGTAAGGTGTTAGAGCAGAAATAAGGGAAGGGCCTAGGTCCTTCATGCCATTGTTGGGCCCCTGCCTCAACCGTGGAATCATTTGTCTCCAGACTTTTTGTTTTGAAGGAAAAATGAACTACTTATTTAAGCCTCTGCCAGTGAAGTTTTCTGTTAATTGTAGCCAGAAGAATCCTAACTGATGGAGTGTCCAGAACTGAACTCATTATTTTATATTCTTCTCACCCCTAAAGTCTATTCCTGCTTTCACTAGGTCCTGGCCCCCAAGGCAGAATCCTGGAAGTCATTCCTGCCTCCTCTCTCTTCACTCCCCAAACCATCAACAAGTCTATCGATTCTTCATCCTAAATCTGTCTTCTCCTTTCTGTTCCCTTTGTCACTGGCTAAACTTTAGCCCTCATAAAGTCTTACTCAGAGCTCTGCAAAATTCTCTTTTCTGGTTCTCTGCTTCAAGTTTCTGTTCCAGTTTATTCTGCTCCACCATTCTGTTGAAAGGGCAAAGATAAAAAAAGAAGATAATTTAATCATTTATGCTATAGAAGATGTATTGATGTAGAATAAGATATACTGTAAGTGAAAAAATTGCTTGTGTATATTTTTTTTTTCAAAAAAATGCCTGAAAAATTACTCCAAAATGTTAATGATAGTAATTTCTGGAAAGTAGAGTTTGAGTGATTTTTAATTTCTCCTTTTTATTTACTTGTATTTTTCAACTCTCCACAGTGAATGTGTATTTAATCCTAAGTCACTGATATCAGAGCCTTTCCTTTTTTAAAAAGAGGCAGGGATTTAAGAGCCAAAGAACATTTGTTTCCAGGTGGGAAAGGAGTTAGCATTGCAGGGAAAAGAGATGTGGAAGGAGGAAATTAGGCTTTAATTGTAGCCTTGGGTCACTTCTATGCAAATAAACAGCTGTATTTGGAGTGTTTTTACTCTGTGCCTAAGCGCGCGCGCGCACACACACACGAAAGTAAAATTATTTTTGAGCGATATGAAATACAGCAGTCCTTTGAGTAATTTATGATGATTTTTCTAGAATATGTTTTTTTTAAATAAAGGAAGGTCATTCTCAAGGTCTTCATTAGATGAGGTATCACTGACTAGGAACAACTTCCATTTCTTAAATATTATCTTTCTGAGCTGCACTGAACTGACACAGGATTATCTACACTCTGTGACTATTTAGTAACATTTGTATTTGTGGGACTAGCTTTCCAAAGTGATGGTGCTTGAGTAAACCATTCACTTCCTCCTTCTCAAAACATCAGTCACCATGATGGATTTTCATGTTGGTCGTGAAGAGAAATAGAATTAACTAAGAGTAGGGTGAGGATTACAAGCCGGAAGCAGTTAATTTACTTAACAAATATGTATTGGGTATTTGTTTAATCTTTGCTGGGCATAATGCCAGGTGATCAAGACAGTGTCACGGAAGATATATCCCTGTTTTTCAAGAAGTTCTTGGACCAGTGAGTGGCCAGACTCATGAACAGAGCCAGCACAGAGCCCACTGCCCACGGGTGTCTTCTCTAGACAGTCTGAAATGTTTGGTTTCAATTTGTTACATACCTGGAGTTTCACCATTTAGAGATTCATTTGGGCTCATAGTCCTCTTTTAAAATATAAATTCACCTGGAGGGTTAAGGGGTTTTTGATTGTACATTCAGGTGCACTAGCCCTATTTAATGATTTCCGTCTAACTTTTGGCTTAGATGATTGTGCTGGGGAAATTAAGTCTGTTGAACCCCTGTTATGGGCAATTCACAGCGCTAGGTACACTGAGTGTTATAAAGTTAACAGAGGATCCTTTTCCTCAGAAAGAATGAGGGCTTTAGAGGCTCTTGCCTCTGCAACTGAAGAATAACAGTCACAGCTAACATTCATCACACAATTATCCTGTGCCAGGCCCAGTGTCAAAAGGCTTTACACACATTATCTCATTTAATCCTCACAACAGGTGAGAGGTGAATACTATAATAATCCCCATTTTAGCAGATAAGAAAACTGAGGTTCAGAGAGGTAATCAACTTGCTCAAGGTTATACAGCTGTTAGGTTTTGGAATTGGGATTTGAGCCCAGGCAGTATGATTGTTTGGCCAGCCCTCTTACTGAGGCTCGATTTCTTCAGAACAAGTGAATAATGCTACTTCATTCATTCAAAAAATGTTTATTCAGCATCCACTGCGTGCAAAGCATTTTTGTGGTGAATATGACAGTTTCCAGTCCTCCTGGAAATTATTTTTGAGCAGGATAAACTGAGTAATTATACAATACACCCACCTTGTAGGATTGTTGCTATGCATAAAAAAGTGCCTAATACAAGGCATGTTACATTGTGGATACCCAAAAAATATTCCCAAGAAATTTACAACCCAATGGGAAAGATATAAAAGTATGCAGAAATAACTACAGTTCAAGGTATATTGTGGCTAACACTTTAGAAGAGGTGCCCACAGATTGTACTGTGAGATCCCAGAAAAAGAAAGTACTTCTGGTTGGTGGGCTATGAGAAACCTTCATGAATGAGATGGCATCATGTCTTGGCTTTGGGTTTGAAAGGGATGGATTTTTGGTCAGATATATTGCACACAAAAATAGCATGTGCAAAGAAACTGAGGAGATAAAAGTTTAGCCATGCTCGGGAACCAAAGGGTAATTCTGTTTGTTAGGTATAAGGGAGTAATGAGAGATAGGATGGAACCAAATCATGGAAATGGGAGTTTTGACTGGATCTGGGGAGAAGAGGTACATAACTGAGGAGAGTAAATCATGGGACAGGCATGGGTAAGCTGATTCTTTAATAGGGAATTTTAGATAATCATGCGGGTCCTTGGTACCTGGGCTGAGGCCACTGGGAGACAGGAGATGGTTGCAAAGGGAGAGAGGATAAGAATGTCATAGGTTGCCTATGTTTATTCTCTATGCCCAGCAAAGGAAGACAGATCTTTCTTTCTTCCCAGTATCTCTTGCTTTGAGCTCATATTTATATCCTTCGTTCCATAGCTGCCTTTGGTTTATTATGAACTTTTATGGATAACCAGATAATCTAACCACTTTTCAGAAATTTATGTCAATGGGAAAATACATTCTAAGTGACTGACTTTATGCTTCAACTTTTGAAATGTGACTGGTTTGTAAATTAAAGATTGTATTTACTATATCTCAGATTTATTAACAAGATTTAATCTTTTTTTTTAAAGCATATCCAGAAAACTTAACATTATCTTTTACTTTGTTTCTTTACGAAAATGCATTTCAAGGTCCAAACAACTGGAAATGAATTTTGGAATACACTCTATACTTGAACTGAGGGCTGCCTGTCTATAATTCCCGTAACAGGAAACCATTTATAAAATACCCATATCCTTTATAGTGTTCTACAGACTTGCCCCATCATGTGAATTACCTGGGGATCTTGTTAAAAATACAGACTTCTAGGTCACTACCCTGGACATGCTAATTTAGTAGGTCTGGTGTGAACACTGGGGAATTCGTGTTTCAATTAGGGTTCCAGAAGATTCTTAAAATCAGACAAGTATGTGTAAAAATCTTTATTAGAGGACACTATTTTTGTTTGGTAAGTAGCTACTTTGGTTTTAAACTGTATTTTAACAGGGGAACGAAGGAAGAAGGATTTGACTGGAAGAGTGAGTAGGCGGTTGGTTTGAGTGGTAAGGAGGGTCCCCCAATATGAGTGGGGATGACTGACAGGAAAATCTTATCAGCAGGGTTTAGGGCCAGCCAGTAGCTGACAACATTTCAACCTAATTAGCTTCTAGGATGAGGGATGGAGATATGGTCAGAACAAATAGTCTTGGTCCTTTCCTTGTCCTGATGTTTGCCCACTGTCTTAAGTGCTTCCCTGTGGCCTGGCAACATCTGGAGACATTTCTGATGCTGGAGAATCCCTTGAAGTGGGACAGAACCACTGTCCTGGGATTGACTAGTTGTTGTGGTTGAACTGCTGGTGACCCCTGACCTGTATTGATACAGCAGTAGAACTGGTCACATAGTCATTAGCCTTTGGATCTAAATCACTTCCCTACTTTGTGATTTGGATAATTGGATACCTTATGTAAGGGTTTAACTATGACTGCTGTAAGTACTGTACAAAGAAATAAATGGGAAAGAATGATATTTTAGTATAGAATCTTGTACAATTAGAAAAAAAAGTCAAGTTGATGGCAAAATTTTAAAATGATTTCTGAATTTTTGTGTACATCTCAGTTCTTAACTGGAAGGAAGTGTACACTTAAGGATAGGAGGTTTTTTTCTTTTAATTTCAGTAATGCACTGTAGGTCTTAGAGTGGTTACCAGTAGAAGCCTGCTTTCTAGATTCTGTTTTTATATACTTATTCAAATTTTGGTGCAGTGTGAATGAGTGAAATAATATTATGTCTTTAATTAGAATTCTGTTGGTATTTTTCAATTAATCTGTGTCAGTAGCTTTAGCATTTGTATTAAATCATTTTCTTCATGAAAGCTTTTAATGAGGAAACAAATTGATAGTATTTATATATTGGATTCTTGCCACTGTGATGTGTGTTCGGTTGTATCTTTCGAAGTATACTTTTGCCGGTCATTTTGTAGTTAGCCTTTGAAGCCAGGCTTTGGGGAAAAAAATTCTTCATTTGGATGAAGGTTTTAGTTTAACGAAGTTTACTTATTTTTATCTTTCTCTTCTTCCTTTTCTTCCCTTCCTTTGATTTCTTTTTTCCCCCTCTTACCTTTGTGTGAATAATTTAGAGGAAAAGGAGGGTACCTCTCCCTATCTTATTTGGGATAAAATCCACACTCCATAGCATTGCTTAGAGAGCCTTGCCTTCTGCCTGCCTCTCCAACCTTATCTCCACCCCTCCCTGAAATGTACTCTGTGCTCTACTCATGCTGAACTCAGACAGCCCTTCTGCTTCTCACCTTTGTTCACTTATTTAGCAAGCTCTGTGCTACTGCCCCTTGAGGGCTCAGTAACATAGAGAGACAAGAAGCTTGTGGTGCAGTACACAGATGCTGCTGAGGGGAGCACCTAACACAGGAGACTGAGCTGAGCCTTGAAGGACCATCAAGGGTTCACTAGGAGAGGAAGGGGCCTGAAGGGGAAAGTGTGCCGGCAGAGAGAGCTGCGACATGTAAGAGCAGAAGCGTGAGCAGAGCAGGGGAGGACCAGGCTGGGTAAGCCACTGAAGGATTTCAAGCAGGGGAATGTTGAGACTTGGCTTGCATGTTGTTAGGTTGTTAGAATAATGATGGTGCTAATGACATAACAGTTGAGGTTTACTGAAGGCTGCCAGGTGCCAGGCCTAATGCTCAGTTCTTTGCGTGTATCATCTCAGTTAACCCTCCCAAGAACCATACGAGACAGGTATGGTTATTATTTATATTTTAAAGATGAGGAAACTGAGGCTGTAGATACAGTCTCACAGCTAGAAGATGAAGATGCTGGGACTCCAACCCAGACGTGTCTGCAGAGCCTTTGCTCTTCACGGTCACTGCTCTTCTTTCTCCATCAGCACTGGGGGGAATGGGTCAGAGAGGAGCAAGGTGGCAGGTAGACCACTTGGGACATGGTTGTATTGATCTGGGTGAGGCATATTGAGGACTTGAGTGAATTCAATGCCCATAGAGAGGGAGAGGAGATAGATTAAAAATATATGAAGGGAGTAGAGGCTCCGGGTCTTTGTGAATGACGGGATGTACATAAAATAGAGAAAGAGGTAAAGGATGATTCCTAAGTTTCAGTTGGATAGATGGAGTTGTCAGCCATTGAAACAGGGAACATGAGATAGGAGAGGTTTGGGACTTTTGGGATAAAGAACAGTCCTGAGAAGAAGAGTAGAATAATGATATCTCCTGTTTTTGAATATTTTAATTGATTGTTAAAAGTATTTAATGTGTACAGACGTTATAGTCAAGTCTTTGGCCTTTGGTTTCTTCCCTGGCCAGCCCGAGCTCCATTGCGTGCCCCTCCAGTCTTCTCTTACTCTCTTGTCCTTTCATCCTACAAGCCTAGAAAAATTCTAACCTTGGATCAATTCACCTGTCCACTTTTCCTGATCTTATACCTGGGCAGGTAATCAGTGCTGGAGAAAAATTACACAGTTGGGCTGCCGCCACAGTAAATCTTAGTCTCCACCCTCAGCTCACCCCTTAATGATGCCTGACAGTTATTTCACATGCCCCATGGCAGCAACCTTTCCAATTTTCCTCAGTATTCTTCCCCCTCAAATCTTCAGCAGTCTTTACCTTATCATATCCCCTCTCACTCTTGCTTGACATCATAGCCTGTTTCACAAGATAAAACAAAAACTTTCAGGTTGGAACCCACTCAGAATCCTGACCTGCCCCCTCCTCAAACATGTCTGCTTTGGGCCTCTGCCACCTGCTCTGATGGGCCTGGCCCCCCTGCCTGGCCTCCCTCTGCATCCTGGGCCTGGCCTCTCGGTGACCCTTCTCACCCCGCTCCCCCCCCCCTCCGCCAGCCATCTTCCAATATCCAATCCCAGGTCCACCCCCAGCATCTTTCATCTCTAGGCAGTAAGATGGGTTCTGGAATTACCCAGACCTGGGTTCTTCTGGCCCCAATTTTTACCTTGTGTGTGTTTTGGGTCAGTCACACCACTTTTGCACAGTTTTGCATAATTCCAGCCAACTGGCCCACAGTTCAGGCTTTCTCTCCTCTCAGTTCCTCACAGAGTGTCTGGCAAATAGTGGAGATATATTACTGTTTGAGAGTATTCATAACTTGAGATGTAAAGGGTATGTTGACATGTTAATGTTCACAAATCCACACTGCCTGGAGGAGCCCTAGGAACTAGTCCAGCTTAAAAAGTTTGTGCAACATTTGCTCTCAGGTGAATAAAGTGACCATGTTCATAACAAGAAAAATATCAAAGGAATTTTCAAATAAATATCATGTTTTTGAACCTGTTCCTGATTCTGCACAAGATAAACTGTGATAGCTCCACAATGTGGATGTTTAAACTCTCATGGTGCAATCAGATAACCTCTCCGTGCTTTGTTTTTCTCATCTGTAAAGTGAGGGGCCGGGTTAAATGACCTTCAATGTCCTTCCGGCTGTAAAATTCAATGAGTATATGGTCCTCAGTCACAGAGTCATACAGTTATCAGTTATTCATCAATCAGATAACTAAGAGTCTCAGTGGTCTAAGGGTAGCTATTAACCTGAAGCAAGCAAAAAATAAAACAAGTTAGGTTCTGGAATGAAGTTGGGTCATTTGTAGAGACGTGGATGGACCTAGAGAGTGTCATACAGAGTGAAGTAAGTCAGAAAGAAAAAGTAAATATCATATAATAACGCATATATGTGGAATCTAGAAAAATGGTAGAGGTGATCTTATTTGCAAAGCAGAAATAGAGACACAGACATAGAGAACAAATGTATGGATACCAAGGGGGAAAGGGGTGGAGTGGGAGGAATCCGGAGACTGGGATTGACACCTATACATTATTGATACTATGTATAAAATAGACAACTGATGGGTACATACTGTATAGCACAGGGAACTCTACCTAATGCACTGTTGTAACCTACATGGGAGGGAAGTCCAAAAGGGATGGGATATCTGTGTGTGTGTGGCTGATTCATTTTGTTGTGCAGTGGAGGCTAACACGACATTGTAAAGCAACCATACTCCAATAAAAATTAATAAAACGAACAAACGAAAAAACAAATTAGTTCTAAGTATCAACCGTGACAAAAATGGCAGGGCAAGAGCTAAAGATAGTCCAGATTAAAATATGATAATCAGCTAGATTTCTTTGTATGTGAGTTCTACCTTGTTCTCTCTCAATACACACGTTTGGAACCAAAAGACATCTCTGACTTTCCTCCTGACTCTCCATTCCCAACCTGCCTCCACATCTGTTATCGAATCTCTTGTCCCTTCTTTTGCTCTCCAGCAGATTCCTAAACTGCTTCCCTCCTTTGCTCTCTCCCATCCAGGCTGCACACTTCTGCTGGATCTGATCACCGTGGACATTATACCCTAAAAACAAGCAAACCAACTCGCCCCTCAGTTGCTCCCTTTTATTTGCACAAAGAGAAAGAAACGTCAACTCTGACCTGACATTTAGGGTCTTTTATTTTGCCACAACATAGCTGGCTAGCATTTTTCTTTAATAGTTCATTAAGTTATACTTGGTTGTCTAGTACCTGTAGGGTGTATGGGGATTGCATGGTCATAACAACCACAATTTGCAATGTTAATGCTAGAACACGGGGGAAGAAATATTAGAATGTAGGTTTCAGTGTTTCAGTGAAAGGGCATAATCATTTAGCTCCTAGATTTCTTACTTTTAATATCCAGAGTGGATGTTGGATTGACATAGCAGGGATTTCATGTAGTGATAGTGTTATAGAAGACTCTAGTGGTGAATAGGGTTTTATTGAATTAATTTACTTTATATTATTTATTTTTTATTGTCTGGGAATGGACTTCTAAAAAAATTTGTTTTAGTCATGGGTAATACTGTCAAATCAGATAATGTTGCTTGTTTTTTTATTCACCATACAATGCCAATGTTTATTAAATTACTTTATTTTCTCTATATACTAGAAAATGGGGATTACTTTTTTTTTTACATCTTTATTGGAGTATAATTGCTTTACAATGGTGTGTTAGTTTCTGCTTTATAACGAAGTTCCCATATCTCTTCCCTCTTGCATCTCTCTCCCTCCCACCCTCCCTATCCCACCCCTCTAGGTGGTCACAAAGCACCGAGCTGATCTCCCTGTGCTATGCGGCTGCTTCCCACTAGCTGTCTACCTCACGTTTGGTAGTGTATGTATGTCCATGCCACTCTCTCGCTTTGTCACAGCTTACCCTTCCCCCTCGCCATATCCTCAAGTCCATTCTCTAGTAGGTCTGTGTCTTTATTCCTGTCTTACCTCTAGGTTCTTCATGACATTTTTTTTCTTAAATTCCATATATATGTGTTAGCATATGGTATTTGTCTTTCTCTTTCTGACTTACTTCACTCTGTATGACAGACTCTAGGTCCATCCACCTCATTACAAATAGCTCAATTTCATTTCTTTTTATGGCTGAGTAATATTCCATTGTATATATGTGCCACATCTTCTTTATCCATTCATCCGATGGTGGACACTTAGGTTGTTTCCATCTCTGGGCTATTGTAAATAGAGCTGCAATGAACATTTTGGTACATGACTACTTGTTTATTTTTAAATAAAAGTTTAATTGAGACCATTGTGTCTTGTAAGAGAACTTTGTGGTGCTGTCTTCTGGGGTTTCTAAAATTTGTGGATATAGACTCAAGATCACAGAAATATTAGCTCCCCGCAAAGGACCCAGGACTTTCTTATGACAGGTCCTTCTATTACTTGAGTTATGTGCTTATTGTCTGTTACCATAGTATTTATTTCCTGTCTTAGACTGACATCTCTTCATATGTAAGTTGTAAGTATCTCATATTTTGGACTAGATTGTAAGCTTCCTGTAGGCAGACACTAGGTTTTGGACTTCTGATGAATCGAAGGAACAGGGACTACAGGCGGCACCACTCCCAGAGACCTTCCCATTCTTGCCCAACTGTTTCTAAGGCTGGTATCCCACCCCTGGGTCCCAGTCCTCTGATGCCTCCACCAGAGACTTCCACCAGATGGTGCTCTTTTCCCATTTCTGTTCTTGGGTGTCATGCCCTATTACCCTTTGCCCCTTGCCCATTCCTTCTGCAAGGTAGGAGATGGAACACTAGTAGGAGAAAGAGAATTAGAAATCAAGTGAATCTTCCCAAGTGAGAGAAGAGGTTATAGGAAATATCCAGTGCACAGACTATTAGTGTTGTTCAGAAAAGTCATTTCCTTGGGCGTAAATCAGTCTTTACCATGTGGCTCACTGCTCAAGGTCAATTACAAGGGTTGTCCTAGCCTTATTAACTTGCCGTTAAAGCCCAGGTGTCCATTTGAATTCTAAAATTCCATTTCTAATGCCAGGATAGCACTTCAGTTTTAGTCTTTGCAGTCTGTTTGGAGACAGCCATTACCAGAGAACAGAGATGGTCAAGAGGGAAATAGAGGTCTCTGGACACTGAGTATTGCAGATAGCCTATCCATTTAGAAGACACCACTGTTTTTGTGCAAAAAACTGAAGTTCAAATGTGGCTATCTGTAAGTCATCAAGAAGAGATTTGATTTTTTTTAACAGGTGGTTTACCAAGACAGAGAATGTATGATAGGTTTTAAATTTCTGTAAGTCACAGGTAAAATAACACTTTTAATGCTTTAGTTGCAAAAATTTTTCATCTAGATGTTCTAGATTTATAACATTACAGATGTTGGCCTTTCTGCATAGCTAGGTTTATAATGCCATTATAATCCTATGCATCTAACGCAGGGGGTCTTATCATTTTGGAGGCAGAGAATTAGTCACATTTTTGGAAATCTGATGAAGTTTATGGACTCTTTTTCAAGAGAAAAGAAAACACATATTACTTTTCACCCATAATTTTAAGGAGTTCATGAATCTCCTCAAGCTCAAATAGTTGAGTCCATAGTTGACTCCAAATTAAAGACCTCTGAGCTGATTACTCCCTGATACTAGGCTGTCTGACATAACAATTCTACCTTTTCTTAATACTAGATTTGTTTTCTATATTACAGCCAATAGAAATGCAGTTAATATGAAATTTAAGAGCTTGGGCTCTGGAACCCAGCAGTCCTGGATACAGATCTTGGTTCTGCCACTTAATAGCTACATGATCCTGGTCAATTTGTTTGACATTCCTGAGTCTTAGTTTCCTCATCTGTAAAATGGGGATAATAATAGTACTGACCTCATAGGATTATGATGAAGATTAAATAAAATAATACATGTAAAACATATACTTAGCATAATACCTAGCGTATCTTACTTGCTGAATAAATTGTTTTACTATAATTCGGAAATGGAATTATTTTTCCTTCTTAGATATTTCCAGTAACATGAGGATAGTTACAGTTGTCTTACCTACTTCACCAGGATTTATCTAATTAGCTAGCTGAGTGGGCAAAGCTCTGAGTATTTTAATCTCAATAACCATGTTTATTGGTTAGCTCCATGGTCAAGAATTTGACACCCACCCTGAAACCCCAAACTAATGATTAAAAGTCAATAGCCTCGGCTTCCCTGGTGGCGCAGTGGTTGAGAGTCTGCCTGCCGATGCAGGGGACGCGGGTTCGTGCCCCGGTCCGGGAGGATCCCACATGCCGCAGAGCGGCTGGGCCCGTGAGCCATGGCCGCTGAGCCTGCGCGTCCGGAGCCTCTTGCTCCGCAACGGGAGAGGCCACAACAGTGAGAGGCCCACGTACCGCAAAAAAAAAAAAAAGTCAATAGCCTCATTTTTAGGAGAAATCTAATATTCTGTGAATCTTGAGTGGCAAACTAGAACAGTATGATTGCAATTTGAAAGATACTGAAGTATAATCTTAGATGGACCATATCTATTTCAGTCACCATTTCATCCGTGGCACCAGAGCAAAGCATATAGAAGACATAAAATATTTGTTGACTGAGTAACTGAATTCTGTTACCATAATAAAATGTCTTTAGAGAAAGAATTCATTTTGCTGAGTGTTTTTAAGTTAGATTGTATTTTCAAAACTTTCCTCTTTTTAAAAAATTTTTTTAATTCTTTTGGCTGTGCCGCATGGCACGTGGGATCTTAGTTCCCTGACCAGGGATGAACCCGCACCCCCCTGCAGTGGAAGCGCGGAGTCTTAACCACTGGACCGCCAGAGAAGTCCCAAAACTTAATTTCTTGTTACAGTTCCTGTTCTGCAACTAGTCGCTAGGATTCGAAACTCGTCTGCCTTGATTCCTAGCTTTGAAACCATGGGCGAGTTATCTCACCTCTTGAGGCCTTGGTTTCCTCATTTATAAAATGGTCATAATAACAGGGTTAGAGTGTGGAGGAAGTGAGTTAATATAAGAGAAGTGCTTAAAACAGTGCCCAACAATATGTTTAAAAAATCTTAGCATTATTATTATCATACTATTACTACTGCTGCTACAGCTGCAGCTGTTCATCAAGACTCCCTCAATATTGTGGGTTCATTTTATATTTGCTGCACTTTTCCTTAAACTAAAGTTCAATTAAAACCTCTTTAATTAAAAAAACCACAAATAGCAAATTTTGTTTTGCATGTAATGTAACCCTAAATTTTCAAGACTTTATTCTGTGCCGTAGACTAAAGGCTGTGAAATCTTGTTCTTCCATTTTCATTTTTAAAGGCACAAGTTAAGATGGATTTATTTTGACTGAATGTGAAGATCATCGTCATCAATATGGTTGCAGCATTTTCTCTCTGCTCATTCTGTACTCATCTTTTTCAAGTTCCAAATATCATTTGCATGGACCTGGTGGCGCTGAGTATGGATATTGCAGAGGAGTGACAGCTTCCCTTTCATATTGAAGCTGAAGCTTCAAAGAGAAGATTAAAGAAGTGTTTGTTCATCTATCTGCTCAGCCCTGATAGGAAATTCTTAGAGGCTTTTAGGATAAACACAACTCTGTGTGTGTTTGCATGCTTTTTCTTCTATATACTTCTATTGTGGTCTTTGTATTTTGGTTTAAAATTTCTACTTTCAGACTTGTTGGAGTCTCTGGTTAAGGCATAATTGTTTTCAGAGTGAAGGATGAGAATTAGAAGATGTTGGCAGGATTTGACTAATGCCTCCTAAAGAGTGTAGAATTCTCTAGTGTGGAATCATCTTTCCAGAGAATGTGATGAAGGCCATCCATAGGATATATTTAACAAGACAAGATCAAGACCTCAAATGTGTCCAGCAGAGAATAATACATGGCACTCTCCAGTGAGGGATGAGATTGCTCACCTTTTGGCCTTGCTTTTTAGAAGTATCCTCTGTGAGCTGTGGGATAGGGGTGTGTGTGTGTGTGTGTGTGTGTGTGTGTGTGTGTGTGTGTGTGTGTGTGTGTGTGTGTGTGTGTACGTGCGCGTGCGCACGCCCACGCGAACAGACTTTCTTTAGGGTTGTTACATAATTAATAGTTAAAATAAGAAGAGAGGGAAAAGAGGTAGGTTATCAGGATAGTTTTATACCTCTTGAGAAAGAAGGGAACTAACATTCCACTTTATGTCATTCCACATCAAGTTCTACATATGATTTTTATAGACAGAAATATTTAATTACAGTATCATCAAGAATAAAGCAGATTCTGCTATTTAACGTCAGCTAGATAGACCTGGCACTTCACTGGATTAAATTTAATTGATCTGTTAAATTTAATTCTTTCTCCATAATCAGCCTTCTGAAGATGTAACTACTATCGGGAGAAGCAATACCTAGTATGTGTGAACACATAACATCTTCTTAACTAACAAGAGAAACCAGGAAACCAGGACACTTTACAGTAGGTAGAGAAGGGAACTGAAAATATGTGTGTGAGTTGGAGTGGGGATTATGGGGGGAGCAGACAAAAGAAGAGACGGAGATCATTAGTAACATTTTATCTGTTTAACCATTTTCCGTGAGTTGGCCCTTTAACTACCAGGGCATGGCTAAGTTTTTTTCTGGGTCAATAAATGAAAACAACATTTGTTAGCAAAGTTCTTTCTGTTGCCATCATTAACATTTTGGAAAGAGGAGTGCACACGCACAATTTGCACACGCTAACACCCTAATTTCTATTTATATTGAATAAGAGTTTGGGTAATGATTGGAATCGGGGCCAAGGCAATGCCTTGAAAGAAGATGGAAAAATAGGAACAGAAGATGGAAAATTGCTCACCTTTGATAATTTGCTTGATTAGCTGTGTTTTATAGACAAGAGTTTTGTGGAAAACTTTTCACAGTGGCCAGGTTCAGTGGGAAGCTACACTGTCTGCTAGGTGGAGATTAACCCATCATACTAATATAAACAAATTATTTAAGTTACAGACAGTTTCAACTTACATATGCCCTTAACTCAACATGGATGCCCTTTCCCCCAGATGTTGCACCTTTACATTTCCCACCCATCTTTTTCTTATCCCCTCTCCCCTTTTCCACTGAAGATGTCAAAGCTGTTCTGAACTTTCCCTGCCCTCTAACCCAAGCATCTTACATTCCTTTACCTGATTGCTAGCCCAGAACTGTTCTGAGAAAGAACAGGAACAAGAAAAGTCAATCGCAAGGTTTCTTCACCTTCTCTTCCTCAACTCTGCTTATTTCCCACAAATTCACCTCTGGATTATGGCAACACACTCCCCGCGTATCTCCTTCCTCTCCATTTTCTGAATTTTTATCTAATAAAGAAATAACCTAGGTGCTCACTGGGCTGGTGTTCCTCCCTAAAGTAGCCACACCTTATTTCAGTCATGTATGTACTGGAAGACACACCATTATCACCAATGTATTACCGTTTTCCTAATCTTTTTTGGATTATGAATCTTTTTAAGAATTTGATAAAAGCTGTGGACTCTCTCCTTAGGGAAAAATGCTTTTATACACATGTACACTCCTGGGAAGTCAAGATGAGGATAGAAAAATTTTCTTTCTATTTAGAGACATAGAGGTCACTATGTTCATAGCAAGAATTCATGTGTGGTGACTGTAAGCAAGATTGGAGTCTGATGAGGAGTGAGTGGGAGGTGAGGAAATAAGGAGAAACTATGACAACACTTTTGAAAATTTCACTGTGATGTGAAGGGAAAAGGACAGCAGATGGAGGGATATGAAGGGGGTGAGGGAAGGTTTGCTTTATTTTTCTATGATCATAAATGCTTATGGATAGGGCCACACTGAGAGGAAGAGGTTGAATTTATACAAGAGAAAATCGATATAGAATCATGTAAGGTCCCTGTGAAGGCGGGAGGAAATGGAATCCAAAGTGCGATAGGCTTCTGTGGGTAGCCACTGTATACAGCATCGCTTCTGTCGGGGGAAAGCAATTTAGATTTCAAATAAGTGACTTACAGACGATCCTTGCTGCTACTGCCATTTCACTTGGTTTAAGACTTTAAGGGTTGTCGGTTTTGCCAATCATTTCTCAAAATAAAAGAGAGATAGAATGACAGAGTGGACTGCAAGAGCCCCAGTCTTGGCTCAGACACTAAAACATTAGGTAACCTTGAATCAGTTGTCACACTTCACCTGTAAAATTAAGAATTTAGGCTAGAAGGTATTTGGGGGTGTGTTGGGGGGGGTGTTTTAGTTGTCATAACAACTGGGGGTGCCACTGGTTTTTGGTACCCAGGACCAGTGATGCTGATTGTCTTGTAATACACAGGACAGGTTGTCACAACAAGGCGTTTTCCTGCTCAAAGCCTGCAGAGCTCCTTATGAGAAACCCTGGACCATGGCTAGGTAACATTTTAGGACCTTTCCAGCTCTCAAGTCAAGCTTACATAAGGTAGTATAACGAGTTAAATGTCCCTTTCAAGCCTTTAAGTATCTTTCAAATCTCAGGGACAGCCCTTTGGTTTTTCATAGAGTAGGTAGTGGCTTTGGCTAGTTACTGACTATTTAGGAAGCTTTTTGGACTGGGTGCTATAGCTACCATATGCCAACCAAGATTGAGAAATACAAGTTTGGCTCATCTCCATTCTTTTTCCTTTTATTTCAGGTACTTTTGGAATTTTCAGCCCCAAGGTGAGTCCTCTCTGACCGTTTATGGTTTTATACTAAAAATGTGTAGATGGTATTGTTTACTTCTGCATCTTCTAAATAAGCTTCTCCATAGAGTGGCATTAGCCATTTCTGAGGAAAGTTAGTGGAGTGTTTAATTAACCTTCACGCTGCTGGGCCCCCCTGCCCTGCTTTTTAGCAACAAGAGGCCCTGATACTTCTGCCTTCTGAATGGATTGGTGCTAGATTATTTTATAGGACTAAAGCTTTAATATGCTTTTATTCCTTGACCTTAGTTAGATGCCAACAGGATCCACTGGCATTCAAATAAAATGGTGGCCGAGTCCATAATAAAAGCCTTGGGAGGGCCCCAGCTCAGCTAATCCTTCATTTGCTCCAGAAATAAATTCCAGTGTGTTACCTCCTCGATCACAGTGCTCTTCTACACAGGCCGCCTGTCTGGCAACAGGAAAATGTCAGAAATGGAGTAGCGTTGAAATTCCCACTAGAACAGTGTTATCACATTTTAATATGAGCCTCACTGCAGCCTCAGTGCCTCTAATTGCTTTCAAACCATTGTTTTCCTGCTTTTGCTGGATAAACCCAGCATCTGGCATGATTCTAAAAAGTACAACAGACAGCTGTGTGCAAAATTGGAAAAAAAAAAAAGACAGGAATAGAGCACATTTTTAAAAGGTTCAAAATTGAAATTTTTTTCTGAATTCAGTTTGAGGGGTTGTTTAAAGTATATGCATTCTTTATTTTTAGTACACTCGTTGAGAATGTCAGAAACATCATTCTGAATATTAATTATCTCAACTTGTTATAAATGGGAGATTTTTATCTTCTCAGAAAATCACAGAGAGTTTTAGATTAAACTTGAAAATCTAAAATAGCTTTATGAACTATTTTGCTCTATAACATTTTTTAACCAATTGCAAACTTATCCAACATTTTTTATTCTCAACATTGTCAGTGTATCCAGTCTCAGTGAGCAGTAATACCTTAAAAAATTCAAACTGTGAGTAATGATACGAATTTTATTAAAGTTTAAATTTTCCTGGCTCATTCTTTCAAGTCTATATAAGGTTTTCTTTAAAAGCAAGTTTTAGGGCTTCCCTGGTGGCGCAGTGGTTGAGAGTCTGCCTGCCGATGCGGGGGACACTGGTTCATGCCCCGGTCCGGGAAGATCCCACATGCCACGGAGTGGCTGAGCCCATGAGTCCATGAGTCCATGAGCCCATGAGCCATGGCCGCTGAGGCTGCGCGTCCGGAGCCTGTGCTCCGCAATGGGAGAGGCCACAACAATGAATGAGAGGCCCGTGTACCGAAGAAAAAAAGCAAGTTTTAAGGAATAAAAAAACTTTTAAAGCTTTTAAACTCTTGTAAATTAAAGTCATAGCATTTATAATATTTTAAATAATGTGATATAGTGTTACTATATATCTCACTGTCCTAAAGCATTTATGGCTGAAAACATAGATTGAGAATGGAGAATTATATGTAATAATGTAGCAGTTTGCTTTGCAAAATGTGAAATATGCTATTCAAGGCATGGCCCTATAGTTCAGTGTTTAACAGATGTTAACCAAAATCCACAGGGGGCAGAACATGAATGTGAACTGGCAGAAATGAATGGAACTGTGAAGGTAGAATTTCTTACCTAAAGGAGAAATGAAGAATTAGTGTCAGAGATGTGGTATAGTAATGTGTTGAGAAGAGAAAATAATTTTGGAGCTTAACACAAGGGACTGTGTGGCGCTACAAAGACAAAGGACACATCTTACCAAATTCTTCTAATAGTGGTACCGTAGTCATCTTCCATCATAGGGCAACTTCTACACAGTCTATCTCTCTTAGAAAGAGAGCAGAGGTAGAGCAGCCAAGGGGACAATTGAAAAGAGTTTATTTAGAGCAGAAAACTAAATTTACTTCTTGACAATGATTGGATATCTGTAGCAAATTCTTCGCTCATTTGGAAGTAAATGTAAGGAAAGATCAAATAGTAAAACCCATATTTATGTGTCTTGCCCCCAGCTTTGCTCCTCCCGCTAAGACATTTTCTGGGGATAGAAGAGGAAGGAGTATCTTTTACCTGGCCCTTCTGAGCAGATCTTAGCAGATTGTTTGCTTTTGAAATGTAGGGTGGGTGAGAGCAGTAGCAGGTCTATATAAGGTACTATAGGACAATTTAGGATTATGAAAAGAATAGGAATATGTAAGAAGGAGAAGAGATGGCAGGAGGATTTTAAGAGCCCTGGAAGACTAGGTAGTATTGGGAAGAAAGTGAGAAAGGACGGAAATGGTGGCCCCATACTTTCCTAGCATTTTATCTATGGCAGGATCCTTGTACAGGAAGATGATGGGATGAACTTGATTAACTCTGTTCATTTGCCTAAATACACATTTGTGTTCTTCAGGATATTTGGACCAGAGTCTGGTGCCTAGAAGGAAAATAGTCCTTAATTATAAAAGATCTCTTATTTATTAATCTCTTTATTAGCACACATTTAAACATCTGCTTATATAAGTGATGAGTTGTCATAATGTGCGGCAAAGGTAACCTTTAAAGAAAGATGCTTGGGAGAGGGGACTGCCTAGACCTAGAGAAGGATTTCCAGCAAAATGTTTCTTATCCATCATTCCATTCAATCCCAGGTTTAATGTGATGGAGGAGTGATCATTGAATAGTATTAGGGAGAGTTTTGTCCCTGTTCTGGAGAAGAAACATGGCATGGTAGAAAGAACATGGACACTGAGGGCTGACAGACCTGAGCTCAAATCTCACCTGTACCATTTAGCTAAAGGTTATGTGAACTTAGTAAGTTGCTTCATTTCTATGAACCCTGGCTTCCTTATCTATAAAATGAGGATGTGCCAGACATTGTGCTAAGTACTTTACATGCATTATCTTATTTAACCCTTAGAACAGCCCTATGAAATAGGTACTGTTAATATACCCATTTGATAGATGTGGGTACTGAGGCGTAGAGTAGTTAAGAGAATTGCTCAAGACCATTCCCCTCAAGGATTCTAACTTGGTCAGTCTGACTTCATAGTATATACTCTTTTTAGAAAAAATAGCAGCTTTATTGAGATATAATTCACATGCCAAAAAATTCACCCTTTATAAGTGCACATCAGTGGTTTTTAGTCTGATCACCGAGTTGTGCAACCATCACCATTATCTAATTTCAGAACGTTTTCATCACCCCAATAAGAAACGACATGCTCATTAATAGTTCCAGAGCCCAATATCTTCGTTGCTGTATTTTACTGTCTCATTGCAGGGTTGTCATGAGGACTGGTAGTAATATGTTTAAGCCCTAGCACGGTACCTGGACGTGGTGTAGTTTCTGTTTATGGTTGTGTTGTTGGTAATTCTTTCCCTCATATTTTCACCTAAATTGTCTTATTGGTCTACTGTCAACTTCCTGAGTGAAGTTCATTTAAAAATAATGAAACAGGAAAATATATATATATAATCCAAATAATTTGTTACTTTAATGTAGAAGGAACGTAAATGAAAGAGTTTTTTTAATGGGCTCAAGTACAATTGAGAAACATGGGAAAGGCTTTTTATTTTTTAATAAGATTGAGATTCCTTTGATAATTCAAGTCCTGCTTACTTTGAGAACTTTTTCTCTACTTAAATTCACTTAAAGTTACAAAGAAAATTCATTGGAATCTTTGCCATGGAACTTTTACCGTTTCGGCAATCAGATATTCAAAACATGATATTAGTCGAATTTCTAAACAACAATATTAGTTTTACCTTCTCTGTGGTGACCTAAATGGGAAGGAAATCCGAAAATGAGGGGATATATGTATACATATAGCTGATTCACTTCGCTGGACAACAGAAACTAACACAACATTGTAAAGCAACTATATCCCAATTTAAAAAAAAAAAAGGTTTTTTTCAAGTTTAGTGTTCTGTGAAGGAAAGAGCATGAGCTTTGAAATCAGACCTGAATTCGAATCCCAGCTCTTCTACTAACAAGCTTTGTGAGCTATGACAAGTTACATAACCTCCTCATCTACAAAATCTTGCTAATAATATCTACTTTGCACTTATTGTGAGTTGTAATGAATTTTAATGAGATGATGAACTCATGAGGAGTGCTTGCCACTTGGTAGGCACTTCCTGAAGTGGTAGCAAGTATTATGTTTATGTTTCAAAGTAGGACTCTGCAAGTAAATCCATGTGTGGAACTTGGGTAATATATATTTCACATATCTTTCCATAAAATTCATCCATTCCAGCTTAATCCTGGTGTAGGGCCATTTAACTCACCATGTATATATTTGTGAGATTTTGCATTTAAAGGATGTGTGCAGACTTTTTATTAGTAGGCACTTTGGAGGTTAGATTTATGAGCCTATTGCTCTGTAACGTCTGAGGCATGTTGAATCGAAGCATAGATGTCACCTTCTCGTCTCTTACTATCACATACTTGGAGCATGTAGTTATGACAACTACAAGAAGCAAGCCATTAAAGCAGCAAAGAAACACCATCTTAGCACTAAAAAAAGGATAGAAAGGTTTCCCTTTGAAGTTGAAGAGAAGTGTTTTTGAATTAATGGAGTGTACAGTGATTTTACTGTTTTATTTATGAAAATACTCTTTGCCTTCATGCCAAAAGGGTTTAGCGCAGTCATAAGTAGGATTTACACAAAGAAACACAGCCAAAATTTATGACGTGTTTGCAAATGTAAGAAAAAGTCTGAATTTACAATATTTGTAATTTACTGTTAAGTATCTTTCTATCACTATTCCTGGAATGCTAATATTTTATAAACACAAGTGTTGGTTATGAACCTAGAATATCCTAACCTATGCTACTTTTTAAAAAGAAATCTTCCAGAATGTTTTCCATGTCTTTTGGGGATTTAATAGGGGGAAATGTACACAGGACGAATGCTCCTGCCTTTGGCTTTAGCCCAAACTTTTAGCATCAACAATCTTGACAGCTGCTTTTGTGACTTGACTTCCTTTGGACCTTTTTCCCCCTTTATTTATTTGCTACATTTTATACAAATTAATCTGTAGAAGGTGGACATATACACACACACTGTTTTTGAAATTAATTACTGACTTTGATACCTTTTCAAATATTTTACTTCCTATACATCTACTGGTTGGGTTTTTTAAAGAGTGGAATAATGCAATGATGCATTTTAAAATTAATGCACTGTTTGGCAACTACTGTCAAAGAGAGGTTTTTTTAAAAAATAAAAGGACTCACTTTTTTTCTTTTTAACATTAAAATTTTCTAAGATTTTTATGTCCTTTGTAAATGTCCTATCCTAGGATATAAGATCTTGAGACATAAGAAAAAGAACTGACTTTCATGCAGGCAAAAGAAGAAATCATTTGAATCAGATGCTGCTGCCTTCTGTATTCCCTACACAATATATTATACACAAGGATGTTCATTTGTAGCATTGTTTGGAATAGCAAAGACTCCAAACAGCCTAAATGTTCAGCAATAGGGGACTAGTTAAAAAAAGTATGTTACATGCATTTAATGGAGTGCTGCATAGAGATTAAAGGAATATATATGTGTATCATGGAGCTGTCTCCAAGGCATATTGTTAAATGAAGAGGGCAATTTGGACAGTGTACTGTGTACAGTGTACACACATGCGTGTACGTGTGCTTGCTTTTTGTGTGTGTGTAGGCTATTTTTGGAAGGATATACATGAATCTAACAGTGGTAGTCCTGTTGAGGGGGGTATCAGTGTGAGTACAGAGAGAATCTTCATTATTTATATCTTTTGGTACTATTTGAATTTCCACCATGTGCATGAATTATTTTTTTTTGGCTAAAAGTTAGTTAAAATAAAAGCGAGATGAATCTATTTGTGCTGATATGAAGCAACCTCCAAGATAAATAATTAGGAGGAAAAGCAGGATACAGAACAGGACAGATGCTACCATTTGTTTTTAAAAAAGACATACTGCCCTCACAGACACTTCTTACATTTAGATAGAAAATTCATAGAATACCCAAGAAACATAACAATGGTTGCTCCTGGAGAGAAGAACCAAGAGAAGGGAGGGAAGATGAGCTTTCATTATTACATGCCTTCTTACAATGTTTGAAATTTTTGCTCTGGGCACACTTAACTTTTTTATTTAATAAAGCTTACTGTAGTTAACAATATTGTATTGTGTATTTGAAAGTTGCTAAGAGAGTAGATCTTAAAAGTTCTCATCATAAGAAAAAAATTGTAGCTATGTGAGGTGATGGATGTTGACTAAACTTACAGTCTTGGAGGGGGGAGTCTTTTCTGTTAATATATTTTCAATTCATTAAAGGATATGGAAAATCCAAAAAATTCTTCTCAATATATACGTGTATTAAATCACTATGCTGTACATCTAAAACTAATAAAATATGTTAATTACATATCAATAAAACCGGGACGAAAAAGAAGCGTACCAAAAAAACTTTATTTAACACGGTAGCTTTTTTTCAGTATATTCATAATTTGGTAGTTTATACCCATTCATGCTTTTTCCTTCTTATTTATTTTTATATATGAATTTATAGGCAAGATCCTGATGATGATATAAAATAGCAGCATTCTCTGTTGTTTTGTGTTTGGGAACCAGTAGGTGTGTTGAGTTAACTTAGCACTTATAAGTGAATTTTAAAATAAATAATAAAACAGCTTCATATAATACCCATGGTAATGATAAAGAATACCTTTTTTGCCCTATCTTAGTCTTTCTTTTTTCCATATGTGCTAATTAAAAGTTCATAGAACTTCTGACCCTTGTCATTATGTAGATGGCAAAGAAAATAAAGTAATTGATAAATTAATGACTGCTTTAAGTTTATTCGATTAGGCTGGAAACTTTTGTTGAGGAAAAAAACTTATAAACTGTTTCTTTTAGATAGAATTATTCCTGGACCAATACAAAAAATCAGGTAAAGAGTACAGTTCCTGAACATAGAATCTTGGCGTAAGAATTAATTTACCTCAAGAATTGTGCCTCTAATGAATTTTCATGTGTTGGACACAAAGTATTGAGAGAAATGTCTGGTTAATTTGAATACAAAATTTTGGGTATTTCTGCTTAAAACTCTTTGTGAATAAGCCCTTAGACTTGAAACCCAGTGAATTTGTTTGATATTTGGAGACTAAAAAAGGTGATGGTTAAGCCCAATTCTGTTACAAAGCATTTCACTGTGCTTCCCATCAGCACATACTTCTCTTGGAAACTCATTTAATAGTTATTGTTTACTGGGCTCTGTCCTACTAAAACAGTAAAGGAACTGTTAAGTTATGTACAAGGGGATTTATATGATGTGTAAAATAAAGATAATAAAGATTCCAATCACGGCTAACTCTTGTGAGGCAAAGAGTGGAAGAACCAATCTTAACACACACTTGCCAGCTCAGAAAGTTCTTGATCATAGTTCATCTCTAAAAGGTATTTTCCTAAACGTACAAAGTGATACCACTTACTTTCCTTAAGATTAGTGCAGTTTCCTTGTTAATGGTACCCCAATAAAGAAGGAAAAATAAATTTTAAATATAAGGAGATACTTTTTCATGTGAAACTTCTGTTCCAAAAGGGACCAACATTGAACAGAACTGTTGATGGTGAGAAGTTTTGGTTGTTGATGTTGTCGTTACACACGTGTTGTTTTCATACGTGAACAGGAGTTCCTATGCGTGGGGCACGGGGAGGCCAAATCTTGTCACCCTTTGCCATTCCAGCTTTAGTGGTATTGGAGGTCTATATTACTCACAAAGAAAACCCACTTTTTCTTCAGTATGTTAAAAGCTGTTTCACATTTTCAGGCCTGCTTATCTTACCCATAATCCACTCTTTATTATATGTCGTTTTACTTTTACTTCTTGGTCTCTTGTAAAAACTTTTCTTATATCTACCTGTAGCCTGTAGATCATGTCGTCCCATTCTTCTTTAGCAGAAGATATTGGAATCCAACTGGCCTTACAGTTTCTCTCAAGAAGAAGTAATGTAAACTGATTGGGATATGATAGATCCTAGTATGCATCAGGACAGGAAGTGGGTGCTAAGGCCTACTACAATTTGTTGTTTGGGAGAAAGAAAAAGAGTGGAAGAGAAAGATAAACCAATAGTAATAAAATTGCTGCATTCCTGGCTAATTACATATTTTTGAAGCATTTTCCTACTGTGAGACTTAAGCATGATGGTGCCAGAAAGGAAATGCATTCTACAACTAGGCCAGGTCAAAGCTATATTTGGGTGCAGAACATGTTGGCTCACTTTCTATGAAGCAGCATCAAAATACCCAGGAGCCAATAAAATCACACAGAATGTGCTGGAAAAAAATTCAACATATTGATCTGACTAAACCCAAAGTGTTGTGTTAAATTTTGTTAGCATGAGTTTCATGCTAAAAAGTGGTATTTTTAAAAAATCACTGCAACAATGCTACTACAGTACATTTGAACCTATGAATTGGACCAGCTCCTTCTTGACCAAATCATTGACCACATTTGACTTTCTCTATTAGTTCCATGCCTAATGTGACTACAGTATTCCTACTGCTTATAATAATTTATACTTTTGATTATAGTTCATTACCTTACTGAAATAAAAAAATACTAATTAATAGCACATGCCATAAATTCAAGTCACTGGCTGCCATTCAGTATGCTTTGCCTTTGAGTAATGATTGTCATTTATAAAGCATGCAGATTTGGAGACTGTACAGCTCAGTGGATTAGAACAAGAGCTTAGCAATCAGACAAGATGGTGTCAAATCCTGGCACTGCCACTTATGAGTCACTTGTATGACTTTGGGTAAGTCGTTTAATCTCTGTGTCTCAATTTCTTTATCTGAAACTTTGGGTTAATAATATATAATTAATAATATATCACAGGATTATTTTGAGGATTAAATGAGATAGGACATAAAGAGTCTTGACCTAAAGCCTATAACCAGTAAGAGCTTAGTAAGCTATTGTATTTTTATTATTACTATAGCTGCTTTCTCCTGTAAGTCAAAACATGTTGAAAATTCAGTTGAATAGCTTCATAGTAAGACTTAAACACTGAGAATACAGTGGAAAACAGAATGATGAACTAATAATTCCAGGTTAAGATTGCCTGGTTGCCATATAATAAATGCATTCATTTTATAGTGTATTTATCTACATACTACCAAATACCTAGGTTTACATGTTTTGAATTCTGTCAAAATCATACTACTATTGGAAATATTCTAACTCAGCAGGTTCCATTTTAGTACCAGTTGAATAATAACAGTGGTAAATGGAATGTGTTACTGTAAAGCCGGCATGATGGCTGACAGGCTGTAATTTGCTTTATGAAGTGTGCGTTGTCACATATACAATTATCTGGCTTATATTTGTTGCTGTCAGCCCTCCAGTTTGTTAATGTCCAGAAGTTATGCCTTTATGTGAAACTTAAGAAGGGTTAAAAATCTCAGCATTTTCCTGTGGAGGGGAGGGGAAGGAGCAGGGGGATTCACACAGTGGCTACCTTTTTTTTTCCTTTTTTGAGGAACTAGGGTGATGCTACACACTGCAGCCCACCCTACTGGTCAAAATGAAAAACTGCATCATAAATGATCTTTTTTTTTTTTTTTTTTTAAAGGAGGGAGAAAAAATGAACTTTTCCATTGGCTCCCCTGGGCATTTTCCTGTCCAGCTCACCACTGAAAGATGTAATTCATTTTGGAAATATTATTAAACTATGCTGCCCTTTTTGTTGTTGAATTCACAGGTGTTGTAGTGATTGTGCTCTAAGCATCCAATCAATTTGATTTCATTTCTTATCATTTAGACTGTGCTGTCTCTGCAAATGAGATCCCTAAAGGTTCTTAAGAAGTCTGTTACTCTTTGCGTGATTATACAATTAGTAAACAGTATCCTAAGCTAAAAACTGAGTCATAAGCTCAACTTATTTCTTGTACATTCAAGATCTAGTTAGAGCAAATTTTCAGAAGAATGATAAGTGGAAACTTTCTTTACCTGGCCCATCATTTGTTCTGTAGACTTAATGACATTCAGTACTATTATACTCACTGCCAGGGCCTTGGGAAAAAAAAGAATATTTATACATTGAGTTATGGCTAGGTGTAGGAGACAAAAAAAAAGATGGGCAAGAAGTCAGACTGTCTAGAACAGAGAAGAATTTGAGACCTTCACTATACATGGATTAATCACAAGAACTAACCACGCAAATCCAAATGGATATTTAGAAATCGGTGAAGCCTCTAACATGTTCTGTGGGAAACGCCATACATTTTCTGATGCATGAGTATGTGCAAAATGGTTATCTAATTTATAAAGGAAGTGTTGACAGAACTTTAGCTTTGGTGTTACAAATGTGCTCCATACTGTGTTTACATGTGAATAACATTTCACATATGTACTCAGTATATTTCTTAGATTGGTGTTATATTCAATAACTTAGATGAATGGTTATAATAAGGAATAATAAGCTGCAGTTTTACTAATCTTACCTTAGTTCAGCTTTGGAAACTGCACTACTAGGAAATTGGTCCATGAAAATCTGGCAATATTCATGCTATCAAGCATGAAAACTACCTGGATTTGGATCAGGGACCTTTATTTATAGCATTTTATTTAGGATTTATTAGTTTAAAGAAGGAGCTTTGTGTCTCATGGGTTCTTAAATATTAAATAGAGTCAGAAGTCATGTGTTCCCTTCTAATGGCAGCAATAAAAACAAAAACAAAGAAAAAGCAGACAATTTTACATTAATTTAAATTTCCTTATATTATCCAAAGATAACTTGGTGAAGTAATAGCAAACCCTAGAAAATTTTCAGCCATGCCATGTAAACAGTTGGTTGCAGATGTGAATAAAGTGTTTACAATATAGCTTATAATTAATTAGAAGAAAAGTGTTGATGACTTCATACTAACAAAAAACCACATTGATCCTTTACAAATTGAATAAGCAAACATATATTTATATGTTTTATCTATTTGTTATTCTTATTTTGTATGCTTAAACTGCTTTCTGTCTTTTTTTCATTTTTTTTCTCATTTCTAAGTAAAATCATCATTATGGCCTGTTTTTGTCCCTAAATAGTACCTGCAAGTTCAGAATCAGATGGGTTTGCTCTGAGTCAAAATAGTTACAAGGGGAACATCATCATGGTTCATTTTCCCCCCTGTTTTGTTCGGAATTGAATTAGGAAATGAAAGTTTTTAGCAGTTTAATCCACTTCTCCATAAAGTTTATGAAGCAGCAGCAGCTGGTTGAATCCATGACAGAAAAAGCCAACTTCTAGTGGCTAAGCTATTGTTTCAGAATTAAGGGAGAAAACTCATTAGCTGTTAATGAAAACACAGAATAAAAACAAATAGCACAGAAACCCTAGCAAATAATTACCTTACACCTGACACAAAGCTGCTTTATCTTTCTGCTCCAACCCTCAGAAATTCCCAACTTATCACTCTATGGAGCATGAATGAAATTGAGTTTGACTCTAAGGAAAGAACAATAGAGAAATCATCCTCCTTGTAGGCCCCTCAGCATGATATTCAATGGAGAATCTGCCACTGAATATACTAAGGGGTGTATCTAGTACCCAATTCTTATGACACTTAGGATAGAGGAGCAAACGACCAGCTAATAGCAGGTGAACCCTTGATATAGTTCCCCCAGATCTTGTTTAGAAATACAAAAGGAAGGGACTGGAGGTAGTGGATGTGATTAATGGAGATATTGTGTGTTAGTATATATATCTGGATAGAAATATATTGATTCTGAGCAAGTTGCAATGGGAAAGTGTGTCTCTAGTGGCAAGGGGTCTTGCTTGTGAGAAAGCCACTCAGAGCAGATGGAATTCTAAGCCCTAATTGTAGAGCTGCTGAGTGGAAATGTCTGTCACTATATTTTGTGATCATTTATGTCTGATCCCACTGGACTATGGTTGTGGCCACTTGGAACTGCGATTATAAGATCCATAGATGAAACCAGAGATCACTTGAGATTATGTTTTAAGGAAAAATGATGTTCCAAACTTCAACAAATCCAAAATGACCACAGTAATTGCTGGTTCTTCCATAAAATTTTTCACCCATGCATCTTGAGTAGCTGTAATCATTTTAATTACACGGGAGTGTCTATTTATACAGTGTCACAGGCTTTTTTTCTGTGTGTGCCCAAGGGAGTTGGGCCACTTGATAAGACACTGAAAACACTTATAGCAACATTTCCATCACCGAGAACTAATTACACTTGGATGTAAAACATATTTTTAAATGTTTCCCCCTTTGCAACCATTTTTAGTACTGACCTAGACTCTGTTTATGCTGCATTGAGTTGGATACCTTTGTTGTATGCTTTATGGAGTCATGGTCTTGCATTTAGCACAGAGGTAGCTGTTAAAAGCCCACCTTGGGTAACTATATTTAGATACCATAGGAATCACATGGAAGTGACTTTTCCATCTGATGTTAGTAAATCAGATGGCAGGTATTTTGGATAAGACTTTAAAAATGGAAGCCCTAAATGTAACTGGATTGGATCCTGGGACAGAAAAAGGAAATTAGTAGAAAAACTGGTGAAATCCAAGTAAAGTCTGTAGTTTAGTTAATAGCAATGTACCAATGCTAATTTCTTGGTTTTGACAAGTATACACTAGTTATGTAAGAAGCTAACATTGGGAAAACTGGTTGAACAGTATATAGGAACTCTTTGTACTGTCTTTGCAATACTTATAATAAATCTAAAACTATTTGAAAATTTAAAAGTTCATTAAAAACAACAACAGGGCTTCCCTGGTGGCGCAGTGGTTGAGAGTCCGCCTGCCGGTGCAGGGGACACGGGTTCGTGCCCCGGTCCGGGAAGATCCCACATGCCACGGAGCGGCTGGGCCCGTGAGCCATGGCCGCTGAGCCTGCGCGTCCGGAGCCTGTGCTCCACAACGGGAGAGGCCACAACAGTGAGAGGCCCGTGTACCGCAAAAAAAAAAAAAAAAAAACACGAAATAAAACAAAGCCCCTCCTTATTTGCTTAAAAAAAAAAAAAAAAGCCTGGACTGCTAAAATATGTAAGAGTAAATTTGTCAAATTTTTGAAGCATGCAGAAAACTTTGAGTCTAAAGTGATAGCTGATAAATAATACTCAGTATATCCTACAAGTGTTTAATTTTGCTTGGCAACCCAAACTACTACTTTTTTTTAATGGATTTTGGTTTGGCTCAGACATTTTAAATTCCTTTAACCTCACAGCTCACTTTTGGGTTACCTGCCAGGCAGTCCATTTAGATTGTCTTGATAAAATAATTTCAGTAGATTTGCAGTGGTGTTAAGTGGGATAGGGAGGGTGGGAGGGAGACGCAAGAGGGAGGGGATATGGGGATATATGTATACGTATAGCTGATTCACTTCGTCATACAGCAGAAACTAACACACCATTGTGAAGCAATTATACTCCAATAAAGATGTTTAAAAAAGAAATTTGAGTATGTTAACCCTCCGTTCAGTATTTGAGAATTTTTCTGCTTATAATAGAAATTTCACAGTGGTACTTCAGCAGAACTATAAGCTTTGTGTCTTGATCAAGTAACCTAGTAAAGTAGAGAGCATTTCTTTTGGTTCCAACCAGTGACTGTTGTGTGAGGTTGTTTGTTTTTTTAATTTTACTTTTATTGTCCACAATAAACTCCATGGTTTATTTTTAAAGTCCTATATCTGCAGGTGTTCAACTCAGTTATGGACATCTACCTACCATTGAGCGTATGTAGAAGAGTCTAGATATGATCATCTAATTTATGGAAAGAGAAGGCTACCGTGATTCGCTTTTAATCATTTTATATACTCCCTATCCTTCTAGTTTAATTGTAGGAAATAAACCTTTAAAGTGAGGCAATTCAGATTCTATGTAGGTTGTTGTTTGGTTTCACTGCTCCCTAGTTGAAATCCAGGGCCAAAACTCTACAGTGTTTACTGAGATTAGCACTGGCGATTTCCTTTGGAAATTAGTATCTGAGATAATATTAAATTCAGTTGAAAATCCTCTTTTCAAGTTTGTGAAATGAACTGAGCAGCTGTTGGTGTCCTTTTATCAGCAGACTGTACCTCTGTTTGGGGGATTTTAAGGAAAGCCATTTGCAGTGCATAGCCTGTTCTTCTGGTTTCTGAATGAGCTAACATCTTCCTTTAAACCTTTTAAAGTATCACAATAGCATGGGCCACTTCTACAAAATATAATCCAGTGTATGTTGAAAACACCCAAAAGAGATTAGCATTGTTTTAATTGCATAACTCGGTATTGTATATATATTGCCTTTCATCGAAGCCATTTTACAGAACAAATATTACCTTCATAGGGCTTTTAGAATTCCTAAGAGCTTGGTTGCATAGGCTGTAAACGAGAATTGTAAAGAGAACTTCCTTAAGATTGCAAAACAAGTAGCGATTGCAATTGGAATAGTGCAGCTTCTAATTTTACTTCTCTTATTTTTCAAAAAAGGAAAGAATATTGACCTTGCTACATTATATTATGTATAGAAGTTTAACCCTTTATGTAATTTATTCTATTTCATTTGGAAATAGAGGCATTCAGGGTAAAGGTTGTAATTAATGGGATATTTATATAGCTATGTTTTCATTTTAAGTGTGATGGAGAAGTTTCTTTCTGTGGCAAAAGTTCTCCTCATTTTAAGCTAACAGTTTCTAAGTTCTAGTTAGTTAGCCGAATGGAAAATTTCCCATCCAGGTAGGTTGGTTCTTGAATTTATTTATGTTTCTCCTGTGTTAATGGATAGTGGCCACGTCCATCAAGTAAAATATACATATTTTTTGGTGAATACCAGAAGGAATCTACAAAGACTTTTATAAAGATGTCAAAAGTACGACCTTTTTTCTTTTTTTGTCCCTCAGGGGGAGACCAAGCTGAAAATTACCTTGGACAGGACAGCTCCGATGATAATCACAGTGGAACTCATGGCCCTTCTCTCACATCAGATGCACCGTTTTTGTCAGATTATCAGGATGAGGGTGAGTGTCATCTTTCTGGCTTTAGGATAACCATACTTTTATGCTTTTTGTCCTGGGGTCTTTGCCTTTGGTCATTTTCAATCCAGCAGCCTTCAGAAGGTTCTCTGTGTTGGTAAACACTAGTTCGCAAAGAACAATTATTTGTTTCATTATGGTGCTGATCCTCCTAGTAATTCAATAGTTCTGAAGTTAATGTACTTAGGGAAACACTAATTCCATATTGGAGCGGGAAGACATCATTATTGATCTTTCTATAAGAACTGTAGCTGAAAAGCTAAGAGGGCATTTTAAGATTGCAGAGCCCATTTTACCATTCTTTCAGATTTTTTAGCTTCACTGAGTTTCATGAGAATTAGAGCTTTCATTTAATGATTATTAGTTTATTGATTTATTGTGGATTATTTGAGACCCTTGAGCTTATCATATTATAATAAGATATCATTTTTACCCATGCTTTCACATACCTCTGACCATATTGGTGTTGCTCAAGGGGAAGGGAAAGCCACAAGAACCGTAATGCAAATCTTCCTGGAGCATCAATTTTATTTGAAGATTTGGGAATGGGAAGAGTTAAATAATTCAACCCTTATAAACATTATATTAGAAACAGATTGCTATGTAACAGAGTGGAATGAAAATATATATGAATTTTTAAGATACATGAATATAAAAGTTTTGGCGTGGTGGCTGCCAGTTTCTGGCTCAGGCTCAGCTATTCCGGGGGTGGGGGGGAGGTTCACAGTGCCTCTTCTGGCATTTGGCCGCTTGACCAGAAAGTTTGATCATCACTGATACACACTTATCTTATCAAAGTCTCTCTTGTGCCTTTGCAGTGTGGGTGAGGGGGAGGTAGAAATGCCACTAAACTGAATATTAAATTGAAAGCTTATTATTCACTTAGGGATTGGGAGTAAAGTTGGTAAATTATTCCTTATTTTTCTTTATTAGTCTGTGATCTTTCTGTTTATTTTTCTTCCAAATTTCCCTCCGACTTTGGCATTTTCCAAAGTGTTCGTAATCCCTACCTTCCCTTCTCTTTCTAATTTATCACTAATTCTTATTTCATTTGGCCCTTTCAGTGATTCATATTTTCTCCCTTTCACTGAATTGATAACCACCAAATGAGGGCTATGGATTCAGTCACACAGAGACAGTGTATTTTGCTTGAGCTTTGTGTACTAGCGCAATTAGTAGTACCCAAGTTTTAGAAATTGGGCCTTAATGTGAGATCTGTATATTGGTTCAGGTAAAAACATTGTTTGGATTGAAAGCTTAATAATTACATTGGTAGCTGATTAATAATTATAGAAAACTAACAGTGCAAAACATTTTAAAAAAATCAACCTTTCATTTGTTTTTGATCAATCTAATGCTTGACAGAATTAGAACAATAGTACCTCATTAATGCATAGGTCACTTATTTGGTATTTCCAACTTTCCCAAACACAGCTGAGAACACAATAAGTAAGCCAGAAAATAGAAAATAGAAAATAGATGTTCCTGAGTCCCGGGTTAACATTTATGTACCTTACTCCTGGAAAAGCCTGTGAGGCCCTCACTGGGGATTCCTCTTCTTACAAATGTCTAACCATTACAGTGTTTTGATTTCTCAGCCCACACAGTAGAGTGAAGCATCCAGTTAGAAGAAAAAGTACTGTAAAGGCATCAATTAACAAATAACATTGAGGAAAGAAACACGAAAACAATTAAAATTTGTTACAGAAAACAAAATCTATAAATAAAACTTTTTTTTTTTTTTGGCTGTACTGCATGGCTTGTGAGATCTTAGTTTTCCAACCAGGGATCGAACCTGTGCCCTCAACAGTGAAAGTGTGGAGTTCCAACCACTGGACCACCAGGGAATTCCCACAAAATTTATATAAGAGCTAAAATAACATAGTAGCCTGGGGCCATATTGTAACAGAGAGAGAAATGGCCCGAACTCTCCCCTAAGAGCTCAGTACCTTAATAAGGTAAAACTTTTAGCTAGCCTTTATTGAGCACTTACTATATACGTTGCATTTGTGTTCTAAGTACTTTGCATTTATCATCATTTAATCCTCAGAAGAGCCCTAAGAGGTAGGTATTAGAATTATCCTCAATTTACAGATAAGGAAACTGAGACCTAGGGAAGTTAACTTATCTAAGATCGAATAGCTAGTAAGTAGTGTTACCAGGATTTATGTCTACACAGTCTTGTTCTAGAACCTCTGCTCATAACCACTCTGCTATCCTTACCACTATCCTTATCTGAGTTATCAAAAAAGATGGGGGCTTCCCTGGTGGCACAGTGGTTGAGAGTCCACCTGCCGATGCAGGGGACATGGGTTCGTGCCCCGGTCTGGGAAGATCCCACATGCCATGTAGCAGCTGGGCCCGTGAGCCATGGCCGCTGAGCCTGCGCATCCAGAGCCTGTGCTCCACAACGGGAGAGGCCCGCGTACCGAAAAAAAAAAAAAAAGATGTATTCATATTCCAGATATTTTGGTTAAGACTGTATAGATACACGTAGTATGTTTAAAATATTTTCATTAAAAATAGTTGAAATTAAAGAAAGTAATTAGTGTTGAAAGAGGTAAACCTATTACCTGGAAAATTCCATAGTGGAAACTTTGTTCCATAATAGTTCCCCAATAGTATTAATAATAGTAAAATTTTGCTTAATAGATTTTTATTTTCAGTTCTGTGCATACAAGTTAACAGAATTCCCAAAGTGACACTGTCAATGGTAGAGGTAGGAATAGACTTGATTGTGTTAAAAATTTGACTGTAGGATGATGAGATAATGTTTAAATATGAGTTGCTGCAAAGCATTGAATCTAGCACAGTGCCTGATGCATAATAGGCACAATAGATGTTTGTTTCCTTCCCCTGAAAAATAAAGATATGTACATTTCCTGTGAAATTAAAGAGAAGCTTATAAAGATGTTAAAATTTTAAGTAAACTTTATATCCTATTTAACTAGTTTGCACCATTATGGAGAACAGTAATACTTGATATGCTATTTATTCATTATTTTAACAAATACTTATTTAGAGATTATAAGGTAATAGCAAGGCACTGTGCTAAGCTGTTAGTGAAATAGGCAGTAAAAAGTCAAACACAGTCCCTGCCCTCATGGAGCTGTCCGTCTCATTGGGAAAACACACTATTAACAAGTTGACAAATGGACAAATATAAAGTCAGTGTCTTCACTTGCTGATGAGACAGCTAGGGTGATCCTTTAGGAAGAAAAGATTTTTCTAAAATTTTCTTTGTGGTGACATTATTTTAGACTTTTGGAATTTTTATTTTTATTATAAAAATGAAAGGCCACTGTTAAAATATTTCAGCTTTGTTGCTTTCTACCTCTAGCCAGAGCAGTGTCCTAAACGAACAGCAATGCAAGGACACACAGTCTGACCCATTTGCCCATAACTCCAGTGATGAGAAGCAGTAACCATGGTACATGTCGTGTTTGGGTCACGCTTTTGTGAAAACTACAAAGAGCTCTAGAAGAATATAGAAACCTGGCCAGGTGCACTGCATAAAATAAAAACCAAGGTTACAGGCTAAACCATGCATAAAAATGAGAGCATGTTGCTACCTAATCACAATTCCTTCTCCACTTCCTTAGTAAGTGCTGTCAGTCTGAGAATGTCAGGCTATAGCCTATGGAGAGACACCTACAAATAAGAGCATAACCCCATCATTAGGAGTGAAAACTTGCTAACAAGTAATAATATTTAGATTTATAGACTTAGGAAGGCATTGTGTCTACCATATTGGAGGAAAAAAATTTAGTATGAAACATTCAGTACAATAACTATACAAAAGCCAGCTAACTATGAAGCTCAAGATCTGATTGCTTTCATCGTCCAAAATGTACAATACATTTTAATGTGTCTATAAATTTATTTCATTAGTATTAAGAAGAACCCCCATGTACATACATTTTTTAAAGATGGGTTAGGGAAAATGATTGTTCTATAAAAGGGTATAGTAACTCCTTCTCGAAGAAAAGGAAAAAATAAAATTATTTTATAAGGGAAGAAACCTAAAATCTATAATATTGTATTATGTATCATGTATTATTACATTCTAATTAAAGAAAAGGTAATGAATGATATTGGGCAGATATGTCTGGGAAGAAGTGAGAAAGAACGTTTTTATAATTTATTTTTACATCAGGATATTTAAAGATTAGAAAACGTTCTTATTCTCCAGCAAAATAAAAAATAGAATTGGAAAAGTAAAGACTTGTGATAAGTGAAGAGCCTTTATTGACCAATTTATTAAATGCTACTTGATTTAAAAGAAATTTTAGACCTGTTAATGTACCAGTAGTTGCCATTTTCAACTCCGTGCCTTTTCTGAAAGATACATTAAGAAACATAGAATATTTTGAAAATAAAGAGAATCAGTTTTTTATGGCTTTATTTTTAGCACTTTTTAAAAACATTTCTCTGCTTTCAACTTGGTTCTGAAATAGAAGTCAGTTTTGGATTTAATATTATGAATAACAGACTAGCTTTTGTTGATCGTTGTGTGTTTTATTTCTATAATAATAAAAACAGGAATAAGAAATTATTTTAATATCTTCTCTGAGGGAAAGAAGAATATATTTTAAACAAAACTTTTATTATTGTGAAATTAAAATGAAAGTTTAATTTATTGATTAGATTTTTGTGGCTGGAATTCATACTTGTCTTAAGTTTCTTTGTACCAAAATTAGGATCTTAGAGTCTGAGAGCTGGAAAAGATGATGGTCATCTAGTAACAGGAACAATTTATTGAGCACTTACTATGCTGTACTAAGTGCTTTTTGTGGATTATCTCATTTAATTCTCAAACCAGCTCAGAGAGGAAGGAACTGTTATCCCCATTTTACAGATAAAGAAATTAAAAGAATTGGCAAGGATGACATGCCTAATCTATGGGAGGTAGTGGGTGGGGGTAGGATTCCAGTAGATTCCAAAGCTGCTGCTTTTTGAAGACCTCTGATTAGCTGGTTGTTTGACTTCTGAAACACCCACTCTTATGGGCTTTATGTATCATTCTCTTATTGCTTTTATTTCACCGAATATAATGTTATTTAAAAATAAATGTGTTCAAAGGTAATTATCCTCTAAAAACTGCTTTAACTGCATCGTGCAAAATTTGATATGTACTAATTTCATTATAATTCATGATTCCATTCTAAGTATTTTGTAATTTCTTTTGATACCCTTTTTAACCTATGTGTTATTCAGAAGCGTTTTCGTGTGTTTCTTCCTGGTTTTTGTTTTGATTTGTTTTGTTTTAGTTTCTAGGGATTTCTTAATCTGCTTTTTTTATTTTCATTTTTCTAATTTTATTATGTAAGAGCCTAAAAACATAATATATACTATTTATATTCTTTAGACTTTATTGAGGCTTCTTTTGTCGCCTAGTAATAGTTTGTGCTTATGTGCTATGTGCATCCTGAAGCATTCATTGAATACACTCTTAACTATTTCTATACTTGTAAATAATGTTCTTCAGATCTTTTGTATCCTAGCTTTCCTTTTATCTGCTGGAAAGCTTGTGTTAAAATTTCCAATTATAGTTGTAGATTTATCCATTTTTTCCCTGTTTTGTTTTACATTCGCCAGGTCATGTTTTAGATACTTATAAAGAGGTCTAATTATTTTAAAAGGTTTCCTCTTATTGAGCTGAAATCCTATCCCTAGAACTTCTGCTCATTAAGCTAGTGCTGCCATCTAAGTCTACTCATAGCACCCCTGATAGACTTTATATTCAATGAGGATAAAAAATGTTTGTTCACAAGCCAGTTTGAGACCCCATTGCTATGAGTTGTGTATAAGGCCTGATTTTACTGTATAAATTATATTGTTTCACAGAATAAATAAACTGTACTTCTTACAATGTTTACAGAGGTATGTGAATTAATGGTGCAGTGATCAGTAGTAAGTGACCTCTCTGATCAGGTAAACCATAGGCTGAATGCTGCTGACAGCTTTGGAGGAAAATGCGTGTGTTTTATGGCTGCTTTACTTGGAATGTTAAAAACCTATTGCAGGCTCAGTCATTGGTACCCTGGTAGGTTGAAAGAGTTAATGGCTTAAAAACAGCAAGCCATTTGCTTCCTTCTCACTGACAGGGTCAAGCCCATTACTTTCTTCGTGTGTATTTTTCTTAAATTACACAAACTATAAGAACATATTTAGAGTTGTTAATTCCTTTTTATTCTGTTATATGGAGATAATGAAAGTGACTCAGATAGTCCCTCTCCATATATGATTATGTAAATAAACATACATACATTCAAACAAGCATTTATCTCATTTTCTTTTTATTCTTCAGACACTTGCTTTCATCTTTGTTGCGTGCAGGTATATTTTTCTTTAATAAAGGCACATGACTCCTGTCACCCCTAACAGAAGTTATATCCATGTGTTTAGAGTACACACTGTGGAACACAAAACTGATTTCCATGTCTGTGTTTTGAGGGCCAAAGAACAAATTCCTACTGTAAAACACATACTTTCATGAGCATGGTAGATTTCTGAACAAGATTCTGTTGGCTCCAGGTGAGTCCATCAGATTTCAGATCATTGGGAGAAATTAAGGACTCAATGGTGAGTTAACTGTGATAAGGGTAAGTAAGCTGTCACTCAGGATTGCAGTGGCCTCCTTCATGAAGATAAATGTCTTATTAGATCTAAGACATCATGTCGTTTATATAGTCTGGTATAAATCACAGATGAAGATGACAAACTAGGTATCAAAGTTGACAGTAATTTATATAACTTAAACAAATGATTACCAAGGATTATACATGTTTTGTGAAGAATAAGAAAACAATAACAATTATCTGTCTATGAACTACCCATTTTTCATTCTTCAGCCCAGCATGTTGGGCTGTTGGTGCGTGTTTAAACTCTAATGTTCTGTCCAGTGCTCAGTAAAGCACTCTCACATGTGTTGATGGCTGGATATCTTACATAATGCTTCTTTCACTAGGAAAAACTCCTTGCAAATTTAACCCATGTTTTAACATTAAAACCATGGCATTTTAGAGATGGAAGAGACTTGGTAATCACCTGATCTAATCTCTGTTTTACCAAAGAGGAAACTACATTTTTAAAAAGGCTGAGTGCCTGGTCTTATGGTCAGCAAGACAGAACCAGTACAGAAACCAAGACCTGGCTGTGGCCTCCCCTGACCCATCCTATGTACCTTCCCTCCCCTGCATGATCTCAGCATGCTTTTCAGTGCAGACCCAAATAGCTTTGCCTGACTATGGGCCTTAAGCTATTTCTCACAAGTTTCAGTTAAGTCCTTCAGACATGTGTGTCTCTCTGGCCTATGTATGTTCTTATCTTCTTCCCAGGATGATTTGGAAGCACTATATTTTATAAAGAATTTCAGAGGGCTCCATAAAGCTAACAATTATAGCTGTGAACAGCATACAATTAGTTTTTGAATTGACACAGAACTAATTCATTATCTTTTTTGGCCTTTTTGTCCATGTTATAGATTTTAATATACTGCCAATGAAGAGTTAGTTATTGAATACCTATATTGAATACCTTTATTCAATCATGAGTTTAGAGGCTGTGCGGAGGATACAAAAAGAAATAAGATGTGATTCCTTTCCTTAGTGAGCAAATAATCTAGCTGAAGAGAGAAGACTAGACACCCCCACTATAAAGTATATGGTACATAATCACAAGGGCTGATTTTCAGGGACAGAGTTTTCAGAAAAAAAAAAACTGGTTGGACTTGCAGTGGTTTGGAAGAAAGTCAAGATAAGATTTGGCCTGTGCTGTAGCCAAAGTGTTTTTAGAAATCTTTTCCAGACTGGGAATATGAGCAAAAGTCCATTCTTTGAAAGGTCAAACAGTTTTTGAGCTTCCACTATAATTAGTAGTGAAGTAACAGTGGCCATCTTTAAATGCAAATAGCTGATTTTTAAGTGAGTGATTTGGCTGATGAGATTAAGCTTTTTCATATTGCCTCAAGTATTCTTTGTTTCTCTCCAAATTCTAAACTAGTCAGTGAGTGTAATGGTAATATGAAAGTCCTAGAATATGATTACTGAAGTTGTTAGTGTGGTCATTACAGTGGTGGTAAAATGATATACAGTGTTTTGGTTGCTAATGTAGTATATTTATCTGATTGATATATAAATGAGTCAGAGGCAGACCATCCTTCTTCAAGCCCCAAAGCCACTGACCGTTTTTATCTCAAAGTTTAATATTCATTTAAATGTGAAGGAATTTTGTTTAAGCATAAAACTTTCAGGCCAAGTATATAGATACATATACTTAATTTATGTAAGTATAAATTTATACTTAATATATATTATGCTTTATATATATATAAATATATATATTTTTAGCCATTTCTTCATGCTTCGGTGATCTTTGTTTTTCTACTAGCCATAAATTCTTTTGCTTTATCATAGAACTCTGACTTTTCAAGTAAAAACTAAATGTTAGTAATGCTGTTTAAAACAATGCTGAAACCTGTTAATCTAGAATATTATTGTCTACTAGGGGAAGATTGTTGAATTCACAAGCTATAATTACACTTATGGTCTACACTGACTTTCTGACTTTGAGTGACAGTCTTTTTTATGTTAGGTCCTAAGTAGCTTTAACCCAGATACATTAGCCTAGTGGGAAAGAAAGATTATACAAAGTGGTTTCTCTGGCTTGTAAAATTGGGATTTATAGGGGAGTTGTTCCTTCATGGAAAGTTTTCACTTATAGAAGCCTTTAGCCAATTATTTGCAGACCCATTTCTATGAGCTGTTGGGATATAGCTTATATGGTATGGTATATTTTAATGGAATGCTCTAAGAAATAAACATCATTGTCATAGTTAATTTTGTAATTATGTTATTTCATAATAATACTCCAGATTTTGTTTTAATCAAAAAAGCATAGCGTTGGGGCTTCCCTGGTGGCGCGGTGATTGAGAGTCCGCCTGCCAATGCAGGGGACACGGGTTCGTGCCCCAGTCTGGGAGGATCCCACGTGCCGCGGAGCGGCTGGGCCCATGAGCCATGGCCACTGAGCCTGCGCGTCCGGAACCTGTGCTCCGCAATGGGAGAGGCCACAACAGTGAGAGGCCCGCGTACCGCAAAAAAAAAAAAAAAAAAAAGCATAGGGTTAACTGGGATCATGAGTGCTCCTTTCTACAAATGACCATTATCATCATTGTAAGACATTTATGAATGCCCAAGAACATAGTTGGGCCTAGAGATTGTCACAGTTTAGGGAAAAAAATCACTTGAGTTATCTAATCTAGCCCTTCTGATGAATTCACATCATTCTTACTAATATCTCATTTAATTAATTATCAAATATAGCCATTATGCTCTGTATTCTTCCTTTGCAGGACATATTTCCCACCCAACTATTATTACTAATTTATTCTTCATGTCTAACCTAAACTTTTCCTTCCTTAGTTTCAGGCCGTTGCTCTTTTCTGTACCATCTTCCGAGACTGAATAATTCCCCTAATTCATTTATATTGTTACCTTTAGAAGGTACTTAAAGACTGTGAACATTCATCCCCAGAGTCTTCACTTTTCCAAACTACATAAATTTCAGTTCCCTTAATCCTTACTTCACTTTGCCCCTGTAATACTCTCCAATTTTGGGGCATTTTATCACATTCCTTGATATTTTCCATTCCCAGGGCATCACCTAACCAAAAAAGCTGCCTTTTGGGGAGGGAACCACTAAAGTGTAAAATCTCATATAAACCACTTGGAAGATGCCTAAGTGTTTATTTGATGTTGGTGTTGGTGATCATCTGGTGGGCATGCCAGTGTAGTGCTTGCTTTGGCATATGTTGGGATATATGTGTATTTTAATGCCTTAATGTATTATGGCCTGTTGTAATTGAATGTCTATAAAGTAGCAGTTAAAAGGGTTTTATAGACCTTAGAAGAGATTAGAATTCTCTAGCCCCCTCTTGTGGTAAAAGAAAATACAACTTTTGAGCTTTTCTGGATTGTTTTGTTGTAGTTGACTTCCAAGGCTAAGATACATAAGTTCTCAACATGGGAGCATATGGAATGAATCCAAGAATTTAAAAATTATATACTATTAAATATAAAAATTATATACATACATATATATATATATCCAAGAACATACTCACACTCAGATCTGAGAAGATACTGTTCTTTTATTAAGGCCCTAAAACCTAAAAGATATTACTTTCTTACAACTATCATTTCAGTATATTCTTATTACACAAGTCAGGAGGAGGACAAATAAAACCATAATCTTGAGGGGTTTATATTCCTAAATAGGTAAATGAGGGAGGCTTGAATATGAATTTTAAACCAAATTTACAGGTATTTTTTTCTTTGCCATTAAAAATGGATATTGTTAGCATTTCTAACAGATATCCTATATCTCCTATAACAAATTAATTTTACCAGCTTTGTAATTTATTATTGTAACATGCCTTCCATGAATTTCAGATATATATAAATGTCTAGTAAATAGCAAACAGATGAAGGGAAGACTGAACTGGTATGCAAATGAGTTCATGCGTATTGCCTATGGAAAAAATTTCTACATGTAGCACAAAATTATGTTTGTTTTTCTAGGAGGCCACTAAAAGTAACACTTCTGTTCTGCCTTGGCATAGTTGGTCTACAGACAAGAACCAGTGAAGAGTTTGCTATTAATATACCTTACATGGCAATCCAGGAGGTGAAAAGATTAAAATTAGACACTGCCCCTCAGTAGTTTTTTTTTAAAGCTACTCGAAAAACTTGAGTAATGGTTAAGGTAGGCTGCCTTTATGCTCAAGCCACAGTCTAATGAAAAACATGGGGTCCTATTTAGCAGTTCTGAGAACTTAGAAATAAATTTGAGACCATGCTTTGTTAATATTAAATTTTTTAGAAGAAAATATTTAATATTATGCTAATTGAGGAAGTACAAGAGAAGAATGCCATAGACATAGCAGGACAAAATGAAAAAGGGTTGGTCACAGGTGAAATAAGTGAGAATAGCATAATGATTTAAATATTAAATAGGAAACTGGTAGTTTTGACTGATTATCTTTTTTCTCCCCTGCTTGAAGAGATGATATTGGTTATTTTTTTTCAAATAGGGAAATTAGTTCACTTTATGTGCTTCTCCCTTAAGACGTATGAATAAAATTTTATTCTCAGCTATTTATTAATTTTTAGTATTGGTACTCCTCTGAACACCTGAAGACAAAATTTAACAAACCTAAAGATGAAATCCCTTAATAACAAAGCATTTATGGATCTTCATAGGAAGAGTCTATCTTTTCCACTTTTTACAAAACAGTAATTTGACATAAAATTTTTGAGATTTATCTGTAATCAGCTTAGGTGATCTTATACACCCCTATTGCCTGATCTGTATCAGGTTTCTCAGGCAACTGCTGGATCTGATTTTTTTTCATGTTAAGGCTGTACTTTTCACGAGATAGACTAAATTGTGGACTTTCTTAAAAACTTTGGAACATTCTTATGTGAGTAGAGATGCGGAAAATGGCCCTTAGTTATACGTGTGTATTTCAGTTGATTTGGTCATCAAAAAATTGCGACTGATCTTGGATACACATTCTTTGACTATTGATTTAAAATTAAGCATATATACTTTCACAGAGCTCAAGTGTACCTTTCTTACTTTGAGGTAAGTCTTTACTTGGCTATTGGAAAAAGATTCATTTTAGAAAAATTGTTTATGAACTCAGATTTATTAATCAGTTAAAGATTTTTATTCTTTCTTTTAGCATTAAAATTAGGGAGATTAAAATGACCAATTTCTTGGATAGTTACAGTTAATAACATTATAATATAGAAACTGTTTGCAAATATTTGACTTTGTAGCTATAGGGAGGTGTCAGAGGGTTTGCTGGAGTGTCATGGTCATTGTCAAAGTGTAGGATAGAAGAGATTTTCCTAGAAAGCCAAACTTTCTAGGAACTTAACAAAGTTCTTGTTAAGTGTCTTACTATAAATAATTATTATTTTCCTTATCATATCATTAAAGCTGAAAGTAAGACAGATTACATATTTCTTCCTTGCTTTTTCACTCTGTATGTGCAAGTGCCTTCAGCTGCAAAGAAAAATTTCCTAAGGAACACTAGGGCAACTCAAGGAGCTCGTCATGTGAAATCCTTTGCACGTTTGTTTCTTCAAGAATAACAAATTTATTTAAATTTGGTAGTGTTGTTTTTAAGCGTTTCTCCCTTAATTTGGAATTCTTTAAAATTCCCTTTTGATTTAGGATGAGACATAAAAAGGAGCCAAAGAAACTTCTTACTGTCTTTTTCACTTGTTCAAATCCTGCTTTTCAAAAAACCAACTTCTCACTGCTTTTATATTTTTTCCATGGATAGATTATCAAATTATAATTTAACTCTAAATATATATTAACTTTTTAAAAGGTATGTTTCGTTTAGTGTTACGAGACAATATATATAGCTTGTCTTACCAGTGGAAAAACATTTTACAGCTATATAAGAAGTCCCAGCTTTATCTAAATGAGAGAGAAAGGTACATGCATGAATAATGACTTTGCATATCGGGTGCAAAGAAACTTAGAACAAATGTTGGAAAGGTTGATATTAATTCCAGTTTAGTTAGGAAGGCTAGGTTACTCCACTAAATATACATAGTAAAACTAAATGCAGACTAACTTGCAAAGGTACATAAATTTATAAACTTAGGATGTTTACATTTTATATCTGATGGTGGCCTTCCTTCAGCATTTTTGTTGTTTCTTATACTCTTTTTGTTTGTTTTAAGAAGTTAGTTAAGGAAAAATTGCTGGAATTGCAGAAGTAAATTCTAACAGTTGAGTTAGTAATTACAGCGCATTTTACAGTTCCTTATGATTGTTACTAGTGTTGCTGTTATAACAGGTACAGTATGAATCACTGTGCAGAGTGTTGCAGGGATCCTGGTCTAAGCGCTACAGAGGCCAGACCTAGGTAAAAACTTTCACAACTTTAAGTTTACTTTTCCTATGTGGAATAGGCAAAAACTTGAGTTCTGATTTAGTTATAATGTTCTTTAAACTCTTACCCAAGTTATCACTGACAACAATTCTAACATATTCCGTTTCTCAGTCCAAATGATATAAGACCATATTGAGTATGATTTTCAATATATGGCAAAGGTATAAAATTAAAAAGAGGTTTCCATAAAATTTTTTGCACACTCTGCTAAATGAATTATTGAACTTCCAATAAAGACTTTTTTTAAACTCTAAAAAGCAGTATGGGTTTTATTTTTCCCTCAATCCTTTCAGCTCTCATAAATGTCCCCATGAAAGCTATATCCGCAGGGTTAGAAAAGAATATATTCTATAATATTTACCCGATCAGGAAGATTTTTAAAATGTGGCATCTCAGTGTGAGATATTGACTGAGGGGGCTGGCAGGTTTACTGGCCTGGCAGATACAGCAGGTTAGCAGTAAATCCATGTGGTAAAAAACCCCTGAGAAGTTTTTGATTAAGAAAATTTTACTATCCTTTTAAAATGAAATATGCTGGTCATTTTTTAAGTGATAAAAGCAGATATTTTCTGTTGTTGTCTGAGTCAGATTCTGAAATATATTTTAATGAGTTTGTTGTATGAAAGTTCCTGGATTTCTAAGATGCTAACTTAAATTATCAGTCCATAGTCCAGCATATCCAGATAACATGTAAAAAGAAATGATAAAAATAAGCTTATTCAGCAAAAATAAAAATAAAATTTTACATCTAAAGCTAGAAAACCTGCATTCAGACAAGAGTTAATATTGTTATTCTTTTATAAATGTTATCAGTGACTTAGAGATGTAATAATATTCTGAACTCTGCTTAATGGTGAAATTAAAGAAAAATATTTAAAATAACAAATGTAATTTAAAATATTTGTAGTTTCTAAGAGCAAACTAAAATTATGAGGTAGTTCTTTTAGTGCATTACAGGTTACATTTCTACTTAGAGTCAATGAGAGCAATAATTAATTTAAAACATAATGTGACGAGACTCTGTTAAGTGATAAACAATTTTTTTGGGAAGATAAATTTAGAAATAATATTTTATATAGAAGTTCACCATTAAAGTTTATAATTTATTGAGAATTAAATTTTTTTTTTTTGAGAATTAAATTTTGAGGATGGTGCCTGCTCCCTCGAAAAGCCACATGCTCAATGAATATATTATCTCCCTCCTCAGATGTTTCATTAACAAGTTCTTGAATTTTACATAAAAGCTAGTGTTTACAAAAATAAACTCAAAATGGATTAAAGACCTAATTGTAAGGCCAGACACAATAAAACTCTTAGAGGAAAACATAAGCAGAACACTCTATGACATAAATCACAGCAAGATCCTTTTTGACCCACCTCCTAGAGAAATGGAAATAAAAACAAAAATAAACAAATGGGACCTAAGGAAACTTAAAAGCTTTTGCACAGCAAAGGAAACCATAAACAAGATGAAAAGACAGCCCTCAGAATGGGAGAAAATATTTGCAAATGAAGCAACTGACAAAAGATTAATCTCCAAAATATACAAGCAGCTCATGCAGCTCAATATCAAAAAAACAAACATCCTAATCCAAAAATGAGCAGAAGACCTAAATAGACATTTCTCCAAAGAAGATATACAGATTGCCAACAAACACATGAAAAGACGCTCAACGTCACTAATCATTAGAGAAATGCAAATCAAAACTACAATGAGGTATTACCTCACACCGGTCAGAATGGCCATAATCAAAAAATCTACAGGGCTTCCCTGGTGGCGCAGTGGTTGGGAGTCCGCCTGCCGATGCAGGGGACACGGGTTCGTGCCGCGGTCCGGGAAGATCCCACATGCTGCGGAGCGGCTGGGCCCGTGAGCCATGGCCGCTGAGTCTGCGCGTCCGGAGCCTGTGCTCCGCAACGGGAGAGGCCACAACAGTGAGAGGCCCGCGTACCGCAAAAAAAAAAAAAAAAAAAAAATCTACAAACAATAAATGCTGGAGAGGGTGTGGAGAAAAGGGAACCCTCTTGCACTGTTGGTGGGAATGTAAACTGATACAGCCACTATGGAGAACAGTATGGAGGTTCCTTAAAAAACTAAAAATGGAACTACCATGTGACCCAGCAGTCCCACTACTGGGCATGTACCCTGAGAAAACCATAATTCATGTTTAAAAAAAGTCATGTACCACATAGATGTAGAGGATGGACCTGAGGACACGTGGAGGGGGAAGAGTAAGCTGGGACGAAGTGAGAGTGGCATGGATATATATACGCTACCAAGTGTAAAATAGCTCGTGGGAAGCAGCCGCATAGCACAGGGCGATCAGCTCAGTGCTTTGTGTCCACCCGGAGGGGTGGGATAGGGAGGGTGGGAGGGAGACGCAAGAGGGAGGAGATATGGGAATATATGTATATGTATAGCTGATTCACTTTGTTATACAGCAACAACTAACACACCATTGTAAAGCACTTATACTCCAATAAAGATGTTAAAAAAAAAGAGAGATCTATGTCTCAAATTGATTTCTGGTTGCTGTTGAAGAAGAGTTATGTGTCTACATACCCTCCCAAATTAAACTTAATTTTTAAAAAAATCCTCAGCACCACAGTAACAAAACCTGCTCTTTAACTCACCGAAATCCTCTGTTCTACCCCACAATTTCAGGAAGAGGCAACTAAAACAATCAGCATCTTTTTTCACCTAGATAATGCTTTCTCTGCAGCTAATAGTTCCTTGTTCATCAAGGAAACAAATGTGCACGGAGGTGGCATACTCTTCACCCACCACTCTTTGTTCTAGGGTCCCTCAGACTGATTATATCAGCCCCAACACTGACAAATATCCCCCCAAACTTTAACACTATGTTAAGTGGAATTATGACATTTTAAGGTTACACTCCCTTGGCTGAAGTTTGATTGTCTCTGAGAGATAAAGGAATTGTGCTCAATGATAACAGAATCCTTGCCACGGAATAATCCTCGTTATTGAACTCCTAGCTCTCTTTATTTGGTTACTTGGTCACTCTCTGCCACCCCCACCAACCCGGGGAATGACTAGATGCTAAACTGGTGATTCACCGCTCTCCACCAGCTCCTCCAAGGATATTTTAGAAAGACCCACAAGCATTCTAGCAGATGAAGGAACACGACATAGCAAGCAAATGGAACAACTCCTTGAAATGTGCTCTCACTTGGGGAGTACTAACTACTAGAAACAGGAGAGACTCAGTTCTCGTTTGACCTTCTCCTGGCAGCATGAATTTGTAAGAGGATCTAAGGATACACAATGCTTCCCTTCTCCTTCCCCCAGCCCTCCAATTTTTCATGCATGCATTTAATCTCTGTTTTTTAAAAAGATGTGATTTTTTAAGTTTTTCTCTGGAGTTAGAAATTTCAGACTTGCTATCTGGGCAAAATTTTAAGCTGCAGCCTTTGTTGGTGACAGTGATGGTGACAGTTCTTCACGCCAATCTTTGCAGTTCCAATCCAGCATGCCACTCCATAAATGCCTTTGTAGTAGTAAAAACTACTGAGTAATGGTAAATTAAAGACTGTCTGATGATTGTGAATACTCTCTTTTTCCCCCATATCGTATAAATTTAAGAGAACTGTTATAAGTGGAATTGATAATACCATGGAGAAAAACTTTAGTTTAGCTGCATTGTACGAATAGCAGAGAAAGCCCTATTTAAGGAAAAGTGTTTAAACAATGCATAACATCATCCTACAAAAGATTTACTAGCCAGACCTTCATCACCAATAGCAACAATCACTTAGTACGCAACTATGCTGAATACATGGCATTCTATAAGGTGAATTAATAGTACCTGCTTTCTATAATACATTTATTGAATGCGTACCGTATGCCAGACATAGTATTTGACATACATTATCTCTAATCATCATTACTACTGTGCAGTGTAGGTATTATTGTTCCCATATTACAGATGAAGAAACTGAGCATCAGAGAGATTAATTTGCTCAAGGTCCTAAGATAATAAAATGGCAGAGGAGGGTTTGAATAAGTCTCTGTACATCCAAAGCCCATAATCTTTCCAATATGCCACACAGCCTCACAGAAAAGGAAGTAACCTTTGCAGTTACTTCTCCAGATACTTGTATACACTGCTAAAAGGAAAACTTGGAGATTCTGGAATTACTTGGGAAAGCAGTAGTGTATTTATGGCTACCATTATTTGAGCACCTACCCTCTGGCAGGCATTGTGCTAGGCACTTACACAGTTTCATACAGTCACCTTTTAATTCCAATATTCAAAGGCTAAAGGGTGTCTAATTTCAAAGCTCATATTTCTTCCACATTGTCTTCCAAGATTGTGTAGAAGAGGGAGAGGGAAGGGGCTGTAGCACAATGCTGTCCAATAAACTCTCTGCAGTGATGGACATGTTCTGTAGTATTTGCACTGTGCATTTAGAATAGCCACTACCATTTGTAACTACTGAGTACTTGAAAATGTGGCTGGGGGGGCTGAGACTAAGGGAATTCCCTGGTTGTCCAGTGGTTAGGACTCCGCACTTCCACCGCCGAGGGCGCGGGTTCAGTGTCTGGTGGGGAATCTAAGATCCCACAAACCACGTGGTGTGGCCAAAAATATATATATATTTTAGTTAATCTAAATGGCTTCATGTAGGGGGGTTGGGACGATTGGGAGGTTGGGATTGACATATGTATACCCCTCTGTATAAAACAGATAACTAATGAAAACCTACTGTTTAGCACCGGGAACTCTCCTCAATGATCTGTGGTGACCTAAATGGGAAGGAAATCTAAAAAAGAGTGGATATATGTATAACTGATTCACTTTACTGTACAGCAGAAACGAACACAACATTGTAAAGCAACTATACTCCAATAAAATCTTTTTTTTATTTTAAAATTTTTTAAATAAATAAATAAATGGCTTCATGTAGCTAGTGGATACCATATTGGAGGATGAAGCTCTAGAATAATGGCTACTTCTTAACCAGATAGTGAAGACAACCTGAAAATAGTATTTCAGAAACTTCTTGAAAGATGGATTGGATATAAGTTGGGTGGGCAAGGGAAGGAAGAAAGGAAGGCTCAGGCATTGGCTGTGGCTGAGGAGAAGGTCAGAGATGTGAGGTAGGTGAATAGGCAGAAGGACCCTCAAGTAAATTTATGTGAGAAGCCCAGAGAAAACAGGATGTGGAGTGAAAGAAGGGAAGTGACCTGGCAAAGTGCTTTGAAGAAGAGCATTAGAATCCATTAATGGATTTGCACAGGTTGAAAGGTAAATAAAAATCAGCATTTTTTTTCAGTATTCACCCGATGTAAATCATTACTCAACATTTTGATAAGTGGCTTTGGAGTGAGTCGTTCAAATGGTACTGTGATGTTTGTGTATGCTAGATGCTTACAAGCTCTCATCCTGCAGAACTCAGAGCTCCTGAGTCATAGGGCTATAATATAAGTTTCCGGGCAAGGCTGGGAGGCTGTCATTTATTCCTTCACAAGTATTCATTAAGTCAATAAACCTTCTTGTTTTGTGTCAATGCCATATCTAACCTTTCTTAAGAAATTAATTCTCCAAGACATTTAAAACTTTTTATTATAAAAGTATTTAAGCCCCTGGTGATGAGTAATGCGGACACTAATTTGTTTACTTTTATAGCACTTTACAGTTTAAAAATCTTGTTTGAATGTGTTGCTCCATTTAACCCTCACAGCAATCTCATGAGACGAGTGGTATCTTTGTCTGATAAGTGAGGAAACTTGAGCTTAAAGTTTGTCTGGAATCATGCATCTCACATGTAGCAGAGCTGGAGCCCAGACGGGAAACTGGGCAACTGCAGGGTCTGAGTTCTCCGACCCCACTCTCTCCATGGTTGTTCATAGCCTTCACTCCTTCTGCAGTGATAAATACAGACATCCCAGTGAGCTGTGATACTTTCATGTGTGGGTTTCCATTTTTCAAATTAAGAAACTGAGGCACAAAAGAAGTCAAACATGAGTCATCAAGCCTTTGGGTCCAAATGCCGATTTGCAGGGGAAAAGGACAAAAGAACATGTTGAACTGCCCCGCAAGTACAAATTAGCAAAGTGCTGACAGTAGGAAATTCTAACAAATATCCTAGATTTTTCAACGGATTAAATTATAAGGAAAAGTAACGGATAAAGGACAACATGTAGATTAAAAGAGATTTACAAGAAAATTTTTTACGTGGGCAAGATTTTTGAAAAAATTAAGGTGCAGATGCAGTCGAACCCTAATCTGAAAACCATGATTTATTTTCTGGTCTGTCACTTAGTCTCTTGAACTTTATGCTTTTCTGTACTTATACTGAAAGAGTGTTCCATTAGTTTAATATTTAGCGATCACTTTGGAAAATACATAGTTAAATTTATTTTTAAAAAGAAGAAGAAATAAGCAGTAGTTGCTCTTTTGTGTATTGACCCTAATGGTTCATTCTGAGTGACTATAAACCCTTTGCCCATTCAGTTTTCTTATCACACACCTTGTGTTCATCACTTAAAATGGTTCTTTGGAAAGAAAGCATTTTGGATTGAAGAGCTTTATAATAAGTTCCTAGTATTCTGTAAATCCTGATAATGCTCAAGCTTATGGTCATCAGAACAAGGAAAAATCTAGAAAAACAGTGAGGAGAAACTATTGGACATATTAATTTCCTGCTCTGCATTCTAATCTACAATCAATATAAGAATGAAAACAAAGATTAAAAAAATGATTTCAAACATAAAAGGAATGCACTTATACTGTGAACTATAATGTCCAAGTATTTAAATTTGGTCTAGATAAACCATTTAAAACAAAATTAGTTCTTCACTCACAGTTTTGAGTTCTTCACTCAAACTCCTGCTGAGTTTGCAGGAAATAAAATTTTCCATGGGACTTCCCTTGTGGCGCAGTGGTTAAGAATCTGCCTGCCAGTGCAGGGGACACGGGTTTGATCTGTGGTCTAGGAAGATCCCACATGCTGTGGAGCAACTAAGCCCGTGCACCACAACTACTGAGCCTGCGCTCTAGAGCTCATGAGCCACAACTACTGAAGTCCGCGTGCCTAGAACCCGTGCCCCGCAACAAGGGAAGCCACCGCAATGAGAAACCTGTGCACCACGATGAAGAGTAGCCACTGCTTGCTGCAACTAGAGAAAGCCTGCACACAGCAACGAAGACCCAACGCAGCCATAAATAAATAAAATTTTTTTAAAATTCCAGTGAGAGACAAGCTTACAGACTCTATTTCCAATAAATTCTAAAGTTCTAGAAGATTGAAGAGCTTGAATCATTTGACCTGTAAAGTTTCCCACAAGCTATGATAGTTCCTGCTTTTATCTTCTTTTGTTTTTATCTTGTTGCCCTGGCTTTGAAACAAATGCACTTATCAAGGTTTCAAGAATAATATGGGACAGGAAGATTTTGACAGACATCCTAATTAGTCTGACCCATATTAATATAAACAAATACATTTCCCTCCATTATTGGGACAGTTTTAGAAAGAGCAAGATGTACATACAAACATGTTCATATTTTGTGTTGTTTATAATAAAGGTGGAATTATTGATGCTTTACCGTCTTGAAAGGATTGCAAAGTGTTATAACATTAGTATAACATAATGTATTTAAATTTCCCCATATTCTACTTGTTTTTCCTTCCATAAAGATTACTCATTTGTAGAGACGTGGATGGACCTAGAGACTGTCATACAGAGTGAAGTAAGTCAGAAAGAGAAAAACAAATATTGTATATTAACGCATATATGTGGAATCTAGAAAAAATGGTACAGATGAACCTGTTTGCAAGGCAGAAATTGAGACACAGATGTAGGACACAAATGTATAGGCACCAAGGGGGGAAAGGGGGTGGGGGATGAACTGGGAGATTGGGATTGACATATATACACTAATATGTATAAAATAGATAATTAATGAGAACCTGTTGTATAGCACAGGGAACTCCACTGTACAGTAGAAACTAACACAACATTGTAAAACAGCCATACCCCATTTAAAAAAAAGTTTACTAATGAACACTTCCCACTAAATTATACTTTAAAAATCCTGGACACTTCCCATTTTTGTAACACCTGTGGATTCTTGTACAGCACATTTTATCCAGAATTGAAATCTGAAAACAAGCTTGCAGCATTTTCTGTAGGAAAACATGGGTAGTTCTGGCATTCATCCAGCAAATGTTTGTTGGTGCCTTGTGTGTGTCATACACAGCCGGGCACTGGGACTATGGCAGTGAATAAGACATGACCCTTCCCTCCAAGGAGCACACGGTCTATTTGGAAAGACAATATTTGAATGAGTAATTTGACTGCTTAGTAGTAAGCACGTTATATATATATATATATATATATATATATATATTTTATGAGGAACATAAATGGTGTTATGAGAGCACAGTGGGGGGAGCAGCAACTACACCTGGAAAGGAAACTGGAGCTCAGGGAAGGTCTCTCAAGGATATTTGAATTATGTCTTTTTTTTAATTTAATTAATTTATTTTTTTGGCCACGACACGCAGCATATGGGATCTTCCCCCACCAGGGATCGAGCCTGTGCCCCCTGCACTGGGAGCATGGAGTCTTAATCACTGGACCACCAGGGAAGTCCCTGAATTGGGTTTTAAAAGATCAATAGGAATTTATCAGGCTGACAAGGGTTGTGCAGCAATAAATGAAAATACTCAGTATTGGGCAAAAGTGTAGGAAGTAGCCACACACTGCAAGTGGGTCAATTGCTTAGTACAATCTTTCCAGAGGTAAATTGGGAGAAAATGTAACAAAAACCATAATTGCAAATGCCTTTGACTTAGCGATTCAATTTTAAATGTACTTTAAGAAAATAAATGTACCTAAAGATGTTTAAGGATGTTCATTGCAGACTTGTTTATAAAAGCACAAAATTGAAAACAGGTTGAGCATCTAAGCTACTCCCATACAGTGGAATATATACAACCATTAAAAGTAATGTTTATAGAAGAATATTTAGTGATTATCAAAAGGAGTTTATACTTTAAGTGAAAATATAAGGTTATAAGACAGCACATACCATAAACTCCTACTTTTTGAAATATATGTATGCCATATGTGCATAGAAAAAAGGCTGTACTGTTCTTCATCAAAGTATTTTTGACATGCTTTTATTTCTAAATTTTATGTAGTGAACATGTATTATTTTTAGAATTAAAAATAAACAATGAAAGTTATTTTTCAAAAATCTTGAAAATGTGCAGAGCTCTAGGCCCAGAAGTTTCGTTTCTAGGAGTTTATTCTAAGGAAATAAACCAATATAGCTCCTAGAACATCAAGTAATTGGAAACAACCTAAATGTCTAATTACATGGGATTAGTTTAATAAAGTGCGGTACACCGTATGATGGACTGCAGTACAACCATTAAATATCATGTTGTCAGTAGAGGAGTCATTGTTGTCATAGGAAAATATTCATGATGAATGAAAGGGAAAAAAGTCCACATGATGGACTGCAGTACAACCATTAAAAATCATGTTGTCAGTAGAGGAGTCATTGTTGTCATAGGAAAATATTCATGATGTATGAAAGGGGAAAAGCAGGATACAAAACAGTATGGAAAGGGCACATAACAAAATGTTAATAGTGGCTTTCTCTGGGTTATGATATTGTGGGTGTTTTCTCCTTTGTACGTTTCCCTGTTTCTTAAGTTTGCTGGCTTGAGCATGTTACTTTTTAAAATTAAAGGTCACTGTGTTTTGGGGTTTTTTTTTTTGCGGTACGCGGGCCTCTGACTGCCGTGGCCTTTCCCGCTGCGGAGCACAGGCTCGGGACGCGCAGGCTCAGCTGCCACGGCTCACGGGCCCAGCCGCTCTGCGGCATGTGGGATCCTCCCAGACCGGGGCACGAACCCGTGTCCCCTGCATCGGCAGGCGGACTCCCAACCACCGCACCACCAGGGAAGCCCACTGATTTGTTTTTTTTATAATGAGTGCACTATTATTTGTGACATTAAACAAGCGTCGACTAACAGCTGAGGACACACAAGAGTTCACAGCGACTTGAGTACATATAAGGAGCAAACATCAGGCACAGCATGTGTTTGTAAAGGGCTAGATGTCCTATAAAATATGCCAACCAGACCTGGGAAGACTATTCCTCCTGTCCCTGGGGCAGTGTTAGAGCAGTAGATGCCCAACACCCATGGTCCTATTTGGAACCTGCCTTCGCTCAGCATCATCCTTCTCATCCCTCTTTTTGGTCCAGGCCTTCATATATATATATAGGTAGTGATAATGCCTAATCCAACTTTGTGTTCTTCCTCTAGCCTCCAGCATCTGGCATGGTACTTTTCACATAGGAATGCTCAATAAATGCTTGTTAAACAAATTTTAAAATAAATTAATTAAAAAATAAAGGTCACAATGCTTTCTATCATAACGTTTCCAGTTTTGTGCCCAGAGCAGTCCATTAGACTAATGTCTTTAAGGATCACTTTCTAATGATCTAAGTGAGAAACTTTTCTTTGGTTTTAATTGTTGAATATCCACAGTCCACTAAGTGTAATTTGGATTCTGTGAGTAAAATTTCTTGGTTTTTTTCCCAGTACTAAAAAAAATTAGCTAACACTCAGCTCCACTGGATCTCATCTGCCGCTTTTCTGCCCAGTGACTGATGCAGTCTTGTGAGATTTTTCTGCTGTTGGGCCACATGAACCTGATTTCTTTTTCTCTAGCTTTGTTTTACTGTTGCCTGAAAATGTAGCAATTTCACTATCTTCCTTCTTCTAAGTTGTGACAGGCTCTACTTATTGTGTATCAGCATCCATTTCACTTTATTTCTTACTTGCAGAACCCTGATTTTGTCCACAGCAGCCATGTACCCAGCTGAAAACACTTGCCTTGATAGACCTGCAGTTAGGTGGCCAGGAGACAGAGTTCTGGCCGTGAGGGTGTAGGGTGAAGTCACTAGAGGAAGTGTTTCTTCAAAAAAGAAAAAGCAGAGGAAGCCCTTTGTCCCTCTTGTCTTCGCCCTTGCTTTTGTCCCTTTACCTTCTTCCTGCCTGGAATACAGACTTGTTGCCTAGAAGTGTAGCAACCATTTGTACAGGGATGTTGTGACTTGCCCTGGTCACAGCCAGTAAGTAGCAAGACTAGAAGAACATAAATGTCTAGGCCACTCTTTCTATTATACCTTGAGTGTAATTATTAGTGAACTTCCCTTTATTATAGATTTTGAGCTAATTTCCCCATCCCCTACACCCAAATGAACCGCGTTTAAAATGAAAGGGGTCTAAATACATATGCATACACAAATATGCATAATTCAGCAAACATTTCAATGCCTTCCTGTGCAAACTCTGTGCCAAGAAATAAAGGGGAGAGAACAAGACTATCCCTGCCCTCAAGCAGCTTACAAATAGTTCCATATGAAAATGTACTGAAGGTAGTCTGTGGTAATTCTGTAATGTGGGAAGAGAACGAAGGAGTGTAAGAGTCACCTTAAGTGGGAAATTCTGCAGAAACTTCAAGGAGCCTTGAAGTACAGTCAGCAGTTAAAAATGAAGGAAATGTAACTCTAGGTAAATGAGGATACATGAGAAAAGATATGAAAGGAGACTTTCTTGGGTAGCGTGGAGAGGCTGGGCTGGAGCATGTGCTGCACAGATAGGAGCAAGAGGAGACAAGTCTGTAAAAATAATTTAGGTGTGGATTGTGAAGACCATGTTTAAGTGTCATTTTGTAGGTGGCAGGCAGCTATGAAAAAATTTTTAATCATGAGTTTACATGGTCAGATCTATGTTTTGGGAGGAAGGGAACATTAGAGACAAGGTTAAGAAGCTCTTGCCATGGTGTTGATGAACAGTGGTGAGGACCTTTCCATGTCACTGGCATGGGGGAAAGGAGAGGGATGGACTGGAGAGAGCATTTTACCTCTACAAATGATGAAAGAAGAGGACGAACTAGACCCCCAAAATCATTGTTGAATATTGTTCCCTGAATATCTTTTAAAATAGGGTGGCTAACTAACCATCTATCTTGAATGAGTTACATATTTATACCTAGGAAGATAAGGAATTGGCCCTAATGATTTCTTGAGGAACCATTTCCTGCTTTTGGGTAAATGGAAAACATGTACAAGTGTGTAGCTCCTTCTACAATCTGGTTGGATTATTGATTATCTAAGTCCCTTGCTTTTTTCTCTCCATCCTGTTGTAGACTGCTAACTATATTACTGATTATTATCACAACCTCAAAAGAAACAAAAGCAAACAAACAAACTGGGGAAATTCTGAGATCTCACACGCCAAGGTTCTCATTATCTCGATGCCTGCCATTGGTTTGGGTGGCCTAAGCCTGAATACACAGATTTCCACTAGAAATAGAAAACATTAGATGTGTAATGAGTTCAATAATCACTGTTTTCTACTCCTCTCTGGCCATCATGATAACAGTTGAATAAGTTTTTAAATATCTATGAATTTCATTTATTATTGCTCTCCCCCCCAACTTTATTGGGGAATAATTGACAAACATAATTGTATATATTTAAAGTGTACAACATGATGATTTCCTATACATATGCATTGTGGAATGATAACCAAGATCAAGGTAATTAACACATCCATCACCTCACACACTTAAATCTCAGTCTCTCTCTCTTTTTTCTTTTTTCTTTTTCTTTTTTTGTTATTGTGAGAATGCCTAAGAGCGATTCTCAGCAACTTTCAAGTATACAATACCACATTTTATTATTGCTCTTTTAACTACTATTATTGCTGATAAGAAGAAATGCTTTTTTGCATTATTTTGTATTATTTTTCCTTTCTGTGTTTCCTTTCTTTTCTATACTACAGTAACTATTACTGTTTTTAGAAGTTACAAAGTTCATCCCCAATAATTTATTTTTATTTAACATTTATAAGTTTGCTGGGCACTAAGAGTTTCTACCATGTTATGGGTTTTAAAATTTTATTTATTTAGTTTTGGCTGTGTTGGGTCTTGCTGTGTGCAGGCTTTCTCTAGTTGCGGCGAGCGGGGCCTACTCTTTGCTGCGGTATGTGGGCTTCTCATTGCGGTGGCTTCTCTTGTTGTGGAGCACGGGCTCTAGGCATGCAGGCTTCAGTAGTTGTGACACGTGAGCTCAGTAGTTGTGGCTCGCGGGCTCTAGAGCGCAGGCTCAGTAGTTGTGGCGCACAGGCTTATTTGCTCCACGGTATGTGGGATCTTTCAAGACCAGGGCTCGAACCCCTGTCCCCTGCATTGGCAGGTGGAGTCTTAACCACTGCACCACCAGGGAAGTCCCTGTTACGGGTTTTAATAGCAACCTTATTTCTGGGATAGTAAAGGAAAATTTTGCTTTTGAAAGACATCCTTGTCTAGAAATCAATTTAATTTTAAGGTAATATTATTGATTTATTTTGCTCCCAGAATTGATTGAGAAGTTTTTAAGGTATACAAAGATCTCATTTAATTCATACTTAGGCCAAGTTTTTCCTGATGATATGTTCTTGAATTATTACTTGGTTATTTGTGGTTCATGACAGACTATTTCCTGGCATAATGGACATCATTGATAGGAAACTCATGGGAATTCCCTGGTGGTCCAGTGGTTAGGACTCCGTGCAGGGGGCCCAGGTTCAATCTCTGGTCAGGGAAGTAAGATCCCACAAGCTGGGCGCGGCTTAAAAAAAAAAGAACTCCAGGGGATAGGAAACTCATCCTTCTTTCCTTTTGGCTTGATTTTTGTTCCTGGGTTATCTTATATACCTTTGGATCTCTTATCTTATGAAATATCCTGATAATTATGCTTCTTAGTTTTTTCACTTGTTGATTACTAGAAGACCTTGGGTTGTTTGTCCATTTGTTAGATGGTTTTCATATAAGGAATATTTTAGACACTTGGTCACAAGCTTTCTTATCAAAGCTTCAAATTTTTATTAAAGGAGAAGAGCCATCTCAAAAGCAATATTCGGAATGTTAATATAACTGTTCTGATCAAGTTGTAGAGCACGATAATCTGCTGTGGTTTCTTATGTCCTGAATACCCTGATAGAGAAAATGATTGGCTTCTCCAAGTTTGTCATTATTCTTCCAGTTGGGAAAAACCTGCACCTATTCTTTCATATTAGCTTAAATATCATTCTAGCTCTAATTCTTAAATTGTCTGCTCCAGGACTATAGAAAGGCAGGTGAATATCGTTCCCAAAGGAGATTCTCTGGAGCTGAGAGGACCTTTGGGATTTATGACCGAAGTGATTCTGCAATGGACATTTGAACCTGCAGAAGACTGGAAACTACTGAGACACAGCTGTAGTTTCTTACTCCTGACTGCCTCCTGTCTGCCTGCCTGCCTTTTGCCATTCCAGTATACTTATCTTTTTTTCACTTTGTCAGAGAGTCATCAAAACAAAGCCCAGCGCCTCATTTGTTCTAGAGAATTTCTATCAAAAGGTTATTGTTACCACTCTGTGTATTTATGTTTTCCTTCAAATGTTAAAGTTTTGTGTTACCTTTTTGTCTCCACTTCAAGTTGATCATTTATATTAAATTGAGGATACTCAAGTTTTTTAAAACATTGAAGCTAATAATAGAAAACCTTAATTTTTAAGAAAGCAAAGATTTTTAAATCATCAGTTGCTAGTACAAACACAACAATTTCTATTATACCTACGTGATTCCATACCCCTGAGAGCCTAATAGTGATAGTGGAGACAGCAAATTGTGGAAGTAGTTTAGTGTGTCAGAAAAGCCAAGTGAACGAAGATAGCAGCTTTGATGTAATTTTAAGTGAGACCTCTTAAGTGGGCCACCCAGCATGAAATCAAAGTGAGCCAGCCTCCTGCTTTGGGTAGAAGATAATTGCCATCTGAGGTCAAAAAGAAATGATATTCTTGATATAGAATTGCATCATTAGGTGTATTATTGGATTTGGGTTGGTGAGAGTAGAGCTTTCCTCTGAAACATCTGTTCACTGTCAGAGCAGCATGGCAAAAGGGATGGACCACTGGTCTGTTTCAATATGGCAATTCCTACATAAGAATGCCGAAACATGAACGCCTTCCTAGGCCATTATGAATTATGATGCTGTATATGAAATCTAAAAATCATTGTTTTTGCTACTGTGTCATATACGCTCACTTGCCCTTCTCTGTTGCCATGAGATCTTTAACAGTATTGTGTTTTCTAAACCTTTCCTTTTTATGGATACTGGCATTTTGGATTATTTTTCTCCCAGACCTGTTGATTGCCATTTTTTCTTGATTGAATGCCACTTTACTTTATTCTTGAAGTACTTCAGTTTCTACCTCTACTCTACACCCCGTTTGATTGCCTCTCTGTTTTTGCGGACTTCTCTGATAACTTCTAAGTTAATGTCTCATGAGAGTTTAACATAAGCACCCTGAAAAACTCAACTGGATTCTTAACTTGAATTGTTATAATTCAAATAAGAAGAGACCTGAAGAAGTTATTTATTTTAGTCCCTTTAGTTTACAGATAATGATACTAAGATGCAGAAATGTTAAGTGACTTGCTTACTATCATTTGTTTTCAAGTTTGATCTAATTTTTCATACATGAAAATTATTCATGTCCAAGTATATTTGAGTTGCTTTCGAAAGGAGATTTTTATGGGCATTTTATATGACCAGCATACTAGTCTAAGTATAGAAGTATACTTTGCTTAGTCTGAAACTTTGATCACTTTCATCATCCTTAAAATTGTTCCTATTGCGTAACTTGATTTCTTAAGTTTATTCAATACATTGTTTGTATTAAGCATTATTATTTAAATGCCACGTTTGTGATATTTCTATTCTGTTTGGGAATTGACCTCTAAAAAAAAGATGAAGGTTATCTGATAAGTTTAGTCTCCACTTGTGTTCATCATTCTTTTATCAACATTGAAATAGTTTTTTCCTCCATTATCATACAAAGAATTGGTGATTTTTCATAGATTCATTTCCAGTATGAGTCTTTTCTTCATCATTCAGCCTTGTCAACAGATGAATGCCCAGGAACATCCATCTGAGTGTAGAGTCAAGGATCATCTTTCAAGGTGGCTACAAGGGGCTGGCATCTCTCACTCCTGCATGAGCAGCTGAACCTCAATTTCTCATGGCTAGATGTGACTGTCAGGCCCACCCATAGTCCAGGACCTGAGCACCTGCTACATGTTGGATGTGGTAAGGAGGATAATAAGGGTCAGATTGGGATTTTTCCCACCAAAGCTACTAATGGAGATAGGATCTGTATGCAAATAAACATGGTACAAAAGAAACAGTAATAGGTACCATAAGGAAGTTGTGGTTCTGGTGTTGGGAAAATTGAGAAAAGAGAGAGCTGATTTTTAATTGATAGTTCATCTTAGTGTGGTGGCCTCTGTCACGTGAACATTCTTTTGAGGTTCATTTTCAAATGAACAGCAGGTGGGATGTCTGTCACTTGCTTTGACTGTTCTTCATTTATCGTTGAGGACCTGTTTTGTGCTAGACCTTAGACCAGGTTGTTGGGCACACAGAGATGAAACTGCCAAAATCCTTCACAACATGGAGCTTACCAGGGGGGATATATAGTATAATGTCGGGCTGTGGTGAATGCTCTGAAACAAGACAAAGCCAAAAAAGACCAGAGGGCACAGAGATAGGAAGTGACCAGAAAAGGGTGGCAGTGGGACTCTTTGAGACAATGCTAAGAGGGGGTCACTGAGCAGAGCCCTGAATGAAGTGATATCAGACAGGGCAGGGATCTGAAGGAGGAGCATTCCAGGCAGAAGGAGCAGCAGGTGCAAAGCCTTTGAGACAGAAACCATTTGGAGAGTTCAAGGAATAATTAAGAAACCTGTATGGCTAGAGCTAAATGAGTGAGACAGTGGGGAAGTGAGGTTGAAGAGGCAGAAAGAACTAAATTCTGGAGGGCCTTTTAAGCCATAGTAAGGTATTTGGATTTTATTTTGCATATCATGGGAAGCAAGTAGTGAGTTCCAAGTAGAGATTGGCATGATATAATTTATAGTTCTAAAAGATTTCTCTAATTACTCTTTGTAGAATTGATTATAAGGGGCATAGGAGTAGAAGAAGGGAGAGACCAGAGTGAGGTGTACTAGATGATCCACAGAAGATGGGGAAAAAATATTAGAATATGTGTGTGGGTGTGTATGTGTGGCTGGGAGTGCGTGTGTGTGTGTGTGTGTGTGTGTGTGTGTGTATGAAACTAAGGTTTTCTAATACTAACAGATTAGTGGTAGTATATGTATATAATTTGTAAATTAATATAAATATATTTTGGTGTCTAATAAAAAATTGAAACTGGGGCAACCAATTTCAAAAAGTATAAGAACCACTGTTTTAAGTGAGAGATGATGGTGGCTGTTTTTGGCTTCCAACATCTTTTCCTCAGAAATGTAATAATCATTTTTTGTGTGCTTTTATTCCTTTTCTTATCACTGTGTAGCAGTGGTTCTTCTTGCCATAAAAATGAGCAGGCACAGGCAAGCACATATGCATATTTGCATATAATTTCAGAATATTTACAGATTCCACATTAAGAATCTCGACTGTAGAGGATCATTTCACAGCACCCCACCACCCCAGGGATATAACATTTGTACTTTTTTCTGAATATTCTACTCCAGCATTTCTATCCTTTTATATCCCTGTTTGTGTCGTTTCTAAAATTAATATATGTGCAATTTTTACATTTACCCCTCAAAGTCTAGAATTCTTTTTTTTTTTTTTTTTTTTTGGCTGCCTCAGGTCTTAGTTGCGGCACGCGGGCTCTTCATTGCATTGCACGGGCTTCTCTCCAGTTGTGTCCAGCGGGCTCCAGAGCGTGTGGGCTCTGTAGTTGCGGTACACGGGCTCTCTAGTTGTGGTGCAGGGGCTTAGTTGCCCCACGGCATGTGGGTTCTTAGTTCCCCGACCAGAGATAAACCCATGTCCCCTGCATTGGAAGGCAGATTCTTAACCACTAGACCACCACGGAAGTCCCTTAAAGTCTAGAATTCTGACCTGCAAGTGAGCACAGTTTCTTTTTGTTATATTTTGCTATTCATCCATTTTGATAATGAACTATCTATCTGGAGGTTCAGAATAACGCCAAATCCATTATTTCTGCCACAGCATGGGTACCCTATTTCTCTTTCCTGAAGTGCTCCTAATATGCCAATATTAGCATATATTGATAAAGGTCTTTGTGATAGCCAAACAAAAATTAGAAGCAATGCTTTTACAAATAAATGATGTGACTTTAACATGGATCCCAGCCATCTGGCTATATATAGCTTTTATCAAGGAAATTCTGTGGCATTCTTCTGTACTTCTTTGGTTATACCTCAAGCCATTGGGCAGAAGTGGATGTAGAAATCAGGCATTTTTCAAGTATTCCTCAAGTTCTTTATAATATTTGTACTCTTAAGCAGATTTGAGCTGTTCCCTTTAGAAATGCTACTTAATGGCCCAGAATTGTGGGAAACTTCCAGCCTATTTTGTAATGTCTGTCCAATTCTAGTTACACTTGACATCGTAAAAAGTTAATCTTTTAAAGATTTGCCTCAGTGGGCACCATGATAATTTTGTACTTAGAAAGTCTGCCCACATACTTTTTTTCTTTTCCTGTTTGCTTAGGCCTTTGGTTTCAAAGTATAATTAAAACTAATTGCTGAAATCTTGAGAAAGAAAAACGGAGCTGGAGGAATCAGTCTCCCTGACTTCAGACTATACTACAAAGCTACAGTAATCAAGACAGTATGATACTGGCACAAAAACAGAAATATAGATCAATGGAACAGGATAGAAAGCCCAGAGATAAACCCACACACATATGCTCACCTTATCTTTGATAAAAGAGGCAAGAATATACAATGGAGAAAAGACAGCCTCTTCAATAAGTGGTGCTGGGAAAACTGGACAGCTAAATGTAAAAGAATGAAATTAGAACACTCCCTAACACCATACACAAAAATAAACTCAAAATGGTCTAAAGACCTAAATGTAAGGCCAGACACTATCAAATTCTTAGAGGAAAACATAGGCAGAACACTCTATGACATAAATCACAGCAAGATCCTTTTTGACCCACCTCCTAGAGAAATGGAAATAAAAACAAAAATAAACAGAGGACCTAATGAAACTTCAAAGCTTTTGCACAGCAAAGGAAACCATAAACAAGATGAAAAGATAGCCCTCAGAATGGTAGAAAATATTTGCAAACAAAGCAACTGACAGAGGATTAATCTCCAAAATATACAAGCAGCTCATGCAGCTCAATATCAAAAAAACAAACAACCCAATCCAAAAATGGGCAGACGACCTAAATAGACATTTCTCCAAAGAAGATACACAGATTGCCAACAAACACATGAAAAGATGCTCAACATCACTAATCATTAGAGAAATGCAAATCAAAACTACAATGAGGTATCACCTCACACTGGTCAGAATGGCCACCATCAAAAAATCTACAAACAATAAATGCTAGAGAGGATGTGGAGAAAAGGGAACCCTCTTTCACTGTTGGTGGGAATGTAAACTGATACAGCCACTATGGAGAACAGTATGGAGGTTCCTTAAAAAACTAAAAATAGAACTACCATATGACCCAGCAATCCCACTCCTGGGCATATACCCTGAGAAAACCATAATTCAAAAAGAGTCATGCACCACAATGTTCATTGCAGCTCTATTTACAATAGCCAGGACATGGAAGCAACCTAAGTGTCCATCGACAGACAAATGGATAAAGAAGATGTGGCCCATATATACAATGGAATATTACTCAGCCATAAAGAGAAACGAAATTGAGTTATTTGTAGTGAGGTGGATGGACCTAGAATCTGTCATGCAGAGTGAAGTAAGTCAGAAAGAGAAAAACAAATACCATATGCTAACACATATATATGGAATCTAAAAAAAAAAAAAGTGGTTCTGAAGAACCTAGGGGCAGGAGAGGAATAAAGACACAGATGTAGAGAATGGACTTGAGGACACGGGGAAGGGGAAGGATAAGCTGGGACGGAGTGAGAGTGGCATGGACAAATATACACTACCAAATGTAAAATAGCTAGCTAGTGGGAAGCAGCCGCATAGCACAGGGAGATCAGCTCGGTGCTTTGCGTCCACCTAGAGGGGTGGGATAAGTAGGGTGGGAGGGAGACGCAAGAGGGAGGAGATATGGAGTTTTATGTATTTGTATAGCTGATTCACTTTGTTATACAGCAGAAACTAACACACCATTGTAAAGCAATTACACTCCAATAAAGATGTTTAAAAAAAAAACAAAACTAATTGCTGAGACTAAAACTCAGATGCTGGTCCACCATGGTGATCAGATGAAGGATTACTTCTTCTTTTAGTGTTGTTTAATTTTTGTAAGAGAGGACACAAGTAGCTCCAGCAAAAAGAACAGGTGATTCAGCGTCATAGGTGTATTTTTTCCAGACCTTTTGTCCACTTCCATCTGTAATGCCTGTTAATGAATATTTGGAGTGATATAATGCAAACATGACATAAAGGAAAATTGACTGTCATTTCATTCTGAGAAAACATGATGCCCCTGAATATAAACTGTGACATGAAGAAGTGCAAACAGTCTCCTTTGTTTATTCTTTGCTGTTTAATTTTTTGCAATTCATCTTTATTTTTCAATTGTCTAAGACGATAATGAAAACTCTGTGATTTCAGTTTATTCCTTTTAAAAATATAAGTTGAGGTAGAGAGAAATACTCACAGATTCATTTTTTAGAGTCAATTTATACAGTTTCTATTAACTGTAGTTTTGCTTTTAAATCACATATTTAATTTTTTTAGTGTATTCCATGATTTAAGCTTTCTTATTAAAGTCTTTGTGTGGAATTTATTGTACTAAACTAAGTGGACACCTCCCCCCACATACACATACACATTTCCTTTAAAAGAAGATAATCCCCCATAGTTTAAATTGATTATACCAACTCTACTGATACTGCCTGCCTCTGCTTTATAACCTGAAGTTTGTAAATTATTAGGAGAAAGTGAGAATCATAATAGATTGATACGAGTCAGATAATTTCAGAATCTTGTGGGAACTTTCTAGTTTCCATTCTTTTATCTCCTTAGAAGACTTTTTCATGAAAGACAGGGATTAGTGACTACTTTCTAGTGCAGAGTTAGTCTTTAGTTTTTTGTTTAAAAATGTCACTTTGAACATGTAGTGCATAATGCATTTGAAGGTCTGTTGCCAAGCAGCTTGAAACCTATGGGGCATTGTTGAATTTGAAGGAATAGTGGGTTCAGGGAAGGGGCCAAAAGAAAACTTGAGAAAAATAGAGTAAGACTGAAAGTGTTTTATGATAATTAGAATAAAAATTGGTTATCAGAACTTCACGGGTCAGCTTCTGTTCACACATTTAGCTTTCACCTTGCAAAGAAAGGGATGTATCAGGTAATTAGGTCAAATCAATGATTATATATCTTTAACTCAAGTGGAAGGGACTGTAATTGTGATGAAATTTGTCTGAAGGGGAAGGCATGGGGAATCTTGTCAAAGGTCATGAGTTCAAAGGGGAAATTAAGTTCAAGGTTCGGTTCCTGTTCACACATCCCTACCAATAGTGCATAACAAGAAACCAAACAACCAATATTTCTCTAAACAAGTTATTTTATCATTTTGAAATAAGCAGAATCATTCTCATTCATATCCCTTCAGGGATATAGAATTAAAGCCATTACACCTCCTTAATAGTGCATTTTCTCCTGACGTGGACAGAAAGAATACCTCTAGTATTATATTTCTTGCTTGTTGGGCTCTTCTGCTTTGTTGCTGATCATACACAAGGCATCCAGCTGCATGGAATGCAACAGCCCCCCTCCAAGAGATCATATGGCCACGTGTCCCCTAATGCAAATTCCTGACTTGTTTACAAGATGACAATAAAATATTTTAAGTTTAAAATTGGAGACAATGAGGAAACAGCTAAGAAAGTTGTTTGGGGCCCCCCTTCTCTCTCTCTGACTCCTTCTCTCTCTTCCTGGATTCAGTTTCCCCTTAAACTTGACAAAGTGGAACCAAAATTCACCCTTGTCTTGGTTATTCTTCTGAAACAAAGGGTCTATTCTCCCTTTTAATGCATGTAGAACTTCCATTAAGGTTGACCGTAAGCTCTTGCATGGGATGAAAAAGGAAAAAGCTCTCAAATCTTTTCTTTACCCTGGTATTATTTTTAAAGGACAAACAATAAGAACATAGTTTCACATAGTGGTAAAGAAACCCCAGCTGAAGAGAGACAGCCTTTAAGATCCAGTGGCCTTTAAACATTTTGGATTCCATGTATAACCTCAATATATTAAATTCTTTAAGACTGTTTTAATAGCGTTTTAATAAAGAGAAATATATGCAAGAAAAAAGTATATAATTGGTTAAAGCAAATAAAGTTCTTGCAGATATTTTAAAAATATTTTTTCCATCCAATTAGGTATTACATTTGAAGTTCATAAAGTGACACTATTACTGACTGGAAACTAAGAAGCATAACTGGTAAAAGAAAAACTAGGCAATCTGTTTTCTCTCTTCTACAGTGGCGCTGTGTCAACAGCACATGCACCAGGGCTCCAACAAACTGGGCTAATGACTAAAATGTTAAATGTGATTCATGTAACAGAATACAGAAATATTTCAAATATAAACACAAGTCACCAAACCCCAGATGCTTGTATCCTCCTTAGATTTTCATGGAAGTAGACTCTTGCCGTAAAACAGGACAAGAAGGTGTTTGATGAAAGCTTACCTATATACTTGCTAATGAATTTCCTTGTGTTTATCATGTTCCATGCTTGGATGGGCTTATTATCCTGGGGTGTCTTCTTGAACAACTCTATCTTTTTTGTGTTTTAATGTATGTGATTTCAGTCTGTAAATTTTAACATACTCGCCAAGTTTTAACAGAAAAATAATCTCTGACAGATCGTGATTGATAAACTATTTGGGGATAAACTGTTTTGGAATAAACAGGCCCGTGAGTGGACAACATTCTAGGAGATAGGTGCCTCATTTGACTGAATGGCTTTGGGAGGGAGGGATAAAGGGCTGGGGCAGTTCACAGGTTGGTTAAACTCTAGCAACTAAAATTTCCACCCTGGTAAAATTTAGAAGTTCAAGGAACAACATTGCCATGGTACTAATGACCTTTGAGGGCATACAGAGTTCAGAGTTCATTTTCTGTTTACAACATCCTTTGCTGCTCCACCTCTTACCTTTCCCCCTTCCAAAAAGAAAAAAAAAAAAAAGCAATTATTTAGGACATTGTGACATTCAGCCTGGCTAATTTTTATACAAAAATAGAGAGAGTATAAAATATAGCAGTTAAGTATTAGTAGTAATGGATAGAACTAGGGAGGGGTGCCCAAAGTAGGGAGAGGGTATCTCCTGAGCAGTTCAAAGTTCATTCTTTGTTCGCGTATAATGAAAAGTCTTCAGTTATCAGGTATTTAAACCCAAATCAGCAGTTCCATATCCGTAACCTGAGCTGAGTGTTCCTCCATCTAATGGCCATGCTGCTGTCGTTTGCAGTGAGTTGGGTGACATTCGATTTGTACTCCTAGACGGGAACAGATGGGCTTTCATTGTGAGGCTCCGCCTGTATGCAAATGTGAACCGAGTTTCACCCGATCCGGGGGCCTGACCTGACCGTGCACATGCATTTACTCAACATGGCTCAGCCTGGGGGGGCGACGAAGGGGGAATAAAAAATGGCAATCGGATAGTACCAGCGGCAGGTCAAGTTTACCATCCGTCTTTCAGCGGGACTGAGATGGCAACACAGTTATTTAGTTTCAGTGTTGATGTGCGTTGCAATAAACTCCATCATTTCACCTGTTTATGAACCCAGCCTCGTATGAGATCTCTGTGAAATCAAACAAAGCTGGCAATCAACTCTCTTGTTTCCAGCAGAATGGGGGATTATGGACTTTTTTTTTTTAAGCATCTTTATTTTTTTCTCTAGCCTCACATACATAAATCAGTATTTTTTTTCTTCAGCTCTTTTTATTTCTTACATTGAATTTATTAATTCCTTATTTGGAGGGAAAAAAATAGATTTTCCCCAAATGCTTTTTATTTCAAATTAAGAAATATGATCATTAATGTCAGAATAAACAACCAGCATTTTAGATGTCGATTAACTGTTTTGCATATACACAGCAATGTACAGTACCTAATAAATCTTACAATTAAATGTGCAGCCCTTCATTAGAAAGAAAATATGAACAGCTGTAATCATACACATTCTATTGACAGAGAAAAATTTGGTTTCAATTGTAATTTTTCACACTGGGAAAAAATGAGGGATGGATTGAAACATGACTGTTTCTGTAACTGTGGGCTTTTTCTTCACATGTACAGAAGGACAACAAACCAGTGTCTCTGACTTCAGGGTCTAACAGCAGTGATTTGCCTCAATTTTCTTCTCTCATGAAAGTAAATTTCTCTTGGGAAACATATAAGCCCTTGGCTAGAAAACCCACAGGACAGACACCCCCAAACTGTAACAAATAACGAATTGATGCATTTCTTCAGTACATCTGTTCTTTAAGGGATTCTGTGAACTGATGTCTGAAACTGGAAGAAAGTGTTGCTAAGAATATAGTGAAAGTTGATGCATGCAGCAAAAACTGCTTCTGGCAACAAAAGACACCGCTTATGGTAGCACATGCGTATTGCTCTGAATGGAAAAGGGGTCTTTTAAAGTTATATTTGTGCAAATGTGGGCAAAACCAAGGCAGTCTTCCCTCAAACACGGTGCCAAATTGTCTCTGCAAAAGGATTTCTCTCCACCGCCCTATTCCAGCCCTCACTCAAGGGTGCAAGGCCAACATATCAGGACAGCATTTTCAAGCAGTTCTAAAGAGTTAGGCTTGAAATAATTCCAAATAGAAATAAATGACCAGGACTAGGACTAGCATTTGTCTACTAGGCACCCAGTAGTAGCTGACAGAGATAATAAAGAATAAAGGGTTGCATGACAGTATAGCAGGTATTAAAAAATGTCATACTCCTTCCCTCGGCTACTGAAAATTGATTTGCTTATCTCGCTTGGTCTCTAAATATGTATTTCCATCTATTTGGAATATATGTGGATGGCATACATGTGGACCTGTATGTATATATACATACCGACACATACATATATATTTACATCTGTGTGTACAGATCCTTCCTATACAAACAAGGATTTATGTGAATGCAGGATTTTATGTCCACATAAACTTTTGCTCATGGTTGAATTATTGTGGGTCACCTTAAGTTAAGGATATCATTTGTACCCTTAGAAAATCTGTTTGAGAGTTGTCAAGGCAGTGCTTACAAGGGAATTCAAAATGTTTATTTACCTAAGAAGCAGGGAACTCATATGTTCTAAGTTTAACAAGAGAGTTAACAAAGTTATATTCTGGCGTGAGTAAGATACTGAAGATTTTTTTTTGATATAGGGAAAAAAGAAAATTAAAACTCGTACAATATGAGTATTGTAGCCAAGTTATTAGAACCACCACTTATGGTTGTTTGCATTAGTATAATGGTGCAATTTCTAAAGTATTATCTAAAACAGGCTTGAGAGTTGGAAATCAGTATTAAAATCATTATTTTTTTAATGTCATACTGAAAGCAATATCATGAAATGGAAAGAAATGCTTATTTTTTTTAGGTTCTTGAGGAGGAAGAAGCTCAGACATCATAAGTTATGCCTGATCAGAGCATTCAAGTATCTAGAAAATTATACTCTTCGTGTCTTTACAAAATCCATGAAAGTTCATTTTTCTCAAATGTTTGTGTCACAAAATACTTGCAAACAAGGAGGAACTGAGCTCAGATAAATAATAATAGCAAACATTTATATGACTCGTATGTACCAAAGACTCTTGTAAGTGCTTTACGTATATTAACTCATTTAATCCTGACAAAATTCCATGAGGAATAGGCCCTATTTTTATCTCCATTTTACAGATGAGGAAAATGAAACTTGCTCAAATAGCAGAACAGAAAATGGAAAATGTGAGAAATTAGGACTCAGGCTTTTGGAAAGATCTTCCATGTAATAGGACAAATGATTTGTCTCTCTATGCCTATTTCATCTGTAGAAAATTATGATGTATTCTGTAAAAATCACATTTATGAAATATGGACCTTGTTTCCTAAGCAGCAAGAAGTAAATATGTACTATTTCTACAACTTTTAAAGCTCTGCAGTATTAGAGATCACTGTTCTTCATCTATGACATGGTACAGGACATCTAAGAAAGTGCTTCAAAGTCCTCATGAAAACTTCCTTGTGGAGAAGTTATCAGACCAGAAAATCTAAACCCCTTTCCTACTCCAAATGCAGGTTCCAGTTTGAGTGAGAATAAGTTATATAGTATCCTTAAAAATTGGCCCTGTCTAGTCTGTGAGTCTGTTCTTTGGCAACAAAATTAGGTTCCTCTACAGTCTTTTATTATTTTCCTTATTTTGCCGTAAGTTTAGTCAGCTGTACCCTTGAAAGGAGGGGGGAAGAGGAATTAGGCAGGACACGGAAGTCTTTTCTTTCTCCTCTTTCTAAAGACCAATTTTTCATTGTATCATCTTGTACCAGGGTCTGTGTTGTGATCCATTCAATTCACAATTAAAATAATGTATTTATAGGTCATAATTAGCCTCTGAATCCTAGTTGGCCTGCAGCACTCAGCAAAGATGTACATACACCCTGTTGGCTTGTGAGAAGGGGAGGGGGGAGCCACCTTGTGGCTGGAAGACAACCCAGCAGCCTCCAGGACCCTTGCTCTGTTCTGAGTAGAAAGGAAAGGAGATGAGGGTAGAAGCCAGAGATAAATCAGGAATATCAATCACTAAATATTTGTGGAAAGTGGTAAGGGATATAAATAGAATCTATAACTACAATAATACTGAAGCAGTAGTTGTAAATATACATTATCCTCTTTAATATGACATCGAGTAGATTGAGAACTGAGAAATTATTAAGACTCCCACCAAAAAAATTGGAAGAAAGAATGAAAACATTTAAGTTAAAATTATGTTCATTTTGTAATTCAATAAAGAAATCCCAGAGACATATTTTTAAATTTAATGTTGTTTTCTAAAGCACAGAAAAAGCCCCACAGACATCTGTTTGCATACATTGTGTGTCAGGCAACATCAGATTTGAATGGAATTTATCTAAATTTTATATGCATGGCTTGATGTAAATTGAAATAAATTGTACAGCATACTCTGCGTGGACATATTGGTTTTTCCATCGCTGCTTGAACTTTTAACCCCAGGGCCTGAGCCGGTCACACGTTGACCTGTCTGAACTCTGCTGGTAGATCCAAGTGTGGAAGGCTGACCTTGCCTCCATGGCAACCATAAAGTAGGGTCCATGACTCTTCTCTCCCTTTCTCTCTCTTTTCTCCACACTCCAAACAAAACAAAACAAAACAAATTAGTATATTCTCGCACAGTCAGTCAGTGTAATCTTGGAATAGTTTTGCCAAAATGCATTTTGCCCCTAACCCAAGCTCTAAGCAAAGCTTTTTCAGCTTGCTTGTCAGATGTTAATGAAAGTTTGAAATGAAAGCCTTTATAAAAGTTAATGGAAAAGACCCCTTCCTGGGACACATTCAGTTTGCTTGTCTACTATTATAATAAAATATACTTCACATACTCATATATTAAGTGATGTTGCTATAGGTATGTTATACATGCAGATGAAAATTATTGTTGTGTAGGATCTCAGGATTAAAAAAAAATACTTATGTTAAGTTTTACCAATGCCCACAGTATCCACATCAGATATAACATTTTCCAGTGTCATGGAGCTAATGTATCTGAAAGGAGTAAACATTAAGGATCTAGAGTTAATTTCTCTATTGTGGGTTGTAGTATCCACTTAATTAAGGTACTTTTATACTTCTGATTTGTTTTAATTTTGATGATTTATCTTTAAATCCATGTGCTAACAAATTATCATTTTCACAATCTTAGTGGTAGTTTAAAGGTGTTATTTATTCATCATTAAGCTAAAATTCTGTTCATAGGATGTATTTATGGCTATTCATTTATTATTGCAAGAAGCATTTGTTAAATACCTACTATGTAAATTAACTTCAACTAAGTACTGTGGGAGCATATGAAAAAAAATGTGGCCTGGTCTTAAAGAATTCCAGTTTTGTTGCAAGATAGGATGTACTACTTAGAAAGAGAAAAACTGGAGAACAGTTAGACAGCAGTGACAAATGTATAATTGTTTAGAATTGTATACCAACTGACAAGGAAGCATGGCATAATGGAGTGACCATTTGGGAGTGGATTTAATGAAGAAAGGCCTCTTATGAACAAAGCCCCCAAAAAGGTGGTTGTCCAGGGCTAGTAAACAAACATTCTACTAGGTTTCAGAGATTTCACAGAATAAAGAAAACCTGGAATGGTGTTGGTTATGTACAACTGTTGATAAGGAAGAAAAGTGACAAGAGAAAAGGGGCTACGTTATACCAGAAATAACAAATATCCTTGAACGCTCATGGACTAATATGCTGTCCTTCAAATCCTGGGGTCCCTATGGATGCCTCGGTTATGTGTTTCTGAAGTTTTCGCAGCAACAGACTTGTTAATTTTAAATTGTAAGGGACTTCTATTGTCCTTTTTTAGAAAGCATAAAGAAAAATCTTTATTTCTAGATGTTTGAGGTAGAAAACTGAAAATCAAAAGTTCCACAAGTTGCCTTTGGGTCACTTTAGGTAACTGGATTGATACGACACCACTCTGATGAAACCGAAGTTGTTCTCATTTAGAGTGGCTTTGAGGTAGTTTTAAAAAAAAAAATCACAAAAATGTTTTTCTTGGTCCGGCAATATAGAAAATTAAAAAAGACAACATAGTGTAGGCAAGGAGAATCAGAAAATACTTCCAGTCTGCCTCTAGCAAATTCTGTGAACTTGTGAAGTCACTTTATCTCTGTGGGCCAGAGTTTCTTTGTATGTAATAATAAACATATCTACTATTTACTGAATTCTTACTTTATAACAGGCACTAATGTCTAAGCACTTTCACTTCATTCTCACAACTCTATCAGGTAACTACCATTATTATTATCATTATTTTTTTTTTTAAAGAATTGTGTTGCATTCTCTTTTTTTAATTAATTTATTTATTTATCTTTGGCTGTGTTGGGTCTTTGTTTTTGTGCGAGGGCTTTCTCTAGTTGGGGCAAGCGGGGGCCACTCTTCATCACGGTGCGCGGGCCTCTCACTATCGCGGCCTCTCTAGTTGTGGAGCACAGGCTCCAGATGCGCAGGCTCAGTAGTTGTGGCTCACGGGCCCAGTTGCTCCGTGGCATGTGGGATCTTCCCAGACCAGGGCTCGAACCCGTGTCCCCTGCATTGGCAGGCAGATTCTCAACCACTCCGCCACCAGGGAAGCCCCCGGTAACTACCATTATTGTCCCCAGTTTACAGATCACGAAACTGAGGCACACTGTCTTTTCCAGGATCACACGCAAGTAGTCTAGCTTTAGACCTTACGTGCTTCATCCACTGCACCAGGAGTCTGAAAACTTTTTCTGTAAAGGGCCAGTTAGTAAGTATCTTAGGATTTTCAGACCATACAGTCTCTAGAGTGACAACTGTGCAGGTGTAGTACAAAAGCACCTATAATAACACACAAATAAACGAGTGTGGCTATATTCCACTAAAACTTTTTCTATAGTTACTGAAACTTGAATTCCATATAACTTTCATATGTCATGAAATATTATTATTTTGATTTCCCCCCAGTCATTTAGAAATGCTTTAAACATTTCTAAGCTAGCAGGCCCTACAAAAACAGGCTTGGTGGGATTTGGCCCCTGGATCATACTTTGCCAACCCCTACACTGCACTATGCTGCCTCTCAATGTATAGAATAAAGAGTTGAGCTAGATGATCTCTAAAATTACGACTGTTCAAAACACTTTCTAACTCCAAAAGTAGGGTGACCATTTTGGATTCAATACTATGTAATTAAAGAATTGAAAGCTGCCTTGGAAAACAAGCCTACCTATCCCTTTTCTTTGGAAAAGACTGTATCTAAACTATCTCAGAAGGATGAAGAATTATCTTTGTTTAATTGATATTTTGAGAAACAGATTTCATTATCTCCCTTACCAAGCCATTTTACATTCATTGCTGTTCCTATCAGGACTGTAGTCCTAGTATCTAGCCTGAGTCCCTTATGATGTAGTGGAAGCCCACTTGCTCTACTTTTTAGAAATAACAATGAACTTGTCTCTGTCTTCTACACAATTCTACACTACCTCCTATAACTTCTGCATCACTTTCTGCAGCTGAAGGTAAGAACCTCCCATCCTTTTCCCAGGCATTTTTTCTTTACTCATGTGGATTGTTTTTTATTCTCCTAGCTATTATTGTAGTGTTCAAAGGAATCCTTTCCAAAATATCTTTCTCTCTCTATTTGATAGATAGAACCAGGAACTGGACAGGGTAGGGACCTCTTTTCCTTATCCATATTTAAGAGTTTGATTTTCCAAAAGATGCATATATCAAAATATTTATAAATGTCATTATTACCTAAAATGAGTACTTTGTAGGGATCCATATGCTTAACTCATAACTTTAGTTGTATGATACTTTGGTATTATGATAGATGTAGCAAATCATCTCTTCCTTTAAAATCAAATAATGAACCTGATTGTGAATTTAAAAAACTTTAATTTTTTCTTTTAACTTTAAAACTCATAGCCATTCTAGAGTTTACTTCTGTTTCCTTAGTGTTTGTTGAAGTAACGTGATAAAAACAAAATATAAAATCTCATATATAATGATGTTTCTACATCCTCAGTTACAACTTTAGCATTCAAACTCCTGAGTTGTCTACGGAGCTATATGCCATATGGCTTCCCAAACATTGACAATTTATTTCATGGGTAGCAAGAAAATATCACCATATTATCCAATAACCCTGTACATGTCCTAGGTATGATAAATTCAGATAATTGTACTTCATTCTTAGAAATGGTCATTGGAGTCAAATTTTCCAAGGTTTTTCCCAAGCTTGTGTCTTTTTCTTTTTCTTTTTTTTTAATCCTCTCATTGTTCTATTTTATAGCAGATTTCTTTCATGTTTGTCTTCTAACATTTCTTTTTTTTTAACATCTTTATTGGAGTGTAATTGTTTTACAATGGTGTGTTAGTTTCTGCTGTATAACAAAGTGAATCAGCTATACATATACATATATCCCCACATCTCCTCCCTCTTGCGTCTCCTTCCCACCGTCCCTATCCCACCCCTCTAGGTGGACACAAAGCACCAAGCTGATCTCCCTGTGCCATGCGGCTGCTTCCCACTAGCTATCTATTTTACGTTTGGCAGTGTATATATGTCCATGCCACTCTCACTTCGTCCCAGATTACCCTTCCCCCTCCCCATGTCCTCAAGTCCATTCTCTATGTCTGTGTCTTTATTCCTGTCCTGCCCCTAGGTTCTTCAGAACCTTTTTTTTTTTAGGGCCTATATATATGTGTTAGCATACGGTATTTGTTTTTCTCTTTCTGACTTACTTCACTCTGTATGACAGACTCTAGGTCCATCCACCTCGCTACAAATAACTCAATTTCGTTTCTTTTCATGGCTGAGTAATATTCCATTGTATATATGTGCCACATCTTCTTTATCCATTTGTCTGTCGATGGACACTTAGGTTGGGCTATTGTAAATAGAGCTGCAATGAACATTGTGGTGCATGACTCTTTTTGAATTATGGTTTTCTCAGGGTATATGCCCAGGAGTGGGATTGCTGGGTCGTATGGTAGTTCTATTTTTAGTTTTTTGAGGAACGTCCATACTGTTCTCCATAGTGGCTGTATCAGTTTACATTCCCACCAACAGTGCAAGTGGGTTCCCTTTTCTCCACACCCTCTCCAGCATTTATTGTTTGTAGATTTTTTGATGATGGCCATTCTGACTGGTATGAGGTGATACCTCATTGTAGTTTTGATTTGCATTTCTCTAATGATTAGTGATGTTGAGCATCCTTTCATGTGTTTGTTGGCAATCTGTGTATCTTCTTTGGAGAAATGTCTATTTAGGTCGTCTGCCCATTTTTGGATTGGGTTGTTTGTTTTTTTGATATTGAGCTGCATGAGCTGCCAAGCTTCTGTCTTTTACAGACATTTTGTCACAAAACTTTGAGCACATTTAGAGCTTTTCTAAATAAGGTGGTTCTGTAGCCACAAAATTGGAGGTACATGAAGGAAAGTAGTCTGTCCTGAAAGTCTGCCTCACCTATATGGGTGTTCAGTATGGTCTTGGAGTACTCACTCAACAGCTTCGGTCATAGAGCTCTAGTGAGACTAGATGAATAAAGTGCTCTTTGAGAGTAAAATTCTCATCTATTTATATTTCTAAGACTCCAGAGTATTATTTGACAGATTGCATAGGCATTAATGTAAAGACTATTTATTTACAGGTTATTTGAAGGGGTTGAGATAAAATTTGACGTTATCTAGGAAAATATCTAGGGAAAGAGCACCTCAAAAAGAGAAAACAGTATTGTAACAAGGAGATCCCCTTCCCTACAAACAGTGTCACAGGACAGTGGTACTGGATGGCCCCCCACCTGGTAACGTCTTAGCATAACTGAAAGACAAATTTACAGTTGCTAGTTGAAGTGAGTCTTTCATGTTTCCTTGCCCCTACTACTGTTGTGTAAAAATGTTTACTGCCTTTAAGGAACTTTATTTTGAGAAGAATCTGTTCAGTGAGTAGGCTAGTCAGTGTTTTTCTTTTAGTTTGCTCTCATTTATTTTATTAACATCTAAATGATCCTTAAAAACTTAAATTTTAGGTTTTAAATTTGGGCAAATCTATATTTTAATATAAACTTTGGATTTTATCTTAAAATACAGAATTGCCCAGAACAAACAAAAAATCCCTGTGATTTGACTTGTTCAAATCACAGCCATCATTGTACTGGAATTCTGCATTTACAAATCTCTATCCTGCACTGGACTCTGGCTCCTTGAAGGACTAGCACAATGCCTGTCTCAGGGTAAGTGCTCCCAGAGTGTTTGTTGACCTGAACTGTTGAACCAAACAGTGACAAAAAGAATGGATTTTGACTGAAGCATTAAAATGTTGTGCAGAACCCATGGATTCTTTACATTTTTGGTGGGTAGGCCCATTCAAAAGGAATGCTTCAAGTAAACAACTGTAACAAGCCAATTTTGCTGGCTTTCTTAGGCATTTCATGTTGCTTACAATTAGCTGGACAGCAATGTAGGACAGAGGAGTGGCCGGTAACCTCAGTATATACATGTGTCAAAGAAGTTGTGTGACACTTGAGCTGTTTCTCACTATCCCTTAAGGTTTTCAGTGAAATGGAGGAGTTTGTGAGAGATGGCAGAACTTGCTGTTAGTGAAATTCCATGTAAGACACCCAAGGAAAATATAGAAGTATATTCCCACTGATAATCCTTACACGTTTGGATTCGAATATTTGTTTTTGTACCCTCTGCAGAAAAGAAGTCTATTTATTGAAGATATCATATCAATATATTAACAGTGACTGGCTCAATTTCTGATTATATTTTCGTATATATTGTGTCTCAGCCACTTGTAGAGCTTTCTGGGAAAATTCTCGAGAAATATACCATATTGCATAATGCAAGATCTTACAACGTGGTTTATATTTGGATCAAACAGGAAGCCACTTGATAATTTTGGCAAGTCATTGAGTCTTTTTTTTTTTTTTTTTTTTTTGGCTGCGTTGGGTCTTTGCAGGCTTTCTCTAGTTGTGGCGAGGAGGGGCTACTCTTCTTTGTGGTGTGCGGGCTTCTCATTGCAGTGGCTTCTCTTGTTGCAGAGCACGGGCTCTAGGCACACGGGCTTCAGTAGTTGTGGCATGCAGGCTCAGTAGTTGTGGTGCACGGGCTTAGTTGCTCTGCAGCATGTGGGATCTTCCTGGACCAGGGCTTGAACCCGTGTCCCCAAACCCAGCCCTGTGCCTTCCACCTAGAATGCCTTTCGCATCCTCTCCAGCCACCTACAGTCCACCGATCCAACAAGGCTCTGCTTGTCTTCTCTACATGGCTTCCTAATTGCTCCAAGTTAGCCTCATCCTCTCCTTGTCTTATGTTTTACTTGATCAGTACCTTTATTATAGCTGTTACCACCGTTTGCCTTGCATTATATTACTTAACGTGTGCTGGCTTCTCCAACAGGTTGTAAGCTCCCACAGGGCAGGAGTGGTGTCTTCATTATTTCTGTATCTCTCACAGGTTTCAGCACGTGGTAGACATTCAATAAGAGTTTGTCATATTAAACCCTAAAAAATGTGATTATACATATACGTATTTGTCATATCCTAAAGAACCTTGAGATAATAGCAGTCTCTTGTTCTCAGTGTTTCTTCATTGCCACAGAGTGACTGCCTCCTTCTCTCTCCCCGCTTCCATGATATCTGGAGGTTTTCCTCCCTTAGACGCCAGAAATACTGAAGGTGGAAAAGAGTATCCCAGATAGATCCAAGATAAATGTTCACTTCCTTCAGTAGTATAGCTTATGAGTACAAGGGCAAATGCTATATACTGACACGACCAAGACAAATGAGAGTCAGGAACTTCAGAAAAGGAAAAAGAGGCAGCCAACAAGGACAGGTTCCACTACGTATGTTACAGCTCAGGGAAGAGAAAATGGCAGAAAAACCATATCCACATAAGAGTGTATATCCTGTTGACTACTGAAATATGTTTATGCTGAGACGTCAACAATCTGTGATAGCCCACATGAAATGAAAATGCTCATATTTATATGGTGCTTTCCATACAGAGAATCCCAAGGTACTTTATAAATTATAAATATGAATGCTCCTTATGCAATGTCCCTACTGTTCTCCATATACGAAATCCAGTTCCTAATGGGCCAAATCTCCCCCGTCCCAACAACACTGAATATTAAAACATTTTTATCAGATCACAATATTTTGTCTTTGAAAAATCCTTTATATCAAAAAGTCTACAAGTTACACTATTTGTCTTCTAATATATGCAGCATCTCTCCTACCTACCTCCCTTCCCCCAGTAACATGGAAAGTGAATTCAATTAGATTTAAGACAAAGAGTAATTGCATTGGAAAATAGAAAAAAATATCTCATCCCAGAATGATTAAGCTCTTTACCTTATAGAGGGAGTTTAACTCTTTCGGGAAAACAGGATCCCATATAATAAATGAATACAGAGGTTTGCTAAATCAAAGTATAATGTCCTGAATCTAATTCCCCAGTCATTGGTGAGCTGTTTGCTCCAAGAGAATAGTGTATTCACTGTAAGGTCTTTAAGAAATATAAAATAAAGACTAAGTCAATTAGGTGTTTAAAATTTTTCTTTTAACTATTCTTATTTTTTACAGTGGGTATCTCAAAATCTGAAACATATTCAAAACTCTTGGATTCTTTTTTTTTTTTTAATTTTTAATTTATTTAATTTATTTTTGGCTGCGTTGGGTCTTCATTGCTGTGCGTGGGCTTTCTCTAGTGTGGTGAGCGGGGGCTACTCTTCGTTGCGGCGCGCGGGCTTCTCATTGCAGTGGCTTCTCTTGTTGCGGAGCACAGGCTCTAGGTGCACGGGCTTTAGCAGTTGTGGCACGCGGGCTCAGTAGTTGTGGCTCACGGGCTCTAGAACACAGGCTCAGTAGTTGTGGCGCCCTGTCTTAGTTGCTCCGCGGCATGTGGGATCTTCCCGGACCAGGTCTCGAACCCGTGTCCCCTGCATTGGCAGGCAGATCCTTAACCACTTCGCCACCAGGGAAGCCCCAAAACTCTTGGATTCTTGAAAGTGAGTTTAATCATCTACTTTCCCAGAATTATTTTGTGCTTTTGGTATCTTGATTTTGATAAACTCTTCCACATACTCAGTGAGAACTGGTCCAAGGAGACCCTGAGTCACTAGTGCTACCAAAACTGCTCTGCCAGCAGCTGCTGACTAGTTGCTTCTTGGTGTTCATGCTGGAATTTTTGCAGAAAGATGATAAAGTACCCTGATGTGATGGGGTCTTTAATAGAGGAAGTCCCAGAACTGTAGATGACCAATAGCTAAGGATGACATACAGTACTTTCATTTGCAATCTCCATATTTGTGGTGGAAAGGACTGTGTCAATTCCAGGGGAAATTTAAAAGGTAAATGTTGAAGCAGTTGAGAGAATCTGGAATAAAGAGACAGGTCAAATGTGCAGGTGTAGGCTGCAGTCAGCCTGTGGGGCTGCTGCTTAAGGTTGGAGTACAGCAAACAGAAGAGATCTTTCAGTGGCCTTGAACTAAGAAATCTCCCTTCTTGGGCTTTTTCCCACCTGTAGTATTCAGGCATTTCATATCCATCAGTGTGGTTTAGCTTAAGTAAGACTGACAAAATTTCTGAATCTGGCCCTGTTTCAATACATTAGTTAAACTGTCTCTTGTAATGGTAAAGTTCTATAGGTCCAAGCCGATATATTCCTGTTTGTTCTCTTTAATAATCAAAAAAATAGGTACTACACATTGTTATGTCACATCAGGAAAAATTCTAGTAACACAAGGCGTTGGCTCGGTTTTGACTGGAGTTTCTCACAGCAGCATAGGTTTTCCTTTTTTGAGTAGTACCTGGACTGAACCAGATGTTTTTGAACGTTGATGAGACCCTACTTTTAATTGGTTGATGATCTAACAGGGTATCTGATTTTAAGAAGTAAAGTAAGGGAACAAAAACTGAATACTTGTCTTAGAAGTTTTGCTCTACCTGTCTCACCATGTGATCTTGTTTTGTCCCATTCCTAACTAGGAATTTAAAAGCTATAATTATTTATGAGGTCATTTGTATTGCTGTTTTAGATCTTCTGGTGAAAGGCACTGTATAAACTAATCCCAATGTTAATATATCTATGTTTTTCCCGTATCTTACAAACTCTGTTATACATAGGACAGATTCATTTATTATGATACATCCTTAGTTTGTTACTCATAGCCAAATTTGTGTCACGGTAAATACTTTAAAATAATTATACACATTAACCAGGGATTAGAGAGACTGATTTATAGACTTGGAGTGGGAAGAATAAAATAAAACTACCATCTATTTGGGTCATGCAATCAAATAAGTTTAGAAGTTCTAAGTGAAATGTTTTTAGTCAAGTCAACAACAAAGTGGGTCACATCAAAAGGAGCATCTGCAATGAAGTAACACAGGAATTTTTTTTAATCTGGAAATGAATGAGTTAGGAAAATTAATGGCTCTTCTAACTCCTTAGACAGAGAGTAGTCCTTTCAAGTTTGATGAAGGTCATTTTCAGGACAGTCTAAGAGAGAGGTTATAGTTCAACTTCCACTAGCAGTACTTCAGAAAGGCAAAAATGACTTGAGTTTCTGAAGCTCATGGGTTTTTTTAAATTAAAGTTGAATAAAATTGCAAATGATTACCTATATTCTTAATATTTTATAATAATATTTTATATTTTTCTCCCCACCCCCTAAATTAGGAATTTATCATTTTTTCCAAAGACTGGAATGGAGAAAATACCCACTAAGCAAGATACAGTGAATGTGTTCTAGTGTGTACTCCCAGCTGCTCATGTAAATCTTTCTTCACAGCAGGATTTGAACAAAAACTCACCACTTAATTGAACAGTTCAAACGCCACTGAGTAGGAAATTTTAGTGAGACCAGTATATTTGTAAACTTAAACTAGATATATGTATTCTGGCAACATACACAGTATTTTGAAACAGCAAAAAAATTTAAAGGAATTTTTTTGTTTTTAGGTCAATTGCAGGTATTACTTGTTTTAGGACTTTGAAAGTATTCCTTTTATACTGTTGCTGCTTTTTTTTTTTTAAACAACAACAACAACAACCTTGCTTCATTTTCCTTTTTATTTTTCAGCTGTTTGCAGCCCCCTTTTGAATAGTGAGAAACAATGCAATTAATTTTCTCTAGCGCAATCATGCATAGATTTAATAGGCATCCGAAGGTAGGATCCATCTGTAAAGTATGCGCTGCATGCTAAATTACTTCTCTTCTGTGGTTTTTTTCTTTCCAAACCTTAATTAATTGAAGAAAAAAAATGTTTATTAAAGTGGGAACAGGCTGGGCTCTGGCTCTCCGCCTCTGGTTCAAAAGTTCATACAATTCCCTGAAGGCTCATCTGAATGTGTGTGTCTCCCTCTCACAATCTTTCTTTCTCCGTCTCTATAGTAGGGATGAATGCCTAGAAAAGGTGTATTATTTTGTTCCCAGGACGAATGTGAATAATCTTAACTTAGGTAAGCTAACTTTTTGTGTGCATAGATTTGCATGTATTGTATATGCTTACCTAAACAGTACACACACATAGACACATCAATGTGTTATTTACCCATTTTTCTATTGCATAGCATTAAAAAATTGATATACTTTCAGTGGCATCTTTAAACAGGATATAGATAGAGAGCAGGAAGTATAATTCTACAGGTGGATCTCACACAGGAAATTAAAGAATTATGTATGAACACAAACTAAGTCTTTATGAATAAATTTAAACCAGAAGAAAAATATTAAATCTATCCCAGGTAGAAAAATATTTACCTATAAACAGAGAAATGGAAAAAATACGTAATAGGTAGTGATTCACTCCTGTGAGATACTTTAGAAACAAGATATTTCCTGACCTGCAGTAAGCTTTATGTGACCTAGGTGAAAAACAATACATTTTTTGTAAAATAAGAATGTTATCTTAAAGATGGACTCAGAATTTTTTCAGTTATCTCAGTCGCTTACCTAGGATGTCATCTGTTTTTTCAAAGTATTGCTTTTTTCTCTTTATTACATGCTACAATTTTTAGATCCTTGTTTTTTTTTTAAAGTAAATATAAGTTGTAGTTTTCATACATATTATTCATTTCTTTTTTTACTTTAAAGTAAGATTAGTTTTCTCCTTTAACACAAGTAAGGTTTGCACAATCACTTCCATATTTAGGAGTTGATGGAATCAGAAAGCAGTGCTGAACTTGACTGTGATCTTGCCTGACTGAAGTCTACTTCCTTTTGCCCAGTTGCTTCTTTAAAAGCATAGTGTTCACATAGGAGCCTAGTGGAGGGCTTTCTACAGGTTGTTTCATTTTCTCTTTGGACTCTCTACAGGGTACCTAAAGCCGCTGGTCTATTAGTCATTTTAACTTTTTAAAAATAGACTTTAAGTAGGGAAAAAATAAGCAGCATGAAGTACTATTTTAGTTTGGGATACATGCAGCTTTAGTCATATTAGCCCTTTTACCACATACATGACTACCATCCTATACTCTTACCATGTGAGTGTCAGATGAGCCATGGGGACATTCCTGGAAGGAATTTTGAGGAATCAACATTCCATATTCTCCTCTCAAATGTTGTTACACATGCACATTTGGGCCACATCTGCACACTTGTAAATCAAATTACTTGGAGGTGTTGCTGAAATATGATCACCAAGTAACAATTATAATTGATGTCTTGGAAACTTGAAGACTCTCATCCACTATGTGTGTATCTATTTATGTATATACCATATCATAATCTCCCAACACCCAACCTTCTGTGACTCTTAGAAGAATCTCGCTACTGCTTTCCAAACAGATTTTAGTTTAGACTTCTGTGAAATCCCTGAACTGAATAGCTGTGGGTTTCACAAATTACATGCATGTAAACAACATACCTTTGAAAGGAGGATATGTGGGCCCTTTCTCCTATATGCTTATGTCTCTGTTGTCGTAGATTGGCGTCCTTTGTGAGCTATTCAGTGACATTTCAGAACCATTTCGCTCTGCAGAAAACCCGCAGTTGTGTTTCTTTAGCTGACACTGTGGCATTGCACTCGAAATTGCTAGTTAGAAAAAAAAATTGTTGAGGCCAGTGGCTGTAATCAACGTTGTTGCTGTCTGTTTCCTCAGACTAATAGCAGAGCGATTGGAGTCTGAGAGTTCAAACAGAGGTTATCTTTCCCAGGTAGCATCTCGTCCAACGAGAATTTGATTTTTTTCTATAGGACTTTACTCCATTAGATTAATGAAATTTCAATGAGAGCCTGGCGCCCCCTGAAGCTTTGTTAAGAAAACAAATGGTGATTCTGTAGGTGTGACAGCTTGCTTGGAGAGTTACGAGAAGGTGAATACATCCCCACAATCCAGGCAGCCTGGAACACATTGATCTCTATTTAAAGCACCAATAGGATTTTTGTTAATTATAAATGATTGATCTGCAGTTTTTCCCTCTCTCTCCTCTTTATATGTGTGGCTCCCCCTCCTTTCCCCACTTTTAACTTCTTTGCATGCTGAGTACAGAGCTTTTTGTTTAAAGGGACGATCATAGAGAGCAAATTATAGCAATACCCAGCAGTGATGCTACTGTGAATGTCATTGTCAGAGCGTTCACCGTTCACTGATGGAGGTGAGCTCTGAAGTAGATTTCAGACTGACTCCATGTTCCCTCTGTACTTGGCTCATTCCTAAAATAAGGAATTATTTTAACAAAAATAAAGCATTGGAATAGTATCATAGACACCACCATTATTATGTTTTAAAAGCAACTTGTGAGCCCTGTGAACCAAGTCCCCAGTATTAACTCTGAACCACAGTGTATGCCTTGTGCACGCCAGGATATGAATTGTGACCACCCAGCCCCGTGTGAGACAACAGGGTGAGTGAAGGGGATATCTCTGACCTTACATCTCAATTTATAGGCATTTAGGTGATTAATCCACCTTTTATCATCTTTGTGAAGTGGTTTTTTAATAATGTTTAGAAGCAATACTGTACTCAAAAACTGACATGTATATTATTCCTGATAATTGCTCACCACACTTAGTTCTAAAAAGCACAGAAAAATGTCCCCAGCTTCTTTGTGGACCTCTATTTAGTGAAAATATCTGAGCATTAAATGTATTTATGTATTGAATACAAAAGCACATAGTAGCTTCTTTGTCATTTATGACATGTACAATATATAAAGATAATTTGCACAGATCTCAGGAAACATATTTGTAAAAACTGCAGTTTAAGGACTACAGGTATTAGTGGATTTCATTGGAAGCCATATTGATTTCACAGTTCTAACTCAAACGTAGATTTTTATGAATGTCTTTCTTAAGTTTGAGCCCTTAATTAAGTTTTAGGACATATCTTTTCAAGCTACAATAATGAATTTTACCTCAGTGTTCTTTTTTTTTTAACTGTCTAGATAATCCATGAAATGTACAAGAGACTTTTCTAGGCCAAGAATCTTAAAATAGTTTATAGCTTTCAGTGACACCCTTCTGCAAAGTCCTTTAGATTTGAAGAAGTATTGCCTCATTTCTTGAATGTTTTGAAACTTGTTCACCTTCCTAATGAGTTGTTGTATCACTAATTGTATATGATAAACTCTCAGTGGCATAAAAGCAATTCTGCTTTTAAAACAACAGTATAAAATGGGCAAGAACCTCATGTATAACATACCATAATCTCCCCACACCCCAAATTCTGTGATTTTTAAAAGAAGCTCACTGTTGCTTTCTAAACAGATTCTAAGTCTGTAATACGCACCTAAATATGAAAGGTGTTCTGACAGAAATTCCCCGTGAAGTAATTATTTAATGATCCTGTAAGTACTCTCGGGAAAACTAGATTTAAAGTGTAATTTTTGCAGTGTTTTTTCCAAGTATTTAAAAAATATTTATCTTTTCTTTATTACTGCTTATTGTTTTTATTTTAATATTTTTTAATTAGCAGAAGTCATTAAGGCACATTTATAAATAATTATAACTATGACTTTTAAAATCAGATTTTGAATTAGCCAGAAAAAACAAAGTGACATTTTTTACAAATATTAGCACATCAGAGAAGTTATTGATGTCAGTGTCTAAATAAGTGACCAATAACAACATTAAGAAATGGGTGATCATGGTAAATGCACCAAGGGGCTGATTTTAGAATGTTTTAATTTTATTCCTGTTGGTTTTGGTTTTGAATAGTCCAGCTAATGATTTTCATTAGTGTATTTGTAATTTATGTGATTTTAGTAGGTTCTACCAAGGGTAAAGAATTTAAGGAAATAAACCGTTATCTGATATAAGATAGCTAATGATGTATATTAAATACTTGCCCTATTGCCGTGTGAAATGGATCTCAAAAGCTAACAACAGCTTTCTGAGGGAGCACAAATCTCTATATAAATATCCAAATGTAGCAAGATGTTGCAAATTTTTAAAGATATGCCATAAAAATAGATTAACACTAGTATGCAGGCCTGTTCGACTGAATTACAAAGGGATATCATGGGATTGCCAGTGACATTCCCATAAATAAAAAATCAATTCTTAATGATGAGGCAGACTTGTTTTAGCACATTACCCAGGTTAAATGGGAGCACACAAAGACATCAACTCCTATAAGACTAGTGGAATCATTGTGTATTAATATGATTTAGGGAGCTACACACCTCGATGGAATAATTGTTATTATATCTATAGAGCCAGATGGCACTTGGTGTAAACAGCCATTGAGCACCTCAAACACAAGTGTGGCAGGTGATCTTTAAGGTGAGCCTGCATCCTGCTCACTCATCTTATCATTAGAATCTGCGTTGCTGTTTGCAAAATGGCTTGATTGCCAGTATACAAATTTTTCAGAGTGGTCCTCTTGTTCAGTAGGAATATAGGATATAGAATTTCCTTAGCAGAATAGAAGAGGCAGAATAGCTAAGGCAGCTACCTGGATTTGTGCAGTTAGTACTACATTTTTTATAAGAAAGAGGACAGAGGGAGTCATTTTTTTCCCCCAGCAACAGTGGCAAAATAAATGGTATTTTCAGAAATATTTTAAAATGAATTCACAAATCCATTTTTTTGTGAAGTAGGCTCTAGTAATTGCTGGTATCAAAATAACCCTATGAAGGAGGCCAAAAGTTATTAAAACGTGTTTCCAAAGTAAGAGAAATCCAAGTTCAGAGAAGAAGTATCTTTAATTTCTTGTTTAAAAAAAAAAAAAGGTCTTTGTTTTGAAGATTTAAATTGACTTCTGCTAATTCTAAGTATCCAATTGGAGAAAACTCATTAATTTTTTCAACAGATACTAATTGGGCACTTACTATGTGCTAGTACTGTTCTAGGTGTTAGGGTTTCATCAGTGTAAAAACCACACTCTCACAGAGTTTACATTCCTCCAGGGGGAGGGGAGCAATAAATGGTGTGATATGATATAAGATATGAGAGAAATGAAATAGGGAAGGGAGACTGTGCTCAGAGAGTATAAGAGTGTAAGATTTTCCTTCTTCCCTTTAAAAACATAAAAGAGACCATCTAATAATAATAAAAGAGGCTGGAAAAATTCTTGTTTATCTTCTAATTTCATCGATCTTATGAAATTTCTAGTGGCTTGTCTGATAACATACCTGCTGTTATAGCCTCAGCTCAGTGGCCAGAGTTAAATAGCTGGAATGAATTCAGGGTCAGCTTAGAGTTTTGGGCTTAAATTTAATTTAATAATGTTATAAATACATAAATTTTTATGGTTTGGTATCTTTCCTTTGATAGTAGCATTAAAAAGCATATCATCTTTAATTATAAATAATTCCTAAATTTCTCCCTTGCTTTACTTTATATAATCCAGGTTTTCTGGTTTCTAAATATAAAGGACATAAAAAGATATGATAACGATCCCTAGCTTCATATAGGGATCTTTATCATAGTAGATTTAGTGGATTTAGATTTCCAAATATATAAAACGGATTTTCCAAGTGTCTAAAACATAGGATGTTCCTTGAAATTTCAGAATCTCATAAATTAACCCTTCTGTTCCCTAGTGACAAAATTCATCTTAATCCATAGAATATATCCCCCACCCCACTCCATGGTGCTATTGACTAATTAATTCCTAGATTTAAAACTAATGTTCAGTTCTTCACCAGAAGTAGTTTATCATATAACTGCAGCTACTCTTTAGATGAAACAGTATATGCTGTGAAATATTCCTTTAGTTTAGGAGAAAAGGTAAAATTCACTTTGTAATAAGGTATAGTCTTCATTCAGGTTTTTTTTTTTTTTGGTTAAATACTAAAAATCAAAAAGCACATGTGCTAAAAATAAAAGTTAAAACAAAAGTACATGTGCTTATCACTGCATAGAAAAAAATACTGAAAGGATGTGTTGCAAGTATTAATAATGGCTACAGTTTACAATATAACATTAGGGGTAATATTTACTCTTTTATTTGCACGTTTCTATATTTAATTTTTTTACTACAGTGACCTTGTATTCCTTTTCTAATCAAGAAAAAACTCATTTTTTTGAAAGCTAAAGGAGCCTAAAAACTGATATATTTACTTAACACAAAACCTCATAGCTGGTAAGTGTATGCTGATCAGTTCTGCAAATAATAGAAAGTAGTAAGAGTCAGCAAGCATCAAGATCTAGATAATACCATGAAATTACTAATTTTACCGATTTGTATTTCATTGTACTGCTTGAAAAGTGCCATGCAAAATTTGACCAATTTATCCTTTTTTTAAAATTTCTAAGACATCAAACTTCTTTTTTAAAAAAACAGTAGGCTGGGACATTTCTATAGCAACATGCCAGATATACCAAATTTCATCAGGAAACATGTTTTTAATTTCAGCCCTTTGAATGTGGTGCTGCTCATAAGGATGAGTATTTATAAATGTATAATAAAAATAAAGAGGCTTGGAAACTTCATTTCTTTTAACAGTCAACAATATTTAGCCTATCAGAATGCTTAAACGGATAAACATTCCTACTGTTTTAATTTTGAATACAGATTGTTTCATGCTGATGGAAAGTATTGTTAATTTTAATAAAATTAACTTTATACTGTTATTTCACCACTTTATAATAATTTTACATGGCGCCCTGGGGATGCCTCTGTTTTACATTATCAGGTGTCACATTTGCCATTTGGTTTGTATAGCGGCGTTCAGCTTCACTTCTCTATTCAATTGCCTGAAGCCACACTATTCACGTTATATTACAAGTAGCTATATCACTATACACTGCACAAGTTTACATACTTTTATTTTATATGTATATATCATTTTTGTATTTTCTTAAAATCATTGTTTTGTGCTATTTCCCAGCATTCCTGTTGCTTGCCTTTAGGTAGACACAGTTATGATAACAAGTTAGCTAAGACACCTTAGCAATCTCCCTCAAGTACTAACATGTTTCAATTTATTTTCAATCTGGAAGTCAGCCACAATTTTGATACAATCTTAGCGAGTGCTTCATTGTTTTTGATAAGAGATCTATATAGCTTGATAAATCTATAAAATATAACTTTTTACATAGAGTATTTTAAAATAAGGGGAGGGCTTCCTTGGTGGCGCAGTGGTTGAGAGTCCGCCTGCCGATGCAGGGGACACGGGTTCGTGCCCCGGTCCGGGAAGATCCCACATGCCTCGGAGTGGCTGGGCCCATGAGCCATGGCCGCTGAGCCTGCGCGTCCGGAGCCTGTGCTCCGCAACGGGAGAGGCCACAACAGTGAAAGGCCCACGTACCGCAAAAAAAATAATAATAAAAATAAAAATAAGGGGAAATCATTGATGACTTTCATAACTCACCCTATGTTGGACAGATCACTCAGAGATAATTAATCAGAACATGTCTCCATTAAATGTTACCACCGGGCTTAAACTCTCCCAGGAATTCATAGGAATCAGACAGACTTGCAAATAATCTGTAAGAGAATTGAGTATTTGTCAAATTAAATACCACTGTTACTAAATGCACAGTAATTACATACATAGTAATTAAATTAAAGATATACCAGTTCCTCTTGCATAAGTCTATGTTTTTACTTTTTTTAATATAGATTTACAGCATAGCTTTGAGTTTTGTCTAATTTGAATTGTTCTCTTACCTGTTTTTATCATGCTGCTATTTAAGGTGTAAGAGTGTGCTAAAACATCTTGGTTAGCTGTGTCAAATATTTATTGTGGACAATTCAGAATATGCGTTTTAAAATAAACTTTCTTTTCTACTTGAGTCTGTGTATATATGTTGATAAGCAAGCTGGTCTCTTGCCTGAGACCTTATGTGCAGCTGGCTGTTATTTGATTGATAGGTTAATGATCCCTATAATCTGAGGAGCATTTAACTAACTGATAACAAATAGACTAATCAATTTAAACATGCTTTAGTAATTCATAGTTTAAAAATATATAAAATGAGTACTGAGGAGTTTCTATAAAAGAGTGCTATATATTGGTATTTTTGTTTTTCAGAAACTGCTCCCTTTTTTCTTCTCTTACCAAAAATTTCTGTGGCTAGTAGGAACTGTGTCTGTGCTTTGAATTATACCATTATCCCATGTTACTAGCAATCATGTATCACTTCCCTTCACACCTTCAAGTTTAATATCTTGTGTACACTCTTTTAGTTAGAATCTTGGAACGAAATATTATATAATAGTCTTACTTTCGTTTCTTCTCAATAAATGTAACTACCCTGCCATTCTCTTAAACTCTAAGTTGCTTATTGGATATATTTTTCATTTTCTGTTATTGTGAAATTTGTAGGTTTGGGGGATGTTGCTGACTACAGGTAATGGAAATGTGGAACCAGGTGGTAAGAGACTGTTCTAGTTGTGGCACTGGTACAATTTACCAAGTGACTTTCATGAGGTCATTAAAATTATCTAGCTAGTTAAAAGGAGCTATATGAAGAGGAATTATAAGGGGAGGGGGAATTATTAAGGTGATTTCAAGCCAAAAAGAATCCTTGCTCTTGAGGAAGATGTCAAGTGTATGTGTTTGTTATGGGGATATTGTAGATGTTGGTTGTAAATACTGTGTGCCTATTAAATGCTTATGTAGCTTTGGTCCACTTGGTGATTCCTAGTTAGCTGTTTGCCAAATCTGGGCCAAATTCATAGACTTTATCTTTGCTTTTCTACTTCAGATATTTAGAGATCCTACATGTGCCATTTGAAAAGTCATATTAATGCCAATGCAATGACAATATTGCAGAGAACTTTCTTATAAAAATTTAGCAGGACATGGAGAGAATTTGGGCATAAAACTAGTTTGCATAATCTCCATTTTGAGCCAGAATTGGAGGCAAGTGACCTACAATGTGCACAGCAATTTAATGGCTATTAATATGTTTCTGGAGTTTTAGAAGAAAGTTTATTGGATAAAGATTTTATGAAGTCTCTGAATGTAGGAAATTTGAATCATATTTATAAATATTTTACCTGCCTTGAATAGATGATTAGCTTTGTCCAATAACAATTTCAGAGTAGCTAATGTGGCAATATAAATATGAATGTTTAGAGGAGCATTTTTTCTTTATGTAGTAAATACGTGATTAGTAATGATTTCTTTTACAGAGGGCTTTATATGGCACATTGCTTTATAAAAGAAACGAAGTTAAGTCTGAAGAATTACATAATGACATCTTCTGGGAATATGTGGTTTAGGTATAATTATAAAAGTGAAGGAGTTTAATTTATACTTGCATAATACCTTTCATTGAAGGTTATGAAAATAAGTCTTGTTATGTACTCCAGGCTTCACATTTCTTATATGCCTCCCTATATAATTGAAACAACTTCCCTACTATGGTCTAACAATAGTCCCCGACTCAAAAATACCTAAAATTTAGCATCATGCAGCCAATCCTCTCTATAAGGTAATGTGAGTGATGTCTCTTTTGTCTTTTTCTTGATTAATTCCTCATTTATATATTGTCTCCTTCCACCAAGCATTTGAGGTAGCCTTCCCAACCTTTTCGAAGACTTTTACCCAAGCTAAGTAACTACTAATTACCAAAAATTAAAATTGCAAGCATTTGTTGAGAGCCCTGTACATGCTAGGCATTATACTGGCTGATTTCCATATAATATCTCATTTTAACTCTTACAGTAATTCTGTAAACTAGGTATTACCAACCCTATTTTACAGATGAGGAAACTAAGACTCAGAAAGGTTAAGTAATTTTCCCAAGACCATATTACTCAGCTGTGGCAAAGCAAGAATATTAATTTATATTTGACTCCCAAAGTAGATGTCTGAGAAAATGGACAGAGTAAGGAACAACATTCAGAATTTCTGTCTCCTATTCTCACTATAAATTTGCTCTTAATGGCCTTTATCATTTCTTTTTAAACATCTTTATTGGAGTATAATTGCTTTCCAATGGTGTGTTAGTTTCTGCTTTACAACAAAGTGAATCAGATATACATGTACATATATCCCCATATCTCTTCCCTCTTGCATCTCCCTCCCTCCCACCCTCCCTATCCCACCCCTCTAGGTGGTCGGTCACAAAGCACCGAGCTGATCTCCCTGTGCTATGCAGCTGCTTCCCACTAGCTATCTATTTTACATTTGGTAGTGTATATGTACATGTCACTCTCTCACTTTGTCCCCGCTTACCCTTCCCCCTCCCTGTGTCCTCAAGTCCATTCTCTAGTAGGTCTGAGTCTTTATTCCCATCCTGCCCCTAGGTTCTTCATGACCTTTTTTTTAGATTGCATATATATGTGTTAGCATATGGTATTTGTTTTTCTCTTTCTGACTTACTTCACTCTGTATGACAGACTCTAGGTCCATCCACCTCACTACAAATAACTCAGTTTCGTTTCTTTTTATGGGCGAGTAATATTCCATTGTATATATATGTGCCACATCTCCTTTATCCATTCATCTGTTGATGGACACTTAGGTTGCTTCCATGTCCTGGCTATTGTAAATAGAGCTGCAATGAACATTGTGGTACATGACTCTTTTTGCTTTTATCATTTCTGATGGAGAAAAAGATGAACGATAAAAACACAGCATTTGTTTAGGTCCAAAGGATCAAAAGGGCTCATGGGAAATACTGACATATGGGCTCCCTTTTTCTCTCTAGACCCAGCATGACTAGCAAAAGGAGTTGGCATTGTATAAAGGAGAATAGGTCTTTAATGTAGTCCCACTTACTGATTTTTGCTTCTGTTGCTTGTGCTTTTGGTGTCATATCCAAAAAAAATTATTGCCAAGCCCAATGTCAGGGAGCCTTTTGCCTATGTTTTATTCCCTATGGTTTTTTTCTTTTTAAAGAATTCCTTTATTTATTTATTTTTGGCTGTCTTGGGTCTTCGTTTCTGTGCGAGGGCTTTCTCTAGTTGCAGAGAGCGGGGGCCACTCTTCATCGCGGTGCACGGGGCTCTCACTGTCGCGGCCTCTCTTGTTGCAGAGCACAGGCTCCAGACGCGCAGGCTCAGTAGTTGTGGCTCACGGCCCTAGTTGCTCCGCGGCATGTGGGATCTTCCCAGACCAGAGCTCGAACCCATGTCCCCTGCATTGGCAGGCAGATTCTCAACCACTGTGCCACCAGGGAAGCCCTATTCCGTATGTTTTATCTTTAATTTATTTAGAGTTAATCAGTTATACATCTGATAAGGTGTTAACATCCAAAATATATGAAGAATTCATACAACTCAATAACAACAACAAAAACCAATTCAATTTAAAAATGAGCAGAGGAACTGAACAGACATTTTTCCAAAACAGACATACAAATGACCAACAAGTGCATGAAAAGATGCTCAACATCACTGATCATCAGGGAAATACAAATCAAAACCACAGTGAGATATTACCTCACACCTATTAGAATGGCTATTGTTAAAAAAGACAACAAATAACAAGTGTTGGCAAGGATGTGGAGAAAGGGGAACCCTGGTGCACTGTTGGTAGGAATGTAAGTTAGTACAGACACTATGGAAAACAGTAGAGGTTTTTCAAAAAATTAAAAATAGATCTACCATGTGATCCAGCAATCCCACTTCTGGGTATATATTCAAAAGAAATGAAAAAAGTATCACGAAGAGGTGTCTGTACTCTCATGTTTATTGCATCATTATCCACAATAGCCAAGATATGGAAATAACCTAAGTGTCTGTCAGTGGATAAATGGATAAAAGATGTGAGATAGATATAGGTATATGAAATGAGGGCATTATGCTAAATGAAATAGGTCAGACAGAGGAAGACTTATTATATATAAGTATATAATAACATGTGGAATCTGAAGATGTTGGATTCATAGAAATAGGGGCTGGTGGGTGGGGTGGAATGGAGCAATGTTGGTCAAAGGATACAAAATCCCAGTTAGAAGATGAGTAAGTTCTGAGCATCTAATGCACAGCATTGTGATTATAATTAATGATACTGTATTATATACTTGAAAGTTGCTAAGAGTAGATTTTAAGTGTTCTTACAACAAAAAAGGACATGGTAATTATGTGATGTGATGGAGATGTTAGCAAAAGTTATCTATAGTGGTAATCATTTTGCAATATATAAGTGTGTGAAATCTACACATTGTATACCTTAAGCTTACACAGTGTTACATGTCAATTATTTCTCAATAAATCTGGAAGGGAAAAAAAGGACGGTAGGTGGACATAAGCTGTATGTTCCTCTCCTAGAATCACCTCTCCCATCTTATTCACTGCTCACTCAGAAATGGCTTGAATATTTTGCTAAATGCTTCTTTTCCCATCCCTAATAACATTTTGAAATTGAGCAAATACTCCAAAAGAATATTTAGAGATGGCTGTGAAGGTTTGGAGAGCTTAGAGAGTGAGAGTATATACCAAAAGCATTAAAAAAAAATGGCCTTCTCTCTGAGTCCTAAGAGGCCTCAGACTTACTATGAGAGAACTCCCCATTTAATTGCTTTGTAGGCTAATCCACACCTCCATGTCTTTCAATATGACTTCCATAAATCTCAGGCAACTAAGAATTTCAGTGTGCACTGCCTGGCATCTGATGCTGAAAACTACTAATCTGGTAACTTGATCAGAGTTTAATGACTACGGTGGGAGATTTTTGTTGAATTTTGTGAACAAAACCCAAATGCTCTTCAGTCTTATCATGTATGTCTGTGCCAAATCCTTTGGCAGTCCATGAAAGCCAGGTCCTCCCAGATTTGGCTAAAGTCCAGTTTTCCTTAAGATTTCCAAGCTTCCAGGACTGCTGAAATATATACAGGTTGGCATAGATATCATGTCCTCTAGTGTAAGACGAGAGTGAAATCGTCACAGATTATCTGAATCCTTGAGTTACCTATCTTTTAAAAGAAAAGGGACCTATCTAATATAAGTGTATTTTTTCCCACAATGTGCCAGTTGTGCTTTTCAGAAATTATTTCTGAACATGGTGATAGAATACATCTGAACATAGAAGTCACCTGTGTATTCACATCCAAGCCTGCTTCACAGATCACCACCCCCAGAATTGGCAGAGCTCACCGTGGGCCCCTGTGCCTCTGAGTACACTGAAAGGAATGCCGTTTCATAAATAACCTATGCTAAGGTGGCAAACAATTTTACCTGCATGTTCTGACAACTACCCATCAGTGATCTGCTTCAGCGTTTCAAACTCACCATAAAATTTCTCTTTGACGTAGAATGTCTTGAAAGAAACTGACCTCCACAAATTATTCCTTATCTTTATTAGCAGTTCTATTCATGACCTACTTTAAAAAATTATTATGAAGAATCTCCTAATTAAAATCAGAACAACTACAAATGCTTGCCATAAATGATGTTGGATTGGCCAGTTAACAGGTTGGTAGCTCCCGCTAGGAGAAGGGACCATGTTGGATTTAGTTAAGGAGAAGCAGGGAGCAGGGAAGGAGTAATAGGAACGTATAGGGATGTAAAAGGGAGGGAGCAGCTGGTTTTCCTGTGAAATGAGTTTAAGCTGGGAAAACAATTTCAAAGTTATATCCAAAGTTATATTATATATTCAGCATAAAAAGAGTAGGCAAGGAATAGCATAAAAACAGACTGAATAATGGTGTTCAAAGGATGATGATGAGAGTCTGGGGCATTCATCAGGGAGTTCCATGTGGGACAGGGAGGAAGTGGAGTCTAGTCTCAGAGAAGGAGGCTAGCTGGAGTCCCCCTTCTGCCCTGGGGGAACTAACTAGGTACAAGAAGCCCAGACAGAGGGTCAGTGAGGCAGCCTGAGAGCACATTGTCCTGACAGTTACTTCCCCACCCCAGGGAAATGGAAGGGAGCAGCAGCTGGTAGCCAGCCCTCACTTGTAACTGTGGATGAGTGCTCAGGTACCAGTGAGACCCCGCCCTTGCCTGACCCCAGATTTCAGTAATCACCAGTCAGCCAAGTCAACAAACATTTGATCTCCTCTGTGTGGGTCTTTTTGGTGCAAGCCTGCTGCATCTGTAGATGGCAGGGGTTATTATAAGCAACTGGAGTCAAGCTGAGTTTGAAAGGGTTAAAAACTTACCCAGGTCACAGACTGAGGGAGTCGAGCTGAGATTTCAACCCAAGAAGTCTGACTCCAGAGCTAATCTGGCTTTAACCACTATGTTATGAGGTCTTAATCACATGCACTTAAATTTTAGATACAATTTTAAACAGATCTTCCCGTAGGAAACCTTCTCCAGTTCTCTTAGTCCACGCCAATCACTTTTCTCTGTATTCTCTCATCAGTTACGTATTTTCTCTAAAGACTCTAAGCTCTTTATTTTCCACCGTTGTTAATGCTGCCTCAGAGCTCTTCTCAAGTTGTTTAAGACATGTGATTGTTTTGATGACCCTGACAAAACTGTGAGCTCCAAAATGGCCTCAGCTGTGTTTCTTGCCATAGTCCTCTTATTTACGGGAGCTACAAACTGGGCAGCACGTCAACCCACCAGCTCTTAAGTTCCGGTTTAGTCACCTTGCCAAGGAAGACTTACCCTGCAAGGCCCTCAGACCGAGGATCCCAAATATTTGATGGCTTGGATAACTTATATTTCATGATTAACAAGGGAATTTGGTGTGGCAGGGGGAAACTCATTTGCTCTTGAACATCCCACAGGAGACTCAGAGCAGGAGTCTCTTGACATTGTAATTATGTACATTTTAGAAATAGCCAATGTGTCTGAGCCAAAGCTTTACTGGTATTTCTGTATTTAGATAATTATTAGATCATATTCTGGCCCAAATAGGAACTTGACTCTCCCAAACTAAAAATTAACTAAAAATTTCATTCTTTTATGGCTATTTCAGGGATCTTAAAGTACTTGCTCTTTTTTAGCCAAATTAAGAAAATAATTACAAGGAATTACAAAACGCTAAGGGTAGATGGTGTTTTATAGTTATTGTCCCTCAAATGGGTGGATTTGCACACAGCAGAGGAGCACAAAAATTATGCAGTCTTTCTTATAGAAAAATAAAAGCAGCTTCTTGGTGTAGACAGTGACACTTGTTTTGTAATGTGTTTGCATTGTGGGGAGCTGGTGAAGGATATATAGGAACTCTACCATATTAGCCACTTTTCTGAAAATCTAAAATTATATTAAAGTTTTAAAAAAAAAAGCCATTAATTTGGGTGGAAGTGAGGGGTGAATGGGGAATAGAGGAAATAGGATTGGCCATGAGTTGATAATTGTTGAACCTACAATAATTGGTAATAGGTGCAAGAGGTTTATTATACCATTTTTCTCTACATTTGTACATTTTTGAAATTTTTTATAATACTTTTTTAATCTAATGAAAGACATAAAAAGAAAACTTATGCACAGTTTGACTTTGGGCAAACATAAGAATTTTCTAAATGATTTTGTTAGCTGAGACAAACTCGTATTATCATTGGATACCAGGGATTTTTTGCCATTCTTATAGTTTGGTGCACAAAGAATCAAGTATATGCTAATGTAATTTTTAAAATTCTAGAATATAGATTCTTAGTTATATTTAGCTACTATTATTCAGGTTTTCTTTATTACTACAATGCTAAAAATATATAGCTAAGATGAACTAGAAATTTTTAAAAGTTGTCTTACCTGTCCATAGACTAGTGGATAGTAATATTCATTTTATAAGTCTGTTTTTGGTTTTTGTTTTTCTAAATTAAAAAAGTCACACCACTGGCAGATTTTTTTTTTTTTCGGTACGTGGGCCTCTCACTGTTGTGGCCTCTCCCGTTGCGGAGCACAGGCTCCGGACGCGCAGGCTCAGCAGCCATGGCTCACGGGCCTAGCCGCTCCGCGGCATGTGGGATCTTCCCGGACCGGGGCATGAACCTGTGCTCCCTGCATCGGCAGGCGGACTCTCAACCACTGCGCCACCAGGGAAACCCCTGGCAGATATTTTTGCATTGTTTTTATAGTAAATGTATGCTATTACAAAGATAGTAAATAACCAGATCAATACTTATGAGTAAGAGAGGTTTTAAGTGCCATGTTAGAATTTAAGCCGTGGACCACTAGATGGTGGCCACAGTGTTATTTTCTTATTTTCTAAATCTTCCCTTTCAAGATATCTGAATTAGAGAATTTCCTTACAACTAAATTCCTTAAGTTTGGAATTACAAAGGGCTTTCTTTAAAGCACAATTTGAAGTCATACTTCTTCTGCCCACCAGCCTAAATGATATGGGCAGGCAGCCTCTACTTGGTGAGCATCACAGGAACCGGGAGCAGTCAGGAACGTGAGAAAGGGGTACCGTGATGCTGGCAAAGAGCTTCATGGTTCCTGATTGGGCACCGGGGGAGTGGAGTGCTTAAAAACTCGGGCTGTGAATCTAGAATGACTGGCCTGAACACAGATTCTGTCTTGAGTATCTATAGCAGCTTTATTCATAATATCCCCAAACTGAAAACAACTCAAGTAGCCATCAACTGGTGAGTAAACAAACTTTGGTATATCCATATAATGGAATACTATTTGGCAACAAAAAGTCATAAGCTACTGATACATATAACAACATGGTGGATCTCAAAGGTTTTATGCTAATTGAAGGAAGCCAGACATAAAAGATTAGATACCATACAATTTCGTCTATAGAACATTGTTAAAAAGTAAAAACTATAGATAGAAAAAAAAGATCAATTGTTGCCAGGGCCAGGGATAGAGGGAGTATATTACTGCAAATGGGCACAAGGAAACTTTTTGGAGTGATAGAAATATTCTGTATCTTGATTTGGTAATGATTATGTATATAATATAGATATTATATATTATATTTTTTCTTTTTTTTTTGGTTGCATTGGGTCTTTGTTGCTGTGCGTGGGCTTTCCCTAGTTGCAGCAAGCGGGGGCTGCGCTTTGTTGCGGTGCACGGGTTTCTCATTGTGGTGGCTTCTCTTGTTGTGGAGCACGGGCTCTAGGCTCACGGACTTCAATAGTTGTGGCGCGTGGGCTCAGTAGTTGTGGCTCGCAGGCTCTACAGTGCAGGTTCAGTAGTTGTGGCTCATGGGCTTAGTTGCTCCGCAGCATGCGGGATCTTCCTGGACCAGGGATCAAACCTGTGTCCCCTGCATTGGCAGGCGGATTCTTAACCACTGCGTCGCCAGGGAAGTCCCTATAATATATTTTTTCAAAATTCATCACATTGTACCTTTTGAAAGAACTCTATTTTGTGTAAATTATATCTCAATAAAATATTCAAAATCAAATATATAAAATACATTTTCCAGAACCTTTTTAATTTGTCTGGCTTCTGTAAAAAAAAGCCTGTAGGTTATGTCTTCCTATTTATTCTAAAACCAAGGGATATATGAATTCTTTGCTATATGTATATTATCTATCTACCCTCTTCTGGTAAAACTGTATAACAACAGAGCCCCAGGGGGAAAAGATAGCAAGAGGGACACTGGGTTAAATACTGGTGTTAGAAGACAAGGTCCTAGAAGGAACTGTAAGCACAGGAGAGAGGGATTCAGGGAAAATGAAGCTGACCCAGGCTACAGAGAGAGGAAGACTCAAGAACAGAGTGTTGGCTGGCCCTAGGAAAGGAGGAGGGGGTGAGGTGTTGAGGAAAGAGAAGCTGAGAGAGTGAGATGAAAAGTACCTCTTTAGGTATCACAGCTCAAATTAACATGTTTACAAATTCATGATACCCAAGTGGCTTCAATTTCTCGGCAGTGGAATTTCTCACATAATTAAGCTTTTAGAAAAAAATTCACTTTTTGCCATTAAAAAACCTGACAGATGGTCCACATGTATCATTTGGACACAGGTCACATTACCCAGATAATGAACTCTTTCATGTAAAATTTCCAGTAGATTTTTAACATGCAAAAGTCCTCCTCATATGTTATCCTGCATTGATCTGATTGGAGCTGTTAGTGTCTAGTGGATCAATGATCAGCAAACTGAAAAGTCACTTAGTGACTATGACACTCACAGCAGTATAGAATCTATTGTGTCAGGAATTCTTGTTTTATTAACTCTGTAATTGCCTGTTCAGCTGAACCAGTGAATTTTATTACACATTTCCTTTCACCTGAATAAGACCTTTGCACTGCTGCCAGTGCCCTGAGGATCCTCCATTTTTTCTCTGCTCCATGTCTTTCTCTAGTGCCCTATGGCTTCTCTGCCATCTGTTTAGGCAGAGACATGTGTGGAAAGGTGGGCTTTAAGAATATCACCGCCTTGCTTTGAGGCTGTTAAGTGGCTTCTCGCTCTGGCATGGTTGCCTCCATTGAGACACACTTTGGGCTCAGGAGGAAGAAAGTCAACAGTGTAACTCTGCTTGCTGTGTGTTGGTGCTTTCTTTAAACAAAGGACCATAATGCTATATGGCACGGGAGTTAACAGCATTCACTCTGGAGACAGAGCTGGGGCTGACTCCAGGCTCTACCGGCTGGCAAGTTAAATAAACTCTCTCAGCCTCAGTTGTCTTGTGTGTAAGGGGGGAGGATAGGAATAGTTCCTCCCTCACAGTAAACACGTGGCTGTCTCAACAGCACCTCATATTCAACATGCCTGACACTTTGTTCCCCCCCACACACCTGTATCTCCTCTACTTTCTCTTGGAAAATGGTGCAGTCTTCCTTGACCATTGCTCTCGCTTATCCAACCCCAACATCCAGCATTCACCAACTCCTACAACCTGCCTCTTAAATGTTTCTTCAATACATCCATTACTCTTCATCCCCACCATCTCTGCCCAACCCAAGCCATTACCATTTCTCATCTGGAATCGTCTAGTAATCATTCAACTGGTCTCCCCAAATTCACTCTTAGCTTCTTTTAATAAGGTCACCATGCTGCCATTATTCAAAGATTTCTGTTATCCTTAGAATTGGATTCAACATCATTAACACATCCAGAAAGACTTTGTGTGATTTCATCCTTTTTTCCACCCTCATGTCACTCCTGTTATACTAGGATTTATTCATGCAATTTACATTTTCATTTATTCATTCAGCTAACATTTATTGAGCATCTAGTGTGTCAGGCATAGTGCAGGTGCTGAGAATACAAAAGGAAAAGGGTCCCAGCCTAGGATGGGCTCAATGCCTAATGTGGGATAGAGATACAATAAAATGATTTAAAATGGTAAAATGTAATAGAGCAGAGAGAGTGATTAGCGTTGTGTTTGGCACATCAGAGAAAGCTTTGTAATGAGAGTGACTATATTATGTCTGGGAGGATAAATAGGAGTGTGTGTGTGTGTGTGTGTGTGTGTGTGTAATTTTAAGTTAGATTCTTTGTGCTAGAAAGTATTTCAGGAATATAATACAAACCCAAAGAACAATTGTCCTTTAGATGTTGTAGAGGGTGCTTAATAGTTTCCCACATCATTGAGGTAATATAACCAGCACTAGCTATTGATAATTTCTCTCAGAACAAATAAAGCTGATGAAGCATTTCCTTTTGTTCATGAAGAGTACTTTTCTATCATCTTTGTTAAAACCTTTCCACTTGTTTTGAGTGGTCAGTCCAAATCCTCAAATTTTCATCTTCTTGAAATATATCCCAGGAACTGGAAAATCAAAAAAGCTGTTGGTGGTAGAATACGGTCAGAATCAACCTAAAAGGAAATCAACTCAACATCTTCAGATTTTGAGTCTTGTTAACTGTCTTCTTCAAGGAATGCACCATATACTTATATAAATCAGACCTTCTTTAATATTTAATTTCAGTACAGAGGAATTGGACTACCCACAAATGACAGAAGGTCTGTCACTTTAAGGTTTTGGGGTCTGCCTAAAGCACAGGTTAGCCGTGAAATATCTAGTTTTCTAGGAATACAACTTTAATACTCAACTGCTACTGAATGTCCATTTGATAAATTTAAATAACAGTTTCCTTTAAAATTTGGTTTCTGATTGTATTTTATTTTCTAAACTTTTGGGTAACCAAAAGCATTCTCTTAATTAATTTTTGAAAAATATATTATGCAACTGAGATAATTTCTGTAATGTGAAAGAGAGATTCTTTAAAAAGAAACTTAAATTTCCTTTTATGCCTATGATGCTTATTGACCATATTATTTTACAGACATTTCATAGAAGCATTTTTACTGTAAGGAAGCTGATTCATAACCACAGACACTATTTGCTAGAGATAATATCATGTCTAAAGTCTCTCACATAAAGATCTCAATGCACGGTGGATGGACCTAGAGTCTGTCATACAGAGTGAAGTAAGTCAGAAAGAGAAAGACAAATACCGTATGCTAACACATATATATGGAATTTAAGGGAAAAAAATGTCATGAAGAACCTAGGGGTAAGACAGGAATAAAGACACAGACCTACTAGAGAATGGACTTGAGGATATGGCAAGGGGGAAGGGTAAGCTGTGACAAAGTGAGAGAGTGGCATGGACATATATACACTACCAAACGTAAAATAGATAGCTAGTGGGAAGCAGCTGCATAGCACAGGGAGATCAGCTCGGTGCTTTGTGACCACCTAAGAGGGGTAGGATAGGGAGGGTGGGAGGGAGGGAGACGCAAGAGCGAAGAGATATGGGAACATATGTATATATATAACTGATTCACTTTGTTATAAAGCAGAAACTAACACACCATTGTAAAGCAATTATACTCCAATAAAGATGTAAAATTAATTAATTAATTAAAATAAAGTAAAATAAAAAGATCTCAATGCACTTATTGCATAAGATATTTTAATGTTCTTAGTTTTAAGCTCAGTATCTAAGATACAGAGAAATGCATGCAACTAACTCAATCTGTGCTTCTGAAAGAAACATTTGTCAATTAAGCAAAATTGAATTGCTTGTAAGACCTCTGAAAGTACTGATGACACCTCAGTTGTGAAGAGCAATGGGAACATTATTCTCTGCTTCCTTTGGTTAAAGAATAAGAAATAAAAGTTACATGACCCAGGGTAAAGTTGACCTAGAACTCTATAGACTCTTTCATTTGAAATTATTAGGAAAGTACAGTGTATGGAACAAAAGATATTAAGCAGAAAAATGTAAACCCTAAGTTAGAAGACCTCATCATTATAGCAACATCCCCTCTTCTGCTTCCTAATTCTTCCTTAAAATGTGCTTACTGATGTAGACTCTGAAGATATAAAGATGAATAAGACCCAGTCCCTGCCTTCAAGGAACTAATAATCCAGTGGAAAACAGATGTGTACAGCTAACCCTAATCACTGATATATATTCGTGTTTTCAGCAAGGTGCTAAGTGGAGGGAGAACAAAATTAATTCTGCTCAAGGGAATCAGGGAAGACTTCACAGAGGAGGTGACATTTAGCTGAATCTTGAAGGATGATTAAGGTTTAACCAAATAAAGAAGGAAAGTAGGGATACCTTGGAATGAAAAACTATGAGGAAACAAAGGCAAGTTGTATGAAAATACTTGGCATGTTGGAGAATATATAGGGAGAATGGCTGGGGAAGTAGATTAGGGTTAGTTGTGAAAAATATGAATATTCCTCTTCTCTTAATCCACTCCCATCACCTCCTGTTAATAGTTTAGACTTTATTTTGTAAGACATTGGGGAACCAGTCAACCTTGGTATTTTGTTGTGGGCATGTTTCATTGTTTGGCCATCTGCAATCAACTCTTCACCTTTCCTATGAACACTCATCCCTTTTTGTGTTACCACCTATTATGTGTGGCATTAGTAAGAGTGATCCTCTTACACTTTTAAATTTTTCTTCAACAAAATCTGGTGTTGTCAGGGTTCAATCACCTCATTTGGGTTTGACCAAATGAACACTCCTATTTGAAGACTTTGAATCTTGATCAAGAGATACGAAGATGTGAGGACATCTGGCGGTCATATTCAAAGCAGCAGCAGCAGCAGCAGCAACTATAATTGGTGCATTGTGGGATTTTGTTGTGGTTTCTGTCCCCTGGCCCTTGGGTGCTCCCCTGATTCCAAGCTTGAGTCACCTTCTGCCTTGCAGCTAATAGTCATGACCAAACAATGTCCAAAAGCAAACTCATCATTCAAGTTCCAGGAGTTATGCAACTGGGAAATTCAAACTATAGGTTCAGAACTTTAAATGAAAGACTTTTCAGAGATGGAGACAAGTTTTATTAAAGCCTGTATTTCTCTTGTATTAAAGCTAAACGTTAAAGCCCAAGAGATAGATCACCCTGGGAGAAACTACAGAGGAAAAGACAAGAGGACCAGAGATAATACTCTGGGAGATGCCAATACATGAAGAAGCAGACAGAGGTGATAGCAAGGATGCCCTAAAAAGATATCAGAGAGTTAGGAGAACCCTTAGAGGAAATAATTTCAAGGAGGGGGTCAGAAATATCTCAAATTACATAAAGATTAGACAGAATATGTACTGAGAAGAAGTCATTGAGATGGGCAATTGGTGGGTCATTGGGTACTTTGAAAGAAGAGATTTAGAGTAGCTTTTCAGTAGGAGCCAAAATCCTATGGTTAAGGAAATAATGGGAGGTGACAAGTGGAAGCAGTAGTATAGACTGTTTAAACTGAAAGTTTAGTGATATGATAAGGGATAAAGCAGCAGCAAGGGATTTATGGTTAAAAGAAGGCTTTTTCTCTAGAGAAAAACAGCCTTTGCAAGCAGAAGAACTAGTGGAGGAGGAGAGGTTGAAAATGTTAGATAGTAGAGGAATAAATGATGGAGTATTATCTTGGCAAAGACGGGAGGTGATAGACATTGTAGCAAGGTGGAACAGGTAGCATTGGAAGGAGGTTGAACCTCTTCTTTGAGGACAAGACTGCAAGAGGTAAGATGAAGATTAAAATCATCGGAGTTTGTATTAAACATGGAGATTCCTCAGGCCTACACTACACTTAGTGAATCAGAATACCAGAAGGCAGGGCCCCTGAAAGTGCATTATTAACAAGCCACAGGTGAAAGTTTTGTATACTAAAATTTAAGAATCACTAATAGAGCTAATACAGAATTGGAGATGAAGTTGGAGCTAAAGAGTGTTAAAAGTTTGGCACAGGGGCTTCCCTGGTGGCGCAGTGGTTGAGAGTCCGCCTGCCGATGCAGGGGACACGGGTTCGTGCCCCGGTCCAGGAAGATCCCACATGCCGCGGAGCGGCTGCTGAGCCTGCGTGTCCAGAGCCTGTGCTCCGCAACGGGAGAGGCCACAACAGCGAGAGGCCCGCGTACCGCAAAAAAAAAAAAAAAAAGTTTGGCACAGCTCCTGTGGGAAACAAGAAATAGAACCTAATAAAAATGTAAAGCAGAAACTAACACACCATTGTAAAGCAATTATACTCCAGTAAATATATTTTTTAAAATATGAATTAAAGGATTCCTGAAGAACAACACTAAGAACCTAACTGAGGTTGAAATCATAAACAAATTTAAAGATGTCAGTCACCTAAATTATTCTGTTTCTTTCTGATGTGCTTTTGTGGCCCAAGAGGAGTAGAAAAGCAAATGTTCAGATTGTTGCAAGAGGCTGGGAATGGCACAGTAAGTGTGATAGATCTCAAGGAGACAAAGGATTAAGGTGGTTGACCCTGGGGTCCTGACTGAATAGGCAAGAAAGTGAAGTGGTTCTAAAGTGAGGTAGAAACAAACAGAAGCTCTATTCCGAGTAGGTTGGCTGGCTTGAGGGAGTGCAGTTGGTACCACAGAATTCTGAGCTACTCTTAAATAGTAGGTAACAATCAAAACTGAACAAACCTGCTATACTGCCTTGATCATTATAGTATAGTGAAAAATTGGAAACAACCTAAGTGTCCATCAGTGGGGATTTGTTAAATAAGTTATGATGTATCCAAATTATGGATAGAATGTGATCATTAAACACAATGATAACAGTCTACTTGTTTTGGAAAAATAGTCATGACATTTGAGAAAGTGAAAAAGCATGTTATAAAACATCATGTAAAGAACAATTTGATTTTGCTAAGATTTCATGTACATGTGTGAGCACATGCATATATGCAAAGGAGATATCTGAAAGAAAAGTCACAAATGGTGATTTTTATTTATTTATATTTTCTATACGGTTTAAATATTTACTGTATGTTTCTATTATTTTAGGGCTCAGAAAATACAGTAACATTTTTTTTAGTAATACAAAGCATTAGTAACTCCCAAATCACTTACCTTCCCTCCCTACCACTCAAAACTTTTATCTTAGTGTGGTTTATCTCCTAGAGGTAGGAGCTGAGCTGATTAAATTAATTTGTGAGTGATTAGTATCTCCATTATCCTTCAAAACATATTTATTTTCTCAAAATATAAATGAATCTCAAAATGATATTCAAGGCAGACGAACAATGAAGCACAATAATTTGGACAGTGTGGGTTAAGGTAATTTTGGACAAGAATATGACCCCATAGCAGATTAACCCTGCCTGGGCATGTATATCCCTCAGGGTCATCTTCCTGAAGCTCTTCCCATTTATGCAACATTCTCCTGTTATAGATTGAGAGTTGTTACACACAGAAGTTATTTTTTGTTTTTTAACCTGGTAATATTTATTTACTTATTTTATCACTTCTAACTTAGGATATATTCTTTTTCTCCAGAGATTTGTTAAACCTTCTATTCTCTTTTAGTTTTCTATAATTTGACTTCTATATATTTATATTTCATTCAGGTGGAACTTATTTTGATATCTAGTGTAAGATAAGAATCTAAATTCGTTTCATTCTAAATTTCTACTTTCTCAAAATCATTTATTGAATCACCTTCTTTTACTTGTGTGCCTTATCATATATTAATTTATTATATCTAAAAGATCTTTATTCTGTTGTATTGTTCTGAGTATTTTTGCACCAGTCATAGGACTTACTGGAGCTCTGTAATGTTGTAATAATTATTCGTGTCAGTCATTGCTTTCCTTTTTCAAAATTTCAAAATGCTATTTCCCCTTTTTTATTTTTCCTATAAATTTTAGAATTATTTTTATCAAGTGCCTCAAAAATCTTATTCTGGTTTTAGCCCGTATAGCATTAAACTTAAAATTTGACTTGAATCTCTCCCCTTTGTATCAACAAATTATTTTCAGTCTCCTAAGTATTTTCCACAGAGGCTCCCTGTCGCAGTGGTGGCAATGGATATACATTTTATGTAATTTCAGGGGTTTGTAAGGCAGGGATTGTATATTTTCATGTAAAGTGCATATATTAGAAAACTGTGACACTTAGAGCCTTCTACTATTAAGCACCTTTGTAATATAGGTTTTGTTGTTTTTTTGAAGTAGTCCTTTGTCATCTCATTATTTCAATCTGTCGTTATGAGCTTTAGCTACTAATCATTAGGTTAATAGCTAAAGTCTATCCAGGACTGAAATACTTTTCATTCTCTTCCCATTTTTATAATTGGCTTATTATAGTAGACCTCTTCAAGTTTTCTTTTTTGAAACACTAGAGAGTAATGTCTGTCTTTTGAGGATTTTAGAGATTCATTTTGTAAAGCATTCCAAACCCTGGAATGATTATTACTTTAACTACCTGTATGATCTCAGGGAAGTCATTTAAATTCTCTGATCTTAAGCTTTCTCATCTATACAATGGGCATAATAATACATACCTGAGGTATTAATGTAAGTATACATATAAAGGGTCTCTGTGTGATTACTCAGGAAATGGTGTGCCTTTCCACCTCTCCCTTCCCTCCGTTTAATCTGTCAATATCTATTTTGTCAGTCCTCCCTGCCTTTGTTTCCATAATTACCCTCCCTAAGGGAGTTCCTAAATGTCTCCCATGGTTTGGTACTTAAGACCAAATGGGAAAAGGATAGAAATAGAGCAAATAATTTTGTAAGCAGTCTAGTATTAAATTAATTGATATTAAATTAATTACAAATCATTTTAATAATAGCAAATGAAGCTAAGCCAGTGTTTATACCCATCCTTTAGAAAAATAAGCAAAGTTTAGAAAATTATAATCTTCTAAGTTATTAATGATTAATATAGGGTAATAATTTCAGTGTCAACCTTAAGGACTCATATACAGAATGCCTATTAGTACCAAGTGGTAATTCTAAGTGTAAATGCTGACCATGTCAACTTAGAGTCAAAATCGTTGATTAAATGAGCATGTTCAACATCAAAGTGTGTGTGTGTTTAATTAAAATTGATTTTGGAAGAATTCTCCAACTACTGTTTCTTATGCTCAAGTTATTTTCTGATTGTAAAAACTAAGTAAAATTGAGGTATTGTTTAGGTTAAATTGCATATGTTGAGAAGTATCTAATTTTGTTTTTTCTAAGACCTAATATCTTATATATCTACTTTATGTCTTAATTTCATTTCATCCCAGGGAATTCTTATTAGTGTTCAAATTTTTAAAGTTGAAATTTTAACTAAAGAAGATCCTAGATGTTATAGGCACATTCAGGGCCCTGAGTATGGGGAGAGAGGTGGAAAACAAATTTGAGAAAAATAATTATTTGATTGCTCTTCATTACATTTTTTTCATGGTAAAATAATATTCAAGGTGCTAATTCTGTCATCTGCTATGTTCTTTCCTTAGAGCAAAGCAGGGAAAGCATTATATGTTTAGTGTTAGTCATATTCACAGAAGAAAAACAATTTCATGTGTATTTGAACATTTCCACTTCATCCACTTAAGAATTCTCTCTAGTAATTATAAGGTAGAAATATTATTCTTGAATTTAAAAAGAGAATGAAAAAAAAGAAACCAGAATTTTAAAAGTTTAGTTGATTTCCAGTTACAGACCTGATTTCTTGCACTAACAGTTTAAATACTATATTTATTGATGTACATGCATAAGCAACAACCACCCCCTGTTCTGATGTGGAAACTACCTTTAAATAATAAAGAAACTCCTTTCTGACGCAAATGCTCTCTGCCTTTGAAAGCTAAATAGAAATATGCCTGCAGCATGATGTTTGCATCAGTCTAACATTTACATTAAGACCTATCCGATTATATCTTATAAAATCTATTATTTTTGATAAATACTTCGGTTGACCAGACCAGGTTGGTTTTGTCTTTGGTTTTGCTGTTTTAAGATTGTCCCTAAAATATTTCCAGCTCACTCACAGGTTAATAATCCCACTATGATGTCAGCCAAATCAAGTGCTAACAAGGAAATGGGAGCCCTGTTCAACAGAGAGATAAGTAAATATCCCAAGAGAGGAATCGAACAGCAAGCAGTCATTTTCCATAAAGAGGAAAATCACTAAACTAAAGAAAAGAGGTTTTAAAAAAAATAAGTTTAACTGGAAACTTGGACAATCTAAAAATATGTGCAGATGGTAAGATTCGAACGGAAGAGGCATTTGGGAGTATGGCCAGCAGCATGTCCCGCCTGCCACAGGAGTTTGCCTGTGGGCAGATGCAACTCCCTAGCTTGAGAAAAAAAAGTGAAAAGGTTATAGTCCAAGTGAGCTAGACACACCTGTAGCCAGAGTGCTGCTGCTCCTAAGTAATTCACACTGCTAACGGCAACAACACTAGAATTAAATAAAATGGGAAAAGTGTGCTGAGTTTTTTTTAACTACCATGTCAATATGCTTAAAAAATAACGTGAGGTTTTGTGTGCCTTTTCTGAATAAACAGTAACCACACTCCACAGTTTCATAGGTTTCTTGCTAAGAAAAAGCTCCCACTTTGTTAGAAGCAAACTTCATTTTAGAGTCTTTGGGGCTTCAATGTGAACTAACTTTCCAAATTAAAAACTGGATACTGGATCCAGGTACTTTTTCCCTTTAACAGATTGGGATCCATTAAATCCCACCACAGACAAATCCTATAAAGAGCATGTATTGTTTCAAATAGCTGGAGAGGAGAGCAGCTTTCCCCATCACCCACCGGAGCCATGGTTCACCCCAGTAGAGTCATGTTTTTATTAGGGTTCCTGTGGGAGACCTGTTTGTGAAAGTGGCATTTGTGATTCAGACTTCAGCTCCCCATGCCAGCTTCAGAAAGTCAAACAGATGTTTCCTCGTTTACTGCAGCATAGCTCATCACTTATCCCAAGAGGAAAATCAGAAGAGGCTGGGGACAAGCGCCATTCTGTCAGCCAAGCCACAAGAAAATGGAGATAGAGGACTTATTTGTGTGTGCGCGTGTGTGTGTGTGTTTCCTAAATCTGATTAAATGTGAGGTTAAACTTTGCTTTATTTAAAGATAAAAAGATTCATCTATAAAGAATTTTGCCCTCCATCTAAATTTCCTTTTTTTTAAACTCTTTTCTCTCCCCCCACTTCCTGGCAAAGTTCAGTATCTTTGATGGGTCTCTTTGGAATACAATCTTTGTGCTTTGCAGTTTTGCTTTGGATTAATAGGTTGTTTGAGAGCAAAGCTTAGCTCCTGATTTGTTCTGCAAGAATAATAAGATCAAAAGTTATTTCTTATTCGCACACATCAAAACACATGCATACCCCCCAAAAAAGCAAATAAAATGTATTTTAGAATCTCATACACCACAGTGATGTGGCCTGGGAATTATACTCATTAAATGGATTACAAAGAACTAGGTAGCATATAGTGGAAAATGATATTGCATTAAGCCTGAACTAACATTAGGGGGGACATAGTAAGACTTTCATGTCTGATCTGTATATTAAAAAAGTAGTAGTGTGGATTTTCAAGGTAGAAATGAAATTGCTTTAGAAAATACCAAAAAGTCGGGCTTCCCTGGTGGTGCAGTGGTTGGGAGTCCGCCTGCCGGTGCAGGGGATGCGGGTTCGTGTCCCGGTCCGGGAGGATCCCGCGTGCCGCGGAGCGGCTGGGCCCGTGGGCCGTGGCCGCTGGGCCTGCGTGTCCGGGGCCTGTGCTCCGCAGCGGGGGAGGCCACAGCAGTGAGAGGCCCACGTACCACAAAAAAAAAAAAAAAAAAAAAAAGAAAATACCAAAAAGTCAATTTTAAGCATTCCCATGTCTTTGTTTTAGACACATATTAGATGTAATCTTGCCTAATTGTAGTCTAGAGTCTGATTTTTAAGTTGTGTTTTTCTGGAAAATGATCTGATGTCTCTTTGCTCGGAATGAATTCCTCTAGCCCCAGGCTTAGGCCAGTGAAAGGGTCATGGCTGGTTTAGAAGGTTCTCTGTGGATGTACATCTCTGTCTTTCCCTTTCAGATGCGCTCGTTTGCTCTCCTCTCTTACTCTGTGCGAATGCAGAGTGGTGTCTGTGTTTCAGGAAAAGAATGTGTGTTAAAAGAACTAATGGTCCGACTGTCCATCAGACTGGGCAGCAATGGAGGTCATCTGGCGGTCAAAACCAAATAATTTGAGCCTGTTCCTAGAGCCCCTGAAGCTGTTGACTCGACTGCAGTTCACCGCCTCTTGTTGCTTCTGTATCCTCTGAAACCTGGGAGTTTTATTTTTGGAGACAAGAACGTACATATTTTCTCCCTAGCAACTGTGTATACACAGTGCCTGCCATTCAGCATTGGCTCAGGTTAGTTTGGCTGAAGTATACAGTTAGTGGTCCTTCTTGATACACGTCTGCCCTGAACAGACAATAGACCAGATTCTAAACCTGGACATTCCCAAAATATTGGAAGAGTCTGAATATTTGTGTTTGTTTGAAGTGCATTGTTGTGTAGAAATTTTAAATATTTAAAAACAGAAAATACTTTCTCTTTTATGAAGAAATCTGTTGTTCTTAATGTGAAACCTTCTACGGGCACATATTTTAAGGTAACTTCCAAGTTTCCACATTCATATTGAACAGATGGGAATGGAAGTGGTTTCAGAGTGCTGACAACTCCATTAAAAATGTTTTAAAATCCATAATCCATAAATCTGAACCACATATTGGTTATATTCATAGCCCTTCCAGTATTTCTTATACCCTATTTGTGAATACCACCACCTGCTGGTAGTTAATGACAAGATCTTACTTTCCTGAAGAATCAATCTAAAAGTCAATATTAAATAAAATTTAAATGCTTTTAAGTAGGTAAGTTTTGGAAATGAAAATCTATTTACTGCATTAGTTTGAAACATCCTGGCCACAATTCATTTACCAAAACTTTTTTAAAGGAATTAGAAAAAATTGAACATGGAATATTGTTTTAAAAATGAAAGCTTTTCTTTAGTTAATTTTACTTAATACCAATTCTTTTTAAAATTTATTTATTTTTATTTATTTATTTTTGGCTGTGTTGGGTCTTCGTTGCTGTGCACGGGCTTTCTCTAGTTGCGGAGAGCGGGGGCTACTCTTCGTTGTGGTGCACAGGCTTCTCATTGCGGTGGCTTCTCTTGTTGCGGAGCATGGGTTCTAGACGCACAGGCTTCAGTAGTTGTGGCTCACAGCCTCAGTAGTTGTGGCACACGGGCTTAGTTGCTCCATGGCATGTGGGATTTTCCCAGACCAGGGATCGAACCCATGTCCCCTGCATTGGCAGGTGGATTCTTAACCACTGCACCACCAGGGAAGTCCCCTTAATACCAATTCTTGATTATCTTTTCACTTTAACATTTTTCCTTGCCCACACATTTCAAGTGATCTTAGAAGCATCCAAATCATCAGGTTTGAGTTTCATTTCTTCTACTTCTTTTATCCGCCCATTTTCTAAAAGAAGTGTTTGTGGGCAATGAAATATCTAAATATTGAAAATCCACAGGCTGCATAATTGTCATCTTTTAAAGATTATGTCTGTGATTGAGGGATTTACCACTCTTATTTTGGCATTGACCCATAAAACATATGTTCACAAAAACTGTTTTATGGGCTTTTCTTAAAACAGGGTAAGAGGGCTTCCCTGGTGGCGCAGTGGTTGAGAGTCCGCCTGCCGATGCAGGGGACACGGGTTCGTGCCCCGGTCCGGGAAGATCCCACATGCCGCAAAGCGGCTGGGCCCGTGAGCCATGACCGCTGAGCCTGGGCATCCGGAGCCTGTGCTGCGCAATGGGAGAGGCCACAACAGTGAGAGACCCACGTACTGCAAAAACAAACAAAAAAACAAACAAACAAAAAAAAACAGGGTAAGAAATTTTAAGTGTACAATAGAATAGGAAAATCAAATCTTCATGCAATTATATTACAATATACTTGTTTCTTTTAATTGTTCAAATCTTTACTCATCAAACAGAAATATACTATAATACTTTATAATAAAATAAACTAAAATCCAATGTCACTATTGCCCAATTCAGTGCATGACAAAATTTTATGGATTGAGGTAATCCAAAACTGCAGTTTTCCAGCCAAAAAATGTGTGCAGTTTTTATAATGAAGCTGTGTTCCTAGAGTTTTCTATCATTCTTTTTTTTTTTTTTTTTTTTCTGTATGCGGGCCTCTCACTGTTGTGGCCTCTCCCGTTGCGGAGCATAGGCTCCGGACGCGCAGGCTCAGCGGCCATGGCTCATGGGCCCAGCCGCTCTGCGGCATGTGGGATCTTCCCGGACCAGGGCACGAACCCGTGTCCCCTGCATCGGCAGGCGGACTCTCAACCACTGCACCACCAGGGAAGCCCTCTATCATTCTTAAAACTGCATCCCAGTCCAATGATAATATATGCCTTTAGAAGGGTCACTTTGTTATCTCTTTGTGTCTAGTAAGACTACTTGAAACGTATTGATTTGGAGCCAAGCTCAGGCAATGATTCCTTCTTTTTAAATATGATTTTCTAACCTACTGATTGAGGGCTGTCCTGCAGGTGAATGGTTCTCCTTGACCTTCCCGTGTGAGAGGCTCTGGCACCTCAGCTAAGCCCTCTGCCTTCTGCATATGCAGGCACTCCTAATATTTCTGGTTGTTTGCAACATTAATGTCTCAATGTGTTCAGTATTTCAGGCAATTCAAGTTGTAGGTCTTTGGCAGAAAGAAATAAAGCCGTACTGAAACTTGGTTGTACTTACATAGCCTGGCACTGAGTTTTATACACTATCTGGAGGAGAATGAAATTGATCCAACACCGTATTGAGGGGAAGAATGACTTCCAGAGATTTTGTTCTCTCAGGGGAGCTTTTACAGAACTTTTTCAACATTCTTTCATTGTGTGTGAGGTCCCCCACACACCCCATAAAACAGTAGCAACCTCTAATGTCATAAGGGAGGGAGGAACAGAAGAGGGTAGAGAAGGACCACACCAAACCTCTTTTTTTTTTTTTTTTTTGTGGTACGTGGGCCTCTCACTGTTGTGGCCTCTCCCGCTGCGGAGCACAGGCTCCAGACGCGCAGGCTCAGCGGCCATGGCTCATGGGCCCAGCCACTCCGCGGCATGCGGGATCCTCCCGGACCGGGGAACGAACCCGTGTCCCCTGAATCGGCAGGCGGACCCCCAACCACTGCGCCACCAGGGAAGCCCCCCAAACCTCTTTTGACGATGCAAATCTAAGTAACACACCCTATTAATTCAGAACTTTCTCCCTTAATCTGAGAAGTCTGGGTTCAGACTGTCCTTTGAATTTAGAGTTTTCACATCCCCCCACCCACCCACCCTACCCTCAACTCCAGGCCTCTGATCACTGCTGCAAGACCTGACTTACACCCCCTGCTGCTTACATTGAAAAGGTTACCAAAACAATGACTAGGTTTTCTGTAGGCTCCTCCCATCACACAGTCTGAGCACATCCTCCACCAGGATCCTGAGCTGTAAAGCACCCCCTACAGTTCCTATGAGGCCAGGGCATTAATGATTCTCACGCCTGCACTGCCTAGAACTCCTTTGTATATAAGAAGAGGGTACAGCTTGGTGCCGCATTTCTTCTTCAGCTTTATAAGGATCTATTCAGAGCAAGCCACCCTTCTCTTGGTCAGAAGAACACAGAATTCTCACTATCCGCAGCTTTGAAACAGGTCATATTTTAAGAGATGGTTTTAAGTAATCCTTTCCATTAGTTCAGATAAACACACGTGAAGCATTCTCTCCTTGGAGAGCATGGCACCAAAAATTTTCCAAAAATTTTCAAGGAATGACCCCTGCCCTCCTGAGACTTGCAAACTTGGGGGTCATCCAGACCCAAACACAGATGTAATAATTCTAATACTGGAGTGAGATCATTGCTATAATAGAAGTTTAAAAAGACATACTGTAGGCGTCAGAGAGATTAATTCCACATGGGGGATTCTGAAAGGCACTTTGGAGTAGGTGGATTTTGAATTGAATCCTAAAAGATGAATAGAAGAAGAATGTTCCAGGCAGGGGCAACAGTAGTATTGAGAATGTGACATTTGTTTTCACCAGGTTTCTTGCATCCCTTGACTTCTTGGTTGCCTTTGTTAACTGCGTGGTTAACCAATTAAGGCAAGGAGAAAAGCTGATTTGAGATAACCATGGTGTGAAAAAGCTTTGATCTGGAAGCTTACTTTCCTTTCTTTTCACATTGTGATTCTGATATAAATAACATCATTAAGTTTCTTTTTTCCTTTAACAATCCATTTACCTGTTTCTGTCCATCTATATTCACACACACATACACACGTGCACACACACACACACACACACACACATGCACATCTCCAGAGTTTATTCTTGGGCACTTTCCACTTTCTAATATGATCTCCACAAGTCAAAGCAATTAGATTGAATTGGTAATACAACTTAATGACCCTGCTTGTCTTTGCAGGTAAACCTGAGAACAGAATGAATCTAAGTGCCTACTCATTAACCTTGAAAGACAATTCAGGTGGTTTTATTCTAATGTTTCTGGTGTTTGTTTAGAGTTCAGCACACTTTAAATATGTCTACATTGTTTAATAGCCTCTTGTCGTAAACAGTTTTTTGATGGACTCAATTGATATTCTTCATTAAAGACCAGAGCCTAATGAACTCATTAGCCTTCCTCTTGAATTTACATTCAAACGGGAGATTTCTTAATGGCTTAAGTTGCTAACTTACTAGTTTTAAATTTATATATTTCATGCTGCAAACCTTGGAGTCTTTTGTACACATTAAATTCCTAATTCTTACTCAGAGATTTGTGGAAGACAGTTGTCCACCCCTTCTCTCTTTCCATTTTTTCCTAATTTCGTCATCCGTGCTGCTCACTCTCCATGCTACAAATGTCTTCATTAATAGATTGGTAAGATTTGGGTCCCTAAAGACAAATATTTTATTAGCTCTTAACAGTGATCTGCTATGGAAGGTTACATTTCAGGACATTATTTATTTTAGTATGCTTGTAACTTGTTTTTAAAGAGGTTTTTTTCCTCCTTTTACATTTCCAACTGAGAAAAATCATCCAGAAATGTCTCCACTGCCACCTACTTGCAGTTTGGAAATTTACATGCACCTGGCTTTTCAAATAAGGCTGATTTTTTCCTGCAAGACAAGATTATCATCAAGAATGCTGTAGGTGGCATTGTGGATTCTTCTCATGTTTTTAAAGGCATGGGTTTTGTGAAATTGCTAAAAAAAAAATAGCTACGTTATAAGATTTTTACTAACGTTCATGGAAACGGCTTTTTCTGTAAATGTGGTATGTCTTCTATGATAATTGTATCGCTACAAATTATATAGGTAGCAGTCTGAGTGAAAATACCATTCCTAAATGCTTTATTCATATTTATATTAGGTTTATGTTGCTGTAGTCATAAGCTTTAATAACTTCTTATAAAGCACATTATATAATGCCTTCATGATTATGCTATGGAAAGCTGTTACCTAGCACATTGTAAAAGACAGACATTTAAAAAAATGTATGTTCCTATTTAATACAGAGAGATGAGTTATCAGACACAATGTGTACTTGTAATTTCATAAATAATAATAAGGTATGCATAATGGCTCTTTAATGCCCAATGTTATTATGTAGAGAAGAAAGTGGACTCTTCTAATATAATAACAGATATGAGAATTTTGAGTTATTTTTTCTCCTCATCATAGCAGTGACCACTCTTTGCCTAATGATTTCATTTTATTGCAAATCCTCTGGATAGAAGCTTAAAGGTTTGACACTGTTATGTGCTCTTTTAATGCAGGTTATTCTACATTTTATTTAGCCTACTAAAAGTATATTGCCTTGTCCTTAGCGTATTTAACTGGAAACCCTAGCTTGAGTCATTTCTGCAGCATGCTCTGTAGAATCTCCCATTTTAGCCTAAATTTTTAATTATCTCCCAAACTTCACCTACCTCATTTTTCTCAATTTTCATACTAGGTAACTAGACTCAATTTTACGAATATTTTGGAAAGTGTTAGTTAATCACTCTTACTCTGAGAAATCATTTGGATCACATTGTAGATGTATGTATCTACATGTGAAAGCATATGGGTTAGTGATGAGGAATATTTTATGATTTCTCATGAATGCAGAGCTGGCTATTGGGTATAGGGCTAGTCCTTTTCTGAAACCATTCAATACTATCTAATTTCCCATCTATACAGTTTGTCCCTAAGTGACATTTTAAAAGCAGCTGTAACTTTATGGTTATATATGTTCAGTGACTGTAGAATGGCTGTCTAAGAGAAGTAAAACAAATCTTTGCTGTGTGTTCCCTGGCTGGTACACAAGCCGTATTATGCTTGTACTTTTAAACAACTTCTAATGTAATCTGATTTCATTTGTATGCTGCGCACCCTTTTTAAGACTTTTTTTTAATCTCATCTAGAGAAACTGCAAGTCATTCAAGTTTCCTTAACGGCACCAGTAATGTGTATAAATCTTGTTAGTATGCAGTGCATTACAGAGTGGAGTGGCATTAAAACTCCTTTGTTGCAAAGTCATGCTTTAGGGAAGGCTTCCAGACCTGAAGATAAACGGTGTGCTTGGTGAATCCACTTCATTTGAAAGTGTCTGGAATATAATTTGTCTTACAAGGGCAATTCTTTCACCTAATATAGAAACCAGGTGAGTTCTTGTTAAGCATGCGGAAATCAGCGCACTAGGATGAAATAAAGCTTTATATTTTGCATCCTTTCTGATAAATGCAATAGAAGAAGATATTGGGCTTTATAGGAGATTTTGTTTATGGTTTTTACTCGGGGGGACAGAGATCTTTGAAATTTCAGTATCAAAAGCACCATAGAAGACAGTCCTGGTGGGAATACCGATGAGTTACTGCATTAGAGCATCACTCTAACTGGCCAAGAATCCTGGCTTTCTTGGTGTAGGATGATAAAGCACTAGCATGTCACTCTGACAGAGCTTTTTGCTGGCACTTGGTGTAAGAAGATAGGCAGACCAGAAGGTGACTATCGTCAGCAAATTTCTGGTGTTGGGTCACTTTTCTCATCCACGGAGCCCACACCCAAAGCAGCCCTTCCTTTGTGAGCACATCAGCCTCTTGCACACATTCAGGATATATAGACAGCCTCAGAGGCTCCAACTGTCAGCTCCTTTTCTGCTTCAAGAAATGAAGAAGCTTCATGCACTACAGTTATTTTTAAAAAGACTGTAATAAGTTACAGTTATGGGTCATGGTAGTTTTCTTCTATAGTGTTATTACCATTATTATCTTCTACAGCAGTAAAAATTGATTGTTCAGATGAGCAGTGTAGAGACCCTCAAATTCAGGCAGCAGGACTAAATCTCCCATCTAGATAGCAAAAAAAAAAAAAAAAAAGAAAAGAAAAGAAAAGAAAAGAAAAAGAGTATATTAACCTACTACTCCTCTCCCTCCCTCATGACTTCCCAACAAATGTTATGAATGTCCATGGATGTACCACAAATATGTCCATCTAAATGAAACTACATTTTGAAGTTATAAATCTTAAGTTTGTGACCATCTGTGATCTGTTTTCATCATCTTTACCCATATCTGCATTACTGCTCTAATTATGGTAACTTCTTATATAACTCTACATATAAGATTTTTGTTTGTACAAAAATGTCTAGCTACTGTTTGGATACATATTTGCAAGTGCAAGTAAATACGAAAAGGCAAACAGTTTTGAGCCCCAGAATGTGTTAACAGAAAGTACAGCTAGTGGTTAAAACAGGGAATGTTAAGTCAGGAATCCTTGAGTTCTATGACCTGCAACAAGCTACGATACTTTCCAAATTCAGTAGGCAATGAGACTTGTTTTAAAATGTTTTAAGATAGAGATTTTTAAAAACAATAAAATATTTTTTAAACTGCAATATGCTAGGTTTTCATACAGTTCTTGGTAGCTTTAAAAAATTGAGATTATCAAAATAGCATTCAGTGTTTTTTCATCCCTTTATTGCATATCAGTTCTTTACTATCATCCCTGTGCTTAATCAAGTAGACTTATGAACACTTACTAAAACTCTCTTTGACTTTAGGGAGTATTTTGAATCCTTCTTAAATCATAAGAGTACCAGCAGTGTTTGGACCAAGTGTCTTGTGATACTGGCTCTATTCCATCTTGAGATGTGGCCACTCTCCTTTCTGTATTGAGATATATTTCACAATCATTAATAATTAATAATGAGATATATTTCACAATCATTAATAATGCATTAATAATGCATCAACCACATACCATTTCTAGAAATGTTTTTTATTTATAGCTTGGCTCCTTCCTTCCCCATCTTCAATTGCCAGAGGAGACTTCAGAGCCTCCTGTCCCATTTTTACCCTCCTTCCCTTGTATCAGAGGCATTGTCCTTTAGGAGACGTCTGAGCACCGAGAACTGCTCAGATCAGTCCTGCTCTTCCATGAATCAAAGCGTCTCCAAAGAGTACAGGGGAGTTTCTCTTCATGAGGCTTTGAGAACACTGCCTTACAGCTGTCCTGAAAAGTAGGAGCCCTGGGATGCTGGTGGAGGTCTAGTTGCCTTCATTGTCAATGCAAAAAATGTATGACTGTATAATGCCACAGACTGAAAGAAAAATACACTGTTATGGGACTTTGAAATATTTTTATTTCCTTTTATGTGTACAATTGATATTGAAAATTTTATTCTTTTTGCTAAGTGTCTTCATCTTTAAATATTCAGTTCTCATTGATAGTCATTTTCAACTGTGAACGTTAATTATTTTCACAGTTTTTATTTTCATTTTCATCATGTAATATCAGACCATTGTTTATATGAGATTGATTTAGATGAATTTTTCTCTCTTCCTCTACTCTCTGGACTTTCTTGACCTAGTTTCATGTATGAACTCCTAACACATACACACACACACACACACACACACACACACACACACACATTTTGGTAAACTGAAGAATATACACAGGTATGAAGGAAGTGACAAATGCATAGGAGTAATAAGTAAGGAGGAAACCATGCTAAACCTGACTATTTTATAATCTTATTTTTATTGATTTTAAAATACATTCTTTGCAGAAGCCTTTTTCCTTTGCTCTTTTGCCTGCTAAACTGAACAAGGGGAAACCAGTGGTAGTCAAGAGTGTTAAACAGAGAGCAGATGGTAGAGATTTAGTAAATATTGCGGTGTCAGTTTTATTTCATTTATACAATTTATTTCATTGAGAAATATTGGGTAAAATAGATTTCCAAAACAAACGTTATGACTGATATTCTCCTAGGGTGAACTGACTGCATTTCTCATAAGCTGAGGCTGCAGATCTCTTCAAAGGAAAAATTATGGGGGTTGATATCACGAACCTCCAGGTAGCTCTTAGGGTGTAGACTTTGAGAAGGGGGGGACTAGAATGTATGAATAACATGGGATAGTTGTATAATAAAAAGTTTAATCTCTGGCCACATTTTGGTTAAGCTAGGGACATTTTTAATATTCAACTTTTTGACTGGAAGTTTGGTCTCTGCCAGATTACATGATTATCAATTTTAGGGGAATTGTTTTGAATTTAATAATTACATAATGCTTCAGAGGATGGTCATGATTTTTTTCATCTATTACTGTATTCTTCATCCTAATGTTCAGTACATCTGTCTTTATATATATATTTAGGAAGTATTGGTACGGAAAGAAGAAAAACCTTTCTTATGTAGCTAAGAAATTAAAAAGAACTTGCCTATAAGTAGTGGAGCAAAATGGGAGACCCACAAAGTAGTGTAGGTCACCTCTAATGAGTACAAACAGATGACTGCAGTCTCTACTGTTAGACATAATTCTGATTTAAGATCCAGTCATTTTGTCTGGCTTTAATTTTAATTATATTCTGTTAATTAAAGACAAGATAAGCCCAAGAAGAAGTTTCAGACTCTTTTCCTCTTCATTTCTTCACCAAGGACGAAGCTTATCACCATCTGACTCTCACTAGGTCCCTCTGCTATGATGACTTTCAGCACTTGAAGGGGGAGTACCAGACCATCCCGGGAGGAGCTTCTGGTTCATTTCAATGTGTATAGAAATTTCCATGAAAGGGAAAGAAGAAATCTCAACTGCTTACCCAAAGGAACAAGCAAAACGAAACATAACCTGAAGCTTTAAGAAAATTCAGGTCTCTTGAGGTCGTATCATAGATTTTTCAGACAATTGCTGATGATGTTAGAATTAGTTGCTTGCATTATTGAAGTTCACATTCTTATTGTTTTGAATTTATGGAATTTACTGGTATTTCTTGTGGACAGAAGAATAGGAGAACTCTTGTCACTTTAAGGATGTATGATACCAAGTTTAAATCTACTTTTCTTCCAAGAAAAAGTGCAGAAGGAACTTTATGTCTTACATATAGGCACTCAGTAAATATGAAAAAATGAATTAATGTTCCATGAGCACCATCAGAAGGCTAGCATGTTGTCAAGATTGTCTGAAATAACAGTGATAATATAATGAAATGTGGATATAAGTAATTCTTGCTTTTATCTTTAATCATACAAATATGTAATGTGCACTTAGGGTTCAAACTGTCCGTGCACACCCGATTGCTTATACTGTGTATCAAGAAACGAAATTTCTCAAAGTGTTTGTATCTTACGTGGGACACATGAATTAGACAGTTAAATCGGTATGTTCAGTAGCAGCAAATAGCAATTAATAATGTGCAAATTTTGTATATACCCTTCTAGCTTTGTGATTAGGAATGAAAATTACTTTACACAATGTGCGTCATAAACTGAAGGGGGAAAAAAAAGAAAAGAAAACATTTCCTGAAAGAAGTTTCTCTTACCAAAAGTTTTTCTAGTATTATTTTTATAGCTGAGTGAGAGAGAATTTACAGGGAGCTGAAATCATTGAAGCTAATTAGTTGAATGGCCCTATTATTTATCCAGGGACACGTAGTACAATAATTGCTATTGCAGGTTTGAAGCATCTCTGGGATATTAATTCCAGAGCTTTCATGTCATCTCAGTACAGTAAAACTTCCTAATGGCACCCTGAAGGTGCATAATCTCATTTTAAAACTACTTTTTCTTATTTTTTTCTGAAGGAACTGGCAGAATCTCCTTCCATAAAAGCTGAAAAGGGGAAGAACTCATAATATTTTCCTCATAAGAAAGCAGTTATATTTTCTTATTATTTTTTTTTACTGTGTGACCTTTCCTACCTTCTGATAGGGGGTTTGCTATGGCACTTTATCAGAAGTTTATCTGAACTTGGCTCCTTTGCCTCCCTTTGGTGGCAGCCAACATATCTCTTGGTCTCTCACGGGGAGATAGGGAAGGTGTGAGGCAGCATTGGCCCTGGTCCCTTCCACAGTCATTTAGAAGAAGAGGACTCGTTACAGAACACAGCGGGGTCCCGGTTAGGTGGGGAGAGATGAGTCCAGCACCTACGCCTAAGAGAAGTCTCCTGAAGCCATCCTAACCCATCCCTAATTTGGGTCCCCTTAGAGAAAACAACCACCATAATATGATCTCTATAAAATCACACCAAGAAATGCCACTTGTGTAATTTTAGAGGGAAATGAAGCCATTGCTCATAAAACTGCTAGCACCGTCTTGAGTCAAGAGCAGTGTTGGTTGTTTGGCAAACATCCCACACTCATCTCTGGAAAACCATCTTAGTTCTTACATTTATCTTTCCTTCCTCCCTCTCCCTCCCCACACTCTTTCATTCTTGGCCTTGCCAGCTTGAAGACCCAAGTTCTGTCCCAGAAAAAATAGTACAGTCCTTAAAGTTTTTAGACTTAGACTCACAACAGTCCCATTGGACTTGCAGGAACCATATCATCCGTGCTTCAGCCTCAAGCCTCTCTTTTCTTCTCTGACCTTGTAAATCTCCAGAGAGGTAAAGATTCAGAGCCTCCCTTTAGTGATAGGACAACTCAGAACCTGAAACTTATCATGCTTACTTCAAGTTGCATTTCTTTCTTTTTTTTTTTTTTAAATTTATTTTTGGCTTCACTGGGTCTTCGTTGCTGTGTGCGGGCTTTCTCTAGTTGTGGCAAGCGGGGACTACTCTTTGTTAGGGTGTGCAGCAAGTTGCATTTCTTTAAGTGAGGAGTGACCAGAGTGATATGTCCCTACCGGGGACCAGAATGATGCCACTCAATTTGTGGTCTTAAAACCTAAGCAACAATTTGTACCCAGTTTTCAAGATCTGAAAGGCAAATACAACTCTTACCATGCCGTTAAACCACAGAGAAGTTCTATAGCATCTACTCCAGCAAGAAAGCAGCAGAGACCTCCAGGGAAGCTCATACAATTAGGAAAACTTGACTTAAGTACAGTATGTAAATCAAAGTTCCTCCCTCATATTGGCTGTGGTTGTAAGTGACTGGATCTTTACACACACAGATGTGTACCCTTGCACACACGTACTGTCTTAGAGCTTTGGTCATTTTATCATGATATCCTAATTTCTTTGTTAAAGTTTCCTTGACTTCCTTTAAATCCAATGTAAACTTATTTGAATAGCAGTTCTTCTATTCATTAAGGCCTTAAGTAGAACAAGACACAAAAATGATAATGCTCATTCTCATATTCCTTCTTTAAGAGCTTATTATAAGGATTGGTAGATTTTCCCATGAGTCAGTGGCTGTCTTTTCAGCTACATGTAAAAATACAGGCAAAGTAACAACTAGTTTGTGGCTTATATCAAACCCAGGGCAAGACGGCGTATACCTATAGAGTTGTAATGGGGCCTCTGCCCTTGCTGAAAACAGTGCCGCCTCCTTATCTGACTCTTGGTCTTAAGAAGCGTTGCTGAGTGAGAAAACCAGGATTAAAATCAAGAGTCCTGTCTTCCTGTCCTATATCAACTACACAAACCAACTAGGTCACTCGTAAGTGAGTTCTTCTCTCTCTCTCTCTTTCTGTTTCTTTTTCTCTCTCTTCCATTCTCTCTTATATATATTATTTACTCAAGAGTCTGTGCCAACCCTTTGGGGGCTGTTAGAATCTATTTTATAGTTTGTTGGTCACTGACCTGATAAGTCATAATCGCTTAGAAAGAATCATCACAGTTTTATCAGGTAAGAGCAGCTGCTGCACAGGCACAGTAAATTCTTGGGCTTAAAATCTGTGCAGTTATTTTTTTCCAGAAGAAATGGTAAATGAATGCTTTATGAATGCAGTGAAAGACTGTGTGCTCTTGTTTAGAATTTAGCAACAGTGTTTTGGAAGGAAAAAATTACCAAGTGTTCAGGGAAAGAGTCAAAAAGAGAATTTTGAAATTTTTACATAGTCCTACCCCATTTGACTTTGAAACCCTGCTAACTTCCCCTTGCTTGAGTTTGCAAAAAAAAGTGGGTTGGGGGACACTATTTGTGCTTTGTGTGTGTGGCAGGAAGTGGGAAGGTGATACGGTGGAATTTCTAATATTTAATATTCTTTAGAAAATTCAAGCACATAGACAATTTCATGTTTTAATCAATTTTGTAGCTGGAATGCCTTTGAAAGCTCTTTTTTTTTTTTTAAACCAAGAAAATACCAACCAGATGTCTTAAATTACTAGGATGTCTATATCTTTTGGCCAAGATGGACTTCTAAAAGTCATTAAAGATAAATAAAAATTCATTTCCAGGCCAAGCTCCTTTGTGTTAAAGTTTTGGGTTTTTAAAAACTTTCTCCTTGTCCCTTCCAAGTTATAAACTTCTGACAGCAGGCTTTGCATAAAAATGCTGACCGACCCTTAACTATAGTAATGTGAATGGTGCTACTTTCACTTTAATTTAACTTGATTTAAGTGAAAAGAATGTGGAATAAAAGAGGGTATACACTTGGAGGTGATTCTATATACTTGGTTTTAACCAACAGGCTTTATAAGTGTTCATTAAGAAACTGCACTAGGCATGTTTCCTGCTGCAGGATAGACTTTAACGGAAGAAATAAAGCTATGACAATTCCGTTTTCACTTTGTTTCTCGTAAAGACAGTCAGGATCCAACATGAACAACAATTTACACCCAGCATTTATTCTGGAAATTACAGTATCGTGCAGTTAATGCACACAGATAAATAATGTTTTATGGGATTCTGTGGAGCCCTTTCAGGGGAGCGGATGTTTAACCGAATTAAAGGATTTTGAGAACTCAAAGCTCTCATTTTAAGCAGGTTTAAACAGTTAACATTACAAAACGCCAGCACAGAGGAACTGGTCCCAATATATTTTTAATACACAGTTATTTTATTTTCATGATTCCCCATTTTGGTTTTATTACTATTTGGCACCTTCCGTTTATACTAAGTCACTTGTCACCCAGGCCGTCTCCCTCAGGACTTTGCTTGCTTTATGGTGACATTTCTTAATCCACTTTTTTTTTTTTTTTTTTGCGGTACGCGGGCCTCTCACTGTTGTGGCCTCTCCCAATGTGGAGCACAGGCTCCGGACGCGCAGGCTTAGCGGCCATGGCTCTCGGACCCAGCCACTCCGCGGCATGTGGGATCTTCCCGGACTGGGGCACGAACCCGTGTCCCCTGCATCGGCAGGCGGACTCTCAACCACTGCGCCACCAGGGAAGCCCCTTAATCCACTTTTTAATCTCCTATATATCTGCAGGTGTGGAAATATCAGAAATGGAACTATAATTCCTGATAGATGGAGTTATATAACAGAGATGATTATAAAAATACACAATTGTGATTTTAAATAATAATACCACAAAACCATTTTTTTTTAAGGAGAGAATCACTTATTTTGGCTAATTTCTGACTTTTCTGTTAGCGAAAGGGGTCAGTTTAAAAAATCATCTCTTTCCAGGGCAGGAAAAAGAATATGGTTTATATTATAAACCATAATAGATTGTAACAATTTGGAGTTGTTTTAATATAAAACATAAAATTGTAATCAAGGAATGCGTTTGTGAGAAAAGGCAAGAGATATTTAAATGGAAGTGTGAATGAAGGTGAGAGGCTCTGGATAGGATGCTTCAGGTAAAAAGCAACAGCTCCAACCAGCAAGCTGCAGAAAGTGCTCCTCAGGCCCTGTCTTACCCTTCAGAGCTATAACAAATCTATGTCATTTTCAAAAGATTGCTCCCTTTCCATGCTATTAGGTCTACCTAGTCTCCTTTCTCACTCGCTTATGGGGCCTCTGTGCTCTCCCAGATAAGCAATATGTGTCAACAGTTATCGGTGAGCCATAATTTTTAGTAAAATTCAAATTGTGTTTTTTTTTAGTTTTACTGAAATTCTGTTTTTAAAATATAACCTCAGAAAAGAATGAAAAAGTTTTAATATTCTTCTTTCACTCATGTATTTTATACGAGGTACAATTTTCAATACTTTTATAGCATTAGTTTAGCTGTGGTTAAGGTTAAGTTGACATTTCTATTCTAAATCACTTTTTTAGGCTTTTGAAACTTGACCTTTTAAATTCTAATGGGACTGAAGCTGAGAGGACAAACCAAAGAAGTGTGATTAAACATACATAAAGCCATTAAAAACCTGCTATGGGGGCCAGCCCAACAGTCTAATAGCGCTGTCTTGCATTGACAAGCTACTGTCTGTTGGAGGACCTCAAAGTATTTCCATTATTTAATTAAACATACCTAACTGTGGGATATGTTGAGGCATATTGAAGTTACAGGATTTTATTTTAAAGGCCTTCTAGTGAACCCTTTGCATTGATGGAAACTCAATTTATCTTCAACTCAAAATCCGCCCCCACCCAGGCAGCCCTTCCCGACCACACCAATCTAAGGCACCTTCTCCTTCTCTGACTGAGAACAAATGTTGTCTGCATCACTTATTCCAAATTTGTCTTTGCTGTCTTATATTACTATTGTATTGCTGTAATCACATGGGATCCTTGGGGACAAGGATTATATCTTAAACTTCTTATTGCCTACAGTTCTTAATGCAGTACCCTATGCAGAGAAAACATTCAATAATTATTTGGTGGATGATTGGCAAAACTAAAAACTAAGAGAACTACTTGTTTTTCTGTAGCCCATCATCCTTCCTGGAAGATAAATGGGTAAACTAGAGCTAATCAGTCCTACACTAAGAGGTCTGTTCATTGGCCTCTTTCATCATTATGACCTATTTGCCTTAACAGAAATAGTATTGTTGATCATTCATTTGTTTGTTTATTCAGCGATTTCTTGTCCAGTGCCTACAATGAAAGAACAAGATAGATGAGATTCCTGTCCTCGTGGGGTTTTACTTTCTATTGGGGAGACTAGTAATAAGGAAGTAAACCACTAAATAAAATAATTAGATTGTGATTAGTGTGATTAAGAAAATAAGCAGGGTATTGTAATAGAGATATGCCTTTCTTCCTTTGGGAAAATTCATGAAGAGAAATTCCAGAAATAAAGTAGAATAAAGTTGCAAAATAGATGTATAGCTGCTATACATCTATGGCATATAGTTTGCACTTGACACTTCCGTCCTGAGTTTGTTGGAAAAAAAAAAAAAGGATGGAAAGAGACATATAAAAGCACTTTGAAATTTTTTTAATGGTTCACACATTGTTACTATTACTGTTCCCAGCTGGAAAAGTACACATGTAATGGTATTTAGTCAAACCTTGGTCAGCAACCAAAACTTTTATAGGGAAGGAAAGGAAGGTTACTCTTAAATCTTTGAGTAAAGAAAATGAGTGACAAAGAGAAACAAATCAGAGGGGTTGGGCTTAGTTTGCAAATTGGAGGCCCACAAAAAAGACAGCATAAGACATGCTACATGATATCAGCAGCTTCCTCTGATAACTACTACTCCCTAGCCTTTCTGTACCTCTTTGTCGTGCCATTGCCTTAATTTTCACATATGTGCTTTCAAGGTGCTCAGTTAATAGATCTCTAGTTGTGTCATATATAGTTCTTCCCAATGGATTGCAACCAATCGGAAGGCAGGGTTTGGTCTCCTACTTCTTTGGTAAATATCAGCCCAAGATCTCCTGTGCATACCTTATAGTGAAATGCACATGAATGCTCAGAAACTTTTGTCAGGCAAGTGAATTAGTGCATATGTATAAGATATAATGACACAATTTACACTAACTTTTCTACAGATAGAGAAGTATTTATTTACTGTGCCCTGGAATTGATAGTTCTGTTCAGATAGCTGGAGTAGCAAGAACTTTGAGACTATGAGAGATGAGTCAGTGCGATGAAAAGGCTGTTCAGCTCCTTCCTTTTGAGCATTCATTCATACATTAATTCAAATACTAAGTACCTCCTAGTTATAGGCTCTGTTCTAAGCCCTCTGGGGATAGAAATGGAGGTGTCAAAGGTACATGAGACATGGTGGGTGATAAGACATGTACCCAAATAACTGCAATTCAAGAGATTATGTGATAAGGCTTGGGTGCTGTAACAACTACAAGAAGACCAGGAGGTTAAGATCAGAGTGATGAGGGGACTTTCCTGGTGGTGCAGTAGTTAAGAATCTGTGCTTCCGCTGCAGTGGGTGCAGGTTTGATCCCTGGTTGGGGGACTAAGATCCCACATGCTGCACGGTACCGCCAAAAAAAAAAAAAGATCAGAGTGATGAGGAGGAGCAAGAGGCTCTGTGATTTGCTCTCAGAGATCTCTGCACAGTCAGGAGTCCCCAGTTGTAGTCTGAGCTGTAATTTGGTGTCTTTAGGCAAATCATTTAACCTCTTCCAGCCCTAATAAAAGAAATTAGACCATTTGGTCTCTAAGCTCTTCCAGCTCTAAAACTCCATAATTCAGGAAGTAGCTGCATTTGAGTCAGGTCTTGGATGGATAGAAAAATAGAAAAGTAATCGTCTGAATGAGAGAAACTCTGCGGTTCTGTGATTTCAGTAGGTAGAGATGGGGGAGGATAAAAGTGGGAGTGGCGAACTTCAGAGTGAAGCGGCTACATGTACAAAGGTGTAGGGGTGGGAAAATGCAGGATGTGCTCAGGAAACACCAAGTAGTCCAGTCTGTCAGGGGTTCCTTACTTGTAGGAAGATGAAGAGAGAGAACTGTAAAGCAAATCAGCCACATTTATGGAAAACCCTGAATGCCAGTCTGAGGCCTAATGTTCAGCCTAATTGAAGCTTTTTAAGAATGTGACCAATATCCTTTGCTTTAGATGCCATCCAGATGACTAAATTACGTAGGCCTTCCATTTCATATTCAAGTTAACACAGTAGCTCCTACAATGTGCCATGTTCTGTTCTAAGTAAGTTACATAGGTTAATTTAGTTTATCTTTGTAAAACCCAATGAGAGGGCTTCCCTGGTGGCGCAGTGGTTGAGAGTCCGCCTGCCGATGTAGGAGACACGGGTTCGTGCCCCGGTCCGGGAGGATCCCACATGCCGCGGAGCGGCTGGGCCCGTGAGCCATGGCCGCTGAGCCTGCGCGTCCGGAGCCTGTCCTCCGCAACGGGAGAGGCCACAGTGGTGAGAGGCCCGCGTACTGCAAAAAAAAACAAAAAAAAAACCCAATGAGAAAGGGAATATGAAGGAAAATAATGTAGATACAATGAAAGAAAAGATGCTGAAATGGAATAAAATAGGAAAGCTATGAAATTCAGTGTATAAGAAAGAAGTTTATGAGATGAACTTAAAATATTATTTTAAAATAGATTTCAGTGAAAATAAAGCAACAATTTAAAACGTGGAGGGGGGCTGTTATTGTACCCATTTTGTAGATGAGAGGACTGAGGCACAGAGATTAAGTAACTTTCCCAAGGTTACACAGCTAGTGAAGTGTCAGGGCTGGGAGTCAAACCCATTTGCTATAACTCTTATAGAAAACTTATTAGTGCCAGCTTCATTTTTCTCTCTTTAAGTTACACAGTATCTAAGTTACACAGAGCAGCCATTCTCAAAGCATAATGAAGGCACTTTTACCCAACTCCAATCTGAGCAAGAAACATCATTCTTATTTAAGAAGACTTTACTGTTTCATCAGAAAATGTTCATTAAAATGCTGCTTTTTAAAAATCAGATTGCTGGTTGTGTTTTATAAAGATGACAGTCACTTTTGAAGAGCACAGATACCCCAGAAATTCAGGAGGGGCAATTGCTCCAGTCAAGTTGAGGAGGAAGATACCCGCTATATTCCAGGCTTCTACCATTTTAGATTCCACAATTTTGAAACTGCTAAGAGTCCCTCAGGCAGATTGCTTCCCAAGCATAAAACTGCTCCCCAGGAATGAAGGAAGGTCAGAAGGTCAGTCCTTTCCCAGGTACCCAACTTCTGTAAGTAAAAGGGGTACATTCTTTCTCCAGCCTCTGACTAAGCAAGGACTTGTATTGAGTTACTACTCCTGGAAATCTCCTGTTCCCATCGTGTGTGATTATGGTCCAGGTTCCAGACCCATGAACAAATGGAAAGAACCCATGCAGCACTTTAGAGGTTCTAGAACAAAGAGCAGAAGCCACTGACACTATTCAGCTCTTCTGTTTGTTTGTAACAAGTATAATTTTTAGCTAATTACTTGAGCCATTTTCCCTATGAAAGTATCTTCTTCTAAGTGGATCTTCATGCTTTTTGCTAAGCAGTTTGGTCATTTCTTAGTCTGACCAAGCCCTTCTTTGAGGTTCCCAAGTTCCTTTACTGCACTGTAATACTGCACTGTATCATCAGCAGAGTTTTCAGTTTTCTTCCCCCCACCTACTTCTAAATGTTTGCTGAAATGAACCCTTAACAGGAAGTAAACTTGCCTGGCATGGCCCAGCTGTGTGTGAGGCTTGAGTGAGAGGTATTTATGACCTGACAGGAAGATAAAGATAAAGATAAAGATGAAGCTGACTTGGTGGCTGTTAGCAAGGGGAGAAGGAAATGTTTATGACCCCATCTGCTGGCGTTTCAATAGGATGGAACTGCCTTTATGGCGTCAATCTCCCCTGTGACTTCCTTCCATTTGGGGAGTGATATCTTATTTCAAGATGTTCCCACCGAACACACTGTTGTCCCCTTTGTTTAGGGGCATGGGAGGAAGGAAGGACTTTGTTACTGGAATGTGGGGATGGGGTGGTATTTATGGTTATGACTCAAGCTAGAGAAAAGGCTTCATTGGGGTTGATTGTATAGGTCCAGAAAGCTGCCATGCAGCCTGCTACTTCCTAAGCATTACCCAAACTGAAAGCAGAACCGTATTAGCTCTGGTTATTATCAGGCATTAAGGCTAAGCATTTTCTAACACTGTTATAATGAAAATTAATGTAGCTTGATTTTCTTGCCCACTGGGAGGAAAAATAACTTTTATTTTGTTAGTTCCTTGTTTCTTGTCTTTTATTTAACTTCTCTTATTTTCCTTCTCCTCAATGTCTTTTCCTTGGAGGAGGAGACACTTAAGACCAACAGGTGCAATGTCTGCTCGGTTCAATATCTATGTACATGTAGCAAAAGCAGTATGAAATGATCCCTTTCTTAAAACTAGCCCAGGTTAAGAGAGCCTGCAGTAGGTTGATATTCCTTTGTGAGGGAATGCATTTCTAAAGTGCCAAAAATATGGGAAAATTCTTACAATATAATACTTGTGCATCACTGAAACTGGTGTTTTTATATATATTGATGGTATTCATTTTACTGCAAAATAATTATTTATTCCTCAGTTTTATTCATACTTCCCCCAGGCCCATTAGTACAGATTAAATTTTATGTTAAATTACTCAAATAATCAGCACAATATATGTAAATCAAGATTGGCACTATTTGTGTGAATATATGTAGACATATTCAACATAGTCTTTTTTTTTCTTTGGAAAAACAAGGTTTTTTCCTTTTTTTTTTTTTTTTGGCGGTACGCAGGCCTCTCACTGTTGTGGCCTCTCCCGTTGCGGAGGACAGGCTCTGGACGCGCAGGCTCAGCAGCCATGGCTCACGGGCCCAGCCGCTCTGCGGCATGTGGGATCTTCCCGGACCGGGGCACGAACCCGTGTCCCCTGCATCGGCAGGCGGACTCTCAACCACCGCGCCACCAGGGAAACCCTGGTTTCTTTCCTTTTTAATGCTACAATCCTGTTTCTAAAAGATGAATTGTTTACCAAATTACACACACACACAAAGCTCAAAATTACAAAAGGAATGACTTTGTTATTGCCACTGGGTTTGTCATTTAAAGAACAGAAGGAAGAATCTTTGTTTTGGGGTGAATCACCCAGTGATGAGCTTATGTATGATGAGTTTATGTATCTCCTTAAGGTCCTATCTTCATTTTCACTGGTTGGGAGGAGTGGGGGAGAAGATGGCTTGCTCAAGCATTTTTCCTCAGAGAATTCCATAGTAATATTTTCTTAATGGGAGAGTCCTGTAGTTAAGTTGGGCAAATTAGTTATAATCTTTGTACCTGATTACCTAAAGACTGAAGGTAATAGTGTGTGACAAGTTATATTTTACATCATAGGCCAGGTATAGTCAATTCACAAAGTAGAAATATTCTGGTGGCAATGTCCCTTCAAGGGATTAGAGCTATCACTGAAATTAAACCTCATATAAACACCGAATATCATAAAGCCAAGATCTGATCCTTGGTTTTTACAGAAGTTCCTCCACAAAACATTCTATCATTCCTTCTACAGTACAGGCCCAGATCTTAGCATGTTCAGTAGACCAGCAAGTCCCAACCATATTTATTCTGTGTGATCCCTGAGAATAATTTGATAGGCCTACTAGGGGAGATCCTATCACACCTGCCATTTTCTGAGACCTTCTTTTGCGCTACAAGTTACCAGGTGGCATTCTTATTAGCAAAGGTTCAAACCACACCATCAAATGGTTCAAACCACATAACCTCTTGTCTTAGGAGTTAAGCTAGCTTCTAACCTTCCCTTGCAGTGGTTAACTCCACTGAGAAGCTTTCTATCAGCAATAATAGCTCCAAGGTAGGAAATAAAAAATGGAGGGTGTTTAAATTGTTAATGGGTTTCATGTTCTTGTCACTGTTGAGGGTTTGTTCCCTTTTATAAACTCATAGTTTTTGGTTGACATTGCTTTTATGCGCGCCATCAGCCAGTTGGTGATGGTGTTTCTGTGTTAGACCATTACTGCCGGATTGTATTTGCAGTAAAGAAGGAGAATGGAGGCTGTAAATCTGCAACTGGAGATTTAGGGCTCTGTTACTCTGCAGTTTAGGCCCATGTGCTGGGGAGTCCATTCTCCTCCGCCAGAATTATACCCTCCAAACATGCCTTCCCAGGCACTGATCGACGACATTCATTCCCTGGGCTACCAAGGCACTTAATACGGCTAATTCAGTTAAAGAAGCCTGAGGGGTGAGGTGGATGAGCCTCTCTCCCTGCTGGAAGCCAGATGCCAAGCAGGTTAGCGATACTGCTCTACCCCTTCCCCCACGCAAAGCTGTGAGGTGCTGTTACTGCAAACACAGAGAAAAATAAGAAGAAAATGCTTTTAATGTTGAACTCTTTCCTCCTCTAAGCAGGAAATGCTGCTGTACCCAACCTCATTAACGCCTTTAGTACTAAGCCCATTATCAGGCATGTTCAGGAAACACATTCTTGGAGAATTCAGGATGTGTCAGGGGACTGGATATCTTGACATCATTTTACAAAGCTACCACCAGAGTACGGGAAGCAGGAGGGTCTGTGCTTTGGGGACAGGTAACTAGAAAGTAGAAAAAAATTGCCCACCCTGACCCAGCCAGCTGGTTTTGAATATAAGCAGTTTAGAACATAATATCTCTTACTGCTGGATTCAGAAATGCTTTGGAAAGACATCAATATTAAACATAGTTAGAATGGCTTTATTAATCAGGTATCATTTCTACTACTAGATGTTTTGCAGCAAAAAGAATATTAAAATATTTCCTTGGCTGGCAAAAATCGTAGGCATGATTTTAGATGTGTTTTGTTTCGCTTTGTTTGGCCTTCCCCAGAGAGAAAGAATGTTAAATATAGACTCATCTACATGATCCCTCTGAGGCATGTGGGTCTGCTTTCTGTGTCAGCTGTGGCACAAATGTGCATGATTTAACCATACAGCTATTGAACCAGCATTGGCCTATTAAGACTTCAGATAATCTGTTCATGAGCTGTCAGCCCAAATTGAGCTTGAAGCCTGCTGTAAAGGATCTAATTTTCATAATTATCCAGAACCTTCACACCCTCCTTCCCTTCAGTACCACCCACCTCCACACATGCACACGGAGGAGTAAACACATACATACGGACACAGAGGCACAGAGCAGTACTGTCCCTGGACATTCATCAGGCCTCTTGCCTGAAAATGCACTGAGTTCATCCAGGGGTCAGGCCTGGCTTTGACTTCCTGTTTGAGGAGCCCCATGTGTAGTGTTCCAGCATCGCTAGAGGCTAGTGATGACTAAGTAACCTTTCACACTACAGCCTCCCACCAAGAAACAAGGTCCCTTATGATTCTGGACCTGAGTGATTAGGGCACAACAAATACCTTTTTAATATGTAAGGTGGAATTAACGCCTATAGAAATAGCACTTCACTGTCTCTTGGCCTTACATTTATATGAAGAGGAGAGAGCTGTTGTCTTTGAGAATGAAGAATTTTAAAGGCAATGTGATGTAGTCTCAGAGTACACCAGGGACTTTGATCATTTAGCTGTTGCTTAAGACTACCTTTGAGGGCTTCCCTGGTGGCACAGTGGTTGAGAGTCCTCCTGCCTATGCAGGGGACATGGGTTCGTGCCCCGGTCCGGGAAGATCCCACATGCCGCAGAGCGGCTGGGCCCATGAGCCATGGCCGCTGAGCCTGCGCGTCCGGAGCCTGTGCTCCGCAACGGGAGAAGCCACAACAGTGAGAGGCCCGCGTACTGCAAAAAAAAAAAAAAAAAAAAAAGACTACCTTTGAGCTTTACCTGACCGTAGTTTCCAAAGGAAATCATCATACTACGTATGGAGTTCAGCTGGTAATATCCCTCTAGCTGACCTGGCCTGAAATGTGGACCAGTGGGAACAGGCAGCACATTAAGGCTTAACCCTTTGCAGCACTGGAGATAAAAGAGTACGCACTCCAAGGATTCGGTCATGCTAATGTCCCTCCAGTAATTCCACTGGAACTACACTGCACAGTAAACCATTCGGTCTCTGGACATATATATATCTCTGGACATATATATTACCCACGTGTTAGGGGTGGACAGGCAGCACTTTACTAGATTCTTCTCCTACAACCTCAGGTTTTTGAGGCAGCTGAAGCTTAAATTCCTTGTCTTAACATGGGACAACTGTATTTCTACACTGGTTGTCAATCGTCTTTGCCCTCAGAGGGCATTTGCTGCAACTCAGGGTTCTACAGTTAGAATAAAGGGAGTTATTTCCTGTCTTCACTACTTTTTGCCATTTTTTTTTATCATGAGTAGAGACTGAGTACATTACTCAAACCTTGGCTTTTCCCTGAAGTCTGTTGTTTACAGAGAGACATTTGGGTCCCTGGGGCTCACTCCCATAAAACCTTATTATCATATATTTCAGGGCATAAACTTCAGTTGTCAGCTCAGGAGCAGTTTTTAAAGCCCTGGCTGCTCTTGTTTTTCTTCTCCTTCCCTCTGGTTTATTTTTCTTTCAGCTTTGCCTTTTCTTCCCTCTTCCTCATCCCAAGCAATGCTCAGTTTCAAGCTGGCTCGCTTCTTATTCCACTAATTAGACAAGAAGTCCAGAGAGGCCATTATTAGATTCTGAGAATCTTTATCAGAGCCCATTATGGCCTTAAATACTGCACAAACATTTTACTAACTGAACCCATGAAAACTTCAGCTGATCCATCCTTGGTCTTTAGCATCTACCTTCTTTTGTACCTACAGTTATGTTTCTGATGATAGAGATTCTTAACAGCTTGTTTTTCTTTGTATTAATTTTCCTAGAGGCAGCAATTCAGGTTTATTCGCTCTCTCTCTTTCTCTCTCTCTCTCTCATTCTAATTACTGGTGATGGTGGTGGAGGGGGTCTGAGAAGCCTGCTTTTTCTTGGTGGGGTATGTGTGAGTGTGTGTAAATGTCATATGCATTAATGTCACCAGTGAGTAGGATTCATGGTTGCCTGTTTTTCTCTCATTGTCTTTACAGCGCCAGGAATTATTTGTATGGACCAATGGTCTCCCTTTTCTTTAAATGGAAGAATAATCCTGCATTATAATATAGTAACTGCAAAAGAAAGCTCTTTTTGTTTCATTCTTTTCTTTCTTAATTCACTCACTGTCTAGTGCGTTTCTGATTGACTCACAGACCAATTAAAGTAAAATTTAATGGAAGAATAGATTAACTCCCTGAGGTTTCCCTACCATCCATCACATTTTTATAGCGGGAGCTGTGAGGAAGCTCATAACTTCATGCTGTGAATGTGATAATAAAGAGGGCACGGAGAGGATTCCGATTTACTACCGAGCTGATGTTCGCCAGGACAGAATTTACTGCCCAATCCCCTTCCCCTTTTTATTCAGGAGGAGGTCACTAGATCTGCCCTCAGCCCAGGTCTGAGATACTGAAGGGCAGATTGTCAGGTCGAGATTCTTTCCCTTTAATTGTGGTGGCGTGAGGAGAGAATGTGAGTTTCATTGTCCACAGATGGATATCGTGTTAAGGAATATCCATCCTTAGGAAGCTGTTGTCACAAGTGTTCATATCTTTAAAGGGTGCACTTGATTTGTTACTATTTACTCTCATAGGAATTCAGAAGTAATATCAGGTATTTCTGCTTCCGAGTCACTGAGCATTGTCTTTTATCTACAGGCTTTTCTGGGTAACTAAAGATACCTCTTTCTACATCTTTATAGACAACATTAATAATGTCTTTGTCTGAGCATCTTTCATTTGAGGATCTCAAAGCACTTTGTGATCATTATTTTAGTCTTTCTAATAGGTCCCAAAAAACCTTCCAAACAATTTACAATTTACTAATGTTTCTCTGACTCATCTTAACAATGAAGTATGACGGCGCTCACAATATAAGAGTAGTCATGTGACACAGCTCCACACCCATGCCTGGGATTAATTTTGTACATTTACTAAAATTTTTACTTCATGTAGCAAAATATTTTTGGCCTTGAGTATTTAAACCTCTGTCAAATTTCATGACTATATTAGATAATCTTTTATTTTCTTTTTCAGAAGCTTGGTAAGATAGAATCAATATTTTAAAATCATGCTCACCTGATTGTCCTTGAAATCAAAACATGTCTGAACTGAACTTACTGTGTCTCCTCTCACCAACCTGCTCTTCTTTTTGTATAAAAAATCTTAAGCAGGAGGATCCATCCTTCAAAGGGTTGTAGGTTGGAAACTTGGGACTCATCCTAGATTCTCCCTCTCCTGCACACCCAATATCTCATTGGTTACCAAGGCCCACTGAGTCTACCTCTTCGATGTCTCTTGAAACCATCCCCTTCTCTTCATTCTCTTGCCTTAGTCTTCCTTCAAGTTTCTCATCATCTCTTTGTTGGACTGTTAGGATCACCTTCCAGCTAATCTCCCTGTCTTCTCTCTCATCATTCCCCCTCCAGTCTATCCTCATGCTAATAAAAGAATGCTAATAGGGGCTTCCCTGGTGGCGCAGTGGTTGAGAATCCGCCTGCCGACGCAGGGGACACGGGTTCGTGTCCCGGTCCGGGAGGATCCCACATGCCGCGGAGCAGCTGGGCCCGTGAGCCATGGCCGCTGAGCCTGCGCGTCCGGAGCCTGTGCTCCGCAACGGGAGAGGCCACAGCTGTGAGAGACCTGTGTACCGCAAAAAAAAAAAAAAAAAAAAAGAATGCTAATAAAAGAGTAATCCCTCTAAATGCACATTTTATAATTTTTTGCTAAAAATACTTAAATACCCATTGCTTACAGGACAGATTTAAATCTTGTAGCATGACCTACACAACCTTTCGTAAGGCAGCATAGCTTCATAGCTTAGAGCAGTGATTTCCTAGATTTGGAGAAGTGTCATGGGATTGCCAGTTTTTAACTCTGAAAAGAATATTTTTTTAAAAACTGTCAACTTCTATCAACATAATTTCACAAAAGAAATATTTTGAAGTCAGAAAATAGGAAGAACACAAATTCAAAATAATTGAATAGTTTTCTAACTTTATGGGGAAAAAAATCATTTTATAGTTCTTCTTTTTCTCATTTTACTGTAGTCCTGAAAACTTTATGATGTCCTCTTATTGTATTTGGGAAACTGGAGTTGTTGAGTCATAGCAAACATCTTTTTAATGTATAAGGTAGAACTGTTACTGGTTAAGTAGACGGTCTCTGGAGTCAGAGCTGAATTTGAGGCCCAGCATCACAACTTCATAGTTGTGTGATCATGGGCGAGTTGCTTACCCTCACTGAATTCAATTTCCTTTATCTGTAAAATAGGGATAATAATAGTACCTCTTATAGTACTAACAACCTCTTAGTGTTGTTTTGAAGATTACATGATAAGATACATATAAAGTGCTTGGCCCAGTGTCTGGCACATAGTAAGTACTTTGACAGTATGAGGTATTACTATGACGACCTCCTGGCCTCATCTCCTCTCACTCCCCTATAAGCACCCTATGCCTCCAGGTACACTAAAATGTACCCAAGTGGTCCCCTGGACCAAAACATACCTGCATACCTTGGCATGTGCTTTCCTCCTTGCCTAGAATCCTGCTCCTTCCACTTGTATATCTGGTGAATTCCTACTCTTCTTCAAGATTCAACTCAAACTTCACAGTATCAGTTAGCATCCCTATTTGTCCCTCCTCCTCCATTGACAAACTGTCTTCCATGGTCCCATAGCATTTTACAGATTGCTAAGCTCACGCCAAGTGCTAATTAAATTTCTTTATTTAATCTCAGTTAGTGATTAAATACTTAATACTACAGATAAATTTATACTTGAGGTTTTATCACTTTTTATTCATTACTTCAATGAATATTTATTGAGAACCTGCTATGATGCATAAACCTCTGCACAGGGTGTATTCCAATAACAATAATGCAACGTTCAAGATTTGGGAAGACTTAGTTACTCTCATCTGTGATTCCATGGAATCTGGTACAAATGATAATTAATACAAATGATAATTTGTATTATAACTATCTGTTTACATTCTGTCACCTTCCTCTCTAGACGGAGTTCCTTGAGGGCAGTTATCTTACTTATTTTTGCTTTCCAGTACCTAAAACTTTGAAGGTGCTCAGGGTATATTTATTGAATACATGAAGGACTGTCAGGAAGCATTCTCAACTTGTTAACTCTGTGGTCGATTGTATTGTCCCTGACTTTGAAAGGACACCATCATCCTATGCCAATGTAACTGTTAAAAAAAGGCTAAAGGGCTTCCCTGGTGGCGCAGTGGTTGAGAGTCCGCCTGCCGATGCAGGGGACACGGGTTCGTGCCCCAGTCCGGGAAGATCCCACATGCCGTGGAGCGGCTGGGCCCGTGAGCCATGGCTGCTAAGCCTGCGCGTCCGGAGCCTGTGCTCCACAACAGAAGAGGCCACAACAGTGAGAGGCCCACGTACTGCAAAAAAAAAAAGGTTGAACATCTTTTCTGGTGGGCCCACATGAATTTTATCCTTCAAACTGTGTCTGCAGCTCCATCCAAAAGCCTGGGGTGGTTCCCTCTTAAATCAGTGGATCATCCTAAGCTATTTCTCAAGAAAAAGAGGAAGGAAGTGTGGTCCCTTGAGCTATATACCAGACTGTTGTAAGAAAGACAGATCTTCTAGTATGTTCTAGTGTGTTTTACTTCTGGTCCAAGTACACGTGAGACTTGCCTGTGGGTGATGTTATTTGGGGAATGGAATATCATTTTACACTTGCGAAGAATGTGCTCTCAGTGCTATGAGTTGGATCTGGGAGGTGAACACCAACATTCCCAGCCATCTTTAGTTTTGCTTCACTACTAAATGCTGTGCCTCATGGGCAATTTAACATCTCTTTGATCCCAATTTTAACACATTGCACAGTAGCATCTTGGGTATTCTGCTGTTGTTACCTCGGCACAGGGTGAAATGACTGAATTCTGCATTCCAGAATTTTGTTTAGTTGATCTTGTTCTGCAGTTTGCTACTAAATGAAGTCTATTAGTGACATTGATGAACTCACTAGAAGACTGAAAGCTAACTTTTGAGACTGTTCAAACTTCATAGTTATGTGGCAAGTTAGGACAGTCCACTACTTTTAGACCTTCAGCTGTCATGATGCTTGATGCTCCTTGGTCACACATTCTGTGATACTTCCTGAGTATATACATTTTTGCTTTGCTCATTTCTCAGTTCCTTTGTAAATCTACGCCACTTCCCTAGCTTCATCTCCCTTTGCTGCTCGTTCCCCCTTTTAAATATCAACAATACCAGATATTCCCCACTTTTTACTTTTTTTTTTTTCCGTAGATTGTTCCTTTATTCTTAGAGAAATCCTATTCATCGTTCTAAACCCAGTTCAGTCTTTGTCTACTCTGTGAATTACACACACACACACACACACACACACACACACACACACACAGAAAAAACTAACATTTCTTGAGCTCCTGCTAGGAAACTCATACCAAGTACTATATTTGATGCTTTTGTAAATCTTACCTTGCTTAAACCTCACAAGGCATTTCAAAGTAGATGTTATCTCCATTCTCAAAAAACATAAAACCAGGCTAAAAATAGTTAAAATATTTTCCCAAGCTTTATGGCAAACAATGGACAGATCTAGGATTTAAGCCAAGGTCCACATGATTTCAAAACTGATACATGTTCTACCATTATCATACCACTACGCATCTTTTTTATCTGTTGTGTATTAATGCATATGTCTATAATTTTGCTTTTTATTCATTATATCTATTGTGTTATTCATTTGACTGTCTTTTCTACCAGAAAAATAACTCCTTGAAAGTTGAATTTATTTTTTATTTATCTTGGTACCCCTAGGGCTCTCCGGACATTACCTAACACCTAACAGATGCTGAATAAAGGTCTCATTACAATGGAGTTGAACTGAACAACTCATTTTCCTTGAATCTCAGAATTTTGCATTTCTGATGATGTTTTGGGCTCTGGATGCCATTTCCCTCATGCCAGGGGACATGTAGAGCCTCAGTTGTCTTCTCAACTGTCCATGTATAGCCACATGTATGTGCCAACTTCATCCTGAACAATTGCTCGTCTTCCCAGGAAAGTGACTGAAGAACATAGTCATTAGCATATGTAAGTTCCTGGAGAACTGTCTTCTATCTCATATATTTACTGTAGTCAGTGGAATATACTTAGTCTTTTAGGAATAATTAAAATAGTCTGTTGCTCTAATTAAAGTAGTCTGGATATTTTTAAGAAACCTATATATAAGAACAAGCTGAGTGCTGACATCAAGTTAATTGTGTTATTTTTAGTGGAGCTATCATTGGAGGCAGCAGTATGGCACCCAATGCCTTTTGTTTTTTTTGCGGTACTCGGGCCTCTCACTGTTGTGGCCTCTCCCGCTGCGGAGCACAGGCTCCAGACGCACAGGCTCAGTGGCCATGGCTCACGGGCCCAGCCGCTCCGCGGCATGTGGGATCTTCCCGGACTGGGGCACGAACCCGTGTCCCCTGCATCGGCAGGCGGACTCTCAACCACTGCGCCACCGGGGAAGCCCCCCAATGCCTTTTTAATCCTCATATCTGGATGTATAATGTTAAATAACCAGCATCTAGAGCTCTTAAGAGGAAAGGCATTAAAATATAAATAAAGCTGTTATGAAAACTTAGAAAATTATCTAAATGCACTTGAATAAGAAATCATGTAATGATTTCACTGCTAGCTGTGGAGACAAATGCCCTTAACACCTTTCACTACTAAAAACAAATAACCAAACAGCTTGGAAATTTTGTCCTATAAGGGTGGGGGAGCCAGAGAGAAAAGTTGTTGCACTTAAATTTTATAGTATTATATTTAATCTGTTTAAATTACAAACTGTCCTTATTTTTACTACAATTCAGAATTTCCCCCTTCTTTCTAGTCCCTTTCTCTAAACCTTGGCGAAATAGGGAAGACACAGCCCAGCAAAACCACACATTCTAGCATTGTAGTTCTTTCACTTTTTTTTTTTTTTTTTGTGGTACGCGGGCCTCTCACTGTTGTGGCCTCTCCCGTTGCAGAGCATAGGCTCCGGACGCGCAGGCTCAGCGGCCATGGCTCACGGGCCCAGCCGCTCCGTGGCATGTGGGATCTTCCCGGACCGGGGCACAAACCCGCGTCCCCTGCATCGGCAGGTGGACTCCCAACCACTGCACCACCAGGGAAGCCCTCACTTTTTTTGATGTGAAGAGTCATACCTGTTTCCTCTTAATATCCTCCTTCATCTTAATTCCAGTTGAACATTGAACCCCATTGCAAAGTAGCCCCATTTAATTTTCTGTAGCTGAAATAGGGTTTCTTTTAAATGAGCTGCCCAGAACTGATGGCCTCCCCAGATTTTGATACCTACTGGCCACAATTGCTACAGAGTTCCCAGTGGAAGTGGAGCGTTTCTTCTGTAAAATTTACCAAGGAAGCACTCACCAAACCAAGTTTCTCTAGTTTCTTACTGTTTCCCAAGATCGGGATGCAAAAATGCATTTCTTGGAAATAATCAAAGCACAATGACTTATACAAGGATACAATCACAGGTGTAGGTATCCACTATGAAATATGGCTCCGGATCGTCTGTGAACCTAAGAAAAGAAAGGTCAGGGAGCGAATAATAGAAACTGTTGGTTGGGTTTTGTAAGCTGAAGTTCTAGAGTTAATCATTATTCTGCAGAATCCTGAATGATGTTGCTTGCAGCTTTCCTACGCAGGCAGTGTCCCCATGGGAGTCCTACTAACGGTCTTTTGTCAGGCACTGTCCGCAGTATTGAGCCAACCTGAGCACCCTATTATTAATCCTTTTCTCCTAGTGACATGACAGCGATCGATGTCTGAACAAGCTATTGAAACTGTAGCAATCAAGTGGACTCCAGTTAATCCAATAGGATACTTACTCAGAGCTTATGGGCAGGGCAGGGAATTTTTTTCTGACTCTGCACTATTCCCATATCCATACAGTCTATGCTGCTTTAATTTAGGTAAAGGTTGATATTTACCCAGGCCTGTAAATACACAGGGAACCCTTACCGATGACTCAAATACATTCATATCACCTTTGCAGCCATCTGCTACTTCTGTAAATACATAAACTTATGATTGTTATATAAATATTTGTGCCTATGTAGATATAAAGCAAGGACAATGAGACATTTATATGGAAAGGTGCTCACCTGGTGATGGTTTTGGAGTTACAGAAGGCTATCAGCAGTTACAAAGGATAGAATGTACAACACAAGGTTATCAGATTTCCTGTCCTCTATTTCAGAGAGAAGAAAGTCTAAAATGGTGGTGCCCCAACCTAGCTGTGCACACAGATTCCTGGGTCCCATTCCCACAGATTGTGATTCAGCTAATCTGAGGTGAGGCTCTGGAATCTGCATTTTAAGTTTCAACCGCCACTAAAATGTCAGTTTTCAGGCTATATTCCAAGGTGCTTTAGGGCTTCCTAAGGGGCACCTAAGTGGTTTATAGGGTAGGGCAGGAGGGACAAGAGGGAAGAAGGCCCCAGGAAGGACAGACTTGTCCTCAGCTTTGCTAGCAAACACATCACTTTTAGCAGCTTAGCTTCTTGATTCAATTTCTCTGGCTGTAAAATCCATATCAGTAATGTAGATCTTTATTTATTCTACATGGATATTTTGAGAAGAATGAATAAGGACTATGGAGAGCATAAGGAATTACAGAGAAAAAAACCAACACGCCAGTTAGCACAGGAGTCTATTAACAGGAAGTCACACAGTTTCTGCTACAGTAAGGTGGTCTTCCCTACCTCAGGGCCATCATTGCTCCCCAGGGCTGGGGATTGGGCAGCTCTCCAGAGTCTGAAGGAGCTTTCTAATGCTGAGCCTAATCGTCCTTTCATTAGCTTCAGCTCACAGACCCTAGTTCTCCTGATACTCCCTATTTCTATGGGACAGCCCTTCAAATATTTGGAGACAGTTATCAGGTCTCAGGCTAAAATTCCTTGCCTTCTTAAACTATTCATTGGTTAACTCATTTTCTGAAATCCTCTCACCTATGTAAAGTATTTGTGTGGTACCCCTTCCTCAGATTGCATCAGTTGTTAAGTTAATTTGCTTTTACTTTCCGCACCTGAGTTTTCATGTTTTTCACTCAACCCTCATTCTTCAGCATGTCTTTTTGCAGTGCATGCTTTCACAACAGCTACTGCAGTAAGCCCCACTGTATTTAATTGTTTCTGAAGTAAAGGTATAAATATTGGTCTGAAAGAACTAGTGTGGAAGGTGCCTCTCAAACGTGGTTGCATGATAGAATCATTTAGAGGAGGTTGTTTTAAAAATGTAAATGTCCATTGACCTCAACCAGAAATTCATCCTGAGATCCAGTGGAATAGGAGTGAGGCTCTGGACGTGTATCTTTAAGGTGCCAGGTGATGCACGTGTAGCTCGTGTAGCTGAAAACCACTGTGCACACTAACTCAAGAGCACTAAATGGTTTAAAGAATCTGGGACAGAGACACCTAAGCCCTGCCTGCATCTGTCCCCTGACTGGCATGAGACTTGTGCAAGCAACTTAAATGCCAGAGCCTTCTTTCCTCATCATCTACATCACATCTACCCCCTCCATCATCAGGATTACATGAGATAATAGGTGAGACAATAATTATCATAAAGGACTACAATACATCTTTTTTATGCAAGTGTATTTTTATACAAGTTTCAGTCAAGTGAATATTCTTTACGCCTCTATTCTATTCCATTTCGATATATTTTTGTCTAATAAAAGTTTAGGGTCTTGGAATCACACCTGCTTATTAATTCAGAGAACAAACTTAAGAAACGATTATTTTATTTGTGTAAATGTGTTTATTTGTCTCGAGTTGTCAATCAACAAATTATTCTTTTGCTGGGCAAGATCTTCCCTGTCCCAACCCAGCAGTTCTGGAAGAATCTACAGAAAAAGACCTTCAAGTTTAACACAAAACAAAGCTTTGTTGAGGCCCTAACCTGGCATGGACCTGAGGATACATCCTGGAAGGCTCCCATGCAGACAGCAAGTTCTAAGAAATAGGTTTCGATAAGAAAATTGCTTGGTTTATTATTTTTAATTTAATGAATCTTGTTCCTGTAAAAATTGCAGGGCAGATATTCCAGGAAATCAGCATCTTTTTTTAGCCCTAGAGCAGACAGCCCAGGAGTGGCCATGGCTAGACCTGCATCCCATCCCACAGGGGCATTGTTGAAAAGTGAGAAGGATTTTTCAGTTCAAAGTCTGAGCCTGGATGTTCTGACCTTCCAACAGAGACTGTCAGCAAGGAGGTGAATTTTAAAATGAAGTTTTGTGATGTGTGTACTCTCCAAGAAAAAATGGACAGAGCCCAAGACTCATTTCTCAGAGCTCCCTATCCAAGCACAGGATGAGGAATGGTCTGTGGTCATTAGCGCTTGGTTTGGAATAGCCCAGAGGTGAAGGAGTTGCTATTGGATTTCATTAATCTGAAGAATAGTGTTTAGGTTAAAATGTCTTCCTGGTGTTTTAATTGGGGAGCATAACACTGGTGTTCAGCATCAGGCAAAACACATACTCAAGATGAAGGCAAAAAAAAGTTGTGGCGACGAATTGAACCTGTGAGTGAAAAACTGGAAATGTTTTATGACAACAAAAAAAGGTTTATTTTTGCCAACCTAGTTGATCCTTCCAGACAACTTAAGCTCATTATTCTCTTGCTTCACTTCCAAGTTTATGCAATAAATATTAAAACTAAAATAAAACTTTCATCTTAATATTTCAGAACTCCCTAAGCTGGAAAGAGTATTCAAACTTCCCACATGCTTATTGGGTGCCTACAGCATACCAGGCACTGTGCTAGGTTGAGGATAAAGAGCATAAGATTCAGCCCTTGCCCTTGGGGCTGCATGGACAAGAACACAGCTCTGATGGTCACCCGCGTGAAGGCAGTGCTGAGAAGCGTACCAGTCCTCCTCTTTGAGCTCAGCATCAGATGTTAAACCGTGGTGTCCTCCCTTCCCTTTCCTTTCCTACCCTTTCCTTACCCTCCCTGTGAGTAGGAGGCCCTCAGCCAGGAACCAAAAGGGTCTATTAGGTGGTGCAGTGGTTGAGAGTCCGCCTGCCGATGCAGGGGACACGGGTTCATGCCCCGGTCCAGGAAGATCCCACGTGCCGCACAGCAGCTGGGCCCGTGAGCCATGGCCGCTGAGCCTGCGTGTCCGGAGCCTGTGCTCCGCAACGGGAGAGGGCACAGCAGTGAGAGGCCCGCGTACTGAAAAAAAAAAAAAAAAAAAAAAAAAAAAAAAAAAAAAACACCACAACAGCCTCTCCTTCAGCTCAGATATGTGGTGCCTAGTTCTTAATCTGGTTTCCCAAGAAGCCTGAAATCTGGCCTTAAACCCCAGCCAGTAAGCTAAAAGGCATGACAATGAGCTCTGGGTACTCCCTAGCTGTATAACCTAGACAAATTACTTAATCTTTCTGTACCTCAGTTTCTTCATCTATAAAATGGGAGAGTTCCTACTTCATATGGTTGTTATAAAAACTGAATGAGCTGATACATGTAAAGCACTTAAAATAACAGCTCGCACAGAAGTGGAATCTAATAAATGTTAGCCAGACTATTTCCCCAGTTCTAGCAAAGTATCTAGTTCAAGGCTTAAATTATGCCTACCTTTACCTACATGTTGGGTACAATTTGGGAATCCAACACAGTCCTGCAGCAATATCTGAATGATGCTCCAAAAGCAGAAAACAACCTATAGAAGCATCTGTTACCAGCTTTGGCCAGATGTGAGGAAACATTTAGGGCTATTCAAGTGTCAGTGCTCTCTATGGGAGGTTTATTAACAACACAAATGTTCTATATCCTGTCCTTGAGCTAGACACAATACACTAGGGAAAAAATTAAAAGTATTTTAGAGACAGACAGACTTTTCCTTGGTGGATTAGAAAGATCTCTCCTCTCTCTCTCTCTCTCTCTGTGTCTCTCTCTCTCCCACACACACACACACACACACACACACACACTCTACTTACATGATGGTGATTCCAGCAATCTTAATGATATTGAATCACATCAATGTTTCTGTATGCGTAAGCCTACAGCTTAATTCTAGATATTAAATATGGGTCCTAATATCTCTGCTACTCATTAATGCTCTGGATACACATAGGAACATACTTTGAAGTGCCTGACGGAATTTATAGGTTCAGTATTTGTCTTTATTTAACCAACATTTATATAGTACTTGTGTGTCAGACACAGGTAAAAGCACCTTGCAAATAGTAACTCATTTTATTCTCATAACAACCGTATAAGGTAGATATTATCATTACCCCCATCTTACAGATGAGAAAACTGAGGCACAGAGAGCAACTTGCTCAAGTCTTACAGCCAGTAAGTAGCAGAACCTGGATTCAAAGCAGGCCATTTGGCTCCAGAGTCCATGCTCTTCACCACCACTCTTTACTGACTAGTAAACTTCACTTCTTCCATTCCTCACAATAAAAAAATAAAAATAAAATTTTCTGAGGCTACATTATAGAGCCTCCTTTCTCTTGATATAAATTTCCAAAATGCCAATACTCTCTGCATTCTATAAAATTCTAAAATTCTTAACAGTGTTAATGCTCGAACAGCATTTATTACTGATGTTGATGATACATAAAATTTAAGTTTTAAAACGTTTTCCAGTCCTTTTCTCTGTTGAGCTGGGTGACAGGGTTCTCAAAGGAGGATCCAAGAACCTTAGACCTGGGAAGGAGCCATGTACTAATGAGACCCAGCCCATGGATTCTACAGATCAAAATGCAGATAGATCAGGACTTACCTGGCGGTCCAGTGGTTAAGACTCTGCGCTTCCAATGCGGAGGACGCGAGTTCGATCTGGGGAACTAAGATCCCACATGGCACACGGCAAAAAAAAAAAATTCTCTGCCTGTGGTGATAATTACATAACTCTGTAAATATACCAAAAATCATTGAATTGTGCAAGTAAAGCAAGTGAATTGCTTTATAAAGCAAGTGAATTGCTTTTCTTTGCTCAATAAAAAAAGTTTTTTAATGCAGATAGATCAAATAATTACAGAACCACTTAGTAGCAGAGCTGGTACTGGAGCACAGGACAAGAATGAATAGGGGCAGTTGAGGAAACAGTCTTGCTGGAAACTGTCTTAATTTCTCAAAAGCCAAGGATCTTTCCATTATACCAGGTTCCTTTTCCCTCTACAGAAACTGAAGTAAGACTTGGAGGGTCCCTCCAATCTTGGAAGTCAGAATAGGAGAAAATCCAGAATCCAAGTGGTCAAGTAGGACTTGAAGAATTAGCCTGTGCCAGAATTAAAAGCAAGGTCAATAGCGAAAACTAGAGAGACAAGCCAAGGTCAGGCCAAGAGGAAGATGCATTGAAAGGTGAGGCAAGACAGCTCAAGTCCAGGCAAACAAAAGGCGAAGAGTTAGTTAGGAAGGAGTAATTGAAACTGTAATAGCCTGGCCGTTTTTAAAGCCCAGATGCATAAGAAGTTCTAAATTTGAGGGAGGATGCATTCTCCCCTAAATGGTACATCCCTATTGAATGACAAGCATTAGACTGACCATGCATATCATACAGAATTTTTCAACAAGGTCAGAAACACCAGAACCAAGTTTAATGTGCACTTAAAAAATAGATGAGATTATGGGTTAGTACAGCTCGTCTAAGAGATCTGTGCATAGTAAGCTTCTCAGTATCTTAATTTATCTACCAGTGAAGACTGGAGGACTGAGCCAATTCAGCTGGGAATTGAACCTGTGGTTCCAGGAAGTCTAGATATTTCAAACCTCATACTTAGTCCATTAAGATATCCCCTCCAAGAACATAATGTAGTTAAAGTAGACTTAGATATCTTTAGTACAGAGAGTGGATTTTATTTCCACTTTGGGAATTTCTGATCCATAGTAGGGAGAGATATAGATGAAATTCACCTACGGTAGTGCCTATGAAATAATGCATGTATGTCAACGTGCACTGTCACTTTACCGTTAAGAAGAGAAAAACTATCTTGGGAGAAGAATTGATTACAAATGCATTTGCTAAATGGGAGCTTCTCTTATTTTTCCTAAAGATCCACTATTGCTTCTGTCGACAAAATAGAGTAAATTATACTTATTCCGAAGAGGGACCACAGACTTCACACGTCTGTCAGGTGGGTCAGTTTATTTGGGGGACAGTAGGGGAACATCCTGTACCATTACAGGCTGTCAGCCACAGAGAATGTTTACTAATAAGCCTAGCCATTAAGTTGGGTCAGTGATGGATGGTCTGTGTTCCCCTGCCCTGGCCTGGCATGTGCTGTGATACTCACTGACCAGCAGCAGCTGTTGTACTAGCTGCCTTGTTAAGGGTCTCACCAGTGACATCAGCTATACATCACCCTGGCTGATACCTTTGATTATTTGGACAGCTCCTGGCATGATGAATCGTTGGGATTGATCTGTCTTTTCTCGCACGTCCTAGTCAGTGTTCTTTACCCATCTCTCTCAACTCTTCATTCTTAAGTTGAGGGCCCTTATTATGGCTCTTTCACCTTCTACCCTCACCAATTTATAGGATCTGCTCATTTCAGTATTCATAATGAGAAATTTGGATGAGGTTGAAGAAAATAAGTGCATCGTAGTTAGACCAGGCAGGCTGGGGAAACAGCAGTCACTCTCTTGCAGGCAGAAAAACACAGAGAAAAAGCTTTTTTCCATGGGCATCAAGGGCTCAGCAGCTTTCATCACTGAGGTCATGGACCTTCCACATATTCCACGTGGTACAAATTAAATTTGAATGCTGTAGGTAACCTGAACAATACCTTCTATTTATAAGAAACCTCTCTTCCAAGGAGTACAAACCATTTTGCACACAGTATCTCAAGCATCACCATATTTCTATAAAAGAAGTTTTATCATCTTGATTTCACAGAGAGGAAAATATCAGCACAGATATATATTCCCAAATCTATTTGATAAATAAATGTATGACAAAATCAATAACAGGACCTAAAATCTCTGACTCCCTGCTATATTAAGACATTTAACTCATTGATATATAAAATGTTTATGAAGCACCTACTGTGTGTGTCAAGAGCTGAGAATACAGAGAGCTTCTGTGGGGCAGCCATTAACTCATTCAATCCCACTTAATTGTAAGTCAATATTAGTAAGGGAGAAGCATATGAAAGTATACTAGTTTACTTTAGAGAATTTACATGCATGTATTAGAGATGCAACTACTGCTCCACTTTACCATGAATCAGCCAGAAGCCATAGTCTGCCCTTCTCTATTAAATTATAAATTCCTGTGTGGTAAAGACAATGTTCCCTATAGTTCTTTCCAAATCTGTTGAAAGTGAATAGATTCAAATATGGCTATATAAAAGTAGTGGTTTTCAAATGTGTTCTAGTACAGTTGGCAAAGCTTCATTAAATATGTGTTTTGGTTCCCTTATATAAACAATTCTACTAACGTAAAATAACACCATACTATATGTACGCAATATAAACTTTCAACCAGTAGTATACCCATCTCCCCTCTCCTCCCATAAAGACCACTGAGCTAAGCATGATCAGTGTTGTCTCCAAAAACTCCCCATTGTATATTTGTTTACTAGTTCTTTTTTGGCTACCTGTAGAAAAGTGGTAAAATAACCCAAGGTTTAAGAGAAAATTATGGGAGAAATTTTTTCATTTGATAATATTTCTTATCCAGTAACTATTGCTAGGTTTAGATATGCCACATTGTTCCAGAAAAAATCTAAGGCAAGAACTAATTTATCTATTAAGAATTATTATTCTGTTTGAAAAATGAAATAGCTCAGTCAATAGTTGTAGAACAACTGCATTGAAATCATCTCCACTGCTAGAAAAACACTGGTTTGAGATATTATTTCCTGACCAAAAACTTTCAATGACTCTGCATAACTGAAAGGAAAACTAGATTATTGGAACTTTTTAGCTTGACCTTTGAAGTCTTTCATAGTTTGTGAAAGCTCATAGATTAAATGCCAAGCTTATTTCCTAGAACACACACACACACACACACACACACACACACACACACACACACACACACACAGAGCAAAATCTCTCAGAGTACAGTGGCAGGTAGCCTCCTCCACAGTGTGTGAGCACCTCCGTCTCTGAACTTCAAATGTTTATTTTGACGCCTACCCGTGTATTTTCTTGTGTTGTTACAATTTCAGACAGTCAGCTTAGCACACTGTGGCCAGCTCCCAGAGGCCATCTGCCCTTCCATCTGTCCCTAGCACAGTACTTGTACTCATAGAACATGCCCATGAAGTTTCAAGTGAGTGAGAATAACTCAAAGCAAACCGTCAACCATGGGTCACTATGAGCTCATAAAAATGGTTAAATTGGCTTATTTTTAATTAACTGATTGTTTTCAGATGTATGTGATAGTTCTTCTAGACTTGATTTGTGAAATTTGCAGAAGTGTCTGTTCTTGGACTGACTTCGTGGTTCTGTGTCCTGGCTTAAATAGATACAGTCTCACACAGGACACTGGTCCCACACTTCAGTTTTCAGAAGCTCATAGATACATGCCAAAAGGACAGTATACTGTGCAGTATGTAATTGCAGCATATATAATGTGGAAATTTAGTAGTAACTAGGAAAGTGTCCAGAAGATAAGGTCATATAATTGGTCATGTAATTCAGAGAACTGCGGCGTTGCTTATAATTGAGCACCAGTGCCTTGGTTGTACCAGAAAAGCCACTCTAGGAAGTTAGAAACCTGAAACCGGAAGGGCCTTAAATTTCCATATAATTACTTCTCTTACATAGGTCTTTATGAAGCAAAAGTCTACTTCTGACTCTTCAGACCTTAGTTGCTGTAACTCAGTTTCCATTTACCGAGCAAGAACCCCAGCAGGTTTTAGAATGCCACTATCTCCAAAACTACATGGGAATTAAGGTAAAAACCTGACAGCACTTTAACACTGAAGGGCTTGATTTCAAATCATATACCTTTCAAGAGGACATTTTAGAAAGCATTAAAACTATTCTTCTAATGTGGTATGTATGTATATACAATGGAGTATTACTCAGCCATAAAAAAATTAAATAATGCCATTTGAGCAACATGGATGGACCTAGAGAATTTTATACTTAGTGAAGCAAGTCAGACAGAGAAAGATAAATACTATATGATATCGCTTTTATGTGGAATCTAAAAATACTACAAATTAATCTACATACAAAACAGAAACAAACTCACAGACGTAGAAAACAAACTTATGGTTACCTAAGGGAAGGAGGGAAGAAGGGAGAGACAAACTAGGAGTATGGGATTAACAGATACAAGTGACTATATGTAAAATAGATAAGCAAAAGGATTTACTGTATAGCACAGGGAATAATATTCAATATCTTGTAATAAACCATAATGGAATATAATCTGAAAAAAATAACTGAATCACTTGGCTGTACACCTGAAACTAACACAATATTGTAAATCAGCCATACTGCAATTAAAAAAAAAATTGTTGGGCTTCCCTGGTGGCGCAGTGGTTGAGAGTCCGCCTGCCGATGCAGGGGACACGGGTTCGTGCCCCGGTCCGGGAACATCCCACATGCCGTGGAGCGGCTGGGCCCGTGAGCCATGGCCGCTGAGCCTGCGCGTCCGGAGCCTGTGCTCTGCAACGGGAGAGGCCACAACAGTGAGAGGCCCGCATACCGCAAAAAAAAAAAAAAAAAAATTGTTATATATGCATCTTCATTTTAGCTAAGTATATTTTTCAGCTACCAAAAAAAAGGCAGTTCAATTACATCTGTGAAATATGATTTTTCTTAGCAGCAGAAAGAGTGCAGGAGTATAGAGGAAGGTAATGAATGGGAAGAAAACTTCTAGAAAACTCTAGATGACAGCTAAACTATTATTGATTCGCATTTGCTTGAGAAACCCATTTTATCCCATTTGCTAAGGAGTTTCCTCTAGACCCATGTCCTTTTACCCCAGCTTGGCTTCCTCAGAGCCTGCTGGTGACTCCCTCTGGTTCTCAAAGCCCGTGGGTATCTGTAGCTACTTAAATCCTGAGCCAGTGTTAAGAGTTCCAAGGTACCATTTAAATCGACATTTCTAGCACTATCAATGTTGCAGCTGGCCAGGTTTGTTATAATTCTTTATATTTACATACCATATTTCATCACAGAATCACTACAATTTAGAGATGTTAACCCGTTGGGCTTTCTCCCTCCTTTATCATCAGGAGGAGCAGGCGACAGAGATTTACAGAGAGAGAAACTGATTTGGGGATGTTTCATTGTCATTGAGTAAATTTAGGGCTAGAGCCCTACCTAAAACTTGCAGTGCTCTGTAAGTATTATTAACCATGATACAGTGGAGCTGATATTTTTGAACACTTACTCTCACCAGGCATTATACTAAGTTCTGTGAAGAATAGATTTTTAAACTATTCCACCATTCCACTGTTGAACTGAAGGATGTTGCTAAAAGACATCTCAAGGGCTCTTGTGATCAGTCCACCTGCCAGATGTTTTTCTTTTCTTAAAGATGTCCAGCACTTCTGATTCCATAATCATTCAACTTTCTGATTCCATAATCATTCAACTTCCTGGCTCAGAAATTCCTCCTAATGTTCAATTGAAATTTTTCCTGTTTTAATTTAAGCCATTTTAAATGGCTGCACAAATAGAATAGCTGATTAGCACCCTCCTTATAAAACCTCTGATATAATGCACTGTATAGTACTCAAGTACTGTATAGGTATAAACCAAATCACCACTTAGCCTTATGAGTTCCAGGCTAAGAAATACAAATTTTTTAACCATGTAACATGTATTTTCTCTGGAGCTTTTTTTTTTTTTAATTCTACGGCAAATTTCACTCAAGGAGAAAACTGCCTTAGTCATTCTTCTCTTGTTTCCTAGTATCAATATTTCAGAAGCTGACAAAGGCATTAAATTAATAACAAACTACACTGATAGTTTTTTGGTTAACTTTTTTTTTTTTTTTTGCGGTACGCAGGCCTCTCACTGCTGTGGCCTCTCCCGTTGCGGAGCACAGGCTCAGCAGCCATGGCTCACGGGCCCATCCGCTCCGCGGCATGTGGGATTCTCCCGGACCGGGGCACGAACCCGCGTCCCCTGCATCGGCAGGCGGACTCTCAACCACTGCGCCACCAGGGAAGCCCTGGTTAACTTTTTTATTGTATGTCATGTAAACAGAAAAATGCCCAGTCATAAGCATAGAGCTCAATGATTTTTTTAAAAGAAAGTGAACACGTTCATGTAATCCCCACCCAAATCAAGTTTTAGAACATAATCAGCACCCCAGAGGCTTCTCTCTGTGCCCCTTCCTAATATATCTCCCCCAACATAACTGCTACTCTGACTTCTATCACCAGACTAATTTTGCCTTATTTGAACTTCATATGAACAGTCATACAGTACACTCTTGAGTGTATAGCCTTTTTTTCAGCACTGTTTTTGCATGCAGCAGTGGTCCTTTGTTCTCGTTGCTGTAAAGTATTTCATTTATTCATTTTATTTCATTCTATTGTAGGTAGACATTTGAGTTGTTTCTACTTTGGAGATATTATAAATAATTCTGCTGTGAATATTCATTTTTGGTGTTTTTGCTTTGGTTAATTTTATTTTTATGTACCTCTTCTCTTTTAAATCTAAATATTTTAAAAAATTAATTGCATAAGAAAATATTCATGATACAGTGTTAAATTTTAAAAAGCAAGTTACAAACTCTCTACACAATGTGAAGTAATTTCTGTCAAAATGGTGGGATTACACATAATTTTCTTATACATAATACAGAAGTTAATTCTTGTTGCATACGGTTATCTTGGTTTTAGCTGCTGTAAACATTCTTAAACTATCTTTTGGTGCACACTATGTTGGCATTTCTGCTGGGTCTATACCTAAGGGAGGTTCAGCTTTGGTCGATTCTGCCAAACAGTTTTTCAAAGGGTTTGTACCAACTTACACTCCCACCAACAGTGTGTGAAAATTCCGTTTGCTCCCAACCTCATTGGCACTTGGTATTGTCATTTTTTCTCAATTTTAGCAATTCTTGTGGGTAGCTTGTAGTAGTTTGTTCACTTGAAATAAACCAGCCGCCCAGATGGATTAGGTCTCTGAGAACATCCTTTTTTCCTACTGCTGCTGTGCATTTGCCAAAGGATCACAGGAACAAAGTGGTAGCCAGTAGCCCTCATTTGCATGACTTTGAACCGTTATCTGTGGCTGCTGGAGATTCTAGCCAGAGCGGACTGGGAGACACCACGTGCGGCCATGGCCATGATAACCTTTCTTGTTCATTAAGGACCCACTTAGCTCTCTGTGGGGCTGCAACAGACAGCCTGGAAAAGCAGGTCATGACTTCACGACTATATAATGCTAATCTCATCAATAATAATTCAAAAAGAAAAAAACAAAATTTAAATGACTAACCCACAAAAGTATGAAAGTTAGGTTGAGGACAGCTGTACTTATTTTTGCAGTGTACATATGACCGGCATGATCCCACTCTCCATAATATATATTCAGAAATCTGTTGCAGCCCCACAACTGCTGCAACAGAAAAGGTTATCATTGCTGATGAACCTAGTTGCAGGGCAGGAATAAAGAGGTAGACATAGAAAATGGACTTGAGAACATGGGGTGGGAGGGCGAAGCTGGGGTGAAGTGAGAGTAGCATCAACATATGTACACTACCGAATGTAAAATAGTTGGCTGGTGGGGAAGCAGCGGCATAGCACAGGGAGATCGGCTCGGTGCTTTGTGATGACCTAGAGGGGTGGGATAGGGAGGGTGGGAGGGAGGCTAAGAGGGAGGGGATATGGGGACACGTGTATGCATATGGTTGATTCACTTTGTTGTACAACAGAAACTAGCACAGTATTGTGAAGCAATTATACTCCAATAAAGATCTATTAAAAAACAAAAACTGGCTGCTGAAATCTAGAGAAGGAAAGGTTAAATATCTTGAAGTGTTTTGAAAATAACAACCAATAAACAGTCATATTAGAAGCAGTTAGGCAGAACTGGTGCAGTACTTAAGGCTGGACACTTAGGCGTTTCAGAAAGGTTTGTGAATGATAATTCCTCTCCTATTGTCAGCAAAAATTCAAGTTCGGTGACCAGTGTTTTGCCAGTGAGAGGTGAATAGTATCTAGCTTTAAAATCAAATGTCAAACTCCACATACTTTCTACCTTGGATTTGTTTAGTTTCTTAACAATGGACCAAAATTTTCAATAAATACAGAAGTGCAAATGCTGTCCAAATAACCTTGTTAGTATTGAGGGGACTCTTATCTACTGGAGGTCTGTGTGTTTTGCCCAAAAACTGGAAACAAGGAAACCTTTACTGATGATTCTGGAAACTCAGAGATTAAACATAGCTGTTAGATACATAGATTCATGCAACTGGATTTTTACATCTTTTTCAGAAGGTTAACTTTTCTCTTTCTCAATCTGCCTTTCTCCAAACTCTGACCATGAAATGTATTTGTGTATATTCTTTATGCTTTATGTTCTGATTTCACCTGACTACCCCTGTGAGGGTTTTTTTTATCTGCAACCCCCAAAATATTGGATTATTATGGAAACAAAGTGCAGTATTTCAAGCATCATGCCACAATAAAAATAACAGGATAATGATTTTCTTTCTCAGTTCAGATATCAGAGGCCCAAGTATTGATTGCCTGTTTCTTTTGCCTCCTGTCCTCTGATGAAACTACACTTTTGACACAGAGTCACAATAAAATGTGCCCTTTCCAGTATGAGATCTCTGTAAATGTCATTCACACAGTCATTGTTTTCTAATTCTCTGTGTTTTCATCAGAGTAGCACAGAAGCCCTTCACTAAGTAGAGAGAAAGCCAGCAATGTTCAGACTCAGAATTCACTGGAACAAACAAGTTCCATTATTTTGCTAAAGGCAAGTAGCATTCTAAAAATAGGCCTCCTTTTCATAGTGACTATGAAATTGCTATTATTAGAACTGACTGAGTGATGAGAACGTAGATAACAGGAGATTTCATGAAATGTTGTTGGGAATATTGATGTTGGGTTTGGCAGGCAAAGAGAGGTCATAAAATCAGTGTGAATATTAGTGTTTATGGATGAGAAGCGTTGGTTGGTGGCATGAACTGAAGCCAGGCTGGAGACCCAGAGGTAACGGCTGATTCTCCGCCCAAGTCTTCCTCCTGACCTGTGACACTTGCTGTCTCAGCTCCAGGTCTCTGATCTCTGCTGCCAGCAAATGATTTGTGATTTTGTTTAAGGATAACTATCAATGGTGGCCTCGCTCCAGGCCACCAAACTCATTTCACTTGTGCCCTGCACCAAATTTGATCCCAAAGGTGGAGAGCTTGTGTATTAATACAAGGTGACACTTATTACCTTCCTCCTCTTCTGTGAAATCAGTTTATCTAAAAATATCTCATACAAAAGACCTGCAAAAAACAAGCCATACACAAAGCAGTCACTAAATGTCATGATAAATGTGATCAGTGTACCTATGGCTTCTCAAGATGCTCCCATGCTATGACCCTCCGTTTCATATAATGTAGCCTTTTTATTTATTTCCAATAGCTTTCCAATCAGTCAGCGCCGGAGTCCTTTTTCTAACCTCAGATCATGGTCTAATAATCAGGTTTGGTACTTTTATTGGCCTCCAAGGTAGTTTGAGCTGTTAAAATCTTTCTTTAACAAGTTTTCCTTTGATAAGAGATGTTTCAATGGGCTTCATATCTCTCTTACCTTTGCCTAACCTTTTCTAGACAGACACAAAATCATGGGTGACACAGACCCTAACAGTATCATCTAACCTTGGCATTAAAACTCATTTGGACATAACATCACCTAAAACTTGTAAAAATTACTAGTCGTACTAGGTCAGAAGAGACAGCATGAACTCTATACTAATAACTGCATGCTATTGCACTTTATGAAAAATTTAAATGGCTGGTATTATGAGGATAGCATTCTTCCCACTGTGAGTTGCTTTACTTATCTTTTGAAGATGGAATACAGGGGGAAAAAAAATCAATATTTTATTTGTGTTCTCCATTTTGTTTGTATGTGTCTCAGTCTCTACTCTCTGGCCCAATTTATGCCCCAGAGAGATGAAGCTGGCCAATTGCATTTTTTTTTTTTTTTTTTTTTTTTTTTGCGGTACGCGGGCCTCTCACTGTTGTGGCCTCTCCCGCTGCGGAGCACAGGCTCCGGATGCGCAGGCTCAGCGGCCATGGCTCACGGGCCCAGCCGCTCCGTGGCATGTGGAATCTTCCCGGACCGGGGCATGAACCCATGTCCCCTGCATCGGCAGGCGGACTCTCAACCACTGCGCCACCAGGGAAGCCCCCAATTGCACTTTTTTATCTAGCACTATTGCAGCTGATCCCTTCTTGAGAGCGGTTCTACTAGAGATCTGTCCAGAAACTCCTCTTTTGCTTGTCTTTGCCTCAACCTGCCTGGGAGGCAAAGTCACTTGAAAGACCACTGATAAGGCAGGTCTCACTCTCCTTTCCAAGCTTCCTGCCTGCTTTCTATTAATTGTCCCTAGAAAAGAAGGTAACCGATTTAGGGGGTGGGTCTGAAAATGGTTTGGATAGACTATAAAGAAAAAAATGAGATCAGTGTGAAGTCAGTACCACACACCTTTCTCAAACTTGACAAACATTTAAGTTCTGAAGTTCAGATAAAGAAATAAAATATGTGATAAGAGATAGGTTACCTGACATATATTTTAGGAAACCTAGACCTCAGTTCTTTCTTACTCCTTCCTTTCCACTCTCATCACATGAAAATGGGGTTTCTGCTCACTGTTTTAGAAGAACTTTCAAGATTTTAAATTCTTAGAAAGTTTTAAATCTTACACATGTAATATTTGACAACTTGTCAACTAAAGTAAATGTATTTTAGAGAATGTCTGTCAAAAGAAAGTTCAAAATTTTCTATCTTGCATAGCACAGAGAGATAAGCTTGGTGCTTTGAGACCGCCTAGAGGGGTGGTATAGGGAGGGTGGGAGGCAGACGCAAGAGGGAGGAGATATGGGGATATATGTATATGTATAGCTGATTCACTTTGTTATAAATCAGAAACTAACACACCATTGTAAAGCAATTATACTCCAATAAAGATGTTAAAAAAAAAAAGAATATTCAGGGCTTCCCTGGTGGTACAGTGGTTAAGAATCCACCTGCCAATGCAGGGGACACGGGTTCGAGCCCTGGTCCGGGAAGATCCCACATGCCCCAGAGCAACTAAGCCCCGTGCGCCACAACTACTGAGCCTGTACTCTAGAGCCCGCGAGCCACAACTACTGAGCCTGCATGGCACAACCACTGAAGCCCACACGCCTAGAGCCTGTGCTCTGCCACAAGAGAAGCCACTGCAGTGAGAAGCCTGCGCACTGCAATGAAGAGTAGCCCCCGCTCACCACAACTAGAGAAAGCCTGTGCAGCAATGAAGACCCAACACAGCCAAAATTAATTAATTAATTTAAAAAAAAGAATATTCTCAGTATTGGGTACTTTGTGTAAAGTCCACATAGAGTACATAGTTCTTGTGGCTTACCAGAAATGTCAGGTGTAATTTCTATTTTATAAACAAGGAAGATAAGTAGTGGCTTTGTTGTTATCACACAATATATCAGTGGGACATTGTCAAGATGGAACATAAGTTATAAACTCTCTATTTAGGAATTTTGACCATAATGGTGTATTACTCTCTATAACTCAAACAAAATCAAGTTGTTGCTGGCCCCATTTTCTTCAGAGCACCATCGACGGGAACCAATTCCTTTTTGAGAAATGTTGAGTTATCCAACCATTCAGAGGTTGCCAGAATTCATACTGCCCAGGAAAACATGTGCCTGACATGTTGCTAAGGTCGCCTCTGCAGGTTTCCTCTCTGTGGAAGTGAAGTGAACCCAGCAGCTAAAATAAGGCCATTTCAGCAAGGAGGGCATCCTGAGCCCTTATGGCATCCCTCAGATAATGCATAGGCCAGAGATGGAACGGACAAAGCAGTATTCTGGGAGCTGATTATTCAAGTGCGGAGAAACAGACCTGGAAGTGGAGGGCTACGTGGAGCATGTAGTAAAGCTATGGGCTCTCTTGAAACGTGAGCTTGCCCTGTTGGTCATCTCTCACACAGTGGAAGGAAAGGACAGTCTCAGTCAGAATCAGGGAAAGCTGGTGGGGCTGGGGCCACCTAATCCAAACCCTGATCTCATACTGCTTCCCTGTGGAGAATTCTCAGAACTGCAGCTCCCCTCTGCAGGACCATGCCTGTCACACCCACCCAGTGTGGTCTCCGCCTGGGCTTGGTATCATCTGAGAGCAATAAAAAAAAAGGGGGGGGGGGGGCGCTTCCCTGGTGGCGCAGTGGTTGAGAGTCTGCCTGCCAGTGCGGGGGACGCGGGTTCGAGCCCTGGTCTGGGAGATCCCACATGCCACGGAGCAACTAGGCCCGTGAGCCACATCTACTGAGCCTTCGTGTCTGGAGCCTGTGCTCTGCAACAAGAGAGGCCACGATAGTGAGAGGCCCGCACACCGCGATGAAGAGTGGCCCCAGACCTACTAGAACATGGACTTGAGGATATGGGGAGGGGGAAGTGTAAGCTGTGACAAAGTGAGAGAGTGGCATGGACATATATACACTACCAGACGTAAAATAGATAGCTAGTGGGAAGCAGCCGCATCCACAGGGAGATCAGCTCGGTGGTTTGTGACCACCTAGAGGGGTGGGATAGGGAGGGTGGGAGGGAGGGAGACGCAAGAGGGAGGAGATATGGGAACATATGTATATGTATAACTGATTCACTTTGTTATAAGGCAGAAACTAACACACCATTGTAAAGCAATTATACTCCAATAAAGATGTTAAAAAAAAAAAGAGTGGTCC